>NC_139724.1:38962685-40322685 GCF_964211835.1 Anser anser | reverse complement strand
TTACAAATTGTGTCTACTCTTTTCTAAACCATAGAAGCTATAAATACAGTAAAAAATGTTTTTGAGCAGTTTTCCTCTGTGGTATCTTCTACATTGGATTTTGCTGACTTTTAATAACATTATTTCTCAACTTCTAATGTACTTTTAGTTTTGATTTAAGCTTGATCTTCAGTTAATTTTTGCAGAATCTCTACCCTTTTGTTATATGCTATTTTATTTAATTTTTGGCTCAGTATGTGTCCTTTTTATTCAGTACACGCTTTATGTTAAGTGTTTAAATTACTTAATAAGACATAGTCACAGATTGCTGACATTGCTATAATTATTGCTTTACCCTCTTGGCAGTAATGTGAATAGGTATTTTAATTCTCAACCAAAGCTATTCTTGCACCTTTATAAAATACCACTTTGAATTTTTTATTTACACTGGGCTCCCAGCATGATAACCATAAATATACACAATTCCTACAATGACATTAATAGGGTCCTGTCTATAAGGAATTACCCCCTCTGATATTTTTATGAGTGATGTGTAGGCATGCAGTAAATTGGCTAATCTCATGCTAGAAGTATGGTGAAGGCAGCACAAGTGCGATGCTTGGGTTGAGCTGGAGAACCAGCATCAGGAAGAGAGATGCAGATCCAGCAGGGAGAGCAAGAATAATTGTTAAATTTGGACGTAGCTTCAGGGCATTTCTATGTGGCCACAAGTCAGGTACACAGTCCGAGTTCAGACTACATGTCGAGGATTGGGGAACAGACAGCATCCACACTAGAGGGCATTAGTTTCAGCCACAGGTGAAACTAATTCATAAATTAAGTTCATTGTATGTTGATTGTCCTTGCATCATCATGCATTATTTACTTTGTTGTATTTATGTCCTCTATTGATAATAATTTTTAAAGCTTTGCGTTCCTAACAAAAGCATATAAACGTTAACATGCAAAAATATTAGTAAGAGGAGAACAGACATTAAAAACAGATGAAGCAGATATTCAGAGAACTTCACTATCCACATATTTCCAACCCAGTAGTTTTTTTTTCTGACAAAGTCCACTGTGCTCACAATGCTCAGCTTTTTTCAGTCATCTTGATTCTCATTCATATAATTCTTTTAAAAGTTCTTCTGAAGCTGATAATGACAAATACATTCATACATGTTTTTGTGTTCTCATTTAATTTTCCAGTTTCTCGAATGCAGATGTGATGCCAATTCTTCTGCATTCATAAACACCAACTCTCTTTGATAGCTTCATTATAGTCTTTTACCTGTATGCTGTTTTTCTGTATTTCACATCTTCAGTGGCAATTGTTAAATTTCCCAGCCCAAGACCTTTACATGCTTGTTTTTTTTGTTTGTTGTTTTTTTTGCTTTCCTTTAGATGTTAAAACTTCTATTTACATTTCATCATCCCAATATTATTGTGAATATTATTCATATATTATTTTTTTTCTTAGTTTACTCTGCTGTTAAGTACTAACGTCCTTAACACAAAACCAACGTATTTAATTTGGGGACTATAAATTGACTTTGGCTGAACTTCACTGAAAATCTGATTTCTTTTTTCATTCTCCATCTTTTATGGCTTAGGAAACTTTTGCTGTTTGTTAAATCTCCCTCCAGAGTTATAGCTCAGCTTCAATTCTGATAATTCTCAGTTGATCTGTACACTTTGAGAGTTCCAAAATATATGCTTGTTTTGATTCTGCTTTTTGAAATAGTTTTATATCCTTTTGCAGTTGATGTCTTTCCAGTCATATTTTGTCCTGTAACTCATACTGCAAATTCCTTGTAAGTTTTTAATCTTTGCCTTGGAAAATTTGTCTTCTGCTGTAGTTGAGGACTTGAACTCTTTTGTCTCGTTATCTTTTCTAACTAGTTATCCAAGTTTGTCCTTTTGAAATGCAGAAAATCCCCTAGCTCTATGTTACTTAACCAAATCAACTTGCGGTTCACTTGCTCCATTATTAGATTTTTATTTTATCGTGTTTTTATCATATTTTTATTTTATCCATTAGATAAAATTAGGTAAAATTTATTCTTCTTTTATCATACAGTACTGAAAATGTACCAAAGTCAAATTAACACAAAATCTTCTCCTAGATTTGTGACTTCTTTGTCGCTGCTAACTCTCTTGTCAGCAGTTTCATTATTAGTAGCCATCATTAATAACTTTGTCTCTCCAGTCTTTATTTGCAAGGGTTGCAAAGGTGAGGTCATGGGTAACCACATATTTCCTTCTCTACCTTATGTCATTACAGAGAGATCTCCTATAGTAATGTCTGAACCTTTGGATCTCAACCTTTGGATACCTAACTGTAATATGTAAGAATTTATAGTGTTAAACTTTTAAACAAACAAAAATTAAAATAGTCTTTTATGAAAAAAAAAAAAAAAAAGAAAAAAGACTAACTGGCTACAAAACTTCGTCTAGTAGGCTTACAGTAATGAGAAAGACTTTTGAGCTGGTTTCATTAACCTGTCACTGTGGGAATGAGCTAAAACCTCTGAAGTACCCAGATAAACCCAGACATTCAGGGTCCTTTAAAATGTCTGAAATTCTAAAATGTCTGAAATTCTAATCAAACTGTGAATTATAAAATCAGTGAAGTTGTAGATAAATAACCAATAAATCACAGTAACATTTGATAGTGGATATATTAGAAGGCGTAAAAGACAAGGAGTGTGATAGAGCACTTGCTGTTAACAAGTGCCATGAGCTGCTGCTTTCATTCCATATTTTAAACAGACATTATCTGTTGTAAAATTGACAAGTATTGGCACTGGAACAACCACAGCAACAATATTGGCTTTTTTTTTCTTCTTTTTCTTTTTCTTTTTTAATGGCATTTTTTAGAGTATCCTTCTCTGCTGAAGGTTTGGAAGAAAACCAGAACAATCCTTGTACTTTATGACAAAAATATTATCCTTGGAATTGGAGGGTGATTCCTCACTCAGCAGTTTTAGAGAATTCTGTAAAGAAAGGAATCTAAAATTAATTGCTTTAGTGACTGGATGGTCACACACAAAGAGTTGCAGTCAGCGGCTCGATGTCCAGGTAGAGACCAGTGACGAGTAGTGTCCCTCAGGGGTCAGTATTGGGACCGTCACTGTTTAACATCTTTGTTGGTGACACACAGTGGGATTGAGTGCACCCTCAGCAGGCTTGCTGATGACAGCAGGCTGTGTGGGTTCCAGTTCCATGACAGGGTGGGCATCCCGGGACACTGCTGTGCTGAAGCAAGGTCACACGCATGAGCTTTGCTCTTCCTGTATAAACTAAAAGTGCTCAACTGCAGCAACTGGTAGGTACTGCCTTGTTTGGAAGTGACTTCTTTGTCACTGCAGTCCATCTGCTCTTCCCTTGATTGTTTGGAGGGTTAAATGCTGTTGAGCCCACCTGGAAAAGCTACAATTATATCCAAAACGAGGGGAGCCAGGAGTCCTTCCCAGCCTGTACGTTTTGGTGCTTACGTTGGTCACGTCCTTGGTACTTGCCGTGTTGGGATCGGAGCACGTGGCATCAACAAGCAGGAGGATATCCCCATGGTCTTTGGAAGGAAAATGGAGCCGCAGTGCACTCAAGCACTGCAGGCAATACCTTAGAGGGCAGGACGGTGGCTGTGGGTATGTGATGGATGCATTGCTGGCTGCAGGTAGGACAGGAAATGTCTGGTTTTGGGGTTATTGGGTGCAGCAAAGGAGAGCATGTGGGTGCTAGATGGATGCGTTTTCTGATGGGTTGTGTAAAAGGCCAAAGCTGCACCACCCTGTGGAATTTTAACAAGTTCTTAACAGGAAAATTAATTTAATTAACAAAGTACAACTGAAAAGCTAGTATGTTGCAATAAAACTGTGACAATGAAACTAGCTCTTTCTCAGGTGTTGAACACAATAGACATTCATTAATAATAAAAACATGTAGCTAAGACATGAAACAGAAACTGCTTTTATTAAGAAACTACAACTCTTCAAAACCTGTATTTGGGGGAGGCTGGGGGGTGGAGTGGGGTGGAATTTTGGCTATGTAGAAACTGGGTAAGAGGTACCCAAGTGGAGGCTCCCTGGAGGTCACCATACTGTCCATTTTGTACTGTGATTTCTGTATTCTGAAAGTCAGTGTCACCCACTGCTCCCATAAAAGCATTGCTGCTTTGCTGCTCGCTGGGGCATCTTTATGGAGTTAAAAATAGCTGATATGCAAACACATCATTGAGTCTGTTCCTGAGACATTGTGGGAGTGAGGCAGAAGTTGTAAAGCTGTTACGGTTTACCAGAAGTGCAAATTTTATTTTGTCTCTTGTGCTTAGCTAGCTTTAGGATTTTCAACTCTATTTTTTGCTGTTGTTTGATCTCAGTCCTGAAAAAAATTGCCTAAATTTGTATCTTCCTGTGAGTGCTGGTTCTCATCTTCTGTCATGGACTTCTCCTGTACTACATGTATTCAGAAAAGGACACATTAAAAGGACACCTTTTAAGGTTATACTCACAGGAAGAAGGGGAGAAAGAAGGGAAGCATTACAGAGTCCCCTCAGGTACGCACCAACATGAGGAAAAAGCATTTGGCCTGCAAGGGAGGAGCAGGCCAAGGGATGGGAATATGGATTATTTACAAGGCCCTGTTAAGACAGGACATGGAGCCCATCTGCAGGGAAGAGGGCTGATAGGAATGGAAAACAGCAGAGAGGGGTTTCATATCCCAGAGGAGCAATCAAGGGCAGTAGCTTTTTGAGCCATGAGTCTTTTATTCAGTGACCATGTTAAGGAAAAAAGCTTGTGGAAGGAGAGGGAGAAGGATACCACCATGATTCCTTATTTTTAAGCCATTTAGTCCTTTACTATCCACTGTCTTCTCTTGCCCTCTCTTTTTAATAATAGCTGAATATGATGAAAGTATATTTCAATATATCGAAATATTTTGAAATTAAGAGTGGAAGTATTTTCCTTAGCAGTCTAAATGGAATATTTTGAGTTCCCTGGAAAGAAGTACCATTTTTACTCCCTGAGTGATTACTGAATTTGTCCAGGGTTCACAAATATTTTTACAGAATTGATTGATACTATAGATAATGAACTATTCCTGGGAAATAAAATCTATGTGTTATTAATGCTTTTAATACTTGATGCCCTATGGGTGGGCACCTAGTGTGTCATGGAAGACAAATAAAATTTAAATAGATTATTTATGCAATAAAAAAAAATCGTATCTCAGTACCATGATGTATGGCATATATTTCACTCCGGAGGAGGGTTCGTATATCATACGTGTCACATAGAGCTCTGCTCATGAATTGTGTTTTTTTTTTTTTATGCAGCATGCGTGCAGTACATGATAAAGGACAGAATCCAAGTTACAGTTGACATATTAAAGCACTGCTGTGCATAGAGATTATTTATGAAAGAGATATTATACAATCATAAGTTTTCAGCAGGGCCTGGTTTCATTCTTTATTTTGAGGCAGAAGAACAGTAAATAAGGTAGAATCTTGATGAAAGAGCTAAGAATTATATTTTCAAAATTTTCCTCCCTGTAGTTTTATCTATTCAGGTTTTCATACTGGTATTAAATCTTTCTATTCAGAGCTGGTGGGTACTTAGCTCATCTTAAGAAGATGGAGTGAAGCTTGACCTCTTTTGCAGCTCATGTCCACAAGCCACTAGCAGATGATCCTATACTGTGCTGTACGATTTATTTGAGAGGCTATGAATTGCCACTACACTTTGGTGGCCACTACTAAGGCACAGTGCGGTCATCTTGTATTGGGAGGAGCACTCAAAGGTTACTGATACCTGACTACACCACCCAAGCCTGTATTTGTACACAGCTACAGTGTTTGCACGATTTCATCTATGGAGTCAGAAGTATATGCTCAGTAGCACTGCTGTCCATGGATGTCAAATTATGCCTTGAAGAAAAAGAATTATAATATACACTCTTAACATAAACCTTAATCGTGTAAGCACTGGCTAATACCCATCTTCTCTTCCTTTGGAAAGCGTATTTTAAAGCTTTAAAGATCATATCTGATACTTGGAAGAATACAAACTGAACTGAACTGCCCTAGGAGATTGCATGGTTTGCCCAAGCTTTGAATGCTTTGGAAACCTAAATTTAACCACAAAGATGGGAGCTTTATTTGCATGCATTTTTCATTTAGTCTCAAACTGTCAGGAAGGTACATGTACACAAAGTGTTGCAGAGATCTCTATTAAATCATTTATAGGTGAAGTTGTCAACTTTACATACTTAATTGTACACAAGTAAATGCCAGTGGACAAAATCAAGATTTACTTTTGCAAAAGAAAAAAGCATGGAGTTGTAACTGTGCGCATATTTATAGAATTGATAAATATTTATTTTGACTATTACTTTTATTATTTTGCCACAATACATGAAAAAGGACAAAAACATTCTTACTTTGTGTTTTCCTAGTGACAACTAAGGAAATAGTGATTAATTAGTTTAAAATATTTTATGCCACCTTCAAGTGGCAATCTGACTTCATACATATTTTATACATACAAATATTATCATAAGTTAACTATATAGCCTCCTTCTAGTAAATATGAACAAACTTTCTATACTGAAATCCCGGCTGTATTATCGTCACTGGGAGGACTGCCAAGACTTCAGTAGGGTGAGGATTTCATCCCTAGTCACACTCCTGCAAAGAAAGAATAGAGTTCACAATACCATGAATCACTATCCCATATCAAATATGATGTTAAATTTAGGCATGCTTTTAACACCATCCTATTCAGTTCTAAATCTGCTATTGTTAAAGTAACCACTCTAAGATAGATCAAAACTATGATAAAATTGGCGAATCAAAAGTTGAATACTGACTTTGCTCTAAAATAAATCAGGATGTTCATTGAAACAGTATGCAAATAATTTGATAAATGTTTACAAAGAGATAAAATAAAACCAAAATATTTTTTTTTCCATTTTTGTGTCATTTTGTTTATTTTTATTTATTAATTGGTAGTGAAAAAGTGATTTGTATTTTTTGCCTTGGGGCAGGAGGCAGAAAACTGCATCTAAAATTCCCCATTTATTTCTAAATAATACAGTACTGTATAGAAAAGTCATAAAAAGAGAGACTGCAAATTGAATTCCAATAACTCTATCCTGTGAAAAACAAAAACTCCATCTAGTAAATGGGAAAGCATTATTGACAATTATATGCAAATTACCACTCTTTTGGCAGACTCTTCAAAACTATTATCTTATGGCAACTCTGTAAATTACACAGCTATGCCAGTAAAGTCGGATTGTTCATTATACTTTATTGATACATTTACGTTCTTCCATTTTATTGGAATATTTTCTATGAGTCTTATGAGACTTTCTTGTTTGCTTATTTTTGCAGTTACATTTCTCTTGCTTTTTGTACTTACCCTCATCGTTAGAGTCAAAACTTCTTGTAAAGTCACAAGGCCAGGGGGAGTCAACGGGTAGAAGGACCGTCACCATTCAGCGTTGGTTACATCCTGAAAGGCCACCAGATAATGCAGGCAAAAATGTCATTTTGTTATCGTAAGGCTTCACTGGAGTCCTGTACATATCCTCCCTTTTCAAACCATGTTCATTCTTAATCTCAGGTCACATATTTCTCTATTCCCCCAAGTTCTGTAGGCTACGTTTCTTCCCGAGCTAACACATTTTCCATTGCTGCTATGCTACAGAGTGTACTCTCTCTCTCTATTACAGCTTATATTTAATAAACGAGGAACAGACACCCTGTTTATGTTTATTCATAACAAGTTTAGATGTTACTTTTGAAGATAAAGAAACAAGTTTGATGATACACAATATCAGCTACACGCTCTGCACTGATAGCAAACTTTAGCAATCAAGGAAAGATAAAAAGGTTTTGGAGAATTTAATCACGTACTTCAAAGTAGGCTTAAGAACATATATTTCAGAAATTGAGATAAAATATGAATGTTTAATTTATCTTCTTCCTTTTTTACCATGAGTGTTTCTGATTCTCTTGCTAATAACCTCATTGCTTCTGTCAGCCAACACCTCTTTAATTTTTTTTTTTTGAGGTATTTTTTTTCTTTCCCGAAGTAACTTTTGTTGAAGAAGGAATCTCTTAATTAGCTTTTAGTTCTCCAAAGGATGTGACTGATACTTACTTTCATTTGTGTAGAGGACACACGTTTTTTGGGATTTCTTTATATATTTCACACAGTTGTTGGAAAGGAGAAAATTGATGTAAAAATAAGCTGTCTGTGAGCAATGACACAAGCTGAGGTTCATCTTCAGTAAAAGGACTCCATTTCTGGAGTAACCTCTGACAATATCTCTGTGTAATGCCAAGGATACTCATGCTCTAGTGTACCTTTTTGGCTGATTAATGTATTAATGTGAGAAAGACATTTCTCTACTATGAGCTGAATTAACTGCAAACTCGTTTGGGGAATGTTTCCAACGAAATAGGAAGCACCACCTTGACTAATATTTTGGACGTTGTTAATTGGATTCTGGTAATAAGGACATTGTTTTAGCAGAATCCAAAACATATCTGCTCCCTTTTTCATAAAATCACAGATTAATTATGGCCCTGAAATCAGGAGCAGCATTCACTGTTTGGGGAATGAAAGTACTTCCCCAAATTGTATCAGTTGGCCTCTGTGTCTCATGTGACATGGTGTGGTTGGAGAAGAGCAGCTCTTTCCATCCTTCTTCATGTCCTTTGGTTAATCTTAGAAGTAAAATAGTCTGGATGATGGGCAGCTGTCACAGAAAGAAATGCAATTTTTGGCAAGACTTAAATTCATATTCTTTCTACAAGTCTTGCTGAAATGAAATTCTGGTACATTTTGATGATATTGTCAAAGGTCTCTTTCTCATTCTATTCTGTAGCTATAAAAGTGTCAAACTGAAAGTAAGACATGTCCTGTGTCTGCGTATTTCAGAATCCCACAGCTCTTTCTACAGCCCAAGGACTGGTAGCAGTCTCTACCTGGTCACACACAGTGACTGATTGTCTAGGGGAAAAATCTTGAGGAAACCTACTTAATTTGATTTCTTTTGTTTAGCTTTTCTCTCTGCTGGTTCCAAAAGGTGAATTCCCCAAAAGGGAAGAAAAAAAAAAAAAGAATCAAAGAAACAAGGGGTTAGGTGTCTTGGTGACAAATAGTGCTGACAGCCCGGTTGCTGGTTCATGTAGAAAGCTGTTAGCTTGCGATGAGAGGCACTACAGGCATAAGAGACCTTCCAGACACTATAAATTACCACAGGTTTATGGGAACAAGGGTGCTACATCTATTATTTTAGGTCTTGAAATCTTGAAACTTGCCAGAGCAGAGCCTTTCTGTTTCTAATTAACATGTTGAATGACTTGGTCGGATGTGTGCCTCAGCTAAAATGAAGGGAATTTAGGAATCGAGGAAAGGAAATTACCCCTTATAGCCTGTACTTTCTTAAGTGTTCAGAACTGATGGAAAAGTAAGAGAAAATATCCCAGATCCATGCAGTATACATCTCATTCACTGCTTTCCAAGGGCAGAGAAAGAAGTCGGGCCTAGCACTGTGCACTGGAAGCTGAGGACCAAGATCCTTGAGGAAGTCTGAGGGCAGGACCTGCTGGCTGGCAATGCTGGCTGATCAGGATGAAAGGTTCATGGGGAGGAGATGAGAACCATCTGAAAGTTCATTATGGTTTAGCATTACCGTTTAGCATCCAGCCTGTGGACAGTTTAATGTATTCATGGTAAGGTATTTCCTTCCATGTTAGCAGGCATAGATCAGTTAAGCACTAATATCCCGAGTGACTGAAGGAGTGAGACCATGTAAGGGACATCAGTCTAAAGGTCAACCTTAGGAACTTTAAATTCAAGCAGAATTTTAAAAATAGAAGGCTTAGTAATTGTAGCAGTTTGGTATATATTATGTCTGAAGAGCAGGTCTGCGATTTCGGCATATTAGTACTGCTAAGTGACCTCCTGCTGGCTTTTGGATCTGCGTAATGCCAGCTCTTCAGTATATCTGGCTTCCTTCCTAACACTGCCTCATTATACTTGCCGAAAAGGAAAACACACTCCTAGAAGCTACCTACAAGGTGGTTTGGCTTAGCGTTTCTTTTTTTTTCACTTTTTTACATTTTTCTTTCTCTTCTGTTCTTCTCCCAGCAGCAGAATGCACAGGCTCCTATGAGAGTTCCCCCTGGCTACAGTTCATTTACAGCTGATTTTAGAGACAGTACAAGAAGAACACTTTGAATCAGAGCGTGTCTGCTACCTGTCTGGCTGAAACAAGAAAGTGCATAAATCCAGGTATTAAAATAAATAGACGAAGAACCAGTTGTTTTACGAAAGCTCTAGAACCTTAAAACCTTTGTTTGTTTTGTATTTTACTTGATCATCTGAACCTCTTCTCACTTTCCTAGCAAACAACTGCAAAGAGAAGTGCAAACAGACAAAAGGGAACAGCAAAGAGGATTTTAAAAATGCATGCAATTACAAAGGAGTTTAGACAGAGAAAATCCTTCCCTTTGGCTTCTTTGTTTAAAATGAATTGCTGCAAATATTGTACTATGTAACTAGTGGCTTACCCAGTGCTAACTGCACACAGCGTTTGCAAGAGGTGTGAGGCAAGTAGGTTAGGTTCATAGTTTTAGTTTGTTGCAATAATGTGTGTGGCGTCCGCAGTCCTTTATTGTGTTTCATTTCTGTGAGGGACCAATTGCAGCAGAAGAACCAAAAAATGTGACTTGAAAAACCTGGAAATAGCTGTTTTCCCTAGTCCCATTCCAAGATGATGTGGTCTTTGTAGCACATGGAATGCTGTCTGATTAGAAGAAAAAGCCAAATAATTTGACACAACAAAGCAGTGCACAACTTCAGCTTGCTAACAATGACTTAGTAGCTTGCCTGTCTTTCCAGAATCTGACAAGTGCCTGAGGAAAGCAAACAACTCGTATTGTGAGAGGGAAGGAAGGAGTATTAAATGTGGTTGATTTTGGAAAGGAAAAAAAGCCTTTGCTTAGCAAATGAAAATAGAAATGCAAATCAGCTCCAAATACTTAACATATCTGATAAACAATTGTATAAAAATAGAAAGTGAAGACAATAAAGACCTTCATACATTCTGTATTCATATTCACCGTCAGCATAGCTGTACTTCATTTAGGAGTGTGCCTGTGTACACTGCTGGACACAAGCATGTATTCTCACTGGGCAGGTAGACCTTTCCATGGCACATACAAGCATCAGTTCCCAAATGTCTGGATTCAAAGTGACAATGTTTAAAATCATATCATGACAACTAAAATTATGTGTGAAGGCTAAAATATTGCCCAGCATTTCCTGAAGCACAACAGAAAAGGTATATCATGGAGAAGGTATAACATGAAGGATGTGGGGGGAAATGGAAGAACATTGTCTAAGCTTATTGTGTTGTTCAGTGGTGTCAGACTGCACAGATCATTTGTTTGAGCTGTTTGTGTCTGATCTACTTAATGGTTGTTTTCTGATAGCTATATTTCAGCTATTACACAGTCTAGAAAAGTATCTCGTGCTGTCACCTCTGGAGATTCTGACTCCGGAGAGATTTATATAATGTAACTTATAAAGAAGTGTGACAAAAGCAAAGAATACTGAATCTGCTGGTCTTAAGGTAGTTCACACCTTTTTAGGATTTCTTTTTTTTAAGACTTTTTAAGAAGGGATGCCTTGCTCCAGTGTGAATGGTCCCTACTTCAGTAGAATAACTAACCCAGAGGTCAGTTACATGATTTTTTCTATTGCGGTGTAACATGTAATTTTTTGGAAATACAGGCATCTTCTTATCTGCATTATGTCCATGTCCCTTATGATGCTGTTATTGTTTTAGAATACTCTGTAGAAATAGAAGCAGTAATATGAAGTGTGACTTGTGTTTCCATTTCCAGGTAATGACATTGCAAGTGTTAAAATTTCAGCTTAACCTGTTGTGCAAACAGATGCCATAACAACACATACATACCTCTTCAACCATGGTCTGCCTAAGGAGAAAAAAAATCTAAAGGGAAATCTGAAAATAAGTTTTAGCATGAGATCAGATCGTTTCAAACATTTTTGTTTTGTAAGGATATGTTATTTATGATCACAAAGTTCTCCAGTCTTCTTAAAGTCCAGCCACTGAGCACGACCTGATGACAATGAATTCCCTGGGTGTGTTGCAGCTGCAAAATAAAAATCAATGTTAAGAACTCAGATCAGCCTTCTAGTTCAGTATCATTAGCTAAGATAAAATGGTTTCTCTTGAGAAGGTATAATACAAACTCTCCTTATTTCAGTAGGATGGCTAGGAGATTATTCCTCATATGGGAAAAATACCTAGTAAATGCTAAACTTAGTATTTTTTTTCATTTTAATAAAGTGTGTTTTATAACTACTTACACCTTTAGGGCTTACTGCTTTCATCAATCAGCATATCAAGTAATGACATTAAACATTAATAAGACGCATAGATAGAAACAGATGATTTTCTTTCAGATAGCAGGATTATAGCACAGAAATGCTGTGGCTACTGCTTGCTCCCCTGTTGCAGATGGGGGAGATGAATTATAAACTTAGACTGCTATTTCTCCTTTGGCTTTCTCATTTGTGCCCCAAGCCAACCTGAACAAGGTGTTCAAGGCTGTCCTCAAGGAATTATGCTCTGCTGTGTCCGACGGCTACCTAGTGTTTGCAAAAGCTCTCGGTACTATGCCTCTCAGTTTACATAGCAGAGCTATGATATTTCTGTGGAAATGGGAGCTCTGTATCTGAGGGAAAATGGACAAAAAAGATCACAGAGGGTTGGTGTTGTAGTAGGGGACTAGACTCAAAGGCAATAGATTTTATTCTTGTTTTTTTCTTCTTGAAATCTTGGTGAAAAAGGAAAATCTAATTCTTCCTCTCTGAACACAAGCGCAGCAGTCCTGAAGAGCTTCCATCACGCCTGCAAGCTGCTGGGCAGTGCTCCAGCCATGCTCGCTGCTCCCTCCGTGCTTTGCCTCTCTCTGCAAACTCTGGCCCTGAATTCCCATCTAGTTTCTGTGACACCTCCCTCAAAGTGCTATTGTTTTTCTCACTGAAAGGCGCTACATGATGGGTTATCCTGATATCCTCATTTTTTCATATGTAAACAATAGCTTTATGGAAGTCCTCATTTTCAAGGGATGGGACTTGGTTTGAGAGTTTTTTTCCTCTCAGAAACCTCATTCTTCCTCTTTTTCTTTTGGCAGCCTATTTCTATCACCTTGGCTAAATCATCTATACAGACAGTAATTCATATTCCAGTTGTCAGTAGGGTGGGGTATTTTATGTTTCCCTAGTGTAGGTTAGGAATAAGTAAATCCGCGTTCTTCCAAGCTGAAATTATCATAAATTGAAGTCTGTTATGACGTATTTCATTCTCTGTATAGTCAAGAATATAAAACCAGCACTTTGTGTCTCAAACTTCCTAGTGATTTTTACAGTTTTTCTTCTCTTTTTCTTTCTTTCTTTTTTTTTTTTTCCTCCATCTAATTCCAATGTACCTTGCGTATGTTCTGCCCAACTTGCAACAAATCTCCAACCAATAGCCAGCTGAGCAGTCCACTTTGTGCTTTTAGTTAGGGAAGAGGAATCACCTCCAGGATGTCTCTTTCTCAGTCCGGAAAGAAGAATATCACAGACTTATTCTCAGAATCTTCAGAGCACGGTGCAGGAGAGGAGACGTGGCAGGTGACTGCTGGTTTGGAATGTCTGCAGAGAAAGTACGCTCCAGATAGCTAGAGTGAACTCCAAAGTTGAAAGGGCAGGAGGTGAGATAAATAATTGCGGAATGAAAACGGTAGCTTTCTCCACAAGTCTGTTGTCATCTATTTCTGTAGGTTGTTGATCTTTAAAATACACCTTGCAGAGGAAATCTAGGAATTTTTACACACTTAAAAACCAAGAAATGGCTCCCATATTACTTTCTGATTGTGGGTGGTATCTGCTAGAAGTCAATGTACAGGTTAGAATCTCCCTCAGTGTAGCTCTTAATGTCTAGTGACATGTCTGGGCTGACTGAAGAAGCCTTACATTGTCATTTAAGTTACTTTTATTGCCTAAGTGTTACTTTGCCTGATCCTGATATGAATTTGGAACCTTAGGTAAAAGAAGTTTACTGATAATTTGCCGTTTTATATTGTAATCAGTGGTGTTTTTCAGCCTGCCAATCTGTGCTTTTCTTGGACTTGTCATCAAAGTAGATGGTCCTATTTCTATAATTCAGCAGCTCCTAACTCCCTCTCATGACATATTCTTCTCCATTTATTTCTAATGCTTTCCTACAAGTTATCAGAGACCAGTGATAAACCTAGAGTACAGTGTACTAATGGCTTACATTAGTGAAATTTGTCAAAGTTGTGGCACCTGGTATAGTTTTCACAAATTGTCGTCGTAACAGTAGTAATTCAGACATTTACTAAAAATCAGACTTCCCATTTTGAAAGTTGGATGCTAAGGAACAGCTAGCCTTTCAGGGCAAACATTCAACTTGTATAAGTAGATAAGCTTCATTTTTAATAGCACAGTCTGTTATGCTGTGGTCATGAATCTGAATTAAAGCCATGCACCAGGAATAGACCAGGAATACAGCAAAATTTAAGCAATCTGAAAATCATGTATCTCTTCTGGCCATGTTGGTTTCTTTTTTTTTTTTTCTCTCAGCCAGCACGCTGAGGGATTACAAAGGCTTCTGTAAATGTCAGAAGTTTATGTCATAGTGTTTAGCACTCCGTAAAGCCTTGCACAGCTTCAGTGTTCACATGGTACTTACTTATTATGCAAAATCAGTTAGAAATTTCCTACATGAAGTAGCAGCAGTTCTCCCAGGTAAAAATAAATACAGCTATGCCACTTCAAATGTTCATCAAGGCAGTGGTTTTTTGTTTGTTTTTGTTTTGTCATTTTTTGTCCTTCCCTCCCCCCCCCCCCCCCCCCCCCCCCATTATTTAGACATTATTTTGCACCTATTAGTTCTGATAGCAGCTTTTCCACTTGAAATGATGTGGCTTGTAAAGTTAAAATCAATTACAGTACAGTATCCCTTATGGATATCCTGAAGGAAATAGGCTGCACTTGGCACTGCAGGTCTCATTTCCAACTTGGAAGGCTACAATACAAATTCAGTACATGCAGGCATTAAGAATTAACACAAGGTATAAAATCTCACTGATTATGTTCATAAAATGTCAGTCAAGGAGCACCTGATGCCTAGAGTTCTGCTAGCACAGTAAACTCAGGATACAATGAGAAATGTCTCAGAGGGACTTATTTTGGAAACCTTGGATGAAGCTGTATGACCTTGGACAGTCCAGATTTTTGATGAACCTTAGGAATGTCCTATTTCTGGGCACTCATATTATACATACATATGTATTTTTCACATTAAGTTGCTGCTTTATTAAGAAGCTGCCAGTACAGTCTGCACTGAAAGAAAAAGACAATTCTGAGTTGTTACACATTGCTTTTCTGTAATCATGACGGCCCAACTCAATGGCAGCCCTTACCTTCCGGGGTCAGAATGAAGCTGGATCAACCCATGACATTCTTTTATGTGGGGCAAAAGTGGGTGTATGGCAAGCAGTATTGCTGCTGCCCCCTAAAGCATCACTGCATCAGGTATCACTGTGAGAGGGGATTTAGGAATAAACTCCACTCCATTAACAAGAAATTTGCTCACTCCTAAGGTTAAGGCACAGATTGTTAAGGAATTACAGCATTAGACATCATTTTGAGAGGTCTTTTTTCTTCCTGAAAATCAGATAGTTTTAAAATACCAATGTATTTTCTGAAATAAAGTGGGAGTCTACTGTTTCTCTCGCTCTTAACCTCCCCCCCCCCTCCCCCGCTCTCTTCGGCCTTAAATATTATGAGATTAATAAAATCTCAGATGATTTCATTGATTTTGACCAGGTTGTAGAGATTACAAGTTAAAAGTGGGACAAAAAAAACCTGAAAAATCCAGCTTTTTTTTTTTTTTGGCTGAAAATGCTTAATCTTTTTTATGCTGAAGTTTATTAAAAGATAATTTTAGCTTAATATAATGTAACTATGTGTACTTCAAAATTACGTTAATCTTACATGACTCATCTTGTGTGGGCACAAGGTACATTATAAAGCATGTGCAAAACATTGTCTTCAGATGCTGATCAGCTTTTGGAAGGAAAGGGAGAATTTTTGAATGCACAGCTCCAGCAATTCCCCTGCTTTCACCCTGGAAGTCAACACTGATTTTTCTGTAGATATATTCCTTCTGGTAAACCAAGACATAGGTATCAGCATATAATAGCCACAAGCACAAAGAAATCTCAAATTCCCATATTTACTTTCCAATGATATCCACAAATCTTCACTGATAACAGTGCATTACTGAAGTGCAGCACAATATTTTTAAAATAGTCAGCAAAGACCAGAGTATCAAACTGTTCTGGTTTAAGGACATGCAAAAGTAGTGAAATTGAGGGAAGACATTCTTCTTATTTCTGGTACTTCTCTGAGAAAGGTTGTTGTTTTTATTGGGTGGAAAAATGTCAGGTTTATCCAGTATTCCCGAAAGCATTAGTCCAGTCTATTGCATATTTGGAGAGTCAGTGCAGTTCAGGCACAACAAATTATAAAGCTTCGTATAAAGCTATCCAGTCCCTAAAGATACTCATTTGGCACTTGTGCTTTGAGAAGTCCACGGAGGCAATAGACTTGGAGAAATTTAAGGTGTTTACAAACTGTATGGCAGCCACTACAGCATTTTCTGGAATACTGCTTATTCTGTTTGGCTAACTTTTCCATACCTAACTGTGGCAGGGCAGCCTGCTGCTGCCATGAATCACATTGACAAACAAGGGAAAAATGAGGTCTTTCTCTGCCTTTCTTCTTGTTTGTTTATTTGTGTTTTATGCAGCATCATTTTTGATAAAACTTTCTTTGCTCTCCTAGCATAACGAATAACCCCCACTTCCAAACCCAGCTTGCCTTTGACTGTGCAAGACAACTTGCCTTGGTTTTCTGTAAAAAGGCCAGGTGGTCACTGGGATAATGATGTCTGTATGTATTTGAATTTGAGACATTTCAGAAAGAAAATCATTCACGCTGCTCTAGTGCTCAGGACAAGACCAGTTAAGCTTCATTTTTGTCTTCAGGAGGAATAATGTGCCTGTAGCCTTTGCTTTGTAAAAGCTGGGATCGCTGCCCACTGAACCCCCAAACATGAACTGAAATCTTGCCACTTGAAAGAAACATTTTGTATTTTGTTTCCAAAGAAACCAATTTTAATCACCTATGAAAAAATATTAGAGAGGTGTTTACACCCCAGCTATTCAACTTCTCAGATAAAAGTCCCTTTTTTTGGATATCCCATAATGAAGATATATGTGATATATATCTGACGTGCTAACATGAAACTTCAGTTAACATCTTGAATAAAACCAGGCAGGATGTGGCATGGTTTAATAGTACCTCGGTATGCATCAGGGTGCATATTTTGTGTCTTTGGAGAATTTGCCTGACAGTTGTAAGTGCATATGAAAGCTGAGGCTGCTGTGTCTTCATTGCCAGTCTTAAGTCAACAAGATTATGCTAAAAGGAAGTCGAGGCTGATGCTCTCATTTCACTATCATTCTGCCATGCAAACGAGCTTTTTCGCTCTCTCTGACTGCATATGATGGAGTGGTTTCATTTTGTTTTAAAAAAAGCAGTAAAAAAGTCCCTGAATTGGAGAAAAGCCTTCCAGCCTGATGTTTAGGTCATAGTTCTCCAGTGACTATGTAATTATTTATAACATGTGGAACAGTTTCAACAGCAGAGAGTGGGAGCTTTAAAAAAATAATCAAAAAGGCTTACTCCAAAATATCTCTTCTGGTAGTTTTTATGGGAATTATCAAAGGAAATATGACATAAGGGGGTTGAATTCTCTCAGATAAAGGCAGGAATGAAGCCTGCATCACACAAATTTTGGGTAATTGCAGTGATCACTGGACTGTGGATTTGTTATATGGTGGTGTCACATAATTCTTGGTTAATCTGTCCTTCAGAATCATTAGTCATGTAAAATTACTTGTGTTGGATTTGTAAATATCTTCTGGATGACCAATACTTTGTTTCCTGCAAACACTGCATTCATTAGGGAATGTGCAGCTCTGGTTTCTGTGTCATAAGAGTTTGATTTTCTAGCAACCAACAATAATTTGAAATGCTTTGTGGGTACTAATTCTTTTGTGTATACATTGCTGGCTATATAAATAAACCTGTTTTTTTACAAGAAACATGCCATTTTCAAATATTTATCAGATGATTACATAAATCACTTTATATGTAATTAAAAATCTTTCCACTTGATGGAGGCCCACAGAAATATAAAATCATTTTATTTGTCTTTGAGGCTTTGCCATTAACTTAAAAACAAAGTGTCCTGTTTGTATGAAAGTTGCAGTTCTTTTAATGATGCTAGAAACTGGGGGTATAAATCGGCCCTCCCTGATGACTTTACCAGTCATGATAGAAAATGTAATGGGTTCAAAGTCTGATTTTGCATAAGCTTTTTTTTTAGACAAAGTCAAAGGAGATTTGCATAACAGAATCCTTTATTACATCATCATCATCATCATTATTATTACTATTATTAGTATTGTTGGTATCACATCAAATTAATGCTCTGTTTTACTTCCCCCTAGCTGGAATCAGCCTTTTTGCCTTCTGGCAAATTTTATATGTATGTTTACTTTCTTCTTTTGTGTACGTGCTGAGAATGGAGGAATAAAGGAAAATTGGCTTTCATCTCCATAATTAACACTTGGACGAAGCATAAAATGTGAAAATTAGAA
Source organism: Anser anser (assembly GCF_964211835.1). Taxonomy (NCBI): domain Eukaryota; kingdom Metazoa; phylum Chordata; class Aves; order Anseriformes; family Anatidae; genus Anser; species Anser anser. The sequence continues at coordinate 40,303,856 of NC_139724.1, read as the reverse complement.
ATGAGGATGCAATCGAGAGGGAGGCTTGAACCTTCCTGGTCTTTCCTGGTTTGAAGCCGCGTTACGTATCAGCCCTCGCCATTTGAGTTGCGTGCCAGAAATGTCGGTCGGTTAGAGGCTGCTGAGCGGGTGGGATGCAGCCACTGGCCCCTCGGAGGCAGCAGTGAGGAGAAGGAAGAGCTGCTTCCTTCCTGCAGGTCCCACTTCCCAGAGAGTCGTGTGAGCTGTGCTTTTTGAACTTCTTCTGCCAGGGCTAGATGAAAGCAGGGATGAGGTGTGGGCTCAAAGGAAACTGCCAGGTGCTCCAGCAGCCTCTCTGAAGCGTAAGGCCCCAGTGTTTGCGCCCTGTTTCTGCCTCATGGTTTCTGTCCGCACCCAGGAAAAGAAGCTGAAGGGCTGAAACTAGATGGGGAAAAATAAGGCTTTGCTTACCATGAGTTTCACTGTTTGCCTGTGTTTACTTTCAGGTGCTTAGAATAAAACTACTGAATTGGAAACCAGATTTCCTTTTGAATAGGGATGTAACCATTTCATAATGCTCAGATTGTAAGCAACATAAGACTGGGTAGTGAGGTGAGCAATCCAGAGCTGAGTTGTCTGAGGTAATGATGCCTAGGATTTAAAAAAAAGGATCTTAAATATCCATGGACTTCCTTGGTATAACAAAAGCTTTAAAGTGCAGAGCTGCCCCAAAAAAAGAGAGCAGAAGTCAGTGCAGCAGAAGTTTTATAGGCTTCAGACTTGCCAGTGCGAGCTGGAGAAAGGAGGAGTCTGATCAACGCAGCATTTCCCAGCTCCTAATCTGAGCAAACACTCTCCCTGTATTTCAGCATCAGTCCTAAGCATTGGACAGTTTTTCTTGCTCTTGTTAGAGACAGCTGTGGCCAATGCTGGCAGGCTCTCAGGCATCCTCTAGCAGATGCTACAGAGACCAAATGCTGCTCACCTCCTCCGAGGCTTGGGGTAGGTGCTGACTGCCCCCAGGTGAAATTCTGCTGGAAGAGACCCAAGTTCAATGCCACCCAGCTCTGGGACTAGGAAGTCCCCTGCAAAGCTCTAAGCCATCCCTTTCCATTTGGCATTCACGGCTCAGCTACCTTGACATGGAAAACTGAGTGGAGAGAGGCAGCCATGCAAAGCAGTAAAGCATAACTGGCAAATCCGTGGGCTCTTTTAGGACTAGCCAGCATTTTCTGAGAATCGCACACTGCTCCTCAGGCTCATCTTTGGTTACATCCATTTCAAGCTTCCAAATCCTGGCATGGATCTTGACTGAGTTTCTATGTTAAGAGCTGGAATATTCTGTGAGAAAGCAAATCCAGAACTGTAGCAGAGAAAATTAAAATGGTTAGAAAAAAAGCAAAGTTCTTTTCTTTAAGAAGACGTGAAAGCTGTGGAACTGACCCTGAGTAGAGCCTGAGACTATCCAGGCTGATAGCATAATTTTGGCTATTTCTAAATCTGCACACGAGAAATGGTGTGGACGTGCCTGTAGAGTCTGTAGTTAGTCATTCTGTCCTGCTCCAGGGGTGAGCTCTAGTGTCCCTGCAAGGCTTTGCTCTTGGAAACCTAAGCCTGCTCTGAGTTAAGTTGCTCTGCCTTCTCTTTCCATCCCTGCCATATTTGTTTTACAGCTTAGGACTGGCCAGAAGGGACTGCCATTTTACTTGTGGTCTCTTGATTTTGGTGCACCTGGTGAGTAATACATAGAAAATATTTAACTGGTATGCTGCATATATTGATTAGAGATTGCCAAAATTATTCAGGCTTGTCTTGCAATGGCAGTATATTGACAAAAATGCTATGTAGGCTTGATGAGTGTAGAGTGTGAAAGTTGATGAAAGCTTTTTTTTTTTTTTTTCTCTGAGTGCACTACTTTCATTATCTGTTGTGCACACATAAAAGATGGACAGGATTAAACTACAGTGTTTTAGAATAATTGGTCAGATTAGGAAGCCAACAATTGTGATAAATCAAAAGAAATCACCAACCCTTTTCATTGTTTTCTTTTAGAAATGTACTTTAATACCCTTGATTAAGATGTATGTTATAATTTCTAATTGGTGTGGAAGAAGAAGAATAGATTTGTGGGGGCTAAGATAAGTCTCTTGATGAGAAGTACAGGGAACAGATGACAGTAATGATGTACGTGGGTAATAAGTGAATATGAATCTCCCACACATCTATGAGAACAAAGAAACAAACAAACAATTCAAACAAGACCATAAACAACAGCATACGTTTTAAAGCAGAGATGTTAAAATGTTTTTACCACCACTTAAATTTACTTCTAATGCAATTAGTGTCAGACATAGAATTTAACATTAACGTGTGAGCATGCATGAATTCATCCAGATACATATGAATGCATATAAAGTATATTTAGTACTGGAGCACGGGTAGCAGATTGATGTCATCATGCAAAGAGATGTTCACACTGTATAATTACCGTATGACAAACACATACATTGGGCTTATAAAGCATCTTCAATCAGAGCTATGCCATGCATAGTATATAATTTTAACTAGAAGTGTTCCAGCTGTTGCCAGTACTGCTGGCAAGTTTGTATCTAAGCACACTCCCAGCAGTAAAAAAAGCCTGATTTAATGCTGCTCCTCTGGTCTGAATTTTGAAGAGTCCAGGATCTGATCCCTGGTGTTTTTGCTGGGCTGTGCAAGACCATCTCTTTAAAAGTATTAATGCGCCTAAAAATTTGAGATTGCCCCAGTAATGTTTCCAAAACCACTTTACCATTTTCTGTCGTTTACACTGCTTGAATAACTTTAAAAAAAGTCTGGTAGTGATCATATCTGAGGAATAAAGCAAAAAAGCCTGTATTGGTTAAAAAAAAAAAAAAAAAAAAAGGATGTCGCAATACTTTCTGGGGAATATATCTATATATTTTATCCTATCAAAACAGAGGTCCTGGACCTGTTAGTTCAGCGGCAGTGACAGAGACTGACCTGGTGGTAAGAGCATTCTCTGGGCGCATTCTCCGGTCAGGGTTCATCTTGCAGTCACTTCTGTGAAAGGAAAGATTGTCAAGGCTAAGACCATCCAGTAGCTTCATAGCTTACAACATGAGTCTGAAATCCAAGAGTCTTATCTGCTTTGTTCATAAATCTTGTTCTCCATCAGCTAAATCCCTCAATGGTTGGCTTCTAGGAGATGTATTAGAAGAAGAAATGTAGAGAGCTACCCACCTGTGTCAAAACTGGTATAAGTCAACCTCTGTGGGTGTGCGTACCTACAAAGTTATATACGTATTAATTTGGTACTGGTACTTTTTTCTAAAAGAGTCAGAAATTTCCAACCTGCTCTTACCTACTTTCTGACAACCACCAGACTAAGGTATAAAGAATGGTATAGACCATTGGGACTGATTCTTAGTCTGCCTCTTCCTCTAAGATTTAGTGGATCCATATTTAATATACGTGAATCTGTGTATAGAGGCTGTCACTCTCTTCTTTTTCAGATCACTTAGAAAAACATAGTAAGCATGATGTAATACTTTTCAAGATGTCCTCCAGGAAAATTAGGAATGTAACAACTACCATTTCAGTGTTTTATAAGACTAAAAATGAAATGCGTTTGAAAGTGGAGAATGAAGAATATCAGTGAAAAAGCCCAAGGGCTTATTTATACACCACAATTATGGAGGAACGTTTCTAAGCATTTTTAAATGGTAATGATCCTTGACAGATCACCTTTTCAACCCATATTTATAACAGATAAACATCTTTTGCTTGGCCCCCCTAAGCACAAAAAGGTTGTAGTGGGTGGGTTTGAAAAAAGTAGGAAAGAGGTTCTTCTGTTCTCCACCATCCTGCAAGACAACAAAAGACGGTTTTGTATAGAGCACCAAAAGACTTACAGAAGAATTGGTGGCTCATCAGTATTGTTGCGCACAAAACTGCAAATAAGCTTCCCTCTGAAGAGCAGACAGGCTATTAAATAGGCTTATAGTTCTGCGCTGCCAGATTCGTGTGACTGAGGTCTGAAAGCAAATCCCCAGGGTTTAGACGAAATCCCTGACAAAGGGCTGTGAGGATACCTTCCCTATCTTGCTGTCCTGGCTTCGTGTTACTTTGTCATAACCAGAACATGAAAACTGCTGAACTGGGAGCTCATTTTTTAAAGCAAGCTTTGCATACTGCAGTTCATTTAACTGTGATCTAGTGGGATCTGCTGTCAGGAATTCAGGTCAGGTTCCAGGACTCTGAGGGCAAACAGCAAGTATCCTCTCCAACAGCAGTGCTGCTGTAATTTTGACAAGCATGTACTGAAAAGAAGGCAAGAAATATGGGTAAACTGCACAGCCTGAAATTTCCTGCTTAAAAAGAAATGTCTCCAGAAATGCAAGGACACAAGAAGTGCAGTTCATCTTAAGAGAGTTCTTCAAGTGAAATTGAGGCTAAGACTCTCATTGCCAACTCTAACCACCTATAATTTGGCTCATTCTATTCTCGGTAGAGATAGACATCTCTGAAAAGCAATTCTTTTAAAAGAAGTAGGTAAATCAATCTCTCTGTCTACCCGCCCTGAGCAACATCGTACCTTTCCTGAAAGTAAGGACAAATTCACGATGTCTTCAGTTAACTCAAGTTTCTTTACAGAGTTTAGAGTCCTTAGTTCAGCCATTGAGCTCTCAAGGGAATAGCCCATGGAACAAGACATTCTATTTGGAAGTTCATTTCAAGTTCAACTTTTTATTGAAGAAAATGAAAATTTGATGAATGTAATGACTTTGCTTCAGCTCTGTTACCAAATACCATATCCTGAACCTTTACTTACTCTCCTGGAAATTTTGGCTTTTTCTTTCCTATGGTAAATTCTTTAATTATCTTTATAAACTTCTGGTTGTTGAGATTCGCCTTGTCAGGACAAAAATATTTAAGTTTTATTAATTCATGAAAAATGTCAGGCTGACGTTTTACACACACACATAGGCAGAGAGTCAATATTCTGCATTGCCAACACACAAAAAGATAACTGTAATGTTGCATTATATGGTGTCCCAATTAATGGATATGTTGAACTTCATTACCACAGAACCTTTACTAATGATATTGAGGAAGATAAAAGGAAAACAGACTATTAAAAAAAAAAAAAAAAAAAAGGTACCCTTCAGATTTCGGGTTGTTTACCAGAAAGTTTATTATGGGACTACTTTTTAAATGCTTCTCTTACTTCCCCTTTGTTATATACCTTTTGATCATCTAGGTGATCAACCACTATTAATGAAATTCATTTAAATCTTTTAACCTTACCTGACTTAACCACTGCACTGTTAGCAATTGTTTTCTCTTTAGGAGTGAGGACATGTTTAGATTTGACATGAGTTAGTTATGGTTATCTTCCTGTTATCCAGATTCAAAACAAAACAAAACAACGAGGGTTTTTTTGTCATCGTTTTTATTTTTTCCTTCCACCTACAGTCATTGTCAAGAGCATTCCCCACTGCCTGCAACAGACAGTACTTCACGTCTCAAAAATCTAACATTCCCAGCCTTCACCCTAAAGCTCATTCCAGGCTCACCTGAGCCTGTGCAGGTGTTTACTCCAGACCAGTCCCTGTAAACAACAGGGGAAATCATTTCTGAGTCTTGGTGTACTAGCAGCCCTGGTTCAGAAGTATGGCATTCATTTACGTTTCTTTTACTGTCTTTTAGTATCTACTGTAATTAAACATTCACATTCACATGTCACTGTTTAAAATAGGTAGTCATGCTGCTATAAAACCACAATATGTCATTGCAAAGTTGGTTGGGTGCACATCTGTGATTCCTCAGGTGTGGGTGTTTGCTATTTTTTCCATACAGCTGTGCGTGTGTGTATGCAGTATGTATGTTTATATAGAGAGAGAAAGGTACGTACACAAAAGCTGAGCTACTCTGTTTTACTCTAGCAGTCTTTGCCTCCCTCTTTTCACTATTTTTCTCTCCAGTAAGTATTCTTGGTTTGGTGATCTGATGCTGCACTCATTTTCTGTTAGTGATTTAGTGAAGGAAAGAAAGAAAGGAGATGAAAGACTGATATATACCATTATCCTTTACTGATTAGATTGGATCAAACGTTTATTAGGTTTGTAGTTTCTTGAATAGAACAAGTATTGGAAGTTTATAGGATTTTTTGTTCTGAATTTTAGAAATGTTAAGTATGAAAAGTAGTCAGAAGGACAGCTGGCCTGATAGCCAGGAGGTGTAAAGACAAACTAACAGCTGTCAGACTGAGGAGCATAACATCGTACATCATCATATACAAACTGCGTGGCAGACTTCTCTATGTGTAACATAGAGTCAGATCTTTGGAAAACAGGGGTACCTCCTATAAATTTTAGCCTAGGAGCTTCTTCCTTTTGCTAGTTTGAATCAACCACCCTTAAAGCCTTATGGCAATATGCAGTCAGCAAGGCATTAATATGCCTGTAGCACTAATACTGGTCTGACCATTTCTCCCGAGTGCTGTCTACTCCCTTGTTAAATAATGAAACCATCCTCAAACTAATTATGGTGGTTTATATTTGTTGTTGTTGTCTTTTTATTTTTCTTTTTGGAGAAAGTGTCCTTAACCCATTTTCAGAATCAGATATACTACTAGCAGCCCAGTTTTATGTGTGCCCTCTAGCACTTTTCTTTTCTGGGATTACTGGTTTACATAGGGAGCCAGTATGCATCCATATTGTCAGAACTTAAACGTATGCATCAGCTATGAAAGTTTAGATCATCCACATCTATCCTCCCTTAAAAGGATGTGCAAGACCTTGATGTTCCCCAGTAAAAAAATGTAGTGTGCTCTAACAATATATACAAAGTGAGTGAGCAGAGATAGGAGTCTTCTGGCACAGGAAACCTGTACTGGCATGGGAAGCTGTCATTTTTTAAATTAACCAAGCCAATCAGTGATGTCATGGAAAAGCAGAATACTTTTTCCTAGGCAGAAGAAAGAAAAATGTAGCTTTCTTATTTTATTACTTGAAAAAGAAAATATGGGGAGAGTTGTGTATGTTTAGGCTTCCTTTTTGGAATTTCCTTTCCTTTTATTTTGCCAGCACCTCTTGAGCCTGTAAATGTGATCTACTGCAGCTGACCTGGAATATTATCTGCTATTGAGATGTGTGTTTGTACAGTCCAGGTAATTATTTTCTTAAACATTTCTGACATAATATTTCTGAATTGCAAATAAAAGCAAATGACATACAGATACGTAGAAATCACCTATCGTAAAAATCCAATCTATTCCTAAATCTCAAGGGTTTCAGCTGTTCACTCCTAATGCAAGAACACTGAAGTGTAATAGAAACGAGCAGCAAGTAATAGGAAATAGGAAATGAGAAAAATATGCAGAAATGACTTGCATTGTTCTGGATCAAGATGCAATTCAGACTGCTTGATCACAGACAACTTATGCCTCTGACAACATGACGTAAGTTATCAAGTGGAGGCAGCAGTTTGCTAGTAGATTTTGTTGGTAAAAATATAGGGAAGTTATTCCATGTTGAAGATTTAACAGTATAATTTGCTTAGGGTTTATGTGCAAACATTTTTGGATGAATACCCTGCTGAGGTGCTTGCGTGCCATTATTCTTAAGAACTTTAGAAGTTTATTGTTAAGAAAACTACTGCCTATGATCCCTACTATATTGTTAAAACTGATGGCTAGAACTTCTTTCCTGAGATCAGATGTTCTGGAGCATATCAGGATGTGTGAGTAGTTTAAATAGTGAACTTGCAATGAAAACTCTTACATTTTTGAATGGTACTTTCCAAGAGTAAAAAGTAAAATGTTTGAAAAGTACATGCGTGTTTTGAGAACAGTACAGTTAGCTAGGTGAGAGGGTTCAGCTTTACATGTTAGGAACTACAGGAAAGAATTGAGAACAAATAGTGAAACATTTCAGTGTTTACCATTATCTATTAAAGTTTCCTCCTGAGTTTATTCCAGACAATGTAATGGAAAGTTTATGTCTGTTCAAGACATAGATAACTATCCGTATGTACACAGGGAGCATCTTAATTTTGGGTTGCGCTCCCCAGAACAAAATGAATTTGTTGTCTGAAGACATTCATTAAAATGCCTGCCTTACCTAGCGTTATAAGGACAGAGGCATGAAGTATGGGGAGAGTATGGAGCTAGACTCAAATCTATTTTAAGTCCACTTCAGAAATTTATTTCATACAAAAAGCACAAATAATGTCCATAAATTGAAAAAAAAAAAATATCCAAGCATTTCCTTCCAGTTATGCCCAGCTAAATCCTCTGATTTATGTTAGTTGTATGGAACAAGTGTCGTCTTTGACAGCTGTTCAAACAATAGATGTTAAGTATGAGTGAAAGTATAAGAAATCTGGAACTGTAGAAGATGTATGATAAAATACAGGGTTTGTTTCCTGAAAGTGATTACATCAAAACAGAGGAAATCCATCAATTTACGCTTTCAATTTGACCATGTGTACAGAAGCAGATGAAGGTAACTAAACATTTGTTGTTACAACAGGGAGGAGAAAGTTTATCAGAAGGGGCTCCAAATCACCACAATTGGCTTTGGATACAGGGGTGCCTATGCCTTGGCACAACACTGGCTGTGAGTTACGTGGCAGCCCTGTAACTGCAAACGTAACATTGCCATTAGGTACAAAGTGCTCCAAAACCTGAAGTCAGAAAATGTTTATATTGTTTTTATGTATAGAAAGATGGAGAGAACAGATGTTGGTTACTTGCGGCATTGCATTTGAGGACATGGTAATTCCAAACATGCTGTGTATGGTGGTGTCTATGCAAACATTCAAATACCGTGTTTCAGATATTAAGTATTTCACATATACTTTCATTCATGCATTTAAAGTCTTGTTTTTATGTTGTGAGATCTGTTTACTTTGAACCCAGATTAGTAATAATTAGCAGTTTTCTACAGTTTATAAAGAAAAATACTGTTTTCTGAGAAGTTTTAAAAGCTTACTGTGGGCGCAATTTCAGTAATGAGTAAATAAGTAAGAAATAATTGCTTTGTTAACTGCCTACTGCTGTATGAAGAATTTGAAAAGTTGTCCAATAGCATGTAAGTCAAGGGCATGGAAATGTGCTTGACCATATACTCTGATCTGCAATATTTTGTGTATGGTAATTATTTGGGGATTGCAGTGCTCTACTTAAATGTTTTACCTGATAATTCAGAATTCTTTTTTTCTTCTCTCATGCTTTAAGGAGTTATAAAACAATATTAATTTACTGTAAAATAACACCACAGTTTGGTGTTAATTGGCATCCCCTCTTACTATGTGCCTGTATTGTTGCTAATGAAGTAACCATGTAAGAACAAGGCCTTACCTAATAGATCTTTATCTCATCACCCACAGCAGCTTCCTACACAGGTTCCCGAGTCGTTACTAATAATTAAAACAACTAATAAATATTAAAGAAGCAAAACAAAAGCAGCACTGGGCGGGATTTTACTACAGCTTAGGGAATTGGTTGTTCAGACCCTTAGGCAACTAAAATCCTTTAGCTGTCTCAGTGAAAGAGTGGATGTTTTCCAGCTTCCCAGCCTACAAAATGCAGACTGTGGTAACAGTCTCTCCAATCCACCTGGGACCTGAACATGCCTGTGTGTGTTTATCAACAAGGAACGCAAGTCACTGTGTTCACTCTTTGTTAAGCTTGCAATGAAATCTTTTTAGTAGTCTTTATTACTCTACTACAGCAGAAGTCTGTCATGTATGCACTCTAAGTGTAGAAAAAGAAATGTGTTCGTCGGTGCTGTTGAAATCGACACGCTGCAGCCCTCAAAGCTGTTGTGTGCCAGGGGCCTGCCTGGTGCTGGCTGCAGCCAGAGAGTGCCTGCAGGTCTTCCTGGCTCTGGCCAAGGGATGAAGAAGGGCACCCAGCCTTTCCCAGTCCACCTGACAGTGCCTGCTAAGGCAACAGTTTCTGCCTTTCCCCAGAAAGAGCAACAGTCCGCTGCCCTGGCCACCGCACAAACAGCTGGCCTCGTTCTCCATCCCGTTCCTCTTTGGGCCTTTCTCGTTTTCAGGCTGACTTAACAGCTAGTTTAGAGAAAGAGGTGTTACTTATAGTTAAGAAAAATGCTTGATTGAAAAAAAAAAAAAAAGGTTTTACATGTTCGGAAGGCCCTATGTTATTCAGTCGTCTTCCCCGGAGATTTGTAACGAGGCACGTATGGCTACCACTCCATCAGTAATCTTGCTTCTCTAAATCAACGGTGCCAATATTCCTACTCTTCTCTCAGTCTTTAAAAACACAAGTAAAACCTTGGTGCTGTTTAAAAAAAAAAAAAACAACAAGCATAACGAACATTAACTTAAAGGGAAAACTACTGAAAAGAAAAAATGTCCCTTTAGAGTGCTAATGTGGTTTGCATTCAAAGAGGAAGTCACTTTTGATTAACAAGGAGGTAATGTTTCCCCACAAGGGTGGGTCGTAATGATGAATAAATAATGTAATCAAATATTAAATTAAATTTATTTAAAAATCTTATTTGCATGTTACTTTGTAAAAAGCTTATTGATGTAGTATTTTGTTTACTCTTATTGTTCTTAGGCAATTTTGTGATAAATAGAGAAAAAGACCAGTAATAGCATTCAGTCTTTCAACACAACTGCGTATGTATTGATTATTTCTTTTCCTAACAAATCCATGACCTTTTGCCACCTTTCTGCCTCAGAATTTCTTCAGGAATAACTTCTATTACCATCACCAAATATTTCTGAGAGGGTGGGGTTGGAGGAAATTTCTGTTCTTTGTTTCTGTACACACATTCTCTTTAGCACTTTTTTTCCCCATCAGAGGGAAGCGATAAAGTCCTGTTCCCAACACAGGTCTGCTGGGAGAACAGGGCATGCGATGTCAGAGGAGAGGAGAGGAGAGGCCGGAGGACACGGGCTACACTTACCTTGTCTGGTACAGCACTCCTCAGGGATTTTGATAAATTGCAGCAGCCCGTGGACAAGGCCAAGGCTGGGTCAAAGAACCAGTGAGATATAAATGGCTTTGCTCTCTGTTGCTCTCCTGCAGATAGCATTTAGCCTTGAGGCTTCCCATTCACGGAATGGGAACTTAGAGTACTTTGGTGATACAGTTGGTCACATTTTTGCCTAATCTGTAGCAGTTGTATGTTCTGTAGCGGGTTTCCAGCTGAGAGAGAAAAGGGTGGTTGTCCTTCCTATTCTGCCTCTTAGTGTAGAGCATTGCAATATCATGGCATTCTTCTGAGAGTTAACTTGAGCATTTGCAGCATGTTTTAAAAGTGCCTCACTTCATAGAGCATGTCTCCTAAAGACTGTATTTCTTGGTCCAGTGTGATTCCAGGACGGGTTCATTGGTAAACCTTAAGAAGATTTAAAATGAAGCTTCTCCAAAGGAGCCCATTGTTTCTGATTAACATGATTTGATGTAAGTGTTTCTCTAGCTCACTGGCAGGTCACTTGCGTAGTACATTAAAGACTGGGGTTGCAGGCCCAACAATAATTGAATTTATTTACTAGCTTGTGTTTCTGTTTATGAGGGTGAGCGATGGTTTCCATTACAATGTGTTTGTGTAGCAATATAGCACACCTGCTTTTCAGAAGACAGTATCATAAAGTACTCACTTGGATTGTCTTGTCTCACATTGCAGAGGTCACTGTATTTTGTGCTGTATAAATGCAAACAAAAGCGCAAGAGCAGGTAATAACTCTAGTTTAAAGAAAACAATTAAAACTAGTAGTCATAAAGACATACTGTTGAATAAGATAACACTTGAATTTTTGTGGAAATTCTGAACAATTTAAAATGGTTGATATATCTGAAACTATATATGTATATTGATATAATAAATACATTTCACTACTTAAAAATATTGAAAGCCCTGTATGCTCACAGAAAGCCACATCTAAATTGTACTGTAGGTATCAGTGAAATCTGTGATGTTATACTACACAGTATAATGTGGGAAGAAATAGTATTAGCATTTTAAAATGGGAGGCTTATGTAACTCATACAAGGACTAAAATGCTAAGGCAGTGGAATAAAACTGTGTAATGGTACTTATTTTGTTTTATGGTAATATTTGATATGATTTATTTGAAATAGTCACTGAAGTGATGGTGATATATGATACCTGCAAGATAACAGAACTGACATGGTTCTGAAAATATTGGTGAAACATTCAGTGTTAATTCTCTGCTCCCATTTGGTGGATCTATATAGATGAAGAAAAGATACTTGAGTTTGTGTTTGGTGATACATACAATGTCCTTACTTCAAACAGGAAAATCTTCACCTTGTGAGTAGGAGGTAAACACACCCCCTTTTTTAATGCCAAATCCATGGGCAGTAATGCTATGAGGTGGACATAATTTTCTTGTCTTTGCATATTCTGTGAGCTAAGGCTTAACTCTGCAGAATGCTACTTACTGAAGCCATGTCTAGGTACTGATAAGTAGTGAGCTACAGGGGTAGAACAGCTATAGTGCAAGTATACCAGTTCAGGATGATGAAAAAGGGAGTAAAAATCTCACACATGAGGCTGAGAGCCCAGTAGGTAACTTCATTTGCAGGTAAAACATAACATAGCTACTAATTAAAGACCATTTTGCTTCTGCAAAGATCAGGTGCTGTTGTGTATCAGAACCTGAGAACTGACTGAGTGGGGAAAAGTAAGGGAGAAACACTGAGAAAACTCACCAAACTATCCTAAAGATGTTCTGAGAAGCAGAAATTGGGAGCATTCCCACAGATTCTGGATTATCATGGTATGGGGAAACTTCCATTAATAGCTCTGGGATCTAAAGCACATTATATTCTCAAGCAGGTAGTTTGCAGTATGTGGTCCTTGTACCCCAGTGATAACAGTTGCATCAAATTAATGTCCGTATGACAGGCATATCACGGTGGAAACAAGAATGGTTGCAGAGCACTTGATTTATAGAAATTATAGCTTTAATAAAGCATTTCTTGCTCTTTCAAGTTCTGATTTAATTAGAAAAAAAAGTGATCTATACAGTGTAGATGCTATCTCCACCAGTAATTGGAGCCGTATATTAGCACAGCTGTTGGTTTATTTCATCTTACGCTGTCTCTGTTTTGAGTGCTAGGCGGATACTAATCTATCTGCTTAATCTGGCCTTGTTACTTGAAGGGTAAACAAAACTTCGTACTGGGGTTTGTGATGATGTTATACAGCAATATGTGGCCATCCTATCCAGAAGTGTGGCCATAATTGTGGTAAAAAGAATCTGAAAGGGAAAGTGCTTCAGTTCATGGCTGAATATAATTTGCTCTCTGTCTTTGAAAGAAATTTACACTTCTCTGGAGCAATTTCTCAGACCTAAATGTATTTGAAGAGTATGGCCACAAGTATTGCTGTACCTTCCCATTCTTTCTTACAGTGACACAAAGGGTGACAAGATCAGAAATTGTAGCTGCAGTAGTATCTTAAAATAAACAAAAAACATTGTAACACAAGTGCTATCTGTGTGATGGCACTAACATCTTTTGCACTAATTCATAAGCCAAAGTGTCAACAGTTTTCTGTAAAAGTCAAAAAGGGGAGTACAAAAACAGCAAATATGTTTATACACAAAGACAGGAATGGATGCACACGTATAAAAATGAAACAGAGTTATAAATGGTGATAACTGAATTGAAAACATTTGTTTATCTCAGAGTGAGATGTATAGCTCAATTTTCAAAATGATTTTAAGAAAAGAAATGAAATAAATTAGACCCTAGAACAGAATTTACCAGTACAACTGAGATAAAGAAAAATACTGCCATGTAAGTTACTTAGCTTCTGCATGACACACATTACCCTGGAAAACCAAAAGGGACCTTTAACATTGTCTAGTTAATTTGGTAAATCACATGATCATTGCCTGACTTCTGTGTTTCTGCTTAGAAGCATAAATACCATTTTGGAAATTCCCAAATTTGCCAGCTGCTGTGTTCTGAGCTTCACCAATGACTGCCTTTCCCTTCTTTTTCCCTCACTCAATATGTTGTGAATGTTTCAGTACAGAAATAGTTGCTAAACTGATCCTAAATAATAAACACACACTCCCACAATCATTTTAGAAAAAAACAAATTCCCTCTCAAGTGCCATCTGAAAAGGTTAGAATAAATCTAATAATCAACTGCCGCAAGAAATGAAAGGAGGAATTAGTGTGATAGGCTTGAGTGTGAGACCATTACAAGTAATACTACTAATTAAAATCCATATTCTTAGGGTTTATACCCTCTCTGTCTGAGTAACTGTGTCCTCCTACAAACAATCATGTTTACAATGAAGCCCACCTCAATCATCTTCATATCATTTGTACACAGTACAACTGTGTTAGGTAATGCTTAGGAACTGGCCTAATAAACAATATATAAGCCCTATAAATAATGTATAAGTATGTCCCATGAGTTACTATTTTCTCAAAGTTTATACTATGGATCTGTTATTTTCTTTAGTGCAAGGTAGGAAGAAGTTGGAAATGAGTATTGGTGATGAGTCAAGAAATGTAACCTTATTGCTCTCTACAACTACCTGAAAGGAAGGTGTGGGGAGCTGGGGGTCGGCCTCTTCTCGCAAATAACTAGTGATAGGACTGGAGGGAATGGCCTCAAGTTGCACCAGGCAAGGCTTAGTTTAGAAATTCAGTAACATTTCTTCTCAGAAAGAGCAGTCAGGCATTGGAACGGGTTGCCCAGGGAGGTGGTGGAGTCACTGTCCCTGGGGGTGTTCGAGGAAAGGTTGGACTTGGTGCTTAGGGACATGGTTTAGTGGGTGACATTGGTGGTAGGGGGATGGTTGGACCAGAAGATCTTGGAGGTCTTTTCTTTAATGATCTATGAGGCTGTCTGAGGCTCAGAGCTCTCCTGAAGTTCTGCTGCTGCCTGTTCTGCCAGCACAGGTACTTGGGGCTGGGCCGAGCCCCCCACGCTGCTCTGGCTAATGCAGGGAGACATTCGTGCTCTTGTAGTGAACTCAGGGAGGAGCATTTCCAACACCAGCTGACCCACTGCTGATAGCTGTCTATCTAAAACAAAGGCCACCCTCTGGTGGAAATCTGCTTTCCAGAAGCGTGTAGTAGTCACATCCCATTGCTTTGCACTTGTTTGTGTGTGTATAGAGATTCTCTCTCTGGCAAAGTGGCAGACACTCTCTTGCACTTCCAATATGCTTCATTCTAGGTAGCAAATTTACACATGACTATAAGCATGTGAACATGTCATCGTTTTCCAGCATTGCTTTAAGTGCATGGTAAACTTCTGGGCTAACATAAATACACTTCCAGAAAACCTTTACCTAATGCAATGCATTATACAAGGGTTTGTTCATGACAGGCTGAAGTATTGTCAGCCCACCTAAAAATGATCCTAGCGCCCACTTTCCATGTCCATGGAAGAGCATTTGCAATGATCTGCGAAGCCTGTAAAACGGAATGGTTGATGAACCTGCCTGCCATGGGCATGCTTCCTTGAGCCCCATGCCTATCACATTCGTGAATACTTCCATTCCTGAATGCAACGAACAAACTTAAAACATTATTTACTCACTAGCTATTACAAACCCACTTGAATTTATGTTATTTGGCCTGTATATATATATACAGAAACTTTCTTTCATTTACATGCAAGTATGTCATACTGCTTTATTCTCCTGACAGTATGACTGAAATCGTCTGCCTGTTCTAACCAATATTGCATACTCTGCTTGGAAAATACTTTTATCCAAACACAGGTATATAGATAGTCCTACCTGAACAGGAGAATGTGTTCAAGTATTGCTACAGTTGTTGCATATCCCAGACTGAAACAAAAGATTCCTATCTCAGAAAAGAGATAGTTCAAAAACGTAAAATTTTAATCAAAGCAAAACCCAAGCAGTTAAATCAAACAGACCTGAAAACCAGAAAGCTTTGTTTCAGAGTTTTTGAAGTCTTTCTTGTATAGTTTTCTTCTCTGAAACTGGAAATTACCTATCCCCATGAAAATTCTAGTTTTCTTGAATGAAGATTTTTTTAAAGGAAAAGGTGTCTATTCCCAGAATATACTTTCAGTACAGGTTTTTAGTATACCTTTCAGCAGTAGATAAATTTCAAATGCACTTCCATCTTTCAGGACTCTCATCTCAAATACCACTGCTGCCCAAATATCTAACCAGGAAGGAACAATTCTGCCTCCAAAAAAGGACTTTTTTGGAAGAGATTAAAACAGAGAAAAAAAATGCTGGATACTTGCCACGCCTTCCTCTGGAATAACTTCATGTAACCCACTGCAAAGGAGAACTGTGCAGAACAATTTTTTGGCAATCCTTTCACAACTCATATACAATATTACCTTATATGTTTTTTAATAGGTATTATAATGTACCATATTAATGAGGTCAAAGTGCTCAGGCAGATGAAGATCACATCATTTGCTTGATTCACCTGATAATAGTTCAATACTGTGGTAAGTGACCAAAGTCTACTTAGGACCTCTCTAAGACTACTCGTCCTTATACATCCTTTGAGCAACAGCCCAGAGCTGCAAGACCCAAACAGAAAGTTAGCTATTTAATATGCAACACATCATTATATGCAAATGCAACTAGATTAAATTAATCAAATACATAACTTAGTATAAGGGAAAATGTTTTAAGAAGGAAATCAATGAAGAAAGTATTGAAAATTACTTGTTTGTGACATTGGCAAGGGAAAATGTGCAAAAGACAACTCAAAATAGGGAACAAGCCAATATTTGTAGGGAAGTTAGCTCAGTATGTAAATAAAATTTTCCTAAATTCAGAGACAGTGAGATTTTAGAAGAACATAGATCTGATATGATTGATGTATTGATGATACATCCCAAATCAGCCACATGTCATCTGGACCAAACAATGCAACACATCATTATATGATGTGTTATGTATATTAGAGTTATATCTCTATATTATAGAGATCAAGGTCTTTGAGCTCAGGATTTGTATCTAAAATAGCACAATGTGTGACCTCATTACAATCACATTTCATTAAGGTTTAACATAACATTTAGGAATTGGCAACATGTCAGAAATATAAGTACGAAAATCATTTATTCCTATGAATAGATGAAATAATAAAAAGGAAACTCGTGGTCAGTGAACCTCAAATGTTATTGTAGATGAAAGATGGTAACAATAAGGCCAATGAATATTAAATGAAACAAATTATAGGAAAGAAAAAATGAAATTAGGAAATTACTTTTAAAAGTGTATCTAATAAGTTCAGTTTAATAGCCAGCTCTTCTTAAGTAATATTACAGTCTTTTCAGCTTGCTCACATCCAAAGTCAACTCAGCCTTTTCCATTTTAATCTGTCCTTTGATTCATATTCAGATAGTATAGCCATCATGATAAGATTAACATAAGTGTAAATAATACTTAAATTCAAGATGGCTTGGAGGCTTTTATTAATGGTAAATGCAATAATCTGAATATTTCTGGCATCACTGGTTTAGGAAATGAGTACTCTCAACGTCTCTTATAATAAAAATCTCTTCACTCTGTGTTTAGATGAAGTATCATGAAGTTGGTACACCTGGATACTAGAGCAGAATTTCTCGTTAAGTTTACATAGGGCAGATGTGGTACAATTCAAATGGTAAATGCTGACATGAGGTTATAAATTAAGAAAAATAAAGTCAGTGCAGAACTGTAATCTCATCTGAAGAAAGCTTTAAATTATCCCAGCATATTTTCAATAAACTTTGTCTACTAAGTCTGATCTGTAATTGGCACTTAAGAAACATTCACAATGTGCTATCTCTTACTGTGTTAGGAGAGACTGAAGAGATACTGGGTCATTATGTAAAAATTGGTAATTAAGAGCAAGCAATTTTCTGGTTAACTTACATGTTCATTATATATTGAATATTATTTAGTTTTCTCTGTCCTTTTTGTGTCTCATAAACTTGACCCAAGGGATCCTACACTGTTAAAGACATATAAATTATAAAATAAGACATATATTTAATTAACTCATCGAACTTTTGTTGTGGCTAATGATTTTCCCAGCAATTACTTCATAAGGGAAAACATTTCTTTTTAAGTAAATAATGTTCACTACCTTTTAGAGCTGCTGTCACTGGAAAAAAAAAAAAAAAGTATGTACTGAAATGTCTACATCCTTTGATGAGCTCTCTGAGAGAATCTTGTAGCTTTAAATTAAACTGATCAAATAGAAAGTGATATATCCTTCAAAATATGTTAACTGATTTGACTACAAAGAAAAATAAAGACATTCCATGCAGTTATGAGAAACTGATGGCAGGCTGAATTTCAGGAAGAAAAGGATTGATTATGATCAAAATTGAAGCTTTCTTCTTGCAATGTAGCAATATATAGGACTATTAATGACTTAGCAAAAAGAAAGAGCTGTGCTATTAATAAACACTTACACCGTTATTCACTTAGATGTAGCATAAATCAAGGTTGAAAACTGTATGTGCTCAAAGATGAGGTGTGGTTTCTCTGCTCATCTGAGTTGCCCATTGGGGTTGACGAAGTTCCAGCTGAAGCTGATGGGACACTTGGCCATCGATCTCAGTGACCGATGCCTGTATGTTTTGCAGATCAGCTTCTACATGCTGGTTAGATTTTATTTTAATTTTTGAGGGAACTTCTTTACTTTTCATAGCAGCTTCAAAGGTTTATTCTACATACTCCACTATGTATCCTTGTATGAGTCATTACTAGCTGCTACTTTTGATTAATGTGATGATAAAGTTCTAATAATTTTTATGTACTAATTATTTCATTTACCACCAGAATTCAGCCACTTCCAGACCTGACATTTTACGGTCTTGTATGTAATGTTGATGAAAGGTTTGAGTAAGGAATGATTTAGTTAGCGCCGTATGCAAATCATATTTTGTCTTACAATGTACCTAAGTTCTCACAGAGAGGATTTTCAAGTATGCTTGCGAAGACAGATTTAGTTAAAAAATACCACAGAAAATGTTCATTTGTGCATTTTTTTGTGTTTTGTGCATTTTTTTCATAAGCAGAGGGAAGAAATAAGTTATTCTCTGTTAATTAAATAATATAGAAAATACATACCAAATTCAAGAAAAACATATTTTTAGCAACACAGACTTTATCAGTTTTGTACTAGTACCATAAAACCTAGACTCCAAGATAGAGGGGTGTGTTGTGCAACGAAAATTTGATTGTATGTTGCCAAGGATTTGGTGTAGTTTGCTGTCAGTAAGGTTGATTCCATTTTTCCATGTGAAAACACATATTTTTGTTCTATGGGGATTCTGCAGAACCCATGCAGACAGGTTCATTTGCCTCAGTTTTACAGAATAATGTATAAAGCATTCTAATTCCTACATCCCTCTTCACATATATCTAGTTCATTTTTTTCCCCTCTCTTCATTTGCTTGGGTACATAATGCATACAAGGGATATAAAGCACTATCAAACAGACTAGTAATCAAACAGACATTTCATTGCTAAGGTAATTGCTTCCTGAGTGATGACTGTAAACCTTCTGACTAGCCCTATGTCCCTCCATCCACAATTCATTTCATTTCTTAGGAAGAATTACATGGCATGGAGTGTTCTCAGAAGGCCAAAAAATCTAGGCTGAGTGAAATTAAGAAGAAAGCATGTTTTAGATCTTAAGTGTGAAATCCGGACCTCATTTGAAGTCAATGACAACATTTCAGTTGAAGGCAGTATTTCAAAAAAAAAAGTCTTTTGAGAAAAAAATTATCCTACTAACACTTCCCTCTCATGTAAATTAGCAGAGTTTCAGCTCTTAGATCTCTCCTGAGTTCTGTGCAAGGAAATATGAAGTTTGTCAGGCAAACAGATATCAAAATTTATAGGATACTTTAAAAATTAAAACCAGTGCCCCAAATTGCATTTCAACACTTGGAGTATTTACAGAGCAACCCAGAGTTCAGTTTAAAATTGTTCAGCTGTGAATACATGCACGGTGAGCGTGGAGTTGCTACCTGGAGTGGGTTCAGTTTCAGTAATCTCAGTGAGGAAGTCTTCATCCAACATGTTGCATTAATTTAGTTTAAATATAGAGAAAAGTAGCACAGTGTCTGAATCAGAAAGAACATACTGTTCTCATATTATAAAAGCAGGTGGAAAAGCAAAACACTTCACAGAGACTTGTTTTAATAGTGCAATCTGAGCATGGATATGAAAAAAAAAATCCTAAACCCCTCGTAGGAAGATATTGCAGTAACCTATAAGAAATCAAAGGAGCTTAGTTGCTTGTATTTAGCTAATTACTGTATGTATATTGAATGTATCAGACAAAACCCACTTAAAACAATGGTACCTACAAAGTATAAATTTTACTCATTATAATTGGCAGATGAGAAGTAAACAGCTGAAAAATTAAACCTCTCCCACTTAAATTCAGTATAAGGGTTAATTAAATAAACAGAAGTTTTGTCACTTCTGCAAGTCCTTCCCAGAGGTCTATATTTACTGTCTTTAGATCTATTATATGAAGTATTCAAAATTCCAGAGTTCAAAGATCAATCTAGTGACACAAGTCAACGCATCATGGCTGCATTCAGCCTGAGCCATGGTGGATGAATGTAAGATAAGGAGAAAGTCTCCTTATCTTAGCTTGAGAAGTCCAGAGAAGCCCATGCCCACATTGAGATAATATTTGATGCCTGATCTTTCTAGTCAATATGGCAGAAGCCAAAAATATGAAAGTAAAGATTCAGTGCTTTGTAGTAGTACATAATCTTCTAATTGCCAGAGCAGCTGTGATTTTGCCAGTTGCTCATATCATGTGGAGGTGAACAGCTTTGTTAAGAAAGTAAAAAATAGAGGCTCAGTTAGCCACATTACTGAGTATCTGTATTATTTCCTTGCATGGGAACATAAAAAAGATTTCCAAAGTAAATAGTTTTCCAAAACATAGCATTCAAGAAGGGTATGGTTAAATTGAGCTGTATTTTCCTTTCTTTTTCACACTCAAACTGTCTACAAAAGAATTTATTTGGAAGGAGCTCTTCTTGATTCTTATTGTGTTAAAAAGCCGTTGAAAAGTTGAACACAATAAATTCTGAGAGTTCCAGATTAAGCTCCTTGCCTAGAAGATTTGGGATTTTACAAAATATAAAGGAGACCGAGTATGTGGAAGATGTAAAGAATCACTCCTCTGCATGACCACCTGTGGAAAAAACTTAAACCTTGGAGTTTTTCTATAGTAATGATGTTTCACTTCATATAAAAGAATGTAAATCACCGCAGTGATTATTTTATATAGTAATTCATATCTTTGTAAGGCATTTGCAAAGCAGATGTAGAACTCGATTGTAGCAAAGTGCCACATTTCCCGAGACCACTAGTAGCACTGTATTCTCAGTTTGTCTAGTGTAAGCACAAAGTAATGAAGAGGAGGGAGCTAGGAGAGTCTTTTATGTCACTTACTCTGCAGGATGAGCACAGGAAAATAAGTTTAGAGTCATGAGATGTTCACCTGATATAACAGCATGCAACATGCATAACTCCTAACAGTTTGAAGATCATTAGCCAGCAGACTTAAACCATAAAAAAAAAAAAAAAAAAAAGGCAAGGAGTAATATAGCCACCTTACCCATCAAAAGCTTAAAATGACCCAGGAAGCTTTGGAAGCTTCAGAAATACAGAGGATTGAGGTAAAGTGTTCTGAGCTGCACTCGTAAATATTGAAGTGTTGTCATAAGGTCCTTGGCATGAGTGCACTGAAATGTAAGTAGGTGATTCCTGAACAAATTAAAAAATAACAATGTAAAACCTGCAGCTGTGCTGTCTTTGGCTGAAGTATCTGAGTTTCCTTTGTATAAGTGTATTACTTTGATCAGGAAAGATTGACTTTTTGTTTGTTTGTTTGCTTATTTGCTAGTTTTCCAATCATTGTTAAAAACAGTTCCCTCCTCTTTAAGGAGCAAGGACTGGCAGCATGTCAAAATCTCACTGTATTGTTAGGCAGCTGGCACATGTACTAGGAAAAAAAATGGAAATCAAAACTGTGATGCGCTACTGCTTGTCAGATATGCTTTTCAGAGATAAGAGAATCCTGTTGCAAATGCTGATTTTTCAACATTATTTTAAATCATAACCAATATTTACTCTATGCTAAAAATTCAATAACAGTGTATACCGTTTCAATGATATTGCTTTCAGAACTGATGCAATGCAGAGTTACCACCTGGCAGCCCTTCAGAATAAGGATATTTTTAATATCTCATGTCATGTAAACCTAAACAGGTTAACCTAAAACCCTGTGCAGTGTCATTTGTACAAACTGCCAATAACCATCACAAGGTAAGCACTTTTCTCTTGTGCTGAGGAATGCTACTAAGAGGATCATTTTTCTTCTCTTCTTGGATGAATCCAATTGTTTCACTCAATGGGACTTCAATTTAGCTAACAACATTCTGTGCACTCCAAGATAAGGCATGGCCAGCAGCAAAACGGAACATGTAAGCAATTCTTTACATTCACGTTTTTTACTGCATGCCACACTTAATAAATAATCAAGTCCACATACATGCATACAAAGACATAACTGCCATCAAGAAATAAAAATACTTTACAGGGCTCAAGAACATTTTGGTACTCTTCTGTAATCTGAGAATCTTTCAACCAGATTGTGAATGTGAGAGGCTAGACTTTGCTAAAAAATTGATGTTGTAACATTCCAACAAAATTAATGTAAAGCTTTAGGTCTTTTAAAGTCTGCAGAGTATTGACTCACAAAGATACTGTAAGAGAGAGGGAAACAAAGACGGACCTTTAAACATATCTGGGTGTTTCCAGTTTTTGTCAATATGTTCTTTGTTTTAATGATGCACATATTTCATAAGATATGAATTCAAATAATTTAAGGAACTTTACATAGATAAATACTAGAAATTTAAGTGCCAGATTTACATTCCCTACTATATTTTAAAATTTGTAGAAATAATCCATTTGTTAAGTTGTCAGACTTTCAAATTTCTTATTTCTATCCGTCATTTATTAGTAGTCTGTGCATAACTATGCACACAACATTGCAGAAACAGACATTATTCAGAGTAACACACTTTAGGCATTTTCTTATTGTTAGGAGGGGCTTGCTTTTGCTGCGTTCAAAAATTTTCTGTTTAAATGTTTGGAAAGTGACGACTTTGAGAGAGTGATGGGATGTATGTGACAAATGGATTAGAACAAGTAACCTGTGTATTGTATCCAAGATTATTCCTAAGAACTGCTCCTCTCTACTCACTAGTCATGGAGATCCAATTTGATAAGAAACAAAGACTTTGGGAGGTACTAGAAAGATAGAGTAAACTCTTAAGTGACTTAATCATGTGAAGGTGTACTGGGTCGGGCTGGGATGTTAACTTTCCCTGCAGCAGCCCATATAGTGCTGTGCTCTGCACTCATAGCTAAAACAGCAATGGTATCACACCAGTGTTGTGTCTGCTGCTGAGCGGTGCTGGCACAGCATCAGGACTCCCTCTAACTTCCCTAGGGGTGGGCAAAGATGTGAGAAAAGAAACATCACCAGGGCAGCTGACCTAAACCAACCAAAGGGATATTCCATACCATATGATGTCACACTCAGCAATAAAAGGTGGAAAAAGGAGGAAGAGAGGAGCGGTGGGCTGTCGTGAAAACTCCTGTCCTCCTCCCGAACACCGGCTACATGCGTTGAGGCCCTGCTTCAAGGACATGGTCAAGCATCGCTCATTTGTGGGAAGTAGAGAGTAATTTCTTTCCTTTGCACTTCCACATAGCCTTTACTTGTTTTGTTTAGTTTTCCCTTTCTCCCTCCCTTTTCCCCTTTCCTTTTTTTCCCCTTTAGTTAAATTGTTAACTGTTTAGTTAAATTGTTTAATTAATAATAATCTTTCCTTAATAATTATTTTTTTCCCTTTAATTAAATCATCCTTATCTCAACCCGTGAGTTGTTCTTTCCTTTACTTCTTCCCCTCCTCATCTAAGGAGGGGGAGTGAGAGAGCGGTTGTGGCGTTCAGCTGCCTAGCACGGTAAAACCACCGCAGAAGGAGGCAAAAAAAATCCCACAGCCCTTTGAGCCACTAAAAATAACTTCCTCTGTCAGAGATAGTGAAGTTACTCCCCTGTGCTCCCTAATACACTGTGATTCAGGGTTTTCGTTTTACTCCCGTTGCCCTATGGAGTGACATACTGCCTAACACCTGTCATTTTCTGCACATGGAATGGCACAAGTTTGGCTTCTCAGATCTCCATTTGAAAGATTTTTCCCAGATTAATAGCTGTTCTCATTTATTTCTAATGCACAGTTTTAAACTTATGAATCCCTCATTTAGCAATTGCACCTCTAGTATGAAATTTCACCATGCATGCTGCAGGGAAAAAAAGTCATTAAGGATCTCAACCAAGTTCTTTTGATGCATTTCTTTTCTCTTTTTTAGCTGGAGTTGGCTAAGACCTTTGTTTACCAAAATCAGAAATGAAAGGAAAGCTTATAAAATGCCCATTTGTATAATGAGCCTGTAATTATGTTAGCATTCAATTTTATAGTGAAATTAGAGACTGAATTTCCTTTATTCAGCACTGAACTTCACTTACACTTTCCTAGAATCTATAATGAAAAAATAAAACTCCTTACATGTCATGTATTCTCCTTTTTGTACTTGTTACCTTAGATCCTTCTTTTGTGACAATTCACACATAAAATCCTCTTTTCTGGTCATTTTGAAATGTCTGTGAATCAGGTAGAAAATTGCCCTGGAGATTCAGCTGAGGGTTCCTCTTGAACAAATGAATTTCCAGGTGATATAATCCAACACAGTTTTTTTCTTTCCTCCTTGTTCCTTCATGTTAAGTAAGACTGACCTTCATGCCAAGGAAGATTTAGTAGAAGCAAATGTCAGAAGCATAAGTGAAAACTGTTACTCTCTTGAGATCTTGGACTGGACACTTGGACATGAGAAAAAAATTCAATTGGTTGTAAAATTTTTAGTCATTTTTAAGAGGAATACAGCAAAAAGTCATTTCTGTCCTGACCGTGCTTCCGTATGCTGAGAGTATTCTGCTACATGTTTATTGTTCCAAAACTTGCAAAGCTCATGCTACTTCACGTAGGCTGAAATTAATGGAGTGACTGTGTTTTTTTAGGGGTGGAGTAAATCCTCTGTCTCTCACCCTAAGAGCAAATAGCAACATGGTAGAAGATGGAGAACTGGTAAGAGCATATCAGCTGATCTAGCATTCCCCCAGTTACCAAAGAAACATGGCATTGATGAACGCTCTGAATATTAAATTAAATTAAATTACATTGCATTAAAAATTAAATATTTTATTTCCTGCTTGCCTTTAAATTTTGACACAACATAATCTTAGAGAAGTGAAAACAAGTAGGATCTGGTCTAAAGTTTGAGTAGTTCCACCATTTCCCCCGTTGCAAATGTCAGGATAATTTCCCTCACAACTTCCTGGCATACACCTTCATGGCAAGTGCAATTACGCTCTGCAACTCCTAGTGTTACCTGTACTGGGGTACAGAACTGTCTGTGAAAAGTAACTGTAGTTTCCAGACCTCACTTGCCATCCGAATGTGCAGTTGGTTTTGTGAGCCATCGTTACATCCTGTTTTTTAACTTCTCAGCTTTCAGTCCTTTCTTGCTTCTTCTCCTTGTTTTGCAGCTGCCTGAAAAAGGCTTCAGACAATTTGTAAATACAATAACTCACAGTAGAAATAATTAAGTCACATGTTCTCTAGCAACATGAGGCCCTGAATTCATACTCTCTTCGAAGTATTTGGTAATGTAAGAGGCGTTGGATTCTGATCTTTATTTTAAGAGTCTAATATTTTATGAGTTTGATTTGGGCAAACTTCCAGTCAAAAACAGACTTCCCTTATAAAACTATGGTGAAAAGGAACTAGAATTTTTATTAATAAATTTGTTTTGGATATTACACTAGATTTTTCTAATAAACCTATAGAGTATGTTCTGAAAAATTTATTAGAAACTGGTAACTTTAGTGGTCTTCTTTATATTTTACAGTACTCTTTTTAATATTTTTACAGTACAGAGTGCAATATGCAAGTATTGATAAATTATATAAAATTATTTTTAAGCATCCTGTAGAATCAGTATAGAGCTGTATGAAATTCCTAGGTTTTAATTCTTTCTAGGGTTCATGTCTGTCAAAATGTACAATCGGAGTCTCCATCCTGGATTGTTTTCTTACAGTTCAGGACGTAGTCTGGGTTGACTGACACCAAGAAGTAAAAGTGAGATAGCTTAATTAATTCACTCCAGTTTAAGTTATCAGAAACTTTTCGGTACAGATGGTTCTAGTTGCTTATAATATCTAAATCAGCACTTCCTTCTCCTATTTCATCTCCTTTCTCTCTCTGTTTTTCCTTTAATTTCCAATACATCAATTTTATCACTCCATTACTGACAAGTTCTCACATATCACTTTGATATTGAATTAAGTTCAAATGGGTCCAAATACTATTTTAAATTGTGTTTAATACTATCTGGAAATCCCAATGAAGCTGAATTCTCATCTTTTTATTTCTTGACAAATCGCATGAGAAAGTTTTGAAGAGCTTACTAGAAATCAGTAATTTCTGTAGACCGCTTTACAGAAAGGAGTAAAAGAAAAAGTTACCTGAAACGCTGTCTCAGTCAAGGTTCTTCTCAGCAGTTTTGTCTGGGTATCGTGTTAGCATAGATGCAGAGCTGAGATCAATTTCATCTTACTGAATTCCTCAGCCAAGTATAACTGAAGTGTGAGTCTTCCTTCAAATCATCTGTCTTGTGGCATCACAGCTACCGTACTCCCTGTGTTGTCTGCTGCTGCTCCGCTAGGCTGTCTTGGCTTTACCTCCTTTTGAGAGTCTTCTGGGTTGGTGAGGGTAGCAGCATGGCTGTATTAGGCTCCATATAAGATACCCAGTAAATGGCTTGGAAAGGAGATTCAAATTAGATTGAGCCTTAACAAAGACTGACATTTAAAAACAGTTTATACGGACCAGTTAGTAACTTTGGGGTTATTATGCATGCCATTACAACACCCAAAGCTCTTTACAATGTTTTTAGCACTATTGCAAGTACTAATGAGACTTTTTTTTTTTTCCCTATCCTGTCTCATTTGTTGCCTTCTTGCACAGTTTTTAAGGAATTGTGGGGCTCAATATGTAGATTTCATTTCTGATAAGAAATCTGATACGTAACCTTGCCATTTGACTAATATATCACTAAGTCATCAGTGCTTAATTGGTGAAAAAGAGACCTCAAATCATTGCTCCTGTTCCTGTTCTGTGTAACTCATTCTGTTCACTCCATTGAAGAACAACAAATTAATAAAGAAGAAAAAATCTCAGTAGCTTTGAGTAACTGCCTGTGCTAGCCTGATTTACTGGCTAATCCTTCTTTTCCTTTCTTACTATAATGGATTTTTAAAGAAGTATCTAGGCAATTCCCAAGTATGCATTTGATGAAGATAAGAACCTTTCTTAACTTGTAAGGATGGATGAGTACAATGATGTCAAAAGATGTTTCAGACCAAGAAGAGTAATTTTCAAGGTATGCTGGATAATTACAGGGATATATATTAGTCATCCCCTTTTTACTCCTCAGATGAATTCCTGTTGTTGACCTTGTTAAGGTGTTAGGTTTGCTTGTGTATTATAGATTTAAAATCTGATTTTGAAAATAAAAAATGAATTCTATTTATTCATTATTAAATTTTGACTTTACACGCCTCTTCTCCATCCTTCCCTCCACCTCATTACCTTCCTTCCAGCTGTCCCAGATCAGACACCTGGAAAAGCTGCCTCTGTGTGAAGTAGTGGCCTAATGCAATGGCTTCCACAGACCTGTATTTCCAAAAAGGTGAGGCTGGTTCTTAAGAGATGTCGGTTTCTCAAACGGATTATACTGTCCTCCTCAACAGGATCAGCCATGTTCTGTATTCCTTGCACGAAGTCGGGGAGGCTTTGGGTATGCAGAGATTGAGCCCTTAATAGAACAGTTGTTGTCACATTCAAAAATGATTTGCTATATTAGAATAGGTTGGGGAGGAGAAGGATCAAAATGCTTTGCAATTAATTCAGAAGCTCTTCTGTGGTTCACCTGGCAGTGATTTAGAAGAAGAGTAATTTACAATGTAGGTGTCACTAGATAGCTATGATTTTTTTGCTGGTCTTGTAATGAAGTCTTGTAAAAGAGCTCTCCTTCACTCCTAAAAAGGTTATTTCAGAGCAACATTTACATTTATGGTATTGATTAAATAAATAGATAGTTGCCAAATATATCTTGGTAATAGTTTCATAAATAATGGCTGCTGCTTTATAATTCCAATGTAATGCAAAGTGTGTATTTGGTCCTTCAGAGAGGAGGCTTTGTGGGGAGAGATGGAGCACTGGAGTAGATGAACAAAGCTTCTAATAATTACAGTGGAAAAGCATGCAATGCAGCGCACTCAGGTCTCTGCCCCTCTATTAATGCTTTGCAAAGCTGAGATTTTATGAGCCTTCCCTGGCCATTATTGCTTCAATCTTAACACGAAGTAACATTTTATCCAAATCCTGCTTTTGAGTGTTACAAGATGACATAATAGCTGTGGAGACCAATTTTGAATTGTCATGTAAATTTCACCAGCATTAGCTTTCAAAGTTTATTATTGCTTTCTAATATTCATTGCTCTTAAGCTTCTTATTTATAGAGGCAGTATATGTATTTGGAATAACTGTGATAAACAGAGAGATTAAGGTAATATTCCTTCTACAAAATCTCTTTATTGGGAGCAAATAAAAAGCTAGGTTTTGTTATTTATTTTGTTATTTATTTACTTGTATTTGGTATATGTGTGTGTGTATTTTAATTTCAGTAAGTATAAGCACTTGCAAGGCAAAATTGTTACAACTGTCCCAGGCCATCAGGAATCCCTTGAAATTAATCTGAAAAGTACATGTAAGATACTACAAAAGTTCATGTACATACCACACAAAAATAGATTGTCCTTGACAGCTTTGAATAAATATCCCCCATCATTCCTTGCAATTTCACAACAGGATGAACACGTATTTTATGAAGAAACATATTCACCCTCTTGAAAATAAGATGTTTGCTACTTTATTGAGTATATTTCCACAATGTTAGTAGACAATAAGTCAGTTTGGGATTGAACTTGCAAGGCATGTTTTAAATTTGAACTTGGAATATTTGTGTCATGTCACCAGTACAAAACTTTTGTTCTTTCTTAGTTATGAATGACTCTTGCTTCATTTCATTTAATTTCCTTTCATTTCACTTCATGCTTATTTATTTCTGTGATTTACAAAGTATATTTCATTTGTATTTCTTTTTGACCAGCACAGACTGTGCACTCTAGGAAATATGATGAGGAAAAAGGTAGATTAGAAGAGCTATCAATCATGTTAGAATGGCAAGGGCAAATGTGGAATTATTTTAATTAATTTTAAACTTTATATTGCTCTCCTGCAAATACAAAATATGTTGTATTGTTTAGAATTTAGAAGATACTTTACAACCATTAAATATCAATATTTGAATTAAGATACATTTTAATATTTACCCTTCTGTAACTTAAGGCTGATCCCTGTGTTATTATTATTATTATTATTATTATTATTATTATTATTATTTTATCTAAAGATAGTACATTTTCTGTATTTTTTGAAATATGCATCATATTTTGATGCAGGAGAGCATGGTTTTAGTGCATTCAGACAGCAAGTACAATTATATCTACTTTCCCACTGGACAAATTTATAGAAGTGTGTGTGCATTTGCAGGTATATTTGTGTGCATAACTGTGATAAAATGAAAGCAGTACAGTGAAAGAAAACAAAACTCGAAGGGGAATGCTAACTACCTGTTGCTCACATTTAACTGTTCATCAGAGTATCCTGGGGGTCTCGGGCAGTAATACCCAAGTTCAGTGTGCAAGTTCACCAGGTTCTGTAGATAAGGCAGTTGATCGTATGTTCATTCTGAAATGGCATAACATTTTATAGAATCTCAGCTGCGAGTCAGAAAAACTACTGTCATGAGACTGATGTAACAGAACTCGGTGATGTAATGCAGGGTTAAGTCATCTTTTTAAGCAAAGTGACTGAATTTTGATCCAAAAATCTGGATTTGAAAGAGTCAAACTGCCAATGGAGATTTACTTCATTGTTTTGCAGTGCTTCATCTTGAATCTTTCCAATATTGTCCCAGAGAGGCTCCCAGTCCACTTCCCTAATCTCCGCCCCCCCCCCCCCCCTTTCTTCATTCTCACTTTTCTTCTTTCCTCCTTGCCTTCCTCCTTCCTTGCTTCTTTTCCTTGCTTTCCTTCCTTTCTCCTTCCCTCCTTGGGAGAATGTCAAACGTCATCAGGGAGGTTTTCCCTTGAGCATTCAAGCTTCAAAAAGTACATGGGATTCCGTCAGCACTGTGCTTGAAAGTATTACTGCTTTAAACATATTGTGTCCTGACATTTAACTGATTTTATTTATTTTTTTAATCCGTAGCCTGTAAATGATTCTGTGATGCTATCTTTTGAGCAGTGCATGAGAGGGATGCTCTGATGTGCTATTCAAACACAAGGTTCATTCTAAGTCAGAGGAACTACTGCTTAGGTAATAGATAAATTTATATGGGGCAAATGCTGTAACAATGGTTGTACAGATAAAAATGTTCATATTAGCTAACCAGGAAAGAAAAGTATTCTGTTATTTAATAACTATGACAAAGAATAATAAATACCACAAAGCATGCAGCATAGTAAGGAAATTAAATAGAAAAGGAGTGAGATAAGAAAAAGAACATCTTTTCCTATCAGTTCATATTTACTTAAATTTTTATCTCTGACCTCTCTATAAAGCAAGATTTTCATTGTTTAGTGTCGCTGAAGAGATACGTTCTACTCTTTTAAATAAGAACAGAAGCAATGAAGCAAACATGAATGCAGCCAGAACAAATGTAGTGACAGCGAGTTGGCCCAAGCATGGAAAGACATTTTGCCGTGATCTGCTGCACCAGAATACCAAGCAGCTAGGAAGTGTGATAGGCTAGCCCTCACATGCAATGCCAATCATAGTTTTCACAACCTTTAAGAAAGCTGGGGTTGTCATTAATCAGTCTTCTGGAAGCCTGCCACACTGGTACCCAAAAGCAGAATAAAAATCTGTGATCTGGATATTAAAATTCCTGATGAAATAAGGCATTATCTTAATACAGATCAGGAAGAAACTTATCAATGTTTGAACTAGTGCATTTCTTGGACTGTTTTAAAAATGAAAAGGAGTTGGATAATTCTTTATCAGAAACAAGAGAAAAATACTAATACGTAAAAAGGTAATCTGTATTCTGTGGTCACTTTTGCATTGACTTAGCATGACTAGTTTCTCCATGCTCCTGTTCTGTTTCCTCCTTTTTCCAACTATGCAACATGAACTTTAAATTCCATGTTTGTTTAGAAAAACACAGAATTATTTTTCAAAATATGTTATGCAAGCATTTTACTGAGTTTCCAAGATTTGCAGCTATTTCAACACCCTGAAAATAGGCAATTTTTCAAAAGAACAACAACATCAACAAACCGAACCAAAACCGTAGAGGGACTCACAGAACTTGACATTCACGGTAAATATTTTGGTCATTTGTATTCAGAATCTCCTGACATCATTAGAAATTTAGAAGTTATACTGCCTTGGAAGAATGGTGCCTGCAGGTCAATTACACACTGCTTTTTCCTGCATACTTTATCTTCTAATATCCATTCTTGAATTATTTGCAATATCTTATACAATCATAGAACAAGAAATTGTGTTTTCAAGGAAGATTAAGGAGAACCAG
Organism: Anser anser; assembly: GCF_964211835.1. NCBI lineage: Eukaryota > Metazoa > Chordata > Aves > Anseriformes > Anatidae > Anser > Anser anser. The sequence goes on along the minus strand of NC_139724.1, from coordinate 40,272,032 downwards.
AGCAAATGCTAGAGACATCAGCTTGAAGTTACGTTGCCTTACTTTTCCTTCAGTGATCATTTCACTCAGTACTTGTGGAGAGGCCTGCTCAGGTTTGATGCTCTGTTGAAACTGTTCTTTCAGAAAATTAGGAGAAAGGCCAGCCCTGGATTTTTTTTTTTTTTTTTGGTCTTGGTTACTTATAGAGATTTCAGGTAGTAAAATCGGACTGGGCATATTTCAGAAACGTCAAGCAAAGATGTTATTTTTGATCAAGGCGGAAGTGTGCCATGAGCATGCTGCCACTGTTACTGCAAAGGGCATCAAGTAATACAGGAAATCAGAGGAGCTCTCAAATCTAAAGATCTAAATGGATCTTAGTTAAAACAATTTTATATCTTACTAACTTCGTTTCACTCCTAAGAGGAGTTGGACTACACCCTGCTTTGTCCAGACGCTGATGCTAAGCAGATGCCTCTCCTGAAGGCCTGCTTTTCGCTTGCCTTCCCGCTCCCCACAGAGACCCTGGAAGCAGTGACCGGGTTGGATTCTGCAAGGCATGCTGCACCTCTCGGGTTATCTCTGCAACTGGGAGGAATCCATGTAGATATCCCCTGGTGTTAATACCTGGTCACGAGTTAGGCTAGCCAAAATGAAGAGTTAATAATTTTATACTTCTCCTAAAATGATTTAGCATGAAACATATCACATTCCTTTAATTTTGGATTAAAATATGTCACTACATTTTATTTTGCTATAGTTTCAGGTTTTTGCTAGAGAACTTTGTAATGATAACATGTCTCCATGTGTCTGTGTGTGCTTCAGTGCTTTTTTCTTTTCTCACCAGCATAGCATGGTTTCATGCATTGTATCAACCTCGGCACATGTGTTCCCTTTATGCTACAGATCAAAAGGATGAAAAAATAATGGAAAATTTGTTTTCCAAAATGTTAGTAAAAAACTCATTTCCCCAGAATAATGGAGTCCAGGTAGCTGGCAGGCAGGCTTTTGAAACGTCAGGTCTCCAGAGCCGGTGCAGTTTCCATTCAATAATTATTGTCATTCCCACTATGCAGCTCCTCATCAGCAAGTGGAGCATCCAAACTCTACCGCATAATTAGGATGGCCCTAAAAAAGGTGGGTCTTCACCTACACCGATTTTCGTTCTGCAGTGAAGACCCATGTTCATGTTGCTGAAAACAAACTATGAGGAAATTAAATTGAGAATCTATGTGGCCTATTCACAGATTCACAGATTTTTCTAGGTTGGAAGAGACCTCAAGATCATCGAGTCCAACCTCCGACCTAACACTAAGTACTCCACTAAACCATATCCCCAAGCTCTACATCTAAACGTCTTTTAAAGACCTCCAGGGATGGTGACTCCACCACCTCCCTGGGCAGCCCGTTCCAATGCTTAATAACCCTTTCGGTAAAGAAGTACTTCCTAACATCCAACCTAAAACTCCCCTGTCGCAACTTTAGCCCATTCCCCCTCGTCCTGTCACCAGGCATGTGGGAGAATAGACCAACCCCCACCTCTCTACAGCCTCCTTTCAGGTAACTGTAGAGAGCGATGAGGTCGCCCCTGAGCCTCCTCTTCTCCAGGCTGAACAAGCCCAGCTCCCTCAGCCGCTCCTCGTAAGACTTGTTCTCCAGACCCCTCACCAGCTTGGTCGCCCTTCTCTGGACTCGCTCGAGCACGTCCATGTCCTTCCTGTAGCGAGGGGCCCAAAACTGAACACAGTACTCGAGGTGCGGCCTCACCAGAGCCGAGTACAGGGGCACAATCACTTCCCTCGACCTGCTGGCCACACTGCTTCTTATACAGGCCAGGATGCCGTTGGCCTTCTTGGCCACCTGGGCACACTGCTGGCTCATATTCAGCCGACTATCCACCAATACTCCCAGGTCCTTCTCGGCCAGGCAGCTTTCCAGCCACTCATCTCCCAGCCTGTAGCTCTGCTTGGGGTTGTTGCAGCCCAGGTGCAGGACCCGGCACTTGGCCTTGTTGAACTTCATGCAGTTGACCTCAGCCCATCGCTCCAGCCTATGCAGATCCTCCTGCAGAGCCTTCCTGCCCTCGAGCAGATCGACACACGCACTTAGCTTGGTGTCATCTGCAAACTTACTGAGGGTGCACTGGACGCCCTCATCCAGATCATCAATAAAGATATTAAAGAGGACCGGCCCCAGTACCGAGCCCTGGGGGACTCCACTAGTGACCGGCCTCCAGCCAGATTTGACTCCATTCACCACAACTCTCTGGGCCCGGCCATCCAGCCAGTTTCTAACCCAGCGAAGCGTACGCCAGTCCAAGCCCCGAGCAGCCAGTTTCTTGAGGAGAATGTTGTGGGGAACGGTGTCAAAAGCCTTACTGAGGTCAAGGTAGACCACGTCCACAGCCTTTCCCTCATCCACCAAGCGCGTCACTTGGTCATAGAAGGAGATCAGGTTCGTCAAGCAGGACCTGCCTTTCATAAACCCATGCTGACTGGGCCTGATCGCCTGCTTGCCCTGCAAGTGCCGCGTGATGACCCTCAAGATAATCTGCTCCATGAGCTTCCCCGGCACTGAGGTCAAACTGACAGGCCTATAGTTCCCCGGGTCTGCCCTGCGGCCCTTCTTATAGATAGGCGTCACATTGGCTAGCCGCCAGTCAACCGGGACCTCCCCCGATAGCCAGGACTGCCGATAAATGATGGATAGCGGCTCGGCCAGCTCCTCCGCCAGTTCTCTCAGTACCCTCGGGTGGATCCCATCCGGCCCCATCGACTTGCGCACATCCAAGCTCCGTAGCAGGTCGCCAACCATTTCCTCATGGATAGCGAAGGCCACATCCAGCTCCCCATCCCCTTCCACCAGCTCAGGGCACTGGGTGTCCGGAGAACAACCGGTATTGCCGCTAAAGACTGAGGCAAAGGCGGCATTAAGCACCTCAGCCTTTTCCTCATCCTTAGTAACTAGGTTTCCCCTCGCATCCAGTAAAGGATGGAGATTCTCCCTAGTCCTCCGTTTCGCGTTGATGTATTTGTAAAAGGATTTTTTGTTGTCTTTAACGGCAGTAGCCAGGTTGAGCTCCAGATGAGCTTTGGCCTTTCTAATTTTCTCCCTGCACAGCCTCGCTACATCCTTGTAGTCCTCCTCAGTGGCCCGCCCTTTTTTCCAAAGATTATAAACCCTCTTTTTTCTGCTAAGCTCCAGCCGCAACTCTCTGTTGAGCCAGGCCGGTCTTCTTCCACGCCGGCTCATCTTTGGGCACGTGGGGACGGACCGCTCCTGTGCCATCACGATTTCCTTCTTGAGGAGCGCCCAGCCTTCCTGGACTCCTCTGCCCTTCAGAACCGCCTCCCAAGGGACTCGGCCAACCAGCGTCCTGAGCAGCTCAAAGTCAGCCCTCCGGAAGTCCAAGACAGCAGTTTTACTGGTCCCCTTCCTGGCCTCGCCAAGAATAGAGAACTCTACCATTTCGTGGTCACTCTGCCCCAGACAGCTTCCGACCACCACATCTCCCACCAGTCCTTCTCTGTTTGTGAAGAGAAGGTCTAGCGGGGCACCACCCCTGGTAGGTTCACTGACCAGCTGCGTCAGGAAGCTATCTCCCACGCTCTCCAGAAACCTCCTAGACTGCTTTCTCTGTGCCGTGTTGTGTTTCCAGGATATGTCCGGGAAGTTGAAGTCCCCCACGAGGACAAGCGCCGACGATTTTGCAACTTCTGTCAGTTGCCTATAAAACTCCTCATCCGTCTCCTCATCCTGGTTCGGCGGTCTATAACAGACCCCCACCAGGATGCTAGCCTTGCCGGCCTTCCCGCGGATCCTAACCCACAGGGATTCAACCTTATCATTCCCAGCCTGGAGTTCTACAACATCGAAAGATTCTCTAATGTAGAGAGCCACGCCACCTCCCCTTCTGTGCTGCCTGTCCCTCCTGAAGAGCCGATAGCCAGGCATTGCAGCACTCCAGTCGTGGGAGCGGTCCCACCACGTCTCCGTGATGGCAACCAAGTCGTAGCCTGCCTGCTGCACAATGGCTTCCAGCTCCTCCTGTTTGTTACCCATGCTGCGTGCATTAGTGTAGATGCACTTCAGCTGGGCCATCGCCTTCTTCCCCGGCCTAGCCATTGTTTCCCCCGGCACAGCTCCGACAAGCCTTGTTTGAGCCCCGTCCCCCTTCTTACCTAGTTTAAAGCTCTCTCTATGAGCCCCGCCAGCTCCTGGCCTAGGATCCGTTTTCCCCTTGGAGATAGAGACCCATCTGGGGCCATCAGGCCGGGTGCCGAGTAAAGCTCCCCATGGTGAAAAAACCCAAAATTTCTATGCTGGCACCAGCCTCTGAGCCACCTATTAACCACATGAGCTTTCCATGTCCTCTCCGTGCCTCTCCCTTCCCCCGTAGGGATGGACGAGAACACCACCTGCACTCCCGCTCCCTCCACCAATCGTCCCAGCCCCCTATAGTCCTGTTTGATGGCCCTGAGGCTTCTCTTTTCAACATCATCGCTGCCAGCCTGGACTATCAAAAGCGGGTAATAGTCAGAGGGGCGAACCAGGTTTGGAAGCTTCCTGGTAATGTCTCTGACCCTGGCCCCAGGGAGGCAGCAGACTTCCCTATGTGTGGGGTCAGGCCGACAAATAGGGCCCTCCGTTCCCCTGAGGAGGGAGTCGCCCACAACAATCACCCTTCTTTCTTTCTTGGTGGAGGCAGTCCTGAGGCGTGGAGTCAACTTCCTCACCACAGGCATCCTCCCGGGTAGGCTTCCTACCTCATCCTCACCCACCAGTCTCTCCAGCTCCAGGGCCTCAAACCTATTGTTCAAGGGCACCTGGGAAGGCGGCACCGGAAGGGGAGGGCATCTCCTGCGAGGTCGAGCAGGGACCTGCCTCCATTCCTCCTCAACTCGCAGGTCCCCTCCCTCTGCCCGATGGCAACAGGGCAGGGGGTCCACCCCCCTTTGGGGCGTCTCACCCTGGTCCCTCTCCCTCCGGTCCTGCAGGGAGTCGCTCCACCAGTCTATCTCCCGCTCGCACTCCCTGATATCCCTCAGCCTCTGCACCTCCTCCTCGAGCTCTGCCACCATGCGGACCAGGTCGTCCACCTGCTCGCACCTCACGCAAGCAGTCTCTCTGCCCCCCGCCGATGGCAGCAAGAGGCTCAGACACTCCCCGCATCCGGAGACCTGAACTGCCGCATGTTTGGGCGGGCAGTCGGTCTGGGTGTGTACTGACTTCCTAGAGAAAGCACCGTGCCTGGTGGAGACCATCGCAGCCCAGCTGACGGGAGAGTGCCGTTAGAGGAGTTGTCCCTATGGGCGGGTGTGAGCGCTCCGCCCTGCCTGCGCCAACTGCCTCGCTAACTGCCGCGTCACTCCCCCCGCGTCACTCCCTGTTTGCCGGCCCTGGTCGCCGCGCTCCTGGTCGCTCGCGCTCTCTAAGGGCTGCCTTTGAACGGCCGGGGGGAGGAGCTGTCGCTGACGCTGCTGGCCCCGCCTACGCCTCGTCAGCCTCCCTCACGAGGGCTGCCGGTGCCTGGCGGCTCCCTCACGTAGGCTCGATGCCCGAAAAATAGCCCTGCCTGTCCCGATCCCGCGCTCAGCTGCAGCACGCGTCTGCCCCGGAGCCGGTCGCCTCGGCTATTGATTCAACACCATGATGAAATAAAAATTGGAACGATACAATGCAATAATCTGCCTGATGCAGTGAATGAGGTTTAAAGTCCTTGGTCTGTGGCAATGTTTCAGTGAAATTAAAAAACAATGGAAGGTTCCTTTGGGCATGCTCTGCTGCGTTAGTATGCAGTGACATGTACTGAGAAGGCATCTCTAACAAGTGCTGCTGGTTTCGTTTACAGACCTGCCAATAGCGGCTAGCAATTGCCTATGAAAAGCCATTATACACTGGCCCATAAAGTCACACAAAATTTTCATTATGTTTCACTTAAAAAGTGCTTGTTTTGCAGGATAGAGGCCATGTCAATAAAATGGATTGGATGTCACTTAAACCAAGTGACATGCTAATCTCCTGGAGGCCTTGTGTCCTTAATCTCTACAGGACACAAGTCAGTTTAGAAGCATGAGCTGTTCTCACAGGTAGTGACTATTGAGCTCTTTAATGTAAATTTAAAGGCAAAGCTTATCAGTGTGTTTCAGAAATTGCTTCAGTGTGGTTGCTGTCTATGGGAAAAAAATCCCCACACTTCCCCCAAAATCCCTGGGCAACTTCCAAGCTTTCACTGTGCCCGCGAGCACCTTTTAATTATAAAGAAATTGGTTTTGGTGATATGTGCCCTGTGACCAATTGGATTAGAGGCATTTCTTCTGGCTATTATTAAGCTAACTTGACTATTGCCCTTGTGTAGCTAAGCATGATCAAAATATAAAGTGTGGGGAAGCATCTCAATTATGAACCATAGTACAGTGCTCCTGCAGACTAAATTCTTCAGTTCATTAAAAAAAAAAAAAAAGCTTCAATGACTAGTAATACTATAATGAAAGGGCAGAATAATAGGCACAGGATCAAGGATACTGTAGCTCATCGGCATGAGTTACAAAGGCTATTGAATGATTCAGCCTGGCTTTTTAACATTTCAGTGGGCTGGTTATTATTAGACAACAGGCATGGCCATTAGAAATCCATGGACAATCTCAGACTCCTTGCAAGGATCTAAAGACTAAGAAGTAAGGTCTCCTTACTGAATACTGAAATACATTTGCTCTAGTGTATTCCTTCCGTATTTGTGTTTATCTCCTTCCTCTCCTAAATAACAAGTAATAGCACATTTCATATTTGCTATAAATTAAAGCCAGTAATTTTTCTGTTCATTTGAGTTATAGCAAGTTTTTCACCAGGGAGCTGATCTGTGAATCAAAACGAGTTCTTCAGAGCTTGTAAGTTGAAGTCCAGAAACAAGCAGCAGAGTGCTCGCCTGTATTTCTGACATTCTGATCTATCTCACTCTGAAATCATGAACTGAAACCAGAGTAAGTGGACGAGCTCCATTTGTCCTTCTGTCATCATTGTTTACTGAGAGCAGTACAAGATGCAGCCTTTCTGGCTGTGTATGTCTATATTTGGTGTGAATTAAATGATAACAGGGAGCCAACTCTTCAAAGTATTTTTACTTCTCATACGTAATGTAAGGAGGGGTGAAATGGGGGAAGAAAAAAACTTTTAAGAGATCTGAAATGTATTCATCATGGGTGGTGGTTTTTTGTTTGATAGAAGTAGGAGGTAATCATAAACAGCAACGTTAGAATGTGCTCCAGCTGAAATAATTTATTATTAAAATAAATGATCAAAGGTATTAGAAAATAGTACCAGAGTTAAACTTCCTCATTCTGAGAGACTGGTCACCACATATTGATTGAGATTTATTGACATACAAAGCGGACAGCATCACTGCTTCTGTTACTTCTTTACAGCATTTATACTACTGTGAATGGTGTGGGGATTTGATCGACTCCTTTGTGGCGTTGAAGTTTGTAGGTTTTTTGCCATGTTCTCTCATAAGATAAAAATCTCTGCAGTTATTGGGAGGTGCAGACACTTAACTATCATTTCTCACGTTCCTAACAACTAAAGCTTGTCATCCAATTTCCATATTAGAATTGATCACAGTCAGTTTGTACTAAACTGTTTGGACACTGTTATTTTCCTTTAGTATGCCTAAATGCTCCTCCCTTCTAGTCCTTCTCTCTTGAGATACTTATGAGCCAATTTACCTCCCTCTTGCTAGAGTGAAAAGCCAAGGCTAAGGAGACTCTTGTTTTAAGATGCACTCTGTATTTCTTTGATCACTCCAGTAGTCCTTTCCTTCATCTCATCCAACATAAATTCTTTTAATTGTAAAGGTGGTGTATCAGAAATAATGAGCAAAATTAAAATTTGAGGTCTTATCAGTGACTTAAATAGCTGCATTATCTTGGCCAATTTCTCCTGGAAATGCCTTGTGTGATAGATGCTTGCATTTGTCTTTTGCATGACCATATTACACAGTATCTAAAAATCAGTGTTATTCAGAGTATCTGAAATTACCCTGTCTGAGATGCGCTACTACACTCATATTTTTTGTTTTATTAGAAATAAGAATAGAAAATAATTATTGCTACTAGTATGTAAAACCTTGTATTTGGTAATACATAATTTCATTTCATACCAACACCCCATCCTCAGTGCCATCCATTTTTTCCTCCATGATATATCCATCTCTCCTGCTATTATTGATTCAGTTCAACATTTTATTATGAAGAAATGCAATTAATATCCAATATTTTTGTGCCAAGTCTAGCTGTAGAATTATTATATAAGATTAATCCTAAAAGAAAATTTGGACAACTCAGCTATTGATCTCATTCCAGTACAGCTGTTGGTTCAGGATGACCTGTCATCATCTGTTCTCTATTGAGGTCCTTTGGCATTTGATATTTCCTGTACTAATCCCCATCTTTTCCAATTATAGAACATGTTCTTGTTATATTAAACATTTTACTGAAATTAAATAGTTTGCCTCATGACAATCCATTTGTTTTAAGAAGTTGCTGTTCTCATACCTGACAATGCTTTACAAGGTTTCCTGGATGATTTCATATGGACTGATTTTGAGGTTCTCCTTTGTCTCATTTTCTGGGGATTTCCATGTTTTTGGTTATTCTTGCCTTTAAAATCCAACATTTTCTACCCTGTAAACAAAGAAAGTGTGACTTTGCCATGAACCCTCATTGAGGAGTCTTTTTTCTGTGTCATTTTTACACAAACTGGGTGAAAGTCCACCCTCTCTTTTTCCCTTTATTGAAAAATGGGAGGACCATTACAGTGCAGGACATGGGGGTGTGTGGGATCCCCTTGTCCTCTGGAGCAGGTCATCTGTTACAAAGGTTATATCATCAGCAGGAGAGGGGACTAGGTCTATGTTGCATATCCTGTGCCTTGATCACAAGACCACCATTGACAGGGGAATAACTGTATTTTTTGAAACATGCATTCACTACAGATTCATCCACTACAAATTCATCCACTTAATTTCTAGCACCATGTATTAGAATAATTGTACCATTAGCATCCTTTTACTTAAGTATATGTGTATTCCTTTTATTGCAGCTAGAAAGTTAATAATCCCTACAGAGATACAAGTCAGAGTTTCTTCTCCAGTTTGATTAAGTAGGACTTAGTAACAGTGTTCACTTTGATGAGAACAAATAGAGCTCTGCACTTTTTAGCCACATCTCCTTCACGAGGACGGCTGATGCGTATCTCCTCAGGATATATGACAAAGATAGTGAGGAGTTAATGGCTCAGTGTAACAAGGTGCTCTGTGCCAGAACGGTGCAGCTGTAATGAATTGGCTTAAACATTAGTAGTATAAAGTAATTTAAGATTAAATTTTACAGCTCATATTTTTACAGTTAGCATTACCCACTATTACAAGATATCTTCATCTCATATTTCACACCATTTAGGACTAGCTTCGATCGTCACTGAAATCCCCTCTTCTTGGCCCAAAGAGATGTCATATGTGGGAAGTTAAAAGCAACGATAAATACATTTAGAAACTTGAACTAGAACTGTCTTCAGCTGAATATATTTTTAATCATCTTATTTGGCAACTGTTAAATTATACAAATTGTATCCTGTTTCTAACATTCTCCTATTGCAACATGAAATAGTTCTTTCACAAACATCTCGATGTTTCATCATTCTTTTGGGTTACCAGGAAAAAATGTGTCTTAAAACAATAACACCACAACTTTATAATCTTTGACTTTTACTTCCTTCTAAGTTATTTTGGTAGAAAATAACAAAAGATAGCGTTGACCCATGTGAACTCAACAAAAAGTATATACTGACCATAAATCAACTTGCACTGAGATAATTTTACTACTTTTCTGATTTCTATTCTCTGAAGCACCCAAAGGAAAATTTCATGTCAATCAAACAAATTTATATAATGCCATTTTTTAAAGTATTAGATTAGTTGGAAAAAAATGCAAAATCTGTGTTTGTATGAACATTTCTTCTTGTGGGGAGACAGGCACAGGAAAGAGTCTTTCGTCACATGCCATGTTTTTCAAATCCCACATTTCCTCTTTGGTTCCACAATTTCTGTTTATGGATCTAATTTTAAAAATGGAGTACAGAACTGATCCAGGTTAAAATTAGTCTCAGAAAAGGGCTTTCTTCACTGTTTCTAGGACCTACAGATGGCTGTGTTAGCATGGCAGTGTGGGAGCTGGAAAGACCTGTAAGGAGGTGCGACAAGGATAAAGGCTGTTTAAGCCAGAACTGTTCCTGATATTTTATTTTATTTTTTTCATACTGCACCTAAAATAAATGCAAGATGCTGCCAGTACAGTAACAAAATAATACATTTACTTCTGAAGTATCTTTTCCTGCACAGGAAAAGCAGTGCTTGGAAATAGAATTTAAAGAAAAAGTGAAAAGAAGTCAAACCTTTTCAGAAGATTTTAAAAGTACAGGTTTGCATTTGCTTAGGACAGAAGTTCTGGCACTGACATTTGTCTCCAGAGTGTTCAGATTTTAACATTTCTGAAGCCTTCAAACTGATGTTCAACAATTGGAAAGTACGTTCTGCTTTGAATGAAAATTGGTCATGAATGTTGCTGTTGGCTTGGATTTACTATCCTTCTACACCATTTTTAGGCAGTAAAAACAAAGCCAGACTGACAAGCCCTTAGTGTATTTGGACAGAGGGATGAATAGAGAGAAATGCCTTGAGGGGCAAATATTGAAAAACAAAAACCCGCTTGGAGAGAAAAATCTAGCAGAAAGCTGTTTTACAAAGTGGTGGCGTAATCTGTTAATAGCTGTGCAAAGTTTAACGTGATGCAAGGTCAATATGCTATGAAGGTAAATTAGTACTAGGTACATGAAGCAATTATACAAATAATCATGCTATGGAAACAGCCAACATTTCAAACAGTGAAAGAAAAGCATTTATACGCTGAAAGTTTTCAGTGTCACCTTTGTGAGCACTACTCTAAAACTTCTCTTCTAAATTCTGCTTTTGTCTTTTTTGCATGTGACGACAGTTCTTTAATTTATATTTTCTCTCCCATTGGCATGTTATCCAGGAGAGCCCAAACTGTCACCATCAGGGGGATGTTCGTACTCTTACTGCTTGCTCGTGTGAAACCTTACTGTCATTCTAGTGGTTTTTTGCTTCTCATAAACTATTTTTCCCTCTGATATTTGACAAGAGTACTGCATAACTGTATGCTCCTGAAATTGTGCTTTCAGACCCATCCTTTTCCTTAACAAAAGTATAAAGGAAATGGGTTCTTACGGGCTTCATTGTAAATCGGGGTCTTAAAATACTCTAGAAGCAATAAAAAGCCAACAGTGTTTTTTGTGGGTTGAGACTAAGCTGAGTAAACTGTTCTTTTTTCAGATGTGACCAAATGCTTTTTTTTTTTTTTGCTTTTTTTTTTTTTTTTTAATAGACTGCTGCAGGCTTTATTTTTTTTATATTCATTTACTAGGTCATCGAGCCTAAGTTGTTTCCTTTAAAGCATAAATGGAAAATATTTGCTATTTATTTATTTTGGTTTATTTATTACAATTACATTGGCAAATCATTTTATCTTGCAGACTTTTATTTGCTTTGGAAGGAAGCAAAAGATGAAGTGAACAGTTTTTGAGACACTGAGACATTTACTCTGGAGACACAGAAAACACTTTTTCCAGATTACTAAAAAGGCAGCTATGACACCAAACATCAGCACTTGCTTTTGTTGAGTCTTTATAGAATGTGGAGCAATCGGGGCGAAAAAAACAGACCTACAATCCTTTTACAACAGCGATCTCTGAGGGCAAATAGGCAGCCATGCAAACTGCACGTCACCTTAGAGAATAATGCATCTTTTGCTCCTACTGTAGATAAGAAACTGGCTGTGAGGTTTTTAAATTAACTGTCATGCTAATGTTAATTATTTCTTGTCATCATGTTTAGATGGCCATGAAACTGTGGAGAATTGTATCTTTAAGTATCTTTGGCCTGAGCCAGCTGAAGCCACCACGGTTTGCAAAGTTTGTGACTTGAGATAATGAAGCAGGTTCCTGCCGGGCATTTTGGCTCTGAACAGTCTCTAAACAGTGCACAAACACATAAACACTATCAAGGTAAATTCCCTTTGACGAAACATCAACAGTGAATCCATTCTGAATTGACTAGTGGGTTGGTTTGAGGGTGAATTCATCCACTATTCTTCATCTGGCATACTCGTGGTAGCTTATCTGGCTCCTTGAAAAAGCAAGGAATTTTAAATCACAGTGTTTGAAATCCAGGCTCAAATCCTCTTCCAAGGCTCGTTTATTCCTGAGTTTTGCTCTGTGATTGCTGTATGCACACATGCAGAGAAAGAGAGTCTAGAAAAAGAATTAAGATGGATTTTTCATCCAAAAGAGATGGATTCAAAGGTGGACATCCAAAAGATGTCCTGTCACCAGGATGCATCTATGAAAAGCTCTTCCAGCTTCTGGCTCATTGTTCTGGGAATTGCCTCAGCTTCTTACTGCCATAACGGGCATCGGCATTTCTGCAAATCCAAGGATGGGTGGTGATTTCTCACCACACCACGTAACTGGTAGAAGAGCAAGGACACCATGCAAGAGGGATGAGGGTTTGGAGAGTATATTATCTCTTAATTTGTGATAGCTAGCAGACTGATCATTGTCCATGTTTACCTGGAGGGGATGTGTAGGTGATACGTCTGTCAGTGAAACATGCATAACGATATATCATTATTACTTATTTAAGCTCTAAACTCAGGGCTTTAGAAATGAATATGGCTTAAATCTTCTCTTCAAAAGGAACATCAGTGAGTCACCAACCTCTTATCACCATTTTATCTTCAGTGCACGCATTACAGAAGCACATTCTTCCTAGCTTGCTTTGGGTAATCATCTTTCTTACCCTTCAAGAAGGGTAAAAAAGAAGACCCTAGCAATTACAGGCCTGTCAGTCTCACGTCAGTGCCTGGTAAAATTATGGAAAAGATTATCCTCGAAGTTATTGAAGCACACCTGGGGGACAATGCAGTCATTGGTCCCAGCCAACATGGGTTCATGAGGGGTAAGTCCTGCCTAACAAATTAGATTTCCTGTCATGATAAGATCACCCATCTAGTTGATCAAGGGAAACCAGCTGATGTGATCTTTTTGGACTTCAGCAAAGCTTTTGACGCGGTTTCCCATAGGATCCTACTGGACAAAATGTCCAGCATACAACTTAACAAAAACATTATACAATGGGTGAGCAATTGGCTGACGGGCAGGGCTCAAAGGATTGCGGTAAATGGGGCCACATCTGGCTGGTGGATGGTCACTAGTGGGGTCCCTCGAGGCTCCATATTAGGGCCAGTCCTCTTCAATGTTTTTTATAAATGATTTGGATGTTACAGCTGCTGTTTGATACACTCTAATTTCACTGAGTGAAACACATTGGTAACGCTGCTTGTCCTCGTTTCTTCTACCTCCTGCTTCTTACATCACTGTTGCCCGATTCATCTAAGCTAGTAATTGAACAACATAAGCATGTAGATGTATATTTGTATCAATCACCTTACCACAGACACGTGACAGTGGGTATATCCACTGTGTGAAGAGTGTAATTCTACTTTTTCTCCTATTGACAGAACCAGAGGGCATGAAAGACGCTGTGTATTTCAAGCAGAAAGGTTTTCAAATATGTTAAAAATTTAGATACAGTATTCAAATGAAGTTATTTCCCCTAGAAGATGTTTTACTGTTACCAACAGCAGTTCATTCCCTTCATATCCACTCACCAGTCTAGGAAATTGTTACATGGTAAAAAACCTGCTACTGAGGGCTTTTTTGGAACACAGTATTAATACCCATAAAAGGCTGTCCAGAGAACTGATAATCATGTTTGGGTTTAAACATGACGGCTCACAGTGTCAGAGTGCTGATAAAGCTTTTTGGAATCCCCATAATCAACATTTTTGGAGTGATCTTTGAAATGCGACGGCAACTAGAGCTGTGGCTGGAGAACGCTAAGCGTAGAAAAATGAAGCTATAAACAGAGCCATTACTAATTTTTACAGTTTTCCTAATATGGATAGTTGCAGAGAGTATTACTTCAGCTGCCAAGATGATATAACCACACAGAGCCGCAATTTCAAAGAATACATTTTGAGGGCTCAGTATGGTGCACGCTCCTTCTTACGTTGTGTCTGTTCCCTTTTTCACTATGTAAATAGCTTCTAATGGCTCGTCTTTCCCTGTGCCCTTCAAACAGTGGCCTTTGTAATATGAAAACAGACACAAGCCTGTTTGGCTGAAGCTAAAATAACCCACCTCAAACTAGAACATCTGCAAACCTAACCCTGCGATTGAAATTCATCTCAGATGTTCAGTGAATTTTGATTCCTCATATTCTCAGAGTGCTTTCTTTTGTTTTGTTTCACTGCTGATAGTCCAGGCGCTCAAGCTGGTGTATGCAAATGGATGCTGAGACAGCAAGGAGAGGAAGCCTTATTCTTCTTGCTTTCCCAGGACAATGAGCAGTCACAGCTGCATTCATTTCACAGGCTGCTTTGGATGAATAACACAAGAAATGAGGTGCTCGGGAAGAAGCAGTGCAGAAGAACACAAGCACTTTTCTAGGAGCCTCCCAGACACGTCGACTACAAGGTCTGCGATGCCCAGTTTACTGTTCTGTACCTGTGAACTGCTTCTCAAAGATTTCAAGCTCATTTGCATAGAACAATGCAAAATCCAAATGATTTGCACTCATCACCTAGTGATAAAAAATAGAGGCTGCAAAATAAAACCCAGCTTAGGAAATACCATTGCTGAAGTTGCCGGTGCACCTTTACCTTAGAACCTCTGTGGATATGAACTTGGGTGCGTTATTCAGTTTCATTCTGCTTTGTTCTGAATCTTCCCCCTTCCATCAAGGATCAGTGTCACATCCAGCATGCAGTTTGTACCTCTCTTTTGCCTTTTGGTCACCTCTCACTTCGTTCCAGAGAACTGCAGCCACCACATCTTTCAAAGAGCCCTATCAAGCTCCTTGTGCAAGCATTTGAACTTCAATTTTATCGTCTCCAAGAGGTCATTCTGTATATATATATCAAATATAATCTTGGGTGAAACAAATTTAGCTACAATCAGAGTAAGTCTTGAGGTTAAAACACACATTTGAAAGGTCATGAGTTGTGTATATGCCTAAATAGTAATTTAGGCAGGCCTGGAGAAAGCAGCAGTTTTGCAGCACACACAGATTGGAAGTAGCATTGTTAGAGGCCAACCATCCTCTCTCATACCTAAGGACAACAGAAGATTTGTGCATGGTGATAGCATCAGATGGGTAGTGCATCATTTTAACGCAGGCCAATAAATCATGTTTGTCTCCAGGCACATTTCTGAGCGTCAGCACCTGAGCAGAATTGCTGTATAATCTTTAACCCCTCCCCACACCCCCTGTCTTGGCTGACGTCGGACCACGGTAATTTTAACTGAAACAGGCAACCGCAGCACGACGGGGGACCTTTGGCATCGACGTTTTGCCATGGAATTACCCTTGGGAACAGGGAAGGATGAGCTGCCGCTCTCCGGCCCCTCTCTTCTTCCCTCCCCTTGTTTCAGGGGCTGCAGGCTGTGAGGATCCCTGCAGGGAGTTACCGGGGGGGACCGTGAGTAATCGTGGCCTTGCAGCGGGGAGGGACAGCAGCAGGCCCCAGCCTTTGCCTGGGCACAGCTCCAGCACCCACAGTGGCGCACTTCGGCGCAGATCTTTTGCTGGTGATCTTTCCTCGGGTTTATTGTTTCTGCTGAACACAGGCCAGCAAGTGGAAATTCCCACTAGGAGGTGGGAGGTAAATAAGTGGAAAGACGTCAAAAGCAGAAAGGATAAAGGACAGAATAAATTGAGCAACAACCAGCGTATTTAGAACAAAAAAAATGAGAAAGTAATCATCCACTCCTAAAACTTAACAGGATTTATTTTAAACTCCAACTGACTGTGCATAGAAGGCAGTCAGAAAGCACAATAGCATTCTCTTAAGTACCAATTAGTGAGCTTTGGAAAGTGCAGGCCCAGTGAGGTGAAAAATTGTATATAATTTTTAGGTGTGTGACACAGGTGTTTCTCTTTTGGAACCAAATCCATTCTGCAGGGAACAGGGAAATATTCAGGATGTAACAGGAAGCTGGAGGCCCACAAGAATGTCAACAGACTTGTTTGCCTTAAAAGAAACTATTCTCAGGCATGGTTTACTCTGAACTTTATGGGGGGAAGAAAAGTACATATTAATCAGCTGCTTTCAAGATCTAATAACATTTTTCTTTTTCCTGAAACGATTTCTTCATAAAATGAAAATACCCCAGCATTTAAAAAGGCATCTCTCTGCAGTGTAATTCACATGTGCAGAGTTCCCAAGCCAGGGAGCATCCTTCCTGCTGATGGTTTATTAGGAGGGATGTGCGCTGCGGGAAGCGAGGAAGTTGTAGTCTGATTGTGCACGTTCACGCGTTCAAAGAGGCTAGTTATGCTTTTTGCTTGAGGGAGGCCTATAAAAATGCAGAAGGGTACTTTCACTCAAAAGCACGCTGTCACATACCTGGCGTGTTCCTTCTGTGTATATTCTTCTTTTAGCTAACAACTGCGGAGTCACAAGTCTTGCTCGTACCAGGTGTATGGATAAACCCACTGTCACTCTCCTTAAGAAATTGAGCTTGCATGTCAGAGATTAAAAATGGAAGGAAGAAGAAGCTGCTTGTTCATCAGTCGAGCTCTTTCTCTCGGTGGACATCTCATTGCATGGTAGTTGCCTGTACGCAGTGCTGTGCTTGGCTGGGAGCTGCTGGTCCCTCTGAGCTGGCCCAGCTCAGTGGGTGCTCTCACATCTGTGCCATGGCCTGACAACTGACTGCACACCTCGGGGATCAACTGTCTGTCGTAAGCACTTCCTCAAATCAGATAATGATTCAAGTAATAAGAAAATTTCAAGTAATAAGAAAATTAGGCATCAACGTATTTGTCAGGACATTTTTCAAGAGGGTAAAACAGTGATTTGCTATGGGATGGGAAAAGGGTGATCAGGGCAAGCAGCGAGTATCGCAAAACTCAGGGGCTGAATTCCACAGCAAAGAGCAGCAGGAGTTGCACTGCTCTCTGCAATGTCTGCACAGAATCATAAATGGAAGATTCAATAAATGCAGATACAAAACCAGGTGCCTTGAAATGTACTGCCTTGTATGGACGTAATCATATATATATTTCCTCATATAGGTACCGAGAACTTTTTCCCTTAACTTCTTTAAAGGCAGCAAGAATTGTTACACGGCATAAATGAAACACATGCTCACATCTGAGTATCTTAAAATACATGTCTGTATGATTTCTATGTACAATTGCCTGGACACATTGAGTGAGGATGTGTTGGTGAAGAGGAAGTTGTATCATAAACTCTTGTTTGACGATTGAGTAACAAAAGAAATTCACAGAAATGCTATGGATGAATACAATTTTATATTGATGTAATTCAAAATGGTGCTCAAAGACAAGAACAATGGTTGGGCACCAAGTGGTTTATGGAAACCACAATAGATACAAAGTGAGAAAAAGATGAAGATTGGGAGATAACTGTTAGTGTTGCAAGGGTGAATTGCATTCAGTTCTCTTTTTAATCTTTGGCAGTGGAAACATCCTTTTTAATAAAATGAACAGTATTTTGAAGGTACTCCAAGGGAGTGTCTTCTGATAGCGTTAAAGCAGACAAGAGAGAAGGCTATCTGCAATTTAGTATTTCTATGATAATAGAGGGAAAAGGACAGGTTGCTAGATTATTAGTTTTTCAAGGCTAGCTGTATTTAAATATATGATATACTTCATAATTCTTGTTATGAAAATGAAAAATCAAAGTGAAATCACATTCCTCTTTTGAGAGAATAGGATAGAAAAGGAAAAAAATTACAGCTGGTGGTTGCCCTCATTTTAGGCTTGAAGCAGACTGTGATAGAAACTACATTGTGAAATAAATTATTCCTTTTTAATTACTTGCAATAGAAGTTATACCTTTATCTATAAAATCAAAGCAACTGATAGATAAGAGAAATGTTGACTTATTTAATGGCTAAACTGACTTACACCGTCAAATCATGAAACATAGAAGAGGATTTGATCATCTGTTACTACAGTGTAAGAGTCTGAGAAGCCCTGACACACTGACAGATTGCATTCAGCATCGTGCCTCTTCTCCAGGGAAAACAGTGGTTCTTATTTTGAAAGATTCAGGCAGTGCTCAAATATGAGTGTCTATAAAATGCTCATTAGGGACAATAAAAATCATTCTCAATGACTGCAGTGTTATTAGGTGCCATCAGAACTTTGATTAATTTTCATTCTTGTTCGGGAATTTGCCTGGTGAAGAGATACTATAGTCAGGACTCACTTATCTTTTGGGCTGATGCTCTTATTTTGAGCAAAAACATATGGGTTTTTTTTGTTGTTTTGTTTTTTTTTTTTTTGCACAGGGCTGTCTGGAACTTGTATTTGTTGGAGCTGCTATGCTGCTCCAAAGCACTAAGAGCAGAAAAGCAAACATACTGTCCCATGTGGGCCCGGGGAGCCATCTAACCCAGTGTCTGGCTCTAACAGCATCCAGGAAGTGAATGCAGAAAAGGGTGAAAACAGGACAAACACAGAGGGGTAGTGCTGCAGTATGGTTTTCAGCCCCTGGCAATCCCCTGTGTGAAATCGCTGAGCAGTTATAGACATACATTATTTGATGCTGATATGTGACCCGTGACTTTTATGGTAAGGAGAGGCCAGAAAGAAATTGCATCCATGGGGGTATGATTTTTTTCTCCCTCAGATGAGTGTTTCTCATTTGTGAGACACCTATGCATATTATTTTTAAAAAGTATGTAACAGTCTCTAGAATATGGGAGAACAAGAATCCATAAGGGTGTTAATATATGGTGACCCTCTTAGATTTTTGGACGATCACATAAAGTAAATGGGAGTAAGAAGAAATACTGTCTTAATCCTTAATTATACACCGCCTTACAGGACTTTTCTGCGGAATCACTGTAACTTCATTCATCTCTACTCACAATCACATTCATTGCTAAATCATTTAAGGCCAGATTATATGGCTTTTATTTGTGCCAAATATTCAATGTATACTTCTGCTGAATGAAGTAGAAACACTTAAAATTTTCAATGTAACACTAAACAAGAAAAAATAGCTTAATCTTATTTTTTAAGTACTGTAATTTTAAGAAAAGAAAGACGTGTAACACAAAACAAGAAAAAAATAACTTAGTTTTATTTTTTTAGTACTGTAATTTTAAGAGAAAAAAAAAGTATACATAAAAATAGAAAAGTATACATAGAAATTTTAAAGAAAAAAGATACTGCTTTTGCCCAGTCCCTCTCATTCCTCTTTCCCTAATCCCTATCCTACTGAACTTTGTATATCTACCATTTATAAATAAATGCAGACATAAATAATAATATGGAAACAAATTAAATGAATCATCTCTACAAAGTGGTGTTAAATAAAACAATGCTAGTCAAACCTAGTACCAACTAATAAAACATATACAGTGCTTATTTAATTGGATTGAAATATTGGTTAAAATCTTCATGAATTATTTAATGTATTGATTTAGCTATAAGCAAAGAGGAATGTGTATGTCTTGGCTTGAATGTGTATTTAATTTCAGTCTCTTTGGCACCTAACAGATAGGATATCCAGAGAACAGATATGTTCTGAAATTGGTAAGAATTAAAGCCCAGAGTTCATAAAGGCTTTGGCTACCTAAATAAATTTAGATGGGCGTGGATGGAATTTAAGCATGTACATCCATTTAAGCATGTACAGGGAAGGGAAGGGAAGGGAAGGGAAGGGAAGGGAAGGGAAGGGAAGGGAAGGGAAGGGAAGGGAAGGGAAGGGAAGGGAAGGGAAGGGAAGGGAAGGGAAGGGAAGGGAAGGGAAGGGAAAGGAGAAATTGGAAGGAAGTCTTCTATCAGAAAGGAAGATTTGTTGAGGACATAACCAGAGAACTACCATGTGTTTGATACAGAACTTACCGAAGCCTAGTGACACTGGTCTGTGAGGACTTTATATAAAGTTAACGGACAAGTTAATAGTGGTCAGACTTGCAGTTTGAGCTGTATCTTCAGGCAATTTTTACTGAAAGGTTAGAATACATACATTGAGGACAGCCATTTCTAGACACATAGGAATCTCTTCTGGAAATTTTTCACAGCTGAGAATCTGCACATAAAATTAATCAAATATATAATAAAATACTCTGCATTTTCTTCATTTGGTTATTCTATTTCAAAAGCAGAATCTGACTATATGATGATAGTTTGATTACAGAAAGTCAAGAGTGCCTAGAGAGGAACGGGTTGGCTATAGTCCTGTTAGAACTCTTTCATATCTTTCGTTTTCTGTATATGTATATGCACATATAGGTACATATAAAATATATAGAATTTATATTGTGTTTTCCAAAACTGCTTTGAAAATCATGATTAAATCTTGAAACTTTCTTTTGCAGTATGATTAGATTTACATTTGAACAGGGTGCCTAAGGACATGAGTTTGGGAAGACAAATGTCATCAAGACCCTTCTGAAAGTTTATATCTGGTATGACTTACAGGGTGTAAGGGTCTAAGCGGTCTCATTTCCTTCCCTAAGGTAAAAAGAGACATTGTTGAATTTAGCTTGTCTCAGAGATGAACAAAATGTATAATAAGCCTTCATGCCATTACTAATGACTGATGTTTGACAGAAGAAAAATTCAGTCAGGCTTTTCATGAAATTAGAATAGTGGGCCGTGAAAATTTGAATTTTTTCACTAGAAAACCAAAAATCCTGCATGTTTCAGGTGATCCTTTTTTGAGACTATGGTTAGTTTCTCGGATTTGCAGCCTGTTACTCTGAAAAGACAGTATTTGCCAAGTTCTTAAAGTATTTTTTTCAGAATCAAATTAATGAGTGTCAAAGGTTTCTGGAGTCTTCAGCTGCCTATAGTATAATGACCTTTCTAATACCAGGAAACTAGTGGCATATGTCTGTGTTCTGCTTTCATGTGTTTTTTGCGAAAAAAAAAAAAAATACTTTCTTTCCAAATGTGGGCTTCAGAGACCTTGCTCCGATAAACTCATTGATTCTAAATTTCTTAAAAGTTAGGATCACATGGAACCATTAGCCCTTTTAAGCTATCCTTTTTCAAGACTCTTATTCTTCGTCGGGTTTTAATAAATAGGATTTTGTATCCTAAAGATCATGACGGAAAATGATGTTGACCAAGAAGTTCATACACTACTGATGTCACTAGAGACTGTCTCAAATATTCATAGCTATGTTGGTAATTGATTCTTTTAATTTGTTCTAAGAAGTTCCAGTTAAATCTTTGGTTATAATTAATTAGATATGAGGCTAACCTTTTCTATAAACCACTTTGTAAACACTAAATCAAATGCCTTGGAAAAATCCCAGTATACTATACCATTTTGCTACTCAGATCCATAGTCCCATCAAATAGAACAGAATGACAGTATCTACCCTGTGAAACCAAGTTGATGGTCAATATTTATACTTTATATATACATTATCCATAATGATTTTCACCTGTGAAGACTAGAGTGACCTGTCTATTGTTCCTAGTCATTCTCTGAGTTTTTTTATAGTCAAATGTTGGTAACTCTCTTAATCTTTATAATGGCCCTAGTTTCTTGAAGGTTGTTAGGTATTAACATTTGGGAAAATAAACCTTTTGCCATTTTCTTCATGACATTTGTCTGTTACTTTTTTTCAGAAATATTTGCTTCTTCAAGACAGTGACTCACATCCACTCTTACAGCTGTTGGCAACATTTGTATTACAGTGAATATGCCGTTTGTGCAAACCCATTCACTTTACCATATCTGTGGATCCATTTTTTCCAGACTTGAAGCTTTAGATGTAGTTCTGGCTTCTTAGCCACTTAACAGAAAATATTTGTGTGTGAAGCATTTTTTAGAAACACTATTTACTGAGTGCCTTACTTTTTTTTTTTTTCTTTCTGTAGTCCCAAGAGTGTTCTTTCTGCATTAGTCTATGAATACTGAAAGATAGCCATTGTAGAGGAATTCATAGGATACAGTGTTTTACCAAGTGTCATATGTACTTATTTGCCTATTAAAGAAGAAATATGTGATTTATTAGTTTCATAACTAGTCAGCCTTCCATCTGATTGCTGATACTTGTAGTCATTCAATAGCAAATTGAAAGTATAAAGTTCTGGTCCTCCTCTAGTTACAGAGAGACACAAGAAGCACTTGTTAGACTCATCTTATTTAAATGCTTGCTAAAATACAAAAATCTACAACCCCTTCTACCCTGAACGTCTAAAAAGGGGTGGCAGTAAGCCAAGGAAGAAAGTGCAGAGCAGAAATAGATTTCTTTTAGCCAAAAGTAATAGTAATTCACCTTCCTTTTTCCCTGGGCACCTCAGAATAAATGGGCTAGGTCTGATAGAAGATACTGGAAGAGGTTCCTGTGACATCTGCTAGAGATTTTGGTGCTTGAACAGAAGATGAATTTTTGATAATTTTTTGTTTTGAAAATCTAGTTCACATCTCTACAAAGGCTGATCTGTGTTTCTAATTTAGGTTTAAATATGAAACGATACTCAAAAGCATCCCAGGAGCTTGTTGAGTACAAAACAACCAGGAAGGGAGATAAACCATGCTTTCCGCGGAGTTTTGAACACCCATGGTCAAGAGCGCTTAGCGGGTAGCTTATCTTCAAAGAAAAGCACTAGGTTTCATCTCCAGCATAGCTGTTGTGTTCCAAAGGTAGGTTGGCTGCCTTCAAGGTTTTCTTTCACCTAACATGCTAAATTGGGTATTTTAAAGTAAAACTAAAACCTTACTTGCACTTGGCTTTTTTGAAGTGCTGCCAAGAAAGATAGTAGGGTGAAAAAGCTGTCAGAGGACAACAAGGAAAATACTGTAGGCTGTTTAGGGCTGATTTTGATAAATATACGTACACAGTCATAAAACAAAGAAAAAATAACAGCAGCAAACCACTGACAACAATCATTAGCATGCTCATTTAAGTTTTACTGAAACTTACTTAGGGAACCAGAGTAGTAAGAACCACTGTATAATTTATCATGTTGTAATAACAAACTACATTTTAGGCTCTTGTAAAAATAAATGTCTGAAAATGACACTCTGGAATGACAGAAGTAGTGAGCATTAGCATGATAACTGACTCTGAACATCTTGTTGCTTATAAATTGGTGTTGTTAAATTAATCTCAGTTCATAACATGGGACAAGAATGTAAGTAGGCATGACAAAACTCCTCAGTGCAAAAATCAGACTTGTTAACACCCTAATAAATATGAAGCCAGACACCCATTTGGTATGAATCTGCATATTTCTGGTCATTCATCTACACCAAAGACTAAGGTTCGCTTTTTGCCACATGCATTCTATATTTTATTCAAACCACTTTGAAACAATTTACTCTGTATGAGTGCTAATACTTCATCTTTCTGGAAGGCCCAAAGGTATATATGCTAAAAGACCACCATTTTTTTAATACTATTTTTATCCAAACCAACAGATGTGGCACTTGTATTATAGCTACACGCAGATGCTTACAGCCACATACAAATATATAAGAAAAGGTATTATTATTATTATTTTTTTCATAGAGTTATGTCAGGTGTAGTTTGGTGTTAAGTGAAAGAGCACGGTCAGTCTCTTATCTGAATCTTTCAGCTAATTTTTAGTAATGTAATATTAGTTCCCATGGTTTGCTTAAAAAAATTAATTTAAATGTGCCTCTCTTTCTGAGTTCTGCCAAGCATAATCTTCTTCACCATCTGTATGTCGTCTTTCATGTAGACTCATGATATTATTTCTGACACCATAAACAGCAGTTGTGATCGTATTTACAAACCCACAGTATAATTGGTTTTGACTGTGATTGTTTTCATAATTAGTGTCAGTGTTTATGTTACAAGTACTATGTCAATTTTAAGTAAAGATTATGCAATTGGTTGCTAACACAATCAACTTCTCTGTGGGTAGATAGCTTCATTATGTCCCTAATATTGCTTATATGTTGAGCTTTGAAGAAACTTATACTTCAAGCAAAATAGGTTTGTCCCTAGATGTACAGTGGATGAGTTCACCAAGAGCCCATCTCAACCCCTTTCTATTTCATACTGAGCAACAAGGGAAAAATCAATAAAACCTTACAGATTTTGCACACTTGAAGGAATACAGTGGCAAACAGGAGGCAGAAAAGCAAGTTCCCCCTCGTGTATAAAAAATGTAAGGATCAAATGCATCCTAAATAATGTTCTGCAGTGAAACTTTCCAAAGAATTATTAGGAGCTTTTTCATATTTCTTTTCCTTCAAGGCTTATTAAGGGAGCAACCCTAGTGTTGTGTAAACATTAGAAAGACAGAGCTGCGTCTGCTCTCCTTTTCCGATCCCCAAAGCTGGAAGATTTAGGGAAATCTCCCAGAGTAATTGCAGCTTCTTTATTCAAGGTGTTGCATTATTCAGAGAAAGTCTGGATTTTCGACAGCAGTGGAGATCCAATAAGCATTTGTACTTCTTATGAAGATATCTTTACAATAAAGAATCATTCCCTCCTCTGTCTGTGGACTTGCTCATCCTTGCAGTCGTTCTGGTATGTTTGAGACAATTCTACCAGATTAAAAAAAAATTCCTTTTATCTGTTCCTGGCACAGAGCAGTCTCCTCGCGTCCTGTTCAGAGCTGAGTTTCAAACTGGAGGATTTCAACAGAATAAAATGGGAGGGGGGGCTGACATGTGAGCAGATGTTGTCGGAGAGGAGTATAGCTCTGAGGTCATGCCAGCGCTGCTGGAGTTTAGCACGCTGCACTGCATGCTTCAGGTGCAGGTTCAGGGCTGAATCAATAAGCTGATGTGCTTGTTCTGGTTATTCTGCATGTAGAAAGGTGACTGGCTGTGTAAAATAACTGCAGCTGGCAAATAAATTATTGATTGCATTGCTGTCTTCAACTAAATGCAAAATTAAACATTTATTCTGATCAATAAATGATGTGACAGTCGTGGTTATTCTCTACGTCGAGTTGTATTTCCATGTATCTGTGTCCTTCTTAGGTTGCCTGAGTGCAGAGCCATGGAGAGACACAGTGGTATGCGGGACGGGTGGATGGGGAGGACAGGAGGATGGGAGGATGCCTTGCCTGACTCGTTGCCCTCCTCCATTCCCTGTGCTTCTCCCTGAGCCACTTTGAGGTCTCCTGAGGGGTGCAGGTCCCACAGGAGGGGTTTCAGATCTGTCTTGTCATTGCCTCTTCTGGCCCTTGGGGATGGTGACTTCAGGGAGCGCACGTTGTGAGCTGTCCTTGCCGCCCTCACCTTCCTCACCTCACCCCTCCCTCAGAAGGAGAAAAGGGAATGTTTTTCATCTCACACTTCTGACGGTCCTCCTTGAGTGTTTTACTTGTTGTACCTCTCCATTTCATCAAGGCAGCATTAAAAAGCATTACTCTTAGCTTGAGATAATTGAAGGAGAAGAGAAATAAGGAAATCGCACTTGCTTTCCTCGAGAAACCAAATAAAATGAGGGAACCTGCTTCACTTGTTCAGTGCCACAATCAAGCACAGTGCCAATGAATTCGCAGTTGAAAATTGTGTTCATGCTGTCTGTGTGAGGTATGAAATGCAAGGGAAGAAAAGTGGGCTCTGGATCAGGTTTTATTTGCAAAAAGTAAACCCAGTTTTTAAAATGCATATATTTCGTGCAGCATGTTGTGCACCCACATTGCTTCAAATGGGAAAAAACAAAGTTTTCTGGTGAACAGTCAACTGGTTTTGAATTCTATTTTGAAGATAATTTATAGGGTTGTAAGTGTTTTGCACCTGCCTCCAGCAATGAAATACGTATGATTTATGCATCTGGAAGGAAGAAAAAAAAAAAAGAGAAGGGAACTGTCTGATCCTTCCCCACCATGACAGCATATCATTCTGAGAGGAGAAGTAACTGTTTGAGGTTAATTTAGATCACATCAATCTGTATTACTTGACCTTTTCAGAATAAACAGAACCAAAAAGTGACTACACAAAAAAAGTCAATCTTAAAGCCAATTACACTAATAGCATCTGATGTGTAAATGGGTGTTTATTATTAAAAAATAAAAAATAAAAATCACTGCACTAAAGCTGAGGGGCATTTAAAGACAGGAGATGTCTAATTGTAGCATATCCAGTAATGAAATCACAGTCAGCCTAGCAGCTGATTAAGGTTAATTTGAATCACATCAATGTGGATTAACTTGGCCTTTGCAGAATGAACAACACCTTTGTGCCAACATGATCAATTAGTCCCCTTAACTTCATACGTCTGCTTGGAAAGGTTAGATTTATTAGTTATCAGGATAACCACTTGGAGATTAAAATCTCAGGTTTCTATGCTTTTTTATTTTTCTTTTTTTTCTTTTCAGCATGACCTAAGGAAAAAAAAAAATGAAACTTTTAAAATCTCTCTGCAGCTTAGTGTTTTATCTAATAAGCTTGGAAAGTCATTTTTATTCTAACATTAGATAACAGGCCAGAGACTGGACGTACAATGTAATTGTGTTATTATATCTAGAAAGGATTGTATGTGCTTGCGCTTCTATACCAGAGTTCTAAAAACAAGCAAGAAACAAGCATGCCAGGTCAAATCTGTTTGTTTGTTTGTTTTTTTTTTTTTTGCCTTTACCTTTCTCCCTGTCACCTATCCAGTACTTGGGGATATTAAAAGAGGAGAGACTGTGTGCAAAAATGAATGCTGGTGAAGACCCCAGAATGGCCCAGTGAAACCCCAAGGGCTGTCTGTCATCAGCCAGAGCTGTAACTGTGGTACTGTTTACCCCAAAATGCTTCTGTTTCACTCTGAATGGTGTTTCATCTAATTTTAAATTATGTTAATCATTACAGTCGTATCTAGAAGACCAGGATAAAGTGTGAATCCTGATCTACTGGGTAGATGTGTACATTTAGTCTGAGGAGACTGCTCATTACCCCGTGGATGTTTGCTCTTCGCCCCATCTCCCTTCCCAGCCATCTGTTCTGCTTTTCTCAGCTGGAAACCAGGCACAGAGAGATACGGCCTGTGCCACCAACTCTGCTCCTACCAGCTGGAAGTGCTTTGCTGCCCACCGGTTGATCATGGAGAGCAGTGCGGGGACTGCCAGCAGCACAGCGCTGGTGGTGGCGGCTCCCACACGTAGTCAGTCACTACAGCCTTCTCAGAAGACTTGGAAATACTGCTGCCTGCTCACAACAGTCAGTCCACTCTGTATCGGGAGCTATCTGAGCTGGAGATGTGACTCATTAACTTAATGGCATTTCTAGAAAAGGCTGCGTTCAGTAGCAATATGCTTCTTGGGAAGGGATATGTTCCACACATGAAGATACATGGAGCTGCCTTAAAACGTGCATCATCAGTGGCTCCACACGGATTTTGCACATTAAGGCTAGCAAGTAATTTATTTATTGTTGTAATTTTTATAAATGGTGTTGTGTTACATGTTCTTACCAGAATCTCAGTATCACCACTTAAGTGATGCACTGAATTCAGTATAAAGAGGGGCCTTCAAGTCATCTCTATGAAAGCTGGCTTTGGAAAGAAGCCAGACAGACCAATTCTCCTTTTGCCTGTGGCACTGTCTTGGGTATTAAAACGATTGCCGGGAAGAAGAAACAACGCCACTTATAATTTGTTGATGATGTCTGATGTGATTCTTACAGCAGAAATTTTGGAATAAACTATGATTTCTTCTTTACGTAATTGTTTGCTACTACTACTGTCACCTCTTTTCCATGCAGTCCAACAAACGTGTGTTGTTTATCAGACATCTCAGATTGCTGTTTGGGCACAAACATATGGAGTCAACAAATGACTTAAACATTGTGGCTGTAAAATTGAAACCTGTGAAATCAGCCAAGTATTATTCACTCATGCTTGACGGTACTTGAAATACAAGCCACACTAAACAAGAGGCTCTTTTCAAGCCCACCAAAAAGACAAGGTGAAAGAACAAAAGGCAGGAAGTGAGAAGAAAACAAAAATATTCAGGAGTGAAATCACTGCCAAAAAAAAAGGAAAAAAAACTCCTGGACTTTAACAGAGTTGGTTGTAAATTAATATCAAACAGGTAATCAAAAATTTTTGACTTTTAGTAAGTGTTATTTAGTATTTTGGGAGATTTAATCTTATATATATGTCGTGTAGTCTAACAGTTGCATATATGCATTTGTACAGATTTAAAAAGTCGTTTGTACTTCAAGGATATAGAGATAATGTCAACGTTATTTAGCAAAAGAAAATTATATATCTTGTTGTGGCTTTCACAGTAGGCTTATCCCCTCCTCCTCCCTTATCATATCACTTTTATCTGCTGTCAGCAATCTAAGCTGACTTTCAACAACAGGGGCCGCATATGACCTAAAGCTGATCCTGAAACATTAACAAAGGGGAGATTAATGTGGAACAACTCTGAGTCCTCGGATTCGTTCTTTATGTCTTACACTGCTTAGGCTGTATTTTTAAATGAAGCAAGCAACAGCTGATAAAATATCTTCAAGTCTTTCTAGCTCTTGTGTGTATCAGCTTGCTTCTTAGGAAAACAACAACAGTTTTTTATTTTTTATTTTTTAATACTACTTTGGTTTTCTTTTATGAATAAAATTTTTTACAGGTTCTAGAAAAGCAAAGCAAATATTTGAAAGGGAAAAGAGTGAAGACACCCTGGATGAAAACTTGCAGTCATTGCCAGTTGATGAAAGGTAGAGCAGGCTGCTCCAGTGCCATACCGAAGCTTAGGCAGAGGACAAAAGCTCAGTGATGGTTTTACATGGCAAAACCCATCTCCTGCCTCATCCCACGGGTGCTCTGCGCCACTCAGCCCAATCTGAGCGCAGTGATGACCAGTCCCTTCGTTCTGTGTGGTGGGGACAAGATAAGGGCATTTGTCACAAAGATGGGGAGAATGCACAGGAGGCATAAAGTTACAAGGAGGCAGAATTGTGGCTGTCTGATAAGGCCTGATACTGGATGCACCTCCAGCCATGCTGCTCTCCCACGCCACCTCTCCTACACCAGCTACAAAGCAGCTTCTGGGCATCTGGGGCTGTATGTCGCCCATGTTTGCCTTGGGCTTTTCCTACCACATTGCAGGCTGATGTGGTGGTCTTTGACTTGCGTTGAGTGGATAGACGTGTTGGGGCAGCCAGCATTTTTTGTTCAGAAATTTGCACACTGCATAACACAGTGTGGCCTTGAACTGCCACTGGGGCTGAAGGGCTCCAGAGCTGTAATGCAGCAATGTCACCTCCTCTTTTATACAGGAATGGGATCTGCAGGAACTTTGAGTTACAGCCCTGCTGCACTTCATCCTCTGCCATTTGTGCTCATTAAAATAACATTTCTGACCCTGTTGTCATCATAGTTGAAGCTATGAATAAAAATTCCATAATATATTTCATATGTATGTATGTATATATATTGCTGAGGTGGTATAAGAAGAAGATATTTTATTATTGATAGGAAGTTATGTCTCGGGGTGTAGATGGGTTTTTTACTTCTAATAAAGCGAATACCAAAGACACACTCCTCTTCCCCCCCCCAAATCTCTTGTCCGTGTGACATTAAAAAGCTTAGTTAGCTTTTTCCCTTCCATTTTTCTGCATGAGCAATGGAGTAACACCTACCAGCCACCATTATCACACAATTTGGACAATACTGCTCATGATACTTTGCAGTAGTGTCTTTCTGTCATTCTGAACTCCCCGTGACCCACATATGTATCCTTCCCCTTCACTGGCTGAATCAACAATTACACTATGTTGATGAACACCAAGAAGAGGGAAACACATATGCATTTGCTTTTAAGTCTCAGAGTTGACTGAATACAGAAGAAGCCGGTGGCAATTTATGCCCTGCTGAAATACAGTTATCTTAACTGATATATGGGGATTACCATAATATTTCCTATTAAGTCTATGTGATTTTCTTTCCATTTCCATAGATAAAAATGGTAATACATTATCACCAGTGACATTGCAGGCACTGACTTTAGCTATAAAAATAAAAATCTAGCTGTGTACATAAATAATATTAAGATTGTTGCTGTTAGGTGCTGCTGATCGAAGTACTCAGTGGTCCAAGGTTATGCTGAACATACTGAATCTTCTAGAAATTTACTTTAAGGATGCTCCTAGTTGAAAATACCCTCATTAGGTCTTCCAAATTCAAAAGTTCACCAGATATCATTAATAGTTCTAACACAACCAACACTGTGAATCAGACAGCAAATACTATACTGTGTCCCTGTAGCTTTTTAATTCACGCAGAGTGACAAATATACTACATTATGATGGTGCTCAATCACTGTTCATTTTCCTCTATTCCTTGCCACATAACAAAATGCATTATGTGATAAACTCGTTACCACTCTACTGGGCTGTTCATAGGAAATTTCTTTCTACAGTAAAAAAATACAACATCAGAGACATTATTTGATTTAATTACAGTGTTTTCAAACACACAAAGCTGTGATTATTTTTCTTCCCAAATTGTCGCTTTCAAATTGTTTGTCCCTGGAACTACACCACAGTTTCACTTCTGCTCTCCTCTTCTATCCCCTTTACTTGCGCTAGTAAAACAATTTCATCCCACTTCTTCAGGTGAATTATGTTGTTGCTTTGCTCATTGAAGAATGAAGCTTGTAGCCAACTGATATGATTTCTTATTTTTTTTTTGTTCAAATTTTGTAAATCTCTCCAACTATAAACCTAATCTATCCTCCCGGAATGCAAAACTGCCAAAATTGAGGAAAATTTATTTATTTTTTCTACCTGAAGCGTTGTTCTCTTTGTTTCTCTTCTGCATTCAGACTGACTCCAGTTCAGTGAATGATTGGACACTACCACAGGGAATGAGGTTTTGCATGTTGTTGTCACAGTAGATTTCCAAAATAGTTTTTTTGTAACACAATAGCTGTTTACTTCTGATACTATTACAAGTAAATTATACAGTGGGACAGCTCACAGTGTAGAAGTCACTATAAATTTTATATCATCTCTACTTCATTTTTTCAAAGCAAAACCAATAAATAAATAAATAAATGGCTTCTCAAAAAACAAAACAAAACAAAGCAAAACAAAATAAAACAATCAACAAAACCCTACGTAACACAGTTTATCCAGTTTACCTTTTCATTGCAGTCCAAATGGAAAAAAAAATATATCTCATAAGGACTCTGAAGGATTGAGGCATAGGAAAGTATCCTACACTTTTCCGTTTATCTTCATTAAAGATTATACAGCTTTTAAAAGAAAAAAACATTCCTCCAAGGAATGTTTCTTGGGTTCCTTCCATACACTTTGAAAACAAGCTGAGCATGGTAGAAGACCTGCCATGTTGTGCTGGGGCATTTTGTCCATGCAAGTCTTGCTAGGGTACTTCACTGGAACAGAGATTTTTCCTGGTAAAAAATAAACTTTTCTCTTCAGCCAAAGTAATAGATTTTATGTTAAAATGCCTCTTGAACAAATTACTCTGAACAAATAATGTGGCAAGCAAGAAAATCAGGTGCTTGTATGATACTCGGACTCAAGCAGCCACCTCTGCAGCCAGGATCTGAGAGGGATTAGTGAAGTTTGGGGAAGAGTGTGAAATGCAACCAACAAAAATTGAACAGTATTTTTGTAATGACAGACGTTTTCCATTTTCCTTGTGTCTGTGTATGCTAGGTAGGTTTTATTGCATTAGCTTTTATGGTATTATCTACTTCATTGTGTCAAAATGATGTTACATGTTGAATGAAGATAGCGCCAAGAACAGAAATAAAGGAAAGGAAATCCTGTTTTCTAAATGCAATTTCTGCATCCGTGGAGCAAATTTGAGCATGAGGACTCAGTCTGATAGGAAATAACAACTTTAAAGGACAGAACTGGACGTTACAAACTAGAGACCTGTATGACCCTAGTAGTTTAGTGTTAGAATAAAAGAGCATTATAAAAGAGATAAAGAGCATTAATAAAAGAGATTCAGGAATCCCTCAGCCAGTCTCCACTTGTTTGCTGAAGCAATAAAACATTATCATCTGCTTATCACTGGGCCTGCGATGGGAAGTGTTTAAAAATGGTAGCATGAAGGAACCTAATATTTGAAAAAGGTACTGTCCAATATTGCATATACGATACCTGAGTAACTGTTGAAGATTAAATACTTGATTTCAAAGTACTGGATGAAAAAAAAATAAAAAAATGTAAACGGTGTTTCGGACAAAAGAGACTACTTATGTCTTGTGGTATAGCCTATAGCCTATATAATTGCATTTGTTTTTCTAGAAGATGATATGTGTTTTATTCTTTCATCAACAGTCTAGCTATCATGAATTTTCTAATGTTGATGAAGGATTCTTCCAAAGAAGAGCAGGCAATGAGAGTTCAGATTAAATTACATGAACAGGCATTATTTTATTCCCGGTTTTGTTTTCTTCTCTTCACTTGCTTGCTTGTTCCCTTGCCTTTTGTGTTTATTTGTAAAAGAATGACAATGTAATCATGTACTTTTTAACAAGCACATCATACAGCTGCATGACTCTGTTTTAAAAATGCTGCTTCAAATCATTCCAGTTTCATTACTGTTTTCTTCCTTTTCTGAATAAAGCTAAGCAAAGGAGCTTGTCCCAGAGCAGATGCTGCCCAGGTTCTGCTCAGTGGTGTGGTCACACTGCTGGAGAGCTCCTTCATTGCCTCCTCCCCCGCTTCTTCCCTGTAAGGGCATAATGCAAGAGCAATCCTTTTCTACCAAAACATTTATGGAAGCATGTCAAGCATGTCGTGTCTCCCCTCTTCCCCCCCCCCCACCCCACAATTTTATTGACCCTCCTTGACCCTTCCAGTAAATAAAGCACATTTCTCTGCTTTTATCGCGTATGAATCTACACATCTATCTAATCAAACCATAATACCAAGTGCATTAAGTGTCTTAAAAGTGATCATTTTACAGAGCTGAACAGCAACAACAACAGAAAACTGAGATGGGAAATAAATTGTGTATTCTCATGTGTAAGAGTATGTAATGAATGTGTAAGATGCTATATTTATATTGAATGTGAAAGAATATTTTATCAGATAGCCCCAAGCCACATACGCTTGCATTCAAGAAAATAAATCTTGTTTAATGAAACAAATCCTAGAACATGGTAATAACAAGTTGTACAAAGCAGAAGATGGAACATAAATGAAGGAAATGACTGGTGAACAGCCAAATTAATGAGAGTGGGTTTCCTGCTGATTGATGAGGAATCATTATGTTGAGGGGTGGTGGAGGGAAGCAGGGGTGCTGCCTGACGCAGAACCCACCTGGATGGCCCCTTCTGCAGGTGGCCAAATGGTGGGGGTACAGGCTGGGCTTGCTGTCAGCCAGGGATGTAAGGTGAGGTGTCTGGAAAGAGTGATGCAAAACTCTAATACTGTGGAAGGTTCTGGAAAGGATTGCTGGGATGATTTGGAGAGATGTAACTAGGCTTATAGAATTGCTGCTGTGGGGATATGCCCGAAAGTAGGTAGTGGAACTCATGTCCTTCACTTGGATTTTATGGAAAGCTAGTCATACAAAACAAGGTCTGTGTTTTTTGTTTGTTTGTTTTGTTTTCAGTGGAACCATAAGTTTATTGAAAATAACAACATTGACTAATGTAACCTGGTCATGACTTTATTCAAAAACACATTTTGATTAGAAAAACAAACCCACCAATCCTATGCATAGTCAATTTTATTATCATAAAACACTTCTCAGCTGTAATTTAGCTACCTACACCTGCTTCGAGGGGGGACAGCTGGTTCACTGAGTGATGATATGGCACACCTGAGAGTTTGGGAGGATTTTGTTGTTAGAGACAAGGGAAGCAGAAAGGGTATATCTAAAGAAGTAGAGAATGAGATTTTGTATGTGTATTTTATATATATATTTTTAGTAGGCTCTGTTTAAAGTGAGGTGCAGAGAAAGTGGGAAAGTAAAGGCAGCTGATCTCTGATGCGGCTCCTGAGATGTTTTGTTCTGATGAGGCCTCACTGAGATCCCAAGATGGTAGCATTTTGCTTACGCTTGTGCTCTGTTACCAGGCTGCTGATGTGAGGGGCTCCTGCTACAGGTAGGAAAGCAGCATTTGACCCTATGTGTGGGAATGTGACTGAGCAGAAGACTTCAGGTAGATGCATGTTTTAGCTTTGAAATAATGTCTTACTTGAATTATGCATGGCACTTTGTCATCATGGCTCCTAAGCGCAGATAGAGGTGATCCTTGGTGTGGCTGAGGTGAGGCCTGCTCTCGGAGTTTTGTAGACATAATCCAGTGTGGCTCCTCATGCAAGAAGTCAGAATGAGGTGTTGTCTTGTGCAACTGTAGGTGCTCTCACTGTGTGTTAGTGGTGGCCTGTTCCTGATGTGATGCTGTTTGGTATTTGTGCTGAGTGAAATAGTTTCTGTGAGAAATTGCAAAGGGAGCTGAGGTGATGTAGTGCAGTGATAATCTAAATGAATTAGATAGGATTTCTTAGATGAGCTCATTTGAGAATCTGTTTAAATGCTGCTGAATGTGATGTTTGGTGTGTAGGAACAAAGAAACTAGTCTGTTCATGAGAGAGAGATCTGAAATAAAAGTGTTTTGAAGATATATGATGGAAGTTGTAGAAAACTAATGGAACTTCAACGTACCTGATGAGATGCTTTAGCTAAGACAGTGTCTGTATTTTGATAACTGAAAACCAGAAGAAATGAATCAGGAGTCAAGATGTGGGATTTGTAGTGAAATCACAGGCGATTGTTATGCTGATAAGATGCAGTAATGCTGGAAACTAAGGAAGAACTCGCAGAGGAATTGCTAGGATGCTTTGTGATCTAGAATAGAAATATAACAGCAACAACAATATTTTTTTTTTTTATTCAAAAGGAAACTTTAATGTGTAACTCTACAGTGTTCTGATATTTGTTTTGCTGCCTGTATCAGGCGTGTGGTTTTCTTGTTTGATTGCATCCCCCAAAACTGTATGAGCTGTAGGTGTTTTTTCTTAAACCTCTTACATGTATGCTCTTTTAGGAATATACTGATGCACATCTACTTATGCTACATGAGACCAGACTTGAGTTTATTTAATTAAGGAATAGTATGGGGACTCATTCAATGTCTAATAATTTTGTTGTTATTAAGTTCATGCAGAAGAAATAGACTCAGTTCAACTTAGCTTTGCCTCAGTTTTGAGATCTTGTGGTGCAGACCTCTGATTTCTTCTTCTTACGTATGATAATTGTGTATTACAACCTCTTGTAGGTTGTGCCTTACAACCTCTGATCATGCAGGTATGAAGGTGCTTGCTTCTCTGTTTTTTGAAAGCTAAGACAAATCAGGAGCTGACCTGTAGCCTAGGTTGAAGTCCTGGTAAGAAAGGGCTGGGATAATGACAGAGGATGTTTGTTTGGGAACTTGACTGAACTGTGTCCTCGCCCCTTTACAAAAGGGATTAGAACTTGTATTCTCTGTAGAAGAAAGCACCCCAGAAAAGACTCAATGTTTCCTTGACAAATCTCCTCAGGAACAAGAGGCTGGAAACCTACTGGCAAATAGTCTTTATAAGACTGTGTAATAGGGGCACTGAGACTCAATATTATCTACAAAAAAAATAATGTGCATATATCTTTTTTAGTGGCTTTTTTCTTTTTTAAATGGGATGGGGGATAGAGGCAAGTGGCTGGCTTGGAAGAGTTTGTGGACTTGTTCTTGGGCAGTTTGTTTCTAATGTTCTTCTTTATGCAGCCCAGAAGCAAATTTAAGCTGTTTCTAAGTGAAGACATGAGAGTATTTTGTCATGTATTTTCTTACCTGCTTAAATCTTTTTACTTTTGTGGTTCAAAATCTATAAGTCTCTTCTTTATGTAAAATAGACCTCCTAGGTCCACAACCAAAAGAATATTACATGTTATTGTAGCTCTTTATGTTGCATCTGTGCCTTAAACTTAAGGAAGCTTCCCACATCCACCTCAAAGCTTGAGAAGCTTTGCCAGAAATATACTTATAAATGATCTCATTGAATTTTACAGTCCTCTTTTTGTTCGACTGGAGTTGGGAGTGGTGATGGAGGCAATCTTAGACAATGCCATAACGCAGGCAAAGGTGAGTTGAGGGGTGCATAGCAATACGTACAAAATTGTGGGCTACAGGAAGCACTTATGAAAGGAGTACTACAACTTAAGAAAAAATTTAAATTGCTGTGAAAGAGCAGTACAACTCTTTGCTCCCTCCACAGTAAGGATTTAAAAGCCAGGATGCAGTGTGAATCAGGTGCATGTGTTTCATAATCAGTTGAAAACAGATACTGGTTCATTACCATTATCTGGTTCATGGTAGGGATTTTTTGTGTGTTCTTGGATTAAAAGAAGAGAACACTACATGTGAAAGCGACTTTTAATACAGATTTTGACAATAGAAGTCCCTGTTAATGATAGACACACCTATTCTGTAAGGATCCTGACCAGAAAGGTATTTTAATTGCTGCTTAACCAGTTTCCTATAAAAGCAGATGATCATCCATTTTACTTAGAAGTTGAAATATATGATTTCAAAGTGTCTCAGGAGTACTCTTGCACATATACAGTAAGTCATCTTGGTGTGCTTTGGAATTCAGGACCTTAAAATGTATGTCTTTTACTACTTGAGTTTAATGGGCTGTCAGCTGTCCAGGCAGATCCAGTACAAAGCCAGACATGTTTTTAATCTTCAAAGAACATAATGAAAAAAGTGAATATATTTAGTTATTAGCTAGGAGGTACAAAACAAGCGAGGAGAAAAACAGTGCTCTTTTTTATCCTGTCTTGAATTAAATAACTAGAATTTTAGCTGTCCATGTGTCGAAAACATCTACATAGTAATTGAGGAATTTACTGAAGAGGAAGTACTTATTTGTCACTATTTAGTAAACAGTCATATAAATTCAACATTTGCTCAGTCTTTTAAATTCCCCACATTTGAAAATGTACTTATTACCTTTTTGTACTTTGTGCTATACAAGGAAAAAACAAGTTGAGTCTGAATTGAATCGAAGTTTGAGTCTCTGAGAGCAGAATGATTGTAGTTTCATTTTCCTATAAGGGAACCTGTCAACAGGAGTTCCATATGCACAAATCCCTTGTATTTAATAATTGTCAGTTATTTTAAACAAATGGATTTTATTTCATGCTTGCAATGAGAAATTTCTGACCTTTACTTTCCTCTAAATTCATAAGCTGCTTAGTAGTCTCAAAGCCCAGATCTCTGAAGTTATTAAAGGTTATTACATTCATAGGTGATAATGATAGCTTTTAATACACAGACATGCTGTCACTTACATGTGAACACGATATAATAACAATATAGGAGCTGAAACAATCCTTGCTATCTGGTTTTCAGAAGACAATATAGCTATATATCACTAGTAGCAGTCTTTATAATCAGTGTTGTCTTACTACAGGACGGTTGATCAAGTACATGGCATGCTTTGCTCCCACCAGCCACTGGTAGTAGTGGGGAGAAAAAGGCTAGAGTCATACAACTCTTCTAGAAGCAAAGTGCCTGTTAACATCAAAATCATTTTGGTCATTTCACCCAAACTGTTTTTTAAGAGATTCTCAAAAGATTGACCTAAAGAACAGCTGCCCTGAGCAGTAGTGGTGTTGGCATGTGTATGATGAATGAATTCAGTGTCATTGCCAAATTGCTGATTCAGACATGAAGAAAATAAAAAAAAAAATGCTTGTTTCTTTTCCTTATCCCTCCCATTTCTAGCCTATTTCTGCTATTCAAACTTTAATTTACCCTTTGCATTGAATTATTCACTGGGAGCCAGTTCATATGTTGTGTTATTTTTAATCTCTTAAAGCTGTAATTTTTTTTCTGCAAAATCTTCGAGGAGGAAGAATGTCACACAGTATTCTGTTATAGCTGGAATTCTGTGTGTTCTGCTTATGGCACAAATATATAGACTAGTAAATGAAAACCACTTTTAAATAATCAAATAACCTGAGGAAACTCAAATTTGAACATGCAGGGGAAGAGGAAAGTTAACACATGCTAACTTGTGCTGGAGCCATGAGTTTTCATCCTGAAGATGTACATTGAACATCTAGTACACCATACCTGAGAAAATATGTTGACTTCTAGGCCTAAAACTCTTTGGACTAAGGGAGTAGCAATGCTCTTTGCTTTGGGGAACTACTGGTATTTTCAGACAGTTCAAGATGTTTGCCTATTGAGGTCATAGTAGAGATGCATTGTGATCCTGTTGTGTGGTGATCTTGGGCGTGGTGGTTGGTAAGCTATGGGGGTCTGTAGGATCATGGCAGGGTTCCATCACAGTCCTAAAATGGTAGTGCTGTGCATTGGTGTCTTCTAAATAAGATGAGTGTCTTTTCTGGTGGTCATATAACCCCATCATGATTAGCTACAAAAAAAAAAGGCAAGCGGAGTAGATTGGAAAGAAGAACTGAAGAGTTTCTCATGCTTGCATGCTTTCTGTCGTCTTTAAAATGAGTACCTCTATGTGCTTGAGCAGAGATGTTGAAGTTGCAGTGAAGTCACCTTCAATTTCTGGAAAAATATTAGAAGAGTTTAAGCACTAAGAAGGTAATGTGGAGTTGCTGAGATTAAATTATTCCAAGTCAATCTAATTTTCTTCTATGCCTGTGTAATGAGCCCTGCAGACCAAAGAGAAGCTGTGAAGTTTAGAGTACTTCTGTGATATTCTCATAAGGAAATTAGGGAAACTACTTCTAGGTGAGTGCAAAAGTAATTAGAGAAAAGTCTGAGGGTATTTATCTGTCAAACTCTAAGATGCATAGGGTGCGATCTTCGTGGGTCCCTCCTACATTTGGTTCTGTTCGGTATTTTCTGTTAATAACCTCTGTAATAGAAAAATCACTAGGCCTACTAAATGACTAGATAATACTGTTGTAGGAAGAATGGCAGGTGCAGATAGGAATAGCTGAAGTGCAAAAAGTGTCTTGAATATTATGTGAATTGACAGCAAGTTTAAGTGTAAGGTAGTTCTGGCTGAGTTTCTGCTGTATGAATGCAAATAAGATGATAGCTAGTGATGTAGTAACCCAGGCCACAGGCTGAGCATGAGCCTTGATAAATGCCCACATAAAAGGTAAACCTCAGACTGGAACCAGTGAACAGGATGCCATCCATCTCTCTAGTAACCCTTCTTGTCTGTTCAGCACCAGCAAACCCCTTTACAGAACAGTATGTTCAGGTTCTGGCAGCATGCTTTGGCTTAATTCTACATTTAAACTGCTTACTGCCTCCTCCCTTCTTCTCTCTCTCTTTTCTTAATGTACTAGTATCAAAAATCTGTGGGTTGCTGAGTCTAGAAAAAGCAAGACACAGGTGACAGCAAGTCTTCAGAAATTTTCTCTTGCACTTCCGAAGAACTTCCTGCTTTCTGCTGTGGATAGGACAGGGAGTTCTAGGGATAGGTATGGAGATACAGGCTGGTGAGGCTTCGGGATGTTGGCTGACTCTTTGGTTTTTAATGAAGCAGATTGGGGAGCACTGCTTTAAAAGATCATGAAATGCTATTTGTTCAAAATACTTGATAAGAAAACAGCGGCTTAGATTTGATTTTTTGTCCAATTTTGAGCATCTGCTATTCCCCTTGGCTCTGTTTTCTATAATTTAACGATGTGCAGTTCTGACTTTTCATTTAGCTATTGTCCTTGAAAGTCCCTGAGACTGAAGCCGTGCCGCACAAGTTAATTGGTGGGCTGTCCCTTTATCAGGCTGAAGTACAGCACAAATGTGTAAACATATAACAGTTTTGTTGGTATTCCTGCTAGCAAGAATGACTTTTTATGTTCTCTTTCAATAAAATCTTTTGTGTAAAAGACAATACCACTGGAATTTGGCTGCTGCTGTTTGTGCCTGTCTTTAAATAGGCTTATGTGTTCCAGTAACTGTTTAAAGTATGCTGTGTCAAACTGTATATGTGTGTGTATATATGTCTGTCTCTATATTTCTATATTAAGCTTCTCAGCAAGCCTTTGAACATCTTTATACCCCAGTGAACACTACCTGTATTAGATCAGGTGTCAAACAAAGCGTAATGTCTAGAGCTGCTCTTCGGTTCATTCAGCTTCCCTCCTGGTCTGTACGTCTGTGGTACTCCATATCTAATGAAGTATCTAACATCT
The DNA here is from genome assembly GCF_964211835.1 of Anser anser. Lineage (NCBI taxonomy): Eukaryota > Metazoa > Chordata > Aves > Anseriformes > Anatidae > Anser > Anser anser. The sequence goes on along the minus strand of NC_139724.1, from coordinate 40,231,778 downwards.
ATATCCCATCTAATGCCACGTTTATGATTACAGCTTTAGCACAGCTCACAGTGACTGGGCTCTGGTTGTAACCCACTGCCCTCAGGTCTTTCGGGAGGGGGGAGGAACACTGATACAGGAACAATGGAAAGTTGAAAACTGAGTCTTGCTTCTATGTTTGGAGAGCTTCTAGAAAATCATGGTTGCTAGAAATGGGGTAACTGAGGAAAGAGCAAATGAGGGAGGCTGAAGAGAGATTTAAAGGACAATTTTTCATTTTAGACTTCTGTTTGACATGGTTCTGCTTTCTTTGTTCTCTTTTGGTATTGGTGGTTTTTCCCACTAAATTGTGACATTTGGATTAGAGAGAAGCAAATCCTTAAAAGAAAGTGTTTCAAATGCGAAGTTTAGGGCAAGGCAGACTAGATCATCACTTGAAACCAGTACAACTCCATTGACATCAAAGAGACAACACTAATTTATGTAAGCTGTGCATCTGACCTTTTGTTCTTGTGAAACTTTAGAATGGTTTACAATTCAATATGTAGTTGTTTTTCAAATCAATTCCATTTTAAATGTTTCTGTGATAAAGATAACTTTGCTTTTAACTGTCATGAAAGTCCAAACTAAAGCAAAGTATAGCATAATCAAAATACATCAAAAATACAGCTCGTTTATTAGGTAAATTCTGACTTATCAAGTGTCCTTGAGTTTCTGAGTTGCCTCTGATCTTGCATCAAAAATTCTCCTTGTGCCTTCTCCAACACTCATTATCACTCATTAAGGGTTGAGATTTAAAAATTAGAAGTAAACGTCAGATATTTGAAAAGCAGCTCGATTTTCCTCTTAGAAATCACTCTTTTAAGGCATCAAACTCGATTCAAGCTTTGAAAGAGGGCAGCTGTGAATGGACATCATGGGTACAGACAGACGAGCACGTTTCACGTATAGAAATATGGGGAAAAAACTCGCTCACTATTAAACTCAGTTTCTTATGGGATCCTGTCATTCCTGGCAAAGCATCCCTGGCTGTTGTTTTGAGCTCTGTCATTTAAGAATAAATCTAATAAGCCTAAAAAAAACCAGAATGACAGCTTTACTTTTTTAGTAAAATAGCTTTAACAGAAAGTAAACGTGAGAATGTCTCTATCTCACTGAAATCCTTAGTTAGAAATTGGAACAAGAGCAAGGGGTTAAAAATAGATGGTCAATAACTACTGAACCCAGAAAAGAAGAGAGAAATTCCAGGATATTGCTTCAACTGAAATGACAGCATCCTTAAATGTACCAAAGCTAGCTGCATGCTGAAGAGTGCAGGTTACTTCTACTCTTTCATTTAGGTGTCAGTAGTAGTAATGATTTCTTTGTCTAAAAATAAATTCTGACTTGAATCTCCATTTAGGGATGAGGTGTATGTCTGGCTCTGTGAAACAATAAAGATGTGGAGTTTTGATAACTGACCCCATTATCATCTACCTCCTGGAGCTGTGGGCAGTGTCTCGCCCACCTTTCCTGGCTTGTTCAGCTTGGCCTCTTGCAGAGATGTGTGTGCTCCGTGGTCCTTAACATATTGTGCTAGCCTTGCTGCCTGGGGTTGCTGCGAGGTGACTTGGCCCAAGCTGGTGTCTGAACATGTGGGGATGGAGCCCCTGAGGAGCACGATGGTCAGCAGTGCCATGGGGGTCAGTGGAGGCACACCATTGCAAGGCACAGGTTAGCATGCTGCAGGTACCCTGTCCCTGCAGGCAGTCAGGCTGTCTGTAGCATGTGTGTACATGGGTGCGTGATTACAGGGGATGAAGCCCTAAGACAACCTTCTTTTTTTTTAAATATATATATAAAAAAACTTGAAATTGATTTGTCTATTTATCCTTGCCATCTGAAACACATCTTCATATCTTTTTTTACTAAAACTATTATACTCTGCCTCCCCCAAAAGGATTCACTTCAGTAAACATGGCTTAGTGTGTGAAACTATATTACTTATTAAGAATTATATTAATGAGACAGGACAGAATCACTCTCTATAAGAAGATTGGATAGTTAGAAATTTCTTGTCTTGAGCGCCTGTCATAAGTGTTTGAAAAAGCTTTTATTTATAGATGGACCTCCATAAGAAATGGAATTTTCCAGGCATGCGTCTTTCTGGTTATGTATTGTGACAATTTGAGTGCTTTCTACATGATTTTTGTTGCTGATTTGATTTTCTGGGATGTTTCTGTTCGCAGTTGGTGCTGCTGTAGTACTTGCAAACATTAATCTTGCTTGAATATGGAACAGGAAGGGGAATTATACTGCTGATGAAAATGCCATTAAATACGTAATACTTCTAGAGCCTAGAGGGCTTTTGAAAAAATAAAATCAAAGATACAGAATAATATTGTATTCTTGTAGCCCATCAGCAACCTGGGGATGTGGGGGGAGCAATCTAGGAGGAGTTGAAACTAAATGGATATCTCATTACATTGAGAATGAAAAAGGGGAGAGGCATGAAGTAACGGCTGGCTGGACAACCCAAATACCAAACCTTCCTTTAGAGAAGATGAACTATTGTCCATTTCTCAAGCATCTCAGAGTAAATAAGTCATGTAATAGGAACACTAATTAAAAACTATAACTGAGATCTGTTGTAATGTACTCAGTTTTAAATCGTGTGTTGTTCTTCTGTGGAGGTGTTTGTTATTATCTTTCCCACTGAAGATTAAAACTATTCACATTTCAGTGAATTACTCTTTCCCTATCCTCCCCACATACTCAGAGGATAAATCACAGGACATCTTTGTAACACGTACTGCCCATCTTTGGCCTCAGCTGTTGTGGCCCAGCTGACAGGCAAGCTACCTTGCAAGGAAGAGCCACTCTTACTGTGGAGTCACTGGTTTAGGACAAGCTGGCTGCATGTCTCTCACTAGAGAAGCTTGTGGACCAGACCATCCTGTTGAAATGGCAGCTCATGCCCTGCTGCTTATGCCTTGCTTCACTAAGCAAGGAAATGCTTTCTAAACGGAGTGCTTCTTGTTGTCACCTTCCATAAGCAGAGATCAAATCACTGATGAGTGTTAGCATAGCCCACTTCATTTTGTCACCTGGGATCTCAGACCCTGGTGCTGACAGAGAATCACAGATTTGACAGAACTCACAGATTTCTGCTCTGTGCTGATTAGCGGGGCTGATGAAGAATAGCTTTACTTCCATTAGTGTCTACTGGTGCTTTGCATGCTTGCACCAGGCAGTTTTATCTTGCCTCTCATCCCCAGGCTACTACCTCCATCCTCTGAAGAAGTTAGATTAAACTTTTTCCTATACCCACCCTCTTATCTGTTTTTCACTGCAGCCTACTATGGAATTACAATGTACCTGGTAATGATTTAAAGAACAGAACAAAAAAAAAGTAGGAAAGGATAACTTCCATACCTACTAAATAATATCTTTGTATCTTTCCTATATCTCTTCATTTGTATAGAAAGCATTTCTACTGTTTATATGGAATCATGAAATAGCTGTGTCCAAGGCATGCTACAACTGATCCTGCTAATAAATATTGTGTTGAGGGGGTGGAAAAGAAAACAAGCCCAAACTTCTGGTGACATGCCAAATGATGGGATGTGCTGCCTATGCCCCAGATGATGGTGCTCCCCTTCATACATGGGTTCCGGTGAAGGAGCTCTTCTGGTTCCGTGAGACTAATGTGGGTAAGTCATTCCCACACCTACCCAAGGGAGACCCACACAGCCCCAGCTTCTTGGTCAAATCCTGGTTTTGGTGGGCACGCAGGTGGCCTCTGCTTAAAGGACCCGTTATATGGGGGAAATTTCTGGTGCCTAAAAGTCAGTTCTTTGATTGTACAGAATTATCAAAGAACCTGTGAAGCTGATTAAATATTTTTGTGGGACCTACTGAAGTTTTTAAATCATAATAATGAGTAGATAGTGACCCCCTTTTATCACAGCCATATATACCATTAGGAATTGCTGAGAGATTTAGTTGCTAATAGGCTATCAACCTTCAATATGCAACTACATCCTGGCTCAGAAACTTCACTGCTGGGCTCTGATTCAGAGCATTCAGCAAAGATGTACACTCCCCATCTATATTTCTGGGTGCAGAGTTGCAAGTATCAACCTGCTGTAGATACTGTGAGTCTTTTGGGGAGCAATAGCGCCCCCCCCCCTTTTTTTCCCCCTGCAGTAGGTTTCAACTTCTCTTGAAGGCTTGAATCTCCTTTAATCTGAGCATATTTCAACCTTTCTTGTTGAAAGCTAATAGTGTCCTAATGGCCATATGCTCAACCGAGATTGGATGCAATACCTAACAACAAGCTGCCAGCCTCCATCCCAAATGAGCATCTCTTAAAATTGCCTGCCCTGAAAGCGGGGCACCGATCAGCACCAGCTCCAAGCTGCGCATGCAGAAGGGCGTGGGCAGTCTCTTATATGCGGATCCTCACCTGCTGTTGGTAAGCTGATTTCAAAATCAAATTCAGTCTTGGATAAGTATAAAAGTAGAAATAAAGACTGAGGAAGTATAGATAGCCAAGTTTGGTAGCACAAAGGCTTGCAATTTTTAGCTTCAGTTTCAAAGCTTTTAGAAGCTGTGAGGAGATGAGCTTTTAACTTTTCCTGAGCATTGCTCATTGTGTTTTGCCCTAATGGGCTGTTTTTGGCATGATGACACTTGGGAAGAAGTGTCTTTAAAATGGTGAGAAGCTAGAAAGCAATAACTGCCATCCCAAAGTAGTGAAAAAAGTGATTTATAATACATATGTGTGTATATGTATGCTTAAAGAAACCTTTTCCTTCCCTGACAAAAATGTTCTGATAGTGAAAACCAGCATCTGCGATTTCATCTTGATCTCTGATTTTAAGCAAGTGAGAAGTTTCTCATTTTGCTTGAGAGGGGAAAGAAGAAAATCGCTTTTTTGGGAAGTTCCAAGCTAGTCCCAAGGGCTGTATCTTGAATATAAATGGATATAACATTCATTTTCATTTTTCCTGCTCTTCGTTGATAGGTATTTTCTACATGTTTTACATGTTAGACCTGTCTCAAATGTCACTCAAGATATTTTCTCATTTATAACTGTTTTCTGCAGCTCCTTCAGTAATTCCAGTCTATTGCCTTTTAGCACTTATTGCCTACTGGCAGATGCAACATATTCAGGTCACGCAAGTTTATTCAGCACAGAGATGACTTTTGAGTGAGAATGCTCAAGTGAGTAGCTCAATTTTAACTCGAACTGCCAGTAACAGTAGAAAATAAGCTTCTCAGTGAAGAATGTTTTATTTCTTTGCTACTAAAATCTTAAATTCTAATTTTAAATGAGCTCTATGACCAAAATAATTCACCACTGTTATATGGCTAAACTTAAAATGTTGGGTTTTTTTGTGAGGTTTTCAGGTCACACATTTCTCGTGCTGCATTAATTACATCGTAGCACTTTATATGTTTTTTTGAATTTACAGGAATTAGAACCAGGGAACTTCTGCGGATTTGTTCTACCAGAACTTGGACATACAGACCCTGGTAGCTGATGTAACGACAGGCTGAACTTAGCTAACTTATGGAAGCGGTGCTATGGATGGTTCCAGGAAAGATGTCACCTTTCAGTATGGTTGTTTTTCTTTTCTTACCTGATAGAGTCTCCAAGTAAATTGTTGATAATGTAGCTGCTGAGATGTGGTGCTGCTCAGTTTTCCCTGCAGGGAGATATGAATCTTGTTTGCTGTATGGTGGGGAAAACTCTCAAACCCTGGGAAGCTGCTGCTGCTGCAGCAAAATCCTCCTTCCTTATGTCAGAGGAATCTCTATCAGATATATAAAAATGGGAGGCATGAACCTAGCATACTGTATCCCCAGTTCTGGGGTTCACTTCTTCTTCTTTTCTTATGTGTGCGATATGCACTTTTTTTTAAGTAGACAATGTACTTATGGATTTCTCCCCAAGATTTCTTTTAGTTCAGTTATCCCATTAAACAGCAGCAATTGCCATCAGCCCTTGAAATAAACAACTGAGATATAAATGGAGGTGGTAGCATTCAGTGTTGAACTGCCTAATGCTTTTCAACACAAGTTTTTCAGTTGCTGTTTTGCAACCCAACAGCATCTGTTTCAGTTCAACCTGCTATGCCAGATAGGATTTCCCCTGCCCTTTTTAGCCTTTCCCACTGAATAATGGGAGAACATCTTGCTTAAAAAAAAAAAAAAAGCTAGAATAGGTGTGCTTTCATCTGCTTGAAAACTCCATGGAGCTCTTGCATTACTCTGTGTTTTGTGGGGAGATGGGATTTTTGTTTTGGCATGTTTTGTGGGCAAGGGATTCTGTGAATTGGTAAAGGGTCTCTGCTCAACTGTGAGGTTACAAATGTATTATTATTTTTATTTTTAATTGTTGAACTCATGTCTACCTAGATGCCTTAGAGATAGGGTTCTTGTAACTATAAGACTATCCCATGAGGAAGCATACAGTATACTTCTGAAACGGAGTTTTTTTTTTTGGGGGGGGGGGGGCTGTTTTGTTTATTTTTGGAGTTTTTTACAATGTGTTTTCCCTTTATGTGAAGTTCTTGTCAGGCTCAAGGAGTTTTAGAGTAATGATCAGTGAAGAAACAGGTGAAAGAAGTCACTTAGGAAGTTTTGGCACTACAGGGTTTCATAGGTGTAGTGTTGGACCAGGACTGAAGTGAGAGCCTTGTGTAACATAGCCTTAGTAAGTAAGATCAGGAGACAGAAAAGGGAGAGAAGGAGAAGATCTTACTTGAATCCTAGCTTCAATACTTCCAGCTCCTCACTCTGGTCTCTGAGGCTACAAGGTCTAAGCAAAAGTCTTTGTCATGCCACATAGCATAACCTTAGCGTTGCTAATGTCAGTTTCCTTCCATTAAAATGTCTCAGCTTCCCCCCACCCTGCCTCAAATCCCTATAAAAAGAAAAAAAAGGGGGGGGGGGGGGAAGGATCCCTGAAAACCAACTTACCTTGAGGTTTTTGCAACGTGCACCAAAGGAGTGTGTTCTTTTCTGTTAGGGCTGAGGGTTTGACTTCTAGAAGTGGATTTGATTTTTTTAATAGAAGGAGTAATGCTATGTCCAGGTGTTCTAAATTTATGTATGCAAATACCAAGTAACCTAATAATTAAAGTAATAATGTAATTCATAGTAGTTTACCTTATTCTGAACTTCAGACTAAATTCACCAACTGACTTGCTTCAAGCTTGTTCCCCAGACTTGCTTCTTTTCATTGATGTGGTGATTACCAGTGCATTCACCCAAACGACTTGAGAGAGCGAGTAAAATGCAAAGGAGGACTACAATAACACTACTAACATAATGTCATATTGTACCACATGAACTCCCTGCTGAACCTGGGGCAGCTCCAGAGGTCTGGCAAACTGTGTTCTGTCCAATCAAGGAAACAATTGTTTAAAAGCAACCGAACACCTGTAGCTTTCTCCCCACAGAAAGAATGGAGAAAAATTATTCCAGTACCTCCTTTTTATAATGTCTTGAGAGCAACATATAAATAATACCTTTTTTCTTTTTCTGTAAAGAAAATCTGTAAGGAAGGACTGTTAATCATGTTTCCTCATGATTGGGGAGGCCAGGCAGGTCCCCAGGATATGGCAAACTTTGAGCTATCTCTGTAACGCAGGTGTTGCTGGAGCAGCTCAGGCACAGCCTGTCTAACATCTTCTGCAGCTGAAATGCCAACTTATGGAAGTCACTGTCAGAGTTTAAAGTTCTTTATGAAAAATACAATAGTTGTGTGATGAAAATAATGGAGTACTTAAAAAGATTCAGAACATATCCCACTCCTGCACTGTAAAATACAATTTATACTATCTTAAAATAATCTACTGGAAAGGAACTTTAATTTTTGTCTTTTATAACTGTCAGTATACAACAGTGTAAACCCAAACTGAAAGGAAAGGGGAACATACACATAATTCATAGAAGTGCATTAATTTACTTATTTTTTTCCAAGGTCAGCATAACATTGAGCACAAGTAAAATTTTTCAAGAGTAAGTTATGGGTTTTCTGGAACACTTGAGGAAAAACTTTTTCTTCTTGTGGTATGAGTTTTGATGCTAAACTGTGTCCAAAAGTCAGATGCACTTCTTGTCTCCCCTTGGTGCCTGGCAATTGCTGTGAAATAAGTTTGAATAACAAATACCTGACCCAATTTACTAGGCAGGTCTTGTTCATATGATAGTCGGGTTTTCATTATTCCTGGTATTATGACTTTTATGGCAATTATGGCCATAATAATGGCAATAGCCATAATATAAATTAATAAATAATTATGGCAAAAATAGCAAAAAAATCAAAGCTGAAGGAGTTTGAAAATGTTGAATACCCCCTGCAGAAGTAATCTATTGAAAAGAATCCATGGTTTCTCCCTTCTTGGAATGCTTCCTTCTATAAAATAACTTCTATTTTGGTCTTTCAGGAGGCCCAATGAATCTCAGATTGTACATAGGGAGTAACAAAATGATGAGAAGTCACCTCTTTCTCTTTCCAAGAACAAGATAACTTTAACTGCTGCTAAGATAAAGTTACAGCTGCACTTCAATGGTGAAAAGTAAATAAGTTGTTTTTATCTCCCTTAAAACTGCAGGGTTGTGGTGGTTTTTTCTTCTCTTCTTTCTAGCATCCCATTTCATTTATTTTAAAGTTCTTTTTAAGTAGAAACCCTGAAGAACAGCCAAGTTGGCTTCAATTGTGAGTGATGACTACAGATAACTGGGTTATGATCTTGGCTGAGAGAAACTGGAAACAGTACTAACAACTTATGACTACCTACTGTTTGGTGGCTTTTGAGAGGCTTAAGCAAAAAACATCTTTATTTTGAATGCAAGCAGTGAATAAGAAGGAAATGTAGCTTAATCAAACACTACAAGCTATTCTTAAGCAAGAATATAAAACTAAAGCCATTAATACAAAAAGTAAAGCACCCTCTGCTTTCAGAGTATTAACAGTAGATAACTCAGGAATTAATGAGGTTGTATTTTCATAAACATCTGGTTGTCAAAAGCAATAGATGAATTCTTAGCAAATATATCCCTATAATTCTAGAATTGTGCATTTCTTCTTATACTATTACTCATGTTCTAGTGAACTACTAGGAGGTTGGACTCGATGATCTTGAGGTCTCTTCCAACCTAGAAATCTGTGATACCTAACATGAGAGTAAGGATAAACTTTCAAACCCTTTTTATGTAGCATCAAAGATACCTGAAAGGTCATAGCATTGCTGGGCAGCCAAGGCTCTGCAAGAGGGAGCACAAGCTATTCTCTAGGTCTGCCCTCAGCAATCCCAGCTGGATCTGGCAAGAGGAGATGGACTATCTTGGACCCTGGGATGTTACTAGGAAAGTGTAAAACTATGCAACATCACTGGTACATTCCTATTGCTTTGGGACTGCACAGATGTGTCATGTTCCTAGTGTAGATCCATAATGAAGATAAAAATGATAACGGCTACTTGATCTCTGTATATTTCTACAAGGTATGCTGACTAACAGTGGCTGTGCTTTTCTACAAGAGGACTTGGAAACATCTTCCCCCCACCCAGACAGTATTGCAGTTTCTGTAAAAGGAGGAGGGTATGATACAAAGAGGCTTTGGATTCTAGGAAACCTGGACAGATACCTTAATATGGACCTGTATCACTGTCCCATCAGAAGGTGCTTCCAGTCAGCATGTCATCCTACTCTACTCTTTCATTGGTCAACTCCACTAGTGAAAACTTTGCACACTCCTTTGTCTAGGTGTTCTCTGGATTTCTCCTGAGCATTGTGACTAAGCCTTGCTTGCTCACCCTGCCTGCCAAAATAGTCCTGCATGCTCTAGCTCATCTCCCATCTGCTCTTTCCTCTCACCATCTGCTGAATAGCAGGGATCTCTTCCTTGATCCTCACTCTTGGTTTTGTAGCAGTATGTGTGCCCCCATGGGTTTATGAGCTGGAGAAAGAAATACCCACACTGCATCTCCTTGAACTGAATAAGATAAAATATCCATGGTAAATGGACAGCTGAGCATTCAAGCCCATGTCTGACTCCAGGCAGTTATTGTGACGAATAGTTTCAAGTATATTGTGAAGTTGGTGTTGGGTGACTGTACACAAGGTAGTAGTGCCTCTTCTCTGCCATAACCATTTTGTGTGTGCGTGTGATGCAAGCATTATTATATGTCCCAGTGTTCTAGATCACGTGAAAGGCACTTAACTGTGCCTCCTCAGAGTGGCTGAAGTTGGAAGGTAGTTCTGGAGGTCACCTAGTCCAACCTCCTGCTCAGGGCAGGGTCACTAGAGCAGGTTCTTCACAGCCATGCCAAGTTACCTTTTGGATCTCTCTGCAGATGAAGACTGCACAATTTCTTTGGGCAACCTGCTCCAGTGTTTGAGCACCCCAACAGCTCAAAAAAAAAATAATAATATGATGTTTAAATGGAACTCTCTATTCAACTTGTGCATCTTGCCCTTTCACTGGATGCTGCTGAGAAGAGTCTGGCTTTGTCTTCTTTGCTCACTCCCACTAAACATTTATGCATATCATTAAGATCCCCTCAGCCTGTTCTTCAGACCAAATGATCCAAAATGGCAGATGCTTCAAGACTTTAACTGTCTTAGTGGCCCATCTTGTTGGTCTCAAGCCAGTATACCCAGTTTCTCGCTTGTGCTAGGGAGCCCAGCACTGGACACAATGCTCCCAGTGTTCCTGACCAGTGCTGAGGGGAAGGATCACCTCCCTAGACCTGCTGGCAATGGTCTTTCTAATGCAGTCCAGAAGGATGTTGGCCTTCTTGCCACAAAGGCACATTGCTGGCTTATGGTCAGCTTGGTGTCCACTGGGACCACTAGGGCTTCTTCTGTCAGCTGACCCCTAACCTGTGCTGTTGTGGTCATTCCTTCCCAGGTTCAGGACTTCACCCTTCTCTTTGAATGCCATGAGGTTCCTGTCAGCCTATTTCCTCATCCTGCAGAGGCAGCATACAAATTGGGTGTATCAACCACTCATTGGCAGACCTGATGAGCGTTCACTCTGTCACATCAGCCAGGTTGTGAATGAAGATGATCAGCATTGGCCCACGGGGCTCACCAACTGTGACCAGTCTCCAGCTCGACTTACCTTTGAGTCTAACAGTTCAGTTAATTCTCAGTCCACACTATCTGTTTATCCAGCCAATATTTACTTTTTTTTTCTATGAGGATGTTTTGGATATACTTCAGAAGCCTTTCTTAAAGGTTAGGGTGCTGGACTGTGAAGTGGGGTGGCTGAGCAGTGGAAGATACAGCTCTGCTGCAGGTTTGGTGGAAAGGCAGGGCAAGTGTTGAGGCTGGGGATGCTCTGTTTTGGCTCTGGCAGTTGGACCCTAGGGGAAAATTAAATCTGTGCCTTGTGAAACATGGTCACACTGAGTATTTTCTTCCTAATTTTCCATAGGAACCCAATAAAAATAGACAAATTGAAACTGTTTGAAACTTTGTTTAAACCTTTTTAATAATCTAGAAAGTATAAATTTAATATCCTATGGTTTACGACTACATTAAGTACCATTATGTAGCACTGTGCAACATAAAATACAGTCATAAAAGGTGCATCAAGTATCACAAGACCAGTGAAAGCTGAGCTGAGGTTCTGTTACATGATGTGTAACTACTGAAGGTAGATCTCTTTCGATCTACTTAAAGATGCTGTCAATGCAACTTTTGCCTTTATGGTTGAGCTACCAAGTAAACTTGTGGTACGGGTTGCTAAATGGAGCTACTGCCTATAATTTGGATCTCAAGCAGAGTGAGGCTTCTGCTATGTACAGCTAAAAAATAGATGTAGTTCTTTTGTTTCCCCCTCAGTTCTGTGTGAAATGGGCGAAAGACAAATTCTATTTATTTTTTTAACTAGACAATACTCTAAAACTACCTTTACAACTTTTTCTATTCAATAAATATACCGTACAAGATGCAATCAAATTCATCTTTCTTCTCATGCTCTGAGGCCTATCTGTTTAATGTTCTTCATAGACTTAATTCTTCTTTGATGGAAATCATCTTATACGTGCTATCTTTTCACTTAGTCCTGCTAAAATAAGCATTAAAGCTTACTACGCTCACAACTTTACAAGTTTCACTTTGTCTGCATCCTTATTTCATACACCACCATATTCAGTATTCTCACATGCAGCCAAGTGCAGTGTTGCATAGATCAGAAAATTCTGCATTTCACTTACTTGCAGTTTATAGTTATGTTTTATGAAGGCACTGGGCTTTGACTGTATAAAATGCATAATTTCTCAGTAAACAATGTTTTCTCGGTTTCCCATATCAGCAAATACACCAAACCACAGGTGACCTAAATACTTGCGTCAGCAGGTCTCTCCAATTTCACCTCTCTTTCCTCCCTCACTTGCCCTGCCTTGTGCTTGGTAGCAAGCTCAGGGAAAACGGCCCAAGCTGAAATGGGACAGCCTTGCTGTGTAGGCTGTGTCCTGCTCTCCCCAGCCTGTGATGACGAGGGCTCGCTGAGGCTCTGCCCTTGCCCCACACTCCCCTGCTGGCTGCGATGAGCGTGGCTGTGCAGCATGAGCTGTTGCCCTTGGGGCTCGTTCCTAAGGGTCCCTGCAGAAGTTTAAGACAAAGGCCCTGCTTTGCCACTCTTTGGGGGAATGTAGTATAAGTCAACGCTGTTGCACTGAAGGAACTGCCCAGTACCCAAGAGCAATACTTGCTTCACCCTACGCAACCTTCTCTTCTTGATTGCATATGCAGAATACTGAACAACTTCTCTTTATAACATTTTCTTTATCAGTCTTTTACTTTTCATCCATAAAATACACTTTCATGACTAGATTTTCATCAGACTATTTTTTTCTTAAACACTTCATAAAGTTTTTGGTTTGGTTAGATAAGGGTTCATTGTTTCTTAACTATTTATTTCTGTTGCTGAAGAACTTAAACACAAAATCTGCTGAAGGAAGGAAACTCTTACCTCCTCTGCCCTTTCCAGTTATGACTTCTGTATTGTGTTGCGTGCTCTGTAGCATTATCAGTGTGCCCTGAACATGACTTTGCTCTTACTTATGGTCTTACTTAAGCCATATAGATTTATCATTGATAAAGAAAAGGTCGGATGGTTACAGCAGACAATGTTATTTTTTTCAAAAATATGCAGTGGGGAAGTTGTGCAAGTATATTGTTGTTTCACTATTGGAGTCCTAAAAATATGAGCAAAGTGTGAGTCTTTGTGTGGATCTGTAGAAAGCCTCAAACAACTGTCACGTGAAATACCTGCAAATTGTTTCTGTCTTTCTTGACGTTTTTACTCTGGAGTGCTGCTGTGTTATTTAAGATACCAAGATGGTATTATAATAGTTGTTTTAGAGAGTAAGCACTTTAATTCTCTTTCAGCTACAGATGTGATCAAATACATGTCATGGAATACTTAACTATACTTTGGTTTATAAACCTGTATTAAATTAATGAAAAATCAACTCAGTGGTTTTATTAGAACAGGCTGCCTTTTAGAGGCATGCCATTTTTGGCGTACGTGAAGGCTACCTGTGAGTCCTAAGAAACCATGGAGTCACCCTTTATGTTAGCATCTCTGCAGTGTGAATTCCTGTTCCTTGAGTATGTTGTGGTCACAATAGACAAGTTTACTTGTACAGGCAGCAAAGTACAATTTGTTATGAATTTCTTTTGATTGCTGAAATGTGATGCATTCTGTGTGTTTCATAGTGTGTAAAAAAAAAAAAGTGAAGCTGTTGATGAGGTCTGAATTTTAAGCAAAATTGGACACGGCATGTTTCTGTTTCTGACACTATCACAAGTGGATGATAGAATGAACAATTAATGTACTCCATTTGAAACCAAACAGCAACAACAAAACCCATGTGACCAGAACGGCACAGAAAGGTGAGTTTCTCCTTTCATGTTGTCACCAGCCTTGTGCCAGAACATGAGCAGCAATTCTCAGCGTAGCTCATTCTCCATTCTGTAGATGTCTCTGATCAGAGGAGGTGAGACACACACCTTGGGAATGTCCAGTAGAGCTCTTCCTCGTGATTTGATTCACGACCTGTTTTGTTTCACGGGTTGATCAAACTCCAAAAGCCTTTTTGCTACATTAATTTTTATTGGTATTGGTCTTCTGACTACTTCTTAGTTGCTTCTTGAAATTAGCTTATTATACAAAAGCATTGTTTTATTCATGTATTGTCTGTCTTCATCTGTATATATGCGATCTCTGCACGTTTTCACTGAAAGTGAGTGATTACATAGATTGTATACATGATGCTAGTCTCCAAAAATACCTTCTTCCTGATTGATTGACTTAATTGCAAGTGATTAGAGGTAGGATGTCCATTTAACATGTAAAAAAGACAGTTTATAGCTCAATCACTTTCTAAAACACATCTCAATCAGGAAGTGACTACTTCTGCTTTTAATTAACGTGGTGCTGCTGGCAATATCGTGTGTGTGCTTTTTAACAGGTGTTACAAATTCGGATATGCAAAGCAGGGCAAAATAGGAAGAAATACAATGTAGGTGTTAAGCATTTTTTTCTATCAAATTCAGATTCACAGCACTAATGTGGAATAACATGCTTTTAAAGGAGAGGGTGAAGGAAGGGTGTTTCCTCTTAAACCCATAAGTGTGTGTCCTTCACCTTCTGTAGCTATACCCATGGGAAAACTGTATTGGAGTGCCAGAGCCTGTGAGAAGTGTTCCATCCTTAAGGCTTTTTGAGGGGAGGAAAGTAAAAGGGAAGGGAAGCTAGAAAGAGCTGCAGCAGAGAGTGATACCTGAATAGGCCCTAAGGGTGTGTTTGTGATGGAGGGAATTGTTGCTGAAAGTGGGATCTTGTTACTCTGACAAGATGGAAGTAATTACTTGTGGTCAAATATAGGCTGTAAAATAATGGCTCCTGATTGACTGGAGACTAGTTATGCTAGCTAACGTTATGAAGGTTTAGATGGAATAGGTGTTTAATGCTGGTGGGTTTCTTTTTGGTTGGTTGGTTTTCATCCTAGCAATATTTTTGTAGGGAGCTGTTCTCTGTTTTAGACTTATGGCTGTGGCTGTTTGGGAGAATCGCTGTGATATCATCTCCTCAAGACTGAGGGTGTCCTTATTCAAAGTACGTCTTCAACAATACAATGTTCTCCAGTAGGGTGTTGCTTCACTATTAGCTTACAGTTTTTATTCCTCTAAAAACAACAAAAAAATCTGCCCTGTAACTTTTTTCCAATAATTTTAAGACAACTATCATATGTTATCTTTCCTAAGGCAAAGTAAGTGTACAAAGAAGATAAGAAGCTTTAGTTTTATGTCTAGAAAAATCAGGAAACAAAAATCCCTCCCAGTGGGGGAGCAAGGTATAAAGCTGACCTGATCTAATTTACCTTAAAGTAAGATTGAAGGGTTTTTGTTAGGTGGCTCTTTCCTTCTCAATGTCCTCTTTTTACCTTTCCTTGATTTATCTTACATCTTCGTTATCCCGAGGTGAAAGCAGCGAACTTATCTTCTACTGATGACAACTCTTTAAAAACTCTGAATCACTAAGGCTATAAGCCCAGAAGCAACTGGAGGCAATTAGGAACACTTGCTTTAAAACTCGTACCCAACCTACACTTGCTTAACTTGGGAGATCAGAGAGAAATATAGCTAGAGGACAGCGATGCTAATAGCTACCACATCTAACAAACCATAAAGGTGTGCACTGGAGAACTGTGGCAATATTGACTGTGTGTTCATTAAGGACATGATTTCCAGATGATGAAAGCATTGCTCTGCTGGGAGACATTTTACTACTTAAAATGGCAGATAAAGTTACTCTCTGTTTTATTCTGTTGGCTTTAAAAATAAAAAATAAAAAAAATAAAAAAAAAAAAAAAGAAAAGAAGTGCAGAACTTGTTGGCCTGAAACTACTCTTGGGATGAAGCTTTCTGCAGTGTTGTACCACCATCTCTGAAGAAGCTGCATAGCTGCTTCTGGAGCTTGAAACCCATCAGGAGCATTGAGATTAATAAGCAATAATTTCACTCCTTTTACTCTTGATGACTAACAGCCTTGTATATTTAATGTATCTGAAACAGAACTTGGTATCATTATGGCAATGAAAAGTAAATCCCACCTCTTTGTGAGGCTAATTTTTTGAATTCTAATGTTTCTTTTTTACTCTTGCTTTTCTGCTTGCTTCCATTTCAATTATATTTTCTCCTCAATAGAGAAATCATGTTTCTTTACCCTTTAATCTCAACACTGTATTATGTTTGTGTGTTTTTTCTTCCCTCTACTTAATTCTACTAATTGTGGTTTAATGTCTGTGTTCTTCCGTTCTGGCCCACTTTTCAACAAAGTGCATCAAATCAGTCATTGACCAAATAATTTACCAACAAATCAGGTGGCTTTGAAGTTGGAGTTAATTGATTTTAATGTTTTTGGTGTTCTTTGTGTCTTTGATCTAAGTTATTCTATAGAGTACGGAAGCAGAGCTTAAAGTTGAGATGTTAAAGGGCCCTGTGAACAATGGCATTCAGCAAGATCACCATCCTCCCACTTGTTTTTATTTATTTTTGGCCATGTTGAGAGGCAGAGCCTGCTGGAAGCTCCGGAGGGAAAGCTAGAAAGCACGCAGGTCATCCCTGTCTGCCTGAATCCGTGTAAGTTTCCTGCACGGCTGCTCCAAGCACAGCTCTGCTGCTTGCACACTCCTGGCTCTGTTGTGGAGGTGGCAGTAACTTGTGCTCTTCTCCAGGGGCAGGACTGCAGTGCTGCTCTCTGCTGTGGAGCTGCAGTATCTCAGGGAGCTACTGGGTGCTCTGTTGGCTGCAAATCAAGACCTTACAGCTGCTCCTTGGCCTCCAAACACAGTTCTCTGTGTAATGAATTTCACTCACAAAGGTGTAGAAGTGCCAGCACTACTGTTTCCCACAGCAACCAAAATTTAGGATGATATTCTCCTTAGAGTTGGAAAGGACCTACAAGGATTGTCGAGTCCAACTCCTGGCTCCGCACAGGACCACCCAAAAATCAGAGCCTAAGTCTGAGAGTGTTGTCCCAATGCTTCTTGAACTCCATCACACTCAGGGCCGTGACCACTGCCCTTTGGAGCCTGCTCCAGTGCCTGACTACGCGCTGGGTGTAGAATCTTACCCTAACACCCAGCCTGACCCTCCCCTGTCCCTGCTCCACGCTGTTTTCTTGGGTCCTGTCACTGTCCCCAGAGAGCAGAGCTCAGCCCCTGCCCCTCTGCTCCCCTCGTGAGGAAGCTGCAGGCCACCGTGAGGCCTCCCGTCAGCCTTCTCTGCTCTGGGCTGAGTAAATCAAGGGACTTCAGCCACTCCTCACAAATCTCCCCTCTAGGCCCTGCACCATCTTTGTAGTCCTCCTCTGGACACTGAAGCTTAAAATCCAGTATTCACATGTCTGTCAAATGACTGAATGCAATACTTAATGGTGTATGGAGAAGTACCTTGTGTTACAGACAAGCTGCTTAATGCATTTGCAAGTTGTCTTGAATTTTAACCCAACTACAACTATTCCAGATATAAAATACATTTTAAATACAGAAAAATTGTCATTCTGTTGCTATAGAATTGAGATTTTTTATTTTCAAAAACACAACTGGGATTTTTTTTGCAACATGAGTAGAAATATTAAAAGTTGAAACATCCCATGATAGATATGGATTAAAATTACAGATTTTAAAATGAAATAAATGATGGTTGTAGAGTATATAGCATGAGGAAAAAAATTTAATACAGCTAAATGTTGCAATCTGGATGTGCTGTCAGGTGTTATGCTGAAGGTCAATTTACTGGGTTGAAGTTGTGGTCTCATCTCTTGGCTGAGAATTTGGAAATCCTCTGTATAATGGTCAGGGTGGTGTCTCTTGGCTTCTTGAGTTTTACAGGTAAAAATTGCCAGTTCATAGGTAAAGATTTATCTCTCATCTTGTAAGGACAGGATAAAAGGAAAACTTGATGATCAAGGATATATATATATATTTTTTCCTTTCTGGATTATGTTGGGGAAGTAGAGGGGAGACAGCAAAAAGCACCCAGTTACTGACTTCTTATGTTGGTTTCCACCACCCACGATTGTGAAAAGAGGCAGAAAAAGTGGTCACTTGTATTCCCTATTTGGTTAGCCAGCCAGTTAAGAAACAGCATGGTATTAAAATGGTATATATTAAAGCACTGTGACTCTGGGCCAGGATGAAAACATGCCAGCCCAGCTCAAGTAAAAGGTAACGAGCAACTGTTTTTCCTTGGTAGCAGAGCATGAGAGCAGCCTGGAAATGAGCTGAAAGATTTTAGTTTGAAGAGTCTCGTTCCAGTAATGCTTTAAGCTAGTTGTTCTCCTTCAGGTTTGCCTACATAAAAAAACAAATGACTTTAACAAAATGATGACTAAATAAATCAGTTCTTAGAGCCAGCTTTTTCCCCTAAGCTTATAGTACTGCCTAATTTGTCTACCACAGGTCTTTTCACGTGACTGGTGGTTTTGTTCGTTCATGCTTGTGATGTATTTTTTCCTGCCCCTGTTAGCTTTTCATCTTGGGCAGGTGTCTGCTTCTGTATCATTATAGATACAGAAGACCCTTCTAGGGCCTTAGAAGGGGTCTTCTAGGCCTTCTACAAATGTTGAAAGTAACAATACTTTAAAAAAAAAAAAAAAGACAACACACACACACACACACACAAATGAAGGCAGAGAAGAGTAAGGGCCATGCAGAGTCACCAGCAGCACATCTTGTGGTGTTGTGCATGCTGTGTGCTGGAGAGGGCCTGGGAGACTGGTGAAAAGCAGAAGGAAGATGAGGAAAAATGCAACTTGCTAGTCCATGTTGTAGTTAAGTGCTATTTATCCTTTTT
Source organism: Anser anser (assembly GCF_964211835.1). NCBI lineage: Eukaryota > Metazoa > Chordata > Aves > Anseriformes > Anatidae > Anser > Anser anser. Next base: position 40,212,926 of record NC_139724.1, on the reverse strand, counting down.
ACAATATTTACATTGGCAGGGTTTCATTAGGGATTTATGGCCATCTGTCTTACAGATTTATTGTATATGTTGTGGATTTTGCAAATTAAAACTACTTTGGAAGTGGAATAAATCCCTTTTGTTGTGCATATCCGAACACCTGACTTTCCTGAGGATAAAGCAAAGTTTTGTGCATCTGCTTAAAACACTTCACCAAATGCTGCTTAGACTGATCGGTGGATAGTAAGAGAGCGATAACATTCAAAATGCCATTCCTACATGCCTATTTTAGCACTATGGATGGCAGTCTTCAGCTGATAAGTAGCCTGACACTTAATGCATATTTTTTTCTTTATCTTTCAAATGTGTTTTACTAGCCTTTTTTCAACTTGTCATCTTAAAACTTCTTTTGTAATATGTACCTCTTATTAAATCGTGTTAAAGGTACAGGCTCTTCAGTGTCATCTTTTTTTAAAGTGCAAAGAGAGGTGCAGCAGACGTGTGCTGTCCTGCTGCCTTCCTCAGTGCTCAGTTCTGTCTGTGGGCTGAACAGTGCAGAATGCCCCACTGAAAGTGAAATGCTGCTGTGCCACAAGTGATTTCCCCAAAAGCGTAGCCTGTGGAAAAGAAGCAAAATCTTGCCCAGTGAAGGTAAAACAACGTTTTGTGGCAGAAAGCATGAGTTTGCTGTTTTGCTGTTTGGTGATATTGTGAAAAGGCATTTAGTGCATCCCTCTGACTGGAATTGTGCTTTCACTGAACAGTTTTAATGTCTGTCTACAAACCACAGGGTTTTGGTGTTTGCCTGGGGCTATATCCAGCAACACAAGGAAAAAATAGTAGCAGTTAATGTGGAAATATTCTTGTGAAATGAAGTCTACATACAAGTTTGAATTCATCAAAACTTCTGAAACACAGAGAAAAACTTTGTGTTGCAGAAAGTTTGACAGAATTTGGGGCATCCAGGACCCCAGGGTCAGGCCTCGTGCTGGCTTTCTTGCAGCTGGCAGCTCATGTGGGATCCAGTGCAGGGACCCCGGTTTGGAGGGCAGCCTGCCCCTGCTCCTCTGTGCCTTGAAGTAGAGCGTTTGCAGGTAACCTGAGGATTCAGACATGTTTTTGTTCCTGAGGGCTTTTTGCCAATACATTACAGGAGGTGAAAACTTTGATTTATTTTTTTGACTACTTGTAGCAATACATATTTATCTGATACAGTATTTGAGGAACAGGATAGATCAACAGTATGGATTAACAGAAATAAGTCATGTTGGGAGTAACTTCTGCATTGAAGATCTGTATTGTGAGACAAAACTGAATGGAGAAGAGTAGTAAATTGTACCCATCTGTGCTGTGAAGCTCATAATATCTTTGAGGTACCAGAATGATCCCATTGTGGGCATTTTGTCTGTGCTCACTCTAAAATTTAACTATAGTGTTAACTTGCCTTCACCTAAAGGAATTTAAGTCCATTTTCTACTTGTACTACTGCTTATTATAAAGCATGTGAGAGTTGGGTTTTAGCCCTTTCACAGAAGCTTCAAAGTGCTGCTGTTTCAGCTGGAGGTCTTTGCTCCTTCCTGAAATGGCCAACATCAACACCATGACCAGTTTTTATTCTTGGCAACGAATGAGAAAATACTCTTTGGTAAATATCTCACTTGTACCCAAAGCTTTGCCTCCCACATCATTTCCACTACAGGCTCTTTCCTCATAGATCAAAAGCCTGGAAGCATGCTGAGCTTGCATGCTGCTTTTGCAGTGGTGGGTTATGGATGGGGGGGGGAGGGGGGCTGGCACCTGGGAGGCAGAGATTAAAATATTCTAGATTACAATATATCTTCCCCACATCCACTTTCTGGGGAAAAACCCTGAGGGACAAATGTTGGGTATTCAGGTGGTATTACTCTAGATAAGATCTTCTGGTGCCCCCTCTCTTTGCTCTCTCTTCCTTCTGTGAATAAACCCATCACCATTTCTCTGCATCTGGGTGCTCCTCAGTCAATTGCTCATGTTAACTTTTATAGCAAGGACTAATTTACTAACTCACAGTCTGACCAGAGGATGGTTGCGTTGATGAGGTCTGTATGGGCCACCCTTTCATGTATGACTGCTGTGCTGTGTAGCACTTAAGCTCTGCAATGTTGATTCTTCAGGCTTTGTATTTTCCTTTCAGCTTGTATTAAGCATATGTTGCTTCTCTGTACACAGGCATCTCAAAGAATTTCTCAGCTGCCTTTCTGTCATCCCTGAGTCCAAATTACAACTGTCAATTATACATGAAAGGTAGGTGAGATCAAAGTCTTCCCTTAGTCCTGCTACTTGTGCATCTGCTTTACCACTGCACAACCAAACTTCTCTATCAGAATGCTCTTTTCCAGTATAATCCTGCTACATTTTATGAGAATGATAATTTCGAGAGCTTCATGCTATTGTACAGTGGATAATGAAGAACACTTATGTTTGTAAACGAGAGACAAATTTAAAGCACATGTGAAGGACATCTTACAAAGACTAACTTCATGATTTCCTTCAATGTTTGACAAGGATTTTAGCTAGAGTTGGAAATATTAATGAATCAGATGCTTTCAGAGTAAGACTGCAAAAGAGGGGATTTTTTTTAAAAGGTTATAACTGAAAAAGACTAATAGTGATCAGAGGTGAAGTTCTGTCTTGTGAATTTCAATGGGAATGTTGCTGCATCCTCCCTTATACTCTTGATATACCTGTTGTGAATGTATTGTATATGCTTCTAAGGAAATTGAAGGAAAAACTTTGGAAAGGATGCATCTAAGTGCTTTGTTCAAACTAAAGATCCCCAAACACAACAATTTTAAGAATTTTAAAATATTCCTGTTAAAACTGGGATGACTTGAAGTGAATAAACTTATATGTGCTTTTCAGCTCCAGCTTCATTGTGATGAAACATAATCATCTACTTACAATTAAGGACTCTTGATATTGAAGCGCTCCAATTCTTGAAAGCAAGTGTATATTGATAAAAGATGATAAGCAGTACAAAAATATCCCCTGGCTACGTAGTCTTTCCAGTGTTGGAGAAACTCAGTTGTACTGAAGCTCTTGTGAGGAAATTTGTAAAAATGTACCACTGTGCTAATATATTTCAAGGATTTTAGTGCTAGAAGTTTAATATGCTGAGTAATATGAGCTTCTTTGGTCTTCAGCTAAAGCTTCTTTGTACAGGGATTTCTACCATATAGTGGTTTTTGGTTCCCTATGGATTTTGTCATTAAGCATGACAATATAGTTCATGTCAGCTAGCACTCTAATAAAAGGGAACTTCTCGTGTTTTACTTCTCTGCTTGCTTGAGCTGTTGGGGGTAGAGTCAAAAGAGAAGAAAACTTATACAAAATACTTCGTCTGTTAAATTAAAAGCTGCTCAGTTGGATGTTTGTTCTGAAGATTTTGAAACTGGATGCACAACAATAAATCTCATGTATAGGGTACAGCAAGGAAAAGGATCCACTCTATTGGCTTTTCTTTCAGTGAGTGTAGGGCATATATGTCGCCAGTTGCAATGAGTTCTGAATCATCGTCATCATCAGTCATTCTCTTTTCAGACATTGAAGTCTCTTAACAATTGCAAGCTATTTGAGGCCTAGCTCTTTTTATTTAGTGTGATTCAAAGAGGCCATTGTAATATCAACATCTTATGTTCTCTTTCAAATAAATTGATCCATGTCAGTGCTTCAAAAAAAAAAAAAAAAAAAATAAAAAAATCCACATCCACACACAAAACCCAAGCTAATTATTTCACTGTGTGAGGTTTAACGTGGTACTGTCTGTAGAAATGACAGCTTTGTACACATCCTGCTTCATTTTGGAAATGCTTTTAATCTTGTTGTTTGTGCTAATCTAGAGAAGAAAGAAGCTTTACGTAACATCATTTCAAAGGCGAGGCATATCTGTTCTTGTTTCACAGATCTGTAAAGTGTAATTGTACATCTGAAACGTTTTCAAGAAGAACGTAATGTGCTTCAGCATAAGTTTATTAAAAATGTACTTTCCAAATTGAATTCTATACTCTAATTAGACTAGTTAAGGAAATAGGGCAATATTCTGACTTCTGCCGAGCTGTTTAAATTCAGAGCATTACAGCTCACTATGCTGATGTTACTTTTGCTTTTTGCCAATGTAGAGGTGGCTGTAGCTTAGCTTTTGGCAGTTTGGTCCATTCCCTACCCCCACAGGTGGGAGGAATAAAATTGAGATTGGTGTTTTGAAGCCTCTCTGTTTTGGTTTCTCTTTAGAAGAGGAAATCAAACAAGCACCTGGGGGTAGAGATTTTTTTTTTTCCCACAGCATGGATCTTGAATTCAACAGAGGAAAACAATGGGGTGCATGGGGGCATCCTCTGAGCAGCAGATACTTGTGGCTGCTTACCGTAGCACCTCAGTCCCAGCCCGCAGGGCCCTCTCGTTCTCTCTGCCCTCTTACAGAGCAAGATGATTGTGACAGTGATTTTTGCCTTGCACAGAATGAGCCTTAAAGTCCACAGCCACGTCACTGCTCTAATATGATCTGTGAATATGTATCGTAGGACTTGTGCTGTCCTTAGTATGGTTGGCCTTGTGCTGGGTACTCATATCAGGGACTGAACGAGTGTTAAGCACAGAGGACACTTCAGACTTCTTTCATGAAAAGCAAGAGACCAGTTCTTTTTGTCAGAATAGCCATACCCAGGCTAGCAGGGTACACATTTGGACTTCGAAGGACTGACTCTGGCTTGATTAGCTGCACTGAAAGCTTCATTTTTCACTTCTAAGGTGAGCACAATGACTAGCAGGCTGTTGGTTTTCTTAGATGAATCTCACTTTCTTCTCTGCTCTTTGTTTTCATTTCCCCTCCACTTCCAATAAATGATCAAGCTTGCTTTGCAGCTTGGTGGCTAGGATAGATTTTTGGGATGAAGTTGAGTGAAGTGTCGCATGTTCCAGTTAAGTGCTCTAATTTTTACAGATTTTACTTACTTGGAAGTAAGAGGGAATGGGCTTTTTCTTCCCCTTTCCCTCATTTAGCCAGAAATGGTCGTCTCATCTAAACTGGTTCATACATTCCTTCAGGCAATCCAATTTTTATGGAAAAAAAAAAAAACTTTCATCAGAAAATCCCTGACTTGTTGTGCTCCCTGGAGACCCATATCTACTGGATTTTTAGTTTCTTTGCCTCTGACACATTGGCACAAAAAAGACTTTAATAAGAAGCAGAGGCAAACCCGTCATTCATCTCTTTCTACTGCTCTCGGATTTGTAAATGAGCAAAGTTTTCTTACTTTTGTGGTAATTATTCTGTAATGATTAAAAATACTGTAGTTCTCAGTGGTTCCAGCTCTGAATTCCTTCTTGTTGATTATTAGAAGACTCCAAATGCTAATGATAACTATTAGTCAGTTTTGGAATTCTAAATCTTTCCTCCAAATCAATTATTTGATGTTATTCTTTAACCTTGTTTTCTGGACATCTTTCTGTTTTCAGACTCAGCAGGAAAACTTAAGTCATATTCTTCATTTTTTATATTCTGATGTGTCTAGGAGAAACATCAGAAAATGAACTGCAAGTTGTAGGAAATATAACTGTGGGATTATCAGTAGCTTAATGACGAGGTTTATTGTCAATGACTTCGTGAACCTCATTACTTAAAAAAAAAAAAGGTTTTAGACCATATTGTGAATTTAATTTCACTATTGCTGCAGTGGTTAATTTTTTTTCTAAAGAATTTGAAATTAGAATCTAAATTTCTAAAGAATATGAAAGGAGAATCTAAAACCACTAGAGAACTTGTTTGGAGCATGTGAGTGGGGAAAGAGAAAGGAAAGGGGGAAGGTGAGTGGAGCTCTGAAGACCCCTTGCTGACCACCAGTGCCTGGTGGTGTATAACTGCTAGGAAATCTTAAAGCTGTTTGAGGCAACTTCCACTCATCCCAGGCCCCTGGACAGTCCTATAGTTGATGACTATATGCTCATGAGGGATTTGGAGGGGTTTTCTTGTTCATATCCCATTGCTTGTTTTCTGTAATGCAGATCATGCGTCTGATCTGCAGTTCCTCAGCTTTCAGAAGGGCTTCTGTCGTCTGCTTATAGAGCTTATGATGGACCCTGCTCGATCAGTAACCACTGTATAATACTGGTCTGGTAATGAAACTTTGCAGTTCTTCTTTGCCTATGTGGAAAGATGATTGAAATACCAATTGTAAAGCAAACATAATTTATTGTTGTATGCTACGTTATGCAGCTGCTGCTACCTTTCCTCATATGGTGGCAAAGTAATCTTAAATTTAATGTAAGTCCTGCCTAGTTTTCAAATCTATTGCAGTACCAAAATAACTGGGAAAGTTTGGATTTCCATATGTTTGTAAAGAAACAACACTTTGACTAATGAAAATCTTGAGTCTCGCAGATAAACTGTAAATACTTCAAGAAGTGTGTGTTAAGGGTGGGAATTCTTTCAGGGTGACATCAACAACATTGGCACAAACTGCGGCACATTTTAAATTAACTTATTTTTCTTTCCCAAATTTACAATGCATGCAAAATGCTGATACGGTTCAGAGAGCTGTTTGTACAGAGCAGCGGAGGCAAGTTCAGCATTATGTTTGTCCCAGCATATGAGATGCGAGGTTGGGGGCAGGAAGCTCTTTCCCTCTGCTTCCTCAGCCCTGGGTTGGAGATGGGAAGGCATGAATGAAGCTGGAATTACTGAGTGAGAAGGAGCCCCCAGCGTACGGGGTCTGGGCTCTGGCTTAGACCAGCCTTTGTGCCTTGCAGGAGAGCCGTATGGGCGGCCGAGCTGGCCCCATGGATCAGCGCCCGCCGCTCTGCTCACGAAAGGGAGTAAGTCTGGGAAACGTCAACGCATAAAACCTCTGTCAGCCCTGGCTTGCAAATTTAGAAATGAGTCAAGTCATCAAAGCATGTATTTTACTAATAAATCATGTCTGAAACTCTGTGCTATGCAAATGAGCAATGTAACCAGGACATAAGCGAGACTGACTTTGTTCCTATAAAAAGATTTGCTTACTTTTAAATGACGGGTTTGAAATGATTGAGGGGAGAGAAAAGACATGAAAAAAACTGTGACACAATAGTGGTGTAAAATAACACAGTAATGTGGGGGGAGAATGTGTCTACCACAAAGCAATACATCTTCTAACTGAATTTTTTTTTCTTTCTACTTTTGATACCTCCCATGTGGTGGTTGCTTTAAGGATAGAGAAGGAAACCTAACAATAGTGTAGAGATTCAATTCTTTCTTGCACATGTTCTTTGAATTCATTATTTTCCCAAAAGACTGTTTCTAATTATGCAAGTCGCACCAATTTCTAGTAATACAGCTGTTGCTTCAAAATCTATAGTTTTGTCCCATACTCCTTTCTTTGAGTCCTTCAAGCACCTGGCTGATATCGTTATGGACAAAACTGTACCTTTCCCCTCTCATGCTGTTTTGTATGTAGACACAGTGTCCTCTTCCTCCAATGACAGTCACATTGGCATATTGCTCACCCCTCCAACCAGAAGACCAGCAAGTGTTTTTTCTCTCCTTTGATTTCCCAAAGGCTCTCAGTGGAGCAGTCCAGAGAAACACCAACATGTAAACAACTGCCTAAGTTGCCTCACTCCATACAAAGCTTCCACCCTTGTGCTTGTCAATTGTTGTCTTTTGTCTTTGCATGTTGTCCATGCTATTCCTGGCATCTCTTCCTTCCTAACCTTTGTGACCCCAGAAGATGGTTTTCCCAGACCTAATGAGAACAGGTGAGCGTAATCAATGTGCTTGGGAGACCTGAGCATCTTTTTGCTGTGGTATAGTAAAGGAGGACAAGGGACAATAGGCTGTGTTGTTCCTCTTAATAGACAATTATCATATTCTAATAAACATGATCCTTGTAGAAAAGGATATCTGTGATTTCATTTAATAAATGTTTTTGAAACACTCAGGCAAACAGTTTTAGAGTGTACTTGTGTATGAACTGTATTTGAATAGATTTGTGGTAACATTGGTTATGCACATATACACAGTACAGTCAACCACAAATGAAACATGCCGATGCACACGTGCTAGGACTTCATCTGTCCTCTTCTAATAGTGTGATGATTTAACTAGCTTTTTAAACTCTTCTTTCCTGTGGAACCATGGTCTGTACAAAATCTGTAAGGCTTAAAAGAATTGCAAGGAATATAGAACAACGGCTAAACTATTCTAGTTCACAGTAGACATAATCTGCTGGTGTGGATTTATCTGTCATCTTAAGCAGGCACTCAGGAGAAGAATGGTACCCAGAATAGTTTTCCAACATGATTTTAATTTTATTCATAGGGAGAGATGAAATTTCTGCAGATCTTATATTTCAGCTACTACTCCACCTCTTTTCATGTGACATATGCCACAATTATGAAATATAAAATCACATCAGAACTCACCAAAATATTCTTTATTAAACTTCTTGAGTCCTGAAGTGAAATCCTTCACTGACAGCAGACCATATTCTGTATTAATAATGGTTTGGAAATTATGGTCTTTTACAGTAGTAAAGGCTAGATAATCAATTGATTAAAATCAGCGTAGCTATCCTGCAAGCCTGTTCCCTTTGAAGAAAAGGGCATTGGAGTGTATGTGAGGGTCAACCTGACACCTAACCCAACACTTAGTCATCTTGCTTCATCACACCTCGGTCAGGGAACTGGCTGCCATCGCCTGGGACCTTGTGGTCCCTTTAAGTAGCCTGATGTGGTCAAATCAGTGCGCATAACATAACAAGAAGGGATCCTCCCAGAACACTCTAGAGAACACTATAGCTGCCACCATTCCCTGCAATTATTTCAAACCAGATCTTTGCTGCAATTAAGTACACAATTTCTGTTGATTACCCAGTAAGTTGTGTCCTGCTCAAGTTAGCAACAGTTGGTACTGTGTAATCAGGGAGAGGAGGGTTGGTTGGATACCAAAAGTGGGCTGAGACCACCTACGTTTCAGAGCAAGTCCCTAACCTAGAACACCTATTTCCTAGTGTCATAACTGATGCCTGGTTCCCTGTTACTTGTTGGTTTGAGAAGTAACATGGTTACTGGATAGTCACAAGATGGCTCATGGGTTAGGTAGGAAGACTTAATTTGGTACAGTGACTGCTCATGAAAGTATATAAAAACAATTAACATTCAAAAATATCAGCTAGCTTTAGTCAAAAACTAAACTGGCAATTATCAGTAATTAATTTACAGTTATATATAGCATGATGTGTGTGTGCAAACACAACTCCGTACTATGAGTTGGCAGAAGTCAAGGATTGTTTATCAAGAATTACCTTATAATGGTTAAAATATTTAATAAAGTCTGTTGTCAGATTTAAAAAATAAAAAAATGCACACCTGAAATCTAGCATTACATCCATGACTTTGTCCTTGATTCTGTTTCTACCAGTATTTCCTGTTATGAACTATAAGATCCCTTTTTTTTGTTACTTGTATGATGCTGGGCTGCTTTATTTACTCAGTTCATATTTGCATTAGTGCATGTGGATAGAGGAATTTATTTGCCTCATCACAGCTGCACCTAAGTAACACCCACAAAGTTCAGTCAAATGTATTCCTGACAATTGCTTAGGTTAAGTTCTTCAGTAATGGATAGGTGCTATATAGCTGGCTATGGTCAAACCTTGTCTGGTTCCATCCAAGTTTATCGTATGTTTTAAAAGACTCCTTCAGTGTTTCCTTTTTTTTAATGCTTAGTCCTAAACAATGTCTTACCATGAGACGAAACAGTTGACATTTTGTGAAGCAATTGCAGACTTTCCAGAATTGTTTCCTGATACTGTCAGAGTGATCGGAATTGTATAAATTACTTGCACCTTTCAAGCAGCTCTGTAACCTGAGCTCAGTGATGAAGCTGTGTGAGGCTTGGGGAGGGGAGGGAAATTTATGGGGTACCAGGCAGTGCACAGCATTTAAATTTCCTTAGTTGTACATCCAGTGATTGCAAGCACATGGCATACCCTGCGGTATTTTATTAACTCTGCAGAAACAAGAAAATGTGTTTTAAAAATGCATATATACACACATTTTCTTATGGTAGAAAGACTATATAACTAAACCCATGTACCAAGAAGCAAAATTATTGAAGTAACTTATTTACAGAAAACACTAAAAAAAAAGTTACTGTACTGAGGCATCCTACACATTTATGCTGATGCTGGTGTTTTCTTCTTTTATTCAGAAGGCACTGGTATACAGTGGAATATAGTACTCCTGACCTATCTTCAGAGTCAAGCAATAACGAATCGATAACATTCCGAACAAAACAAAATATGAGTGAGATCTTAAGATCTTATTTGTAAGAAGCATTAGAGACAAACGGATGCTTCCAACAACAGCCACAAAATGGTATGAAAAAAAAAGGTAGAGCTAAAATAATGTTTTCTCAGACAATATGATGAGTTGTTTTAATTATCTCAATATATTTCAGGTAATTAGTAGAGCAGCTCATACAAGCTATCCACTTAAAAGATACTGGTGCCCGTTGTTTTGGAAGTAGGGAATGAATAATGGAGATGTGCACATCTGTTTTTGTCTTACTGGGAAAAAAAATATTTGAGAATGGGAAGGTGGAAGGAAATGGGGGGTGAACAAGAAACAGTAAGGGTCTGTAATTCTTGAGTCATGGAGGACCGCAAACTAGTAGAAAATCAGAGAGAAATAAAAATCCCTATTACCACCACCCTCAAAAAAAAAAAGAGAGAGGGAAAGGAATTTATAGGTGAATTATTTTAGGAACAATATCCCAAGAGGAATGTGGTGTAGTGAAGATTTCAAGTTAATTGTTGAAAGACTGTGGAGACAAACCACCCTTGTCAGAAAAAGCACTGGAAACATAATAAGAGACAAATATGGCAGCATAAGTAATTCTTTAAGCAGGACCGATCTACTCTGGAAGCTTGTGGAGCATTTTACCTGGAGAGCTGTAAGATCATTTGGATAAACATTCCTTTGGTGTTGCCCTCAAATGCTGCATGTCTTTCCACCCTATGTTTCGTTAGTGTTATGGAGATGCCGTCTAGAAATTTGGACAGATGTCTTTCTTCCCTCTCCTACAACGATGCAAAGTCACAATCTTGTACTTAGCACACTTTACTGAACAGTTAGTTACCTTTCAATTAAGTCATTTAGAAATCAAAGGAGCCTCCTTCATACAACTCATGCCTACCTACTAAGAAGGTGTTCTTTTCTTCTGTAAACTGACAATCCCGACCAACAGCATGAGTCTGCTGTACCCTCAGAAGCGATCCTCTGGGCTGATCCTCCCCGCTACCCTAGCTGCTGTTTTTAACAGAAAAGAATGAGCATCCTTCAAACAAAGCTAGTCTTATAACCCTTAAGAAATTTTGGCTGTTTAATTTGAGTACAGGTGGGGTAAAAATAGAATAAAATAAAGAGCCTCAGGTACTTGACTGTGGAATCCTTGCTTCCTTGGAAGGTATTATTCTTCTGATCCCTTTGTAAATATCAATGGTTAGAACTAAATAAAGCTGTCAACATCTGGGAATAGACAAAGTTATACAGTTGAAACACACTCTATATACCAGTGTACACATTCGTTTTGTAGAGACGCAGATGCTACTGGTCATCTTCTTTTTCTTTTTTTCTCTCTAGTCTCCTATTGATGCTGCAAATATGTAATGAGAAGCTGAACAGGTGATGCAGTTACTTAGCATCTGTGTAAAGATGGTGAGCAGATGAAAAGCATTTAAAGGTATATCCTTGTAATGCTTACAGTTTGTTGTAGCGATACTTAATACAGAAAGACAAGCAGATGATAGCGGGACCTAACTGGGTTGAACTGTGCAACTTGCTTGTTCTATTTTTCTGGATTGGTCGTGCGCTTTGTACAGCAGTTGTACGGTGTGATGAATGCTGTTTCAGAGAGTCTGCGGCATCAAGACTTCAGAGTAGATATCCACCACAGAGCAGTCTGTGCTATCGTACATTGATCATTTTGAGCAAGGACCTTTCTTCCACGTTTTGTGGTTCCCTCCCATTATTCGTATACAGTTGCCTTTCCCGAAACGGAAAGCTGATGCACATCTGGGGAGCTGAGCAATAGCCAGCCCCATGCTGGGCTTTGGGGTGCTGCCCTGTCCTGCAGGACAGGTTCCCAGCCACCGTTCTTAAGTCAGTAAAACAACTGATCTTAGTTTTCTGAAGCACAATTGTTCTTTCATCTATTTAGAACTGTCCCTGGAAGTAAAGAAAGTCTTACCATACCGTGCTAAGATCAGAAGGCTGTTAAACAACAGCACTGCCAGTACTTTAGGTGTGTGAATATATGTAAAAGCACGTGGAAAAAAAGTAACAGTAGTTGAAACTACACAAATGAGAGGACTAATAGGGGATTTGTGTGCTTCCAGAAGGAAAGGAAGAACCAGAGTGTGATATTTAAATACACTTTTTAAACTGCACATTTGAGCTTGCAAGTAAAATGGGAACAGCTGTACCAATTACATCAAGGCAATTTATCTCTAAAGTTGGCTGTTTCTAGATGATAGCAAGCACTAGTTGGATAACAGGGATGGGAGGAAAGGGCATCAGTGCCCACTCTTTTGTTCGCAGTAGGTTACTTCCAGAGCCTCTTTTGCAGAGGACGTCAATAGGAGCAGTCAGAGGGGAGAGATGAGGCCAGGGCATGTGGATGCTGCGGGCTGAGCAGCTGGAGGCAGCATCCTCAGCACCTCGTGTGGCTCCTCTGGACATCCACAGGGGTGGCTGGCAAGGAAATCCTGACAGCTTGTGGGGTGGTCAGCATCTGGGAAATTCCAGGCTGGCCAGCAGGACTTGATGCCAGCACTCTCCTTGTGCTCCCCAGTGAATGGTCCTGGGCTGTTCGGGCTGCCTAGGTGCAAGCATCTGGGCACTGGGCGCCAGCCAGTGCACCGGGGACACACGTCCCAGTGCCCAGGGGTACGGAGGTGTGAGCGTCAGGTCAGTACGTGGCGGCAGCTTTGTTGTAAAACAAAATCCTATTCCCTTCCTGTGAAGTCTTTCACTGGGCTTTCCTGCTTTGCTGATGTCGACCTTACAAAATCATCCTATGCCATCTAATTTAGGGAAATGAAGCGCAAGGAATGAACTTATAAAAATTTGTTTAAATTGCATGATATTTTGAAGTTATATCCAAAATATTTAGCAGTTAAACGTGTGCTGTCTTTCATCATCTCATACCAAGATGAGACTGAAAACTAATCATGTGATTTTATGTTTGGGATACCTACACATTTTTGCAAATATTAGTGCCTCTCCAGTCTGCAGCTTGGAAAAAATTGAATATTCAGCTTGCATTTCATTCCGAGCAGGTAAGCACCTTTCTGTGCTTGGCTTCTTTTTGGGTGCACTGTTTGAAAATCTGGCATCAACACAGTCAATTAAAAAGTAGCATTGGCTTCAAGACTTTGCCTGAGATGTTTCTTCTTCTCTTTCTTGGCCAGTCACAGATATATTCATAATTATCTGAGAAGATGCGAGAAAAATCCCTGCACAACTAAACTTAATGATGGATCTGTTTTTTTTTTTTTTGTTTGTTTGTTTTTTCCCATGTTGTCCTTATCTTCTCTAAAGCTTTATTTTGACATATGGTATTGCTTTATGTATTGGCACTTCATTTCCTTGCACAAATGCAAATAAAGGCCTGCAGTGACCAGCATTTTTAAAAGATAAGTGAGAACATTTTGATTTTCAGCTTTTTAGGTACCTAGCATATGTTACAGCTTATTTATCAGAAGTATTTGGAAAAGAAAGTAAATAATATGGTTGTTGGGTGTGTTTTTTTTTTTTGTTTTGTTTTGTTTTTCTTCCTTGTTTTTCTCCCACATGTCCTAGTGAAACTTTTGGGGAAGATAAAAATAAGAATCATACGCAACTTTTGTTCCTGTCTATTCTGGACTTCATTACTCTGGATGGGATTAAAAATAATAGAAAATTAAAATATACCCCAAGATTCAAGAAACATCACTCACACTCATGTACAGGCGTACAAATAACTCATCTTTCCTTGTGGGTGTTTGTAAACCTCGTAACTCAACAAATTGAGGCATGGTTTACTTGCACACTTGCAGTTGGGAGTTTTTTTGGGGTGTTCAGTGCATGACCAAGTTTCTGAGCAAGTTAAATGCTTAGAAACCAGTGAATGTATCAGGAAATATGTTCCTTAATGCTGGACACAATCTTTGTTTTGCTTTGTAGTGTTGAGCATTCCCAGAAACAATTTCCCTCTCTAGCAAACCTGAAGTCACATGCTCGTTTAGCTACACCGTGCTTTGTGATGAAAGATTTGATGTGATTGCAAAGCACTAGTATTTTTACCTGAACCATTCTATCCTTTAAAGTGGGCTAATGGCTCCTTCAGAGAGGATGGGGATGTGCTTTTTTCATCACCTCGCTATGGCAACCCACCTCACCAGACAGGAAGGTGATTAAGAGAGTTCAGCTGCAGAGGCTCTGCTGCAGGAGCCTGCCTGAAGACTTGGATGGTAATATGATTTAAAGTACCCAGAATTGCTTCCTCTTGTTTACTTCTTAATCAGTTACCTAAATGTGATCTCATTATAACAGCCTAAACAAAACATACTAACAAGTCAGAGGTGAGTTCTAGGCACCAATTTAGGTCTTAGGTATGGATTTTTTAAAACTCCAAAAGTTGTCAGGTAAGGAAAAATATATCTTCTAGATTAAACATGAATTTACAATATTTCTTCTTGGATCCCATCTTTTCAATTGAAATTATTGTTTCTTTACAGCTCTCTCATTAAGAGATTGCACATTAAATTTGCTGATAATTGACTGTTAGCCCTGCAAACATGAAGAACTTGTGGAATTTGTTATTGTCAAATGAAATCTGATTATATTTGTGCAGGTTGACATTCTGAAGAAGGGATGTGTTCTATGCTAGCGAGTAAGGAGATAATCTAACGTTTCATGAGACTTTCAGTTTCTGCGGGTTTTCAATTTTATTCACTTGGTAATTTAGCTCTGAGGATTTTCAAATGCATTTGTTGAGGGATTTTTGTCAATGGGGATTGCTGCTGTTACTATTTTTTGCTTTTATGTAGCGTATTAAGCATGGTATATCTTGTACAGATTTTATTATGATAAGGTCAGTCTGAATTTAATTAGTTTCATTTGGGTCATGGAGAATTTATCAAATACAGTATTTCAGTAAGTGGCTGTTGCTGTCCAAGTTCTGTGGCCTTGCTGTGATGATGTTTGGGTCTAGATCCTTCCTAATGTCGTAGGAAATTGTTCTACCACCTGCAGAACAGCAGTGTTGGGCAGTGAGAAGAGAAGTTCACAGCAAAGTTGATATTGGAAAGGCTATGCAGAGGCATGCTAAGCTGCAATTCCTTCCTGTAATTATCTGTACTAGTTAAATGATCACCTGTCTTTGTATGCGTTGGTCTTGGTGTTATTACAAGGGGCCTTTTAGTCCTCCAGGCTTTAGTGCAAGTGGAAAGCACTCAGCATGAGAGCTAGTTTGGACTTCTTCCAACAAGGGGTCAGCAAGTCGTCCTTAAACATCGGGCACACTGTGTCATCCTCCTCATTTGTTTGAAATATGTCATGCCGAATGTAGGCGTGAGTTTTACTAACTCTTTTAATGTGCTGTGGATATAATTAGTGTACACTTTCTTCAATATTCAAGTTTGCGGTGTACAAAAGCTATGAAATTTAAGAGAGACCCATGTAGATGCAATGAGAATCTCTCTCTACAGTGCTATGGATTCATCTGAGAGCAACAGGGCTGGGTTGGAGGGATTTTGTTTTCTTTTCTGCTATGGAGATATGGATCTGGGAGGTGGATTAAAACTCTGAGGTTTTAATCAAAGGTTCAGACTTTGTGGTACAGTCATTGGCAAAGTAATTGTTCAGGGTGTGTGTGTTCAGTTTGCCATCTGCACTGCAGTGGTAGTGTACCCAGCTCTGCTAGGCTTGGAGGTAATGGTGGGGAGAAGCCTGTTTCACAGGTAATTTTTCCTAAGTTATTGCTTTGCTGTTTTCTAAACCTTTCACTAAAGTTAAGAATTCAAATATTTCTTTATTATTATTATTTTATTTTAGAGCAATTGGTGAGTACTTATGTTGGTACACATCCGGTGACCTGTCTGTGGTTATCCATCCTATTTAGAGAATCAAACGTCGGTTTGCTTAGCATAGTGGTATTCTTTGGGATGTACCTAAGCCCCTTAGCATTTCCCTAACACATAAGACTGACTTTGTTTGTATTGTGCTCGCTGTCAGCGTGGACACGGCTGGCTTTCACATTTAGATAACACGAGAAGGCAGCCTGCCTTATGCCTGGGAATATTGTTTGCTTTTGAAAATGCAGGGTGGGCTCTCTGTGACTGTGTTAAGAGAGCAGGTCCCGAGAGATTGTGCTGGCCTGTGTGTGTGGTACGCGGAGAAGACCTTGGCTTGGCCCCGTGGTTGTGCCTCCTGTCCCAGCCGAGGTGAGAAGGGAAGTCCCCAAGAAAGGAACTGAGACTTTGGTTTCAGGAAATGCTCCCAAATGGGCTGGAATAGGCTGAGAAACCAAACGAATACAGGTGGATTTCCAGATGAGAAAAGGGAAAAATCATAGGAATGAAAAACAGTAAAAATCTGCCCCAACCAAAAAGACCCCAACTGATCGACCAGAAATGTCCCCCAAACCCACTTTCAGATAATAAACAGGATGATCTTAGATGCCTGAATTCATAATGGCAAAGCAGAACTCTGCAGTTTTGTGTGTGCACTTACTTACATCCTGCTGACAGGTGGGAACATAGAAATTAGCAGAATGACACCTACACCTCCCTCGGGTGACACAAGCTGATGACCATGTTCAAAGTGTGGCCAACACAGAAATAGAGCAAAATCATATAAAATCATATAGTGGGGTGGTGGTACGGACCTGGCCTAGTCAGGGTAGCACCGGAGTTAGGACTTGGGGAAGAACTGGAGAAGGCTTAAATGTGCATCTCCTAGGGGACTTTCAATAACCATCAGTCCTTGGGTAAAGAAGGGAGGAAGGATGTTTTCTTCTCTTCCTGTTGAAGCTCTACTGCCAAGCAGAAGAGAATGAAAGATTAATGTGGCCAGATGGGAAGAATGCAAGAGGAAATACGATTATGGCTTCATAGGTTGGGTGCTTTACAAGACAAAGCTAGTAGCTCTGGTCCCTCTTATGTGAATTTCTTATGCACTTTAACATTAAGCAAATATTGTTACTTAAATTGCAGATTTTTAATGTACTTGCCTTCTGCTGATCTCCAGAGGAAGAATATTTTATCTGTATATCAGTTCATTCTGGGGATAATACATCAGTCATTTTTTCAGTTGCATGCAGGAGATTTGATTTTACATATGGCTTATGTGTTCTCAGAGAGAACAATTATTTGGCTTGCTTCAGGGTGTTTTCAAATAGAATCTTTTGATTCTTCTAACTTGTAAAAGTATATTGTATGTGCGTAGTAGTGTTTGCCATGCAAGTCAAGCAAAGGTGCTTTTTTGGAAAGCTTTCTGAGCTGGGCCTCAGATTGTTCTCATCCTCTACCTTAATTTTGTTGTTGTTTTACTTTCTCTTGAGAGTAAGTGCTGAGCTAAAAATAGTATTTATGATTTCTGCAGTATAGAACAGGGAACTGTTGTGTAACTTCTATTTTTTTTTTTCTTGATCATGATAAATGTTTAACAGATGCTAAATATATTAAATAGAGACAGGCAAAAAAAAAAAGGCACAAGAACGGGAGTGAAAGGATTAGATTTCATCCTGATACAAGCTTCTGGAATCTCAAATGTATATATATTTTTTTTTTTTGGAAGGAATAGCAGTTTTTCTCGGTGTCCCAGGAGCGCTTTTACTACCTGTCGTAAGCCCTAGTGTCAAACTTCTGAAATATGATGGGCTTAGAAATTCTCAATAGCCAGATCAGAAAGTTGAAAATCCCAATTTAGGGCAAATTGATTGAAGGTATAGCCTTCATCAGTAAAATTTCTGACTGCCGTGAGATTAATATAGACTTTTCTGTCAAAAAGAGGAAATGAAAGGAAATGCAGTCTGAATTTGGCGCTAGCACCACCCCACACTTGTCAGACTGCAGTTGTAGCATCCCTGCTCCCTCATAACTTCACATCACAAGGCGTTAGCCTGGTGTGCGGTGGTAGGCGGCCGCAGTTGAGGTGTGTACCTGGCTGTTGTTCTCCCATTTGTAAGCCAAGAGCAGCAAAATTGTGCAGTTTCCTACCCAAAGTTGGTGTGTGCACTGCTGGAAACTGTGTAAAAGTGTGGCGTTCAGCTCACTGTGAAAGAAAATGATTCAAGAGGAACAATGTTGAGTCAAAGGGTTTTCTCTTTCACAAGTGTTGCTGCGATATGATTCAGTACTGAAAGGAGCTCTTACTCTGTGAAGGGAAGGTGCTGTGAAATGCTGAACAACTGTTTCCTCCCGAGGGGCAGAAAAGCTGGCATTTTGAAAATGTAGCTCTAACAAAAACAAGACTTGGTTTAAAAAAACAAACACAAGAACAAAACCTCCCTTAAAAATACCAATATGACAGCTTTTCTCAGCACTCCTGGGATTCAGGTGTGAGATCCAATCTGCTGTGCCTGCTACAGAGATTTCCTGGCTGTTGCTGTTCATGGGAACAGACCTGTCCTGTTCGTTTTAATGGGAGCATCCCCTGGTAGCTGCAGGTAACTGCGAGGCAGTGGACGGATGCTTGCTGAGGTATTTCAAATACCCGATGTGATGTGGAAAGAGATGAGGGCATTGTTTGTTTTTTGTCAGATTTTCATGTCACTGAGTGGGGACCCATTTATGTCAACCATTTCCCTTGAAATCACTTCTAACCAGACCAAATCTGTGTGACTAAATCTCAATAAGTGATTGTCCCACTCTACTCTGTGCTGGTGCGGCCTCACCTTGAGTACTGTGTGCAGTTCTGGGCACCACAGTACAAAAAGGATGTGAAACTGTTGGAGAGTGTCTGGAGGAGGCCTATGAAGATGGTGAAGGGCCTAGAGGGGAAGACGTGTGAGGAGCAGCTGAGGTCACTTGGCCTGTTCAGCCTGGAAAAGAGGAGGCTGAGGGGGGACCTCATCGTGGCCTGCAGCTTCCTCACAAGGGGGACTGGAAGGGCAGGCGCCGATCTATTCTCTTTAGTGACCAGTGATAGGACCCGAGGGAATGGTGTCAAGCTGCGACAGGGGAGTTTCAGGCTGGATATCAGGAAGAGGTTCTTCACTGAGAGGGCTGTCATGCACTGGAACAGGCTCCCCAGGGAAGTAGTCACTGCACCAAGCCTGTCAGAGTTTAAGAAGCGTTTTGACTGTGCTCTTAGTCATATGGTCTGAATTTTGGGGTAGACCTGTGTGATGTCAGGAGTTGGACTCAATGATCCTTATGGGTCCCTTCCAACTCGGGATATTCTATGATTCTATGAAATTTAAACCCAAATAAATGTTAACTATTTGAAAATGCTTTTATTAAATTATGAAATGCTCTTAAGTCCCGCTGAGGAGGGAGTTGTGCCAGAGGGGGCCGGTGGTTCACTTGCTGCCGCCCTGCAGCATGACCTGTCTCACATGGGATATTTTTCCCTCTTGTAGCTGAAGCAGCTTTGCATGCTTCCTTATGGAGGTGTAACACTGAACTTGCTTTAAAACATCTAAGCACTGCTAGCATATGATTTTTTTATGGTGCCACTTGTTTTGGGTGCTATGAAAGGTGTTTGAAATAAATGGGTCTACGGAAAGAGCATCTCTCTATTTAATGCAATAAGGGACTGATGATGACTGTTGTTTTTTTTTAATGCTGAAGATGAGAATGTACGGTTTGGAGTATAGATATATTAACTTTCATATACTTCATTATTAACTATAACAAAAATATTAACTTTTATCTGTGATGGTAAGGATTTGAAGAAAAAAACTATTATTTTACAAGT
Source organism: Anser anser (assembly GCF_964211835.1). Lineage (NCBI taxonomy): Eukaryota > Metazoa > Chordata > Aves > Anseriformes > Anatidae > Anser > Anser anser. Next base: position 40,192,967 of record NC_139724.1, on the reverse strand, counting down.
CTGGAATATCCTTTTTCCTCTAATGAAGTAGATCTTTAAAGTCAGAGATTGTAATTAGCTGCTAAACTTGCTCAATGGAAATGATTTCTGTTGATGAAAACATCTCTTTTTGCTGTTGTGTTATAAAGCACATGTTCACTTTCCACTTATCAGTAGAATAAGTTTGTAAAAATGACTAGGGAAAAATAAAATAAAATTTAAAAAAAGGAACATAGGTTTAAAAAAAAAAAAAAAAAGAGAGAGAGGTGTGTAAATCAGAGTGGCATAAACCTGAAACCCCATCTAAGTTTGCAGGCTCCTGAGCTCCTGGAGCAGCCCTCCTGGCTTTAAATACCCCGCTGTGCCTGCGCTGTTATCCCCCAGTCATTGATCCTCCATCCACACTTCTGAGGGTGGCTCTCTCCAGAAGGTGCCCTCCGAGCGTCCCCATAGCACACGGGCGAGACGAAGCCCAGCCCCAGCGTGCAGTGGCAGCTTCTGCTTTCCACTAAAAAGGAGGCGTCTCGAGCAGCAGCTTACCTTCTCCGCAATCCTCCAGCGGCGAGAGTGCTCATCCAGGCATTGGAGTGGGTGCGTGACGCACTCCTCTGCCTGCAGGGCCTGACCACCGGCTCAGAAGCTTTTCTGGGGGTTTCCTCTTGCGCTGGCAATTGAAGCTGTGCTTAACTCAGCCCTTCCACTAGACAGAGAGCTTGGAGGTGCTTATTCAGGACTCAGGATTACTTTCTAGGAGGCCGAGTTCGTCACTGAGAAGCGGCGAGAGCTTGGTCATAGGAGATTGAGCTAAATTAATCGAAGCTGACAATCGCTGGGTCTGCTCCACAGTCACTGAATGATAAAATGTATTCAAATGTGCTGCCAGTGGAACATTTGGTGGGATTGTTTATTTCTCATACCAGGCCTGATACGCTCATTAAAAATAAGAGATCCTTCTGGACAGATTACTTCTGTGCTCCCATTGGCCGTGCTTCTCTCAATGAGTTATAAATAGAAGTCAAATATTTTGCAACAGAGTATGTTCATTTTGCTGTTAGCTGGATTAGAGGAAGGTTATTTTTCTGTTTTCAGGAATTTGTTAGCTCATTCAAAAATAAAGCTGCTGGTAATGTTGCTCTAATTTTATTTTCAAAATAATAGTTTCCAAGCATATTACTTAAGCGATGAACATGTATCCATTTCAAGCCCTGTATAGATTATGCTCAGGCAAGCCTGCCATGAATACGAAAGCACCGTGAAGACTGCATTACCAAACCCCTCCATTCCAACCCTCTAAAGAGCCCAAAGGAACAGGGAGCCGTAGTCGATTTTACAGCATTGCTGACACTACAATCTCACAACTTGATGCTGAAGTAACACCAAGTACCAGTTATATATGAAATCGTATGCAAGGTGCTTTTACAGAACAAGAACTATTTTTGTACATGTGCAAGTAACTAATTTATGAAAATTACTCCTGTTGAAAGTGCTAGGAAAAGATAGGGAAGCCAACCCAACCCTTAACTGAGCCAGTTCTAACAATGCTAAACTGCATCATTGAATCCCAGTTCTTACCAACTTTTTATTCTTTATCCTTTTTCTAATAAATACGTGCTGTAAACTAGCTAATGGCAGCAATTCTGTACACAAAGTTGTATTTTTGGTAGAAATAAGTTATATGGGTACTTGCTTATGTGTTTGTAAAATACTGCAAAGAATGCAATCAAAATGCTAATATAGTTCCTCTCTAGTACTAGAATAAATCTTTCTGAAAACATAAAACCAGAAAGTCTAGAGATATGAAACTTATGTATTCCTGCTTGCTAGTCAGTATGTTTTAGCAGAGATGTGGGCAGGAGGAGAGGGAAAATGATTAGGCTTATGGACAGTGAAAGAGATAAGAGGAAAGAGACTTTTTTTTTTTTTTTCTTCCCCTAAAGAATGAATAAATGAGTGTGTCAGTGGCTATACAATATTAAAAGAAAGGGTGTTTTGCAAGTCATGTTTTGTGCATTCTGGAAATGGGTGAACTGGCATTTTTGTGGAAATGAGGCAGAATGCTAACTTGGATGGGTGCAATTTCCCAGGTTGAGGCATCTTTGGCACAGAACCAGAAAATGTGGGGTACTGGAGTATTTGGCTCAGGTCAGGGTTTTGCAGCCCCATAGCTGTGGTGGATGCTGTACTGGGGCACCAGAAATGTGCCTGCAGGGGACAGAGGAAAAGACAATGCTTCTCTTGTGCTCTCACTCCCTGTATCCATGCACACACATGCATGCGTATAGACACGAACGCACTGTGCAGATGCAGCACACGGAGAAACCTTGTTACTGTCTGATAGCTTTCAATCCACATTTAACATGTGTGCTTTTGCTGAAGGCACGATGGAAAATGTCTCTTGGTGAGTGCTGTTATCTTCCGTGGGAGAGGTGGGGACGGTAGGTGTGCGTGCTTGCTCTCTTCTCTCCATCTCACTGTGCTACCAGAGGTTTATGTAGCCCAGGCGTCCTGGCATGTGTGACTGCGGACTTTATTCTGCTAATGGTCTTGGTTATTTCACCATATTTATTTATTTATTTATTTATTTAATACCATAGGCTTGGTGCTTTCTTAACTAATTTTTAATCACTATCTTGGATAGACATGACAAAGCCTTGCAATACTTGAGATAACGCTTCACCGGACAATGTTTGGCAGTGTGGTGCTGCAGTGAAACAGAGGTCCGAGCTTTCTTCAGATTTTGTGTCCAATATGTTATGCTTGTATGTAAGCACACGCAAATTTAGACAGACATGTAGCAACTGTTGTGCATGCCAGTTACTTTTCCAAAAGATAGCTGCAAATAGCACCCAGGGACATTTAGACTCACATCTGAGTCAGGCTGAGGTGGCTGGACTTGGGGTGAAAGAGAAGCTTTGTTGTATTCAGCAGTGCTGATGTAACAGAGGGTGATGGAAAACAGGCAAAGGGGAGAAAATAGAAAGATCTAGAGAGGGTTTTGGCAGGTTTACCAGGTGGAGCATAAAGGAATCCTAAAAAGGAGCGAGACTTAAAACCTGACTTGGTATTTCCAGTGGGATGTAAGAAGCACAGACAACCTCTTTTAGAATAAGGATTTGCCTTAAGACTTGGCAATCCAGAGTGCTTGACCATACTTCTGTAAAAGGCAGGGATTGTACCTCTGCCACTCACCTCTCTCTATATCTGCCGGAAAAAAAGCAAAACAACAAGCATGTATATGCAATGCCAGACAGCAATAATAAAGCGACAATCTTACGTGGAGATCTTGATGATTGTTCCTCATCTCTAACAACATTTTCAGGTTCATGTTTCCTAAATCTGGCTCAGTAGGAAGCAACATTACTGAAAGAATCCTGCATATCCTGTTCTTTCCCCCAGAAAAATAAGAGACAATATTAAAAGTAGTTTTATGAATACTTCTCAGTGCTTTAGTTGCAATGCATCCTCATATGTTTAATATATATTTTAATGGGAAGCTGGACACCACCAACTCTCAATGTTTTTTCCACTCCATTTTGTATTCCCTGCTGTTTGGCACCCATTCGTACATTAGCTTGCCAAAAGAGTAGCTTGACAATTAGGTATGTTAACACAATTATGCATTTTATAAACTATGCAGGATAAAGCCCTCCATGGTATGATGAATAATCTTTTCTCTCAAATTTTTTTTAGCTGCTTTTTTTTTTTAAACAATATTCCTATTATAACTTCATCAGTGTGATACTGCAGCATACAAGCGTTATCAACGGCGAATGGTACCTCATGCTTCAGACAATAAACCATCCGTTCTGTCCTGAAGAGGTTGTTACAGTCATTCATCACCACAGTATCTGAGGACTTTCCAAGAGTGTCTAACATCTGTCACTGTTTGTTCCCTTATTCTTTTTCCAGAGAGAAAGTGCATGCTGCAGAGCATCTTGTTTCAGACTTCAGAATTGGCCTGTCTCTCCTGGCTTGTGTTTGCAGAAAACAAAGCCAAAATAGAGTCTTTGTGGAGAACGGTGTTCTCATTTGCTGAAGGTGACTATGCCATGGTTTTGGTCCTCAATCCCCAGGAAAATTGTATCTCTGCCAAAGGACAAACCTTGGTTTTATTGTGGAGAGAATCATAATTTAGGTTAACTCTAAATCACAGTTCTCATTCTGGCACTTTAGGCAATGTTGTACCGGGACCCTATGTCCATACCCTGTAGACAGAAACCAAGAGGTTGAATTTCATTTCAGCTTCTAGTTGTAGCCATTGTAGGGCAAGAAAGGTGAGGTATGGTGACTTTGTGTAGTTTTATGTCGCGAGCAGGAATGCTCTAACGTTTGTTACTTGTCAGGACCTCACTGCTGTGCATTTGTTGTCTTCATCATGTGTACAGGTGTGTGCTGGAGGTGCTGAGCGACTGCAGGCTGGACCACAATACCAAGTACTTCCTTTGCTTTCTCCTCTCTTTCATTTCGTCCTCCTCATTGACTCTTTTTTCTTGTATTTAGTATCCTAGCTACAGTCACTCTCATTGTCATTGCCTTCTGATCTTCATTTCCTTCAGTTCCCACCTTGTCTTCACCTTATTTTGCTGATTTCTTATAAAAGGGAGCTCAGTAGGACATTACGGTGCAAGGTTTCTCCTGGACTCTTCAATGCTAGAGAAGTCACTTTGCTATTTTGGGCCTCTCGAAGATGTTTTCTTCAATACGTGTTTCTTCTGCATGTTTAGAGTTTCCAGACTGGCTCATGAGCTGTGTGAAGGATCACCCTGTTAGCCTTAGTACAAAGTGCTGAGCAGTGCAAGGTGGCTCCTGTGTCTTCGTTTCAAAAATCACCAAGGAAACAAAGTGCCAGGTTTTTTGTCAGCCAGGAAATGAACTGTAACACAAGTACTTAAATGTAAAATATTGTAAACTTTAGAGAAAAAGGTATATGGAAGTAAAAAAAAAACAACTATGTCAGTCTGTATAGAGGTGGTTCATCTTTTGTCAGAGGCTAAGCTTTTCTGAAGCCTGAGCAAACAGAAGGCAGCGGGCTGCAACTGCATAAAAGAAACTACTCCCTAACCATTAGAAATTATTTGGATTCTTTCCTTCCAATTCTCTCCCTTAAGGAGGAAGGAAGGAAACTAATTTTCCTTCCCTTCTCTCCTTTTCTTCTTCCCTCCATCCCTTGTGCCTTCTTGTGACCTGCACGCAGGAGCAGGCTGCCCATGGGATCCCCATCCTTGGAAACCTGCGAGGTGGGGCAGGGCACAGCCCTGAGCAAGCTGCCCGCTCATCAAGTGAGCTGCCTGGGCCTCTCGGTGTCCAGTACCTGGCTCTTGTGTGAGGCAGGTGCTGTGCTGAAGTGGTGGGTCCAGAGCTGTGGCAGGCTGCCCTTCACACTCTTTGAGGGTCTCCGTAGCATCACGCATCTCTTTCTGCCTGCCTGCATCTTCAATGTTATTTTTAAGAAGATGTGTTTCTCCAAAAGGAGATTTTTTTTTCATGGTTTTATTTGTTGTTCTTATTTTGTACTTCATATATTCATGGAATGAGTAATCTGTAGTAATTGACATTATATTTTATTTATTACACCGGCATCATGTTTTTTTTTTTTTTTTTTTAAATTCTGAACTCTAATAGAGAGCAAACTTAACAAAACAAAAAAAATCTAGAATTGTCTTTAGGGAAACTTTGCACTGGTTTAACATGTTTGTTAAGCATGTTAAGCAAGTATTGTTTAGCATGACGTCAGATGGTATGGAATACCCCTTTGGCCAGTTTGGGTCAGCTGTCCTGGGTCTGTCCCCTCCCAGCTCCTGCTGCACCCCTAGCCTGCTCGCTGGCAGGACAGAGCGAGAAGCCGAAAAGTCCTTGGCCTGGTGTAAACACTGCTCTGCAACAATTAAAACATCAGCATGTTATCAGCGCTCTTCTCATCCTAATCCAAAACATAGCACCCTACCAGCTACTATGAGGAAAAATTAACTCTGTCCTAACTGAAACCAGGACACGCACCATCTTGCTTGGACTGTCATATTGCCTGATGTTTTGCACGCTTATTAATAATTCAGAGCTCTTTTAATAGTTTTTGTTCAAAACATAGTAATGAAGTAAAAATTAGTTGATACTTAAGCTCCTAGTTCTTGAAGTAGACAGGTAAAATAACTTCTAGAGTATTTTCACGAATGTAACAGAAGGAGAAATGATACAAACCTGAATTATAAATTTATATTCTTTTCATTCTGTGTGTCTGAGTAGACAGGTAGGCCTTTCCTAACCCGGTGTCTCCTCCCCTTTCCCATAGGTGGCTGGCTGAGACATTGGCTATTAGCTTGGAAAGTCTGCAAGCAGGCCTCCTGCACCATGGCTCAGCACAAAATAGCACGTTGCGAACTGGCAAGGATGTAAAAATCCCTCCTTCCATTTCCATCCTCTTCTGAAACAGGGCTCTGGGTTCAGACCCGCTGCCCATATCTCTACTGTTGCTGCCTCTCTGGTTTCCTTCTGTCTTCCGTGTATGTGCTACACCTGTAAATGGGTTTCCGATGAGCTTAACTTGCCTGCTTTGCTTTTGACACTGTGAAGCTTTCCAGCCGCTGCTGTGCTTGGGAACACAGTTATTTCTAGGATGATCTCTAAGTGATGCTGTTTGGTAGCCTTTCTTTCCTGTCCATCATGTCTTTAAGTCTTTCTCAGTCCCTTCATCACTGAAATTATTAAGAGTATTTGTAATTCTACAACTTCTCTTGGCAGACTTGGATTATATTTTATTCCTTTATCTATTATTTTACGATTGAAAGACTTCCGCAGACACGCTAGTGGTCTCAAAGGCAATAATCCATCCTGCATACAAGTTAAACAGGCACAGCACATAACGTGTCCCTTAAAAACGGTGTAGCACAGTTTCAGAGCAAAACTGTAATGATGAGTTACTCAAGTGCAGCAGCAGCTGGCTGAAAGCATATTTATTTCCAGTGTTTGGGAATCCCTGCCTTCCCTCCTCTTTAACATTCATCCCCAAAGTAGTTATTTCAGTTAGATCAGTCAGCTGTGCATTTACCACCTTTATTGGGAACAAATTGCAATGTTTTGAGTGGAACTAACTTTAGCAAGGAGAAGTGAGTTTGACAGGGATGTGGTATTAGGGGACAAAACAGCAAGGGAATACAGCTGGGGTCCTTCAGCCCTCCTTGTCCTGCTGTACCTGGAGGCACCTGCCCTCGGTCTGCTCCTTGTAAACCACCAGCACAGAATGTGCTGGGGTGTCTTCTCGAATCGATAGCTAGTCAGACCTATAATGGGGAAGAAGTGTTATCCTTTCAGTAAAGCTGACCTCTTCCAAAAGCAGTACATGTAGAAACTGCATCGCTGGACATCCAACACTTGCACTTTCGACCCTGGTATTTTATGTAGTGAGAAAGCAAAGGGCAGAAAGGGGAGGGGGAGACTCTTTTTGGTGATCTTTTAATTCCTTTGATAAGAGTTCACTGAAACTGGAACCATTAGAAACAATATGAGGAAATGATCATATTTTTTCAAGCCACTATAATAAGTGTCTGAGACTGCAAAAACTTTTTCCAGTTGTTTGACTTTTCTAAGGTAGATTAAGAAGAACATTTTCAGCTAACACTAAGTTTGTAGGACCACCTCTTTAAATTAGCACTAATGTGTTGTGAAAGCTTTCATTGTTGCAGATGAGTGGCATCTTCTCAACTAACAAGTGCATCCGCATTAAATCTCCAGGTCTTGGCCCTTGGCATATGAGAGTACTGATCATCAAATATTACATCCCACTCAAAATGCTGTCTTGAGAAATTGTTATGGGCGAGTTGCATTACAGGTAGGCATCTGCTCTCAGATTAAATCATTCCTTAGCCTTTCTATTCATTTGGACTCTTTGGTTCTACCAGACACTCAAATAACCTTGACAACAACAAAAAAAATACACTTTTCCATCTGCAGCTAGAGATGATTTCACACTATCCAATTGTATTACAGTGACAAGACTGGACCACAGTGAAGCACAGTTTTATGATCTTATGTTCAATTATTAAAGCATATAATACTAAGGAAAAAAGAGAAATACCTGAAAGAGTGCCATCTGGTTCAAAGCGTGTTAGCATATAGCTTATAAAGATACCAGAAATATAGGTCTATTTTTTGTATAATTTTCACACATCCATCAGGGTCCAAGTGGAGAATATACTGGGTGGAAATTTGTGAAATGGTAGTAAGAAAAGGCAGAAAAATGGAATCCACGTATTATATTGCTACATAGGAAGGAGATGACCAGCAGTTATTTTATTTTTTCTTCAGTGTCCAATGATCATTTCTACAGAATGCTATGTTGCAATGTAGGGGAGCTATCTTGGTAATAATCTGGACCAGCAGGTCAATACCTAGTTTCTCTTATGGCTGCCTTGCTTGAGTGTGGGATTTTTGCTGAATGAAAGTGATGTCCAAAGGACAGTTATTTTCCCGAGGCTTAGAAACTGTCAAGAACATATTTAGTTCGGGATACGGAAAAGAAACTTCACTGTGCCAGCTAATAGCAGTCCCTCATACTGAATAGTCTTGCTGAAAAAGAACAAAACCTGCCAACCAACCAAAAAAAAAAAAGGCGGGGGGAGGGAGGGGAATGGATGAAAACGAAGAGAGAGAAAAAAAATGCCTTCAAGTCATCTTGTGTAAATTTTTTTTGTTTGTTTGTTTGAAGCTAAGAGCAACAACTCTTCTTGCTGCTCCTGCCCCGATTGCTAGTCTGTCACACTGGCAGGAATTGCTAATGTAAATAGGCACTCTGTGTTGCATTTCTGCAAGTGAAAGTGGCACGTGTAATTTGATTTGAAGTAATTCTAAAAAATAAGTAATTATATATTTTTTGGAAATGAGACTAAACCATAACATCGGGTTCTTTTCATTCACCTAAAAGATTTTAATCATTTAAACATACAAACTCCTCCTTTCCTAGCATTTTCTTCTAATTTCTCATGTGCTGTTTGAATTAACACACGTCTGTAAAGGACTGATACAGAACTTTGCATGATCTCTTCTCATGATAACTTTTTTGCCTTGGTATCCCAAAGTAGCTACGTAGGCCAGGGTATGGTTTATGGGGTTGTTAACGTGTACTCTTTACTTACTGCCAAGCACCTTCATCTGCCCAAGCCATACTTTAATGGCCTTGCAAAATGTGCCCTGAAGTCTTTCTGGAGTATTAATACGCTCTTCTACTTGAAAATTTTCATATTTAGAATATGAAGTCTTTCAGTACAGATTTTGTAGCGGAAGAATGAGACTAATTAGTTTAATAGATGGTACAACGTGTTATTTAAATTGAGAGGATCTGTTGGGCTTTCTTATGGTGAAGCTATTTCTGATTCATATGTATATATATATAAATAAAAATCATTGCACACAATGCCAACATAAGCAAATGTTCTAGCCCAATGTCTTTACATGTATGCTTTATCTTTTAAAACACAAAGTTTGCTCTGCATTGTTTCATCTGATTTCTGTACCATTTCAGCTTGGCAGCTGAATTCCAAGGTTTTGCAGGGGCATGGGGGCTTCTTCCAGTTTTATTTTTTCTGACTACCAAAATAGTACCCCTACAAAAAGGTGGTGGGGGGAGATGCACAAATACAGAACTGTAGCACGTCTTTTGTTTATTGTAGCTCTCACTGTAGAATATAAAATATGAAAGAGGCCCAGCTACCCAAAGACCCTGTTAAAGTCAGATGCAATGAGCTGATGCTATTAGAAAATTCACGTATCTGGACCTTATTGGTCACTATAACTACTTCACCATTTTTCTTTTCAGTTGAAAGTAGACAAAATTGGGAATATTAAAGCTATGTTTCACTTTGTTTCCATAAAAACCATACTGTTACCAAAAGAATTAACTTGAAACATTCTCTGCTTAATTAAGTGAGACTGCTTAATTTGTTCTCGCTTCCCTATTCAGACTTCAGGAAGATAGGGAAAGAAAGGGAGGCAACAATAAAGAGAAAGGAAAAGGCTGTTTAAGACTTAGTCTTTCATCCCTAAAGCACTTTTAATTTATTTGTTATAAATGCATTTACAAATAAGAATGAAGGATTTATAAGGCTGCTGTTCCTCCCTCTCCTTTAGTCAGCTCTCAGCTATCCTTCGTTACTCCTTGGGCATGCAATATCTGTAATGTAAAAGTACATTACACAAGTAATAAGGACGCTTCATAGATCCAGGTGGATTAATGGTCCGGAACAAGGGTTGAAACAGCCTGCTAATGTTAAGTGCAGTTGATACTATCTTGTGAGGAGCTGCAAAATAAGATTTAATTTAAAAACCACCACCAACAACAAAACAGCACAAAAGTGAAGAATGAACACCTAAAATATAGACATAAACCTTGAAATGTGACAAGATTATTACTTAGGACAACTCAGGACTTGATGGGGTTTCATGTTATCTCTAGATCATGGTTTAGAGGAATAACTTTTTTTTTTCTTTTTCTTTTTTTTTTTTTTTTTTTTCCAGAATGTGGCTTAAGTGATGGTCATAAATAGCAGCAGAGACAGGTTGGGGCAGATATTCCACTGATACAAACTCTTAGATCCCTGCTGGAATCAGTGCATCAATGGGATGGTGGCAGCCTGTACCAAGCAGAGGTCTGCCACAGCATCTGCAGAAAGATGAGAGAGATGCCATGCAGAAAAACAAACCCCACCGAAGTTCTGGAGGGGTAGGAATCATGAGGTATTGCTGGAATTGATCTAGTCATTGGTAATAAAATGAGACTTAAAAAAAAAAAAAAATAGAAATAACACGTTCCCAGCACTGTTACATAAAACAATTTAAAACACCTAAACCTCTAAAAACCCAGGGAAAATCTTTCAAAACACAGGAACCCTAAGAGCTATGCTAACACCTTTACCTGGGTGGTGGTGGGAATAAATTACATCATCAAAATCCACGGGCATTTCACTTGAAAGGTAACTGTGAATTTTGCTTTGTCTATTTATACAAACAAGGAGTGATTTCTATGCATGTATGTGTAAATGAGCACTGCTTAAGTCTCTATTTGAAAGTTGCAGTCACCTTAAAAGTAATCACTGGTTGTTTGTGTTATCTCACTGAGTGTGTGTGTTTTAGTGTTTTATTGTAATCAATGGAGTAATTTTTATTGAGAGGACAAAAATTCAATACATTTGGTGGCATATTTAACATCTGCTAATTCTGCATGTAAGTTGCATAAATAACCATGTTCACAAATTAATTCTCATTCTTTTTACTGCAGTCTTGCAATGTAAAGAAAAAAAAATCACCCAGGCTAGTATGATCTTACTTATTCAACGTGCCCTCTTAATTAAGCCTTTACTGAATCAAACCTAATATCTTTGTCAAATAAGGTCAGACTTCCATGTATCAATGTCTAAGCTACTAAAGATAGTTCGCTGCTGAGACAGGAGGGAGGAAAAGGTTTCTAAGGCTGCGTGGTAGAGCTGCTTGCGTGAGAAGCTTTGGATCACAAAGCGTGTTTGTAATCAGCAAAGAAATATTTTCCCATACTGATCCAGATATTACTTTATGGAGGGAAAGTCTCTCGATAGAGAGCAGAAATGTCTCAGCTTGCAGCTCTCCTCAAGGTGGAAGGTTTCTGGTAGATTGTTATAACTGCAGCTGAACATAAAAGTGGCCATACAGAGTTGGACCAAAGAGCTACCAAAACCAGTACATTTTTTCTGACAGATAGCGGTAGTGAATACCTGGGGAAAAGTATTTGACCAGTAAGCACACAGGGGTTTTCTCCCCACACAGTCTGAGTTTAGGGACAATGTCTTGTTTGAGAATAATTAACACAATCTTATGTGAATTTGTATAAATATTTTCTGAAAGCACTTATAGATACCTAAACTTTATTCCTCGGTAATTCAGCATCACGTCATCCTTCTATAGTTCTAAGTGACTTTGGTTTGGTTTAGTATCATGGCTAACTGTTATCACCTGGCTCTGTGACTGCTAGTTGCGGGCTTTCCACGTGGTTTCTGAATGGGTCGAAGAGCACAGGACCAGCATGAGGTCCTGCTGGAGCTTACTGGTTGCCCATCCACTGTGGAGATGCACCTCCTGGGCTTGCCTTGAATTTCTCTCTTAATTGTGGGTGACCTCGCCTTGATGAAAGTATCGGCTTAATTTTCAGTGGCAACTGGGAGGAGCGCAGATATTTTTCCTCAGAAGGGAATGTCCCTGGGTATTTGGAGTGTATAAATGTCAGAGGCTTCCACCTGGAAGTCCTCATCTCCCAGCTTTCTCCTCCTGAGGAACACCTGAGGGGCTAATGCCTGCTGGGCTCTGCAAGGTAACTGGCCTCTGAGGAGCAGAGAAGCAGGAAAGTGCGGTCACTTCTTCTGTTTCTTCTTTGAAAATTGTCAGCAGATGTGTTTTGGGATCCAAGTCACTGTCCTCGATGTGTTTTGGGATCCAAGTCACTGTCCTCAATTATCCTGCTTTCTATTCCTCTTCTGCAGTACTCCTTCCGTGATCCTGAACTGCCAAGGCTCTGAGCTACCTAGTCTGCAGACGCAGTGTCAGAGTTTGAATTTTTTAAATATTGTATTTGGAGTGTTTCAGCCTCAGCCATCTGAACAGATAATTTTTGGATCTCAGACATCAAAACAATTATTTTTTTTTCCAGATCCTGCTCTCTCTGGAAGGTCCATTAGACAAATATTTGACAGTGGATAATTAGTTGGCATTTGAATTCAGTGAGAACTTAATAATAGTTTGGATGAGATAACTCTGCAGATCTGCTTATCTCTGTGATTTTGTATAGCTACAATTAGCAAAATATTTCTGAGGGGAAACTCTTTGGCTTGTGCAGAGCAGGCACCTCGCTGGCGGCACTCCTGAGTCTGGAAGTGACTTCAGCTTCCTTGCTTCCCGTCTTGGAGTAATTGGAAGCAGTGAAGATTAGTTCATACGTTAGATGTAGTCTGTCATCTCCAGTAGCCTTTTGGTAGCCTTTCACTCATGCTACATTAACAATACCCTCTGGCTGATTTGGGAATGTGCATGGATGACTGTATGTGCTAGTTTATATATAGCGAAAAATGACATCTCGGAGAGAAATGGAGTGGAAATCCCTTAACTAGTGTAACTTTGAAATCAGCATTGATTTGCTGATGTGCACCAGCAAATTTGCTTACCCGTATTCCCGAAAGCTGCGTTGCAGTTGCAGAAAATGACCTGAGAGCCATCGATTGGTGTGACAGAGGTAGCAGCTCTGCTTTTACAATGGCCTGGCCCCTATCTCCCAAACACTCAAGTTGATACCTTCACTGCTTCTTGTTCCACCACTAAAACTACCTGCCCTACAGTATTTTTTCTCTTAGTCTAATTACCTCCTATACAGAATATTCCAAAAGTGCAAAACGTTTTGAGCACTTGCTGCCACACACACATTCATGGAAGAGTGCAGGCAGGTACCTGTGAGCTCTTCATCGCAGCTTTCTCTCCAGGGGTACAGTGCGGGGCTGTTTTACAAGTGTCAGCATAAGCAGAGGGCAAAGGATTCCCAAAGCTAGCTTGATTCATGCTTTTTTTTTTTTTTTTTTTTTTCTGTAGATTAAAACAAACAAGCTCAAAAATCTGGTCTCATCTGGGTGAAATGATGTAATTAATTTGCAGTACTAATTGTGAATTGTCTTTTAAAAACTCTGTTAAGTTTTACTATACTGATTAGGTAGACTGTGGTTGTTTGTACTGTGAATATTTGTATCTCTACATAAATATATCTTAGATCATAAATCTCATATCACAAATGGAAGAAAAAATGTTGGGTCAAATAAGGGAAAAAATACATTCTGAATAATGAATAACAAAAAAAAAAATACACCCCTTCCCCCCCCAGATATATGAATCTCACCAATACCTTCTGCAGCATTTCCTCCAGTATTCCCTCATCCTCTAAAAATTCCCTCCAACAGAAGAAGTGAACTGTGGAGATCCTTAAATGCACTTTGTTTTCAAAATGTGTTCATCTTTAGGATAAAGAGGTAGTTCTACAGGAAACTTGTTTCATTGTTAGGCTTGGTGTAGGCTGTTTTTTGTTTGGTGGGAAGTAACAAACAGGGAGGGGTAATTTTTATTTTTTAATATGTGGTTCATTTCAGTATTTATCTTCTCTCTTGCAAACATCAGGAGACTTTTTGACATTTCTGAGATGGAAAAATTTCCTTCTTTCACCTCTACTTGCTCAGCAATCCATGACTCAGATCTGTCTTCAGTGTCAGAAATAGACTTTTTCCCTGCCATTCCCCAAAACGTAGCTTCTAGCTGCATAAAACTTGGGCATGCTGCTCTTGCAAGGGCGGTACAGGGTACCCTTTGACATAATCCATGTGTACAATGAAGAAACCTGAATTCCTGAAGGAAATGGTATAGAACCACTAAGAAAATATAGTCTGCAAGGCTCTAGGATCTTCAGTTGACACATTTTGTGTAAGAGCAAATTCCCAGAAAACTGAATTTAGTTAAATAAACCCTTACAAAAAATGAGTGACATCAGTGTTTGCACTGAAGGATTCTATAAATAAGAAGGAAGGACCTGATATCAACGCCTATTTATCTATCCAAATTTCAAATAAATTAAGACACCACACTGTATTAAGCTTTCTGGTGTCAGATCTAATTACAAAGTTACTTTCTTCACATCACAATAAAAATGATAATTGTTTCAATCAGAGGAATTGGGATACTTAAAAAACAATTTTCTTAATAGCACTACACATTTAAATAAATCAAAACTGTTAATTTAATTCAGGCAATGACAGTATAAAAAAGTTATCCTTGCAACAGCCTTTCAGAAAGAAATTTTGCAATCAGATGCAATTTGATTTATCTTTTCAGATCTACTTCTATTATCTTTTACTTCTTAATATGCATGTCTCCTATTATAAATTTTCTAATCAGGCAGATGTAGAATATCGGGATGTTAAGGTGACTTCATAAGAATCTACTGAGATATTAAAATTAAATGCTAGATTAGAATGCCTTTTTTTTTCACCCAGTAGATCATTGAGTCTCATTAGTCTATCTATACTATTGCTGTATACATTGATTATAGTCAAACTGATCACCATTAAAACTTTCACCTTCTATAAATTAAGCAGTTTTCAGTTTATCTGTGTGTATTTTTATCTTGTTGTGGCTCTTTTTTTTTTTTTTTTTAATAGGAAGAATTAGGATGTGCTCCAAGATTAAAATATCTGTATCTCTCAACTGTAACTGCAAATCGTTATCCAAAATAATGACTATAATTTTAAGGTCACAAGCAGTATCCTTACTGTAATATATCATGCCAATGATTATGGATTACAAATTAATGGACAAGTTCAAGTAGAAATTGGGAGAATAGAAGAAAGCGTTAAAAATACTTCGGTAAGCAATGCTCTGTATCAGTAAAACAGAAGAGAACCTGGTTTGAAGACTGTTGTTTGAGTTAAGAAAATACTGAACATCTGTTTTGCAATCAGCAAACGGTGGTATTGTGGTAACATAAGCATTCCGATTATACTTGTGTGAAAAGAGCTACATTTGTGGCAAACAAAGATTTTAGTTTCTTGGTTAGTTCCTTTCATCACCATTTCATTTGCCATCTCCATCTCTTCTGGGAGCCATGTGCTGAAAATACCGTAGGGACTGAATGCTGGGGAAGAGCTATCTCTCTAACCCACTCTAGGGGGTGCTAAACAAGTGAGGTTTGAGTTTCTGTTTGGTACTTCCAATTGCCAACACATTAAAAAGCTTGTTATTGTTATTATTATTTCAGAAATGCTGTTAACCAGTTTTGCTTTGGGGAAAAAAAATAAATCATTGTAATCTGTGTTTTACAGAAATGCCACGATGTATGTGTATGTATCATACACAGAGCCAGAGTATCCAGTATAGAAATTTATAGATGAAGTTAAAATGCAAGGAGATAAGTATTCAAAATATGTATGTGGTAACCCAAACAAAATATCTACCATCAGTGAATTAAAATGATTTTCTAGCAGTGGCTTTTCTACAGAAGCAAATCTTGTTTTGACACCAAGATACATTTTTAATGTAATACAAAACTGCAGGGCTATCCTAACCAGCTTGAAATAAATTCATTTTAGGGAGAAATATATTCAAGGGCTTAGAAGTCCTGCAGTTGTTCACCCAACCTTCAGGTTACTGGAGGATGTAGACTAACCGCGTTAATAAATATTTTCTTGATGTCAATAAGTGCTTTGCAGCTGAATTGCATGGGGTCAGACAAACTTGGTATTTCTTCCTGACAGTGGCCAGCAGGATACACTAGTAAAAAGGGTTAGTACTCTTGAGGCATCCTTTGAAACTGGTGGCTTAGGGACTTGATTGAGAGGTGATGCTGTCCTCAATTAATCTGCAGCCCTCAATACATTTCTGTTCCATACATTTTGTCACTCGGTCCTTCAGTTCTTGTAAATGTACAGCATTTATATAATGTGAATCCACAGCTTTGTAGAAAAAGGGTTCAGTATTTTAACTTCCTATGTGATGTCATTTTTTTTTTTTTTAGATATATGACCTACTGTGATTGTGCGATGCTCCATCCAAATACAAATTTTTACTTTTATTTTTCACTCTGAGACAGAACCAGGAGAAAGCCTCTTTCCCAGTATTGCGTACTGGGGGGTTGGTAGACTGAAAGCTAGAAACAATATGCATTACTGCCAGTGGCTCACAAAATACAGAAAGACCAATGAAAAGCCTACCAAGCTGTCCAGCTAGGCATTATTCACTGCTTTGTATGAAAATCTTTGAGAGCTTAGGCATAGAAAAGATGCTGTGATAATTTTTAACAAGGTGGTTAACAAGAGGTCAGTGATATAGTCAGTAGTCAAGGGGACATTTTAAGAATACTATGGTTTTGCTATTTTGCATGTCTTCTGCTATTTCTTTTTCATTATTTTGACTATGGGTGAGTATTGCAGTACTGTAGAAACCAGGGCAACAAATGCTGAATGTTTAAAGAGATGCTTTGCTTAATGGAGATTGGCACCAAAAGGAAGCCTGATGAAACAGATTCAGTGGCAGCATTTCCAGGCTTGCTGATGTCTTACATGAGGGTGTGGGTTGAATCTCTTTAGCCAGGATGTCTCAAATGAGTAATGGTATGAAAGATTCAAAAATGTTAGAGGAGGGAAGAGTTTATTTCATGTAATGTTAGTAATTTAAAAAATACCCGTTCTATCATTAGCAATTCAGTATTGGTTTCTAGGGCAGTAGGGTCAGGCAATGCTGGAACAAGGACCATGGCTTTTCTCAAAAGCAGTGGCTTGGAAACAACAGTTCTGCAAGAGGTTTTATATGGTCAGGGTTAAAGACTGTCTTTAGAGATTGAAATAGGTTAGAACCCAATCACGGATTATGTATTTCAAAAAATACATATACGTAAATACATAAAATCCCTTTACAGAAACAATGATTTACTTAGGGCTGGAAATCTAGTTACTAGTGCTTATCCCATGAAAGATTTCCTTGTGACCTGAATTTGATCTTTGGTTTACTTCTGTATTGGTTCAGAATGACTGTTTCTCTTTAACCTATAACTTAATTCAGATGAAAGGCAGTCATGCAATAGTGGAAAAGAGATTGCTTAAATGATTTTAAAAATCATGTAAGACTGTTTTGCACCTAGGTACGCAGCAGGAGGTAGATGGTTGATGGTTCAGTCTTGAAGAGTGAAATGTATACAAGTCTTGGAAAGATTTTTAAGCTTTGCTGTTTGAGTGCAGGTAGTACACGTGCAGTTTGGCTCAGGCTCTCCAAAAATGTGAGTACACACTTTGAAAGAAAGAGGAAGTTGTGCTTAAAAGACAAGATGTGTGGAAGATGAGAGACAGAGGATGTTTCTGTTTTAAAAGTTGCCGTAAGTCTGCTGTAAGCTGAACTACAGTAGAAGTAAGGCTGTGCTGATGTGTGTACGTCTGCCCAGTGCACGAGCAGTTTTGGAGCATATTCTGCAGAAGGGGGGCAACAAGGTACTTGTATGCATAATACAGATTTATTTGAAGGAAGAGGAGACGGTGGAAAAATTTAACCTGCTTATTTCAGTTAAAATTAGTATTCCAGGAAACTTGCTATAGTTCATAATAGTTCACTTTATTATAGTTCTTCTCCAGTTTACTTCATTCACTCCTACATCCAACCCCTTTGTTTACACAGGAACATGAAGTGGTTTTTCTTCCTCTTTTATGTTTTTCTGATTTAAAATTCCATTGAAAGTGTTAATTTTCTCTGCTGCTCGTATTCTTTTTGGTTTCTTCTGATGTTAACCACTTTGTTCAGTTATCAGCTTAATTAATATATTTTGTAATTAGTAGTGGCAGAACCTTAAATACTACATATTTCTAAAGTATTTAAAAAGTTTCTGCATAATCCTAGGTCTTACTGTACTGTATTAAACTTAAATACCTTTCAATTATGCAAATATTGTTCAAAATGCGAGCGGACTGCCTTCTGCATATCTTTTAGGAAAGAAGAAGTGTGTATGAGGAGAAAAAAAAAAAAAAGGAGAAAAAAATCCCAACCCCCTTTTCCTAGATGGATTTAACATTCTAAGTTCTCAAATAACACTTTCTGGAATGATTATCTTGATAGAAAATAAGTTGATTGATTTCTGCATTACTTCTAAAATAAAAAGATTTTTAAAGGATCTCTTCTGCAAGAAAATATTGTATCTTATCTTTTGTTTGACTACCAGATGAATGTTGCTATGCTTTCTGAAAAAAATTCAGTAGCCATGTATGTCTGTGGCATTTGTCAACTCTAGGGTAACTTCTTTAAACAAAAACAAGTCACTTCTACAGGTTTTCTTCTCACTTAATATCATATTGTACAATATCTGCAGTTTATGAAATAGTTTTTAGAACTGGTGGTGATTAAGAATAAACTTCAGTTTATTGGTTTATTTATTAAAATCTAGTTTATTTACTTTATTTAGGATTTCAGATGCAGCCAATCTGGGAGTCAGTGGAAGCTCCCTGCTGCAGGCAGGCTGCTAACAGTCAGCCTGGCTGGGGGGCAGCAATGGAATAATAGCTTAAACCAGTTTGGTGGCAGCCTGGAAAAATACTCACTGCCAGCATCAGGAAAGTAGAAGTCTGAGCCTGACCACCACCTGACCTTCATTTCACCCAGCTGCATCAGTTTTGTGGGGTTTACCACAGCCTCCGCATCTATTTCAGTCCTTAACTCTGGACTGTTTGCCAGCTTGCTTGTGGTTGCTGAGTGTGGAGTAGCTTTCATTGAACTAATAGGCATAGAAGCCAGGGAACTGGCTTATGTTCTTAGTCTCAAACTTTGTCGGGTGAATAAGAAGTGGGAGAGATACCTGCGTGTACATGTGCTATTTTTCAGACAGCAACCCTTTTGTATTATTAAGAAAACACTCACCAGAGTCGCAAGATGTTCTGTTGAGATTCCTGGCACAAACAAGGTTGCATAAGGGTTTGTTAGGGGGTGGGTGGTCTAGTTGATTTTTTTCTTTGTTTTTGAGTGATTCCAATTCCAAAGCAAGTCAGGTATTTTAAAACAGAAAAGGTGATCCTTAAAGTTTATCGAAGAATTTAAAAATATGTTTCAACTATTCTGTATCACAACTATGAAGAATAACTCCGTGGAGAGAAGTAGAAAGTTAAAGAACCCTCTTGCAAGCACAGATACTGAAGAGCACTTGAGCACAGTTTTTCCTCACCTCCCAGGAGCACAAAAACATTTAACATTTTCCTAAATTTTCTTAGAAAAATTCTGACAGAGTTACACTCAAGGACAAAGGACAATCTGGCTCTGGCACACTATTCTGAGTAATATTATCCCAAAGTATTTGCAAAGGATTTATAAGGTGAGTTGCTCATTTGATCAGTGAATTTAAGTAACTGTCTTAATGACTTCCAAACAAAAGAATAAAGTAGGAAAAATAAGTGTCTTTCTCCCTTTCTTTATGAAACAGTTATTGAATGTGACAGGGCTACTCAGGAGTGTGTTGGTTGTCATCTCACTCCAATTCTTGCAGAAAGCTGATAGATAGTCAAAGACCCTCCAACATCTTTGCTTCCCAGCTAGTGAAAAAGAAAGAAGAAAATTATTCTCTCCTGTCATGTTCCTAATGCCTTCATTTCCTTCCTTCCTTCCTTCCTTCCTTCCTGGCCACTGTGCCTGAGACAGTTTAATCCTTAGCTGCAGTTTAGTTTAACTGAACCTGAGAACATTTTTGTCCTCATTTGCTTGAAGTACTGTTTAATTTAGTCCTATTGACTTTAGGGTTTCAATTTTTAGGAATATTTGGATATGTAAAATTTTCTTTTGTTTTGTTTTGAGCTTGTAAGTGAGTGAAAAAGATGAGTGAGAGCATACTTTTAATTTGAAGCAAGCTGTTGTCATTAGTTAGATTTAAGTTAGTTAGTCTTTTTTTATTGATTAGGCTCAGGTCAATGTAATTTCAGAGATAGCATCCTCTTGTGAATCTGATGCAAGTTAGAAGGGCATTGAATTATGTCAGTTCTAGGGTTTAATTTATTGTTTTTAACTGAGACAAGGCTTTCTTTGGTTTATTTCTCTCTCTCTCTAATGTTCTTCTCCCATTATAACACCCTTAAGCTAGCTACATGGATGGCATTTCTTTCTCTTTGTGATTCTCCACCTTTCAGTGATGAGAAAAACCTGCGATTTTGGATATTTATGATCATTAAAAATCCCATTGCAAATTTTTTTTTTCCTAAAAGTAAATATACTACCCTTAGATTTCTGTCTTAATTCCATTTTAAGTAATTACAATTTCTCCTCCTAGAGTCTATCTACTTTCTTAGATAATGAATTCTTCATTTCTTATCCTAAACATTGATGCCTCTATTTCGTGTGCTGGAGACTCATTGTTTCATGAAATGATTTCTTTGTCAGCTCTGGTCTGAGCTTTGCTCCATCTGTGGGTGAATATGCATATGATTTTGCTTGTTCATTAATATATTTCATATCAAAATTGATCACATACCTATGAAATGAACCAGATAGCATATGAAATATCGAGTTGGAAACAGTACACAAATAACAAGAAAAAAGCCCATTGAAAAAAAAATCGATTAATCTGTTCTGGTGCTGAAAATACATTTTCATATAATGATTAGAAGAAGGCAATTATAGGTTCCCTTGGAACATTACACTAAAGATCTGTTTTAACATTTATCTTGAATTAGCTAAGTCAGGGGTGTGATTTCAGAAGTTCAGCAGTACTTAGAAGATCCTTATTCACTTGCTTATCTTTTGTACACATATTCAAGTCAGTTTTTTAGATAAATTCAGTTTTGTACTCTAGAGTCATATGATTGTTTCATGAAAATGCAAAATTGTGACATGGGATTATATTATTTTGTTCCCTTTAGTTAATTATTCCAAACAAAGGTTTTTTTTTTTTTTTTTGTGTGTGTGTGTGTGTGTGAGTTGCATACACTTTTTCTGTAGCAGCTGGATGGAGCATCTCTAAAAGATAGGTCTGCCTTCCAGAGGTAGTAACAGTGTACATGTCCAAATCTTGATCAGTAGCAGAGGTTAAGGAAAATTCAAAACACTTATAATTACAGCAAAGAGAATCTTAGGGATCTCCCTTACCCCCTGCTAAAAATAACAGATTTGTTTTGTCTTTTTGTCACTTAACAAAGCTGTATGTATGAGAAATTTGAGAGAACTACATTTTCATTTATGATTTGAACTTGTTTATGATAGGGTAGCTGTGTTCATCTTATGATAGTTTGAACTCTTGAGAATGAAAGTTCCTGATAAGCTGTACCTTTCAGGATGATGGACAGTATTTGGGAGCAGACGTGATTACACATTGTTGAAAGTAATTTGTGAAGTCTGACTGTATCGTCCCACCACATCAGCCTTATTGTTCATAAGAATATTTTGATTTGTCTGCGTTATAATTTTTTTAATCAAGCAACTGGTGTGTTTAAAAATAGAAAAACATTCAGGAGTTTTTCATAATATATAATATCCTATTGGTGATTACTTAAATAGCAATCTACGGCTATCTTAGTTCTCCTAACTCTATCACCTATGCTATTTGTGTTAAAGTTTGAAAATCGGAAAATGGGCCAAAGCTCTAAGTGTGGAATGGATATTTACTTGTATTTGTCATTTAGGGATTGCTAAGAGATAGCTTCTTTGTGCATTTGCTTCAGCTGACTTAAATCCTCTGGTGAAATGCAAAATTTGCCTTTCAAATGTGGAAGGCTTTGTCTGAAGGACTTGCTAAATGTGCGTGCAGCCGTGCCACTGCTCTTCTTTCATTGCTCTGTGCAGTAGAGTAGAAAGGAACTGAGTGGCATACTAGTGTGTGCGTTTGCTGAAGACTCAGTATTATAACTGATGTTTAATTATCTTTAGAATTAAATAATCTGTTTTAAGGGAAACCTGGCACTCAGGGGGTTGTAGAGAAAGCAGTAGTCCGATATCACAGAAGCTTGCAAGACCCACCAGTTCGTGTTGTTTACATCCTTTTTTTGCAGCAGGTTGGGTGCAGGGGGCATGAGTTTCCATTTGGGTTGGCCCTGGCCAAGTCCAGTAGCTGTATGAGGGCTTCAGACACTGCAGTCTCTAATATGGCTGACTTCAGGCAGTTAACGAGGTTTGCCTGTTGCTATAGGAGAGGTGTCAAAACAATCCAGTAAGAGACTGAAATCCTATAATCTACTATCTGAATGTTTAAACGTATTATTAAAGGCCACCTGGTATTAAAGTTCCATGACAGAGACCCAAATAAGATGAGTTTAAAGGGGATTATTTGAACGCATTTCATCTTTACTGTGACTTTGGCTTTCACAACTTCTTGTGGTACAGCAAAACTGACCACCCAGTGCCGTGGTCTACGCTATTATTTGCCAGTAGCCTACAGATTATTCTTCCTATTCTGTCCACTTCTCTCCCTTGAAATAAGGTTAGCACACAAGGTCACTTCTCTCACCTGTGAAATGAGACGGCCTAACTCTGTTACCAAGCTTCCACAGAAGATGTGGACTTGCAGACCTTGGTTGGAGCTGCTGCCACTGAGGCCTGCGGCAGTTCGCTTGTCTCTCCTCGGCCCAGCTGGAAGGAGGACCTGTGGCGCCGGGCTCCCGCTCGCAGCTGTGCCTCAGCGGGGCAGCAGACCGAGGGGCTGGCGTGATGGGGACTCTCGCTGTTGGACTCGAGTCACCAATTAGCTCATTTCACATCAGCCATGTGGCTTTTAGACAGAAGTCTGGAGCCAAATGCCTCCCAATTACCTGAAGTAAATTGCTTCATAGCTTGTTACCAAAATTCTGAGCAAGCTTTTGGCTGCTGCCTGATATTTAATTAAACTCCATGCATCTGATAACTTCTCTGCATGATGTGGCAAATGGCAAATGCTTAGATTAAAGTTCATTTCAAAAGATGGAGAGAAAAAAACAACACCCAAGACTTGAAAGCATGTTGTTTTGTTGCAAAGGAAGAGAGATTTTTGCTCTACAAAAGCCTAAATACAATCCGAGATTAACTTGCATTTCTTTCAGTTAGAGAATAAAAGACCAGAAATAGTGGCATTGTGATTCCAGGCATGATTCAGACACATTTTAACTCTGTGCAAGTATCCAATCTGACATCCTACACACTGGTGTCTCAGTCAGCAAACCTAAAGAAATATTTTTTATGCATTATCCTACCATCTAATAGTTAGCTACCTGCTGGACAAAACACGGAGCAAAGAGACAATTTCCATCTCTGAGAGTTGATGGTCCTGCTGTAAGACTAAAGGTAATAATTACAGGAAAGAAAGGAAGAAGTAATAATGCGCTGTTGGTCAGCAAAAGTAGCAGCAAAGTTAATGGCGCATATCCCAGAAAAGGAGTTAAGTATTTTTGAAGATGCTTATGGGGAATTTCTGTTCCATGCGAGTCTAACACAGAAGTCAGCATTAATATTTATGTGAGAAAATCTAAAAAGTGGATATGAGAGGCTGACATCGTGGGGATGAGGCAGGTTAATGAGATCTCATCTGTGAGTATGAGATAATCGTATGTGTGGGAAGAGTAAGGCAAGGTAAAGACTGACTGGAAATAGTGTTTTTCAGAAGAAAAGTTCCTAATTTTTGATGAGATAGAGACGGGAAGTTGATGGCACCTCCAAGGAGAGGGTTTATACTAAAATATGCTTCTTTGCTGTGACTAATAGGCAGAAATTATTACCAAGTAATATTTTATGCAAAGGTAAAATGTTGGGTGACTTGATCTGAGGCTTCTGACTCCATAATCTGCAACCTGTGGAGGTTTAGCAGCTGCTTAAGACTTGAGACTCTGTTGCAAACCTCTGAAGCCGAGTATTCTGCTGTTGAATGATGTAATTTCTGGACATTTGGATTTTTTTTCTTTTCTTTTTTTTTTTTTTTTTAAGACATGGCATGAAATCCGAGATCCCTAATTTAGGATGCCCTGATTTAGAGTACTAATAATATCAAAAATTAAAACATAAATGACATCTCACAGTGCCAGTGTTTCTTCTATTTCTTTCTATTGTTTGTCCTAAACCACAAGCTCACAAGCATTAATAAATAAAATAAATTCCACTTAAAGTTACTTATGCAAGTTGAAATATGTTCCCTAAAGAGAGTCACAAAGGCACAAACTGTCAGAATTGCATGTCTTGTTGATTATGTGAAGCCATTACTTCAAGTGTAAATGTATATTTGTCATTCACTGGCTGTTATGAGGCAAGACAGATATCATCAAGTACATTTTGTCTAAAATAGAAGAACAAAAAATAGAGAGGATGTTTGACAGATGAGTATTATTGACTTGTATCTATCCTAGTCTAAACTAGGAACTTCCAAAGAACAAAGCGTGTGGAGTTATCCCATATCTAATTATACCACACCTATTGGACATCTTGATGTATACTGTTTATTGAAGCTGAACTGTAGCTGGTTTTGTTGAAGAGAAGTATGGAAAAACTGCTTACAAAACAGGTAAGCTCCAGAGATAATGTTTTGTGCCACCTGAAAGATTACAAATAGATGGGTTGCAAATTCCTGGTCCAGCATGCTGTACAAAGTGTGTACTTTGTGAAATACACTGAATTACTTTTCTTCTAAGAGGGAACATAGTTACAAGTAAGCAAGAGGAGGTTTAGGTCACAGTCCAGAAATAAGAGCGCTGTATTTGCCATAACCTATTTTGGTTTTGATTTTCCTTGAAAAATGCACGTGGCAGTACTTGCCTATTTTTACCAAAAATCACCAAAGAAACTAATGTACCAAGAACATTCTTCCTTTCTTCCTTCCATTAAAATGTCTATAGTATAATAGACATTTAATATAGAGTATATAGTATATAGTATTCTTTCACTTTTTTTTTTCTTTCTGTCTCTCTCTCTATTTTTTTTTTTTTTTTTCTCCCATCTCTGAAGCAATTTACCTGATCTGGAGTGGATTTCTACAATCCACTGAGTTTGGGGCTCATCTGGAAAGCAACGGAAGCATAAACAAATAATGCAAATGGCCACCCACCACGGTGCTAGACAGAGAGAGAGAGGGTAACAAAGCTGTGTTGTCAGTGGTTCTCATAGGTTTAATAGGTTGAGGTTCTAAGAGTTTTCTGCAAAAGTATATATTCATTCATTACTAGAAACACACAGTGGTAAGGATCTCAGGTATCTGAATGTCTTTCATTGAATTTTCAGGGCTGTTTATATGAAATTTTTAGCCAACATCTTGTCTTGAAACAAAAATATCAGAAGAGTAATAGGATAGCATATTGGCAGAGCAAGGAAGACCTTGTAATTTTCTCCTGGTCTAGGACAAACTTCACTGATGTTTAAGAAATAGTATAGGGGCTCTTTGCTCTACTTTTCCTGGAATAGAGGAGGATTAGAGAGTATTTAATTGAAAAGTAACTTCTCAGTTTAATTTTCTTTTCAAAAAAGTCATGCATAAAATGTTAGTGTAAAGGGAAAGATCATTTTCAATAGGAGAACGTTTTCAAAAAGCAATTTCATCTTCTGAAATAAGCTTGTATTAGCCTACTGTTTTTGATCAGTATACATGCATATGTGTATATATGTACAAAAAGCTGAGAATTTGTTTTACATTTGGCTTTATTTAAATCTATTTATTTAAATTTCGATCCTATATACAGGAGGTAGAAATCAGAAGCTGTTAACTGGGTGAGTGAGCACAGCAAGGAAGTAAAAGTTTCTTGAGTTTCAGAGGCAATAAAAGTTGAAAATAGGAAAGGGAACATCTAAAAGTTAATTGTAGCCCACTACCTTAAGGTAAGAACATACGTAAGTGAAGAAGCCTGTCTCCTTACTCTGGCTTTGTAATGCACTTCTTTTATGATTTTGAAGAAAACTCTTTTAATCTGTTCTTTTTCCTTTTTTTTTTTTTTTTTTTTCCCCCCTACAAATGAAATAGTTGAATACTTTCTGGATGCTCAAGGGTTTCTTGGAGAGCTATATAGTGAAATGGCTAGAACAGTGTGGACATGTTCAGTGCCTAATATAACTGATACTCATTAATAGGATACCAAACACTGTAAAAAAATAAAAAATAAATAATTTCTCATTGCTGCTATCACAAGATATCGCTGTGCTCTCTCAGCTTTTACTTTTTAGTTTTCTCATGGTGCTTTAGCAGATAGAGTAGAAATAGCATCTAGTTTTCTTAGAAATTCCAGAGACTTCAAAAGGCCTTACATTGTAGATAAAAATAATTATTTCTGTTCAACAGATAGTAAAGCAAGGAACATAAAAATGAATTTGCTAGCTAAAAGTTGCCAAGCAGGTCAATAATGGATTAAAGGCTCTTGTGTCCTGTGCTGAGAATTATGTATGCTATTTTCCTTAAAATTGGCCATTATGCCACACAATATGCCTTTTAAAATAACCATCTAAAGGAAGTATAATTTTTCTAACACGTTTTTTTGTATCTTCAGCTCAAGATTGGTCCATCTGCACAACATGCCCTGTGTGTCAAGTTTCTTTATTTTGGATGGATAATAATTAGCATGTTTCTCTCCATTTGCCCTTTTTTCCTTTTGGATCAGTACAGCATTTATTAACTCTAATTAACCTTGCACTAGGATAACAAGTGTAATGAGGATCTTGAATAACACTTAGCGATAACAGAAACACAAAAACGAACTTTTACTCGTTTGCCAGATGGAGTTTTACCACTGTCTTACTGCTGTGACTCAAAACCAAATATGTGATTTCTACAACTCCTGGGTACACAGGCAGAAATGCTGCTGATGATAAATATCCCTGAAAAAGCAAGACTGAAGAAATACATTTATTTTTTCCTGAATATTTAAATGCACTTTAATACAGACAAGCAAAATAAACTCCAAAAAGCAACCTATAATAGAGTTCAGGAGAAAATAATATTACACAGATAGTAGGGTTTCTTCCTTTTCTTTTCTGATGGTACTTATACAAGCTATCAAGTCAGTTCTGTATTAAAATGGAATGTCTCACTACTTCTGAATAACTACTTCATTACAAACAGAATCAAATTCTGAGTGTAATCTCCTTGGCTAAGTTTCTAGAAGAGGGAAAGAAAGAAAGAAGCTAAGCACTTTTTTAGTGAAAAGCAAATCCTACCTCAGTCTGAGTTGAAAGTACAATGATTATTCCCTAATAACTTTCAAGAAGAACAGCATTATCTGAGAATAAATACTCTCGTGAAAGTAAAGAAAGCACCTTTACTTGTACATTAGAAATGCTTGGCTTTTCTGTCCCTGTGTACTTAAAGAAAATGTTTATTAAATTAAGATGTCTTTTTTTTTTTTTTTTTCCTTTTTAAACTGAAAGATGCAAAGATGCAACTGAAATCTGATTGAGTCCATCATTACCCTTTCAAACACCACTTACCTAACACCTTGCCCTCCAACACCTTGCCCTCCTGGATGTAAAAGGGATGGTTACTGCAGGGTTGTCACCTTGCTGCAAATGCAAGACTATTGGCTTGAGGTGTCAAAAAGCCACAACGTCTTTGACTTCTGTTTTAGGACATGTAGCTGGTTGCTTGCTTGCCAGGCCATTTCTGTCTATTTACAGAAATAACTCAGAATAAATAAGCAAAACAAGACAAATTAAGTTTCTGTATGTGGATCATACTATGAAATGTACTATGACCCCTAAACAAGTAAATATAGATAGAGGTATGTCCAAAGTTGTTCAAATGTGTGTCTGCTTTTGTTTATGGGTGCCTCTACCTTTGTAATAAGCTAATAGTTCAGGAAATGTATTTTTTACCTTGAGCATAACTTACTGTTTCATGGATGCTTTTTTGCATGTTTTGCCTGGGTACAATTTAATGGTATATATGCTTCTTCCTCCAGTGCCTGGACTATAGTTCTGTTTCTTCTCACATTATAAAATACAGTACATCGCAAACTACTAATGTGACTTTGGTAGCATAAGGTTCAACTACATATCTTTACAAACTCCTCTGGACCAAAGAAAGTATTTTTACAATTTTTGCCACCTACTAATATTCAATTACTCTTTCTAACTCTTTTCCCTGCCATCACTGTAATCTTATTTTAACAAAAGGTAGGTGTACAATTTCTTGTGAGCAAGCCTTAGTCACTCTTAAACATAAAGACAGCTCTTAGTAGTGCCTCCAATATTACAATGTTAATTTGCTGAAAAAAATAACTCTCTAGCTTGTAGTCTACTATAGAGAGGTAGGACAATCTTTTCTCATATTTTTTTTTTCTTCTTTGGAACTCAGTGTTTGTAATTTCAGTCAATATAATCACTTGTGGCACAACTTAGTTTACAGTGTTGGGCTAGGTAGAACAAAACCATCCTCAGACTTTTCTTTTATAAAGTCTATTTTTTTTCTCAGATTAGAAATGTGTTAAACTACACTGAAAGAACACAAATTGACAATAAAGTGTTTATATCTGCAATGACAAATAATCTGATAGTAGCATGTCCCTCAGGGATTACTTTCCAACTAGATTGTGTTTCCTGAGATGTTAACTCCTTATGAAGCTACCGTCATAGATCATATAAACTAAACTTACCATGTGATTGTATTACAAGGAGTCTGATGTCTCTTCACTAGCTGATTCCTGCTTTTGACACATTTTCTTTTTTGGGGGACCTGTTGTATGTATTCTGTCTGCAGAGAGTTTTGGTGTAAAGAAAGTTACATACATGAACAGAAAGGTGAATAGTTTCCCTACGTCTTACTGCATTGCATCTTAATTTGAAGAAATGTCACCAACTAAGAAGGATCTGATTAGAAAAAATAAAGTATTATCAGGGACTTCTTGTAAAAATGAACTCAAATGAAGAGTCATTTTGGCTGCAAAGGAGAGGCTTAACATAATCTTGTAGTGCTGGTTTAGGTTCCCCATGGTGTCTAAGGCTTTTGGATGATCTGGTAGACACAGCATAGGACCTTTTGTCTTTGGAGCTGAAGCCAGAGACCATATCAGATATGTCAGGGCATTTTAAATGGCAATAGGTATTTACACTGAGGCGTCTGACTGCTCACAGTCTGAGTGATATGTGTAAGTCATTTATACTGAGTCTGTGGCTAGGATCCCCACTTTGTAGGTAGCTATAACACTACCTAGATCTTTCGTCAGAACTGATCTTGGAGCAGATCTCCATCAGAGGCAGTTTTATTATATTAATTTTAAAGGCTGGGAAACTTTGCACATGATCTCTGTGCAGAGTCAGAAGTAAAACAGGAGTTTACTAAGTACCAGGTCAGTGCTTTCATCACCCTAGCACTTGCTGTGTCCCCCGGGACATAGTTTCTGTCTTCAGGAAAGGAACCTGAAAATTCTACCCCATCAGGACAATAGCTTGGCATATGGGAAACTTGGTCATCTCTCCTGTATTTGATGATGGGGTTGCATTATGCTAGAGAAATCTTTTTATATCAGAAGGTGCAGTGTGGGCCATGAATAGCCTGAGGCTGGCAATCCATAGCAGCGGGTTATTTTTCTGCCCTAGATGGGAAGTGAGTACTAATCACTGTGGTAACTGTTCCTGTCTCTCGCCTATCACTCAAATAAATTATTTCGCTCTCCTCTCTTCCCACAAGAGATGCATCTTCAGCAATAAACCAAATATTTAGAAGTTTATCTGAAGAACTGCCAATATATCTGATTCCACTGAACCTGTATAAAGAATATAATTCAGATTACATCCTCACTTGTGCACTCTTGCACTTGCTCTTGTAAGAAAAATACTGGAAACCAAGGAAGCAAGAACAAAGCAAGGTCTTTAATTCAATTTGAACATATAATTTCAGAGTTGGGATTTTTGCATAGTCCTTTTCAAAGGTGTGTTTGTCTAATTTTCCTCATGCGTGTGCTTTTTATGGAAAGGAGACACATAGTATGCTGTATCCAGTGATAAGTCCTGAAAGTTAGGAACTCTGCCACTGATTTTAAATGTTTCTATGCTTACAGACATGCAAAGATTTACTGTACCTACAGTGATTTCTTTATATAATTATAAAAATAGTCTAGTATTTAGAAATGACTGCAATTATACAAAATCTGATTTATGAGCCTTGATGTTTAACACTGCAATGGAAGATCTGTGATTTGCATTCACATTGCTTGAACACAATAAATGCAGATGGTGCAAGGCAGTGATGAATAGGTCTCATATTTTCTAATACTACAAAATATAGCCAGATGCTGTATATAAAGGTGAAAAAAAAGCATAGTGGGAAAAGAAAAGATTAGCCCAATATAATGTGCAGTAAAATGATTGTTAAATTGATACATAGCTATGTTTGTTACTTGGAATAGGTATTTTCACCTTCTTTAAAGAAAAAAAAAAATCAGTATCACCAGAGTTCTACATTTATTAAAAATGATGTAAAATACATACAATGCAAAGCTATGGAAAAATACCAAAATTGCCTCTTTTTGTAATGCTTCCTATGATTTCTGTTGACATAGAGCTTTTGCTTGGGCATCAGAGAGCACTTAATTTCTACTGCTATTAAGCATCACAGTGAACCTTTTACAGATTTAGCAACACCTCAGTAGCAGTTTCTCTCTTGTTAAGTGCTTTGCAGCAGCAAGAATTGGGTGAGAATAAACCACCTCTTCAAAAATGAGAAAAAGGGAAAGACAAGGAAAAGGAAATCCCCAAGTAAAGAGAAATAGCCAGAAAGGAGAGGGGCAAAGTTTCTGCCTGGAGCACTGTGTTGAAAAATGACTCTGCAAGCCCTGCACCTGGCTGAATCTTCTGACTTTAATGAGTGAGTGTCTAACTCTGAAGGATTAAATCAGGCAGTTGTGTTGTGGGAGAGAGTGAAGAGAGTAAGTATAAATGTGAAGGAGCTTTCCTGTGAATAGGAGAGGGCGGCACAAGCACAACCTCTGGCAAGCTATTCAAAGAGTGTAGCATAAATACAGGAGTCCTGTGTCCATTAGCGTCGCAGATCAGGAGGGAAGTGCCTGGCGCTGTTCTCTTTGTGTTACAAGTGTGCCAGAGTTGCTCGTGGAAGAAGTGTGTACACTGTGGTAAGGGGGGCCTTGTCCTGGTCCACGGCAGCTGGATCATAGCTCTGACAGACAAATCACTGGGCCTCGGAGTATGCAGAAATGGACATGCTCACTGTGATTTTCTGTTGGAAAAAGACATGAAGAATTTTGTGCTTTCTGAGTGCTTTTATATAAAACCTCTCTGAATCAGGAAGAATAATAATTACTGTGTTATAGGCTTTCTGTTTCTGGAAAGAAAAATAAAAAAATATGAAACAGAAGTGAAACACAGCCAAACTTTATCCAGTCATAACTTCAAAGAATTGTCATTGACAATCTTACCAAAACCAAAAAATACCTGCATGCCAACAACGCTATATCATTTCAATCAGGAAGAAAATATTGTTTCTGATGAAGAGTTTAACTGGTGGCCATAGATGAAACAGCAGTGGAGAATAGTTTGTTTAGGTTATTTTAAAACTGCTTGAAATGCTTAAATGCCATAGTAGTTCTAATATTGCTCTGGCTGTTGGCAGAATGCAGTGTACCTGAGCAATGTTAACTTCCTAATGCAAATCTGACATGTGGATTATAATTTAGATTTCTGATTTCCATTCAGAAAACTGATAGGCTGCAATTTTGTTCTTTGTTTTCAAGTTATGTTGTGGTTAGAATAATATTAGAGAGAATAGCAGTCACCTTAGGAGCTGCAAGTAGGCTGTCCTAGGCAAAAGCAGCAACAACAGCAAGAACAAAATGCAGGGAACTGAATCCCACTCCCGTACCTGGACTGTGCTGTTCCTTGCATGGATCAAAGGAGAGCAGCAGTCTCTGGATGTGTACTGTGTCACTTGGGTGATGCAGGGGGACGATAGAATAAAACGAGGCTCTGCCACCGCACTCCTCTCTAGAGGAGAGTAGTAAG
Source organism: Anser anser (assembly GCF_964211835.1). NCBI lineage: Eukaryota > Metazoa > Chordata > Aves > Anseriformes > Anatidae > Anser > Anser anser. The sequence continues at coordinate 40,160,552 of NC_139724.1, read as the reverse complement.
GCTGTGCGTGGACCTTTGATCCTTCAAATGTGAGAGAAACAAGAGGAACTTCAAAGATGATTTAGATGTACGATTTTATGTCTGCAGGTAAAAAAAAGTTTCCAAAGAATTATGGAGAAAAATAGCTGTTTCCCTGCTTTCTCTCACCTTCTTTTATAAAAGAGAAATCTCCTACCTAAGAATACAATGCTTTCAATTTGGCAGCAACTTATTTATTTTTCTCTTGTGAGAAATCTGTTACTCATCAAAATCATTCATACTCAGTCACAGCTGTTTTTTTTACTCCCACTTTAGTTCTAAGAAGTCAGTCTACACAGGGGTGGTTTTGCCTTCATACATCAGAGGTGCAAATTCGGAGTACGAGTAATCTGCTTCCATGAAGCAATCTTCCTTAGTCAGCTGCATCCCCCATCCGTATGCCTGAGCCTCTGCAATCCAATATAAAATGTTACAGTAAAGGGCATAACACAACAGTAAGAAGTTTAAAGAGGAATAAGTGGTGGACTGGCTTTTATAATTAATGGGCACAAGTTATATAATATATATTATATATAATATAATGTGATTAGGGGTCACAAGAGGACAACTTTGGAATATTGATGGTAAAAAGAAACTATTAGTGCCTGTTTTGTCTTCTAAATTCCTTGCTTTGATGAAACGAATCAAAGCCCATAGAGCTGTCTGCCATCAAAACATATCAGGACTTGACCATATTTAATTGTGAGGGGCGGGAAGATGTTCTACGTGATCCCACAGATGAGTTCCAATTTGTCCCTGTGCAATGTGCAGCAGTCTCCTCCTGGTTTTGAGGCAAAGCAGCTCAGTGTAAAACTGCATTCTGTTACCTGTAAAGCAATGTAGCATGGTTGCTTTATAAAGAATAAACTGGTCTCACGAACTCAAAAATGATGAGTAGATCTATTATAAGATCTAATGACAACCTACACCTCCCCAGTGAGAGATTGTGCTCCAGGCACAATTTCCATCACATTTGCTGCATTCAGTCAGAACTGGTCCTGTACAAAAAGATGACGACAGCAGTTGTGCATTATCAAGTGAAAATGGTCAATATCAGTAAATTTACTGTCTCCTGTCAAAAGAGGGACTGGGTGCTCTCTGGGGGTGCTCTCTGATTTTACTCCAGGAGGTCAGTCAGCTTGTGTCCTGAAGATAATTCTGTGTCAATGGTTCTTATCTGAAATAAAAGGATGTTGCTTGAAAAGTGCCTAGGGCATCACATACTTCCAAGAGCGAATGGAAAACACTGTTGTTCCACGTTCAGTGCATAAAATTGCTCTCAGGCTATAGAGTACCAAAAAAAAATAAGAAAGAAAAAAAAATCATCCACTGTATTCAGTAAGTTCAGCAGGTATTAGGAAGTAATTCCAAGGATTTTACTATGCTAAGCACGGGGTAAAATGTCTTGTAGGTGTAACTTTCTGATTGGAAACCCAAACGTTTCCAAACCCTTTCTAGTCAGTCAGCAGAAATGGTTAACAAAGAAAAGAAATCCAGGGCTAGAATTTTTAATAAATTGATATTGATGGTATTATAACGCTATTTGTAAATTAGGCTGCCTCTGCAACATTGCTTTCAGCTCTGTTTATTTTATTTCAAAAAAGACTATAGGAACAATAGAAGGAGTTCACAGATTAGCAATATAAATACTTAGAGAAGTGGAAAAACAACCATATGAAGTAAGATTGAAAAGACAGGAGCAGTTTACTGTAGAATAGAGATGAACAAGATGGGACATGAAAAATAACAGAGTAAAAAAGGCAGTATGTAACAATGACTTTGTAGAGAAGCCAGTGCAGGCTTTCTACTTAGCTTCTGCCATAATATTAGAGAAAAGCAGTAGTCAGAGAAATTGAAAGACAGCAAATCTAAAATTGACACGAAGAATTATTTTTTCAACCAGCAATAAGCTAACAAAAGTCATTGCCACAATATTATTGAATTCAAGAGTTCAGTTGGATTAGAAAAGGAAATGGATGTTTGTATAGATTATAACAACATCCAGAGTTACTAGGGTTTTAAAAATAAGGGATCTAGAAATGATATAAATTGTCATGCTTCAGGGTAAGAGGCAGTGATAGCAGCTAGGAATATTATTTTCCTGTGGCCAGCATACCTTTTAGCTGCACACTGTGCGAGTTCTTGCATTTTCCCCTGAAGCATCAGAGGCCAGCTGTTCCCAGACAGGTGGTCAAAAGGACCTCTAATATTTTCGAAGATGAGTTTTAATGTTTAGTTTCAGAAGGTTTTGACTGAAAGTATGTGATCTGTTGCCTGAACTACTTGTCTGGAATGCCCAGAAATATTGTTATTATTGTGTAGGCCCAGACTCAATGCATAAATTGTATATTTGAATGAGTCAGGAAGCTGTAAGGATGTTATAGCTGGCTGGCCAGTGCTAAAATACATCGAGGCTGACAGGTTAATGGTAATAACTAAGTCGTACTTCAGAGGCTGGGAGCAGGACCGCATACAGCCTAGCACGTAACCATGTTTATACCCTACTCCAAGCAGAAACAGATATGAATGTGACAAGAAAGTGCATCCCCAAAAATGGTTGGGATGGGTATTAAATAGGAACTATAAGGCCAATTAGCAAAACTACTTATTAGGCAATATACTAGAATGTTTTGTTGTTTCTCTTCCATCTTTTGTGCATTCCCAGTTAATAGGTGCATTGTTTCTTATTATCCGCTAGTGTTGTGATATTTTGATGCTTGCTGCAGTGTCCTGAAAGGAAGAAAACTGTGTGATGTTTCTGGTTTTCCACCATAGACGTCTTTACAGCTTCAGAGGTCCCAGATCTCCGGCAGAGGTGGAATTGTATGTGCCATTCAAATTCATTATTAAAAAACAAACAAACAAAAAAACAACAAAACAAACAAAAAATCAACAAATACTCCTTACTTTAACAAAATCGTTTTTACTGTCTTACTTGAAAAGCTCCTTTAATTTAATCCATGGACTCAATTATTATCATGACTTGGTTGAAAGGAAAGTAGAGATTTGAAGGAGGTAAAAGTTAAATGGAATAGGTTTCTAAAAATACAGGAGCATTTATACTTTAGCTTCTTATGAAAACTATCCTACAGAAGGTTGGATTTTGTGTATTTTTTTTTTTCCACAGCCATTTAATTACTCCTATCACAGATTACAATTGTATTCAGGAACTGTAGAACAATGTCTCTTCTCTCAAAAGTGGATTCCGTGAAGGAATCAAAATAACACTGTAGTTCAATAGATTAAATAAATAATCTGAATATCGAAACTACTGTATATAACCTAAGCATTCCCTGAGCATTCTCCAAATTACTTTATTCACTTACAAGATTAGAACCAATGACCTATCTACCCCTGAATCTTCATGAAGTCTCTCTCCCAGAGTGCTGCTTTTAAAATCAAAATCTCGTTCCTCAAATTCCCTGCTCTGTTTCAGGGGTCTTCTGATAACTACGGAAACAAACATCTGGCCAACTAAATAAAACCTGGCTTTGATCTGCTTCCACAGACAAGCAGATATGGCTTTCCCCATCCTTAAAGGCGAGACCGTTAAGCAGTGAGTCTCTATTACTACAATGCAACCTTCCCTGATTTCAGACTAATTAGTGCTCTAAATTAAGGTTCTGCTTACTGTCTTTAATAGCACTAGTTACCGAACCACCTATTAGGAAGAATCTTAACCTAACAGATAAATGGTGAAAGTTTTCTTAAATATTTAGCAATCTAGCTGATTTTGATTAACACTGGGGAAAAGACTTTGCTTTTATCGTTACCAGCTAGCACTTCACTGATTATTATATGATAATTTTACATCTAAATATACATCTCTACTTCTGGAAAATACTTCTTCATTATAGCGACTGGTTTTGTCTGCGTGTTAACTGAAACCTGACAGTTGCTGGTGGTTAATGCTCTGAAGTTTTTAAGTGCATTGGGTAATGGTTGGGTGTATTTCAGATCAGAAACTTGTTTCTCTGGGAGCCAAACTGTTGACATGTACAAAGTTACTGCATCTAAGAAACCTAATTTCTGGTTATTAAAGCCCCTAGTTCTGTATTTCCTCTTAAAAATTCAAAAAAGCTCTTAAATTTTTTTCCCACTCTGCTCTGGATAGGAGACTAAGAGTTCTTGAGGTTAGACATACTTCACCCTAAGAGCAGTAAACTTAAATTAAAATGACATTTCTGAATATAATGGCTTATGTGATATATTGAAAAAGGGACCTTGCAAGAGTAAAATTACAGGAGAATGAGCTATTTATATTTTTATTATTGAACATTAAAAAAAAATGAGAACAATACAGATTTTATTCTACTAGTAATCATGCGAAATCCAGTAGCACACAGCACATACGCATTTGGAGTTTTGATGACATCAAGAAGGCAAAGCCCCTGTTGAAACTGTGTTATACCTAGGAAAATCGAAATTGCACATGCCGATGAGCTTTTTTTGTGTGCTTCCATAATTTGAGATCTCATTAGGGGACTTGTTAATTTTTTATTTTTTTATTTTTTTTACTCAGGTCTATTGTTTTACTCTGTTACTGTTCAATTTGTTCAGATACATTTTTGAGTGCTGTTCAAATATAACAAAGTGTAAGTATCATTATTTTCAATATTTTATAGTCTATTCATCTGTAGTCTTTCCCTTTACTAAATCTAATCGTAGTCCTACACCTCAAACCTCTTTGTCATGAATTATCATTTCCTGCATGTTGTTTGGAAATTCTGTTGTCAATCTATCCGTGATGGAAAATTATTAACAGTTAGAAAATGATTAACAATGTGATTGAACATCACATGCCTTCCCAGCTAATTAAATAGCTTGGTTCTGACCTGCTTTTCATTTGGTGAGAACAGCAGGGTGGCTTCAGAACAAAAAATAATGGACTTCAAACTATCGCATTTGAGCAGTACAGACTGCTAAAGCCACTATTTGAGGCTGAAATTCAACTATTCAACTATTATTATGTCTGTGCATCTTAGGAAATAATAATAATTCCTTTATATATATATTATTATTATTATTATTATTATTATAAGAATTCTGAGTCCATGGGTTGTGGTTTTGGAATGGATATGTAGAAGGTAATGGAGAGCAGTATTTCCCAGTTTAAAGAGGAAAAACTCAGCTGAACAAAGGGTTCATTAATACAGAGATGATGTTATTTAAGAGAATACCCCTGGAAAACAACTGTACTAACGTATGTTAAAAGACCTGAAATCTATTTTTTTTTCTTTTTTATGAGTGTCTAATATTCACCTTTCCTAGCAAATCAGTGAAATCTGGGAGTAACTCCTTGAGCAGCTACTGTCGCTCACTAGTATGTAATAGATGGTAAGTACAAAATAAATTGGGCTAACGGTCTCTGTGTCAAAAGATGATTTTACTCTACACATTTTGTTCCTGTTTTTAGGTCACATAATGTATTTTCCTTGCTTACTGAGTGCACACACTTTGCTATCCAGAGGTAAATGGGTTCAGGTCACTGGAAGATGGAATAGCTCAGATTTCTTGTAATTTTGCTGCTTGGATCCTGTTTACATAAAGTGCTTTTTTTATGCTTAATGGAGATGCTTTGCCATTTTAATTACTAATACCTAAACACGTTTTATGCACACGCAGAATTTCCTTCCAGTAAATGCTACTTAATAAATTATATAATTAATTTAATAATAAGTGGATCTAAAAATGGAGAACTTTTTCCATGCTACATAAAACCCCCTTTCCAGCCTTCAGTCCACCTATGGTCTTATTTCCCATTGCTGAACTTTCTGAAATCTTTCCAACTTTTTCATGATGTCGTATATACTAGCAAAATGAAAAAGAAAAGGAAAAAAATGTATAATATATTTTATTAAATGTATTAAATATATATATAATTATATATATAATTAATATATATTTAATAACACAGTTATTAAAGTGTGTGTAAGACTGTTAGAGAAAAATTGCCAGAAAGGTATTTCAGTGGTAGTGCCATAGTAAAGACTGTTGTATACTTTTTCTTAGTTTGAAAGTGGGCTTAGTAAGCATGTCTGTCAATGAAAAACACACATATTTCCTAGTTGCCCTAGAAAACGTGCAGAAATCTCAGGAACCTGAGCAACCTCCTCCATTAAATCTTCATCAGACCCTCTGTTTCAATGAAAAAATTATCTTTTGTTAAACCAGTGTATTTTTATTATTATTATTATTTAGGTTTGGGGGTGCGGGGGGGGTGGCAAAATTGTCTTTCATTGGAAAACTCCTACCTCTAGAACTCAGTTAGAAAGAAATATATTTAAGCTTCAAATAAAGCCGATGCTTTAATATATTTCACATCTAAAGCATCCAATAAACATCTAATTAATCCCCTGAACAGTTCTTCAAAGTAGGTAAGAATTATTGTGCTTGTTTTACAAATGGAGAAACAGTAGCAGAGGGATTATACAATTCACTCAAGGTCACACTCAAAGTCTGTGTAGGAGCCAGTTGTGCCTTGTTTCTTAATCCATTGTCACCATCACAAGACCAGCTTCTCTTCTTCATCACCCCTCAAAGACATGGAAAAGTATGGTATGGAAAAATCTAATTTTCTTAGCTTTTTTTTTTTTTTTATATCTGTATATAAGAAGATAATGAGTCACTTCAATTATGCAGTTCCATAAATGAATTTTATAAAGGATTCAGACTGTTTTTCAATGCCTATTGTCAAACAGTGCCTTAAGAGCTGTGCCCTGCCATGCCCTACCCATCATTTTTGATGTGTTCTTCTTGGCCTAGAAGCATGGCTGTTGCTAATTACTGTGATTTTGTGAAAGCCTGTTTTAAATTTTAAACCCCTCTTCACTCAGTTTGGCCTTTACAACTAGTTAAGAAACAATAATGTTACAAGCCAGTGTCTCTGAAAAAAACAGGTCGTATTTACATATTTAAGTACAAACTGCTGGAAACAGGGAAAAACACAGTAGCCCACATACCTCTATTAATTCTACACCAAAGAATTAAAAATATTAGGTAGAAAATAAGGTTTCGTCCTTCCTATTGTTCTGTCTTGCAAAGATAATGATAAACTCTCTTCTGGTTTCATAGAGTGAAGATGTGCACTTGATGTGGGTTTCTCTGCCAAATTTTCCTGAGAGTATAAAAAATGGAAAAAAAAGCTAACCTTAAAAAGTATTTCAGGCTTAGTTGAATTCTTTAAAAGAAATTATTTATTTAATATCCTTTTAGTTCCACTGGATTCAAGTCTTACACAATTGACAACTTTGGAGCCTAATTAAGTTTCAGTCAGGGGCTATTTTAACTTGTCTTAATGTCTCTGATTACACGGAACATGTTTGTGGAGTAAAGTGTATTTCTGATTTAAAGAGTGTAATGGAACAAATAGGTATTATATAGTATTCCTCCTCAAGGTAAACTAGGATGGATAATTTAATTTCCAAGGCGACAAATTATCTTATCATGAGTGAACAGGCAATTTCTTCCCCGCAATAAACTAAGTAGGTACAGACAGCTCAAACCAGATGAAATCATTATCCTTTTTAAAGAAGAAGCATTGAATAAAAGTAATTTTCTCAGCCTTAGTTTCACAGTAGAAAGTAGCTCTTGTAAACACTGCACACTGTGGTCTTAGGCAAGAGCAACAAGTTTAACCCCTTCAGTGGGAAAAGATAAACCGGGCTATATTATATAGATGATGGAAGGGAAAAGGTCACATATACAAAAATGCATTAATGTATATTTAAAGAAATCAAAAATCCAATGAAAGGCAGAAGTAATTAAGAAAACAAAGGTGATATGTTTGTTGAGCATCTTGAATGTTCATAGAGGTCATAGCAATTTTTATGAATTCTACTGAAAAAGAGAAAAAGAATTTTACGAATCTGCAGTAAAAAAAAGGCAATATAGTACTAGTGTGTGTGTGTGCGTTTGCCTTTGAATTAAAAAAAAAGGTATGCAATTGCATTTATTCCATTTAACCCCCGTTTTGTTCTTTGCTGTTTATTTTGTATTATAGTAATTATATGTATGCATACATGTACATGGGTGCATAAGTACACAAGTTCACAAGCTGGATTTGGTGAAAAATAAAGTGTCTTGCTTATTGAAGGAATGGGATCATACCTTTTCTGAGGTTAAAAGAATAGATCTCATGCCCTTTGGAGGTGTTTTGGCCCATTTTTTGTAAAAGTTGTTCCTATTTAGAAAATTAGTTAAGGAAACAATGGACAATGTTTTCCTGAGGAAACTCAAGTTTTCATCTTCGTCTTTTAAGAAAGTGATCTAAATCTGTAGTCTGATATATTTTACGGCCTCTTTCTCTAGCCCTACAAACATGGTGTTCTTCTCTTGCACTGATGTATGGCTGCAGGATGAACAAAGGCTGGCTTCATCTCAGCCTTGGTGGTAGGAATGGTATCGTCTTGGATTAGGGAGACAGAGGGTATGAGATGAGGATGGTTTGCAACAGATTCCCTCTTCAGTTATACAAAAATTAGAAATATCTCTTTCTCTCTACAGAATTATTTTTTGGATGTGTTCCTGACTATTGTTACTGTATTACCTCTTTAGTAGTTGAAATCACTGCTGCATATTGAATTCCATCGTCTTTATTAACTTACCAATAGAAACAAGCATACAATGAATTTGCAGGGTTTCTACAAATTGTTAGAATTAGATGCCCAGATTTGATGTTTTAGACATGAAAGTTACCTAAGACCTTTGTAGAGCTTGATTTTCACCTATCTCACTTTTTTTTTTTTTTCCTCCAAGTGAGCTACTTGCTTCTAGAGTGTCCTATCCTTTATGCTCTCTCCAACAGTAAGTGGGAAGTCAGTGGAACAAGAGTCATGGTTCCCTTCTTGGTTTGCTGCTGAAGGATGTAGTATCATCCTCATACTTTATGTAAAATATTAATTCTTGGTAGTTTCGTACTCTCAGAAAATAGAGCTTATTTCATCCAATCGTTGAAAAGTAGGTCTTTCTGCTTAAAATTGCATTAATTATTTTTGATAATATCAGAACAGACTTTCAGAATGCTTGGCATTTTTAAATGCATTTGATTTTTTTTAAAATTACATGATATAGTTGTCACCTACGTGAGTAAAACCATTAAAAAGAAAAAGTAACGTTCTTGGGACTATAGGGCATTTCACTTAATATGCATAAAGTAGCATGTCTATCATTACTATAATCTTTTATGCATGCCAATTGCAAACAATAGATATGTGTGAGTTAGTATCGCTCTCATTTAATTTTTCTTCTTCATCTTAACACAAAAAAAAAAAAAGCAATTAGTGTAAATTCTTTTTTGTGATATACATTTCCAGGTTGCTAATAACATTAAAACAAAAGCACTATCAGGGAAACTCAGGAATTTGTTCCTATGCAGCCGATGTATCATGTTGATAAACATTGATCACATTATTCAAGTTGAAGGCCTCAGGCAATGGAACTTGATTGCCAAGACTGGGGCTGAAAGTTTGACATTTCTGATGCCATTTCTGAATCTATACCTTCTCCCCTCAAACTCATTTGAAATGATCTGATGTCGATGACTTTGAGGAAAAGCTTTTGGATTGGAGGCTTGGAGGGAAGGAGGTTTCTTAAAGCAGTGGAGGGCTATACTGAATGTAGGAATAAGAAAGTGTAAACAAATAATCCCCAAAGGGCCTAATTTTAAGCTGATGGTTCAATTCCAAATTGTATATATAGGCACTCTATCTAGCATAATCAATTCAAAATCGTAATTTCTATACTGCACTATGTCTAGGTTTTAGCAACCTATAAAAACCTTTCTGCACTTTGAACTAATTTTGAGTGGTTGTTGATTTCATGTTGCCATCTGAAAGCTTCTCTGGATTTATATGATTAAGGTAGCAGTGTTTTTCTGAAAGCACTTTGGGATACCTCGACTATGAAAGACTTCTATATAAAGCTGCACTCTGTAGTCTGCTTTTCCTTACTTCTTACTCATGCCATTTTCCAAAAGAATTTGGTCTTGACAATTCCAAGCATAACTTTAACATACTCTAAATTTCAGGATTAAAAATAAGGAGTCAGGTATTTCCACTGGTCTCATGTAGATTCTCTGAAGGAAGAAAAGGTAAATTGTATTTGTGACAAATCAAGCCTGACTTTTGCAGCAAACTTTTTTTTTCTTTTTTTTTTTTCGACTCAGTTTGTTATTGGTATTCCCTTCCTCTGCTTTTCTTCTGATACAGAAGGAGAGAGAAGCAATTTGTTACAAAACAATTCTGCCATATACTCAAAAGACATGATTTTTTAATCTAAAAATCCGTATATTAGGGTCAGTTTTCTACTGTGACAGGTGAGAAAAATGTGCTACCAAAGGATTATGAGAAGATCGGGAACACCACCAAAATTACATTGCCACCCACTGTTTCTGGCAAAATCAAGTTCAACAGTATCCTTGCTTAGGGCTGTGTTGTTACTCTCCCTCCTCAGAACTGTATTACTTGCCTGATGTGTATTGGCTTTGAAGGGTAGGTACTTGCATAAAGCAGGGAGTTCCTTACAGCCTTTAGTACTTTTATTTTTCATTTCACAACTGAAAATTCATCTCTTATAGGTTTGCGATGGAGTTTGTTCAGGAAAGATGCCAAGTTGTTTTGGGATAGTGATTTACATAAAAATGCAAAAAAGTGCAGTGTATAGCCAAAATAAGGGTAAGGTTTTCCTTTTTTTACCCCCCCCCCCCCCCCCCCCATTTTTTTTGTGCCTCTAAGCAGGAAACTATGGCATTGATTGATGCAATACTATGGACATTCTTCATAACTTTTTATCCCTTTTCCTTAAAAAAACACACACACAAAAAAAACCCTCGTCAGAATCTTCAATGTCTGTATGATGCAAAAACTCATAGATGAATTGGCACTGCTAATCAAAGACCTAAAATTTCTTCTACGGAAATAAAACATCACATCCAATGTTTTTACCTTCCTGAAATGTCTTGCTTCTTTCTTACTATGGCTGACAGAAAAAAAAAAAAAAAGTTAAAAAAAAAATGAAAAAAAAAAGCATTGAAATTATAGTTGTGCATTGTTCTAATTTGAGCTGGGGCAGGTTTCTTGTACTTAATCACTAATGCAGTAGAAAAACACTGTGTGAAGTTGGTTTTATCGTAGTTGGGATCATCAGCAATAACTGATCACTACTGGTGCTCATTTTCATATTAGGTTTTGTTTTAAGTCATAAATAAGTGAGCAGCATTTAAATCATCTTGGCTGAAAAGCAGCATACTCAAAAGTCACACAGCTCATTTAAGTCAAACCAGCAAGAGTTAGGAAACACCACAGCTCAGACTGCCTCTGCAACCATAATTTTAACTGTTGCGCATATGTCCACAGGATCCTCATTTCAGCAGCTTTTTAGGGTGGATATACATAGGTTTCATTTGTCTGTGAAATGGAGGAAACTTCAGTCTTTACAACCCCTGATTTGTTGGATGTAAAGTAGAAAGATGCATAATGAGGCAGGACTCTATGAAGACAAAGGAATGTTTGTGGATTATTGGAAATGATTGAGTAAGGATAGAAAAGAGATACTCTGCAAAAAAATGCAGATGATTGAAGTACATTAGGTCATTCCTGGAAAATTTGATGATGACCAAAACAACAAAAAAAGTAATTTTAAACATCCCAGTGACTGACCAGATGTTTCTGAAGTGCATTTTGTTTGAATCTGTTTTAAACAGCTTTAAGGGCTGGCTGAAAAAGACCACCTTTAAAAATCACGGAAGTATTTATTGTCAGTTGACTAAAACTTATTTTTATTTTGGCTGAGGAGCAAGCTAGGGAGGAAGGGGAAAAAAAGGTTGACCTGAAAAGGATTTTTTCTTTTTTTAACTTTAATATGGAATGGCAGTCTTCTCTGCTAACAATAAGCTATATTTGTGGCTTCTCTTTTGCCACAAAGTTGAATTATTTTGTTGATACAGTGCTCAAGAACAGCTGGGGAAATTAGATGCCATCCTTTCATCTGTCACAGATTCCCTGGGAAATGCTAAGCCAGACACACACACAAAGGTTTTTCCCTGCCTTGAACACCTGATAGCTGTGTGGAAGGATGCTGAGCTTTTGCAAGCACAGCTGATATCCGTGAGAGCTGTGCTTATGACCTATGGATATAAAATAGTAACGCATACTGAAAGAGCGGAGTCTAGTTCAGTCATCTGGGGCACCATAATGAAAGAGTATTTTTACTTCAATCTCTTTGCCCAGCAGTTCTTCATTTTAAAAGTGATTATAGTGATTAAAGCTGTTTTCTGAGTTGTGATGCAGATGCCAGTTGGCTTAACAAAGATAACTTGGTCAATAGCTGCAGACATGTGATGGGAACATGTTGAAGTAAAAATGGACACTGGAAGTGAAGCCTGCCTGGTCTTCTGCCAACCCAGTTAAACATCCATGTCCCTGTGCTTTCTCGTCTCCCTGCCTTCCTCTGAGACACGAGAGAGCTGCAGAGATCTCCTGCACTCCCCGATGCCACATCCAGCACCCTGCCAGGTAGGCTGCTGCCCAAATGAGCCACCTGTGGGTTCCCCTGGCCTTTGCTTCAGCTTATTTAAAAATAAATAAACCAGCAAACCCCTTCAGATTTCCCTGGGGTAGGTGAGAAAGCCTCTGGAGCTAGTGGCTGTCTCCGCAGGCAATCTCAGAAGCTGGGTCCAGCTGTTGAAGTCTCTGTTGAAGAGTGTTTGTGTGAGAACAGCATCCATCAACCTTTTCCTCAGGGCGGTCTGAAGCTGTGGTGTTATCCAGACACATTTAAAAGTTGGCATTCTCCAACCATTTCCCTGTGTTGAGAATGTCAAAGTTTGACCATCTTTTGAGGAAAAAATGCATTTTTTCCAGATGTGCAAACTTCTTATAGGACAGTAATTGCAGTTCTTCCATAGCATTAAAAAAAATGTTAGAGGAAACACATGTTAGTGTTGATGAAGCAGTCAGATACTATAGAAATCAGGACTTAATTTTATTATCCTTATATCTATAATAGTGCAGGGTGTCACAAGCCACGCTAAACAGAAAGCAAAACAATGGAAGAGCTTCTTACGTGTGCACCACCCATCCTCTGTGTTGAATGAGTGAATACCCATGGGAGGGTGCAAGTGAAGCCTGAGCCTGAAACCACCCATATGCTTTAGCAGAGAGAGGTGTATGTTCCTGGGCAATTCTAATCCTGGTGTTTCCTATCTCACAGGTTATTGATTTTTTCAACAGTAAAAAGTTTGCTTGATGTATTTTTGTCTGTAATTGCATTTAGGGTAAACATTTGCTAATGTGTGTGTGTGGGGGGGGGGGGGGGGGGATGGGGGAGGAAAGGTTGGCAGGGAGACAGGTTGTGCCCCTATAATAGGTATGCAGATAATCCAGTCTAGATAATTATATGTCAACGTAATTTAAGGTTAATAGTTATCATTTACTCAGTGAAGTTTCAATGAATTTTTAACGAAGGTCATTGATGCTCAGTTTATCAAGTGGATTAGTTGCGTTCCCACCACAAGGGTGAAGATCATAAGTAGCTCTAACACTGATTACCAGGACCTTGGGTCTTCGTTTGTCTACTTGACTTGATACGTTTCCTGTTAACAGTGCAACCTGAGACTTCATTTTCAGTGAATTTTCTGACAACTTCCATTTTGGTGGTCTTTATTAATTTATATTATTCCACTAATGAAGTTTCACCAAGAGCAACTGAAATGTTCTAATTATTTTGCACCAGATTTTGATCATATTCTGAGCCTATGTAATTACCTCAGATTTACTCCTCTGTAATTGAGATCATAATTTGACCCAATATGTTAATGACTTTAAAATAATATAAAAAACTATGAAACCATTTAATGAAGATTTGTAAATGGGGTCACCTACTTGCTCATACACTCATACAAGAGGGTATCTGATTTGTTTGATATAGGTAATTTAGGGAATGTCTGTGGACAAAAGCCAACTTCAGTGTCCCTAACTGCTGTCAGAAAGGATGTTTCATAGAGAGATAATATATGAGAGAGAGGAATAAGCAGTTTGTTGTTGGCAACAATGCAATCAAAATTCAACATGGAATAGTATTTTGGCAGCTGGAATTTATTTCAAGCAGAATAAGGCTGCAGGATCTCACCAGTTCCTAGTAAATGACAGCAGTGGTAAGAAGCAGGAGAGATTGCCGTGGGGGCTGAGAGGACATGAAATGCACACACTCTGGAGATGTACAGGTAGTGACATACCTGCTATCTGTTCCAGGTATTAAAAACAAGCCCTTTCTAGTGGGTAATCGTAACCACCAGTGACACCAGCACTAGCCACAGGTGTATTTTGTAGCCTGCCTCCAGAGAGGTGGAATGACTTTTGAGTTCTGGTCCTTGCACTGTGCATTATTTCCTTTCTTTTTCCAGTGACAGTTCAAAATAAAAATATATAGCTGCTGTGGGAAGGAAGAGGCAGAATTTAAGACTCCCTTTCTACCCAAACTGAGCGTTACCTGTAGTTACAACCAGTCGTGCTGGTCTCCTTTTGTGCCAGGAGCCTTGCACTCAAGAGAGATTAGAGGTCGTCTTTGGGGAAATGGATGTGTGACATCTGCTGCGTTTTTTGTAGAAGCCAATACCTACAACCTGGGGACCTTTAAAGGACTTGGTTTCAAGAAAGCTTAATCTAACTACATGAGAAAATACTGGAACTGTGATGTACACGATTAGCTGCTTTAAATTGAAGTAATTTGTCACATTCTCAGGAAATAGAACAATAGTAATGAATTTTATATGAAGAAAGAGTTACCTGCTAAGTTTGGGATCTGTACAGTGAAGTATATTTATTAAGGGGAAAGATTTTATGCTGCAAATGTGGGCTTCAGCTCCTGCCATCAAGTCCTACTCTAGATGCCAGAACACTGTTCGAATTCTGCTGTGACTTGCCAAGAGTCGCACAGGAGGAAAACCTTTGTAGCTCCTGATCCATGTCTTTTCCAAAGGTTTGCTAATTCTGTTGCCTTTCTGCTCTCATGCGTACTTTCTTATGCCCCCAGAGAAAACAGAATTGTTGTTTTGTTCCGTTTCTTCATCCTCTGTCATTTTTTTGTGTTTGGATGTGTTGAATTAGTTTTAATATGACTTCACAGGCTGGTAGTCCTTCTCAATAGACACAGTCTAGTTTCTCTAGGAATGCTCCTATATATATATTTTTCTCGCTTTGCTGCTGCTTTTTACCCTATAGCTGTGCAATTTCTGTTATCGCTCTGCATTAATTGTTAGTTTAGACACCTCAAGAAATTAAATCACTTGTTTTCTTCAATGACAATAATTTCTGGCTTATTTTATGTTTCTTAGGGGATTATAGTAAAAATCTCAGTCACTGGGGGGAAGTGTTTGGAAGGTATCTAGTAACTTCCAAAATCCTCTGATTTAATTGATTACAAATTAGATAACTGAATTAAAAAAAGGAGCACATTTGTCAATCTTTCCAAAGATTGGTGCTGAATATCTGCTCCCCCACTAGACTCACGGGATTATCTCAGAAGACGTCAGTAGCTGGAGTGATCTATTGTCTGGAACAGCAGTGCTCATCTCTTCACAATTTCATGAAGTCAAAAAGGAGTCTATGGTGGATCACCGTCATCCTCACTGAGCTGAAGAGAGTGGCCTGGTTCCTTCATGTTGCTTACATCTCTCATTCCTCTTCTAGTATGTGAGGCCTTGTGATTGAACTACAGGCTTGGGAGTCTGACAGTTTGCGTTGCACTCCCAATTCTGCCACAAATTTGTCATGGCAGAATGTATGGCTTAGCTTAGAGAGGTTTTTTGCTCATAAATATATGAACATTATGATGTGTGCAATTGCATACCTAATTTATGCACACAGACATAACAGTGACCATACACGTAAATGAGATATTTGCAGATGCAAATAGCTGGTTATGAATATAATAGGCCAACAGAAACATACAGTTGTGGTAATTATACCCACAAACTATATGAATGCATGAACAAGCACGTTATGAAAATCAGAGTGCTGGCTACGCTGTTCATTTTTACCATTTTTAAGAGAAGAAAAATAATATTAATATTCCTATATATTATGAAGCTTGGCTTATGAACATTTGTAATGAGCTTTAAGGCTATTAAATGGGAGGTGCTAGCAATCTGCAATGTTTTATTTGTGTGTGGAAGGCTGATTTACTTCACAAATTGCTGCCTTTGAATAATCTTGAAAATTTACAAATTTTTGCATGATTCACACTTGTGGAACTTGGTATCACAGGGCAGGTGAACCTGTGTGTATGTGGGCTGCTCTTCCCCAGTCCCAAAAAGGAAGTGTGAAGATAAGATGAAGTTACTCCTTCAGTGCTTCTAAAACCTTCACCTAGCCGTGCTGTACTGTAGCGGGCAGGATGCAACTGGATTGGGAGGACATTTGTTTGTTTTGTAGCTTCGCTATGATCCCTCAGGCGCTTCATGTACAGCCTAGCCTGCATGATAAAGTAGCAACAGGGGAGAAAGTGAAGACAAACACAGGATGTCAGAAAGAACTCTTTAAAGTAGATGTTCAGATGGCTGAAAAATTGAACATCCTGTTTGGGGTTTGTCTTTCAGGGAAGAGTTGAAAACAGGGAAGTGTTGAAAACACCCTGCCCAAGAAACAACAAAGCAGTGCCAAATACTAATTCTAGCTAACTGCACATGGGAGATCTGGGTACGTAAAGAGGGTGTTTTCTAAACAAAAATGATTTGTGAAGAAGTACTTCCAGAAGTACTTCCATTCCTTCTGTCAGATAGTCTGGGTATTGCTTTGAGGGAATGCATATTACTAGAGAGAATGGTTTAGAATCACTTATAGCTCAGCCATTTCCAGGTGGCTCGCTCCTTTCAATGGTTGCAATAGAGAGCTAGTTATGTTTTTATCAAAAGTACGTTCAGCGATATCAAATTATGAGCAAATATGAAAGCAATTATCCAGAAGAAAATAACGTAGCTGAAATAAAAGTATTTGCTTAATACCATAAATTTTTAAGTATGTATTCTGAATTCTTTCTGATTAGGGCTATGTTTCAGGACAGATGACCTTCCAAAACACACTGTCTATCTGGCCTGCTAACTGCTTGGAGTTAAGTTTTTGAAGAACTCTTCTTATGGAAGTGGTGAGAGAGAGGGATATGTGCTTGGGTTTTACCTGAGGGGAACTGGGGTTCTTCCAGGTTGCAACAGCCAGACCTGGTACTATAATACAAATATAGCTGTAAGGATTTCTTAATTACTAAGGCCAACAGAAATCTATTTTACACTGAATGACTCAGAAACTTTCAGAAAATGTATCTTTGGACTGAATTTGAAAGCTTTTTAGCTAGAACTGTGCAAGTGGAAGTAGTTCACTTTTTTCCTAATTAATTTGGTTCAAAGTGAATAAATACAGACTTCCTACAGCAAAAAAATAAATATTTGAAAGCTGTAACAGACATTTTATTGAGTTTTCTAAACTCTACTTTATAGGAAAACTAACCTGAAAGCTAGTGCAATAATAATTCTTTTTCTTCTTTTTTTTTTTCTTTCATATATGCAAAATCCTCAGGTCATTTATTCATAGTCTAAAAGTTGACCTTAACACGTGGATCTTTTTCATAATGTAACCTTTTTTTTTAAAAATTATTTTTTGCATCCAAATAGCTCATGCATAATGTATTTTCTGTAATATAGAGTATTTCTGTTGCACAGAAGTCATTGAAAAGACCATTATAATGTTTAAAATAATCATAAATCCTGTTATGAGAAGGTTTTGACAGCATTGGGTTTGTCTTTGTATTGACAGATTATATTTTTTTTCCATAACCTCTGTAAATGAACCTCTGCTGTTTGCGTTATTTGTGTAGATGGAGTCTTATTATTTTAATAACACAAATACAGTGCCGTCTCAGCAGATGAAGTGGACAGTATTACTGAGACCAGGGTTCTTGCATCCTTATATTAGTTTGAACTGAGACGCTAATAAGCGTTCACTAAATAGCATGAGTGGCAAAAATGTTCTAAAAAAATTAGTAAAGATACAGCTGAAGCAAGTAATAGGAATATGGTTCTGCAGTTAATCTCCAGGGAACAGCTTTTTCATTTAACTTTGGAATATTCAGATGAATTTTAAATTGTGTATAACTGTATCTCCACAAAGTGCATCCTACTCATTGATGCTAATGGAGTCATTTAGAAGACTGAGAATCTCAACTTTATCTGATAGTTTTATAAACTTGGTTTGACTTGAGGTTTATGACTCTCATTAAAAATTGGACAGCTACTAAAAATGAATTTGTAATCCTGTGGTAGGAAATCTTCAGGAATTTAGGAGATTCAGATAAGCTGTTCACAGGCTTTCAACTCATTTGCCCTCAAGTGAATCTTGGTGACCTGGAAATCTCCTTCGAAATCTGAGAAAGTTAAGGAATTGTCTCTATCTGATATTTAAAGCACAGAAGATTGAGGCATATCTGCACTTAGTCCTGCCATTGCCTTCCTGAATGACCATAGGTAAGTGTCCAGATGCTCAGACTGAATGGGAGCAGAAACTGTCTCTCACTTGCACCTTTTTTCTTTTCCAAGCTCATGGAAACCAACATTTTCACCTGAGAAGTTTCATAAACACACCCCAGACTGCTGTCTTGGTATGACTGAGATGCTCAGTGCCTATTTTCTTTAGGGAGTTGAGGATCTTGAACTAGTATCTATCAACAGGACGTTTCCCCATGTCCCACAAAGAAGTTACACCTACAGGTATGATAGCATTTTCACTTCTGGCTGAAGAAGCTATTGTATTTTGTTGGTGACATGCAGCAAATGTCATGCAGAAGAGATCACCACTGTTAATGGTGAGGGTAAATCTCCTGTTCAGTTTTGAACCAGATTACAAAGTTCTGCAGATGTTTTAACACTCTTACGGAGGTACTGTCTTGCAATGTAGATTAAGATAGTCCCCCTATCACCTCCACTGAAGTTATCCCCTATCTCCAATATTTTTATGGTTAGTTGCTACAGATAAATCTCATATGGAAGCACAGATGATTAACCATGCTTTGTGATTCTTCTGCAGTAGCTGGATGCTTGACAGGCTTTAAGACGTTCCTTAGCACAGTAATACCATTACTGGTCTGCCCCTTGGTTGAGACTCACCATACTTAAAATGACGTCAGAATACTTGCAAAAACATATGGATCTAAAAAGCCTTTGCCACGTAAATAATTTTGGAATTCTTATTTAAAAGGTTTGGCAGGAAAAAAGATTCCATGTATGCCAGTTTTTTTTTTTATCATCTTACTATAGAGTTGGTCTGTAGGACTCTGTGTTTTATGCACATGCATACAAGTTCTTACAATCAATGTATGTTGCTCTTGGATAAAGCAAACTATTGGAAAAGGAAATGGATTTTATTTGTTGTTTAACTACCTTTTCCTGCTGTATATGCTTATTGGAATATTTGATAAAAAAGAAAGTAAATAGGCAATATATATCAAACTCATTTCTTTCTGAGAACTAGTTAGATTTCTGATTTTTGTCTTATCAGGAATCAGGACAAAGTCTGAGTATTGACAAGAAACCAACATCAGGATCTGAGTCCAGGAGAAATTTAATGACAGATAGGAATCTCAGATTTTGTGAATTTTGTCTATTTTGCACCAAGTAATAAATAAACCAAAACCATGGATCCTAAGCCCCCTAGCAATACACTATGGAATTCACAAGCAAATTCCAGTTCTACAGCTTGAGAAAATCTCTAGCACAAATACAAAAGTCTTGTTTATATAATTTTGTTAGGTGATGCAATTAAGGTGAAGTGTACTTAGTATAAAGATTACAAATATGCTTCTCTGTGTACATGACATTTTTTAAAGGACTGTAACAAGATGTCTTAAGTAGCAGACACAGCACCTCTTTGTATTGCAGTAATAATTGGCTTAAGAGGCAGGCAACGTTAGCGAACATTTGTCTGCACTCTTTGAAAAATGTCTTCAGTCCTGGGAAATGTGTTTGCTCCTTCATTCATTTTGCAGGTATTATGCACACTGCCATTTGCCAACCAAAGCAAGATCTCCTTAAGCAGATTATGGTTTATTGCTCAAAACAACAGCATTTGAAGAGGAAGGAACATTTCCATGACAGGCGTTGGTGACGTCATCCCAGCAGGTAGTGACATTTTGAATGCTTGATGACATTTCCTCTTGTAAATAGACAAGGGAAGTCAGTAGGTGCAGCATTGCTTTACCTTTTGTAAAATGTCATTGCACTGAGGACAGTGAAAGAACTCCTGTATATTATTTTATTGTTTCTGGGAAGCAGAAGGAAATTACACCAAAAGGCTCATAGTGTCCTATGTATTTCTTTCACTATTTACCAAGATTGCTCTGAAGAAATACCAATGAATTTCAAGTGCATGCATTGTTAGTTTTCATAATAAATAGCTCTCTCCCTTATTAAATTCATGCCTCTTTACACTTCTAATGCTCCTGACTTTAGCTCTTAGAAAACACATCTTTTACAACCTTACCATCTGTCCTCCATGATTTACTTTAAAAAGTTACTCTCGTAACATCTAAAATTCCTTCTTTATCTCTATTTTTTTGCTTTGTCACATCTGAACTAATATATTGTTGAAAATTAGAAAAATGCTTTCAATTTTGGTCCCTGTTCTTTTTTGGCACTTACTTGCCTTCACCCATCTTGCATCCTGATATTCACTGTGAAGAGTAATGTCATTGTGCTGTTCAGCTCTAGCATTTTTTTCCTGTACTCTAGACATCCTGGGACTTCTGTGATTACAGATCCCAGAAAAGGAAATAAAATTATTCTGAATGTAGTTATCCACATGAGAAAACATGTAAGATCTGCAGTGTTTCCTTTTTCTTTGGAAAGCTGACCCCAAATAGATCTATGAATCCCACTGAAATTTGAGTCTAATGCAAAAACATTTCAGGAACAGTTTGGTGCAATATTTTGTTCTTAAAATACTTCTCCTGAATCACATCTATCTTTCCAGTCTGATCTGCAACCAGCTGGTTTTCATCCAGCTCTCTGTTTCTGCCAGCTACTCAGAGCAGTTGGCATCATCTCTGTCTATCTCCTATGAAAAAAAAAAAAAAAAGCACAGAAAAAGATCTAATCAGTATGTTAATAATAATATTTATAGCCCAGGGTCGTTAGATGATCATTCCCAGTAGTTTTCCATCAAAACTGTACTAAACCCATGGACTATTCTGACCTTGCAGGACCTTTTCTATCTGGTTGTTTAAGAAATACTTAACAAATGTTGTCTTCTAAGTTTGGTCTAAAGATAAGCTAACACAAGAGTAGAATATCCTATATTAGGTATATGAATATCTATTTGGAACAGCAGCACACCACTGCAGCGAGGCCAGCGCTCCTTGCCCAGGGCTCTTCTGTCTCACCCAGCACCCATTCTCTCTCCCTGGTTCTCTCTCAAGGTGTCCCAAACCTCCTCTTGCCTGCTGACCTGCTTCCCAAGCTTTCCTGTTTTGAGCTGTTCCATCACCATGATGCTGTTGAATAGGATATGCAGGGCAGCAATGAGATGCTTCTGTGGACATTTCTGCATTTCTTATCTCTTGCAGATATGTCCTGTGTCATCAATGATCGTTGCTTTTCATTTTATGACTTTTATATTGAGCTCTTCTTCTGTGCTATTAATCAAAGGGCCAACAGCACCCTCCGCTGGTGTCCTTACTTTGCCTAACACCTGGGCTACCAAGTTGTCTTTTACCAAGAGATCATCTGTGAACGTTTATTATTGGTTCTTGATAGGCCATCAAAAAGCTCTTGCAGTTCTTCTCTCTCTGTGATCCTACAGCGCATATCAGGTGCTGAGTGTGATGAATTTGGTAGGCAAGGTGCTGTCTTGGTTGTTCCATCCTCAGGTGATTCCAGCAGATAGCTTTCCCTATACCCACAGGCTAGATCCCCACCACTTTTTCTTGTTTCCCTGATCAGTTTATAATAGTGGTAGTGTGAGCCCATCTGTGCAGACAAAACTTGCCATGCAAGAACTTTGGGAAATGTGTATGCACAAATGGGGAGGAACTGTGGGCAAAAACAGAGCCAGGTGTCTGGCGACCATCTAGTCTTGATGAGTAGCCAGAAGCTTGAGTTTCTTTTCCCCCAGTAATTGTCTTATGGATAGTAATAAATAAATAAATAATAATAATAAAAAATAGATATTTCTCAACAAGAAATTGTTTAACAACACTCAGGGAAGATAGAGGAGAGAAACGTCTAGATTGTCATATTGCTTGGAAGCTTGGAGGACTCTCCCTATGATTAACACAATTTATCCTAATCATGTTAGAGCAACTCCACCATCAATATTTAAAAGGGCACAAATCATCTCCCAAAGATGTGACTCTGTGAGTAAATTTTGCACCCACTCATTTTGAGTGGGTTGCAAATATACTCACATGTTCTTCATCACAATTGAGCAGCAGCATATCTTGCTTTTAAAGGAAGCTGAGATGAAAATACCTGCCTCTAAAAAAGGTAGATTAATCTCTTGGAAACTCCCCACTGGAACATTGTTACATTAACTGTCAGTTTCCTGTGATCCAGGTAATTTATTCATGAAACTTATGGAGGTTAATCAAAAGTTCATATAATTGTAATAAACAGAATATATAATGGACTAATCATGCAATTCAAGACATTTTGTAATTTATTTGAAATATCAGATAAAAATAACTAAGAGGTGTGCCAGGAAGTCAGCAAATAATTTGGAAACTGATGAGTGTGGCATACCTGCTGAACTATGAATAGATAACGTAACATCTAAAAGTAGATAGATAAATATAACAACATTACAAGTATTCTGCATGCTTATACTTTTTTGAAGACTTCAAATTGATTCTAAAACTTACATTGCCACCTCTTGTACAATCCAGTTTCCAGTTTAGCCCTCAGAGAACAACTGCGAGGAATCCCCTGGTTGGAACCTGACTGGTCTCAATAAAAGGGGCTCAGTTTGCCCCCTTCTACTATTTGAGCAAGCATATTAATCAGGTGGTGTTCACAGTGTATTACTATAATTTATTCTTGCTTTAAAAATAAATAAAATTAGAGAGAATATTAACTTTTGAACAGGGATGTATTTCTGTTTAGTTGAGAAAGTATTCTGGCTTTGACTCTTCCTGGGGGAGAGTCAAAGTGCTTATTATGACCCTGTAGTACGTGCATGTGAGGATCTAGGTCTGAGGATCTAGGTCTATACACATCTTACTAAATGCATCCAGACTGGCCAAATGTGAATGTAAATCACCTGACTTGTATGCAAAATACGTGAACACAAAATAGGTATTCACTTGTATTTGTTGTTTTCTTCAAGAAAGAAGAAGGATTTGTTAATGATTAGTAGGAAAAGAACTGAGGCTATAAAAACAAACTGAGGTTCAGGGTTCAGTGTAAAGTGCATTTTTTGTTTGTGTTTTTTTTTTTTTTATGAGAGGACAGAAAAATAATAAATATCTGTATTGTGTGTGCAAATATATTGACACACAAAGATTATTTTCTCTTAAATACAAAGATAAAAATGTATAGAAAAATATAAAATAGACTAACACGCTCACATACATATATATGCACACACACATATATATATATGGATGTATATATGGACATGTACTGAGTAGTGACCAAGCACTGGCACAGGCTGCCCAGAGAGGCTGTGGGGTCTCCATCCTCAGAGATC
Organism: Anser anser; assembly: GCF_964211835.1. Lineage (NCBI taxonomy): Eukaryota > Metazoa > Chordata > Aves > Anseriformes > Anatidae > Anser > Anser anser. Next base: position 40,136,811 of record NC_139724.1, on the reverse strand, counting down.
TCCAAAAGCCACCTGGACGTGGTCCTGGACAGCCAGCTCTGGGTGGCCCTGCTTGAGCAGGGCTTGGACCAGGTGGCCTCTGAAGGTCCTGTCCCACCTCAGTCATTTTGTGATTCTGTGAAATTCTCATATCTGAGAAAAATACATACTTCAGTGTGGGAAATATAGTTTTTAAAATGCCTTATGTGTTTCCCCTATACTGAGAATGTAATTTTATACTTGGTTTGCTGATAATGATTTGATTTTAAACAAAAATCTTCATTTTGTATAAAAAGTTTATATGGCTGTGCAGTGAAAATCAAGATGTAAAATTTAAGTAGACTAATATGCTGCAGAAGAAACAAATTTATAAAAAAGAAAAAAAGGCTGAAATAAAATGCCAGTTTTGAAAACAAACAAAATAATTTTCAGCTACAGTGGGTGTGAGCAGATATAATCCAATTTCCTGAAAAATCATAATTTTCCCAGGATAAAAAGTTGAACAGCCTAATAAGCAGATCATACAAAAAGAAATGTTAAACATTTCACAGGAAGGCATTTTTCAAACCTTGGCTGGAAGACTTTCAGCTCAACAGTTTCTTTAATCAGTTTAGTCAATTATATTCAGAGGAATCACTTCAAAAGCAAAAGAAAATTTTGTTTCATGCCTTATAAGTGATGAATAGCTTCTAGGCTGTGTTCCCTTTTTAAAACAAACAAAAATAAATAAATAGATTAAAACTTCCAGAAGCACCTTCACTTTCAAGGATTGCATTGAAAGCAATGAGTAAAGCAATCCTGCTTTTAAAGCTAATTTTTAATTTTAAAGCTACAGAGGCTTCTGTGCAACAATTAATGGATGGCCATGGTTTGACTCTGTGGCACTGGCAGAAGTAATGGGCGTAGACCTTGTTTCAGCGTTTTGCTCTCCAGCACCTAGCAGAAAAGTAGGTAAGCTGAATACTAGCAGGTAAATTCTTTTTTTGGGAGCAGTCAGGCTTTTTGAAGCAAGCGGGTAAACTCCTCTCTCAGGCATTCTCTTTTCTTTCTAATAGGCACTTTTACTTTCAGGCAATCAAATCTTTTTCCACTCTGTACACAAGCTCCATCCTTCCAGGCAGGTAAACTTTTTCCTCCCCCTTAGCTTCCCCCAGGTAAGCAAACATAACCTAAAAGAAAAGGACAGATTAAAGCTGTTTGCTCATAAAACTCTGCCTTCTTCCTATACTAGGAATTTGTCTTGTGACCTACTTCTTTAACACTGTTTGCTATTGAGCAAGGACAAAACCCAAATGTCATTTCACGACATAATCCACTGTCAAAATTGGCACTAGCCAGCAGGCCTGCTGGTGGTCGCTTGCAGATAACAACTGTGGAGTAGGCATAGAAAATGCATTTTTTCCACAAAATATGGTAAGTCAGGGTTGAAGAGTATTGGGAAGGAAGGGTGGGAGAACTTGTGCTGCCTCTGTCATGTCTCATATATTCTTGAGACTTAAGTTTCCAGTACTTGTCAATGACTTGTCAAGCTGGCATTCTTCAAAAACATGCTGTTATTTGGTGTCACATACACATGCTATGCGTATTTCTTACAAAGCCAGTAGTGGTTTTATTACTTACCCACTTCTCTATTAGCTGTATCAATAAATACCTATATGTCTGCAGTGTAAGGTGATGTTTCCAGTGCAGTTTAGTATCTGAGGAGAAACTGATACTCTGGAACCTTCATGTTAAAAAAAATAAAAAATTCAAGTGTAAAAGTCTGGACTTATGAAACTAACAATCCTTTTATTGACTAATATTCATCCTTTGACCGAGACCCCAGGTTAGAAGGTTATTCTTTGTAGAGTCCAAAATACATACAGCAGAACACAACCTTCTGTTTATAAAACACATTATTCATTAACGGTAGAAATAAAAATAAAAAAATACCCCCCCAAATTATGCTAAGAGAGCACTTCTTCCAATATCAAAAGCTTTGCAACCTTATTTTACAGGATTTTGTTCCAAATTATACCAGGTAAGTATGGAAAGATGTCTGTGTGTTTAGGACCACTGAAAGAAGGCTATGTTAACATACTTAAGTTGACATCCATTGCAGGAGTTTAGAAAATTAAATTCACATGTCTGAAGTCAGTTTTGAAATTTGTATGACTTGAGGTGAAATTCTCTATTCATTTCTTTTTTTCTTTTTTATATTTTAATGGAAGAAAGGTTTTTGGTTTTGTTTTGTTTTGTTTTTAAACTTATCAACATTCTTTTGTAGGCACTTCAAGTAGTCTTCAGGCTATTTATTAAAATTTGTTCCTGAAAGCTCCTTTTTTGTACAGATCATGTAAATGCTTCTGATCTCATAGGCACAACCAGCTGAGCAGAGATATTCCCTTGATAGGAGATGCATGTCCTATCTCATCGGTGAACGTTGATAGATGTCACTTAGTATTACATCTCCATTTTCACATTCACACAACAAGAGCACAACAATTATTATTATTATTTTTTGCTTCCTTTTGACTGGCATCTTCTTTACAGTGATGTATCTCATCTTTTTAATATTGAGGCATGCCTGACTGAACATGCAAGGTGTCTGTAGGATACCAACCTGTGCTGAGCAGATGGGAGAGGTGCCAGGACTGATGGACATGAATAGGTTGGTACAGGATGTCATGATTACCGTCACTGCAGTGTTTCAGAGGACAGCAAGGCAACTGTGTAAGGGCCTTAGGTAACTTGTTGGTTGTCAGCAACCCAGCAGAATATTTTCACTGTACCTCTGAACACAAGTAAGATGTAGTACATTTCCTGAAGAATACCATGCATATTTAATTGAGCTCCTTGCCCAGTGAGTCTAACATGTCATATCAGCTCTTATTCAGTGCCTTACACAAATCTCAGATGTTATTTCATTTTTTTTTTCCTTTGTACTTCATTCTTGTGCAATAGCTGCCTATTGCTTTTAGCCATTTGTTGCAATATTTGCTATGAATGCAACAGGTGAAAATAGACAATGTTATGGCTTTTGCAGATGCTAGATAATGTCTCATGTGGGCCTGGTACCTGAAGATAATTACACCTTTTAGTAGATTTACACTGCCCATTTTATTTCCTGTCATCTGGGGAATAATTATATGCTACCTACCCGCCTTTTCATGCTGTTTTATCAACTATTTCTTTTATTTATGTGCAAAGGAACTGTTGGGACCAGTAACTTTTATTTCCTCCATTTATCAAAATATTTAACTAGCATACTCCAAGGTAAGTCATCATTATATAATGGTACAGGGCACTGCTGAGGTTAAGCCTAAATCATTATAGTTGTTTCTCTTGCTCCAAACCCCCCAGATCTCCCTCCTGGCAGTGCAAAAACCTTGACAGCTATGGGCTTAGGTCACACCATTTAGTATCAAGGAACTGTCAGATCTTGTTTTCTTTTTGCCATTCTGCTCATTAGTCAAAGCAGATTCTTTGCTGCAGCAGGTCTGCATGCTACATCCTAACCTAGTACATCCTCAGGAGTGTGATCCCAGGATGATCCACCATACAGGGTGAAAATATCAGTGCTCTGTCACAATAAGCCAAGTGTAACATCTTCCTGTGTTCACTTTACTCAACCTGCCAGTTTTGCAAGCTGCCATGTTTAAAAGAAGCCTTCAATTCCTCTTACAGCTTTTTTTTTTTTTTTTGGTAATGTACCTTGAGGAATTAGTTTTTCCCCACATCAAATGCATATGTGGTGATGCTCTCAATGGATGGACAGTACTTGACAGTATGTTGTTTGTAGATGACTTTAATAAATCAGACTAATCTATAATTAAAAATATAAATAGAATTTCAGCCATAGAAAACATTTTTTAATTTCATTCATAATCTCTTTGTAAAATATGAGGAATTGAACTACAGTGTTGTATAGTAACTTACATAATTTCTAGATAATAAAAACACTGCATTAAAGTCCTGAAATATGTTATTCTTACACAGAGAAAAGTACACACATGATACATTTTTATTTTTGAAGTATAAAAGACTGGCCAGATTATTTTAGATGTGTAGATAGGTAGATATATTTTGCATACAGAAATATTGCTAAAAGAGCACTGTAACACAAAGTCAAATACCAACATAGTAGAAAATAAGAGAATTTAAAATCTGCTCTTCAAAGAACATTCAAAATCAGCCCCTGATGAATATTAATTATGGGGGTATGAATGCAACATGCTATTTTTCCTCTTGACCCCTGATTCATCCAGAAAGCTGAGTGGACTGTAGAAAAATGAATACCCAGCTGTTAAATAATTTGTGTTTCTTTGTTGGTTCATCCCAACCCTGCTCCACTGCATTTGTGCCTGAGCAGCCAGCCCTACTGGGACCCTGCTATCTAATGCTCATTCAGCACGTACTTATGTCAGCTTTCCTTCATCTTTCAGATCCTGGGCAGTTGTTCAAAATGCCATGGTGGAGCTTTGGCTTGGGTATTACTTGGGAGGACTTCTGCATATGGGTCCACAGCTGGCACTCATCAACATGAGTTTTCCTTTTGTTCCTTCTCAAATAGCTTGGAGCTGCAGACTGCTCCAAAGATATCACTCATTTTTATCCTCATAATTGATAGGATCATAGAATACTTTAGGTTGGAAAAGACCTCTGAGATCATCTAGTCCAACTGTTATCCTGGCACTGCCAAATCTACTATTAAACCAAGTAGGGTGAGGAACTTAGGCTAGCAACTTTACTGGTAAAAATGCTCATTTTAGGGTTGCAAGTTGAAAAGCCTTCAATTTTTCCACAGTATTACTTTATTATATTTTGAGAAATTTTAGAATGCACAGAACTGCTAATCATACCTGATGGTGAGCATCCAGGATTGGATAAACACCCAGTTAGTGATCATTATGAAAAGATAACTCAAGAAAATGGGAATTCAAGAGGAAATGAAGGGTTTGCTTACAGAGAGATGTAGTTTCTCTTGTGGCCATGGACTCATTTGTTAAACACTTTAGGTCACACAGGCACTGCTATAAACACTGGAGTTCATAGTAATTAGTTAATCTTGGCTCCTACCCTGTGCCCTGGCCACCCAAATAGTGGAGGAAAATAGTGGCTGAAAGTCTGACTGCCTGAAAGCATTTCCCAGGTGCGAGGAAGGACCCACTCTGAATGCAGATCTACAGGCTTTGTTTCTATATCTTTTCTCATTGTTTGTCACATGAGATTCATTTTACAAGGCATTATGGTAATTCTGAAGTAGTAGTAGATAAAAGAACCAAAGTGTTATAATGCTGTCTTGATCAGATGCTGCTTTCTATTGAGCAGAATTGATGTTCAGTGCAGGAAAATCATGATCTAAATTTCTGTCATAGTGTGGAGCACATAAGATATAGTAGTATTGTATTTAAAAAAAAAAAACAAAAAACAAAAAAAAAACAAAAACAACAACAAAAAAAACAAACAACAACAACAACAAACAAAAAAAAATTCTATTTTTAATACCTCTGAAAATAATACTGATAATAGTCACGCAGTTACATAGGACAGGACTAATTAAGAAAATGGGATTTGAAATGTGTACTCTGCAGTAAATAAATTTTACAAGGACAGATCAACATCTCAAAATAGAAACTAAATATTCTAATAAATAATGATAATTGGATATTGTTTAAAAAGTATTTTCTTCTAATAATTTATAGCAGAAACCTATTACAATAATCAATTGTTCACTCTAGTAGCAACAAACTTATATACTTAGTCTTTCCTATTCATTAATACAAAATATTAAAGATGTTCTTGTTTCAGCTTATTTTAAAGCATCTGAGATGTGTTTCATTTCCTTAGGTTCCCTTAGAGCAAACAGGGAAAACGAAGCAGTTCCAGCACATGATTCATCTCATCCTAAGGAAGGTGCCTGAAGTAGGTCAGATGAATCACCTTGGCAAAAAGACTCCAGCCTCCATTCACTGCACAGGTGGAAAGCTCAGCAAAGGTGTGGACATCTACTCTTCTGTCATCTAAAATCAGTAAGAAATCTTACTTTGTGTCTATATTTGTGGGGTTTGGGGCTTTTTTTTTTTTTTTTTAAATTTAAATTGCTACTTGCTGTATCTAAATGATAAACAGCTGGGAAGAGGAATCACAGGAAGATATGTCTAGGATATCAAAGTGGCCTCAAATATTCTTTTGTATTACACCAGCACTACATTGAATTGCTTTTGATCACAGCATGATATATATGACGGAACGATAAAATCCAAGTGCTTGCAATTGGTGATCCATTTAACATTCACACAGTAACCAGATTTGATATGTAAGATAATTACCAAGAACATTGGTAAATACATTAAACCTACTTTTCTCCTTTCTTCTCTCTTGCTCCTGCTGATAGATATCTATGGTTTGGGAGGAATACTGTAGTCAATCAAAAAGTAAATATTAAAATGTATATAGACGTTTTTAAATAAAATATTTGACATAAACATGAAAAGGGTTTGTATTTTCTTACCAATTATTGGTTCCCCATAAAGTAATGCCAGTTAAATACATATTTTTTTTTCTTTAATAAATATCTGAAAATTTTATTTCAGGAGTTGATCTACTAAAATGCAAGATGTTGGTGAAATGAAGTGGGATTAGGATTATCCTCTACTACTATGGTTTTGATTGCTGACTGTTTCAGGCTAACCTATTTTGATAAATTATCATTGAAAGAAGAAACACAGTAACCTTTGGGATTATCTGAGTCAGAAAGCAATTTTAAAGATCAGTGGTCTTCAAACTAAAATACTCCAGATTTTGAAACATCCTTTTCAGGATTTCAAACAATGTTATTACAGAACAAAAAACAAAACCAATAAAGAGAGGGGAGGCAATTCCGGGCAGCAAGAAGTGATCATGGGCAGCAAATCTTTATAGAAATGATTATTTTTTTTACAGTGCTGGATCCTAAACTGAGCTGCAGAGCAAATGTTATTTCTAAGAAGCCAGGTAAAGCAAAACAGATATACAGAAAACAGCACACACTAACATGTGCTGCAGAGGGATTTCAAAACATAATGTGTACTGAATCACCCTTGGAGCTCAAAATTAAAACACGAGTGTAAGATCCATAAGAATCTTCTTTTCTTTCTCTAAAATTTCTTTCTAAGAAAACTGAGGACTTTTTTTTTTTTTTTCCCTGACTATAGGCTCTTTGGCACATTTTCTAGTTCAAATCACCCTCTACTTTCAGCCATAAATTATATATATCACTCATATATCTTCAGCAACACCTTTGAATAAAAAAAAAAAAAAATCAAACAAGCATGTTTATGTTTGTTTATGCTTTCAAGTGTTCTCTTAAGAGTCATTTCAGGGAGATACTTGCCTCCCTCAAATGTAGCAGAAGGTGTAGTTAAATCTAGGAAAGTAGCTAAATCTAGGAAAGACCTAAGCAGGTCTGTCCTCCTCCTGCTAAATGAGCTTACCTGCATCATGAGTCTGGTGGACATCCTGTTTCTTGTGAAGACCAACTATATGCCCCCAGGCTCTTTCCAGTACTTATGGCACCAGCTGAAACACAAAGGCTCATTACTTAGTGTTTAGCAGTTCATGTAATTATATGAAGGGCCTACCATGAAATCCATTAGGACTTTTAATTATAGGAAAGGTAACTGTAAATTGGCATCTCTTATGTGATGTCACATTTGAAATGTTGTTTCTGGGAGGTAAAGCCAAGGATTTATTGTTATAATTGAAATCATCAGAATCTAATCTTTGTTAGTCCAGATCTAATTGTTATAGAGAACACAGAGTAATAATGCAGTTAAGATATTTATATGTGTTTCTTAGTTTCTACCCCCTTTCCTGGTGCTGTGCTCCTCCCTTCAACAGCTGGTTCTGATGCTGGAGAGTCATGGTGAGTCGGCAGCATCTGGAGTCCCTCGCAGGGAGGAATACCAGGTTGTGCATGTCAATGGCTTCCTCTTCTTCCCTCCAGGATCCACTCAGGATCATTTGGATATGTTTGCTAATGCACTTTTGCATCTTCCTCTTTCTTCATTGGTCTGCAGTTCCATTAACAGCTGACTTTCTTTTTTATGACGACTTTTATTTGTGTTAGATACTATTTCTTTGTTGTCCCTAAAACCAGATTTATCCTGCTGTAGGTCTGCATTTCTTTAACTGGACATGGACAAGTTGTCTATGTCTGTGAGGTCTCTGTGCCTGTGCCCCATCTCTCTCATCCCATGCCTGGACTTCCCTGTGACATGTCCTCTGTCCCCAGTTCTTGAAGTCAACAGTTGCACCTGACCAGTGTTTCTCTGCACTGTCTCAGTGTGTTAGAGCCAAGAGTATCCCATGCTACACAGAATAGCTGCTTGTAACTGCTATCTGTATAAACACATGGTTGTACCACATGAAGATAAACAGAAGTAAAATAAATTAGCCATAGACACCCAGTCTATTAGAAAAAATGCAGTCACAGCTGAAACAAGTAAACCAAAGCTACAGCAGGTTGCAAAGAGCTCAGACAGAGCAAATCTGACAAGCTTCAGTCCTGAGGATGTGCAAATTTGGTACAAAGCTTATAGCCAGTTCCTAGTTACGACAATAATGTACCGTAGGGCTTCTCGGCTGCAGCAACATGCTATTTACTGTTAAAATGTTGTTGAAATGTTGTGCTTTGATTAAGTTTACCATAGAGTAGTATCTGGGATACTATAAAGTATATGTACCATAGAAAATAAATACATGTCATTTAATTTAGTCAAAATGGACATGATCAAAGTGACCTCTTCAGATGGGAGGTGGTTTTACAGTTTAGTAAAAAACCTGGGCATGTGTTTCTTAGTTGGTCTTATAGTCACAAGGAATGTAAATGAAAGCTCAGTTAGTCATGAATTTGTATTTGTAATTAAGCACCCAAATAAAAGTAACATGACCTTCAGAGTCTGAGTACAGGCCTATGGCATCCTCTTTCAGTGTCTTAGGTGACTCTGGACTTGTTATCTGTCATGGCCAACAACAGTGTTCCCAGTTGTGGGTCGTGACTTAAGCACATACTGATAGTATTCCCATTCAGCAGTCCACAAATGCAAATCCACAAATAATTGCTTTTACAATTACTCTTCCAAAGTTTTTACCATATTTTTGTGCTATTCTAAAATTTTAATCCTGCTTTTCTGAGAAGAAATATCAAGTCATGATGAAGTGAGCAGCAGAATCAGGGCTGAAGATAGACAGCTATTGAAACTAGTTAATGAATTTTCATTTGAAGCTTTTACAAGGACTTAATATCAGAAACTGTGGAGAACTGTGTTGATTGATGGCGTTTTGCATCCCAATATATCTCACAAGTGCAAGGCAGCTATCATTTACACTTCTTCAGTCTACTCTCCTTTAGTAAGGTGACATATGTTTTATAAAATCATTTGTGTTTTACTGCTCTCCAGAGTTACCTGTGTTTGCTAATGTTCCAGATTATTTAGTCTGCTTACTTGCGATGGACAAGCACTGCCCTGTATCTTCGAAAGGTTGTCTTAAAAATGGCGGCAGCCTTATCTGCGTGTGAGGAGGAGATGATGACCCAGCTGTCATGTACCCACAGAAATTGTCCGTCTTGCCCTTTCTCTGTCAAGAGACTTTTGGCAGGAACATAATATTCCCTTCAAAATCGGTTTGTTCCTTTGCCTATTTTTTTTTCTTCATATATTCCATTTATCTGATTCTCCTTCTTCCAAACAGTCCTCAGCCCTGCAGACTGATTAGATCCTAATTCTTTTGGCATGCTGTCAACTTGTCCTAGTCAGAATAACTATTAGGCCTTTGCTTTTGCTACTCCTCTGCAATTTTGTTTCCCTTTCTGTGCCTCATGTCTTTTCTTTGTGATTTTCACCTATTTTGCCTGAAGCTGTCTTCTGACAATATGTTACCACCTCTCTCTGCGGATTTGTTCGTTGCCTGCCCAAGTAATTTATTTGTGTGTTAGCTTCCTCTTCGCCATTATCCGGGCTGTTTGACTTTGTGTGTATTGCTTTTCATAGCGCCTCAACTCTCTAGTATGTTATTAACAGTTTGAAAGAGGAGGGCTTTTGTAGCTTTTAATGCAACAACTCAATCATGCTGACTGGGCGTTTTTAAATGACTGAAATTCCTTGTGTGCACATACTGAGATAATACTTCGCGTGCGCCTGTAGCAGCTGGAGAACTGAACATAGGCCCTGGTAAGAATGGTGTTTCCCTTGGCAGTTAAATGACATATTAAGATTACATGCCAAAATAAATAAAAATCAGTCCTTAGATTATGATGCTCTATTCTTATATTTTCATTATATGTATTAAGGGAAGAAAAGAAAAAAGAAAAAAAAAAAAGGAAAGAAAAAATGTAGGAAATTCTGTTCAACAACCATTCAAAGCCTGGTACTTGAATGTGTCAAAAATTTCATCCCATGACTTTTGAGTCCCTAAATTCAAAATATAAATGGAGAATCATAGCCAACTTAGGATACGGTTTCTGTTCCTTTTCATTAGTTCTTCTGTAGAAAGTATGATGAAGGCAGACAGCAGAAATTCAACAGCAGAGATCAAAACAACCCTATCTTTATTCCCCTTGCACTGAAATTGCTGACATGATGGATGGAATTGCTCACTCTGATATATGTAGATTGTTGAAGGCATGCTAATTACTTTTTCCTAGAAAACTGTTGGACACTGAATTGCTTAAACTTCTTGTTACCATAAATTCTAGGTTTTAGTTATCCTTTTTTTTTTTTTTCTTTTTTTTTCCTCCTCTAAACTTGAACATGATTTCATGTATGCTGCCTTTCTAGTAAACACCATCTAAGTAGCCACATATGGGACCATAAGTTCAAACTATATGAGTGAGTTTTGTATGGGCTTCTTCCAACTTACCCATAAAGTGATTCCTCTGGGCAAGATACTCTGTTTCCAATTTTGGCAAAGAAAATGAACAAAAAGTAATTTTGTCTTGCTGTATTTTGTTTTCTCTCTGTGGAATAGGTCTGGAAAGACTGGGGAGGCTTGACCCTGAGGCAGAGGCTGGCCCAAAGTTTCAGATCTTGAGAGACCAAACTCCTTAGGAGATGATCATCTTGAGCAGGCAAGAAAAGTTTTCCACATTTTTGTGGGAATACTGTGTGAATATTTTTCTGACACATTGATTTTACTGATCAAATTTTGAAAGATTATGTCCATGGCTGTTGGGTAAAAGGATGGAGGTAACATTTATCTTTTTCCATCTCCTCTTAGGGGGATATCTGTAGCTGTCTGAACAGCAGGAGCAGTGGCCAAGTGCCCAGCCTTTCGTCTTTGAGTCTCCAGAGAGTCTTGACCATTTGTCTTGTATATAGACTTCACTAAAATCAACTCTATCTTTGTCACCTCCAGGCTGGGCACTAACATGCTTTCTGCAGAGCTTATTGCATAGTGAACGTTAAATTAGAACTCCATAAACTTAATTTGCTTCCAGTGCTTCATTTGCTTCTAAGTGTAATACTTGGTATTGATTTTAACTTATATTTAACTTTTATAGTGGTAGTTGTGCGTACTTAAGAGGCTGCTACTTCTTCACAGCTGTAAAACCTGACCTGAGTATTAGATTTTTACCATTGGAGACAGCAGTATTTGTTTTCCCTGGAAGATCTGTGAAGTGTTAACCTAGTAGAAACCATATTTAAAAGCTTTCAAGGCATTCTGCATAGACTATATATTTGTACAGTGGCATTGGAGAACAGCTGTAGAACAACTGCCAATCCTGTTTTGATATAACATTTATTTATTACTTTTTTCAAAATTATATTTTATTATTGAAAAGTGTCTTTTAGTATGTTTTCTCTGGAATGCATGTGTGTTTTGCAACACACTGGAGACGTCAAGCTAAATCCAGCACTGTTTTTTATTCATTCTCAGTTACTGTTGTTGTTGACAGTGTCAAAAGAACAAATGCAATGAGGCCAGCAAACACTCTATGACTGTCCTTCACATGCTTTAGATTTTCTAAAAAAAAATATGGGAATTTTCTTCATATTACAAATGCTTAAAATTTGCTTTGCTTAATTTTTCCCCCCTCAATATGTATACATAATACAGACATAATTTGCTTTCGGTAAGATCTCTTAAAGTTAGTTTGGACACAGCTGACTTCACTCAATGACTTTTTGTGTGATCATCTTTTTTCAAAGTAAAATTTAATTTTCTATTTTTGGTATGCAGACCACTGTGTGACCTTTAGCTGCCATCTGGCGTTGAGTTTCAGCTCCAGCAGAAGAGTACAGTGCGTAAAGGGCACAGATTCCCCTTAATTTTCTGGAACACAAGTAAGGATGTAACATCCCTTGAGTACAGTAGAATGCATGGATACAGCAAGTATGTGGTATCATCATGAATACAATAAGAGCAATCATTCTTCATCCAGTTGTGTGTACATGTTATCAGTAAAGAAATTCTAGTTTTTATTTTAAACTTTCCTAGTATTTTCTGGGTTGTGTGACTCTCATGAGAACAGTCAGTCCTTGAAACTCTTTTCTAGCTGAATTTTTAAATGATGAAGATGCTATAAACTGGTAAATGTTTTATTTTTTCCATTAATTTTCAATGTCAGTAATATTAGGCCTATTGCTCCTATAGAAACCTATACATCATGGTTCGTCATAAAATGATGTAAGGAAACCTGAGCATGGAAAGAAACTGAGCATGATTCTGAACTGAGCATAGGAAGAAACAGTAAAGATTTATGATTTAGAGATTAATAAATATATCACTAATGAGCTTTTCAAGACAAAGCAAGTGAAAACTATTTCCACCAGAGGAAGCAGATATTGAACAAATGTTGGTAAATACAGAAATTAGGGATACCCAGCTTAGAGAATTGCTAAAACATTGAAATTAATACGTTATGTAGAGTTTTATGAAAGAGATGTAGCCATACATTGCCAAGAAAGTGATTCTATGCTTCCTTCAAAATATAAAGTATCCCAATTTGAACTAAATATAGGATTTAAAACCTCTGAGCACTTGAAAAGCATGTTAAATAAACAATTTCTGAAATGTGCCTTTTCAGTTCAAAAAAGAGAAAATGTCAAGAAGAGTCATTTACACGCATTTTAGAATTCCAGCTGAATGATGCCTTCCCCTTTCCAAAAACTCATGGGGACAGCAAAGGAGTGTCCCTATCAATTGCAGTGACCTTTCTTAATTTTTGCCACCTTGTAAGATTTTTAGCATGTGACTGCATGAAACATAGTAAGTACAAGTGAAAAGCATACTCAATATACTTAATAATATTAGGACAGCCAATACTTCATCAGAAAAAAAAAAATATATTAATCTCTCACAATAAGACTCAAGCCATAATAGAAAAAGCCGCAAAAAAAAAAAAAGTAATTAAAAATCTGTAACAGCTTCTTTTCTGACAATGTGTTCAGTTTTCTGTGACTCTGATATTTTCTGTCTTTATTCTCTTCTTCAAATTACTTTTTATTGCAGTAAGCATTAAATAATGATAAGGAATTGAAATTTGCTAATAAAGGGAATGAATAGAGTAATGGTAAAAATAACAAAGTAATAGGAATATACAAAAGCACATAAAATACCATAACATTGTTTTGCAGAATGCTGTGGTGTTTTTCTCCTGTTTATAACACCTTTGTGTTTTGTTTGAAATGTTCTTGTGACCACTGGTTCACTCCTTTCCAAATGACTGGACAGGTTTTCAATTGCTGCTAATCAACATAATTTGGTGATGTTAATGCATTTTTTTACTGCTCCAGGAGCTATTTTTAGAAAATATATATTATACACAGATTAGAAAACCAAACTACTAACACTGTACTGAAGTAGCAACATCTGTGTTGCCACCTACCCAGCAGACACAGGTTTTAAAATTTGAGATTTCTCTACAAACTGGTATGCTGCGATTCTTATCCAGGCAATAAAACCAAGCAAATAAATTCTGCAAAACAAGACTCCTGAAGTGCACTAAAGCATTTTTTTTTTTTTTGAATGTGCCTCTCATTGACTAATCAAGAGATAGTTGGAACAGTGCAAACTATTACATGGAGGTAAATGGCTTATAAATCAAGATAACCCTTTGGGTATTCAAGTCTTGCCTGAAAAAAAAAAAAAAAACACCAAAACAAACAAACAAACAAAAACCTATGATTGTGCCATTTCAGGAAAAACACTTGTGAAAACATCAGTTGAAGTAGGAGGCTCCAGCTTATTGTAGCTGTTAGATGCTTGAGCAACTCCTGAACAAAAGCAAGCTCTAAGTGATCATTTCATTCGAGTGGTGGATTCCTCCTGCTGTGTACGAGCCACGTAGCTGGAGAGGACTGATGGTAGGAGAGCATCAAGCCAGGTGGAGCTTACTATAAATACACAGATAGAAGGAAAACATAGAAAAACAACTGGACTTTGATAAAGACAGATAAGAATTCTCTGCACATAATTGAAAGTAACTCTTAATGACGGCTTATAATGAAATAACTTTAAAATCAGTCTGGTTAAACTTGAAACTGTCAGGTGTGAGAGTGCACCGATTGGTGTGCTGGGCTGAGGAGACTGTCATACTAGGTTGGTATCCTGCTTTGGTTTCTATCTGTCATTTTGCATTAAACTACTTTTACTTTTTTTTTGATAAATTACTTAAGCTTGATAGTATGCGCCAAATGCCAAATAGATGTTCTGTGACTGAGGAGAAGAGTCTTAATGTTTCTACTGACAGCTTCTCTGAGAGGTAGGTCATGCTTAGAAGTATAGTTTCTTGTTTGCATTGTGGTGTGAGATTATAACTCACCTTTAAATTATATTTCTAAAAGTCAGGTATTGTCTTCTCTATCACACAAAGTTGTGGAAATCTTGGTAAAAACTTGGAAAATGAAATGGTTTAGTTTGTTTTAACACACTTAGCATGGGGTATAAGTGGATATTTGTGAAACACCTGCTGTAAAATCTAAGAGAATATTATTAGGTCCTTCATATTGATGAACAGTTTCTATATTCTCATTTGTATTTTTACACCATAATTAGAAGCAGGGGTGGTAACTTGTTCATTATTGGCAACCACATACATTAGGCCTCCTGAAATGACTTATTGGACTCAGTACCAGACAACAACAAATCAAACTATTGGAAGCCCACACAATTCTCACAGTCCAGTGTGACAGAAAAACATTATATGGAATAAAGAATTGTGAATGAATAAAGCACAAAGGACATGGTAGGATATAAGTATGGTAAAAATTGATATAAAATGTATGCAATAAGCAGAGGATTAAAGAAGGATGTGGGATACTAGACCTTAGCTACAGAGACAGTTGTACAGAGGAAATACTTCACTGAGACCTGTTGAGAAGATAGTTTTGAATCGCATTTTGACGTGAGACGTAATTTTAAGATCAGTGTAATATTAAGATTTAATGCAAGCATGTACAAAATGTGGCATAATTGAAAGGCAGGGAAATAGGTGATTATGCCTGCTAAAATGATTTAGTTCAGTTAAAAGTAAAGAAATGTTGTGTATTTTTGAAAGCATAGAATATAAAAAAATGTTTAGGTATTTAAAATGTTTGCTGAAGAGAGGAAATCTCAACAAGGGAACTAAAGCTACTGTTCTCTTGAAAGAATTATTTTACTCATTTACAAACATTTGGATTAGAAACAAAAACTAAATTCAAACTGTTCCTTAACATGGTAACTTCGCTAAAAAGAAGTTCAGACATGAATTTGCAAGGAAAATTTTCCCCTTCTTTCCAGAATTAAGTTTAAGTGGTTTTACATGACTCATTTATTAGTACTGTTTGTTGCTGGTGGTGGTGAGAGCAAAGGTTGTGCAAACAATTTGGTCTTAATCATTTTTGATGCTGAAGTACTTCTCTAAGACTCATTTAAATCTGCCAGCTATGTGTATTCCTCCATTTTCTCATTTTTCAGAAGTATGAATGGATAATGAAACTACATAAGGAAAAAAAAAGTCCACGGTGTTAACAATTAAAAATGCTTAGTGCAAATGGAAACTGGAAACAAGTTGTCCAATTGATTTATTGTAGTAAATGTATGCAGTGGGAAGCATAAGTGTTTCTACTAAGTAAATTATCTTCTTTCTATGAGGTTTTCTTCTGTGGCACTACCCCGATATATCACTATGTATTCAAACCACCAGCTCTGTTGAAGTCCATTAGAAATTCCACTTCAGATAATACATTTCACTATTATAGCAAAAATCTTTACTCCCAAGAGTGAGCACTGTAATACATTTTTATGATGTAATTGTCCACAGCCTGGAGAGCACCTGTTAGCTAAATCTGATTTAGTACATTGCTGGTACCACTGTTAAAATACAGTGCTGTATAGTAAAGTAGTTAGGAAGCAAAGTAAGAACTTGATTTTTGTGTATGTGTGTGTGTGCATCTGTGTGTGAGATTTAAAAATAGTATACTTTCATGATATGTTTTTTCTCCTGCTGAAAATCTCATTCTGCGTGTAACTAGGACACAGAGATTTTTTTTTCTTTGCATGCAGTTTACAACACTTAACTTTCTGTGAAAAGGAAAAGATAGAAAGCATTAGTTAGCAGTGGTACCTAATAGATGCGTACTGATATTATTACTGTCAAAATGCATTTTGACTGTTATTATATCTAGTGATATAATATGCTACACTGAAAGTTTTACTAGAGAATACTACTGAAGATGATTATGCGCAACTGAAATAATTTCATCTCCTATTTCATATTATATATGCGGGTAATTCTTGATGTAACTTTATAAAATAATCTAATGATTTTGAAATGGCAGATACTTTAAAGTCTGCTTTGTAAAGTTCCTCTAAATTGGCATGCTCAAATGAAAAATTTAATCATACATTCTGAGTTGTCTCATATTTAAGACATACACAGATGTCATTTGGGTACAGAGGTGTCAGAATACTTATTAATAAGGCTGGAATACAACATTTTTAATAGGAAAACATGTTTCTGGTGGGGAGTCCTGCAGACAACATATTAGGCAGAGCTTCTATTAGACAGAATATGGAGTTCCTGTTTGTGTGTTTCATATACAAAAATAGAGTTACTCAATCTCTCAGTTTCTTTTTATGTAAAAAGATGTTAACAAGCATCAGGAAGCCCTGATTATGCAGCTAGAAAAAAGAAGAAAGGACAATTGTATGTCATAGTTTTGGTAAGTTCCTAAATAAAGGGAATTAAGTTTAGATATTTGAAAACTTAAATTACTATTTTTTCTAAGCCTGTTGATCCTTATGACCTTGTTTGTGCTAAATATGGGACTATCTGCAAGGGAAGGCATAATTTTTTACTCTATAGGCTTAAATTAAATGCCAAAGAGCTTCAAAAGCCATTTTAATTGCTAAATTGAAAAGATGACACACATCAAAGAATCTTTATTTTTCATGCTGATGCCTACATAGCTTTTTTTTTTATATCCTTTTAAAGCTGATAGTTAGACTTCATACTTATTATGGAGTCCCTGTATTGTCTTTTATTTATTTATTTATTTATTTTAAGACTGTAACATCACAGTTTTGGAAGGAAAGAGGAATCATCAATGAAATTGCCATATTGTGACTTTGAAGTCTGGTAAAATCTGAGTTTACATGATGCTTTCTGTATCTGTCTTTCCTCCCTTTGCCTCTAACACAATATGTTCCTTGAACTGGACCACCAGTGGGGGTCTTTGCTCCAGCCCTCTGACCCAAGGTGGACTTCAAAATAGAATGTGTTTAAGTAGCCCACTCCTGTGCAGTGTCAGTGTATCCTACTCATGGTATCACAGATAACTTGCTTAGCAACAGTAGGTAAATGGAGATTTAAAAAAAAAAAAAAATGTAAACAATAGATTTACTAATCTCCACCAGAGCCTTCTGAAACTATGCCGTTAACCAGTAAACCCTGCAGGTGTCTTTGAATTCCCAGCAGTACTACAGTTACTACAAGAGAGCCTTCTAAAGTTGATGAAGTAATGACCAAGCTCTTCATAAATGTCAACAATAACAAACACTCTTTTGAAAGTTTTTCAGCATCCTTCCAAATTTGTTTATAATCTGTGTTTGTGTACTCATAACCCCACAATTTTTTTAATTTTCAGGGTTCTGGTGATCCACTGTTTCCCTCCAGTTATAAGAGGAACGATTCGTTACTCCTGAAAAAAAATATATATATATATATATATATATGTTGCAAGTGTGTGTGTATAAACTTTAATACTCTGAGTTTGGCTTCACCTTTGTGGCATTCATTTCTGAAACAAATTTTGGAAATATTACTTTGCATATGTTTTTGTTTCTTAGGAAGTTCTTCAAAAAGAAGAGAAGTTGCTGTTCTTCTGTAGAAACCTATGGTGGATGCTGTTAGAAAAAAATGATTACAGGTGATAAGCTATTAATCGTATGGCAGTTTGATGCCTATGTAATGCTGTATATTTTTATCCATAGCCAATTAAGACAGTAAAGGATTTTGACGATGTAAAGATAGACTAGAAATCTTACTTGCATTCAAAAAAAAAAAAAAAGAAAAGATATTCAAAGGGATAATCATGTTGATTTACTTTAGAATAAACTGTGTGAGGAAATACAAACAAGCAAAAAACAACAAAAGAAAACAGGTCTGTGCTGGGCCTGGTTGGGATGTGTTAATTTTCTTCATGGTAGATCATATGGTGCTATGTTTTAGATTTGTGACCAAAACAGTGTTGATAACAAACTGATGTTTTAGCTATTGATGAACAGTACTTTCACAGCAGTAAGGCATTCTCTGTTTCTCATGCTGCCCTGACAGTGAGGAGGCTGGGAGTGCACAGAATCTGTGAGGGGACACAGCAAGAACAGCTGACTGCACTGACCAAAGAGATATCCCATACCATAGGATGTCATCCTCAGCAATAAAGGCTGGGAGAAAGAGGGAGGGAAGGTAGTGTTTGGAGCTACAGTGTGTATCTTCCCAAGCAATGGTTATTCTTGATAAATCCCTGCTTTCCTGGAAATGTTTGAGTGCTTTCCTGCTGATGGGAATCAGTGAATGAATTCCTTATTTTACTTTGCTTGTGAGTGTACCTTTGCTTTACGTATTAAACCGCCTTAATCTCAACCTACAAATTTTCTCACTTTTGCCTTTCCCATTTTCTCCTCCATCCGACTGGGAGGGCAGAAGGAGAGCTGCTTACTGGGTTAACCCACAAGGTCTTAAACTTTTCAGTTTCAAAGAGGCAACCTATCTGAAATCAGAAGACCTACTTAAGAAAGCCAGCTGAACTGAGTTGGTCAAAGGTTTAAAAATGGAGAAAGTTTTAATGAAATTTCAGTCAAAAGTGTAAAACTCTGAAATCCAAGGCAAGCACTACAAATCACAAGTAGGTAAACTAAAAGAATGGTAGAAGCAAATAGAAGACATATAAAAGTGGGTGAAGAAAGGGACTAACCAAAGAGTCTTGGGTGGTTCAGAGGGAACTGCCAAAAGTCAAGCTAGAAAAGCAATGCGTAACAAGTACCAAAGTTAACTTATCTATTAAAAGAACCATGAAAGAAACAATAAAGCCTTTGTAACAATGAGAGAGATTAAAGATGCTTAAATAAAACATTTTAATAGAACAATGATATTGACTATTAGCTAAAGTAGGATGGCAAATGGAACAAGAATATGACAACTGTATCCGGCATAGATAAGAAAAACCAGAATAGGCTTGAAGGCCTAGACAACAATAACATGGAGTGATAGATGTTGTAACAAGAATTTTAAATAAAAAAGAATGAGTTCCTCTATTTACAAGAAAGGGAAATCACAGTCCAGGAAGCTGCAGGTTTATAAGCCTGACCTCAAAAGAATACAAAGCTTTACAGCTTTCTATGGTAACAGGAAAATGAGTTAAAATTCTACAACAGTGTACAAAATGTTTGCCCCCTACATTAAATCTTTCATTAACAGTGCCTGGTTTACTAAATAAAGTGTTGTTAATCTCATCTATTCTGATTTTATCAAAGTCTCTGATCTGGTAACTATGATAAATTAATAGTTAATCTGGGAAAAAAAAAGTTATGGCAAGAACTTTATTATGGCTAAAGAGTTAGAGACAGCAGTAGCTTGTGTTGAAAGGGAAATTATTGGAGTGAGATATTATTAATATCATTAATGATAATCCTCCACAAACAGCCTTATGTCTTATCTTAAATAAATAAATAAATAAATAAAATAAATAATTTCCAGCACAAAAGTCATTGCATCTCCAGTCACATGTATCATGTACTGTGAAATGTTTACTTAGACTACTCAAGGGATTGGGAAGGATTTAATTTGTTGTTCATTTGGTCAGTTTATTTTAGTCTTTTTCCCTTAAACTTCAGGAAATTTGAGAGAAGGAAAAAAACTGAAGATGTCCTAACTGTGGAGCAATCAATCCTTTCTAGAGCCTCTTGGATCAGTTTTATAAGACTTTGTGGTATAAGTTACATTAAAAATATTTCTTTATACATTTTGAAATGCATAATGAGTGAATTGCAGGTGTCAATATTAAGAATTTACTGTTCTGTGTGGACTTGTAACTCGGAGAGGTCTTTTAAACCTGATTGATATTAATACACTTGAGATGGCATGATGCTTTGATGTTTCAATATTTGTACATAGTGCATTGGACAGCTGATAACAGATAAAGTGTTGGATGATCAAAATCAGTGCACAATACTACTTCAGAAAAACAGGCCATTTTCAGTTCGAGATAATTAAGAACATGGAAAAAAACTGCTTGCCATCTAAAACCAGTGGAATGGGTAAGTAGTTTGATTCTTTCCCAAACATTTACATTCATAACTTGAATGGTGAAAGTGATCATGTGTTAGACCCTAAAAGGATCAGCTTGATTTTTCTCAATCTTTAAAGCAGATTTTGCAGAGTAAGTATCCTGCAAGTTTTCACGCCCTATATTGTGAATCCCATTCTGATTGGAAAAGGATAAGAATAAGTTATGTATAATGAATTTCAGCAATTGCCTTAGTGTTATAGATACCTTCACAGTTTCCACATACAAAATGGATGGAGATAATACATGTAAGTATTGTCAAAAAAGTGACATTGTAAGTACTGACAAAAACGAGAAGACAATTAACAATATCAAGGGAGCAGGAAGAGATGTTTTCAGTGTGAGGCTAGGTAAATGCATGCTGAAATGACTAATTTAAGGCTACAGGATTTTAGCATGTTGTTGTTAAATCAAGCATAAAGGTATGCTGAGGAATGTACCACCTCTCTCAGAGAGGAACAAAAAAAAAAAAAAAAGGTCACCATGACTGGAAGAAGAAACTGTAGAGGAGGTTGTAGTGATGAGTGGTGGGAAGTATGGATGTCTAAGAAAATGAGTATAGTAACAGCAGGACTATGGGGCTGTCCCTGAGAGGGTGGGTGGAGGTTGAAGGAAACAGTACCTAGGAGCACCAAAACATGTTGCCAGCAGCAATGCAAATAGCAACTGCATATAATGAAATCTAATTTTCTGTGCAAGTTATTCGCAAAATCTCTGATTTCTGTTTCACCTTTAATTATGATTGCTAGAGATTGTTACGAAAAGAAAGAATAAAGAGTAAAGAGGGTACTTCTGCCAGTTACCTTTTCGTAACAATAAGAATTCAGATCATTAACTTTTACATAGGATTTTGCTTTCTCATACACAGAGTTTCTCATTCCAGTTCCCCAGCTTTAAAACTAGTTAAAATCTTTATACCCACATACATGTATGTCAGGTCTTTTATTTTTTATATTATTTTAAATCAATATTGAGATGTTTGTCAGGAAGAGTATTACATGAAGAAGTAGGTCCCATGTACTTCCAAAATGTGCCAGTAAGACAAAAATGTGTCAGGAAGGTAATACACTGGACGTTTTACCAAGGAAAAGTCTACTGTCTTAGCTTTTGTGACCAGGTGAATAGTGGAAAAGAAAAAATTGCATGCATTTAGTCCCTAGGAGGCAGAGTGCTCTTTCCTGCAGATGCTAGGTTGGCTGGTGAAGTAGAGCTTTTGATGAAGAAAACATTGAATCTGTAATTCTCTATTCTTCAAAGTTAAGGTGGCTGAACTGTGGCTTCATGTGACAGTATTGTACAGGAAATAGTGCTGATTCACATTACCACAAGAAAAGCACTCATAAAAACCTGATTTCTAAGTGCCTTTTCAGTGTACCTTGAGGTGGCAGCTCCATTATGCACACTCCCCATGTGAACTGTGGCCTTGTCCCTTTTTCAACTAATTTGCTTCTGGGGAAAACTGCTATTAAATGTCTTTGTGAAGCAATATAAAGAGGATCATTTCTTGTGCCTTCCTCAGCTGCTTCAACACAGATAGATACCTGGAAACCTAGTCCAAAATGTGTATGGAAAGACTGTATTTTCTTTTACCGTATCAAAGTTAGCCAATTTAATGAAGTTATGGAGGAAACTTAATCAAAATCTTCTAAAAGCTGACAGTTGAGGTTGAACCTGAACTCTACTTTGGTGGACCTTCTCTGTTAGAAAATAAAAATTTCTAAATAAATTACTAATCCTGGGGGCAAATGTGTTAATTATTTAGCTTCTGCTGGTGATTGCCTCTAATTTATGTGTCTTAAGTTAAAAAGCTATTTAGTAAGTAAGCATCGTTCAAAATAATCCTTGAGCATGGGCTATGTATTTCTATGCATAAAAAAGATTTTCATCATCAGGATGATGACACTTTATTGTCAATTATTTATCTTTCTGCTTAGCTGCATTCGTGCTGAATTTTCTTTTAATACAGAAATGAGCTATAATCAATAACTTGTCAAATTATTCATTCCTAATGGACTAGCCAAAGGATTTTGACATTACTTTCTGAATAAATTATCTGAAATATATATTTCCATTATTTGACCAGCTCTCCAGATTGTTAAATAACGTTCTGTGAATAATTTATTCAACATTTCTCTGTCAATCTTTGAATAATTTACGCACAAATACATTATTTTTATTATTCAGCCAGTTATATTTCCAGCATCTGCGGCAATGTCTTTGTTGTGTGGAAGCATAGGGATCTCTGGAAGGAGAGAGAAACTTTTAACTAGCATAGCTTCGCTTCTTTGTAATAAGTGTTCGGTACCTTTTTTTTATATACCCAAGTGCATAATTAAATGAATCTATTTTCATCTCTTTCTTCATTTAACAAGTAGTTTTCTACAACAGTCTTTAACTCAATGACCCCTACTATCTTTATTGAAAAACTTGCACTGTCGCTATCCTGCCTCTGCTTGTTTCTCAAGTCTTCAACAACATTCAGAAAAGTTCAATTACATTAATTTGTGTGCTGAAGATACACGACAAGGAAAAGATTTACACTGTTTGTCTGGTGCTGTTAACCCAGGCATTTTGAACATAATATCTACATAAATACATACTGAATAAACACAGTTCTGTGATATGCAAGCACAAGTAAAAGGAACAAACTTTTAAAAATGCAATGCCAACAGGAAGAGAAGTGCTGAGAAAGACTGAAAAGGCTACCTGTCAAAAGGTGTGTTGTGAAATATCCCTATCTATTTACCAGTTTGTTTTACATCCAGGTGGCAGAAAATCCTCTAAGCATCTGCGCTGGAGCAGTGATGAAGTGAAATGATTTGAAGATGAACAGCCCTGTTCCCTCCTACAGTATTTGTTCTGCAGCTACAGTCCTGGCGGTGGGAGCATGAAATGAAATCAGGGGGCTCTGACCGCAGCATGGGGCGGCTGCCTTGCCCTCTGCCCTCCTGAATGTGAGTGGGAAGCTGAGCAATGCGTTAGTAGCCCTGCAGCTCAAGCAGTATTTTATGAAGTTGTTTCACTGCCTCTAGCCATTTGGGCTGAAAAGTTGTTTTGCATATGTAATGAATGGTTCTTAAGAATGGACAGATACAGCTGGTAAAGGCAAACTGGAGGGCAGGGACAGTATCTGAAGCCAAAATTTAGGTGCAGTTCCAGGACCAGCATAGCAATTCTTGGGAAAATAATCTGGTCCAGAGGCCAGAATCAGCACAGTTTGCCTTCCACAAATAGTGATATCCTACATGAATGAGAAGAACAATAGAGCTGAATTTCCAGTAGAAAGCTCTAGTGAGTTTGAAATGGTGTCTGCTGGTCGATAAAAGCATAAGGAAGCACTGGGTAAATTTAAGCCTGTTCTAATGCCACATCATCTCCACATTAAGGAGAAAATAAAGTTTTATCTTGCTATCTGCCAAAGACCAGAATTTTGGCAGTTTTGAGGAACAGGAATCTGTATTTACATATTATTTATGTATGCATTTATTTATTTATTTAAATAACACAACAGAGAGGGTGAAAGGATGGGTAATGGTTGTAGGAAGGGAGAGCTAAACGAACACTATCAAAATCTTCTGTAAATACTATTTTTGTCATAAAGATGAAACTTGGAATTTGTTCATCATTAACCTGAGTGCAATGACTGAAAGGAACACAGATAATCACATTTATATTGACTACATGAGATTTCCTTTTATATTCTGTCTTCCCATGTTATGGCTGTTTTCATATTGTGCATCTATTCTTGCAGATTTTTTTCCTTTTTTCTTTAATTAAATCCTAACTATTCTCATACTAAAATAGTTACATCTTGTTTTGACCTTGATTTGTTTGAACTTTTAATGCCCCAAAGGTCGTAAGGGCCATTTATTCAATTATTCATGCAACCATTGGGTAGAGGAGCTGCACATTTCAGTTTCATTCCAACTGCTTGCAAGTTTACGGTTAAGAACTGCTGTAAGGTCCAGCGAGCTCAGGACTGCCTGCCCCTATACTGCAGTGTCAGTTAATTGCAAGGAGGTAAGGAATTTTACCTACTTGAAAAAAAGTACTATTACAAAATGAAATAAAAGAACAAATGATTTTTGCTAGTGACTGTGGTCCCCTTCTAAATTGCATTACCAAAAAATCGGCATTCTCTGTCTTATTATTATTGTTAGGCTTTTAGCTACTATGGCTTTGTTTATCTTCCTTAAAAGGAAAACTATAAAAGCTAACCTTAATGCTAGATTTTACAATGTTTACTGAGCTGCTTTTTAAAAATTTTCTGAGCTTGTAAAAGTATAATTATCGTATCCTAATAATTATAACAGACGACATTTCTCTTCCTCTTCACACTGTTTGATCTAAACTGCAAATTTCTGATCTTCTTGTCAAAGACAGAGCTGTTTTCTTGGGAATATTTTGAACTTTGATGAAAGTTTTATGACACTTCCAACAAAACATGCTGCTCATTAAAGTTTTATAGAGAGAGAGCTCTATCTGCATTGTTTTCAAATTGTAAATATCTCATAATTGTCATCAATGAGTAGTTGATGAAATACCTGTTCCCAGAAGCTTGTATCTGCAGACAGGATCTTGGTGTCTCAGATGAATATGTGCTTTCACTGTCCCAGAGTACCAAGACTTGGCTCTTTTTGTTTGGTTATGGCGATGGTCCCAAAAGTCAAACAATGATGAAACTGATGATTTATTTATAACATTTTGCAAGGCATTTGCAGAGGAAACAAATTTTGTAGTCTTTAAATATCTTATTCAAATCTTTCTCTTTGTCATAAGAGGTACCAGGAGATTAGTGTCCTGTTAGTTTCCTTCATACACTTTTTATGAGTCAAAACTTACACATCTGTCTTTGGATAGTAGTGGTTAGCAATGGTTCCTCAACTATGTGAACGTAAGCAGCAGTGCTGTTTAATCGAAGGGCATCCAGCTCAGACAACTGGCAGCTGACACAACTACTAATTCTCCTTAAGACTTCAGCCTCAGGGAGACATCCCAAAACCAATGAACAAGAAGATGTGTGTGTGTATTTGCATGTGTATAGGGCTATTTCAAAAACATACTTGATATATGTCAATTTCAAATCAATCAATATTTCTTGTAATATCTTGGATAATTGTAGAGAGAAAGCGACGCATTTAATAAAATGCTGTTCCCTTTTGAAAGCACTTGGGTAACTTGACTCCCAGACAGCATGAGGTTTTATCTTGTTGTTATGAAGATATAAAGACATTATTCAGATTTTTTTTATTATTTTTTTTTAAGAGACAGTCCAATTAAAAATGAGAACATTATTATTTGATAGTTACCTAATTAGAACAAATTACATTCTTCTTTCCTGCTAACAGCATGAGGAATACCTGTCTGTTTCCCTTCTGGCTCCATGGAATGTGCACACACTCAGAGGAAGCAGATCGTGTGTCTCAAAGGCCATGTACGCTCCACTAAACTGAAAGTAGTAATCCAGGTGAGTTGGATGGAGATTAAAATGCTTTTCCTCAGATGAGGTGTATGCTTTGCATATTGACAAGTGGTATTTTTCCTGAATCACCTCCTGAAGGTGATTTTTTGTCTTAATTGACAATGTAGGGAACCTAGGGAAATTGTCTGAATTTAGCTGGGTTAAGTGATGTGAGTACCTCTTTCAGTCATAAAAGTAGAACATAGATGTTCATTTAAATTGTAGTGCTAGCAGAGCTACAAAACAATGATAATCACAATATAATTAGAATCTGTATCATGAGAAAGTTATGTATATGAAAGTGTTAGAATGACAATAAACTTCAGGAAGACAGATTTAATAAAATGAGGGAGCTCATCAAAAATGCCCTGAGGAGGAGTAAACTCCTTAGATGTAGCATTTATTCTACTTAAGGAAACAGTAATGGTGTCTCAGGAGGTATTGTACTGCTGAACAAAATGAGAAATAGGAAGACAAGGAAGAAACTTACATAGCTA
This sequence comes from Anser anser, assembly GCF_964211835.1. NCBI lineage: Eukaryota > Metazoa > Chordata > Aves > Anseriformes > Anatidae > Anser > Anser anser. The sequence continues at coordinate 40,110,082 of NC_139724.1, read as the reverse complement.
AATAGCAATTTTAAGTGATTGAACCAAGAAGAAATCCTTCAAAATCAGATCAACTGTAGAAAATAAAGAGGAAAATAAAATAAATAACAACAATAAACATGTATGAAGAACACAAGAAAGGTCAAAACAAATTTCCAGAGTAAGTAATGAAATACATAAAGAGAAATAAACCCTCTCTTTAAATACATGTATTAAAATAGAAATACTAGACCTGATGGATAAAACCCTATTTTGCTTATGTGAAGTATTATAAGAGATTCTGTTGGGACAAAAAAAAAGGTAAGGAAACAAAACTGGTAAATTGTTGGGGACAGATATTTGGCATAAGCTTTTACAAATGAATTCAGCTATGAAATGTCTGAACATCCAACAAAATAATCCAGAAGATTGAAGAGATTTGGTTATATCTGTATTTAAGAGGGTTTTTAAACTTTTATAGGTCTAATCCTCACTAAAATACAACCACAGAATGTCTGTAACATCCTGGTGGAAAAAGGTCTAAGCTGGACAGTGTTTTAGGTATGGAAATTGTGTTTCAGTAATTGTTTTGCATTTTTTGGAAATTGCAGTGGATATAGAATAACTGAATGAATTGGACTTTAAGTAACTGAGGAAGTTAAGTAGGCACAGGTAAAATATTTGTAAAAAAAACAAAACATGTTGTTCCACTGCTTAACTACCCTCTCTGTGAAGAAATTTTCCTGATGTCCAAACTAAACCTCCTCTGGCACAACTTTAGGCTGTTTCGTCACATTTTATCACTTGCCACTTGAGAAAAGAAACCCATATTCTCCTCTCTGCAACCTTCTTTCAAGTAGTTGTAGAGAGCTATGAGATCTCCCTGAGCCTCCTCTTCTCCAGACTAACCAACCCCAGTTCCCTCAGCTGTTCATCATAAGTCTTGTTTTCTAGTCCCTTCTTCAGCTTCCTTGTACCTCTCTTCACATGCATGAGCAAATCAATATCCTTCTTGTAATGAGGGGCCCAAAACTGAACACAAGACACCAAAGAGAAGATGTTGCCTATAAGAAAAAGAGGCAAGAAACCACCTTTGTATGGTACTAATTAATCTCAGATGTGAATGGTAGAGGAAAAAAAAGGGATGGGTGAGATGAATGAGGGTTTACCATGGATGGAAAAGCATAAAGACCAGTGAAGGAATCTAGCTGAGCCAAGCCCAGGGAAGATGGACATGTAGTATAGAAACACTGATTTAGCAACTAGAGTGGGTTACAAAATGGAAGACATAATCTGTATGTAAAATAAAGCACATAAAATTGGAATGTTAAAGAATGACTTCCAGACTTCCAAAGTGACAATTTTAGCATGGCTAAGTCACTGCCATTGTAGAAACCTCAGGGGAAAGAAAGAAAAAGAAAGAAACAAAGAAAGAAAGAAGGACTTTGCTAAACACAGCTTCAGGCAAAAAAAAACAAGCAAGATATTTGAATTCATAAAGGCAGAATGGAAGGAAATCATAAGGAAAATATTGTAATATATGTCTGTAAATAAGTGGTGAAGGCTTATCTGAGTTATGTTAATTCACCTCTAAATATTGAAAATTATTTGACTCATTTGAAATATTCTCTTATATGAAAAGAGTTAAAACTGAAAATACTATTTTAGAGAAGAAATAAACAGTACGGTTGGCAGAAATGTGGCTTAGAATTCATTTACTTATTGAAGTTTTTAAATACTGAATTAGGAAAAAAAAGCCCCACAGCACAAATACTTCTGTGGTAAATACTGCAAAATTCATTTTAGAAACACAAATCGATTTCCAAAAGTACAAATGCTCCTAGGAGTTGATAGCTGTCCTTATGATGGTCTGTAACCTAAATTATGAAACTCTTCCCCTTTCTTTTCCTTAACTTCATTGTACCAGAGGCAGCCATTTACTGTTGAGACCTGTAAATACTGAAAAAATCCTATCGCTGAAATACCACAGCCCTGAATAACTAGAGCCATTTTGTATTTGATCAAATTGGGACCTTAGAAATAGGCAGGGCAGATTTTTATCCTTAGGTTGTACAACAAAATTATTAATCAACATCATATAGGTGTCTGCTTGAATCCTGTGTATCTTCTTATAGATAATTTAGGCATTACAATTGATAATTATTACAGACATCTGCTTCTAATAAAGCACACGGTAAAAAACAAACAAAAACACAAGAAAACAAACAAATAAACTAAAATCTAAGGATGCAGTGCAACATCGTTCAAAGACAATAGTACCTAACCAGATTTTTCCAACTAGTTTTCTTAAGTTTAGCACGATAAAAAAATATACGTATATAATCATAAAGTTTATTTAAAGGGGAAAATATCATAATGCGTCCATGAAATATTTTAAAGTATAATTTGGAACTTTTTAAAGAATCATTTAAATGTAAAGTTTTAACTATATAAGTACACATACTTACAGAAATATATGTGCATTTATATATGCATATACACACATAACATTTTGTAGTATAAATACAATTAGATGACACTTAGAGGGAACAGAAATAAGAAAAAAAAATCTTGAGCTGTGTTGATAAATTTAAGTGCTTTATTGGCCATGTCCTTCCTTTTGTTGTTATCTTTTCCTCTAAAGCATACTAGGAACCATCTTACATTCTTCCCATGCCCACAAGTCCCATCGATGGGAGCTAGGGAAGGTTAGCTAATTCAGTCACAGCCTTGTTGCAAGCACAGTTCTGCCGCAGGCTTAAGAAGGCTTTTCCCCTCAGTCTGAAGGGCTTATTGAAAAAGGAAATCAGGAGCTACTTAACTCATCCAGTTCACTGCTGTAATTAAAAAAATATGATGCTGCAAAAAGTCAAGTTGAAGCATTATGAACTATGCTTGCCAAATGAAGCTAGAGTATACTCTATCTACTTTAGTTCATAAGACTGACACAACCTTTATATTTAGTCTCTGTGACCTTTTCTGAATTCCTAGTGATTTTAGGTAACTGACTCTCTTGTGTTATGTTATTCTGTGTCTACTGCTTTGTACATGACTCACTAAAACACGAGGATGCGAATACTTTGCTCTAAATAATACACCCCTCTGCAGATATTAAATGATAGGTATGTCCCAAATGAGAAAGGCGTCAGCCTCAAGAAAATGCAAAAAATAGAAGTAAAAGAGGATAAAGTACCACATCACAGCCTTTTACCCAAGAACATGAAGTCCGTAGACACCAGCTATGTACCTTACATGGATGAACTGCCAACATACATAGAAAATAGTTATATTTGAAATCATGAGTTGACTCAGCAGAGCTTGGACAGTAATGCCATAATGCTTCCAAAATGTTCTCTGAAGGAAATCCCCATGTGGGAGAGGTGAGGGGTGGAATGGTGATATAAGACATAATTTGGTGCTCAATAACTGCTCAAGTCTACATGGTGTCAAAAAAAAAAAAAAGATTTTATTTTCAGAGATGCTGAGTATCTCCTTGCTTAAATTGAAACAATGCTATATACCTCTCAAATTGAAACACTAAGTTATGCTTGCAAGTTTAGATACAGATAAACGGCTTCAGACATAAAGAACTCAGTTCACTAAGATGTAAAGGAAGAAACAAAGCAGGGATTCAACCTATGTTTAAGAGCTTGGTATCCAACATAACCGGTGTATTTTCCTGTCTTTGTCTAATGCTTGCCATCTAGAGAGATACCCAGTTGTAGTTCATGTGACCCTACCTGTATCCCACACACTTTTATATGTAAATATTGTTGGCCTCAAGATACTTTATATTCAATATAGATTTTTTTTTTTTTTCCAGGAGACTGAAAGACTTTTTTATAAAGGTCAGGACTAAAGATTGTCTCAGGATGGGAAGTGGGGCCACAAAGTCACCTCACTGGAGTCTGGAACGACCCGTGACTGTGGCACATTTACACCGTGCATTTGAATTTCATATCAGTTGTTTCCCAAGCAGGCATATTGACAAGACATAGTTCTATGTCTAGTCCTAGAGGCAGTGTAGATGCGTTAGTTAACTCAGAAAAACTCAGTTATCTTAGAAAAATTGGGTGTGATGCTTTGGTCTTATGGCCAGATAGCTTTTGTTCAATGTTAGTGCAGTAAGAATCAGATCATGTCTCTTTGCCTTGTTCTCCACAGCCTAGTGTAGATGTGCTCTGGAGCACACGCCTCCCATCGTCTTCAGAGAGTCTGTGGAAGCATTCCTGGACATGGTCAGTGAAGTGGTACAGCAATAATATTATAGTAAGCTGCTGCATGGTTGTTTACAAACACCTCATGAAAGGCAAAACTGTATTTATGAAACTATACTTATAATCACAAACAAGTGGATAAATTTATTATAATTTCGGTATTATAAAATATGCTAGTATTTGAACAATTTTTAATAAAACTCAAAATACCTTGTGAACATCTACTTGTGTGATCTTAGGATAGGTGCTACATAATTCAGCCTGCAATTCCACTGTTAAAATCAGTTGAAGTGAATTGCTGAAGAAAACGTGAGTGAGTATTTGATCTGAAACAATTATAAGTCTTCTAATGCTTGAAAGGGCCACATAGGTTAAATCACTTCATTTCCTCCTTTTTCTTCCCCTCAGCAATTTGATTAATGCAGATGACTTCCCACCACAGGGGCACATAGATTTGGAATCATTCAGTTCTACAGTGAAATACTGGAAGTGTTCCTATTCCTACCATGGTACAAATGCAAAGACCATGCTGAGGAATATATCATGACAAATGTGACTAAAGTAAACATGTTTTTGTTTGTGCCTCTTAAAATTATTTTATCTTAAAATACCAGGACTTCTTGTCACTGCTCTCTGCTGTGCGCTTAATGTACTGGAAAGATATTTAATGATTCTTTAAAATAGAGGAAATGGACGTTTTAAAACTAGCTGGCTTGTGACAAATTCAGAGATGTTAGAATTGCACTGCAATTAATAGTAATTTCAAATAATTTGACTTGAATGGGCATGTGCTTATAGCATAGGACTGACTGAATTTGGAAGTAGATCAGACCAGACAGCATATTATGCCCACCTATTTGTAGTGAAATTACCAAAACTCTTATCTATGTTGGAGCTTGCCATTCCCACCCGAAACACATCCCCAATTTCCCTTTCAGATGGAGCCAGAGAGTTAAGACTGGGGAATGATACATGCCCCAGAGCTATCTGGTTATGGTGTCAGTGTGATCAGAAGGTTGAATCAGACTCTTGGAGTTGTCCAATGTCATAGTTCTATTCTCTATGGACCTCAAGCTCGGCCTATGTAAATTGCTTTTGGGTATTGTGGCTAACTCCAGTGGACATTAAGCCTTTTTTCAGAAGATAATGCCTTTGTATATGAAAACACCACGTCTAGCTGAGAGACTTGCAAGACAGTAAATGCTGGAACTCCTGTCTGGTTCTGCCTGAGGGAGGCTCTTCCCTGGCCATTCCCACCTCCCCACTGTTTGGTCAGAGCCCACTGAGCTAGAGGTTCATTCATAGGGGTCTAGGAGGGTTGTTCTTACATCATAATCTCACAGCAATACTGTGGTATCTAAGACTAAAAATTTACACGTGTGCTTCTTCACTTTTGGTGTCCTGGATGTTCCTATGGAATTGGCTGTTAACATTTTTCAAGAATCACAGCCCAAACAATACTTATGCAGTTATCTCTCTGAATGTTAACTGAAAAGATTTAGAAGACTAAAACAATTTTTTCTTTCTCAATTATAATAATACTTGAGGCAAAGGCCTACATGTTTCAGAAAACAGAAAGGTAAACAATTTCCAAATTTTTGTTATTCTGCTCATCCATTAATTTCCCCTTAAACTTCAAGGGAACTTCAGTCTGTGACATCCCAAACCATATTTTTCCTGTTAATATTTCCTCCTGATTATAAAATTGTGATTTTCTAATCAGGGAACAAGAGGTACACCAGAAACTGCATATGCAGTCTTGTAGCTGACCAAGACTGTTCTCATTTTGAAATCTGACCCCTAAATACTCTAGCAGTTGTTGTCCTGTTCATTAAAAATATGAGAGAGTTCAAATAAAATACCTTCCTGGAAATCGCAGTCCATTGTCAGAAGAAAAAGAGCAGCTGGTGAATTATCTTCTGTGAATTGCTCACTTACCTCCAAGATAAATACATATATTTTGCAATAATATGTTCCAGACTTTGCTAAAATAGGCCTGTGGTTCTTTAAGTGCTATCTGGCATATCGTATACCTACATATGTAACCCTTATGCTTCAGAGATTAGGATGATTAGCAGAATACAATACTGGCTGCATGTGCACAAGAAGTAAGCATCTTTCCTCTTGTGGAAAAATCTTGTAATTAGGTGCTTGACCATGTCACAACAGCTACAAACAGTACAAATGTACTCAGTAGGAAAGTGCTGTCTGTAATTCTAGGAAGAATAGTATTGTACTGCATTTATTATTATTGCTTTTATAACCTAGGCCATCTATATTCTTCAGTAAAGTTGCATTCAGTCAACTTTGGACCTAAGTATCGGTTTGTTTCTGTAACTTATAATATGGATCATATTGTCTGCATAACACAGTGAGCTTTTATGAGTGAAGATAATTCAGAAAGCATATTTTTGCAAACTCCATTTTGTCCTGATGTATTTGTCTCATTACTGTTGATTGATTTCTGACTATTTCTGTAAAGGCGGTGGTCTATAAAATCGCTACATTGTCTATGCATTCAATGGGAAAGACATTTGCCCTGAGCTGCAAATGGAAATTAAAATGTATTGCAAAGGGGTGGGGGTGGGGGGGGAGGAGGGGGGGAGAGGCAGAGAGGTGGGTTAAAGTTTGTAGCTGTTGTGGTTTAACCCGGCTGGCAGCTAAACACCACACAGCCGTTCACTCACCCTCCCCCCTCCCTCTCTGGGATGGGGGAGAGAAACGGGAAAGTGAAGCCGGTGAGTTGAGATAAAGACAGTTTATTAAGACAGGAATATAATAATAACAATAATAATAATAATAGTGATAATGATAATAGTATTAATAATAATAACGTGTAAGAAAACAAGTGATGCACAATGCAATTGCTCACCACCCGCTGACCGATGCCCAGCCTATCCCCAAGCAGCCGGCCCCCCCACCCCGGCCAGCCACCCCTATATATTGTTTAGCATGACGTCAGATGGTATGGAATACCCCTTTGGCCAGTTTGGGTCAGCTGTCCTGGGTCTGTCCCCTCCCAGCTCCTGCTGCACCCCCAGCCTGCTTGCTGGCAGGACAGAGCAAGAAGCCGAAAAGTCCTTGGCCTGGTGTAAGCACTGCTCTGCAACAATTAAAACATCAGCATGTTATCAGCGCTCTTCTCATCCTAATCCAAAACATAGCACCCTACCAGCTACTATGAGAAAAAATTAACTCTGTCCTAACTGGAACCAGGACAGTAGCTCTGGAAGTCATAGTGGTTATGAAGAGGAAATTCTGGGAAAACGTGTCATTGGATAACCATAATGATGAAAGAAGGAGACTGGAAAAAGAACCCCTTTCTGCTGTTTCTCTGAAAGCAGAATCTTGGAATCTTGTTTAAATCTCTACTGCCACAGGATCAGGCCTGCATTAAGGCAGAGAGCAATCCAAATACTGGAGAAGGTGGATAAACTCGAGAGTTACATCAAAAAAATATATATTGTGTGTTATTTGGTTTAATTGCAGTGAAATTAAACGAGAACTCTATTTTGAGTTATTATCTTGCATTAGACTAAGTATCTCAGAGTGATTTATAGATCTGAATGAGTTAAGTGTCAGGCTGAGAAAGATCATTACTACACCATTTTACATAAGCATATTTTTATGTGCCAAGGAAACTACAGCTTGTTCCTCAGTGAACCCTCCAGTCAAAAAGCAAAATGAAACAAAATCGAAATCACGGATTCCAAAGGAGAGGGAGTTAGGAGAATGAGGATTTTAGAGGCTTGCTTGACAGTAGCTTTCACTTCTTTTCTCACCTGAAACCAACAGCCTTATCACTACCACCTGGAATCAAAAAAGTAATTTGTATCCACTTAAATTGTTAAATGGAAACCACCTAAGTTCATTAGAGCCCACTGGAAAAGAGTTGGTCACGTAAGGTTTAAAGCATGGGGGTGTTCTTTCTCTGTTGGGATATTTTTGCAGCTTTTTATTTCATTGGAATAGACTAGCTGATATTGACATAGTCTCTGTGGGATTCTTTTGCAACACTTGAGGAATGACGCTTTCATTGAAAGTAAGTTTTGTTGGGAGTGAAGATGGTGTTGTTAACAGCCCTACCTAGATCTGAATATTATGAATTATGGGGTTGAAGAGTGTATGTGAATGTTTCTTGGTTAAACATATGTTTCCCTTCAACAGCATAATAACCAGACACAGAGGTGGGTGGTGCAGGCTTTATCAATATAGGTGACTGAATGGTATTTTGAAAGCTGAAACATGGGAACTGTTTGATGACCTAGATGAAGTTCCAGAAGTGGGAGTTATTTTAAATCTTTTTTTTGTGATGTTCTCTCTGCCTAACTGGATAACGAAAGATATTAAAGGTGGGGTCATGCTCTTTCTGATAGACATATGTGTATGTTTTGCACATGTGTAATGCTGTTGTGTTTGTGATGTTGCATGCATGAAGAAGTGAAAGTGCCAGCAGTGAGACTAAGTACATTGCTGGTAGCCACAGCAACAACGAAGCAAAAGCTGGACTCTTATGATTGGTAGCTGCACATCCATGACTGGAACAAGGAATGGTCTGAACGTTTCCTTATCTAGCAAAAATAACATCCTGTACATGCGGCACAAGACTGCAGGTAAGCGTTCAAACCATTAAAAAGGCTGATTCTCATCGATGTGTGCCTCATGAGCTCAGGTCAGGGCTGTCTTCTCCAGCTCTAGTTTGCTGTGGAGCAGTACTGAAACACCAGCTTGGCCTACAGGAAGAGAGGCTTATGCTACTTCAGGCTTTACAGATGGCTGATTTAGTACTGCCAGCTTGAAAAGCTGATGCTTTTTTCTAAACACTGAAAACTAATTGTGTTAAGTCTTTCTCTACTTCTTTCTGTGACTCTGTAGATACTGAGCTTGCTTTTCACAGCACACAAGAAAACAGTAGTGATTGGGTTGCTTTCTTGTAGCTTGTGGCATTTTTCGGTCTCTTCTTTTTCTTTGTTTTTTTTTCTTCTTTTTTTTATTTTCTCTTTTTGCTAGCTTGTTGGTAAGGAGAGTAACTTGTATGTTATTCTTAAATTCAGCAAGTGCATCAAAATTCACCATTACAGGCCTAACACATCTCTTTTTTAGTGGTGGGGAGGGAGGGGGTTCTAAGTTTCTGCCTTTGTGTGACAAGAAGCCACAGAGCTGGATGGAGCCTTGCCTTAATCTGAGACATTTATAAACCATGCCAAAACAAAAGAGAACAACTGAAACGTAGTTGAGTAGGGGTGATGTGACTGATCTCTTGTCATGACTTCATAGAAAGGGGGAGACTGAGGATAGAAGAACTGTGAGAAAGTCATTGTTACTGGATTTTGGGACACTGTCTTTGAAGGGAATTTGATTAGACACTTAATAAATGTGTTCCCAGCATACCTGCTGCATTGATTCTATGACCAGCTCAGGTACAAGGCAGTTGCTGTCAGTGGAGAGTGCAAGACTTGAAACATACCTTGGCAAAATGTCTTAGTTATTGAGCTGGGAGGAATATCTTGAAAAGAGAGAGGGTTATTCTGTTTCTGAGACTGTTTAAGAGATGGATAGTAATTCGGCTTTCCCTTTCATGCAGTTTCTCAAGTCCATAAACTCCATAATTTGCAAAATAAAACATCAGGAGTCCCTTTTAAGTTTTTTCTTTTTTTTTTCTTCCTATTAAGTTTGTTTAAACAATGAATTTCAGATGTTGGCTGCTCTTTGAAAATTATTAAAAGCAGTTCTGTTAAATGTAACTTGTCAGTGGGGCAGGGATTGCTAGCAATTTCTAATGACACTGGTTGTCTTATTACCTCACATCTACAACATACCAGTCCTGAAATGGTCATGGAGTCAGAAAATCTTGCATCCTTTTTTGTAAGCCTAACAATTAGATGCAGCTTTTGCTATTCTGAGATTCTGGCCAAGTATTTTTGGATGGTGAACTCTGATGCTTAGTCTTTCATAATTAATATGCTATAACTATATGGGTTTTCAGGTTTCTTAAAATAATAAACGTATGAATTGGAATTCTATCTCAGAATGCTGTTATATTTGGGAAAATTAGACACTTTAACTTAGTGGTTTTAGTCTTTGACTCTTTCACTATTACTGGAAAAATTACTCTCAGCAAAACTGTTTGTAAATGGTATACTATTTAAAATATACACTTACATTACTGTGATGGTTTTCCATCTTCTGTTTAGCACAGAATAGCTAAGCACTACTCCTTTCTTCCATGATGTCTTGCCACCATGAACAAGAGCTTCAAAAGTTAGAAATTCACTGATGAATTTTAGTTCCTAGTACAAGAATCCCACAGTCTTGAGAGACTACTTGGTAAATTTTGAGTTTGCTGATGTCTGGAAAAAAAATCACCCTGGATAATTCAGTAGAATTCCTGAAGAAATAACAAAAAATAGAAATTTGCCAATGGATGCGGATACTTCTGGGGTAGATACAGCAGGACCTTTGTGGTATACAATATTGTTTTAAATGGAAAGGAGTAACCACTTCCTTAGTGTAATGTCATCAGCCAGATTTCATCACAAATAGAAATTTTCAGTTTTGTTTGCAAAGCCAGGCAAATTTGATTTACACATAGATGCAGCTGCTGAGTTTGAGTTTAGTTCATGTAAAGTTATGAAAATTCATGTTAAAATTCCATCAGTTACTCCATTCCAGTTTCTCTCCATTCCTTGAAAGTGAGAAGTTTTGGTATCTTGAAAGTTTAAAATCCAGATTTCATAGCCTTTGATATAGCATACCTGTTTCTGATACGCTCATAATATGTAAAGGAATCTTATACTTCTATAACCAGAAGGCACTTGAGGACAGTCTCCTGGGATTTGGAATATGGCAGTGAGTTTCAGTTTCACTTTGATGTTTCATTTCATGACAGCCACAACAAATTACCTTAGGTAGCTCTCCTCTTCAAAGAGGAGATCCAATTCCCAACAACAGATGTAGTTTTTGTAGTATTCCTGCCAGGTATGATTTGGATAGCACTGTCATTAGCCTTTCAGATTTTTTTTTTCTCCTGTTTTCTGAAACATCTTTGGCATTACATTCTATAATCTTATTGTAGCTCAGCACAGCTTTGGCCAAAACTTATGCTGAAGCCTCTTGTTCCCCTTGATTATGGCTATATTATTTTTAATATCTAATTAGTGATGGAGAAGCTTAGTTTCTTTATTGTTCCTTCCTACAGTTGAAAATTTCTGATGAAATCCAGACTTTCATCTGGCATGGACTAGTGTAGCTCCATAAAAGTCGATGCTGATTTACACTAGAGAGAGTTTCTCACAAAATGATTGGGAGTTCATATCCTCTTGAGTCATTTTTCTGTATTTTAGGAAGGTCTGTTTAGTTTTTTGTTGTCATTGTTTTATGCATCAGAAATAACACAAAGGATTAATTTGTCACTCCCTTTCCTCTCTGCCTAATGGGATAAGAAGTAGCATGGTTTTCACAGAATATTAGGGATTAGAAGTGCCATTGAAAGTTCATCTAGTCCAATCCCCCTGCCGGAGCAGGAACACCTAAATCATGTCATGCAGGAACACGTCCAAGCAGGTTTTGAAAGTCTCCAGAGAAGGAGAGTCCACAACCCCCTTGGGCAGCCTGTTCCAGTGTTCTGTTACCCTCACTGTAAAAAAGTTTTATCTCATATTTAAGAGGAACCTCCTGTGTTGCAGCTTACACCCATTGCCCCTTGTCCTATCATCGGGTATCACCAAGAAGAGCCTGGCTCCATCCTCCTGATACTCGCCCTTTACATATTTGTAAATGTTAATAAGGTCACCTCTCAGTCTCCTCTTCTCCAAGCTAAAGAGACCCAACTCCCTCAGCCTTTCTTCGTAAAGGAGATGCTCCACTCCCTTAATCATTCTTGTGGCTGTGCTGGACACTCTCATGCAGTTCCCAGTCCTTCTTGAACTGAGGGGCCCAGAACTGGACGCAGTATTCTAGATGTGGTCTCACTAGAGCAGAGTAGAGGAGGAGGAGAAGAACCTCTCTCGATTCTACTAACTACACCCCTTCTGATACACCCCAGGATGCCATTGGCCTTCTTTGCCACAAGGGCACAGTGCTGGCTCATGGTCATCCAGCTGTCCACCAGGGCCCCCAGGTCCCTCTCTCCTTCATTGCTTTCCAGCAGGCATTCCCCAACTTATACTGATGTCTGGGGTTGTTCTTGCCCAGATGCAGGACTCTACAGTAGCTTTCATTATATTTAATTAAGTTTCTCCCCACCCAATTCTCCAACCTGTCGAGGTCCTGCTGGATGGCAGCACAGCCTTCTGGTGTGTCAGCCACTCCTCCCAGTTTAGTGTCATCACCAAACTTGCTGACAGCATACTCCATTCCCTCATCCAAGTCGCTGATGAATACATTAAACAGTACTGACCCTTGAGGCACTCCACTAGATACAGGCCTCCAACTTGCCTCTGTCCCATTAACCACAACCCTCTGGCTTCTCCCCTTCAGCCAGTTAACAGTCCACCTCACTACCCAATCATCCAGACCACACTTCCTCAGTTTAGCTGTGAGGATGCTGTGGGAGATTATGTCAAAGGCTTAACTGAAATCAAGATACACCATGTCCACTGCCTTTCCATCATCTATCCACCCGGTTATATCTTCATAAAAGGTTATCAGGTTGGTCAAGCACGATTTCCCCTTGGTGAAGCCATGATGACTGCCCCTAATGACCCTTTTATCCTTGGTATGTCTAGAGACAATGTCAAGGATAAGTTGTTCCATCACCTTACCAAGGATGGAGGTGAGGCTGACCGGTCCATAGTTACCCGGGTCCTCTTTCTTGCCCTTTTTGAAGACCGGAGTGACATTTGCCTTCCTCCAGTCCTCAGGCACCTCTCCCGATGCCCATGGCTTACCAAAGATGGAGAGTAGTCTGACAATGACTTCTGCCAGCTCCCTCAGCACCTGTGGATGCATCCTGTCAGGACTCGTGGACTTGTGGATGTCCAGCTTGCTTAATCGGTCCTTACCCCAGCCCTCATTAACTGAGGCAAACTCCTCCTTTATTCTGACTTCGTTTGGGCCTCAGGGGTATGGGGCTCCTCAGGAGAGCCTCTGGCATTATAGACAGGTATGAAGACATTCACTAACTTTGCGTTCTCTTTATCTTCTGTCACCAGGGCACCCACCTCATTCATTAGTGGGCCTATGTTGCTTCTAGTGTTAGTTTTATCCACAATGTATTTGAAGAAGCCCTTTCTGTTGTCCCTGACCCCTCTTGCAAGGTTTAATTCTAGGGAGGCCTTAGCTTTCCTATTTGCCTCCCTACATCCTCTGAAAACAGCCTTATATTCCTTCCATGTGGCTAGCCTCTCCTTCCATGATCTGTAGACTCTCCTCTTCCACTTGAGTTTGCCGATCTCACCCTAGGGGGGTGGAAGTTCTACCAGTCTTCATCACTGCTAGGGCGCTGCCTCACCGGTGCAAGCCCAGCTATAACCTCCTCCCCCTCTGAATCTAGTTTAAAGCTTTCCAAATGAGCCCTGCTAATTCCTGTCCCAGAATTTTCCCCTGTGAGATAAACCTTTCCCACATATTACTGTTAGGCCTGATGTCTTATAAAACCAGCCATTATCAAAGAACCCAAAGCCCTAGCACCAGTCTCGTAGCCAAGCATTTATGGACTGGATCCTTCTATTCTGTCCCACGTCATCACCCCAGAATGGAAGGAGGGAAGAGAAAATGACTTGTGCTCCAGAGTCTTTCACCAACTGTCCCAGGGCCTTGAAGTCTTTCCTCGTTCCCCTCAGACTATGGGACGCAGCTTCCTCCCCACCTATCTGGAAGATCAGTAGTGGGTAGTAGTCTGTGGAGTGCACCAGGTTGGGGAGTGTCCTGGTGATATCCCTGATCCAGGCTCTAGGTAGACTACAGACTTCACTTCGATGAGAGTCAACTCTGCATATAGGGCCCTCCGTTCCTCTCAGAAGGGAATCTCCTATTACAATTACCCTTCTTCCTTCCTTTTTGGAGGCAGTCTTGAGGCATGGTGTTAGCTGCCTCTTCTGATGTGACCTCTTAGGTGGGCCTTCCACCACATCCTCACCTACCTCTCCTTCAAGATGCAGGGCCTCAAACCTATTACAGAGGGGCACTTGGGGAAGCAAGGTAGGTAGGGAGGGGGGTTGCCTGCAATGCTGAAGTGGGATTTGCTTCCAACCCTTCTCATCTGTTTGGTCCCCTCCCTCTGCCCGATAGCAACAGGGCAGGGGCTCCACCACCCTCTGGGGAACATCTCCCTGGCGCCCTTCCCTCTGGCACACCAGGGAGTTACTCCACCAGTCTATCTCCTGCTCACACGACCTGATGCCCCTCAGTCTCTCCACCTCTTCATTGAGCTCAGCCACCATGGTGAGCAGACCTTCCACCTGAGAACAGGCAGTCTCCCCACTGCCCTGCCCCAGCAGCGGCAGGCTCAGGCCCTCCCTGCAGCCAGAGGCCTGAACAGCCACGTCTCTGGTCAGGCCCTCTGTCTGGGTTGCCAAGGTCTTTTTGGAGTGAGTTTTCCATGCATATATTTGTGAGTTTTGTATTTGAGATTTTTCACACAACTTGTACCAATTGCAATTGTCTTTCTCCCTGATAAGAGACTTAATATTGTAGTCTGTTTTACCCTACCAAAACCAGAGACACCGTAATCACCACAGCTAGTGTAAGAGAGTGATTCTATGTTTGTTGTTGTTTGCAAATGTTAGGTCTATGAATACTAAATGCCGTAAGTACAAAAGTAGTGTTTATTATTAAGATACAAAATGCAACTGACCTTGCCGTAAGTACAAACGTAGTGTTTATTATTAAGATACAAAATACAACTGATCTTCTCTATTTCTACATGAATCAGAGTCTACTTCATGTTATGTTCCAGCTGTATGCATTACTGAACTTTAACTAATGGTATGAGAGTAGTTCTGCTAATGATAGTGGACCAACTCTCATATGAGAGTAGTTCAGTATCTCTGAGTCAAAAGACATGCAGTTGAATAATACCATTCACTGAGTAATTTCCTAAAGAACTTGTTTCAATTATATTATTAAATGAAAATGGAAGAAGAAAAAAAATGGAGTATACAAAGCGTTCAAACTTTCATTTCATGTGAAGTCCCAAAATTTCAGTGATCAAGTTATTTTGGTAAAACTTAGATGATTACTCTAGATATAGGAATATCTTATTTAAGGCCTTTGATTAAATATTAAACAAGTATTCAAAATTTCCTTTTTTCCTGCTCAGTTTCTTCTCACTTTCACTTTCAAAAGTTCAAACATCTTGAAAATAAAACATTGTTCTAGCCTCCATGTTTGGATAGGACGTTTTTCATGCTTTGCCTTATATTATAGAATGTTTTTTGAATAACCTATAAACATTTGTTTATTTTTTTCATGTTTTTGTTACATTGAAAAAAATAAAATTGCACTGTAGATTGCCCTCTACGTTTTTTAAATGTAAGTAACTAAATAATATCTTTACAATTCAGTACTGTATGGGTAATATAGCAGTATGTTGAAAGGCTTAGCTAGTCCAGTAAGAAATATAATAGTATTACTGTGATAGCGAAAATAGAACTTAAATACAACTAACTTTTTATTAATATTCTACTTGCTAAAGCATGTTTCAGCAGAAGTGAGTGCAGCTTCTAAAGCTTATAACAGAATTACATGAGGTTTGTATGAGTGTTTGTGAGTGAATTTCTATACAGAACTGGAATTTCATTAAAAATAGCGTATTAATATCTAGACATACTTAATGCTAACCATTACCAGAAATTCAACAATTATCACTAGAAATATTAGCCATATTTTGAAGATAGATAAATAATAAATAGAAATATCATTTTCCCTTTGAATAAAAATCAATGAAGCATTTAATATAGGCTCCTGCACTTTATTTTACACTTTAGCATATGGCTTTAAGTAGTGTGATCAAAGTTCTTGTGCTTGCAATGATGGCAGCATCTTCCTTTTCTATGCACTGGAGCACTATGCTCTGTGTGGGGCTCCTATGATATCATTGGAAGTGCTCAACCTAGGATGAAAGTAAGAATCGTGAGAGAGAGATACAGATTATAAATGATATATATATATATTTTTCCTTAAGTGGCTTAACCTTCAGCAAACCCTGTAATTCAGACATGTCACTTCGGAGTTGGCTTTGTTCCAAATGGAAAGGAAAATACGACCACTGCAGTGCCATTTATCAATCAGATGTGAATCTCTCTACTATATTGCAGCTTAGACCATGAGTCCTTTCCTCTAAGCAATTAATTTGCATGAAAGTCTAGATGTAATTCAGCTTTAGAATTTTATGAATAGAAGTCATTAGCAGTGATATTGAATAACTAAAAGATTTAGGTTCTGTGCACAAACTTAAAGCTCATTCTAATTAATTGTTTTTATTCGTTTTGAAGTATTTTAGTGACTTTTTAAATAGGGAAATGTGTACAATACTTAATAAAGCTATTTACAGCCAGGCAGATGACATTTCAAGTATTAATTCCTGGTTGGTTTATCTTAAACTTGTGCATGTACAGATATATATATATAACATACTGCTTTAGTTTGGAACTTTATATTCAAAATTCTGAAAGCCAATGAAGGCTGGGGGGGGGGGGGGGGGGGGGTGAAGTAAAAATGTAGAATCTCTCTTGACCAAAGTAAAAGCGTGTAGTCTGCAGTCTCTGTAGATCCTACAGCTCCCAGCAGTTTCATGCCTCGGTTGACTTGATTTTAATTGAAGAAGATTATTGGCACAATTGGAATATATCTGGCACACATTTGAAAAGCTGGGAGACCAAAATAGACTTGAAAAAATGAGAGACAGAAAGGCTTTATGGATCTTCAACATTTTAGGGAATGGTGGCAGAGAAGGAAGGACTTCCCTTGTGGTCTAGTAATTTTATTTCTGAATGTTCATTGCCTGAGGCATCATTTAAAATAATTGTCACTGACGTTAGGCCTGACTATGAGATGTGTGTTTGTTTGTTTTTTTGGGGGATGGTGGTGGGGTTGTTTGTTTTTCTTTTTTCCCTCTCTTCGACTGAGAGACCTGTGACTGGAATTAGACTGGTGATGCGGTAATGGTTGGTAGCTGTCTGCATAGCCTCTGCAAGGTCTTTTAGTGCTTATCTCTATCACACTTAAAATATTTTTATCACTTTGCTTAGGGAAGTAGAAAGCAGGAGAAATGAACTTCACTGCACACAAAGTTAATAATTTTATATACTGTGTCTGTTCTGATGTGGTGCTATTTCCACTAGGCTGAGTAAGAGAATGGAGCATCTAAAGAAGTTTGAGAATATGAACCTTAAAATTACATCTTAATGGTAAATACTGAGGAGGAAGAGCAACTACTTTAGCTAATCAATAATATGAAATATCTAGCAGTTATAACTTGGTCAGGAGTATATTTAAACTGGAAATTAGAAGGGCGATCAAAAGAGCAAACATAAAATGTCATTTCAGTTATGGTAGGGAGGTCAAAAAGATAAGATGTTCCAGGATGGAGACTGATAAGTTTTTGGGAAGAATTATGGAAATGCTTAGGGGAATTTCTGGAGATAAGAAATTCAGAACGGGGAACACTGAACCTAGTATATCCAGCGTGAACCAGTGTTTGTTTTATTGTCTTGTGTTGTATACGTGCAATGTTTAAAGGTTTGTTAGTTATTTGTAATGGAAATGAGAGGAAAGAAACTTTACCACCTGCAGATTTGTAATTTGATCACAAAGATCAAACACTTATGTTTCTTTATTTGCTGCCTTTTAAAATCACTGCTCGTTCCTAGAACTGGTGTGAGAGGCCTTGTCTCCACCAACACAT
Source organism: Anser anser (assembly GCF_964211835.1). Classification (NCBI taxonomy): domain Eukaryota; kingdom Metazoa; phylum Chordata; class Aves; order Anseriformes; family Anatidae; genus Anser; species Anser anser. Next base: position 40,092,061 of record NC_139724.1, on the reverse strand, counting down.
GAAGTTGCAAAGACTTGGCAGATTCACATAAATTTTAAGTCAGAAATTGTTTCTGCTGCCTCTTCCCCCCAGTGTGTTCACCCCCCCACACACACACCTTATAAACTCCAGGCAGTTTTATGATAACCGTGGTTTTGTTTGCATTTTCTTTTCTATTTTGCTTTCTCGATTGGGGTATATTTTGTTTTCCCGACTCCACAGAGACATGTTAAAAACAAAAGCATCACAGTATCAAAACAAACAAACATTTTTCTTCCCTATATTGCAGGGCCTTCAACTGGAGATGTTCTTAATATTTCCCACTGACAGTTCATTTTATATTATCTGCAAGTTTTTCATTTTTGGCCATTTAATATAGGTCCTGTGTTTCTTGTAGTATGTTCAGAAGTGTTTGATAAGCCATGTTGAACAGTGGATGCCATAAACTCTCAACCAGGAACCTATGTAATGAGGAAAAATAATTGTTCAGCATATAAGGGTAGCAATTACTTTTATGGGAATCTGTCAAAGTACTTCCACAGATTTTCTGGTTTAGTTTCAACTAGAGACTAAACCATTATGTAGACTAAATGGTGCGCACTGCAGTCACAGCAATATGTATTCCTTCAGCTGGTGGCAAATAACCAGAACTTTAAGCTCCTTGAATGAAAAAAAAATGTGCCTTTGTATAAGAGATGCACACAAAGAAAAAGAAATAATGACAGAAAAGATGCTGAAAACAGGGAAGGCCATAAAACTGTACAGAAAGAGGTGGAAAATATGTTGAATGATACAAGCTGGCTCTTGAACAACAACAACAACAAAAACGGGAAGATCGACACAACAAAACCACTCTAGCTTTGCTGAAATGATAATCTTAGTAGAATAAGCTGAAAAATCACTGAAAAACAAAGAGCAGCTATGTGTACTCTTCACATTGTGAATGTGGTCAACGTTTTAATCTTTGCCTTCCCCACAGCTTGCTTTACATCCTAGGACAGCAATTTTGGTAGCAGTAAGCTTCAGGACCACAACAGGACTGTTAATGAGTTGGATGTATACACTGTGTTGTTGTATGCCGTGCAAATCAGAATAACTGATTTTGCAGTAACTTTGTTCAGAATATTTGATTTTTTGCTGTGTAGCGTTCTTCTGTAATTCATGCAGTATTTGAGACTTGCTCTCCAGTTAAAGTATTGGGAAAACATAATAAGACAAACTCCTGACGTGTTGGTGGAAGTAGTCTGCCTTATACGTGCCTTTTTTGATGTTTTTCTTCTGCAGGGTTGGAGGTGGTTGGTTTTTTTGTTGTTGTTGTTTTTTTGTTTTTGTTTTGGCATTCTACCTGAATCAGTGTGCTCTCACTTTCAAATTACATTCCTAAAGTTGTTCAAAATTCTCTTGAAGTGTTTATGAACACTAGTGACCATTTTATTGAGTAACTTTAAGAATCTGTTCTGCGAGTGTTTTTCTACCATGTCATGAGCATGCAGCATTATAACACATATATATATGTTGTAACATATATATATATATATATATATAATATATATAAATAAATATATATATAAAAATAAAATCATTAAGGGTGGAAAAGACTTCCAAGATCATCTGGTCCAACCATCCCCCTACCACCAATATTACCCACTAAACCATGTCCCAAAGTACCACATGAACCTTTTCTTGAAAATCCCCAGGGATGATGGCTCTATCACCTCCCTGTGCAACTGTATTTCACTTTCTAAGATTAGTGGTGGTTGAAATTCTTATTTAAATATTTTATTTTGGAAAAAAATATGCTTTGGAACAAGCTTTCTGTGACAATGTGTCAGCTTTGCAGTGACAGTTTTATGATACAATTTCATCTTTAAATGAGACACTAATTCCCTTTTCTTAGAAAAGCAAGTAAAGTGGACTTGGCACGAAGCTAGACTGGCGGAGACTCAACTCCAATTATCTGTGTCTAACTACCTGCCTGTGATCTCCCAACTTCCAGACAAATACCAGCCATTTGCTGTTCTGGAATAGTGTTGTTACTTTTCTCCCCTTTTCTTTATTTTCATTTTCCTCTTCATATTTTTCCCCTGATGCATTGAGAGCAATAAATAGAGGAAAACAGCAGTAACTGATGTGGGATGGAAAACATACTTATCTGTATTTCTGTAGTAAATGTAGCAGTACACACATACACCTGTAGTAACTGGAGAATATCTTCTTCCATTTCCGCACAGGTTTCAGCTCTTTATTGCAGGATGAAATATAAAAGAGAGAAGAATGGGGAGGGAGCAATAAAAATAACACAAAACTAAAACCCAGAATAATTCATCCTTTGGTAAGTCCAGAAGTACTTCAAAGAGAATTTATTTCGTAGCCTTAGTACACTTTTTAAAAAACAAACAAACAAAAAAAAAACCACCATAAACCAGAAAATAGATTTGCAAAAGGCACTGATGGTTCTTTACAAGTGACTATATCTGGATGGTGTGTATTGTGTCGCAATATAAATTTTCCCCTTTTTTTTTTTTAACATTGTAAGGTACTAATGTAAAATTATTTGGGAATCTATGGACTAATGTGACGGAAACATGTTTGAATTTTCCTTTTTAAGACCGAATTGACTACTGTAGTCAAGGAGTATATGTAGTTAAAGATATTTTTTCATTCACTAGCAAAATACTTTCAAAAAAAAGTGATAAAATTATTCTACTCTGTGGGAGCATATAGGCAACATGAGTCTAAGCAGACACAGTGTCAGTTTTGATTTCACTGTTCTTCATTATTTTTCAGTATTAAAGTTGAGAGCTTATTGCTGACGAAAGTGAGCATCATGCACTGAAATGTCAAATTTCTAAACTGCTGCCTACCAGTGAAGTTTCCTCCCTTTTTGTCTGTCTTGAAGAAAAAAGCGTTGGTGGGTAGGGGGCTGTTGTGTTGTCAGTTACAAGGAGGAGGCTGAGCTCCACACAAGGTTTCTGCTAGTTTGCTGCTATTAGGATGCTCTAGCTAGTCAGATAGGGGAGATAGACTTGACATCAAGGAAACAGAGACTTTCAAAAGTGAAAGATTACTAAAACTTTGTAAGATATTTGGATGCCTGGCTTTTTTAGGGGAAAGATAAGTGGCCAGCAGCTGTTAGACAACCAGCAAGAAGGTTTAGGGTGATGAGGGTGATAAAAGTATAGTGCTGCTATAGTGAATAACTATCAGACCTCTGTGAAATATCTTCCTATCAGATGTATTATTTTCTCTACCCACATGCTGCAGTAAAAAATCCTGAAAGTGAATTTGCAGGTTCCTTATTAATGTGTTTAAACACCGAAGGTTGTACTGGGCTAAACTACAGCAGATCTTGTTTGCTAGATATTGGAAGTCTGCCTTCTGTTCTGAATATATTTTTCTTTCCTGGGACAAAGAGTAAGGATTTTTCCTCTAGCAAAGACACTTCTCAATAAGGATCTCAATCTGATTACAGTGCAAAACACCCTGTATTGAAAGGCTTTCTGCCACAGTGATCGTTACGTTGTGATTCTGTGTCCTGCTGTTACTAGCTAAGCTACACCAAGCTAGGGATAAAATTTGCTGGCCTAGGTCATAGTTTTCCACTATTGGAGCTCCAGAAACAACATGTAAATTGCTCATTTATGGGTGATTGAATGTTTTACATGTTTGCTGGTGTCAGACGGGAAAATCTTTCAAAAATGTCTGGTAGTAGTGAACAGATACTGGAAAAAAGGCATTTGCTCTTATATGGCAGTGTTCTTTGGAAAGAAATCTAAGATGTATGTAGAGGTATAAGCTTAGAAAATGAATCCCAGATTTAGAGTACATTATTTAAATTGTATGTGTATGTATCTATATAATATTATCTTGCAACATAAGACATCTATGCCTAAAACAATGCTTTAAAACAAACAAAAAACCACAAATGCTTCCCCACAAGTTTCCAGCTATGAAGTTGGATGAACATAAAGGAGAGGGTGGGGGGAAGTATGTGAATAATACTTAATTTTTTCACAGGGTTTAAAACAAAAAAGTACATGCACGCTTTTCTTCTAGTTCTTACTTAGCAAGTGTAGGTCACAGTTTTTGATTGCCTGGTTAGTTGGATTATTTTCATTGTTTGTATTCTCCTAAGCATATGTGCTTTCTGTACTCTTTCAACTGATGTTGAATTGGATAAGCTGCTGCTGTCTGTCTTGAGCACGATTCATTATGACCAGAGCCTGAATAATCAATGAATTTCATAAATTTCTACGTGTGTATTGAAGCAATAGATATTATTCAGAAAATAATATTTTGTGATTAAGATAACATTAGTTGGTATTCTGTCAATCGCTTTATGTTCCATGTACAATTAGAAGTTCACAGCAAAAGAGGTAGGACATTCATCTTAGGAGCAGTAATACGCAGAATAGTTCTTGTTATAAAAGTAATGAAATAAGAGATTTGAATGTTAGAAATGTATTGCAAAAGTATTTCATGAATGCTAACAATATGATTATATATAACTAGTAGATAACTTTCCATAACCTCCCAACAATTTCTGTTTAAATTGTACCACATCTGTACGTTTGACCAGCTTAGTTCTTCCTCTATTAGTTAGTACTAAAACATAATTCCTTTCAGGGTAATATCGTGTCCACAATTGATTCTCTCTTCTAATTTGTTTTATAACCTGTTTTGTTTTCCATTAAAGAAAATATTCTGTTTCAGTCCGATTATCTGCAAGACGGATGGATTTAGCACTTTTGTAGACACTTGATAATACTGTCTTTTGATCTTGATGAAAGTTTCTTTTTCGTAAACTGTGAATGCAATAACTACATTATTCTTAAGTGAGATGAGTATGTTTAGTATACCTTCAAGTTTTTATGTGTATTTTAAGTTTTCCCTTGAGTCTCATCATAATAATAGATAAGGAAATACCTATAAGAACTGTGTTACTAAGAAAGTAAGTTATAGAGAAATCAAGCAGATATTGTTGCAAGACACTGAGATGATACTCTTGTTGAAATATTTCTTGTGTTAGATAGGTATTTAGTACATTTAGTGTATAAAATATGCTAACAGAGGCACTCAATTTATATGTGCACTATAGGCAGGTATGTATGTGTGATACATTTTGCTAAACAAACTGCATTGTTACATGTCATTCTGAACTTGCAGTATACATGAGTATATATTAGCATCAAAGCTCTGGAGCTATATTTGAATGATGAAGTTACCAAAACAAATAGGAAACAGGAGACAGAATAACAGATGAATGCCATATTCAGGAAGAAGAGTCCTTCAGAAACGTGTTTCTGTGTTCCTTCAGCAGGACATGGGTTGGGTAGGAGATGATCAAAAGGGAATGAAATGACATATCCACACTGGGATCAATCTTTCCTTTTACCACAAATACACACATTCCTCTAGACATAGGAAACTAATAAGCAAGCAGAGCTGAAAGGGATTCTAACAGGAATTCTAATCTATCATTAAAAATGTGGTAGATATTGCATGTTGGGACAGAGACTTTCATTGCCTCAAAATGTTTATGTATTTTAGATCTAGATAGACTTGAAACGATACTAAGACATAAGAAGCCAGACTCTTACCAGATCTAAATCGAATATTAAATTAGGAATGAAATGCAAGTGAGAAGTCTTCTGGCATATTTCACTTTGAGGAGTTGCTTAGTTGCTTGAATGACTCCCCGAAGATGTGGAAAATAATCTAAAAATGAAGTGGCTTTAGCTATTCTGGAATCTTTATGCACAAAGAATATCTTTCTTGTACCCTGTTTTTTTTTACTTTTTCTTTTTAAGAAGATACATATTAACTAATCTTCAAAGATGCATCCACCTATATTGATGTTAAAAGTATTCCATGGAGCATGAACAAATTCCCTTTTGTCACCCTTGAACAGGTTAGGAAAAGCACTCAGAACATGTTAATTTTCTCTTGTTCCACTCTAGGAAACGTTTTCAAGACTTTTGTATTGCTTATTATTTTTTCTCCTGTCTCCCTTTCTTTTCAGTATTGATGTCGGTTTTGTTTTGCATGTACCTTCACCTTTACACAAATAAGTAAACATTACTCACCCAAAGCCTATGAAAACAGGAGTAAGGAAGTTCTAGCCTTTTGCAGGTTTTATGTATGCTAAAGTTTGAACAGTGAAAACTTCATTTGCTATACAGACTTGCGTGGACCGAAATTAAATTCCCTATAATGAAATTCATTTTCATGTAGGAGAGTGCTCTTACCTAAAAATCCTTGTCTCTGTGTAAAGAAATCTAGTGTATAACATGATTATTAATATGAAGGCATGTAATTAAACCAACTGATATGACATAGCTGAGTTACTGAAACGCTAACTCCAGGGAGTCTTCAGCTTTCCTAGCCAAGACATAGAAGTAATCTTGTGATTATTCTCATCTGATTCTAGAAATGTTCAGTGCAAACCAGTATGGGTGGGCTGCAAACTCAAATGTACCTCAGTAGTGTAGAAGATGCTAAAATCAAAAGTACAGGAGAGAAAGGAAATGATCTCTGTTGTCTAAGACCGTGATTTTCTTATTAAATAGAATAAAAAGATTTTGAGACAAGTGCATTGGCTGAATTAAAGAACTGGGGAACCAAATCTGAAGGGCCATGTTGTTATGTACAAATTATAGACTTCTAGATTTATTTTTTTTTTCCAGAGGGTTATAATTTCATATAGTTAGTGGAAATCAAACATGTATTTAACAAACAAAGCTAAACCACACAAACATTGAAACTTTGTCAGGAGACAAACTTAGAGCTGACACTTTTTAAGTAGTATCTCATCTTGAAGGCTTCTGGTTAGCAGTAAAATTGAGATCACTTATTAAAGGTAATACTAATTACGTTATTATCTACCCACTCAAGTGTTTGTAATTATCTTTACTGTCAGAGTAGGCACAAAATGACACAACAAAATCCAGAGATTCAGACCAGTTCTCAAAGAAGAAAACTGCAGAAAAATTTTGACTTGCTTGTGCGTTTTTCATAGTCAGTGGGATATACCTGAGAACATAGTTGTAAATGCCATGAAAACCTTTTCAGTGAGACTCCACAACCTGCAGAGCACCTCTCAAGAGAAGGGGAGATAAAGTGTCCCTGTCTGTCAGAAGCTGCAACATGCACTGGCACAGATTTACTACTCTTCAGTCATGGATCCTCTTGTGCCAAAATGAAAGTCTGGTTCCTGGTGAATAGGACCTACTCAATGAGTCTCCAAAGTGTAGTTTGGAGATCTCTTTCACCACCCTGGGTGACAAATCCTTTCTCATCTTTTCACTGAGAGTTATATATACCTCTAACTTGCTCTTTCTTGGAGCTCTGCTAAGTGTTTTTTTTTTTTTAACAGATTAAATAAAAAAAAGATTGTATTGTAGCACAGTTATTAATATTATATTATTCATTGTGATGGTAATTGCTTATCAACAGGTACTTCTTAATTATCAGGTTGCCTGTAAATGCCTAATCTCAGATCTATACTAAATGCAAAGTGAAGCAGTAGGTGACAAGTTGACAACTTTGGGGTTATCCAAAATATCAATATTAAGTGTCTAATTTTATTTTCTTGAGCTAAATGATAGCCAGAATGTATCATTATATTTGAAAAGGTTAAAATGCAGATGAACTGCAGTTATGACGTCATGTTCAAGAATACATACCTTATACATCCATTTTTCTGAAGAGCTCTGTCTTAAGCTTATTGTGCTATTTCCAAACTGCTCAGGTCACTTACAGTTGTAACTCTGGTCAAAGACTTTCTCCTGCATTGTGAACATGTCAAAGTATTGCCTAAATGAAAACTGTGGTCTGGTGCTTAAGGTATTCTCTTCAGTGTTCAACTTTGCCTGCCAAGTGCAGCTGATAGGTATTTTTTTTTCCCACTCTGAGTAACAAATAATAGGTCACCTGATAGGAATACACATAGTTTATGCTTATTTATTTTACTTTCCAAATAACAACTTAGTTGAGTAGGAAAAGCTTTGCAGTAAGAACTGTTCTGTTTAAATGGATCGAGTAGCTCAAGATTTAGCAGATGTAGGTGAAAGTCCTTTGAACTGGGCTTAAGATTTCGGAAGACACCATACTTTTAGGGTAGACTATTGGTGATGAATTAGGATCATTGGTGACTTCCAGAGATCCTTACTTGGCTGTTGCTAGCGTTCTGCCCTGTTTCCACCTTTCTCCAAGCAACAAAATCAAAAGGAGGGGTGAGTTGTACCCAAAACAAATATAAAACATTCTTTGTGATCCTCTCCATGTGAGCAGTGAAGTGCAGCATTAATACTTTTTTTTTTTTTTTCCCTGAACAGAGGCTTCCTGGGTTCCCTGGATGTGTGAGTGAATCCCATTCTTTACAGTGAGGACAGGTGAGGGACGAGCACTAGTGAAGGAAGCTTCCTTATCCTGCCTTATTACTGAGTCTGAGTTTTGAGTTGGAGAGATCACCTCTTCAAAAACTCTCAGGCTCAAAAGGTACTTCATTAGCCTCTGTGCTGAGGTTGCCAGTGAGTGCCAATTAGTTCCAGGAGGTGTTTGTTGCTGTAATAGGAATTTAGAAATTCCTTCTCTGATAGAAACGGTAATGACTGCAGGATAACACTGTCAGGGCTAGGCTCACTAGGTTTCATGTATATTGCCTTGGCTGAATGCTTTGTAATTTTGTAAATTGTGGTAAGTCACAGTATTTGGACTACATGCAGATCTCTGTTTCACCTGTGATGTGTCTGAGTCAGCTTTCTTTAAATAATACGTGCTTCCTGATCAGTCTGTCCTTTGATTTCTGTAATCATCATTTTGCCTATTATCTCATTGCAACCATACTGAATAAACTCTGGACTGTTTTCAGATTTCTGTAATTAATTGCTCTGATTCTGCAGAGTATTATTGAATGTTTTTATTTGCTTTATATTGAATTTTACTGCATTTTTATATTAATGGATATTTTCTGGCTCTTATTTTTCATTTCCTTCTGCCCTTCCATAGCCTTTTTTTCCTAGCACATACATTTTCCTTTAAAACTAATACAAATTACCAGTAAAATGTCAGTGCCATGTTACCTTGTTGTTCAACTTTACTCTCTTTCCAGTTAGGACAGATGTTTCTTGAATTTGTGCCCATTCCAATCGTTGTTCTCCTTAGTCTATTAAAACAATATAGCTTATACTTTTTTATGTATGTGCTTTTTTTTTTTTTGTGCCTGATGCTCTGACATCACAGTCACTTCAAAGTCTGCTCTGTTTTTTGTTATTTTTCCTGGTAATGGGCATCTACTAGAGTTACAGAAGGTATGGATGTGTATGAACTGTCATAATATAGTGGTAGGAGACAGGCATAAATTTATTCACCCTTATAAAAAGAAGAGACTACCTCTTCAGTTTCAGGTCTAGAGTGGAAAGTTATGGTATACTGCCTGAGCACTTGTGTAATTTCTTGTCATGATACAGGAGCACTTCTGGCCTCTCTCACAGGATGGTGGTAGGAATTTTTTGTTATTTTCTTTTTCTCTCCAAGGTCTGCTTGAGCTCTTGGTATGTTTTACCATTTTGATAAAGCTAATCTCGCTGCTCACCAGTTTCAGAAAGCCCAAGTCTGTGATAACTCATCCTTAGCCTATATCTCTAAACAAGTCAATGAGAAGAGAAAATATAGCTAAGCTTGAAAGTTTGTTTGGGGGAAGAGCTGAGTTACTACACAAAAAGACTGCAGAGTAACAGTGCCTTATACTGTCAGTTTCCAGAAAGGTCTTTACATATGCTTTTAGCTTGTTCGGACTGTGAAGTTCAACATCTTTTACTCATGTTTTAGATAGCATTTTTTTTTTTTCCTCAAGTAGGTCTTGTTGGGAGCACCCCGAGGATGTGTAGCTGTGATTCACCCAACAGACCATGTGTCACCTCTTGCTTCATAATGTGATTGTGCCTCATTGTGTACCTGTACTATTAGCATTGATGCTCAAGCAAGACCTGAGTTTGGATTTACCATTGATGGAAGTTGATGTTAAAGTCCTTTCACTTTAATGTTGCAATACCTGTATCAGTGGCTAGATACTGTTTAATGAAGGACAAGAGTTCAGGAACACAAGTGTTTTGGTCAAAAAGTGAAAGACAGCCATGAACAGCTTGCAGATGTTATAAAAAAAGGAAATTCTAATCAAATGTGTGGAAATGAGGTGTCTTGATCCTCCAAGGCACTGAAAAACCTGCTGGATGAAGCCCTGTGCATCCTGACCCATGTCTGGAGAGGGAATTGGATCAGATGACTTCTAGGAGTCTCTTCCATCTTAGATTACTCCATTGCTCTAGAACTAGATGAATGAGTCTTATCATGAAACTTGATTTGAATGTTCATGGCCTTCTAAATTGGGAAGGAAAAGAGTACAGAACTAACATCATCTTTAACTTCAACTGCTTTAATCAGTCCTTTAATCACTGAAAATACAGTATTTGGTTTTCAAATTTCTCTTACAGAGTTCTCAAGGTACTATTGTAGTAAGATTCCAACCCCCCCCCCCCCTTGTTTCTTGTTTTTGCCTTTTTATTTTTCAGTTAAGCAAAACTGTTTTTTAACTTATTTCTTTATAGTGTGAATCCCATTCAGGTATCCTTTCTTAAAGTTCTGCTAATCTCACAAGATAATGTAGAGGTTTTTAACCTGGCCTAAAGTTGTATTTCTCTCATAATTACATATAGGTGGGAGGGACTGAAAGATGGAAAATGGTTACAGTCAAGGAAAGGAAATCATGAGCAAGGCTGGGTGTTGACATCAGTATATGGAGCTTAGAGATCTGGCTTAAGATATTTTAGAAAGTAATTCTTCATTGACACTGTCTGATTTACCTGAATACAAAGAAGTTCTGCTAGAAGCCAAGCTGTGTGGAAGAAGAGCTTTCAGGCTTGAGACAAAGATTTAATGGTTTTCAGAGTTTTAGATTTGAAAACAAATAACCTATTTTAATGTAAGAGAGCTGCCTGCTCAAGAAACCAAGTTGTGCTTGGTAGAGAGGTAATAGTTTTGTAAATTGGAAATTGCCTAAACAGCTTGCTTAGACTAGGTAGATGTAAACATGTAAGGAAATGGTGAAAAACAAGGGGGGAAAAAAAACTCAGAACATAAAGCTTTCCCATTAGTTCTGAAAGAGGCTCTTTTCCTTCAAAACAAAATTGAAAGGCTAAAGAAAAAAAAAAGGCCAATCTGAAGGCCACTAAGTATATGCTGTTTTTGATTAGATCCTCCACACCCACTACATGCATGTGACTACCCCAGATTTAATTTTCTTTTAATTCCAGTTGCTTGCTTAGCCTATGGTTCATTTAAAAGTTGTTCATTCCTGTTTAGTGGTGCTTTGAGATTCTAAAACCACGTTTCTTATATAGCTGTACTTTCAGATTTAATTTCAAAAAAGTGATGTATGTCATCGACCTTTACTGTGCTCGTTTCAAAACCGAAGTAAGCCATGTACTATGCAAGTTGCCACTGTACCATTGCAAGTCACCCAGAGAGGCAGACCAAAAAATATTCTTAAGTGATAAAAATAATAACATAAAGTAAGCAGCAGTAACAGTGATTACATAACACCTTAATGATCTAATTTTTTATAGGAAAACACACACACCAGGCAGAGTTTCTCAGCTCTAGTATACATTAGAGGAATCAATTTGCCCTGTAAGGGAGAAAAAAGAAAAAAACAGCACTAAATAAGCGCAAGTGTGATGTATTTTATACTAGTGAAGAGCTTTCCCCTTGGAGAATTCAGTGAAATTTTCTTTGGATTTATGAAGTGATAAAGTTAAATTACACTTCATTAAAGAAGAAAAACAAGCTGCTTAGCCTGCCATAAGCTATTGTGTGTGTGATCTTGCATTACCATGAGATCTTCAGAGCTCTGGGGTTTTGTGAGTGTCCCATACAGTTGGTTAGCATTTGGTTTGTCTACACTCATGCCTCTCAGGCATGGTATTGAGGGTTGGATTCTGTATTCTGGGTTAGGACACTTGCAGTATCTATGATAAATGAACAACTCAAGGGTTAGCATTTCACAACATGTGATTTATTTCCCAGATATTTATTTTAACATAATTAATTTCAAGGCTTTTTCAAATGATTTTTAAGTTCATTCATGATTTCTAATGTCTTCTGCACCACTTTCCCACTCCTTAGAGTCAAATTAATATTGGGTATAGAGAGATCTTCCTGTAATGTTTATTGGGGTCCATTCATTTAACAGAAAGTTATTAAGGTTCTCAAGCTGTAAAAGGTTAAAAACAAAACCAAAAAATACTGAACTTGTGTAACTTTTCTACGTTTTTTACATGGCCATTCCCAGACCTAGGGAATGGAAATGACCAAGGAACGTAAATACAACTGCTGCTGCTTATATTTGGCTGCTATCAATTCCTATGGTAGATCTGTTAATTTTTGTTCTAAGTGTGTGTACTTAGAGATACAAGATGGTTGATATTTTTGTTCTAAGTTTTCAGTTAAAAAAACCAAACAAACAAGAAAAAACAAAACCACCCACCTTATGTCCTCTTTTCAACTTGTGTGTGCCCATTAAATATTGAGAACAGTCTACACTAAGAAACAGTTTAGGAATTCATTTAAATTTTCTCCCTCAGAGTTTTACTAAACTTCCTCCTGACAGACAGATGCTTTTATGTATTAATTTCTGGGAAGAGTTTGCATTCCAACACCCAGAGATTTCCCTAAGTAGCAGATAGACCTAAATACATAGAGATTTTTCATCACTAATACATTTCATCACTAATGAATTAATTAGTAGTGCTCTCCAGAGGGGAAACAATTTCCAAGTTTTAAAGTGGATTTCTTTGAAATCCCACAACTCAATAAACAGCACAATGTCACTAGAGTAATAGGAAGGGCAGGGAGAGTGGTGAGGGCTTTATTTTCCCCACTTTTAGTCTTAAATTGTACATATCAAAGAGCCTGTTGTCTCATCAGATGTAGGAAAATAGCATGGTCAGTGATACGTGGGATTTAATGACTTAAAATAATAGAGTATAAAGTTGTGTCTTTTTTCTTACAAATATTTTTTTATTTACCAAAGGAATTAAGTATTTCTCTTTAACCAACAATGTTTCACATGTGAATGCATTTGCATTTTTTTCCACATTTATTCAATTAATCAAGTTCTCTTGTACTGAAGAGTACAACAGTACAACAACTATAAATTAGTGTTATAAAATAGAATTTGATATGGGATTGTAGTAGTTCAGCTGATTTTACATGGAACAGTTAAAAACAAAATTGAATAATATATAACATGATAAGGATTAACATTATAGAATATATGTATGTGTATGCATCTGGTCTAGTGACCTGAAAACTCATATCAGATGTTTGGAAGAGACATCAGAAAATGCTGAAGTCGGTTTCTTCTTCTGACTGGTTGTTGCAGTTTAGCTGAACACAGTTACTGTTAAACAGGAGTAGATAAAGAGAGTATATACCTCTATCAATTTAAAAATAAAAATAAAAAAATAAAAAAAATCTGAAAAATAAAAATCTAACATAGTTTACTGCAAATGTGAAAATGCAAATAATTTGAGATTGTTAAGTTACACTTAGTGGTTACTCGCTGGCTAAAGTAGTTTACAAGGGTGCAAAAGTATCTGGTTTATTTCCCTTAGGAGACAAATTTTCCCAACACAATCTCTGTAAAATAAAGTTCTTCTTAGTCAAATAGTTCTTTTTTTTTGTTTGTTTCTCTTCCCAAGAGGCACCTTCCAAAGGAGTAATAATTAGCATTTGAATTTATTTACTAGACTAGGCAGCTAATAGGGCTTCTACGAAATATTTGTGTGCCTTTTCAGGACTAGATAATGTATTTTCAAATTATGTAGACTGGTGATATCAACAAAGTTGTTGTATTAGTCCTCTCTTGGCCCTGTGATATCATTTAAAGCTTCCATTTGTGTATGGCCCTATTCTGTTAAAGGAAGATAGCGATCTAGTTTTTAGCTGTTATAAGTTATCTGTGACTCTCAGAGTCATTCTTTTAAAGTCTAAAGAGTGAAGTCCGGTATATGAGGGAAAGACTGTAACAGGATGACTGATGGGGACAGAGCTTTGTAGCCAAACTCCTCTTTGCAGTGGATTTTCTGCTGAGTTGTTATGAGCAACTGACAGAGAGTCTGTAATGGGAAAGCCGACATTAAGTAGGATGATGTGACTGGAGCTTTGAGGAAAATAGCTTTGCAACTGTGAACTAAAAGGTAGGCTACACATCTGGTCAGAGGCATGTGCCACTGATGGAATAAGAACCTCGGCAATTTCTTAAATGACATTAAAATTAATGCTATACTTCCATCGCTTTGCTTCTGCTACCCTGCCACACGGCTTTCCATATTTTACGGTACACACATCATTTGAGTTCTGAAGAAAATTTGCTTAGCCAAGAAGTCATCTGTATTCAAATTATTCATAAGGGAAATAGCATCTTAGGCAATTAAAACGTGTGCTGGGCAAAAGAAAATGTTGCTTCCTGAAAGCAAAAAGTGGATGCTTCATCTACTAGAAACCCTATTACAAATGCCTTTCTGTTACTAAGCACCTAATATTGAAAAGAAACTTGCTCTAATCAGAGGGGAATCATACAACGACATGGGAAAAGACTTCTTTAAGTTTACATTGGTGCTTTTCTTTTTCTGCTCTTGATGCAGGCTTTCTTCCACTTCTCTCAAAAAGAAAAAAAAATCAACCTCAAAATATATCCAAATGTTCTTGCTATTTGTAAGGAATTGTACATTAGTTTTACTTGCCTTGCATTTGAAATGCTAAGTGTGATTTATCCTGCACAAATTAATTTCTTTTTCAGCTTGGCCTGCAGTTACATGGAAGAAGGGAGGGCAAGACTGATGCGATCAGGTTTTGGATTCTGGAGTTATGTTCCCCATATGGCATGAGGGCTTATTTAGTTGAAGAAACGTGAGCGGAGTGGAGCTAGAATAAACAGTGCACTCTTATCATCAGTCTTTGACAATTTACTAGGAAGGGAAATAAGCTAACCCATATTTAAAATTAGTCTGAGCGAATAAGGGAGCATGCTATATATCTTTTACCCCCTCTAGAATATAAATTACCCCTCTTGAGCCATTAAAAAAATTGGTTTCTGCTTGATGCATGTCTAGTCACTGATCTGCAATTTATGACGCTTACAGCAAAACTGTATTATTTGGGTTGTCTTTTCCTTGTAAATGAATAACTCCTATAAGTGTTCTCCTTGAGTAGTTTTTTTTTTTTCTTTTTTTGAAGTTTACAAACCTGCATTGGAAAAGCAGATCAACTACAACTCCCCCCCCCTCCGCCCAGCTCCTGTCCCAACAATCTATTTGATGGTTGGCTAAAAGCTTATTTTAGTCGTGTTGATTCTGTACCAGTCAATGTTGTAGATGTGAAGGTGTGTGAAATTTCTGGGTCTTGGACATATCTTGGTTGTATGGAAGTGCTGAGCAAAAGAAGAATAAACTACGTTAAGTTGTTGCCTGTATTTCCCAAGTATGTGGAAACTTACAGAAGCTGGGCTATGGCATCTCTTGTTGGCTGGGCAAAGAGGCAGATGCTGCTCCTTCTTTTGGAGGGCTGAACCCAGGTAAATGGGGTGCAGCAGTGCCTGTGGGCCATGGGGACAAGGTTTCTGTTCCTCCCTACTCAAGCCAGCCAACAGAGCTGGAGAAGAGCCGTGAGAGAGCCTACTTCTGCTTTTTCTAGTTGAAGAAATCATTGGGTGAAGGGAGATAATTCTCTTTCTGGTCTATTTGCAGACTACCTGCTGATGTGGTTTTCACCTTTCTTAACCTCTTCAGTCCATCTCTGCTGCTGAATCAGATGGAGTGCTTAGAGCTGTAGAGTACCATCGATTTCCAAGCAGAGCCCTGTTGGGTTCCGTGGGGAATTCTGTTTTAAAAATCAATGGCATAATATGATTCAAAATAATAATAAGAGAGCAAAGGGACATGGAGTTTAGTTCATCCATGACCCGTGATATTGAAAAATCGATTAGTTACTTGCATCACATAGAGCATATACTGAGTGTTGCTGTGCATGCCTTGTTCACAGGCTGAACGCCTTTATTTTAACACAACTTATTTACATAAACAGAGGAGAACTGTCTGAAGTATGGAGTCCATGACCTTTTAGTTACAATTCATCCAAGTTTTTGAATTAACTCAATAAACTATAGATATTTTTCCCTCAATATAGTCTTTTAATACCAGAAAATGCATTTGTATTTTTCCCCTACAGCTGTATCAAAAGAATACATACATAATCATAAAATTCAAAACACTTCCACCTAGGGATAATGTTTCTGTACTTGGGAGCATTGCTTTTTTTTTTTTTCTCTCCTTGTTACAGTCAATTTGATATACAAAATCAAATTGAAAACTACAGAATCAAGGTCAGAGCTATTGTGAATTTTAAAAACTTTTTATGAGAACTTAATGTTGTAAGCATGGCTTCATTAATCTTATAATTTATTTGTAGAGTTTTCTTGTTCCTGAATGACAGGTACCTCTCATCACATGTGCTGTTGCTATCTTCCTTACTACTTTGTTCTTCAAAAACTTAAGGCCTCAATTTTGTTTTGGCTTTGTGATCTTCCAAATTAACAATACAATTCTCTCTCTTCCCAGTAAACAATTTCCACTCTGTTCTTGATTCTTAACATTTTTTTTCCTTACTTTACCAGCTTTTATGCCCAGGTGCTTCTCTTTTGAAGAATCATAACCAGAAATCTGATTTTTGAGGCTGGACCTCATGATATTTTGTGGCACAGATTAACTAGTTGAAGAAAAACAAATTGGTATCCATGATTGGGGAAAGGAGGCCAATTTGTTATATGTGAGCTAAATAGTTACAGGCAAGAATATAAATGAGTCATTTTAGTAGTTTCTGGGTGTAATCCTTTGTTTTGTTCAAAGCATGTTGTTATGCTCTGTCAAAATATGCACATCTTTGTATGTTAGCATTTTAAATAAATACCACATGCAGTCAGTGAGTGCTTATTAAAATGTTGGTAACCTGCATTGTCATAAAGCTAGCTGTATGTACAAAGTAGGAGTTAGTTAGTGGTGTGCAGGAAGATAGAAAAATAAACTAATGAAAATCCTTTAAAACAATGACTATATTATTGTCCAAGTGGATGATAAATCAGACAAACCAGAGCAAAGTGTAGGGAATTTGAGAGGGAAAGAGAGAAAGAAAAACAGGACTTTTAAGTGGTTTAAGATTGACCACTTCTTTGGGCATGATTTCTAAATTCTTTATTAAATGGCTGTTTGGACAGTGCTGTAAGCAAGCTGTTTGCCTGACTCTGAGGTTTATAGTGAATGGTTCCTGAACAGAAATGCGTTCCTTCAAAAAGGAACATTATACGTGAGGAAGGGAGGTGCTAGTTAGAAAAGCAGTAATGATATAACTCTTAAGAGCTGCACAAAAAAACCTTCTTCTGGATATTAGAAAGCACAAAAGCTTATGGGAGACCAACCAAGAGAGCTCCATGAAATGTCCGCAAACTGAATCAAAGCTCATAAAATGCGAGACTATAGCTACTGATCTTTGACCTTAGTAAGTGCGAGATCTTGTATAACAGCTTACACAGTTCATGTCTGGCTGGATAAGAGTAAATGCTGAGCAAATCTTCAGGTCTTTCCTCTTTCTTCTGTAAACATTGCCCTGTTTAAATGTATCTGGAATCTGCTGCTCGAAGATAGCTAAATATCAAATGATAATTTATAATCTTGGGGAAAGTAAACTATATAAAAATAAATAAATTATACCTCAGAAGAGGTGAATGTGGTGGAGTGAAGGCAGCTAGATCTGCCAGCAGGGACTCACTGGTGATGGCTAAAGAAGAGAGACCAGGAATGAGTTTAATCTGGGAAGGGCCTTTTTGGTATTTTTCCCAATTATTTATAAGGAAAATACGGGAGCATCTCAGCCCCAGGCTGTAAAAGGCCGCTCACATACTTTTGCACATGATTGATCTGTATCATCAAGGAGGGGGACGCCAAGTGCAGCTGCAAGCATGATGTACTGTGGTATTTATATTTAAAAACATCTGAATTAAGCAGTATATTTTTTACACTTAGATGAATAGAATTTTAAAGAAGACAAGAATGATAGCTTTAGATTGTGGGATGAAAAGTAAATAGATAAAAACAAGGAAGGGAAATTGGTTGAGTTCATTTTATTTTTGATGGCTTCCTGTGTAAAGCTGGAAAATGATCAAAGACAGATGATGCATGTACGTGTTTAAACCTCTTCTACTCCATCTTTATTATTTGTGTGTTTGTTTTTTTTTCAACTTTAATGTTGAAAGTTGAAATGTTCAATCTTGAATATTTTGCATTTTCTGAAACTAATCAATCAAACTGAAATACATCTAACAAAAACAAACTATTTGTTGAATTTGACCCACTTAAGAAATAGAAAATGAAAAAAAAATAGTTTCATAAAATAAGTTATGTCTTCTATAATATTAGATTATAATTCACCATTTATTTTAATCATCTATTGATATCAGGCCCCTTGTGTGTTTGTGTATATATATATACACATACACACACACACATATATATATATAGCCACAGGACACTTCTGTATGCGCTTTTGCGTATTCTTTGGATTAATTTCCCAATGCTCTTAATGTTCTGCAAATATTCTCTCTTAAAATGTTTGCTGCAACATGCAAAGGTGTCTAAACAACTTTTACACTAATCAATCAATAATCTGTAGTCTAATATCTGCATGAAGTGAAATGCCCTCAGAATGTGGTATCTGTTTAATACCTGCTGGTATCTCATAGCAAGAAAGACCCTGATAACTGTGATGTGGAGGCTTGTTCGAAATCTCACAGAAGAAAGTAACTGCGTGCATCTTCAGTTCAGTGATTGATGGATCTGGCACTGAATGGGAAAAAATATGACATTTTTTTCTTGAGTTGTATGTAATGATACTGGAAGAATGTGTCTTTAAATCCCCCCCCCTTTTTTTTTTTAATTCTCTGAACATTTTGTTTTATCCACTTGGATATTTTCCGTAGGTGCTAAAAATATATAAGAATGATTGAACCTTCAGCATATCACCTATAAAATGATCTCTGCATGAAGGTATGACAGAAGAAATTGATTTTCACTTTTCATCAATATTTCTAAATTGTAACACATTTTGCACTAAGAGAAGATGCATCACCCTGTTTCTTTTTTTGGTCACCATTCCTGAAATAAAGTGCATTAAAAGCTACTAGCATGGAAGTTTCAGATTAGTAATTCACAGCCTACAAATAGATTTCTTTCTCTCTGTGATAAGTCAGTCAGTGAACCAAGTATTGTACATGGATGATGGGCAATTCACTCACTGGATGTTATTTTTATTTATATTTTTATTTATTTATTTATTTTTGACATTTCTCCTCAAAGCTTGAGGTAGAATGAATTTTGACTGAGACTTTTTGGACACTTCCAAATTTGAATGCTTAATTTAGCTGTTACCAAATGGGCTCTGATAAAGCATGATGCACAAAATGAGCATGCTTTTTTTTCATAAGCTCTCTTTGTTATTACTGGTAGAGTTTGAAATATTGCTCCAAACTGGTTGGGTTGGAACTACAACATTTTCTTGTATTCTCATTCATATTTTTTACCCAGTTAGTAGCAGACTTTGTCAGCTGATTCATAAAGCTGCTCTCTGATTCCTCATACCTTCTCTACCTATGGTGCTAGCTCACGTAGGGGGATCCCTTTGGATCTTCTGGGAGACCACATTTTCTAGCAAGTGCTGATGCTGTTCTACATCTTTTCTGGATAAATGTGTTTTTCTATGTTTGTTAAGCTTTCTGCTTTGATGTTTACATTCAGATAAATGTTACCGTATATCATGTTTCTTTTCCTGGAATTAGATGTAAAAATTAGCTTCTGGGAGAGGCAAGACTGAAGTGCCTCATGTACCAGCTGAACAAGACACATTTTCAATTCCATTTATCTATTTAAATTATTTCTTGAGGACCTTGTGAAGGTTTGATTTAAAGGTATATCAGAAGAAATGTGTTAAAGACTGCTAGAAGGCTTTAAATTAAATATTCTTATGAAGTAAACCCTAAGTTTAATCATTTATCATGTGCTTTTTGGCTGAAAAGCATTACAATGTATGTTATATACACACATGTAAGTATTAACATAAGTAAATGGGATTGAATCTTAGTGCATATACTCTGTTTCCCAAAAGATGTTTGTCTTAAGGAGCTCTAATGACAGAGAAATTACCACCTTGCCTCAATATTCTTAGATTTTTTAAATTAATATTTGAATCTTCTTTGCTGCAATTTAAATTCATTTCTAGCTATCACTCAAAGTGGTTTAGTTCACTCATCTAAGTACCAGTTACTTTGTATTCAGATATGTACTTTAAATAATTAAGTTATATCTAGAATTACATGTATGTTCATTGTACTTTTTAATGATGTTCCACAATACATAAACATGCATCCTGAATGCCCATCCTTAATATTCTCCAGATCATCCTGAGATATTGTACAGCTGTAGGCCAATACCTCTGAGTATATTTTCTTTTTGTAACACTAGAAAACCAAACTTAAGCACAGTGAGAATGAGGTGTTACTAACGTAACACCTTTTCTTTTCTCTTTTAAGTACACATCTTTTTCTAAGAGTGCTAGCTCTTGAGCTAACATTTTCTATTATTTCATACGCTAAGTAAAACACACTTAGCTTAGAGGAATGGATCCTATACTTGAAACTGGTTTTGGGCAATCTTAAAATCAATTTTCAGTTACTTTATGTGTTTCAAGTTACAGTTCCTGTAATCTGTGTTTTTGTTAGAATCTGTCCCTGTCCTAAGTGTACACCTATTAGTAAACTGCTGTCATAAATTTGTGCTTTATGGCACCTAGGTCTTGCACAAGTGCAGCCTGGAATACTTGGGTCATACTGAGGTTACAAACATTCTGACTGGTCTAGAAATGAAATTCAAATTCCAAAAGGAAATGAAAGATTTTGTTCAAGGACATAATGATTGGACCTTAAGCCCCAGCTTTTCTCTAGTTTCACCATATGAAGGCTGTGAAGCCTGCACAGGGCTAGCAGTGATCTAATGCCTGAATAAGGACACAAACACTGCTCTCATTCATACATTTTGAAATTAGACTTAAATAATCATGATGGGTGACAGCAATGAAAAAATATCACAATGCACTCACCCATTATCTCCAAATAAAATACTTAATAGATGGGTAGGACCTTAGTTAACAATTGAACAAAGGAAATTGTAAATCTTACAGCCTAATCAAATTAGAAATCAATATTTCCTTTCCTTACTTTTTTTAAGCAAAGCATTGAAAAAGACCATAACATTTTAGACATTTAGCAACACTAAATTAAATTAATGTCTGTGGGCTAGACTGTACCTCTAAGCACAAAAGCTCTAAGGAGGAACATGTGTGAAGAAAAGGGAAAACGAGGGAGTGGGGGGAGAGCAGAGGTGGTGGTTTGTTTGTATGCACACAAACAGGAACTGTAGTCAGTGCATGCTAATGTGAACAAAATGCCACAGACGAAGTATTGAACAGGACAATCCCCAGCTCTTGTTATTGTTTCTACTAAAAATGAGAGTACACACATTTTGTGGTCTGTATAAATGCAAGGAAGGTTGCCTTCCCCCAAAGTAGTTGAATACAGTTACCTTCAAGCATGCAGTGCATCTAGCCCCATCCTAAACAACAACAACCCCTCCCTCTTTTTTTTCTTTTTTTTTCCCCTCTTTCCTTCCCCCAGCAGCTGGATTTTGGAAGGATTTTTATTTCATAAAAAATGAAAACTATTGATTTTCTTTTGAAATACGAATGAAAAATATATTTTTAGATTTCCTAGCAAATTAAAATTCTGACTTTCATCCAACCTTTATCAAAGACTAGGGAGTGAATTCTCGCCTGCTCTATTAACCTCAATAATGTTCTGAATTTTTACGCCAGCTAAGGCACAGCTTCCAGCATCCTCACTTCTAACAGTCATTAATTGGGTACCTGAGGATAACTCACTATTTGATTGAGCTGCACTTTCACAGCAGGTTCTTCTTTCTTTTCTTTTTCTAATTTGCTTCTTTTGTCATTCACTGTTTTCTCCTCTCTCCATTTTTCCTTTTGCTGTTACCCTGTGATCAAACTCTTGCTAAAGTGGCAACCTGAGTCTACTGAATTAACTTCCTGAGAGAAAGAAGACAGAAAGGACATTTGTGCATGCCTGTTTATACTGGATATATGATGGCATGACAGAGTATATGCATGTGGGAACCTCTTGGGATAAATTGTTGATACAGTCAACATATTCCAAATAAATATTTCCAGACCATACATACACCTGTGTGAAATCTATTTGAAATATTCACATGCTTTTTGTTGTGGGAGTAGTGGTGAGAAGGCTTACAAACTGTCTTTGCATGATAAAAATTAATCTTGCTTTTTCTGGTGCACATACTCTTTAAAATATGTTCACTCCACATGCTCTGAATCTGTGAAAATGAATGTGTAATTTTTTTTATTTTTTTTTTGCTGAAACATGTTAAACTGCAGATGTGTAAAAATCAGAAATGCAATAATATATTCAATAGTAGAAACTTTTTTATTTAAATAAAATGTGGTTGTCTCTTGAGCAATAATAAGGGAGATACAGTTTAATAATTTGTCACATACCATTATATTAGCTTTGATCAGAAATGAAGTTTCCCTAATACGTGATGAAATAAATGTAGGTATGTGAAAGACGTTTTCACCTGTAAAATAATTTGGCTTAATTTCAAAGATGTGAACCAACATTGTGTAATCTACTAGACATAATGCCTTTTTTTCATATCCCACTTTATTCTGTTCCTTGTTCACTGAAAATTGTGTTGTATTTTCAGCACAATGGATAAGTTCTTGTGTATGTAATTTAATACTTGTAGATGCTTATGAGTACAAATGGAGGAAAAAATTCTCATAAACTGTCTTGCACTTTAAAGATGAAAATGCTTTTTTTTTTTTTAGCGTGCACTGCATTAAGCTTTAATTTTTATTGACATTTCTTTTCATTTATTCCAACCGATGTGATTGTAAGTTAATTCTTATGAACTTTTTGAGCAGAAATAACAAGTAAAGATACTTGAGCTTACAAGTAATTATAGGGAAGGGAGAGCTAAACAGCAAAAACACAATACAGACATAGAACAAGAGGTAAGGATAAAAAACAGTGTTATATGTAATGCAAAAAGATGTTTTCCTAATCCCTGGCCTGCTCTTTATTTGTAATTTGTGTGTGTGTATATATACACGCAAACATGCCTTAAACCTGCTGCATTCAGTTTAATATTCATTTTTCCCTTAGTGCAAGCAAACATCAAACCAGTATTATGCTCTTCTCTGTATTTAAATTCTGAAGACAAGTGTGCCCCAAAGTGATTTTTTTCTTCAATATTTTATTCATGCAAAGTGTTAAGTAGGTTAGTAGGTACAATGAACGTACTTAACTACAAATATCCACCTTCTCTGTCACAGTACTCCCTTTACATTTCATGTTGAGTAGCTATGTTCTAGATGAAATACATACCTCATGTCTGTGGCCAAAGAAATCCACAACAACAAAACAAAGATTGAAATACCCCTTAACTGATTTTAGCTATGCTAGGATGAGGCAAAGGCCTTGTTTTAAACTCTCAGTCCCTTCCATATATTCAAGAATATTTCTGGAAAAACTGCACACTATGTAATTACAAAATAACACATCTGCATGCTCTTTCTTCTCAGCTTTTAAATATAATTTTGAAGTCTTAAGAAGAAAAAGGCAGAAAGGGTATTTTCAAATACTCTATCTTCCACCCAGTACCCTACTTTTGTGTGTGTGTGAAGCTTATAACGATATAAGTACCTTTCTTTTTGAATTCATGTTCTATATGAAAGAAATATGAAAATAAATATGAAAATGCAAACAGTTGATAATTTTGGCAACAACAAAAACATTAAAAAGGATCTTAGACAAATATATTATCAAATGCATGAAATTATCCCTGTAATATAGACACCTAATGTTGGTTCTTTGTGCTACTGGGTCAGTTGGGGATTTCTTGTTTTTATTTATTTGCTTTATTTAATGCAAGTTTTAATGTTAAAATTAACCCTTGTATGATGTGCTGCATAAAACAGGCCATGACAGAGTATTTATATAAGGATGCTTATAGTTGTTTGTTCTTATCAAAATTCAATTTTTCCAATGAGAAGTGACACTTGACATGACCATATTCCTTGAAATCATGTATATTCGAGCACTATAATATTATATACTTTGGGATCTGTCTATAAAAATTTATGTACACAGCATACTTGTATGTTGTTAATTTCGTGGTGAGATTTCAAGAGCTCTTTAAGATGCCAAATCTCAGAACTCCCAAATAAATATCACAAATATTATCTGTAATATTTCTCAAATGATGCAATCTTGTTTCTTTCCTACATAACTACATTTAATCACAAGGAAAGAAAAATAATTTATTTCAATTTATATAGTGAAATGTCCAAGCATTTACTTTACTGAAGTTTTACTAGCTTTCTATAAAAGAGTTGCTTATGGAAAACTAAAATTATTTATATTTATACATTGCAAGGACTCTTTCTGGAATACAAATTTTGTGACCCAAGATATAAGAAGAAAGCTTCTTAAAGTATTTTTGAAGACCTTTAAATCTTATTTGTGCGTACACTGTCTACTGGAATAAATTAAATTTGTTTTGTACTTATTGCATTGGGGTATATCTAAAAACCTAAGCCTGCCTACTTCCTCTATTTGCATTCGTTCCTCAATACCTGCAGCCTATCCTGTATTTCAGCTAATTTGGTGAAGTTGGAAAATCAATTCTGTTTTACAAATACTAATGCTGTGATCATTATCTTTGCTCTAAGGGCTTACATTTGAACACAACATAATTCAGATTAATAATGCATATTTAATAAATGCTAACATAAGTACCAAGGAAGCACTTTGGTTTCCAAATGAATCTCTGCATACGGTTGTAATATCTAATCAATAATTAATTATAAGCTAGTTGACCCAATAGACTCTTGCTACTTGCACATATTAAAAAAGAAGAATCTGGTAAGCAGATTGGAAAACTAGAAATATAATGTATAATCACTTTTTGCTCTATTTCTTCACTCAGGCACGAGATTAAGATTTATTTAGTGCTCAGGAGCCCGTGCAACTACATATATAAAATTAAAATAGAAGATAAATCCTAAATCTGGGAACAAGTATACCAACACAGTGAAATAGGTGTTTGACCCATGGTCTAGTCACGTCCACTCATGGACCTGGTATGCTTTCAGCAGACTCAGTTGTGAACCAGCCTTTATGCCTATGATGGTGTCTAAGGGCATCTTATTGTTCCATGTTGGTTATTGATTCAGGTTGAAAAGTGAAGTTGATGAAAGGACAGTCCTCACAAGGTTGTTACGATCCTTTCTGTACATTATACCTGAGGGATGAGTGAGTATCTGCCAATAACCAGTGCTGAACAGCCCCAAGTAGCTTGCACATGGGTGCTATACAACAGAATCTACATCCTGCCAACAATGCACTAGAGCAACCTACTACTTTTGCACAAGAGACTGAAGAGTATCAAGTCCAAGCCCCATCTCTGTTGCAGAGCACAGAGTGGTGACCAGTAACCTCAGAGGAAGCTGAATTGCAGGTCAGAGCTATTCCTGTCTTTGGGGCAGCATCTGGCTTTGTCTAGTAAGGGGGAAGAGGAGGCAGAGAAAAGAGTTCTGTTCTCTTTCAAAGCACAAACATACTTTGATGGAAAAGTAGAGCCCATTTCCCAAAGAACTCTCCTCATTTCAAGCAAGTGAAAACTGGAAGCCTGCTTCTCTAAGGAGCAGCAAATTGTGTCCCTTTGGCTGACACTGAGAAGTTCTGCAGTGCTCTTTAGCCTAAGCCTGGCCTAGCTGCTGCAATGGAGACCTTGAGGTTTTAAATGTTAGATATTGAAATATATAACCATGCTCCCTTACAAGGTCAGTGGATATTTTTTAGGCAGTTCACTATCATTAAAATTAAATCTGGTTTTAATATAGTTGGCTCTCATCAACTCTTTCACTAGTAGCAGCAGTCTGGGTAGCACTAAAAAATTTATGTGACCTTTGAGAACCTTAAAGAATATCAAAAAGAACTTCTTTCTCTAGTGAACAAGCACATGCCTGTTGATGTCATTAAGTGGAATCAGATGTGTTAGCAGTACTAGCACATCCCTTTGGTTTTATCTAAACAGTGGTAACAATGCACAATAATAGCTCTGATATCTGTCTTATTTAACAGCATCATATGCAATGAATCCCCAGTGATGATTTCTCCTAACTTTGGGTCCTAGTCCGTAATGGATTCCACCCTGCAGAGAATCCTTATTCTTTTTCTGGGCTTGTCTGAGGTTAGGCTTGTCTGAGGTATGCCTTTCAGATATCCATAGCACGCTTACCTCTCTTTGATTTTCTGATTGCAGTGTTCAGCACTTCTTAAATCAATTTGTAGGTGACTTAGATCAGAGAACTGAGCTTTGATAAGTAAGTAGCAGGCTTTTGGTCAAGATTTAGATGAAAGCTAACTTTTGTGAATTTCTTTCACCTAGTTGCACATGTAGGAATAGGCATAGTTCATAGCATCCAACAAAAGGAATGGAGTCAAGGTCATGACTTTCCAAAAGTTCAGAAAGAAAGAGGATGGATCTTACCTTAAGGTTTGTGTTCTCCTTTGTTTTGTTGATGAGAAATGTGTGCATTTAAAAAAAGAAACAAAAAAAGCCAACAAGATGACCCTATATAGTTCAGGAAAATGACAATTATCTCAGTATGCATCTCTGATGGCTGTATCTCAAGATATTGCCTTGTTTTTTTGTCCTTTACAGAGTTATGCTTGTGTATTTATGAAACATTCATGGACTGTTAGTCTTGCTTTAGTAAACAGGTAGTAAAGAAAGACAGTCTTGCTTTAGTAGGACAGGAGGTAGTTAGTAGATATACACTAGTATGTATTATTCCTTCTTACTAGTATGTATTGTTCCTTCTTCACTTACCAGCCATGTTTTGGTGACTTTCTATTCATATAGTATGAGCACAACTGTCAAAGACTTTCCTAATTTATTAACTTAAGGATGCAGCATAGTGATAGATATATGATTTAACAGTTTATTATTCTTCATTAAAAATGCAGTAGAACATTAACAGGGTTTTATTCTCAAAGGTATTACATGTAGAGAAAAGAGAGAGAAGCTAGAATAGAAAACAAAGCTATGAACTATTACAGGTTTCTATAATTTTAAAGTTGGATGACAAATCATATTTGCTTATCCCAAAGCTTTGTTATGCAGTAAAACAGAGTTAATGAGAAATCAACCCCACTGCTCAGAAATTTTGGCAAATCTCAGCTCATCTTCAGATTGGATCTAGGCAAATCTGTTTTTTTTTTAGTCTGTTTCTCTGTAGCTTCCATGGAAGTCTACTCTACACAGCTGTCTAATTAGTCACTGCAAAATTGCAGGCAAGTCTATCATCCTCATTATCAGTTGTGTTTCTGGCTATGTGTATTAGCCTTACTCCAAAAGTCTCCCATTGTTTTCCTTCCTGCTTCCTAGATCCATCTCATTTTTGTGAAAGGGGACATAGCAAACTAATAAGGAAATAGTTCATTTATATTTTTTCTGGTTATAAATTGCATATGAATAATTAATGTGGATGTTGCATGCATGAGGTGTTATATGCTGTAATAAGAACAGTAATAGAGCTGTAGATGTTACTGTCCACAAAACAAGCAACTCATTGCCCCTTTGCACTCTATGAATACAACTGGTTGCCTACTTGAGAAACCATAATAATCCTTTATTACCTTTTGTTATTTTTTTTTTTATAAAGTAGGGTTAGATTCCTTATATTGAAAAAAGAGAAAGTGCATTTCTCAACTGAAAGAATTATTAGAATAATGTTATCTATACTATTCTTAACTTAGTACAATATCCAAAATATTTTCCAAAAGCTTAATATTGAATTAAATTGTAATTATTTTTTTTGGTGTGTGTTTGATGTCCGTATAGAGTTATTTTTCTTTTAGATTCTGCTTGTGCTGAACAGTCCACATTTCCTATCTGATACAGTTTATTTTCATTATATTTTGGTGGTGTGTAGGAGCAAAATCTTTGGTTCTCACCAGAAGTACAATTACCAGAAATTTTGTAAGAATTCTTTTGTGTGTCGTAAGATTTCCAATTATGGGTATTTCATTGAGAACCTGTTCGAATAAAACACCTCTAGGAAACATATGGAATAACAAAACATTCAGGCTTTGGCTGTAGCAATAAAGGGTGGAAAAAAGACAACCTACCCTTTTTGAAGTACTCCTCACACAGTTTGTACAAAATGCTTTATTCAGGCGGAAAGGTATATTCTAATCCCAGATTTTTATTTTTATTTTTTTTCCTCTTTCTCTTGCTCTAGATAAACCAGTTTGTACAAAGGTCAGCAAAGAAAATAGTGCATAGCCCTGGGCTTCATATCGTGCATTTGACCACGATCATATTTGGTGTGAGGCCAGGAGGAAAAAAGATATTTGGCAGGTAGGATGGTGTAGAGGTGCATGGTTAAGGAATCATTTTTCATATTTAGCCCACACAATTTATATTTTTATATTTTAATGTTCAGGAATACTCACCTTCCTATATCAAACCAATAATTGTAGCTAAGAATCAAAGGTAAATATGACTTTTCAAGGTTAAACAAGGAGTTAGTCTTGTCATGGTCACAATACTTTGTAAACATAAAAGAGTTTGTTATCAAATTGTGAGATAAAAATAGCTCTCCATGTTAGGAAACATGTGATGTGATCCATCAGGATATTTAAGCATGTTTTACTTCTACATAGGTTAAAAAAGAAATAAATAACCACAAAACACTTCAGTGGACTTTCTTTTTTGCTGGGAGTCCTGTGCTATGCTAGGGCCTTAGTTAGGATAGTTAGAGGCCAAAAACAACAAAAAAAAAAAAACAAAAAAACTAGAAACATGAGCAAAAATCATTTACACTGAATGTGTTGTTTATTTTTATTGTCTTTTTCTTTTATCATTCATCATATTTCACTCATTTGAATGAGACGTATCTTTCACTGACACTTTTTTTTTTTGGTCAACAAAATGCAAAGGAGAGGAACCTATACTTTTGCTCTTTGCATCTCTAATTTGGAAATATAAGATGTTCAGGAAGTCCTGTTAAGCTTGCAATGATCTATTGAAAATTAGCTCATTTGTATGAGCTGAATCGAGCACCAAAATGTCAGGTGTGCTCCTTTTCCCAGCATCGTTGCTAATCTATAGTTTTGGTAGCTGAAGAGAAGTGATGTATAATGAAAATGTCTACTGTGCTGTATATCATTTGCTATTCCTTATTACAGTCAGCCATCTATTCATCCTTTCTGTATGTACTCATGAATATGATGCATAACAAACTGATGCTCCATTTTTTTCCTCATTAAGAATTTGATATCTTGTTCAGCAACACTGAAGAGGAAACGATTTGCGTTTGGTTCTCAGTGTGCATTTTATAACCCATAGAAAATTAAAAATAAACAGCAATATGCACAATGATTTCATATACTTCCTTTCATATAAATTAGAAGCATTTCCAAAAAGGATGTCAGACAGAGCTTGTATGGTGGAAAATACCATAGTAGCAATGTGAAGGCTTCTTTTATAAGTAATTCATAGAATATCTGATGAATCAACATATATCAGATATATTCTACGCTTAGTTCTTCAGTGTGACAAAACGTTTCTGGTTATCTTCAAATCTCTGTCCTTTAAATGTTCATTTTTAGAAGGCTTTCCAGTTCCACATATTTATAATGTATAGACATAAATATATTTTTCAGTGCATTCAATGGAAAGTAGGAACAATCAGTAACTAGGGAGGCAGCACAAGATTTAGCGAACTTCCTATCAGGTCCAGGAACTCATTCACAAAATTTTAACCATAGTTCATTTGGGGTGCTTTTCTTATTCTGTAGATACTAAGTTTCTATAAATGTAAGCTTTAGATGGCTGAGATTTGGTTGGTAACAAGCTGAAATTTCATTATTACTCAAATACATGTCCAGCATTTTACTTGGAGTTTGTGACAACAGGACCTGTTATTCTCTTTTTTGATGGGGATGTGCTGTTAGGTGGAAAATTAAAATTCACTTGCCCACCTGAGAATAATTTCATACTTGAAACAAGACCTATTAAAGAAAGTAAGGAAAAATGTTAAAATGAAGTGGACCTCTTTCTCTTTTGGACTTTGTGATTGGCAGCATTTGGTGTGCTGGGCAGAGCTGTGGCTGGTGTTAGCAGTGCTTCACACACTTGCTGTGGACCACTTGCAGGGCCAGATTCTCATTCACTCAGTAAAATCTGTACAAAGCTTATAGTTCATCCCTAATGTCTTCTGCTTTCAGTCTGAATGTGGTAGCAAACAAACCTCATGAAAACTCTCAAGGTAAATACAATATTTACACCTTTGCTGATAGTCCACCATCTGGTTCTAGTTTATATATACACCCTGTAATGCATAGCTGACAAAACTATAAATTATTGTAGATAATCGCAGTGCAGATGCATCAGTCTAGAATTACTTATTGAAACAGTCTCTTTGGGCTTGGAGAGTGTTTCTCAGTTAAAAGAAATATGAAAAGATCTGTTATCTCATTTTACACATACAAACATAAGTGATAAGTGTTTTTAAAATAACTCAATCAGTGTTATTTGTCCAGATGGAATCATGTTTTCCTTTCCACACTATCTGTGCCCATATCACTACAGCAGAATTCAAACCCCAAATTCTGTGTGTAGATGACTAACACAAGGACATGTTTTTTTAATAACTAGTTGAGAAGGATCAAAGAACACACAGTAAGTTACATGGAATTGGTATTGATCAACAAGGTTTTCTTGAGGCACAACAGGACTTTCAGCTGGCAGAAGGCATATACGAGGCATCTGAAGCACTTTGTGTGTGTGTGTATGAGAAAACAAATAAAAAAGAGGAAAAAGAAATATAGAAGGAAAAGCAAATGGGTAAAACAAATTGTGTTAACTCAAACCTGCAATGCAGCTATCTATTTTTCAGTTACTTTGTGCAATGCTTTGAAGCACAAATACTAGGCAAAGAAGGCTTGGCAGTTCTGCATCACATCACATAAGAAAATAGGGTTGTTGTTTAATTAGGATATGAATCTGTCAACTTTAACAACAAATATTACCCTTCAGATATATATTTTATACTATACAGAAGCAAGAGGAAAACTACCCTCGATATTGTTTTCTACACTTTTAATATGATCTTTGGCCCAGCCTTCTTCATGTATAGGGATAAGGAACTGATCTCCTGTCATGTGAGAAGGTAGAAGGCAAAACTTTGTTCTTTCCAATAACTTGCTTGTTGATTTGAGTTATTCAAAGATTAATTGCTTTGTTGAACAAGTGGGATTTACAGTTCTTTCAGTTAATAGCCCTTGGCTAGATTATTAACATTTTCTTCTTTAATTTTGGCCAGACTCTCATCTAATCCCAGGATATGAGGGAGAGTCATTTCCCCCCTCACGTTTTCCTCCACCTAATTTAGCTATGTCCTTCTGCAGCTTGTCCACCTAAATTTGACTTTCTTCCTTATGTCTTCTTTACCACTTTTCAGTTGCATCCCGGTCCTATCCCTGCTCTGTGCATTTCTTTAATACTCAACTTTATAAAAATCTTGGATATAGTTTGAAAAATTAGCATGGCGTTTCCCTCACAAAAGGCATCTAGATGTCTTTCTGTCTCCCCATGCCAATTCCAAATCATTTCATCATTAAAAGCCACACATTTATACAAAACATTATTGCAAAGAAAATAATGTAAAATGTTAGTAGTGTAAAGAAGATACTTTACAAAAACCATCTTTCCTCTGGATGACTTTCTTTGTAACAACAAACTGTGCTGATTGTCATAAACAGTGCATTTTACAATTAGCAGGAGGAGTAAGCAGCAAAGAAGCACACCATCCTCATTTTTAACACATTTGCTTGTAATCGAAAGAAAAACAGAGGCTTCTCAGCATGCTGAAGACTTAATTTTAATAACTGATGTTTACTTAATGGTTGTAACTGCAGCTTCCAAAGAGATTGGCAGTTTATAATATGCTAGCGTTCCCAGCTGTTATCATTCAAATAAGAAGGAAGACTAAGAAATTAACACTGAGAAAACTACTTAGCCACATGGTAACACATAGGATATAAACTTGACTGTAAAAGAGAAGATTAGTGTATAGATATAAATGTTTTCCCCAGTACAAAATACATTTGTAGGTATAGCTGGTCTTCACAATAAATTTTTTTCAAAGTAAATAGATTCACTTGATAATATTTGTACCGATTTGTAATGTATGTCTATCGTACCTTTTTATTTATTATTATTACTATTTTTTATTTTTAATCTGAGCAGAATTGATTGATTGGTAGTTATTAGCTTCATTTTGTC
The DNA here is from genome assembly GCF_964211835.1 of Anser anser. NCBI lineage: Eukaryota > Metazoa > Chordata > Aves > Anseriformes > Anatidae > Anser > Anser anser. The sequence continues at coordinate 40,059,470 of NC_139724.1, read as the reverse complement.
AAAGCCAAAATTGACGTGATTCTATTCAGATCTTCACAGAAATTACAGTACCAAATGGTATCATCAAATGTAATGTTCTGTAGAAGAATTACATTATGTTTATTATAGTTATTTAGAGGGTTGAAAAAAATGATATGAAGATCTTATTCAGGAAGGCATTCATCAGACTGCTGCCTTTTGTGCCCAGTTTGGCTTTCAAGCTTTTTGCTCTCACCATGTGTATGTTGCTGTTCCTCCAGCCACCTCTAAGTATTTTAAAAGGAAAAGCAAATTTTGGTTATCTCTTAGTTATATCTTACAACATGATAGAAATGGTTCATTTTGTCTTACACTGCAGGTCAGCTGCAAAATCAGGAGCAGAACTAGGGACACATGGCTGCCAATCAGTAGTATTTTTATCAAACACTACTGTATGCCACACATAGTGTTATGGTATTCTTTTCAGCACTCAATAGTAATATTTAAAATTGAAGGTTGTTTGTTCGTTGTTTTTAATATAGTTATGGTTATGTGAGTCTCAGTAAAACTGTGGAGTATACAGGCATACCTGAAATAATGCTCTGCTGTATCGACCCAAGTGAGTACTGAGAAAGCACAGCATCAGTCTAGAGGTATTAATTCAGATACATCTCAGCAATGGTGGTGTTTAAAGCTCTCAGAGAGGGAAGGCTCTGTGCCAGCCACCAAGAAAAACAGGTCTCATCTATCCTAGGTGAAGGTAGGGCATTGCTTTTCAAGGCACTTGATGTGTTTCACTCTTTTTTCTTTTGCAGAGGGTGGGTATTCCTGGCCTGAGAATCACGGGAAATTAGCTCCTTCTGGCTTCCCGGTGGGGGTATCCAAGGGTCCATAAACCTCTGCTCTAAATCGCTGTGTTCATGGTTAACCTGGTGTAATTAATGTGAAATTCAGCTCCAGATATCCAAAATCTCTACGTGCCATAAATAAATAAATTAATTAATTAATTAATTAAATATGTGCTTAGAATCAAGGAGGCAGGCCAGATTTTCATGTTAATGGCTGACGGTGACCCCTCCAAAGAGCATGCCAAGGGTGAGAGAGGGGAAGCTGTTTCTGACCCCCCAAGCATAGGTATTTTCTCCCTGCTGTAACCCAGAGATTTCCTTGGAAATACCTGGAGGCATTCCTTAGCAAGTTTTTCTGAAATGAATCTAGTACAGGTACTTTCTGCCTCTGTTATGTTGAAATTGTGCTCTGATGAACAATGGAAATCAAACAGTGCTACAAAGAGAAAGGATAGGTATGTGGATGAGCATAGCCCAGTAATTGATGGGGAATGTCTGACACCTACATTTCTGTTCCTTCCTTCAGGACTGTCTCTCTCTTCTTTTTTTTCTTTCTGCATTTTTCACTTAAATTGCCGTATGCTATAGCCTCAAGCTGGTGAAGTAAATATGAAAAAAAATCTCATTATTCATTATGAATTGTCCACACTTCTAATAGTATGGGTATATAGATGCAGGGAGAGTAATTTTCATTAATGCTTATAAACCAACTTTGTTGTTGGGTTCTCATAACAACATAAATAATGAACAATAATGAACAAAATTTGTTTTGGTTTAGACATTTCACTGGAGCTATAATCATGAAATGAAAATATAGTTTTATACAGTCTCATTAGTTTTTTTTTGTTGTTGTTCTTTTCTTTTTCTTTTTTTTTTCTTTTCCATAAAACAAAATATAAGCAATGGGCTTTTCTGTTCCAAAGTAATCATTATTTTTCAGTATTTCATTTTCTGCAGTTCTCTCAAAGTGTTCCTGATAATATAGTTAATCTAGGTATTTTCATTCTAGTGACATATTATACGTTAAGTTAACCTTCAATATTACTAGGTATATTTTCATAGTTCTAGCTCAGCACAATTTCTCTTCACTTAACAATTTCTAATTTAAAGCTTTCTTTACAGTAATAAATTCTAACCTTTGCCTTCTGGCATCATTTTCTACAAAACCAATATTTGCTATTTGCAAATAAGTCTTTATTTTATCTTCACAGCTAATGATTTCTTTTTCCCGTGGAAAAACTTTAGTGTATGCTCATTCAATTTTTGAATTAACGGTAAACAGGTGTTTTCTTCACTTCTGCTTTATCATAAAAAGTAATATATATTCTTTCAGTTTTTCAACTTCCAAGACAATGTTCTTCATATGTGTGACAAAGAAAGGAATATAGTAAAATTTTACTTTTAATCGGTAAATATTGGTCTATGCCTTACAATGAAATGTATCTGCCTCATGTGGTTCTGCTGAAGGACATTAACTTGCCATTCAGCTGGGACTAATTACAAGCTGCAGCAGCTGGAGAGAGACAAAGATCAGGAGGCCAGATGGCTTGGAGAAGTGCAGGGGATTTTCTTTCAGTAACAGGTTTTAAAGGACTTCCTCAGTTATCTGGAAAAAATTATCACAGGATGTCAGAAAGAAAAACTCCTTGGAAGAAAGATCTTGTGAACAAGGTAGAAAATGTTTTTAGTGGGTTTGTTCTGTTTTTCTATAGTGGGAGTGATTAAGTTCAAGCACTCCTACCAACTAGCTTTGGAAGGTTTTGAGGTGGGAGAGTGCCTGAAAGTTGCATAGGCTTCTGGTCTCTCCTCACCACGTGTTTTGCTGCTGGGGAGGAGGAGACTAATGGGAAATCTTCATCTAGGCCTTATGTAATTGATGGTGTGCAGAGTATTTATGTACTATTTTCTATTGTGGATGTGAAAGAGTGTTGATTAGTGAAGGCTGAGCTCAGATGAACCTCTCTGGTTATTAGTGTGTGAATCCTTTATAGATGTCCACAGCAAAACTGCTATGCTCATTAAAATTAGATTGCTAGTTCAGTGATTGCTGGTTTCATCTTTGTATTTAACTGGTTCTTTCCTTTGCATATTTCTTCTCTGCTTCATTTTAGCTTATGCAAGCTTGTGTTTTGGTTATTATTAATTTTGCTGGTATATTGTTTGTTCTTGTGTGAGTCCAAGAGCTGAACGTAGCTGCACAGAGATTTCATCAAAACAATGTGTTGTAAATGGCAGGGTACGCTGAAGGTAAGCTTCACTGGCTTGGACACTTGCAACTTTGAAACACTGGATTTACATATACCAGCTCCCTAAAATGGATTTTTATTTCTAATCATACTACAGAGTGTGAATGGATAAGACTAACTGAAAATCATTTTAGGAATTTGTTGACAGCTCCTACTCATTAGACAAGCAGTCTGTCTCCTATGATATCCATTCTTCTTAGCAATGTCTATAATTTGAAAATCATAATTAACTGTGGATCCATGTTTTTTGTTTGTTTGTTTTTCCATGTGTGTGTGACGTAACAAGGAATACAGCAAAGGGACTTCAGAATTGCAGGGGTAGACATAGAAAAGTTTACTTAAAAGATTGAAAATAAATTGGAATATTATTAATTGAGCTTCTCTTTATTCTTATGGGACTAGCAAGTGGTTTGTGTGTTTCCTTTCAGATCATTGTTGTTGCACAAACCTTCATGTAGTGTTTAATCGAGGTTTTAGGTTTGAGAAGGTTATGCTTTTAGTTTTGCATAGTCAGTAAGGTTAGGTCTAGTGGCAGAAGTGGAAAGATACATATGTTTATCTGTACAGTCATTTAGCCAATGATCAATAAATGTCTGACGATAAATCAATATGGATGTAATCTCCAGTCTGTGGGCTTCGAAGAACAATCTCCTGAGCATTCTTACCACAAAATCTATATTCACTCCTGTCTTCATTCAAGCTGATTTATGCTCTGATGCTGTTTGCTTTCAAGGACCTCCATTTCTCTAAGTGCTGCCTAGTAGGTAAGCAACAATCCATCAGAGCACTACTAATATCACAGAGGCTTATATTTAATTACAGATAACAGGTCCAGTGGGACTTGGAACAAAATAACCAATCATTAAGATTTGATATACTAAAATATAAAAAGCGAGGGAAGCCATAAAGCACAAAGGAACTGCGTGAAATAAATAGGTATTCTGTTGTTATGCTCAAAACATGTGGAATGTGAGAATAAATTGTATGATAAAGTGTATTTTCAGTCTTGATTTTTTTTCACATAATTAAATACAACTGGTAAAGAAAAGAATAAATCTATTGAATAACCAACCAAATACTCCTGTGAATAGTCAGCATAAATTTGGTGTCTTAATTAAATGTATGTGGAGAGTATTTATGGGTTAGTTCTGTTTTTAAATATAAATATGCATTTTTATTTTGCCGTAATATCAAGAAAATGTAGTTAATCTTCCTCTGTGTATGAGAGAGATTTTTGGCATCCCTTCTTCCTGTACATTTAAAGCGATGTAGTTCCTACATATCAGAGATATCACAATTTAATTCTGAAATATTCCTTAAATTTGCTCATATTTGCATATTTAAGAGCTAGATTTTTTCAAGCAGACTTGTGAAAACTGACCCTGCTGCTACAGCCAATGTCTTTAAACTGATAAATGTCAGCCCATACTAACTCTATGTTTAGGGAGAGTGGTATGCAATAAATATGAGCAACTCTAATGTTGCTCTAAATGTAGTTCTGATATAGTAAAACCAAACATTATGGATAGCCTGAGTTTGTTAGGAAACTAATTTAGCAGAAATACAGCTTAACGATATCAGTCCTATTTGAAAATTCATTTTATCTGAGCCCAATATTAATCCATTAATTTTTCTAAGCTGATGAAAGTAATTTTAAAAAGAGGAGGCCTGTTTTCTGCAATAAATTCTGGACTAGTTTAGTCCTGTATCCTTGCACGATGGACCTAAACCAACAACAAAGTTAAGCCAGAACAGATACAAATAAAAGGTGATTAAAATAATCATCTACAGCTGTCATAGCTGAAGCTTTTGAAATGATGTAAGGAAGAAATCTTCATTAGTTAGATGGAGATAAAAGGGCCAACTGATGGAAGAGTAGGAAATAAAATGAAAGAGAAGGCAGAAAGACTGCAGCCAAAATAAAACAAAGTAAAAATGCCAATGAAGATATTTAAGGCATGTGATGTGGTAACTATTATTTCAGCTAAAATATGCCTCTCTTAGCAGCTGGTTAAAAGCTGGACCGTTGCTAATCACTGTCAGCTCCTCGGCTAGCTTTTGCTGAAGAAATCTGAGATACTGACCTTTGGCTTCTGAAAAGACAACCTCAAGTTGAGACTCTTGGAAGACACTTAATCTGTTTAAAAAAAAAAATGTCTGCAAATCTGCATGTCTATATAAAGGGATTATTGTTAAAGTGTCTGTGAAATATCAGTGAAAGCACTAATCTCCAAGGAAAGACAGTTCTGTGAATTTACTGGTCACTGGATCTGTACCTGTTAAGGTTTCTTTTGTTTGCTTGTTTTATTTAGGAAGGTAACCCCACATTTGGAGTGCTCTGAGGACTTTCAGGTATCTTTCACAGGTGTGAGTTTGCAAGTATTGTTATTTACCCACTCAAAAATCTGCCTAAAACTTCAGCATTTAAATAATACTTAAAAAAAAAAAAAAAAAGACAGTAAAGATTTTTTTATTAAGATTTTTGAGCTTGTGAAATAAGGAAGTTCATGAACATGCACTCGGTAATGTGCAGATGTATAAACAAAGGCTAAGCTGAATGGGTTGTGCAAATTGGGTTAAGATTAAGAGGGAAGAGTAAAGGTTGGCTTTAGTCTCACAGGTTTGCTGCCTATCAGTTTGTAACTTGGCATAATATTACTGATATTATGTAATAGTAGTAATATATACAATATATATAATATTTGCAAATTATACAGATCACTGTCTGCATAATAAAATATGCCTTCTATAAAATAATGATGGGGTGGGAAAGGGAAGAAAACTGAAACTTCTTTAAAGTTGTATGTGTCTTCCTGATGATATATAAAAGGTAAGCAAGGTTAAGCCTGCTTTTGGACTAAGTTCCCTGACTCTCTAAGAGAGTCTGCTTTAGTATGACTGGTAACAGTGTGTGTTAAATGCTGTGGATTCTTTAAGTTCCTTTGTGTTCCCCAGCATTAGACTGTGGAGCCAGATTGAAGAGTTTTTTTGTTGTTTTTTTTTTATGGACTATACTATTTTTTAATGGCTAGGTTTTCTGTTGATTATTTTCAGAAGTGCCAGGCAAATTTGATGCTTCTCACTGAAACTTAATTTTATTTCATATTCAGGAGGTCTGGTCATTTCTATTAATTGAAATAAGAGTTAATGCTGCCAAGCATCTCTGCTAGGTAGACTAGATGTTGTATGCTAACTTATGCGCCATTTAGGTAAATTTCTTATCCTGAAAAGGCTTTGAGTATTGATGGTGTGATGGTAGGTATCCAATAAGTAGCGTACTTCTGTATGATGTTTCCATGTGTCAGCTGGAGTGCTGGTATTGCAGGCATCAAGAAGTGCAGCAGTATTTCTGAGTGGGCGGCTCCATATGGGGAAGCTTATCTGAATACCTGGAGTCCCAGCTAGTCCCTAAAAGAAGTTAAATCACTCTTTGGTACGTGGTGGTATATCATCCAGGGATAGGCTAATGTCATCCAAGAAAATAAATACAAGGTGAATGGTGGTGGGAGGATGAAAGAGAAGAGAAGGATGAGAAACAAAATAGTTTACAATCCTTAGCTGGCAAACAACACGTTAGAGATCTCTTTAATTTCAGTTGCTAATTATATTTTACATTTTTTCATGTTAGATTCTAGAATGGTCTGAAAATGTAGGATTATCACTCATGCTTGGTCAAGGTTTACTGTGGTTGTCAGGAGGTTTGTAGAGAGGAGCTGGAATAACAAATTAAAAGTGCTTAGGATTTGGAGGCAGTGCAGAGGCCTATCTCTAAATTTATTCAACTTCTTTATCACAGCAGCACAGATACTTCTATTTCTCTGCATAAACCACAATTCTTGTTGCTTGCAAGATATTCTGGCACAATCGTGGTAGGTATACATATGCTTGCTCTTTGTACTTGGGGTTTCACTCAGGTACATTATTTACTATACACAGAGTGTTTGTTTTCCTGTTTTTCTTTTTTTTTTTTTGGTAAAAAAATCTGTGAAGATGCAGCAATACAAATATTTTAGTAGTTCATATTCACAAGAAATGCATGAATTGGTACTTGAAGTCAAATGTGACTAACTTTAGAAAACCCTTAAAATACAGGAAAATTGGAAAATCTTTCTAAAAAAAAAATCCCTATGTCATGCATATATGGACTAGTAATGTGAAATGATTTTTACTAGCATGTTCTAGTAAGTGTGCAAATGTGTTGGGGGGGAGGGGGAGGATGTGTTTATGCACATCCTGCTTTTGTTTGTCCTCCACAGTGACAGAAATCTATCACTGTTTTCCTGACTTGCCATTCACTTTTTGCATGTTCTGGAAATACTTTAGATTTCCATACTTTTATATGGATTATAGATTTATGTTAGTTGCTTCCTGTTTCAACTCATTCTAAAAAAAAGAAAAAAGGGGGGGGGGGGGGGGGGGACGGGACAAGAAATCCCCCAATGGTATTTCGGAGAAGGAGATTCTGTCAAGGTATAGAACCTGCGTAGTTTCAGAGTGTATTGGAAATTGCTTATGGAAACCATTTGCTACAGTGTCATGGATCTTAAAAAGATTTTTACTGCAATTCAGAAATAAATCTGTGATTACAAGAGCTGTTTCTAGTCTATACCTGTTACTGATTGTTCAGCAGTTGTTTTTTTCTAGAATTAGTATATCTTGTTTGACTATATAAAAGTAATATGCAAGGTAAATTAATCATGGTTACTTTGAATCAGAATTTAGCTTCTGTACTGGTGGGCATACAAACATTTACCTAGATATCCTGTTACAGAGAGTAATATAATTTCCATTTGGTGTACAGGCAATTAGATCGTGAATTCTAAATGCTGTGTTTTAATAATGCATCCATATACACAAATTCATTGAATTCTGACTTAAAAAAAATTAAAAAAAAATAATCATGGGTATAGAGCTGCTGCCCCCAACATGCATTAGCAGAAATCCTGTTCTTGCCTGACTGCCAAATAAATGTCCATTCTCTTAGCTTCAGATTGACTCAAGGGTTTAGACACCTGAGCTATGGATACTAGGAGAAATTTGGGAACAAAAGAGACAAGCTGACTAACAGCAGAAAGCATGATTTATGAATAATTGCTTAAATTGTCAATGTGTGTAACCAGTAGATAATATTCATAGAATCTGACAAGACATGGCTTGTCAATATGAAAAATAATGTGACAAATAGAAAGTAAGCAGAAAAGATGCAAAGTGTCACCTTACAGCTATGAGTACAAATGTGATGAATGGGATTGGTAGAACTCTCATCCAATTCTTATTATGGAGGTAATTACAAAATAAGGTATTTACATGATAGTTTTACTTCAGCTCGTGTGCCCTTCAGCACTCTGATAATATTTTAGTTTGGAGGTAGAAAGGATTCTTGTTCTTGCTTACGATAACTAAGATAAAATCCTTGTCTGAAATCCTGTTAGTTCTATTGTATGCTTTCTTCTAATACTTGCTTTTGATGGTGATGATGAGATATAGTAACAGAGTAAATGATGGCACCATATTGCTAATTAAATGTTCAGATAATCAATCACATTATATAACTGTATAAACCTAGTCAGAAAAATGGTTTGTTACATATCTATTTAGAACAATTATTGAATCATTTTTTTTCAAGGTATTAATTTTCTTCCAGTGGGGACTTAATCTAGTCTGTGCTAGAGGACTTACATTTGTATGACTTGCATGAATCCTCTTTAGCTTATGGAGTATAGTAAGACAGTATTTGGTGCCAGATGAATGGAATGACAAATATATTTGATTTATTGTAGTACAGTGCTAAAGGTAGAATTTGACCTAACAGCAAACAAAGTTCTTGTTAGAATGTTGTATTTTATTTTACTATTGGTAAATCTTCTCCAAAACAAACTATTTGCATGTGCATGACCCACTTCAAAATTCCAGCAATTTCTAATTATTTACAATGAATTGAGAGGGTTATTACCTAGGTCAAGGCTGCTATAAACAAGTTAGTGAATTCAGCTTCAGAATCTTTAATAAAGAATAACAGGTGTGAATATATAGTGTTAGCTGCTTCTGAGGTTAACAAATCCTATGCATGCTCTTGCACTTTTATACATAGAGTGCAGCTTTTCAGTAAGAAAGAACATACTCTTGGATGCTTATACAGGAAACAAATGTGAAGTCTCTGTTTAGCAACAGAGAGCAACTCTATCTGTCACAGTGTGAGACCTGTCATCAATGTATGTGACTGAAAAACCAAAGCTTTGTCAGGTATAAAATGAAGTAACCTGAGACAGTACAAAGACAGATGCAGCAATGAAGAAAATACCCGATCTACATTCCAACTTGGTAGTACTAACCAATGTTTTGCTAGTACTAACCAACACTCTTCAACCCTTGTTTTCTTGCTGAAAGCCTTGCCAAGGCTTTCAAAGTTTCTTCAAGCGCTGGTCCCTATTATCTAGTATCTGTGTTCACTTCTTACTAGAGAATCTGAAATACTATTAAATGGCTCTCAACTAAATCCTTAGGAAGCTTTTGTGAGGAAAGGAATAAACTTATAAGGCTCTAGTCGTTTCAGTCCTGCAGAAGATTTTTTTCTACCTCAGAAAATGATCTGGACCATCATGCTTGTACTTCTAATCTCTGGAGAAACCCCTTTAAGGGTGTTCAAGTCCTCCCAGAGGAGTGAAGGAGAATGAGGAGGCAGAGAGCAGAGCAAACTGACCTGGGATGCACAGGCACACGGCAAGGTTAGGCAGGAGAGCTGAGCAGGTGCACCACCATGCCTCTGCAGAGACAAGGAAATAGTTATTTCCCAACTGAAGTGGTTCTGCTGATGTTCACAGGCAGATGAAAGACGTATTGTTATTTTCTTATGGTTGGGGCCATCCTATTGTTTCTGATCTTGGATGGATCCAAGGAAGGGGACACAAAGCAGTAATCACACCCACCTTAGCTCTTCTTTGAGCTGATGCTTGAGACTAGAGGGTGGGGAAGAAGTTAGAGATGGATTTCCTGAGACACTTAAATTCCCAGCATTTGTGATTGGAGCAGTAAATGTAGAGTGTTTGTATTCTCCTCTGTTTAACCTGCGCATGCAGTAGCATAATATACCTAAGCAGAAGCTCCACTCTCCCCATCTGACAATTCCCTGTTGGACTGAGGGAAAACTCGCAGAGGATTACTAAAGCTAAGTTGCCATTGAATCAGGAAGAGGTATCTCCAAGTTAAGGCTGATGCAAATAAATAAGGTAGGGAAAGAATGCTGTTTCTACTTGTGCCTATTAGGTGAAAGGTTTCAACCCCTAAGACTGTCAAATTGGTTATTTCTTACTGACTTATTTTAGTGTAGTCTATAATAAATAAGTTGACAGATAACAGGGAGCATGCAGTGCATGCAACTAACCAAACCTCAGCGCATTATGGTCTGCTTAAATCCAATGTACTTCAAAGAGCATAAGAAAACTTTTCAATTTTTATTCTTTTTATTCTGGGGGAACAGGTGGGAGGTTAAATGTTCCATTTCTTTAGTATGGGCTGGGAAGATTACCACTTTTTAATTCAATAAAGCAGAATGTATACTGTATTAGATCTAGACATAGATCTAGATCATTAGATCTAATATTGTATTAGATCTATACATGGTCATAGCATCTCTCTCTTCTCTTTATTGTGCTCCCTATGGATGTGGAAGAAGATATCCAGAAAGCAATTTTTTCTTTTAAATCTTTGGACCTGGAAAACATTTGCAATCTAAAAGAGCTGTTGTGACCATGCTGTGAGACCCTAGGGCTCCCAAAAGCTAGGATTATTGTTTCCATTTGATTTTGGTAGAGGTGACCTAGTTAGGCAAGGGAGCCCTGGGAACTTAATGTTCGAGGAAGAGCTCTCCTGCTGGCTTTTCATCATGACATGAGTATGTGTAGTTCCTTGCATCAATGTGCCTTGCATTGCATTGATTTTCATCAAAGCAGAGCACAGGATTTCCAGTTTTCCTCTTCTTTCAAGTTGGAGGAACTCTCAAATCAGTCCTTGAAATACTATGATTTTTCTCATTGTTCTGTCAACTGATGGAGATCTCATACATGCGGAGTGAGAACTGTTGGCCAACCTGTGGGTTTTGGAGTTGGCCTGATTGTTTAGGTGTTTTAGCATTCTTCATTGTACTTGGTAGTTTTAGAAGGGACCAAGGAAAAATCCAGCATAAATACAAGAAAAAAATAACCTGTGCGTGGAAGGAGCTATTAAAATATTCTATTCAGAAGACAAATGGAACAAACACTGGAGAGAAACAGGGACTGAATTTAGCTGTCATGGAGGGAAAAATGTACATGCTTTCCCAGAGTGTTTCATTACACAGACTTCCATAATTAAGTTATTAAACACTGTGCAGGATGGGGACAAATCCTAAAGAAGAATAAAAAAAAATAAGAAAATATTGCTCAGTTTATACATTGACTTCATTGAATTATATTCATTTAAATTTCAGTTTTGATGACATGTCAAGGCTTTGTGGAAAATCTTTCAATTAATGAACACGTAGGTTGCTCAGACAACATTATTTTTCTTTAAAGTTGTTTTAAATAGACTCTTTCTGAAGCATTGATCATAATATATTTATAATAGTGTTTTATTAACTTGTTTGAGCAAAGATAAATGAAAGAAAACAGAGTAAAACCAAGAAGCACTTGTTGTTTTTCTAATGATTTCTCTCTAGAGTAGTGTGCTTTTTGTAGAAGAAAGAGCACATTTCCTGCTCAGTACAAAAAGAAGTATTTTCTGCTCTTGCATCAGTACAGTGTTCCCTCGCAGCTGTTCCTGCCTCCCTGTGGGGAATGCAATAAGCTGCAATTAAATGCAGGTGCTTGGAAGCAGGAGTGCCCTTGCTCTGTTTAACAATCTGAGGCAAAAAAAAAAAAAAAAAAGATCTGGAGAGACAGGAATCTACCTTCTGTTTAATGGGGCATGAACACTTTTTCTTGGCACCAAGACAAGTGTCTACCTTTTGTTAGAAGTACATTTCTCTTTTTCCCTAGGTAGAAAGACAGAGGCCTACCTCTTGTTTATTAGTTCATTGCTAGGAGAGAAAGAAGCTAAACAAGACCATATGCTGTGAGGGGAAAACAGCAGTCCCTAGGCACAGAAAGAAGAGCTCTCACCTTTGTAGCGTAACACTGCATATTTCTGTTGCTATAAGGTATGTGGAGAGGGGGAGAGAGGCAGAAATAGGCAGAAATATCTCCTTCCCTCTTCCCCCCCCCCCCCTTTTCCCCTTCTTCCCCCTTCTCTCTCTGTAGTATAGACATAGTTGAGGAGTGGTCATAAGCAGACATCTCTTAAAATAGAATGTAGTTTGTATTTTTCTGGAGTATATGAAACTTTGTGTTGGGGAGATAGCTGGGAACAAACAAAAGGCAGAATATATGTCTGGGGAGTAACCTGCTAGATGTTTCTGGCTGTGAGCAGCAGCTCCTAGAAGTGCTAGAGGTCCCGTTATCAGCAGGAAGGTGAGCCCTGCTGTTTGGAGCAATGTAGGTGAAAGCACTCACACAGACAGCTCAGCAGAGATGAATTGCTTTTCCAAACTCTTGATCTCTCTGACAGATGCTCCAGTGAAGTCTTGTTAACTCTACCACAGAGATTGTGTCTTGCCCTGACCAAATAGTTGTTTGCATCTGTACTCTGCGGGTCCCAGTTCACCATTTATCCCCCTGATCTGCTGGGTGCAGAAGGGCAACATCTCAAAATGGCAGTCAGATTATGGGGTCTCAAAGAAACAGAGAGATACAATTAATGAAACCACATTTCACTTTGGGTTTGAACCTTGATCTACTATCACTTCAATAAACCTAATTCCTTGGAGAAAATGCTTTTGTTTTGCCCATGACCACGAGCCAGATGCCTCTTCTCTGCCATCCCTCTTGACTCCCCTCCCCAGTGCATGTGCAGCACTTCTAGCAGTGATGCACAGCTCTGAACTGCAGATGAGGTGTGAGTTGTGTGGCATGTGCCTATGGCTGGTGCCCAGCCAAAAATATGTCCTTTGCTTTAGAGTCTGTTTTTCCACATAAGCTCCACCCCTCCAACAAAGGATGTTATTCTTCTGTTGAAGGGCCTGTTGTTATGAAATTCCTAGGAATGTCATTCTTCTCGATCCTCTCTGACTTCTGTCAAGCTTAGCTCAAATACAATAACATTTATGGGGGGAACTGGTGTGAGCATATTTACATTTTAGAGTAATAATTACATATGCCATGTTTGATTAAAAAATATGTGCTTGAGTTAAAAAGAGTGCTTGTATTGAACAGTCTTCTGCAGGAGGGCTCTTCCCTCATCAAGTCTTACAAGCTATGCCACAGTTTCAAGTTGACAGTTCTTGCTAGTGACTTACTAGATTTACACAGCAGATCTACTGCAGGTCTTCAAGCAAGCTGTGAGACAAAATTTTATCTTCTGAAAAACAAAACTGAAAATGGAGCTTTAAAGGTGTTTTCAGTTTAATGTTTTTTAGCTTTGAAGGTTCAGATTTAAGGGAAGTTACCATCCATTGTGAAATGTGTGAAATTATCTTTTTATTGCGGGTTAGAGTGTAATTAATGCCTGTACGCTATGAAGCAAATGCACAGTTCTTAGAGGTTCCCCTAACAGTCGATAGGTTATGAGATTTGTTTTGTTTTGGGATTCAGTTCCCTAAACAGGTCGGAGGTCTAGGGTATTCAAGAAATTGGTGCAGAGCTTACATGACGCAAGACACATATTCTAGAAAGGCAGCTGAAGGCAGTCAGGATGCTGTTTGACACTTAAAATTATGCTTAAACTATATAGCTTATTTTTCTTTTGAATCCTACATGTTATGCCTGAGTCTTAACTCCCATTTTGAGATCCCTCATTCTATATGGAGCAAAGATTTTGGTGTCTGTTTTGTCTTGCTGATAGCTACAGGAGACATTTTGCCAGTGAACTATGGTTTGGAAACAATATGATAAACTGACGTTGCCTTTTTCCCCTTGTTTCTTAAATCTCATCTCTTCTTTAAAATCATTAAATTACATTGCTGGAAAATAGTTTGGAGAATTTATGCTGGGAAGTTCAAGAAATTTCCAGATTTGAATTAATTGTAGTTGTTTTGGTAGCAGAGACAGGTTTTAGGTTGGTGTTTTTATAACATCATGATTATAGACCTTGGCCTTTACGTTTGAAAAATAATAGATACTGAGCCATGTTGTGAAAACATTCTTACTGGTGTGGTTCAGTCATTTGCTTTATGAAATGCAGTGTAGATTCTAAATATCTTCAGCATAATATGGGTCAAAATTTAGTTCATGCAGTCTGTGTTTAAGTCACAGGGCAGAAGTTTTTCTTTCCACTGGAAAGTTTATAGCTTAGTGAAGGCTTCTTTAGGCATGACATCTCTATCTTCACAAAATTCTATTTTATAGATAACTTGAACTGGGAGAAGTTGTCTTACCATACTAGACATAAACAACGGGAGTACTTGCAAGAGTATTCAGGTTCTACATTAACTTATCAAGCTTCATTTTGTATTGCAGAGTAATTAATGATGTCATTTGGTGTTCTCTTTTTTTTTTTGGATTTAATAACAGTTCAAATATAACGAGAAATAAATTATGTTTCAAGGCAGCAGACTCAGCTTGACAGTTAACAGGCTCTTCTAAGGGTCAGTAAATTCTTTTGCACAGCTTTCCTAATTATGAAGGAAAAAAATCTATCTTTAAAAAGAATGAATATGAGATGGAAGGGCAGATGCATAAATTGCGAGGAAGGGGGATTAGGAAATAACTGAGAAAGCTGCATCTGTGCAAAGTAAGTTCGATTCTCCATGGATTATTCAAAGCTGGCTGGTATTTTTAGTCTTGTTTCGGAGAGGGGGTGAGAGGTATTTCCTCTCTTCTGCTACACATCTGGCCAAAATGTCCTCTATTCCACTCAAACGTAGTAGCCAAGAAAGCAGGTTTCAGGCAGTTTTGAATTCTGTGACTCTAAGAAGAGTAGATCTTACAACAGCCTCTACATATTTTATCTGAGAGGTACATTTGTATATCTTTGAATGTTGGCAGCTGTGGTGGCTAAATAGCCTTTTTTTTTTCTTTTATATGAGGTTTTATCCTCAGGGTATGTGTATTGGGGGTGTTTTGAAACAAGGTAATTAAATAGCAGTAGTTTCCTGTAATGGAGATTATCTAATTGGCTAGCTATTTAATGGGCTGCTTTGATATTTAAACTAACTCATACCTATAACTGTACATAGAGTTGAAATAAGTGCTGCCCATAATGAGCCTTCCCCGCTACCCCCCTTTCTTCTGTTATGTGTGGCTTCAGGTGAACTGTGAGAACAAATATAGAAGACAATCTTAGTTTGTCAGTTTGGAAGTAAAATACAATACGAATTGCTGCTTTTGTATAAAGTAGCACACTGTTGTCATGAGGGTTTTTTTTTGTCCTTCCCCCTGCCTCATCCACTCAAAATAAGAGAAAAACATAACTACTTCTGGGGAGGAGGGGATTTGAAAATTTACTCTGTTACTTCATAGCAATTTTGAGACTAAAACATGCTCACAGTATTCAAAGAGAATATTTCAGAAAGTGAATGCAATGGCATGATGAAATAGTCCTTCAGGTAGGTCTGAGGTATGAAGAATTGATTGACTCTATGCCCCTAGCCTTCAGAGGTCAAAGTTATAAGCCAAGATAACATAACTCTTGAACAAGGCCGTGGAAGAAAGTGGAAGAGACAGAAATGGCTGAATTAAATCTAGAGGTCACATTCAGGGTTATGAGGCATTCACTGAACGTTAGCACCTTTGTCATTAACGTTTCCAGGAGGTCACAGGGGACCTGTGACCAGGGAGCTCTCTCCCTTAGAGCACTGTGGAAAAAAACAATAATCTGTGATGTGTGTCTGTCTTTCTCACTTTTTCCCCTTTGGTGTGCTGTAACTGATTTTAATAATGTGCTTTGGAGGATGATCCCCATTCTGTGTCTTTTTTTTTTCCTCTTGCTATGAAAAAGTAAACTTAAAGTTAGCTTGACTTAACTGCAGCTACAGCACTTGCTTATTTTTGGTGGGAATTGAATAAAAAGGGTCAAAGTCTGGCCATCAATAAAAAAAAAATCCTTTTCTGGAGGGTGCAGACAAATATCTGGACATCAGACCAGCCCAACTGCTGTAGTTGCAGATTAAGTAGCTGTTGCTATGCCAGAAAGAGGAGGAAAATATAAAAACATTCTCTTGACGGTGAGGTTGCAGCCCCAATGATAACTTAAGAGGTCTCCTCCTCAGTGCCATCTTCTTTCAAGCAAAATATTGGAACTTACTTTCTTATGACATCTAGCAGAATTGCACAAAAAGTTTTGTTTTTCCTGCACACCATCTTATTCCCTTGCTGATCACGGTATCAATTCACTAGGACACAATCTTGATTAAGATCATGCCCTAACTTTTTACTGAAGCTTAAAATCTTGGTTCTTGGAAGCAGTCATGTGACATAGTCACTTGCAGTAGCTCTAGTATTGGAGTATTTACTGTGAATCTCTAATGAGCAGGAAGCAAGCAAACAAAAGGTCTCCAGTTGGCATTATTAACATTTTGTGTCTTAATTATTATTACTTTCTTAAAAGGCCTGTGAGACTACTTCTTTTTCCATATGTTCATTTTTTAAGATGAAAGCTGATGCTAAAGTACTGGATAAAAATATATTCTTCTCCTCTTCAGTCAGTTTCTTCTCTCAAATTTTTAATACAATTATCTTCATATCAAGCATTTGAAGTGTCAGATATTTAAGTGTCAAATAATACAATTATTTTAAAAGCACATAAATTGTATAAGAACTACTTTACGACCAGGATGGTGATTTAACTTCTATACAATACAGTTTTTTCCAAACTTCTTTTAAAACAGACATCATTTTAAAAATAAATACAGAAACATACAGCTCTATGTGCTTGTCCTTGTTGTTAATTTACATGAGGAATGGTGGTATTTTTTGTTTGTTTTTAAATGTTGGTCATTAACATCATGACTTACCAAAGTGAATAAGACATAAAATAGATATTGTAAAGGTGATGAAAACTGAAATTTTCTGGATCTCTCCAGGATTACTTTGCAGCTTTGAATCGAAGTTTAAAATGGGCCAAATTCTTCCCAAGTGTATCTCCTTTGAAGAGTACTGATTTATGCCAGAAATAAATCTGACCTGATGGATCTCACTTATGATGTGGAATCAGTAGAAGTGCTTCCAAAACCATACTGTAGACTGCACTTCTTTTGCCTTGAGGTTGGTGATTAAACCCTCAGTTCCTTCTCCTGTCTGATTCTGGGCTGCTGTGAGATTTCCCATTCAATGCTGTAATTAGGTAAGAAGGAGATGTGGAAAGAGTGGGTTGTAATTTTACAACACCAGTTACAGAGGTCATGTAAGGCAGGTGTTAGGACATTGCAAGTTGCTTGCGTTTCTTGTTCCTGTTACACATGTTTGATTTCTCTAAAATGGTGCCCAGTACCTCAGGTGTCATGATACCAGGTTGTCCCAGCTAGATTCTAACAGAAGATCCAGTCAAATGTGAAAAGTCTAAGAAGTCAAGATCATGGTTGCAGCTTGGATCAGTTTACCGACTTTGAATCCACTGTTTTGTTATGGTGACTGAGGCAAAGCTGCTTTGCAGTCTGGTAGCATTTCACAAAAAATCTGAAAGCTGAAAACTTGCTGAAAAATGCACATATGGCGGAATAGCAAGTGATGGAAATCCAAAAGATAATTTTTTTTTTAATTCATTGATGTAGACATTGAACAATGGGAAGCTATGATTGTGTAGTAGAAAAAGGCTTCAAAACATTCATGTAGAATTCATAAGTAGAAAGAATGTCTGTATCTAGGACCCATTAAAGTTGTGTCCTTTCCCATGCAGGTACATTTCAATTTTTCTTCAGCAGTCGTGTAAATAGTACTCATTGGTCCTTTTCATTTTTCTATAATGTAAAGTATTAAAAAAATTGTACCTCAAATGTGAAATGTTAAATCTGATTATTATTATAACTGTTTTGACTTGCCATAGTGTAGTATTCTAACTGGCTTTTGGTCTTAATCTTTTAACATTTTGAGGTAACAAATGTTATAGTCCTGCAGACCAGGGAATCTAATTAGATAACTCATTTATAGTTTGTATTCCTCCATGTAATCTTCACTGTGCAAAGTTCATGTCGCATTTATGATAACAGCAATAGAAAAGTAACGTGGAAAGGAATCAGTTGAGATAGGCCAATAGTTGAATCGGTAGTTTGCTCTAGGCCTTCACATGTGTTAGCTAATAATGAATTATTAGATTCTATCTAATAATTCTATTTTATCTCTATCACTGTTCAGATAAAGGTTCTTCATTAGAAGATCTAAACTTGAGGTACATACAAAGCTAAGTTTTGTAATTTGGCTGCTAGCAAGTTTGCCTTCTATTGGTTGAATCTTATGGTGATTTGTAACGATGGTATAGCTTCTGTTTCCAGTTTGATGTGAGAAATTTCCTTCAGGTGTAGGAATATATTGCTTTATCTTTAGTTTTAATGAGTTTGTTACTCCTTGCAAAGTGACAGTATAGTAGCCAACTAAGTTCCCTGCTTTCTAAGTGGTGTATTTTCTTTATCTCTGTGCTATGGACAGGGTAGATGTTATTGTTTTAAGCTGCTGTGATTCATGACAGTTTTTGTACAATGACATTAATGACAGTTTATAAAATGGAAATACACCAACTGCCACCTCACAAGACTGTTTTTTTCCACAGCTTCACTGAATTAATAGCTCAGTCAGTCAGCCTGATAAAGAAACCCAAGTCTCTGTCTTCCTATTTCACTTCCAAAAAATTCATGTCTAAAATTAAAAATGCTTAGTATTGTTGAATAAATTATCTTACACCTTGACTATCAATGCAGTTTTGCTGCTAACCTAATTTCCATGAGTTATTTGCAGTTACATCTGACTTTATCTTGATAATTTCTCTTGATCAACTCTTTTGGTGAGTCAACTCCATTTTTCTCCCACCAAGTTATTAACTATTCCAAGACTGATCCTTGGAGGACTACTTGAACAACATTCTTCCAGTCTACTGCAAATAACTGTTATTTTTCTTTAGTTTATTCTTTACACTGTATACAGTTCTTGTATTACAACCTGGCTTTTACAGCTGAACTCATGATTTTTTGTTATAGTGCTATATTGAACATTCTGTAATATATTTGAACTTAGTTTAAATTTCTTTTTTTTATAAAACAGTTATTGTGTTAATCTGAAACAATCTACTTTGAATAAAATTCAATACAAATTTACCAAACTTCCAATACTTAGATACCCATCTTTTATAAACAAGTTTTTAAGGATAGAGTTTTGGTCAACTGGGATCAGACTAATGATCTTAAGTTTGTTTGATCCATGTTGTTTTCTTCTCCTCCTCCTTTGAAAAGAGGTAAAAGGTAATTTCTTCTTGTTGTTTTGTACATATATATATGTGTGTGTGTGTGTATATATATATATATGTTGTGTGTCTATGATCTTAATATTACTGTAAGTTACAAACTTAAAAAAAATAAAAAATAAAAATCTTGGTACAGATATCCAATACCTATATCCAATAGTTTCACAAGTGGTGAAGCAATTTGCTTGGTTTTGGGGCCATACCTTATGTTATCTTTAATCTCTGTGTCATTCTCAGTAAATGCTATCCTTTCTATTTGGGTTGGTTTTAATTTTACTCCCTAGACTTCCAAGTAACTCCAGTGCCTTCTTAGGGGAAGTTTTGTCGCTTCTTTAGCAAATTCCTTCCCTGCTCAAAAAAAGTAGTAGTAGATGCACTCTTTCAGTAGCTCTTTTACTTTTGTCAAATTATGCTACCTGCAGAGAAGCCGAAACATGAACGAAGGGTGGGGAAATACTGTGGGACCATGTGAAATAGACCAACTGTCATCACTGTGCTTAATGGTTGCTGCTTACTGGTATTAAACTAGATATTTTTTTTAAGAAAATATTGTCCTTTAATTTACTTACAGCAAATGATCATTAATAGTAAGATATCTGAGAAGAACTTGTTAATGTGCACAAACTCTTTGTGAAAGAAACTTGAAAAAGTGATATATAAAGTAATCAGTAAAAAACAAAAGTATTTAAGTTATAGAATGAATTATTTGGAGGCTAGATTTCAATGGTTATCTCTCTATTTTATGCTAAATAAAAGAAGAAAAGAAAAAGTATTTTCATGTTCTCAGTGTTTTGTCCTGTTCCTCAACCAGCCAGGAAGAAAAGGCTAAATGTCATCTGAAACTGAAGCAATTTTACAATTCTTTTTGCCAGCCCAAATTACTTTGGGCTCCCTTAACACTAGACAGAGCAGTTTTTAAATCTTGTTTTCTTAGCAGACCAGAAACCCTGATGGCCTTAAAGGAGCAATATCATCTTCTGGTTGACAGAGCTTGATCTGATCCCAGATATCCCATGACTCTCGCTTTTCTGCTATTAACTTCACATAGTTGCTACCACCAGTCTACTTACTTTCCCTTTAAATTCATCCAGCTGTCTGTCAATCTCAAATTTTAATACATATCTATCCTTCTAGTATTTGGTACTTATTACAAAGCTGGCTTTCCAGAAAGCTGCCAACAGTTCAGATTCTGAGAGCACTGAAGAACACACTAAATAACAGGGTTGTAAATGTATTATTCAAATATAACTTACTTTTGTAGGTTGCTGCTTGCTGTCACCTGAAAAGGAATAAAATTTTACACACGGAATAACACTGCTTCAATTAGATATTGTTCAAATATTAATAACAAGTAGTTAAATATCTGTTGTGTACACACTTTTTAAAAAGGTTTTGTATGTAATGCAGATTTCTTAAGACTGTAAGAAATACATGAATTCTAAAGTAAGAACATGCACTTTGCCAAGAATATTTTAGCGATGTGTCTATAAGCATACTTGGAAAAGCATTAGTTAGAGTACCATGCCTTATAGGAATATTATCTATGTCTCAAGAAAAATACACCTTGATAGTGGTCCACGAATAATACTTTAATGGATGTTCACAGAATAGTTATGTTCCTGATTTAACACAGGAATTTGGTCTTCTGTGGTGAAAGTCAAATAACCTCATGTAGGGTCACATAACTGAGCTATGTGGGGAATCACTGAAGTTGGCTATAACCAGTAGCATCTATCTCCATATTGGGTATGTAAGACTGTACAATAATCACTGAATTGTGTAGGCGTCCCCTTTCTTTAAAATCCGTTACTCTCAGGTAGTTGATCACTCAGAGGTATTGTACTGGTCAGCATGTAAGTGTTGCTTTCTTATAACTGAAGGGCAATGTATCTATTGCTCACATTAGGTTTGGTACTTCTACCTGGAAGGTGTGCTGCAATTGGGGCACAATATCTTGTTGATGACTGTTTGACCTTGTTGGACTGCAACACCAACTTGATAGATAGATGGAGTAAATGGCCCAGAGTGGGACAAACTGGCAAACCCACCTGCTGCTGCTGTCTGATTCTTTAATGGTTGATGTACTCCACAAAAAAATACCTGTTTAAATCCTGTACAGTCTCACCTACCTTGGTGGTCTGGAGACAAGTCTGAGACACTGCTGTTTTTTGACTATTTTTTCAAGGTGACAAGCACAGGAACCTGACAGTGATGTTTCTCAGGAGAACCAAAATGCTATTGGAATAAAAGAAGCAGCGATGGGATAATTAAGTCTGTATGTTAAAATAAAGGTGCTGGTGTAGGCCAGGGCAGATGGTGACTGGGACATTTTCTTTCGTGTTCTCTGAAGGACCCAGGCACCTGTAGTGTTGGCTGAGATTCCACACTGGCTCTGCTCTTCTTGAGGAAGAAAGCTGGGCAAATTCCCTTACTTAAAATTTTGGACATAATGCTTCAGAAAACTAAATTATTATTTTTTTGGACTGGATGAATTAGGATTTTATGTAGTCTATCCGAGATAAAAAAGATTCCTTATTGTGCATGCTGAAAATCCAAATGTCCTGTACTTTCCAGCTCAGGTAATGAAGATGGGATCAATTTACAAGCACAGACAACTGAATCTTTGTTCCTGCGTAGGAAGAAACAACCTGTTCACCACACCTCTGCTGTAACTTTAGCTAATAGAAGTCTGTCAGATGTTTCTTTAGTACAGGTAGGGGCAGCTAATTTGGCTTTCGTTGCAGGTCTAAGTAAATTTTTTAGTCAGGGTGCAATAGTATTCATTCTGACCCACTAGTACCTTGCCAGGACTCACGTCTTTACACGCTAAATAATAGCTATCCTTGGAATTTTGTTTGCTAATTGAACTTGCAGTCATCTGTCATTTATCTCTGTTTCTGAACTCTCCATCACCCTTTCACCTGGCATCACAGCCAGTCACCTGGAAAAAGATAGGATATGAAGTTGGTTGATATTGAAAAGCTGCCTTTGTTGCTGATGCGATCTTATCAGGCAGTATTGACTGATCATTTAGAAAGCAAAATTACTGGCAGCTTCTGCACAGTTAACGTATTTCTAAGCGGCAAACATTGCTTCGCTGGAATACGCAAACTATACTCAGAACAGGTAGTTCAGAAAACTGTACATCAGCGTTTTACCCAAGCAAATTAGTCCTTTGAGTACCTCTGTGACATGGACTGACAGTTTTGCTCTTGACAGCTCATGAAGAGATTGCTGCAGCATAATGAATTGGGCATACATCTTTAAGTATTTTGCACTGAAGCTTGAGTTCACCTGTTGGAATAGTGCTAGGGCAGAATATTCAGATCAGATTCAAAATCTGATTCATTTTGACTCATTATAACTGAATTAGTAATAGTGATGTGGTGTTGATGGGGAAATACGTGCCTAACATCTGAGTAGAAATTCAGTGGATAACACAATGAATACAAATCTATGTATTTGATTAAAAAAAGGAACTAAGATATAATCATAAAGTAAGCTAGTTTATTGTGAAGAAGTCCTGTTATGTTTTCCCTCTTAAAAACCTCTTAAAGTTTGTTTATTTGTCTTTTATACTTTAATACTTTTAAGGGGATGGCAAAACTTATACTCTACAATAAAGGAAATAAAAACCTGGGTAACTTTAAGTCAGTAGGTGATGCGCAATGTTTTGGTAGATGTCTTTTTTAGTGTCTTCAGCGAAGAGTAAGCATTGTTTAATTATCTTTCGAAGCCAGCATTAACAAATTGGGTCAAACTTGCCTTGCCTATCTTTAGCGTTGAGTAAATCTTACCTTCAAGACAGAGGATGATTGAAGTTGTAGGGGTTTAAACATTACTAATTGTAGTTATGAATTGAGAAGCATTGTTGTAAGTGTTTATAGGTATGTAAAACAGGAACAGTTGGGCTTGACCAGCTTCATCCATACTTAATTTGGCAAAAATAGAATATTATTTAATACTCTGTTGTTGAGTGGCAGAAGTGTTCTGTGATGTTTGGGTGTGGGGTGTGTGAGAGGATGTGCAGGAGCATTCTCACCCCCTCTGAAAGTCAAAAAGCAGCGTGGTCTCTGTTGGCAAAATGGAGAGCTCTGGAGGATGTGCATCCCGATGTGATATCAAAAGCGCTCATGCTGTTCTCTGATCTTGACTTCACAAGACAGCTGGGAAAGCACTTTTTTGCACTTTAGTTTTACCCAGTCAGAAAGTATTTGCCAGTATGGCAACACAGAACGGGAAAAGGACCTTATTAATTCAGGCATCTAGTTTAAAGAGAGGCAGATTCCAATATGTATGTGATATAATGACCACTCATACTGTTCCTGAAGTGTTACCCTTGAGCAACAAAAATTAAAATTCATCAACGCGGAAGAAAGTGTGTCACAATGGATATCAGATATCCGAGTGTGGTAACATAGTGAGACCAGTTCGGAGAAGACTCCTATTACATTATTTCTCTGCCTTCATAATTCTCTTACATCTTTAATGAGGGTTCATGAATGAATTCAGAAATAGGTTTTAAGACAGACAGACTGTCATTCTCCCTCCACTTCAATCTCAAATACCACAAGCCATCTGAGAGCTGAACTGCTTTATACTTCAAGAAGGAGAAATTGATAAGATTTAGATCAACCAGAAGAGTAAGAAAAGTGTCGGGGGGGGGGGGGGGGGGGAACACATGAATCCTCAAAGGGCTGCTTACTGCCAGCATGAATCCAAGAAATTTTCTTACGCTCAGAACAGCCTAGTAATGTATCATAGTTCCATAATGCTTCAATAAATAGGAAAGAAATTGATTGCGTGTTTTTTATTTCTCTATTAGTTTAAAACAGAACATCTTCAAACTTTTTCAGTGTTTGTTTGCTGAAGCACCTGTTTATATACATCAGTGTGTCCATGATAAGAATATATTTCAATCTCAGAAAGCACCAGAGGGAGGGGACAAACAGTGCACTCCCTAGCAGAAATGGCAATTTTTTAAGCATCCCTTTAGCTGTGTTATGGTTTGGGTGGTATGTTTGTACTCAGGGCTGGGAAGCAGCAACTGTGCCCTGCTAGCAGCGATGGGAAGTTTGGGCTAGGTAGGATGGGTGGTTGAAACATTAACTCTAGTTATAATGGGCAATATAAAGAAATTCTCCTAATTGTCAGTCGTATTTTGCTGCTTGGATGCTGCTTTTCCTCTGTCATCCTGAATTTGAGTTATGTCCCTTGTCCCTCACAGGAAACTAAATGTAAAAGTAAGTGTGACCACACAGTTTGCACTTGCAGACCTTTGATCTCCAGATCAGAGCCACGGGCTGAGCCCTGTTAAAATTTCTGTAAACACAGAAAAAGCCGTGCATTGAGGGCATTGCAGTGCATGCAGTGGATTTAATTGCACTATGCCATGTGTACATCTGGAGAAAAATACCTTCTATCTTATTTTGCGTTTTGCTGTTACCTTTTGACGTCACAGGCTGTTCACACAGAATAGAGTCTAAGAGAGTGATAATATTTTTTCATGTTTGTTGTTGAATTATTTTTTATTGCAGTGTCACAGTTTCAGGTCAAGATACTCAGTTTTCCTTGACAGAAAGACTTCTCTGTACTAGAAGCGTGCTCCTATTAGGCAGATGGATTGAACTGGCTTGTTTAAATTTCTAATATTAGATATTTAAAATGGAAACAAACACAGAGGATTCCCAGTTACTTGGGTGGCTCAATGAAGCCTCTGCCTGCCTGGGATTTTTTTTTTTTTTTTTTAACAAAATGAAGTTTTGATTTAAAAAGGGAAAGAAAAACATTTCAGGTGTTTTTGATGCTACTTCTCTGTGACTTGGCCTAGTTGTTCATTGCTTTGTATTTCTCAGGCATTAGCTACTTCAGTGACTGTTTCCCATACTTCTGGTAAGGTATCAGCAGCTGTCAGCCGGGATGGATGTGTCTTAGTGACTCTGGCTAGGAGGGTGTGCATATGCCTGTGTTTCTGTGAATGTTAAACCGTTTTTCCTGGACTTGCCCAGGAATGTTGTCTGTAGTATTTCTGTTGATAATTTCCTTAAAAAACTAATTAGGTTTTGGGTCATGTTACATTTGTGCAATGGTTGTTCAGATGGTGATTGTTTATAGATAGTATGGAAGTCAGTATTTCTTATATGTATAATAACTACATGTAGTAGAGACCAGCACATGTGTGCATACAGTTATAGGTGTATAGTGTTCATATTTGTAGACTAAAGAAATGTGCTTTCTGGAGAGGGAGGAAATTTTTTTTGTCAGTTTAGCAGTTTGTATTGTACTTGTTTATTAGTTAATTAAAACATTTATCTCCAGTGCTATTGTTTTATTCTTTGCTTTTGCATAACATTAGAATAGCTACAGAAAAGTTCAGTTCTGTGCTATCATTTGTACAATAATTCAGAGATTATAATTTTTATAAAATATAAAATAACTTTTTCTTTGGTAGGATTTTTTTTTTTTCCAATCTCAGAAAAAAGGACAGCAATATCAGTCGCATCCGCTTTGGTCTTGGTTTTAAATAAAAATGATGTTTCTTCAGGGTTATAATATTATGAGAGAGAGATTTCATTGTTAGCCTTAAATTTTAGATGACTACTCTTTCCTGTATTTCCTTTACACGCGTATGTATTTACAATTCTTCCATTTGAAAAGCATGCTTAAAACTGCCTCTAAAAATCTCTAGGATTAGTTTAAAATATCTGTAAATATATGAAATAAAAAAGTTCATAAACTGTTATAGATCTAGCTTTTTAAATTACTCCTGAAACATGGGTAACTATTTTTCCAAATACAATGGGCACAATCCCCCCACCCCCCACCCCCCCATAAAAAAAAAAAAAAAACTCACATCATTTAGATAAAGACAATTCCCTAAAGAAATTAGGAGTGAGTCATTAATGCGTGGACCTGCCTTGTGCTTCTCATGCATCCTAGCAGTCTTGAGGAGTTTGTTAATATAACTGTAACATGCAAAGAACTGAGAGGGATGTTACAGCATGGTAGAACAAATACTTTATTTACGTATTTTGTTACCTATGTAGCTATGTGAGTTGAAAATTAACACTTTTCCACAGAGGTTGCGTGTAGAGGATACAAGTCATCACAAAAGAGTGCTTGTATCTCCACTATCTTGCACCTTTTCCTTACTTTTATATATAAATAAATTAATTATAAAAAAGGAATATAACTGTTTCCGAGGAAAACACAGTCCAAATTTGATATTGGATTTTATGGACCAACGAGTTTTGATGTGTGTACAAAAGCTGTACACATGTAATTAAATAATCATGTCATACTTGGATTCATCAAGCAGCTTGCATTCTACCTAGAAGTCAAACTAATGTATTTGTTTTTTTCACAAGTTCTTCAGAGTCTTTGAATGGACGTAAACACACAAAGATGGTGGTCTGTTTTTTATCTTTTTTTCTTATAATTGTATCTTTAGATAAGTGTTTCCATTTCTCTCTCAGCTATGGACTATTCTGCTCGTTTATAAGCTTTGGATAACTATTTAGTAAAGTTTTCTATAACAATTCTGAAAAAAAAAATAAAGAGAATACCTAGAAGTAAAGGTTATATGAACGTGTCAGAATTATTTTGAATATCTTAAAACTGTTTCAAGTGTATGTGCTTTAATGTATAAGGCCATTGAGTGTATAACAATATATATATTGAAGTTAGGCTATACTTGAAATACAGCTAAGCTATGTATGTGTTTATATGCATTCATATACATACACAGAAAAAGATTTATGTAAAACTCACAATCCCCATCTTAATAAAATCAGTAATAATCTTGCACTGTGTTCAGTGGAGAACTATTTTTCCTGCAAAACTTATAACCTTCCAACTCAGAATACACAAAACAACGTGAATACCTCAATGTTGGTATTCACCAGCATGAATTACCTATGCTGTGTAAGACATGTTCATTTATGGAAGTAATGGCACTTTTTACTCTGAGAAAAAAATCTCTTATATATATGGAAACATTTAAATATATCTGTAATACGTTTTGTCCATTCCCTGTTTAAATTCTGCTGTAGTTCTAGTGAGAAAGAAAATTGAAAAGTGCCCCATCAAATGAGTTCTCTCTTCTGCCACTTCCTTATCTTTCAGAAGCAAAATCCTTATCAATGACAGCATCTGGAAAGGCCAGCCGTAGGCCATTAGTTCTTCATATGCATATTCTTCAGCTTCACCCTCCACACACTTGGTAGCTAATGGCATTCTAGACAAGGATCTTTAAGTTCTGTGTTTTAATTAATGATCATTTTTTTCCATTATCAACTGCTTACTTCATGAGTATAAGTGAGATCTTTGCCATATATCATCAGTCAAATGCTCTGTGCATGTTTTTGCTCACACATGTGCTGTGACATAGTGTAGTATAACCCTTAGCAATTTCCTACTTGGAATAATTAGTAGACTGTTACATTTAAGAAGCTGTCTAAGGATTTTGTACGAGTCCTTTCCGTGCTTAGAAATACTGTTCTTAAATGGAATAAAAGGCCCCAGCTAGGTGCGTGTGTTGTTCATAGCAATAGGGCAAAATGCTATTAAACTGATCAGCTGTTACATCAGAACTGCTGTTTTAAGGTCATTTTGTGCTGAATGTTGCAAGATTTGTGATGAAAGTACATAAAAATGCCTGCATACTGTATTGTATCAGTTTTCTACCTGTCCCTTTCAATCTGGCGTGCTGACACTCTCCTAAATGTATTCACAAATTTCAAAACATTTTGAATTCTGAATTCATAGAGAATATTTGCCGTTTTCCCTCTATCTCCTCTTCCATTTTCTCAATGAGGTACATGGAAAAGAAAGTAAATAACTCCATTACTTGTTTCTTTCTGAAAATAATTTGCTTATTTTTCTGCGTGTGCGAGAGGGACCAGGAAGGGGAAAAGAACCTTTTACTTACTCCTTTACAAAATCTTCCTTTTTTTAACGTTGGACAAAGAATGAAGGAATTAAGGACAGAAAGAACGAACTTTTGCCTGACTAAAGAACAACAAAAAAAAAAGTAAAAAATGAAGAAAATGGATTTTCTCATTTGAAATGATATAATTTTTCAAGGAAATGTATGAGCTCAAGGAAACATACTTTTGAGTACTTTTCATGAAAATACTTTCACTTTGTAATGTTCAAGTGAAAGGTTTCTCAAGTAAAGCACCAGTCATCACATGCTGAAATACAGTAAGAAACTAAAGTTACAGGGAGGGAAGAAAAATCTATCTGGGCTTTCCTGCTTCAGTTAGGTAAATGGGTAAAACTAACACTTTTATTTACTTAAGTTGGCAGTATGAGATCACACCCTAAACACCTGTTGTGCTGTCATGCAGCACTTAAAGTACAATCAAAATATTTAGCAATGAGAAGTTATCCAAAACTCTACAAACATATGTGAAATGATGACTGATTAGTTTTGTCTTCAGAATAGGATCACTCTTGTCCATGCAGTACAAAGATGAAAATGAATTTGGATATTTTTGCATAAAAAACCCAAACCTATATGTGGACACAAAATATCCAAAATACGTTAGTATGTAATAGATATATTTAATATAACGTATATATTTAATGATAATGTCCTCATAGGAAATTAAAGTGAAAATTACATTGTTTCCCTTACATAGGTAGAAAGCATAAATATGGTAAAATCTGCTGCTGAAAGACTGATAATGACTGTGTGTGTCAATTATATAACTTCTGCACTTCTTACAATTTGGAAGATTAAGATTTCAAAACAAAATGTGTTTGATTTTAAGTGCATTAATAATATTCCTACTGACAGGTAAGCATGAATGCTAATGGATACTGAACATTTTTTTTCTTTACGTAGATATATTTTTAGTTCAAAAGCTACCAGAGGTGATAAATACTTGCTCATCAAATGCAGCTTCAGTGTCTCTGCAGCTGACATCTCTATCTGAATGAAAGTGTCAGTGGAGCTGTTCTTGCAGTGAATTAAAATGAAGTAAAGGAACATGATACTAATTCCTTTGTTTTTTAGATGGTCGAACTCTCCCGTTAGAAAGGCTTCAAGTTCTCGAGCAGCCTGTATAACTAGGTTTGCATCTCTTGCTAGGCATATCTTGTTTAGTCCATTACAACTGCTAAAAAGCTGTCTAAACAGCACTAAAAAGTGCTTTTAAAAAAAGTAGGGGAAAACTCTTTTTAGTGCAATTCCTTCTGCAACTTAATGGCTCCAGGAAGGAGAAAGTGTGTGTGTGTGTGCGTGTGTGTATTTTTCTATGTGTAGTGATGCTGAACATTTACTTAACTTGTTTTCTTTCACTCCCAGTCCTATAGGACTTGCAAGAAGCAGATTTCTCTTTCCAGTACCTCTGTAATGAAGGGAGAAGGAAATTTGCTGTTCCCAAGGCAATAAACTGCCTTGCTTTGTTTTATTGTCTTAGATAATCGAATATCTGTGAAAGACATTCAATAAAGTCATTGGAGATTAGTCTTCTAGTCATAGAAAAGCACAGGAAAAGCTTTTTTTTTCTTTTTTTTTTTACTGGGCTTGATCTAGAAAATCTAATTTAGTGACCATTGTTTTGTTGCTGGCACCATTATAGTGTATATTGTTTTGCACAGGGCCAGAAAAAAAAACAGGCTGTGATATCCAATTAATGTTACCTGGATGACTGAAGAGCTATCAGTTGTAAGAGTTGGTTCCATGCAGAAAAGAGACCGGCCTCCATCATATTTCTTGTGCTACAAGGGAAATGTAGCTTTTTGTATTTGAGAAAAGGAAATGTTTTTACAATATTATTATTAATGTGAGTTCTGAACCCACATCCTACACTCTACTGATTGGTCTACAAGAAGATTATTAACAAATAAATATTGGGGGTTGAAACTGCAAAGAGCACCATCTTTGGTGTTAATGAACAGCACAGGAGTTATTTCATTGTAATATCCAGAAGCTGCTAAATTCTGGATCCAGTGAGATTCACAATTATCATTAATGGAATTTAGTATTTTCAGGATGGTGGAAAATAGCTTGGATTTAATAAAATATTAATGGGCAGAAACTCTGGATTAAATATTCATCCTGGTGCCTTTGGAAGTTATGGTCTATTGCTACCCTACAGCCCATTAGTAAATAATGATCTAGTGGCAAAACCTTCTGGGACGTAGTATAGCTTAGTACAGAATTGCAGCATAAAGTTAAATCTTAGGATTTACATGTTTTCTGTTTCATAGAGTTACGTTGTGTACATGGAAAAAAAGTTGAGTCCGGTACCGATAGTCATCTGAATTGCATCAGTAGAGGTAAATTTACCAAAGTTGAGCTGGAGGCATTTTTAGTGCGTGATTCCTCCAATACTAATGAGTGCTGCCTAGCTGCATGCTGAGCAATGCCTTGGCAGGCTGCATTCCTGCCTTGCTCAGGCTGGCCTGAACCTTTCCTATCAAACAGAGCTGCGCAACAGAAAGTAGCAAGAGAAAGAGAAGTAGATAGCAAGGCTTTTGTGCATACCTTTTTCTAGCAATCACAGTTGAAGCACTTTAATATTGCTAATTTGTGAAGGGATAACTGAGTTTCCCATGAAAATAAGACACAGGCATTTCTGTTTTCCAGCAAATGTCCTGTGGAATTGATGGAAAGTGTATTGTTGAAATTGATTAGTAGTGGAAATCTGGGGCTTTGACATATCCATTTTTATTTTTTTTTAATAAAAACTATCTTGATTTAAAATCAGTCTTTCATATATTAAGCAAACATTTGTAATGACATTGCAGCATCTCATGAGATTTGTACTTGAGCCAAAGAATTTGCAACATGCAGAGAACATGGATAAGTAGCAATCTAAATACAGCTTTCAAGATGCACTGTGGCTAGGGCATCCCACGGTGTGCTGTTTTCTGTCTATACAAGAGGGAGAGGGGCATAGTGCCCCAGGGAAAACGTATTTCAGACTGGCAGCCAGACTACAACTCATAATTTCCTCTTTGTCAGAGTACTACATACCTATTGTCTATGAAACAAATTGCCAATATGAACAGCGTACCAAGACATTTCTATCTTTGATGTCAAACATAATGCAATTAATTTGTATTTAAAAGTCAAAGAGCATAGTGACATGGATGACGTGAGAAATTATGTCAGCTTTGTTATTCAGCCACAAACATGGGCTAGGACAATTATAAAATAAGTAGATTATTTCATCTGCAGTATAATTGTTTTTTTTTTCTGATTCTTTTTAATGAATGCTAACAATTATAACTGGTTTTGAACGTGGCATGGAATAGAAAAGATTCCAGCTCCCCAAAAATGAGGGTGGTGTATCTCTACAAGCCATAACAGGTCATGAAAAGCCAAGTCCTTACAGAGACTTAAGGTGGTTCCCAATATGATTTCTAGAACACTTGATAAAAGATGATTATACATAGGGGAAAACAAGACAAACTTCCTTTGATTTGCAAATATGCTAAATCAACATTTTGTTTTATTGCATGGCTTTCGATAGTGTGTAAACAGTAAATCCAGGTATCTGAGAGAGATCTGGATGGATGGGTGTCTGCTGTTTGTTTTCCATTTTGGGGTTTTATGAGAGTGGGGAACGTTGGTTGTTTGAAAAATGTGGTAGTGCTCAACAGTTTAACAGAGCTGTTGTGCTAAACAGCTTCTTGTGTATTTCTGTATTCCACTTAATGATATTCATGAGATATTCTTATTTACTAGGAAAGTCATTGAATATCCTCCCACAGGGTTTAGATTACTTAAGTTAAGTAAGGATCTCTCTTTTTTTATGTACGTTAAAATTAAAAAACAAACAAAAACTCTGTAATTTACTAATCAATATAATTTCCTACTATAAGCAATTTTGTATACTCATCAACTGTACATGGTAGCATGTGGCTGCAATATGCCAAATCAAAATTTATCTAGTTAGTGTAAATAGTTCAGGAAAAGCTGCAGAGTTCAGTGCTAGCTCAGCTCAGATAGCATTTTTGAAGACGTCTCTCTCTTCATATACCTTTTCACCTATCTCATTTCCCATGAGTTAGGACTAGCTAAGTTCTCAGTGAATCCTAAAGCAGATCCAGAGAGTTATGTGGCAATTTGTCCTGGCTCTTAACTCCTCCATGAGTGCTGAGGAGCAAACTGTAGCAATAGTAAGATTGTTTTCCATAGAAGCATGTTGGGCTGAGAGTTTTAAGAATTGCTGGACCTAACCAGAGCTGACTTTGGGTCAAGCCATTCCGTGTTTTCATATCTAGATATTTTGTTTGCTGGAGCCTGGTTCTGAGTGCTGTATTTTGCTGAAGTTTTTAGGTTCAGCTCTGCTTTGTGTTGTAGAAATGCTTTCTTATCACAAAGTTTCTTAACAAGTTCTGATAGATTTGAGATGGTTGTGTGGTAAACCTTGATGCTGCCATAGATACTCCATTATGAAGGGATTCAGATCTGTGGGTTACTGGGTGTAGTTTGTTTCCTAAGGATGGCTTAAGTGATGACAACTGTAATCTTAATTGGAAAATGAGAAAAAAAAAAATAAAAAAATTTTGCAGATGAATGAAGAATTTGAAAAGTGGGAGGTATACATCTTCTCATCTTACTTATTAAGAAAGTAATACATTAAATATCAGCAGGTGTTACAGATTTATAGGTTATACTGTATGTTTTCATTTAAATGTGACTGCAAAAGATATTTTTATTTCTGAGCAGTAAATAATATATTACCTCTGCATTATGAACTGCAAATATATACAGTACATTAGGATTTATAGTGATGGTAATCTTGCTACTTAAAAGGAAATATATAGGACGTGATTTTATTGGTTTTAATAATATCTGAAATAAGTATGAAATGAATATAAATATGATGTGTATATAAGTATATAAAAATTCAAATGTCTTGATTGACTATGTTCTGTACTTGTGCATACAAAGGAAATACTTCTTAGCTCTGTAGAATTGTTATAAATGCGAAACCAAATTTATTTAACTAGTCATGCTGTGTGACTGCTGGAGAAAGAGGAAGCTAAAGAAATTGCAATACTAACTTGTGTTCAACACCATCTGATACATAATGGAAGAAATGTGTGCTATAATTCATATCCAGGTGGTAAAGGTGCTACGAGCAGACTTGTCTTGTACTTTTCTTTCTGCATTGTAAATATAAATGGTTTTACAGAACACTAACTTTGGTGGAAAAATTAATATGAGGAAAACGTTTTACCTCTAGGTAACTGTCCTGTATCATAGATACAAGTTAATGTTATGCTCAGGAAAATGAGTTGCTTAGTAAAGTAACTACAAAACACAAATACTTAAGTTGTCAGGTGTTTCTTAACTTCTTAACAGGTCTTTCTGTACTTGTCTATATAAACATGTTTATGTATATATGATTTCAGAGGAAGACATAATACAGTTTGAAAACTTTTTTTTTTTTAATTGAAAAAATATTCTATCATGGTTGTTTCTAAAGCTTTTGTAAAAACTTTAACTGTAGTTACTTTGCCCAGTGTAAAGGAAATAATCTTTGAAGAACCTGTTAGCCAGCTTTTAGTAAGTTGTAACAATGTGTTATAAGTGTTGTTGACCAATAATTATGTAACCAAATGACTAGGAAGTAAACTTTTAGTAAACTTTTATTTTTCTTTTATAGAAAGACTAATCAGCATCTGGAATTTGAATTTACATTATGGGTTTTGAATTATTTACACTGAAAGGTAGCATCTTCTGGGCTGTGATTTTTGCTTTTCCTAACAGTTTGTAAGTTGTGCTGTCAACTGGATTTTGACAAGTCTAGACTTCAGGGTAGGTTAAGAAGTCTGTCTGATATCATTGACCTTAAGTAAGACAGAAAGTGTCTGTTTATCTTTTCTGAAAAGCTGTCTTTCCTAAACTGTTGTAGTTGTTTAGTACCTTTATAGCAGCATAGAGAGAGTGCCAAAACTCTACTCCCATGACAAATTTGTTAATTATGCTAGCTAAACAGATCTATCAAGTTCCCAGGAAAAAAACAAATCCACTAACAGAATGCATATATTTTATTTACTTATTTATAATTTGATGTTGCATTTTTCACTGTGTTCTTAAATCAAATGGAAGGGTGTCAGTATATCTGAAATTTCTCTATTTTCTGTAGCTCCTGGATGTTTGCTATTGTATAGCATCCGAACACTAGGAAAACCAAGCCTCTGAGTACTTAGCTTTTAAATGGCTGTAATTTTCTTTTGCTAACTAGCAGAATAACCTTATCTACAGCTGTATCACAGTTAGTTTCAATCCAATTAATCTTCATCAATATTGCCACCCTTCACATCATCCTCTGGAAAACTTAAAAGGAAAATAGCTTAATTAGGAACAGCAATGGCATTTCACTTTCAGAAAGATGGAATGTTCAACACACTGTGTTGAAACAACATTCGCTGATTAGAATAATTTATGTGGTAAACACTAAATATGCATTCGAGGAAAGGGCTTTGTGTAACCAGTGTACATAGAGCTATGTTCCCTTGTGCTCATGAATTAGAAAATTGTAATTAGAAACAATTAATATTCTTATACTCTTATGTAAGCAAGTCAATATCTTTTGGTATGAGATGTACAGGTGACACAAATTTTATTAGAGTGGGATTTGATAACATGCCTATGATGTCATGGTTGCCTTTTTGTGCTTCATATTGATTGTGTTCCCAATTATATTAATGACTTTTGGCTTTTGTGGAAGACTAAACATTTCATGATGTTCTTGACTCTTCACCCTGCATGGTTATGAATACTGTCCCCATACTACACTCAGAAACTCAAAGATGAAAAGGCAACGTTTTTCTTTCGTAATGTTCAAGAAACGTATACATCCTTTTAAATAGGGAACGTGTTATACTTAATTACATTAGTAAAGAAGATGTGCAAAGGCAGAATGTTTCATCAGAAATGGATTTATGGAGAGAGATCGCTTTTAAGATGTATAATATTTAATAATTGCAAGAAATTAGAGAGTGTGACATAATATTTTTATAAAATTTAGAATTTAGATTTAGATTGCCCACTGCCCTAAAACTGATATAAAAGAACATCAGGGGGTTACTATAAAATGTTTCCTTTTACAGATTTGTCTGAATGGCTCTCAGGGAGGATTCTTACCAGAAAAAGACTCTGTCAAGTTCCTGGTAATCTGATTTGTTGAACTATGGAATCCTTTTACCAAAAGAAGAGTGGTGACAACTAGTCTCATCTGGTATTCTCCAAGTTCCCAGTAAGTACTATCAGTATTATTCAGGTGTGCATAAAATTACTTTGTTAATGCAAATCAGATCTGAGAAAGGTATGCTATAAGTTCTTTATACGTAAGTTATTATTATTTCATCTGCTACTTGGAATTAAGGCCGCTTGTGGAGCCTTATGTCAAGGAGGCTGCCAGTGTACTGTCTCCTTCAGAAAAGGTAGGACTGTCACCTCTTGAAATGCGGCTGGCAGAGCACGAGGACACACTTTTTCCTATTGTTCCCTGGCTGTCATGAACTGGGTGGATTGATAATTAGTCTGAGAGTCCACGTTATCAAACATCCAGCCTGAGAATGAGATTCATGTACATAGTGTTCAATATTCTTTTCTTGTGTACTAACTTAGTGACATATTTTGAGAAGGAAATCAAATTTCCTGTTTCTGTTATTAACTCTCTTTGGAAAACTGTTTTTATCCTTGCAAAGTGCAATTCTGTAAAATTATAAGTTATAATAATGCAGGTCTTCAAAGTATATGGATAAGAAGAGAAGGTTTCAGGACATAGAGAACCTCTAATAGAGTGCTGATTTTTTTTGAGGGTAAGGAGGAAAAAAAAATGAAGATCATTATGCATGTGTCTGGCCACATTACGTGTGTCAGGGAATCCCATACCATATTAGCAAGGCAAAGGATTTACCCTACTGAGGAGCTGAACTTGAGGAGTTTGAAGTGTGTTTTTTTAGCCTTGTATGTCATATGTCAATCCCAAAATGAAGGTGTGGACTTGTCTTCCACTTTCTTAAGAAAGCTCCTTGTGTATGATTTGAAACAGCATTAGTTTTCCAAATGAAGCAGTTGAAGGAAGCTGAAGGCCCAATCTGTTTCATAGAGATGGTAAAAAGGTGCTAATAGAGAAATATGCCAGTAATTGGTCCAAACTTAATACTGATGCAGAGGTGACCAAATAATACTTGATACAGGCAATGCAATAGAAAACACCACTGTCTTTTGCTATCACTTGCAACTTCTGAACTATTTTCTGTCAAGCGATGCCCATTATCTGAGATGACTCCTACTTCCATCACTTTTATGCTGCAAACCTGCACAGCAAGCAAAGGTCAATATTAATTAGCTGGGGATGGGGGCTGTTTGTTTTTATCCTCACTAGAGCTTTTATTTTTTTATAATTATGAATACAGAGTAGGTAATGTTACAGACTGAAACCCCAATGAAAAAATTAATACCGAATGGAGAGCAAATCTAAGGTGTTTCTTACACTGTCAAAGTTTTTATTCATTACTAGCCTGAAAGTTTAAACTGACTTTACAAGGAGACAAAATAAACCTAATTCTTAATTTAAAGCCCTGAAAAGCTATGCTAAAACAATCACGAATTCAGTCTTTACAAGTGAGAATGGAGCTGGACAAATGTATAGAAAGTTAGAGAGAGGAAGTGGACTAATGATATGACTAACGATAGCCATATCATTAGTCATGACACTGTCCTTCAAATGGACATGAACTGTTGGGAACTAATAAAGGTCCTGACAGCTCTCTCTATATTTTTATATATACATATATATTTTTATATATATATAGTGTGTGTATATATATCTCTTCTCTGCAGTCTATACCTGGAGGTCTTGAATATTATTCTTTCTTCATCTTTTGCTCTGTGTGGTTATTTTACAAGAACTGGGAGTCCAAAGGATCAGCTTTCCAAATGTCATTATCACTGTTCAGTTACCTAGCAAGTACAAATGTGAACTTCTTGAAACTAATGAGAACAGAGATTTACAGCAAGAAAATCTGGGCAAGTTAATAAATGTTTCCCAGTTCTATTCCTTGTTATACTCATAATGGATATTGCGTGCTTTTCACGATACAGTAAAAAGAATTGGTATCTGCAAACAAATTTTGCTAGTAATATGCATCTGTAATTAGGATGATGGGGTGCAATGTAAGCATACAGCTGGCTGGATTTTAAGCTCTTTGAGGAAAATCTATGTATGTGTAGTGCTGGGTGAAGCCTGGAAACTTCAGAAATATAAAAATAATCATATATTTTACCTAACTTCACACAAGCAAAACCCAAATGGAGTGAACTTTTTAAACACTAATAACTTCTTGGCTTCATCTGAAGCGGATCAAAGTGTTTAATATTTAGTTTTAGTTGCAGCATTAAAAAAATGAGGTTACTTTTTATACTTAGGTGAGTAAACAAAATAGACAGACCAAACAAACATTTCCCTGTTTCCTGTCAGTATGTTAAACATTTCATAAGAATTTTTTCTCCAAATAAATGTGTGTACACATTTGTTTTTAAATGTTGGAGCTGCCTCTGACTGATTTTAAAATAATGTCTTAGTATAATCATGAGCACATTTTTCACCCAGTCCTTATTAAAGCTACACATTTCACAGCCACCAATTACAGGTTGGTGCTGCATCCTTGACAGTTGTTTGAGAATATTTTGAAGTGGTGAAGGTGAAATGTAATTAACAGTATATATCACATAAATGCTTCAATCAATTTAAATTAGTCACTAGTTGGCTATGTATCACAGATTGAAGTGTGGTATTTAACAAGAAGAAAATCCTTATTAATAATGTTGTCCTTTGCATATTAATCCATTGTTAGACTTTGTCTTAAATGCATGCATTGTTTGACTTGATTACAGTAGTGGGTCTGAAAACATGAAATTTATTCTTTCCCTTCTTAGTATCTTTATCTGCAACACTTAAAGATAAAAGTAGGCATTAGAATCATAAGGAAGGTTTCCCTAAAGACAAATTTGTTTCTTTAGAATGGTGTGTGTGCATAAATAAACATTCCTCTGGGTGTGTGTATAGTATACATATAATAGGTCCTAACTGTCAGATTTTGATGTACTTTTTTCAACATGGGGCTTGAGATAGCAAGTGGAAATGGTGTTTAAATCTCCTGACAACAGTCTAGTTACTGTTTCCTTAACACGTGGCTTCAGAAGGACAGACTCTTTTCCACAGTTCTGCCTCTTAATGACATCAAATGAGTTAATATTTACCCCATTAGTTTCCCTGGTTGTACTTAATCGAGAGAGATTATTCACCACATGTAGGAAAATGATTGTGCT
Organism: Anser anser; assembly: GCF_964211835.1. Classification (NCBI taxonomy): domain Eukaryota; kingdom Metazoa; phylum Chordata; class Aves; order Anseriformes; family Anatidae; genus Anser; species Anser anser. The sequence continues at coordinate 40,020,651 of NC_139724.1, read as the reverse complement.
ATCCATGTGTAAAAATATTTAGTTTATCATCTTTTGACCAAACAAACAAAACATTAATGGTCAGATGTCAATCAGGAAATAATAGCTGAAATTCTTATAACTTCAGCAAGTTGTGTGCTTATATCTGGTTAATTTTCAAGGTGTCTTTTTTTCCTCAGTAAAAACATTAAAGCATATCGTGGACTTCTCATTTTTAAAAGTTTTTTATTTTTCCCTAGCCTGGCAACCTATATATATGTTTTCTGAAAAAGGGTGGGTGTCACTATTAGGATGTACAATTAATGCCTCAGATACAATTTTGTAGATACCAGAACTGGATATAGCTGAATATAGATTTGGTTTTCTAAGCCACAAACACCTGAAAATAAATGGAGCTGGCTTAAAGGAAGTTGTCATTATTCTATTACCTAAGAAAATGTGTTGAGTTCTTCCACTTCAGAAAAACAAATATGGAAGAGGAGCACTGCTACTTGTCTACATTTATGGTATGTTTCCACATTTTTTGTTTGAAAACAGCTGTTTCATTTAAGATTTATACTAAGTAAATAGGAAAAGTAAATATTTTATTGAATATATTTACATTAGGCTATCTGAGAAAGTAAATAGAATTACCTTGCTCAATTTGTATGATGTTACAGGGAAGGAAAAACAAAAACTAACCAGTATATCACTCCTAGCAGTGTGTTAGATTTTCCTGTTTTTGTTAAATATTCCAGAACAATGTAATCAATCAAAAAGTTTCCCATTCCACATGGAGAAATGTTACCTTTTAAAGCATTGCTAAACACTTTGACATATTTGAAAAATTGAGTCCTAGATCCTAAAGGTTATTTGTCACAGAAGAAAGAGAAAATATGCTCTGTGCATGCGAGAATGGCAAATAAAGACTGTAAAGATGATAAATCTTGAGTTGGATACATAAACTACTCAGATTCATAGTTCCCAACTTCATCACACACAGCTGTAGTTTAATTTGGCCTTTACTGACATATAACTATATACAACGGGGAAGTTGTGGTCAGTAGATCATGTCTCAGGATGAAGTCTGATGAAGGAAACAGAAGAGAACAAATAGTACATACTATATTTTGAATTCAGGCCATGCTGAATCCTTAAAATTATTTGTTGCTTTGATATTGGGGGATTTTTTGATTTGTATTTTTTTCTGATTGTTTTCAAAGGCACACTAAGATAAAGCAAGCCTTGAAACCATCTTCTCCCACAGTATTTAAATGATGAAATACACATGACAGGCCTGGAAAATCTTTTGCACTAAAAATGTCTGAAGAACAGTCAAAGCCACTTGTTGATATGATTAAAGCAATTTAATTCAAAAGAAACTTTCTAAAGGCTTCTTCTGACAACTGGTAATTTCATACACTGTAGACAATACTATTACTTTATCCTAAATATTTTCTGTGAGATTACTGTGAATTCTTATAATCCATTGAAGCTCTTCTAGGTTTTATAAAAACAAGCTTTCTCTAATTGTGTGTTGTGTACTGTATGTTGTGGTCATAGCATGTGGCATTGATATGAAAAAAATAATTCAAATTTTGTGCTAACATGGAGGGGTTTTTTTATTGTTGTGTCCCTTGGATTTAATAATCCAATAAGAATAATTTTACAGTGAGAGGTAGACAAAGTGATGCTTGTAAAGCTGTATAGCATTTGACTATAAACTGATTTCAGCATTTGGCTTGCTTTAAATTGTTTCAGTAATACACAATTCTTTGTTAATAACTCTGATATTACTATATTAGATAATAATAACGCTAATGTTACTAGATTAGATAATGTCTTTATAATATTTTTCAAGGAAACTAGTTTGTATTAGAGGGCATATCAGAGAAACCTTCAATTGTAATTTTCAACAACCGAACACTCTAATGACAGATTAATAAAGGCGAAGGAAAAGGGCCCTGACAGTTGGTTGTCACTGTGTATGCTGCGAAGCAAAAAGCTCTTGCTGCTGCACTGAATTTTGCATAAAACCATGACAGGAATTTTCTTTCCCTGTCTCTGTAAGGGAAAGGAGCTTCTGCAAGTGGCCAGGTGAGAGAGGTGTTTGGATGTTCATGAACCACATCTAGCAGTCCATCCAGCTGGTAGCGCGAGGACGGTGAGAGGAGGACTGGAGATGCTCAGGTCGTGCGCTTTGAGCTCCCACCTAACATGAAATGTTGGACAGCCTCCTGCTGCACTGATCCTTGGTTTAAACATTAGGCACTTCGGATACAAAGCCGTGCCCACGGAGTCATCTGCTTAGATGTAAGGAGTGCTTCGCTTGTTGCCCACTGAAGTTGCAGACTTTGCATAATAGCATGTACTTTTCAGAGGACGGAGTATTTAATTATTTTGGTCTTTTTACTTAAATATGGCAGCGCAGTAGTACAAAAATAAATTGAATGAGAAAAACTCTAGACTGGTGTGAAAATTTAAGGTTCTGGAAATTTCAGATACAATGCCAAATAATGAGGAATGCTTGCACACTAACCTACTGGTAAATAATAGCTTTTACTTTTGGTTGCCTGGTATGTAAATGTCTTAAATTCCTTTGTTTTGTGTTAGTGCTATATAAGCATACTGTTATGCAAAATCTAGAGGATAAAACGTATTTTGTGACAAGGTAATAAATGTACTGTACATCCATAAAATAGTTTGATTTAGGGGCAAAAATCCATTAATGTTCAAATACCATTCAGAAAATGCCAGTGTTCTGTTTTTTTATAACTTCAGCTACTTATATGCTCTGTGTGAATATTTTCATTGTTAAACCAACTCATAATCTTTGTGCAGGCCCTAAATAGACTGAGAAATAATTACAGCTTGATATAGCTCTTGAAAGTGAAGATTGGCACAGAGTTGTGTAAGGGGAAAAAATGTGACTATCAACTCTGAAGCCTATACCTTTAACTCTGGACAAAGAAAGCAGTCTACTGAATTGAGTGGTCTCTATTATTTTTATAAGAAAGCATATATTGCCTATAAAGTGAATTTTAAAATATCAGTTATGTCATATTTGCAGCACATAAATAGGTGATTGTAGTACAGAGCACTCTCAACATCAGACCTGAGCACTTTCCCAGGTCTTCAAATGATGCAGGGCAGATGTTATCTTTGCTAATGCCAACTCTTCCATAGATGAGTTTTTAATTAAATTATCTTGCCTGATGATTTATCCCATATATTTGTTGCCTATAAAACTAAAATGTGTGTGTGGTACGGTAGGCAAAACAAACATTTTTATTAGGAAACCACATTAGAAATTAGTGTGTTAACTGGATATCCTAGTTTAATTGACAGTGTTTTAATTTACAGCTGTTGAAATTAATCTGCCATATTTGAATTTAAATTTGCATTTAAATATACTTTTTCAGGAAATTGAGGAAGCAATTGCCAAAGAGAAATAGATTTTGCTAAAGTAAATGTAGAGGAATTTTTTTTTTCCTTTTTTAAGTCTGGGAAAGACAGAACTCAATCCTAGCTTATATAGATAAGTTTATATAAGCCACATAGCATAAGAAGCTATTAATATTCAAGAGTTATTAGTACAAATCCCTTTATAAAGCAGCCTTTCTTTAGCTTTTGAGTGACATTGCAACATTGTTTTTCAATGAGACTGTCCTTGAGAGTCAACAAACTCCATTTCACTAAGAGGGTTAATTAAGGTCAAGTTTATAATGGGGTAGGAAGAGGCACAGACTGAAGCAGCCGTATATCAGATTGAGATTTCAAGGTCTCTGCAATGCATTAATAACTGTGAGGCTGGCTAATGTGGGTGGCATAACATGTTCTATATCAAAAAATGCTGGGAGCAAACCTGAAAAATCAAATACAGTTCTTTTTACTGAAGCGCCAAATTGGCAATATTCTGTCTGCAAACAAGAGCAAGTGAGGATGGAGCCACTGGTGAGGGGCAGCGGCATCATCCTCAAGGTCAAGCAGCAGCCTCTGCAGCTCCTGCTGATGGACAACAAACTGTGTGCCAGTGTGTGTGTCTGGTCCAGCTCTGGGGAAGCAGCATTTCTTGGAACGCATGAACCAAGCCAGTCTGGGTGCTGTGAGACAGCAGGGAGAGGAGAGGCTATGTTAATAAGGAGAGGGAGAGAGGCAGAGGAAGGGGAAGGTGTGACTTTTCCATGTGTGTATATTTTTTGTCTGTTATAGGTAAATATAGGGCAGTATTTTATTTTCCTCCAGATAAAGTCCCCACTGGTGCTAGGGGAGTTGTTGATCACTTCTGTGGTGCCTTCTGTAAAATTATTTTTGCTGGCAGTATCACAACATGGATCTCCTAGATTTTCAGAGCAATGTTGGAGATTTAAATTCAACAAAAGTCATCCAAATCTATTGTTTCAGTTTCTGGAAATTTATATTGTGGTATTTTTGTAGTTTTTATGGATCTGAGGTAATAAGGACAAAACTTTTAACTCTTATTAAGTAAATAAGTGTCATTAAAAAAAAATACAGCTGTCAAGGAGAAATGGAAGAGCATTATTGTTGAATGGCTTACAAAGCAGTGAGAGCTTTCTCCTTCAATCAAATAGTAATTCCAAGAAGTTCGGACTATGACAGCAGCTTTAAAACAAGATGTTTAATTTCTCTTTAGGGGCCCATTTGTCACAGGCTAACATTCTTTTGCATAGTGTAAAGAAAGCTTTTCAGATTCTTTTCAGCTGTCCTCATGTTACAACTCTCAATTTCACAGAGGTTGTCCTGTCTGATTCCTGCTTAGTGGTGGTGGTGTGTGCCTTGTTGGTTTAGATCTCTAAATGGAACAAGCTTCTTCAAGTGTTATCACATTGGATTTAAGACTTTTATTGTTCACTTAAGTTGATCATGTAAAACGTTACACAGCTCAATATTATGAAAGATTTTTGCAGCAGAAGAGCAAAGTCAGTGAAGGAATTAACTTTTACCAGCTTTACTATGGGAACTGCCAGTATCCTTGGATTTGGCTTGCCTTTTCTATCCGAACTCCCAGTCTTCACTCAGTTTTGAAAATTCAAATATTCAGGAGAATAGGTATGTCTAACCAACATCAAGATCTACAGGGTATTTCTCTCTGTCATTAAGGAAGTGAATTGTCAGGAGACCACACCAAATTTCTTAGTTTCTATCCCAAGCTCTAGAGAAACAATGATAGACTCAGACCTGGTTTCTCTTGTCTTGCAATATGAAATCAGTGTCACAAAATCACAGAATCGTCTAGGTTGGAAGAGACCTCCAAGATCACCCAGTCCAACCTCTTACCTAACACTAACAAGTCCTCCACTAAACCATATCACTAAGCTCTAAATCTAAACGTCTTTTAAAGACCTTCAGGGATGGTGACTCAACCACTTCCCTGGGCAGCCCATTCCAATGCCTAACAACCCTTTCGGTAAAGAAGTTCTTCCTAACATCCTACCTAAACCTCACCTGGTGCAACTTTAGCCCGTTCCCCCTCGTCCTGTCACCAGGCACGTGGGAGAATAGACCAACCCCCACCTCTTTACAGCCTCCTTTAAGGTACCTATAGAGAGCGATGAGGTCTCCCCTGAGCCTCCTCTTCTCCAGGCAGAACAACCCCAGCTCCCTCAGCCGCTCCTCGTAAGACTTGTTCTCCAGACCCCTCACCACCTTTGTTGCTCTTCTCTGGACTCTCTCGAGCACCTCCCTGTCCTTCTTGTAGTGAGGGGCCCAAAACTGAACACAGTACTTGAAGCGCGGCCTCACCAGAGCCGAGTACAGGGGGACAATCACTTCCCTAGCCCTGCTGGCCACACTGTTTTTTGTGCAAGCCAGTATGTTGTTGGCCTTCTTGGCCACCTGAGCACACTGTCTTGTGCCAATCCTCAGCTGCTGATGATTTTATTTGCCACGTTTTTGCCCACAGTCCTAGCTTATTTCTTCAATATTCTCTTGAGGTTAATTCCTTCTCTTATTCCCTCTCTGCATGGTTAGCATCCTCTTAAATCTGGATCCTGCCCTTCCTGTGCATGAAACATTCTGAACCTGTCTCGCTCCTGGCCCTGTCTGTAACTCTGGCTGCTTCCATCTTCCTCCTGTGTGCTGGGCAGGCAGCGAGCAGGGAAGGAGAGGAGCTCTGTTTTCAGCTACAGTGCTTTGTGCCACAGTGGCATCTAGCTGCAGCAGTTACAGATAAAATACCACACGGTCCGTGCAGTCCTGGTTTGGAGCAGGTCAGCGCAGATGGGCTATTTAGAGAATTCATCTGCCGTAAATGTTGAGCATATGCAAAGTATGATCAAAGTCTTAGGATGGCTTTAACATTTTCTTTTTCCTGCATCCAGCAGAAAAGGAGCCCTTGTAGCAACATATAATGCCAAGAGAGTTTCAAGTCTCCGCTGCAAAACTGGAAATGCTAAAGCTTTTGAAGGAACTGGCTACAAATTTTTTTGTGTATTTAAAACAGTTTCACACACTAATTTAGTCTTGGAAATAGTTTAAGATTTTATTTATTTATTTATGTTAAAGCCTTGTAAAATATCAGTACAAGGTAAATTCTCTCAAGTAAATATTGGGAACTGAGTGGTATGAGCCCTCCCTACAGAAATGAGAAAAAAATGTTAAGCAACTAAAACCACAGGAGCCAAGAGCAGGAGCTGTTGAAGATTTCTTTGACTGGCTTTCTGTTGGTATTGTTTGGTATATATTTTGTTCATGTTTATTTTATACTGAGAGTTCATAGCCAGATCTTCAACCAAAATATGTTTTGCACGTATTCATATTTCAGCAATAAAGCAAGCTAAGACAATAAACACAAATTTTCCTTAGGTTCAAACCTGCAAGGTTTTCTTAGCCTGCCCAACTTTTGCTCATTGCTGCTGACTCTGAAGAAATTATGAGCTTGTGCTTGATTTTTCCTATTGGAAAGAGGTCCACTCAGATCATTTGGGCTTCTCAGCTGCATAAAGATACTGCAGGTATGTAACTGTTTACAGTGCTAGTTTTCACCAAACCTTGAGTGCTGTGCAAGCTTGCTATTCGTTTGTAAGTCAATCTTACTTTTGTAACGTTTTCCCTTGTAATTCTGCAAGTAGATCAAAACTTGAAATCACTCTGTGTGCAAAGGGGTGTGAGATACACATGCCAGTGAAAACATTTTTACACTTAAAATAATCTCCAGGTGTGTTTTTTTGTTTTTGTTTTGTGCCACCTAGGTAAAACTGGAAACCTGATGAATAGACTATGAAGGAAAGAAGTGTTTTTATGATTCCCGTGCATACTCTTCTGGTATTTATCATAGAGAATGCTGCAACACTCAGCAGAGTATTATCTGTGCCACAAAAGCCAGCCACAGGGAACTGCTATACACGGCACACAGGGTAGCAGGACTTCTTTGTTGAAATGCATTCTTCAGTGTATTCTGGGGCATTTAGTAGTTTCTAATGGTAATAACCTTATCCAATTAAAAAATATATATATATTCGTTTTTAATGTGGTGACAATTCTGTGACATTTGTTTGACAAGCTCCTTTGATCATGAGCTGAAGCTAGGACTGAGGAAACCTCAAAACACATTTTTGTATTGTGCTGCATCCACAGAGACAGGGGGACTGACATTGTACCTTGTCAGAACGATCCTTTGGTATTCGTAACACACGGTATTTATGTATTTCTAATTTGTTTTGCAATAGTTTAGTTTTAATTAAAAATTTAAACATTATGAAATCAATGATTTAGTTTCAGGGCTCTGGAGCAGAATGAGAATTTTTTAATAAGCTTTTGCATTTCTTATAGGAGGAAATTAAAATTACAGTTTACCATACACAGTGCTTTCTTCCTTTCCTTCTTTCTTTAAATTGAAATTACTAAATTAAGACGATATACAGCTCAGACTGGGTTAAGAGAGAAAGCTGTGTCTCTTCACAGTACTAGCCTGTGACCAACTGAATGGAGGAAGTAAGTCTATGAGAAGCAGAGAAGGAAAGGATGATGCGGTATATATGCTTGCACCCCCAGTATTTCTCCCTCATTTTGTTTCTTCCTATGGATAAAAAGGTGGTATGGTGATTAGATTAGCTTTCCCCCTTCTGTTTGCAGGTAAGTCAATGGCTCACTCTTATGCCAGATTAGTATCAGCAGGACGTGACAAAGTAATGGAAACCAGCCAGATCTAAGTTCTCTGTTGCTTTTCTCAGCTGCACTGAATAAGCTGTGTCTTTCTGTGCTCTTCCCATTCCCACCTTTACAAGAAATATTTTATGCAACTGCTGCCCAACTGTACTTTCACAAATAATACTATTTGTAGTTTATTATTTGCCCAAGTTTTATTAAGGTGAAATAAAAAATCACTATGACTTGTAGTAGGAAGTGTCACCTGATGAAGGAATTGAAACTTAATTCATTTTTATATACAAGTCATGTAGAGAGATGGCTGTGGACTTCATGGAGCATCTGGCAATAAAATGTCTAATGGAAAAAAAGATATGATTTTATACACAGTGTGTGTTAGGAAAGTGCAGAGAATTTTGCAAATTATATGGAAATAGCCTTACCAAAAAATGGTAAAAGGAAGAATTTCCGTATAGTTTCCTTTACATTTAAAGGATGGAAGTTGTGTTGTTGTTGTTTTTTCTTTTTTTCTGTTTGTTTTTATTAAATATTAAATCTGATAGGCAGAAATTTCTTCTAGAAGTCATTTTCAAGGCTGTCTGTCTCCTAACTCTCATTCGTATATGCACAGAGGTGTTTACAGGGAAGCTAGGAGCATGACTGGAGGAGGATGTCGGTCTGAGAGGAAAAAATGGAAAGTCATTTTGTGTTCTATCAAAAATACATATTGGCTCCCATTTGAAAGTTACACTTACAGAAGCTAACAAAAAAAGACAGAACCCTTTAAACTTCATAGTTACTTAAGCCTTTAGAGATATGGATGAAGAGAAATTATTGAAGTAGGGAACAGGATGCAGATCCTTTAATGGTATTATAACAAGCTTGCATAAGCAGAGTCAGTATAAACCAGCTGTGGATTTGATACCCCAAAATTATTTATTATTTTTTGTTACCCAAATGTATGTGTACATACGTTAGATGGCTAATATCTACATAAAGATCTTAACGGGGGCAGGCTGAGATAGAAATGAATAGCGCTATGTTAGGTCTGAAAAATTAGTTTTTAAATCATTAATATAAAAATTTGTGGGGTGATCTCATCTATTTCAAAATAGTGGAATTAGAGGAGACCCTTTCAAAAGCAGAAGTGGAAGGAAAATTAGCAATAATTTCATGATAAAGAAGCAGACTCATATGTAGGAGGTAAGCAAATGACTGCAAAAATGGCAGGCTTTCAGAACAAAACCTTGATTTATATATTTGGCTACAACAGAACAAAGTCATACAAGGAGACCATAAAGCAGGAGGCTGAAAACATTGACCATACACAGAGTGATGTTTGGTAGAATTATATCCGTAAACATACTAGAGGAGTTGGTGTTTTGTATGAGTTCCTAGGGAAACATTATCTGAAGTTAAGAAAACGATCAAGTTTGCTGTTTTAATGCAGTTAAGAAGTCTGCTGTTTCCCATCATTCTTTATATTCAGATTGCTGCCCCATTGCATCTCTCTCATGGCTGAGTACCACCAAGTTATCAAGATTAAGATATGAAAATGTGCTGCTATTTCACAGCATTTTTAGCTTGGGAGTTCTTCCTGTTTGTCTTGTAGAAAGCCTAGTACTGAATGTCAAAGATTTGATGAATGCTCTAGATTCAAAAAAAAAAAAAAAAATTAAAAAGGAACCATAAAACGTAAGTAGGGAAAAAAAGTCTGTGTGGATTTGTTTCATCTGTGTATCAATAAGTTGCCCTCAGGGCTTTAGAAACTTCAGGATGAATACTATGGGGCCTGCACTCCTGAAGTTATCAAATCATTCTACTGTATCACATAAGCCCAAGCACATCTTGATAAACTCATAGATAAAATTATTTTCAATTTCACCATTAGTAAGCATTTTTCAAGATATTAGTCAGGGCTCAAAAGTGTGCATGTTTTTAAAAGCAAAGCTCCAAGTAGTATTCAAGAGATTAAAAATCTGTGAGATCTTTCAGCATATTCAAATCTGGAGATAGGTTGTTGCTAATCTATACCTTAAACAAGCAAGCAACGCATCCTTCACTCTGACCACATTAGTAGCAGCATCAGGAAAAAAAAAAAAGTCTCCCAGGATCTAATAAGCAAAACTCCTTATTTAAAAAAAAAAAAAAGTATTACCAGCTCAGTATCAAACCTTTTTCTTCTCACTGACATAGTGTAAGTGTAAGCCAATGTACCAACAAAATCAACAAGACAGAAGGCAGCTGTTAGTGAGGTTTCAGTTATTGTATATGTGCTTCAAAGCCAAATATTTCCTCCTTCAGTGACCAAAGCCATTTTATGCATTCACTAACCAGTGTAATTTGTAAAATCCTTTAAAGAAAAAAGGAAAAAAAAAATACAAAAATTGGGAAACCAAATGAAACATCATCTGTATTGAAACTAACAGTAAAATTTTCATTAACTTCAGTGAAGGATTTCGTTGATGTTTTTCCTGGAATACCAAAGGTTCCTCTGAGTAGATCACCACTATTATTGCTATCAGCAAATACTCATCCTTTACCAGCAAGCATGATGGCCAAGCCCCTTGTACGGTAGTCTGGCATGGGATCCAGGTTGTGAGATGCTTGGTTCTCAGACACCAGTTCAGCAAAGCCCTGAGACATGGATTTAGCTGTTGGTACACAGGGAGTCCCAGTGGTCCTCGAAGTGCTTTACTGGACTGGGGCCAACATGCTTAATTCTTGAGCAGTGGAGCTGTGTACAGTAAACATAAAATTTTATCCTGTGTTTTCATTGTTGGTGCTGCCAAGTTTCACCTCTTGTTTGTTGACTTGTGACTCTGATGATGTTGTCAGTCTGCACGCATAAAGTAATAAAAATCTTTAACTTTAGGATGGCGTTGCCTCTATGGCTCATAAAACAATGCGACCAGAACCATCTATATATCATCTGCCTGTATTAATTGTTTTTTGGAGGTATAGCATACATGTCTCTGCCCACGGGAGAGCTAAGCATAGTGAATCTTTTTCAAAGAACTTTTTAAACTAATGAAACTGAGAAGTATTTTAAAAATGTTTGCAGTTCTCTCAAGGGAAGAGCATTGCAGCAGTAAATAGTTGCTTCATGCTGCTGCTCATTTCTGTTTTCTGGCCAAAAAAAGTCATTCAGTATTGCATAGATGAGTGACTTAAAAACCTGTGTCAGATTAATCTTTTTTATTATTTTTTTTAAAGCAGACAATACACTGTACTTGTGGGATTGCGCTAGGAACAAGTTCATTAAGCTAACAAAATGAGACAGGTATGTAGCAGAACTGTCAGGAAGAGCATTGATCCAACCCAGTGTCTTGTTAATGAAGTACTGTATTTATGTGGATAGGGGTAAAGGTTTTTAAAGTGGTGAACCGTTTGTGTCATTTTCTGTGATAAGCATAACGTTTTGCAAGTTATAGTTACTTGTGTTCAGTGTGTCCTTTGGATACCATGATTAAGATATGAATATAAGGCCTCTAAAAGAAAAGTTAATCAGTCTGATCACAAAATGATGATTTTCTTTTTTGTTAGTTTTGAAAGTTAGTGGAGAATCTGGCCGGTGAGGCAATAAAAATATTTCCTGAATGTTGATTTTTTTGCAGCAGCATTTGAATGGTAAAACTGAACCTAGCACCTCTGACTGGAGTTCTTCTGGCTCTGAATCAACATGGTGATGAAATTTCACATTTTCAAAGAGCCTGGCCTTTTTGATAGCTTTGTTGTTGTTGTTCTTGTATGTACTACAGAATCAAAATTTCTAAGGAAAGGAAGAAAAGTAAAACTCTGAATATCAGTAAATAAAAATGAAGCATACAAGTGGTAAGTAATAGTTATGAAGCATGAAGGAGGTCTTAAAGAGCAAGATCTTTGTTTTTGTGAGACCACTTGAGACTGATTTCAAAGCAGAACTCCTGCTGAGGTCGTTGGTATGGATTTGAAAGCTAAAAACTGGAACTTTTTGATTTTTTTTTTCGTATGTATGATCGAAAGACTTATAGGCAAAGCAGATCTCTGAATTTTTCCTCATAGATATATTTTTAATTAGAAAAATAAATATAATGTCATATTGCAGTTATTTGTATCTTGTAGAACTGTGTCTCACCAGCAAACTTTTCTATTTCAGGTTATAATGATAGGTAGTGTTTTCAGGTGATCTCAGCGAAGTGTTATGATTAATATTCTCTGTTCACTTTGGGTCCTTTCCGTTTTAGTTGAAGTGGGGGGATCAGAATGAAAAACTCCAAACATTAAGTGAAGTGTTCCTCATGAAAATTATGCAAATTGCAATTGTCTACTAAATTAATTGTGTTCATTGGAATAGCATATGAAAAATGAAAGATATTTCCAAATGTTAAATAATGGCTGGATCATTCTGAAATTAAAAAAAAATTAAACAGATACATGGTCATAGTGTGCTATTCACCCTGTGAAATTGCATTTGACCTCCGTTGGGTAATTGTATTATGCCTGCCTAAATTTCCATGCACAGTGATTTACAATTGAACATATTATTCTACTCCTTCTATTCTACTGTACTGCATACAGCTGCTATTTATTGCTATATAGTTATATTTATTTAGAAGATGATCATGTTCTAGTAGCTGACTCCCATGCTTCCTATATAGATTTATTTGACAAGTGCATTTTCCAGCAAGGTAATTAATACCATGTAAACAAAAGATTATTTATATTTATGCATCATATATATTCTGATCAACTTCAGACTTCTGATGAAAGAGAGGAAACAAAATTAAAGCACAAATGGAAAATGTTTGCATCCCTTTCTTAATGAAAATTGCTGGGTACTCCTTTCTAAGGATTGCACAAAAAAACATCCCATAAACTACTTTATCAGCAACAGAGAAATTTTCGTGGTGCTGGTCTACAGATCCATGCAATACGTATTGAATATAAAGATATTTCTCACTGCCTGAACAGAGGCTCAGCAGTTATCTGACATCAGTCTTCAAACATAATTGCAAGTTTAAACTCTTTGAAGAAAAAGGTATTTTATCATAGAGAAAGTAGTTTATGCTCGTTTTTCATTTTTAATCAGGCTTTAGTTCTGTAGCTTCATTCTAAGAAGAATTCATATCAGATGGGAATAATAGGCAGAGAGGCTAATTTAAGCCCAATAATTTGAATCCTAAGTCTACTCCTGTTAAGCGTGTTGGAAAATGGATTGCTTTGTAATAGCTGAAGTACAATGTCATGCAGTTGTAACAAACAGACTTCCCCCCTCTATGGACAGAGGATTGTATTTTACAAAAGGGTAAGAACTTGATATAAAAGAGTGATTAAGTTATACACACAAGCTCTGAACTGTATGTAATGCCTGTTTTAGCTGAGCCTGGGTTGAACTGTATGGTACTAAATAATGCATATATGAAGTAAATGTAAGATCTGAGTGGCACTGAAACTCTGGAGACTAGTGAAAACAAACAGCATCTTGCTTCTTTTATTAGTAAATGTTCGGGCATTAGTGTGAGAGAGAAAAGTACTTTTGTTTTTGCAATACCTTTGAAACCTTCTTAACACACTTTGTGTCAACCTGTTAAGTAACGCTTCCTGAAAGTATGGGTAGAGGCAGGTTAGTTAAAGTAAGGACTAGTCTGAGTCTGTCCACCAAATATAATTCAAGCGTGAGCATGTTCTGATCTTTGAAAATGTCAGGAGTCCTAATGTGTTTATGTTTTTTGTTGTTTATCTCCATCTCATGCATTAGTATTTTCTGCTTTCAGTGAGATTGATAAAAACATCAAATTATTGTTCAACTTACAAAAGGGACTTTGAGCCAGGGCTCAAACTTGATCTTGTTTCAGTGCAGGAAGTGCATTATTCCCAAAACTTTCAACAGTTTTGAAAAACAAACAACGACAACAAAAAAAATCAATTAAACTTTTCCTTTGATTCCACTGTTTCCTAAAACAGATATTTTTTTAGACTTAAGGCGACCATGAAAATACAAACTTTGACACTTCAAAAACTGAGATGTGGCACTGAGAATTAGAAAACTGTTTAATGACATTAGATGTTGAACTAGAACTATTGTTTTAGGTAGAACATAAAATGTGCATCCTGAATTCCTTAATTTACTTAATTATCTCCTAATTACAGTCTAATTAATTACTAATTTGTCTTAATTTCCTTTGGTAATTTCCTTATTAATCCCTACTTCAATATGTTACATTTTTATCCTTCTTCCTTTAATTGGGAAACAGACCTTGTAGTCTGCGCTATGATATAAAGGTGCTGTTTTGGTGGTTTTTTTTTTTTGTTTTGTTCTTTACCTGCTGTGAAACATAGTGAAATGTGGCTTTGCAGAATGCATATTTCCCTTCAAAAGTCAAATGACCGTGCAGTGGCCAGTCTCACTGAGAACCCAGGAAAACAACTCTTGATTTATGTTATAGATTTCTTACCTTATTTATTTATTTATTTTAAAGTATGATTTGTATGAAGACCAAAGTATCCTGAGATTTCTTCATGAAACATAGTCATTTCAATGTTTTGAACCTCAATTTCTACTTGATTATTGGTCCTTTTGCATCTCATTTAAGCAGATCTTCAGTGTGACTTCATTTTATTTCAGAAAGTTCTTTCTTTCCTCATGTGTGGATATTTCCTATTTGCATTTCTTCCAGACATTCTTTCAGACCTGTTTGTTAACTAATCTACCTTACTAAAACAATAAACAACAACAAAAACATATATGCACATACATGTACACACTATGCCACAGTTCAAGTTTCCTCTTCCTTGAAAAACTGCATGTTAACTAGAAGACCTAGTTCATTTCCTTTCACTGAAATACATCAGGCTAGAGGTGTAGCTATCAAACGCTTATATCTTGCATCCAAATGGGGGGAAACATTGCAAAGTGAGGAAAGTGCACAGTTCAAGTGAGCTTTCACAATATAACTCAGCAACATTTTAATCAAAAAGGATTCTGTTGTTAGCACAGATGGAGGCAAAGCAGTGGGAGCCTAAGCTGTCCAACAGTAGCAGAGCCAGAAAACGAGAGGTCCTCAATTTAACAGTGTTGGCAGAGTATAGTTCCCTGTAATTGTGCAGCAAGTCTGATGTTGTATACAGGGATAAGTTGGAATGGCTTTATTTTTGTGGAAGTTGTTTTTTTAGTAATAGCTTTCAGAGTCCGCACCACACAATTTTAAAATAAGTAGATTTATTATGCTTTTCAACCAGTTAGCTAGGGAAAACTTTCGAAATCATAGCAGAGGAAAAAAAAAAAAGAATCAAGACCTAACATAGGGTAGATGGTATCTTTGTTGCATTTCTAGGAGATTTCTGAGGAAATTAAGAGTGATGCAGAAATATTCCCTTCTCTACATGATATTTAACAGCCATTGCTGGTTCTAACTGTGTAGATCTCAGCTTGGAGAAGAAAGAAGGAAGGGTCAAGAGAAGAGGGGAGTGGCAGGGAGAGTGGTGGACGTGGTATGTCTTCATTTTTGGCTTACAATAGCACAACTCAGATGGCAACAGAGACTACTGGATCTGTAGGTTGCTGACTTACTTTTGCTTCATCAGTGTTTATGGTGCATGAAAACTCTACCAGTGTCATCTTGTCACTGCTCTGGGGGCTGCTGTTTTCACTGCAGTCAGGGCATTACCTTGAATGCAAAGTCTGCGGGCCCACCTTGTGCTGCCAGTGATGATGGGCTTAAACTAAATTGTTCAATTATAAAGCAGCTTTGAAACATCCTCCTGAGAAGATGATAACCTCTGGCAGAGGGGCAGTAACAAACAAGTTAGTCCATAGCATTTCTAACAGCCACAGCTGCTTGCTAATTAAATGTGTATCAGGCCTGATGTATATAGCCTGAGGTGAATTAGGTGGGGGGAGCATGAGGCCTTCTGCTGGCAGGTTCTTCCTTGAGCCCTGGTCCTTTCCTTCTCTGGAGAGCAGTTAGATGAGCAGGGCTGTGGCTTCTACAGGATCAAAGCTTCCAATTATGTTGTTCATAAGGTACATTTCCACTGCCACCTAAGTCTGGGGTAGATTATTATTTTTATTTTTTTTCCCCAGGGATATAATTTAGACTAATAACCGCTACACAAAAGCTTGCAAGGGTGGCCATGAGTGATCTGTTACTCTTGGGACCTATTTTATCTCACTGACCCTGTGCTTTCATTGTCTTCTCTTTCTTTTGGCCTTGAAATATAATTTTATTAGAAAAATGATTGTAAAATAAGAACCTGCATTTAATTTCCCAGTTACCTTTACATTAAGGGTTCTAGGTTATTTGGGCAAGGCCTTGTTGGTTTACTACATGAATGTGTTTTTCAGCTTAGCAGTTGCAGCAGATAATTCTAAAATCTGGAAATGTAGCCATGTTCTTTCTTATTCTGTTCATTGAGGCTAAATAGAAATCACAGGTTGTTTTCTGGCCTCATAGTATTTAGTAATATAAACTAGTGTAGTGTATGACTAAATAATTCAGAGTTAAGAAGTGTTTGACTTTGGTTGTTTTTTTGTTTGTTTGTTTGTTTTCCCAGAAGTATTAAGAGTGGTATGCATGTCTCCACAAAGTCAGCAGCAAGCAGCAGCATTGCTATGAAGTCCAATTAAGTAATTTCTACTCAGTGACCTCTGCTCCTGTGGATTGAGTCTTGTTAACTTTAAAATCTGAGTCCAGTTCAACAAAGACGACAGGTAAGTGGAGAAAAAAAAAGCTACTATATAAGCCACCTTCTCAATCATCAGAAAGAATTTAAATTTATAGTCGCTGCAAATGTTGAAGATCCCTGGGCTGTAAGAGTCTGCCTTGTGTTTTAGTACTCAACAACTCAAACTTCCAAAAAGTCTCATTACTTATCTCATTGATTAACTTGAAGCACAGAGTGGCTTGTAACAGAAGCTAGGCCCAGGTATTTAGGCGACTAACTCGAAGTCAAAAGAAAACCATTGTAGACAAATGCATATGAAAGTACTTGCTCTTTTCAATTATATTATTCATAGGGGTAAAAAAAAAAAAAATCAAAAGGATTCACTTCATTAACACAGTCAAGCATAATTGCATATAAATTTTTAAAATAAAACATTAGAAAAGGAAATGCTGAGTTATTTTCTAGAACATAAATATTCCCTCTTACTTTTCTTACTGAAGGAGGGTGAGAAACACTATTTAGCGTGTTAGTGAAGTTTTCTTTCATTCAAGGAGTATAGTGTTATAAATGTACTTTGTTTTGTTTTGCGTTTTCCCCAAAGGCAGAAGACTTTGGCATCTGCAAAGGTTCTTGAGTCCTTGAATTATCCCCCTGGGCTATCTGTAAATCTAATCTCAGCCAAGCACTTACTAGTTATATGATAAAGTCAGAGATTAGGGGCCAAATTATGTTTTCAGTTATTCCACTGAAACCCATTGAAATCAATGTGAGATTGGACTTGTGTAACAGGGAAGAATTTGGGCTACTGTCTTCAAGAGATAAGAACAGGGCCAATATTATAACAGCCTTTTCCAACAAAAACAGATTCAGACAAACTTAGTGTCATGTGATGCCCTTGATGTATATATAGAACTCTGAGCGTTCTTTTTGGACACACATTTAGAAAAGTACCTCTTTTTTTCTCTACTTGTTAGGTTGAGAGGAGTTTAGGTATTAAGCATCATAAATTAATTTTACGATTAAACTTACAAAGTATTGCTGCTTTCCCATTTCGTCTTCAAGGGCACAGTGTGGCACTGTACAGGTAGCAATCAGAGTCCTTTCTTTGAACCACAGACACTCACAAGAAATAGCTCATATTATAACTGTAGATGATGAGGAGCATAGACAATCTTGACTTTACTGCATGGAGTTTTAATATCTGTTGTGGAAATAATATGACGTCTTCTCTTCTCTTATCATTTCACTTTCTGGTCTTGACTACAGAACTTCTTGAGAAATAGTGATACCCGGGTTGTGTCATTGTTGAATTGATTCAACGTCTAAATCAAAGTATGTCTAAGGGATGAGCCTGGTTATGTGAAAGTAGGAAGCGGTATGCTTACCCTAAACTGTTAGGTTAGTTTGACCATGGAAGTGAATAGAAATGAATAGAAAAATGGTTTTAACTTTTTTTTTCTTTTATTTTGCTAAGCAACTCATCTGCTTCTTCCACAGACCTTGGATGGTTTTTCTTGTTTGTCAAGTCAGTGCCTCTGACTTCCCTTTAAATTTACCCATATGAGCAGCAAATTGATCCATATTGTTCCCTCCTAATGTCACCCTTCTGTGCTTCTGCACTTGGATGATTGTGGTGCTGTTTTGTCTAACAGACGTAGTCATACAGACGTTCAAAATGGTGCAGTGCTGCTCTGCGCTGTTAAGCAGATATGTTGCATGCTAAAAATAGTTGTTTTTCAGTGGCATGTAGAACAATCTGTAGCATTATATCCAAGTTTAAAATGTTCATAAAGTATTTTTAGACCCTTGGATGAAAGGGGATTATATAAATGTAAGGTATTATTATTATAGTCATTTTATTAAATAAAAATGGAAGGTGTCTTTGTGCATAAAATTTATGCACATGAAAAACAATACTTGGCAGCCTGGAGTAACAGCACAGAGCGTTGAAATGATGACAGTAACAAATAGCTCTGGAACACCAACAGAACCCATGGTATTGCATGTGTGCTCTGCAGTATGTGAACAGACTGCAACAGCTTTAGAGAGGATTGTAAAGAAGTGCGTAAAACCAAGTTGCAACAGCATCATACAAAATAAAGCAAGCAGGAAAACTACAGCTGTGGCTCTATTAGAGAATAAATTGGATAGATGGTAAAGCAGAACTTGTGTTGATTGGCAGCCGACACTAGCTCTTCCTTAAATTAGAAATTTATTTGGGATTTTGCTGTAGCACTGAACACAGGAAAGAGACCCATATGAGTTTGTCAATGTGAAACAGAGGTGGCAAACCTTTTAAGGATCCACTACACTGAAAGGTTTGTTTATTCCCTTTTGTATGGATTTTCTTCTATGAGATGTGCCTTAAAAACCTCACAATAGCTTTGGTTTGTTTGTGTCTCTTCTCTCTCCTCTCTCTTCTCTCCTCTCTCTCTCTTTCTCTTTTCTTTTTCATTCTCCAGTTAATTTCTGGATTTATATAGGATATTGCTGAGTGTGAAAATGTTACCCTAACTGCTTCAAAGTGAAGGAGGAGTGTTTTTCAAGGGAAGTAAAGGTTTTGCTAACAACAGTAAAGCAAATGTAGATAGATTTGGCTGGAAAACAAGAATTCCACATGTAATATAATATTTTCCACATTAATTTTTGTTCTTTATTGGAGAGAACACTGCACCACTAAGTTCCAAATTATTATGAAAACCCAGAAATAGAGCCCTAATTACATAGCCTGCTGATCAGGGCAATCATCTGGGTTTTGGGACACTTGTATACACATTCCCTTCCAATTAGCACATTCCAGATGAGGTCCCACTAGCTGGCCTGCAATCAGCTTGTCATACATTCAGTAAATATTTTTCTGTACAAAGTGGAAAACATCAGGTAGTCATAGAATAAGTAGATGATACCTTTTGAATATTTTGATAGTTATTACCTATAGTTATATTGCTATTAGATGTCTGTCTGTCAGTTATATGTTTAGATGTTTATATTAGATGTTAGATATTAGTTACATTTTTGTTAGATGTTTGATAGTTACTAGATGTTTAAGATGTACAGCATGCAAGTGCTTGATCTGAATCTGAGATCAAAGGTGTCATTTGTTTTTTTCACAGCTTTCTACTGTTGAGTCTAAATACAGAGATTTGACTGAAATAATGCTGTGAGTTAAAATGTTAATATATCTTATGGTTGTGTTTCTTGATAATGGTCTCTATTATTTATCTAATTCAGGTTTATTTTGACTTTTTCAGTTTTTATGAGTAGCTTTGTTCTGCATTAAAGTTTTGACTAAAATCTTTAACTGAATGTGCATAAATTTCTGTTTGGCTTCAACCAACAACTTTTGTGCTAAGTGTATGAATGGACTTTTTTTTTTTGTAAATGCAGTGCTGTATTAACCTTATCTTTCTATTTGAAAAGTGCACCCCAAAACATACTAGTTGTATGAATTACAAGTGTGATCACATTCCTAACGTATGAAAAAAGCATCACAAGAAAACTTGCATTCCTGTGGCCTGACTTCAGAAAAAAACTGAAATTCAGAGAAGCAAAAGGCTTGCAGATATGTCACAAAAAACTAGTATGAAGGCTGTGTCCTGCTATAGAAGATTTCAGAGAGAAGGGGGAAAAACAAACAAAAACCATTCATATTTAAGAAGTATTCTAACAGGCTGTACACATTTCCCATTTATCTGGAATAACACATTTATTGGGCAAGTCAGAGAAATGCCTACATATTTTATTGCTGTGATTTAATTTTTCCTTTTTTTTTCGTTTTCATCTTGCTGCATGGAGTACATAAACCAACTTTTCAAGAACAAAGGCAAATGAAAACTATGTTTTTTCTTTTTCCTTCTGCCCCAAGTGTTTTTAAGCCAACAAATAAAAATATGACTAGGCATTTTTGAAATACAACTCCAGGTGAAACTTAAAACTAAAAAGAGATATTTTCAACCCAGAAAGCCTTTGGGAGACTGAGGGAAATGAAGATAATTTTATTTATATATATGTGTATATATAAAATGCACACACACACACACCCTTTTTTGTAGGGATTGCTTCTGCCAGAAGGAGTTCAAGCTAAATGTGCTGGTCTCGCTAAAATTGTACCTCTGTTTTCCTGCATTTTTCTAATCCGCTCTTTCTATCAGTCCATTAGTCTTTATTTCATGATAGTAATTATCTGCCCAAGCTCTTCAAGAATGAGTGTGCTTCAAACACAGTGGTGCTCATGCTGTGGGTGAATTAATTAAAGCACCAAGAAAGTCATGCTTAGCAATGAGAACAATTGGCTTGATGCACTCTAATGTAGATTTACTCACAAAGACCTAAGGGCATGAGAAGTAACTGCTGTGAGCATCTACCACATATTGGAGCATACTGTAATTTCTGTGTCTCTGTTTTGAACTTAGACTACTAGTCATACAGCAAGTGGCTCTTTCACCTGCATCTGTTCATCCTGTCGCATTAATGGTGAAGACAGCTGTCCCCATTATGCTTCAGTGGGGTGAAGTATAGTGAGAACATAAGTCTGGAGAAGACATTATGTGTAGGCAAGAAGGTCAGGAAGGTGTCCAGGAGCCTGGAATGGAAGTAATTCAAATGAAGCTCCTATCTGACAGCAGGACCCAGAGACGTGTTACTGCCAAGCCATCTGGGATGGAAATTCGGTAATGAGAGGACAATACTGCGCCATTCCATCGTCTGTGTTGATTTCCTGGAGGTTGCAAGCCTTGATATATGATGAAATCCAGAGCAGGAGAGCGAGGACTGGATTGACAACCTTTGTAAGAATTCAGCCCAATAAGCAATAGTCACCCCTAATGCAATTAGACTTTAACAGCCTAATTCAGTTACAGATGAAATTTCAGAGGTATCACTGTGGATAAACACTGTGTGTGTGTCACAGTTCATCCATTATTTAGCCAGTTAGTCTCAGAAGCCAGGTTTGCATTAGGTTACTGGGAGCTTGCCTGTGGACATGTATAGGCAGAAGTAATCAATAGCAAAGGCCTACTGCTGTCCTTATCAATGTCAATGAGTTTTGCAAACCTGCTTCAGAGAAGAAAGGGGTAGCATTTAGGTCTTCTATCACATATTTGAAAATACATTAGATCGAATGCAGGCTGATCAAATAAGTCTCTGCCTATACAGCATTGAATATCACTATTCATCAGCGTACTGTTATTGCTTGATTTCACATGGGCTGCATTGCTTTTGTTGATAATAATTTCAGACTTTATTTGGTTAAAACTGTGACTCCCTATATGAACACTTTTGCTAATTTAGTTCAAGATTCTGTTTATTTAGTTTATATGAGGAAGAAATAACTTTATATTGAAATGAATTTGGTTTAAATTGGATCAGAATTGATTGCCTGTAGACACTGGTGAGTCCACAAACTTTGGCAACCTAGTAATAATGACAAGCTTTCCCTCTTTCAAGCTCTGTAATAAGTCAATTGTTTCTCACCCACTCATCTTCCAGCAAGACTTTCCACAGTGAATTAGAGTTAATTTTGGTATCTTTTTACTCCTAACCTCCTAAAACCATAGACAAATAATGTGTAAAAGTCAGAAGCACCGTAGATAACATTTTAAATTATTAGAATGTATCAGTTGCATTTAACCTTCTAATAGAGCTTGGGGGTCTTTCTGTTTAGTTAATACTGATTTTTTTTTCTTATGTATTATGTCTTAGTGGAAACTTTAAAACATTTGGTTCACTTTTATAGCTGCACACCAAGTCTTCCGATTTAGCACAGTGCAGGTTTAGCACAGTGCAACGTACTATGGTGGAGCCAGCTAGCTTTTAGCTACTGTCACACTCCTCTTGTTCTAAAATTGGCCATTGACCAGTCTGATTTGCTTCACAATTTAGAGAAAATTAAAGCTTATTGCCCTAGTGCTGCTTATTGGCAAATAGGAATTGCTGGGACTTAAGGATATCACAGATCTGTCCATTTTTTCTTGTGTTCTCTGCAACAGAGGCCCAGAAAAAAAGGGACGCAGCATCACACCAATGTATCTGCTCATTAGTGAAAATCCTGTCCCTAGGGAAACTGTGCTGTTGGGCATATCCGTTGATTGGATTCAAAAGAGCTGAAATAGTGCTATGTCTCTGGTAGTGGATTGTTCCATGGCAGTGCTACCAGCAGTATCCAGATAATGTCTAAGGTCTGAAATATATTCCTTTTTAAATATCTGAAAGATGAGATATTGGAAGAGAGGTAGTTGTTGCTTTGTTTCAGTTGGGCACTAACGTATCACAATAGGAGCAAGAGTAATGATACTTTACAAGATTTTGGTTTTGCCTTTTTGTTGCTGTTCTCCCGAGGCAAAACAAAACCACGCACTAGCAAGCAGAAACTACCAGTTTAGAGGAAAAAGTAGAAGTGAATGAAGGTGGTAAGAGAAAAGTGGCGTGTCTTGTTGCAATGACAAGACAAAATCAGATACAGTTGCAAACAAAAATCTTTGTCCTATTAGTAATGATTCGTGTCTGTCTTTTTCTGGTGGTTAGACATCCCACTCCTGGAGAATGTAAGGCTAATGTCTAAAAATGATGACAGTGAAATTATATCAGATTTGAAAAAAGCCATTTGTTCGAGGAAACAGCCTATAACCTCTTACATTGTGCAGCAGTAGAAAGCTAAATAATGTGAAGTTATTGTCATTTAATGTTGGACATCAAGATGTGGCATTGTCAGACTGAAGGGCCTGAATGAGGTCTGAAAATACATTAGGAACTAAATTATTATAGTCATACTCAAGTAGTGGAGTTTCATTTTAGAAAGTAGTTTCACTGTCAGATGCAGTATGAAAGAATTTACAGGAATTATGATGTCTGGAAACATTTGAAAGAATAATTTGCATTTTTTTTTCATCTTTACTACTGATACATCTGTAGCCTGTGACAGAAAAGCAGACAAAATTACCAGAAGTTTATATTGCAGGATTTCTATCCAAAATGACTAATAGTAATGCCAGAATCTCCTAGAAATAACATTCCCTTTGGAAATTCAAGATACATTTTTTCAGACTTAGGAATTCAACATAGTTAAAGTTTACATGTCTAAAGGCACGTCTGAATATAAGCTTGTTGAATCAGAAAAAGGATCTGCATACAGATCACATCTTGTATTAGTCATACAACAGGTCAGATTAGATAGTCTCTTCTTGCCTCAAAAGTTCTATGAATCAAATCCAGTTTCTGAACTTTGGAAGCATCTTAGATTTCCTTTTCTTATGCAAATCATGTTTATTTTTTTCCCAGAGTACTTAATCATCTGCAAACAGTGTCACTTGAATGAGATCAGGTTAAATCCAGTTCATTGAATTAAACAGTTTCAATAGCTTTACTTTCTTTGAAGACTACAGGAAGCATTCTTATTAGATAATCAAAGTAGTAATTACTACTCTAAAATATGTACTTGAACACTGTGTAGACTGTATTACCAAGGACAATGGAAATGTGATCCGATCCTGCCCAAGGGTCAGATCATGCCAGCTGTATCTCAGATGACATTGCCACTTGTCCCACAGAAAATTACACCACTCATAATGCATTTTCAAATCCCACATCCCCTTTTTTGAAGGTACACAAAATATTCCTTAATTTGTATTTTCCACTTCTATATGAAAAAATGAGTGAAATTTGGCACACTGTACTGTTGCCCAATCTTTCATTTATCCCTAAGGTATTGCTACTATCCTTGATGGGTCGGAACACTTGTTTTTTTCTGAAAGTTGTGGTTGGAGTCAACATCAACCCAACAAAACCGCTAATGATAAGATTTTCTCCCTTTTGAGAGTTGCAATCAAATCAGTATCTTGTGTTATGTGTTGCTGGATACATCCATTTGCTTCTTCGTCTAACAAAATGGTTTATTATTGCTATCTCTCTATAATCCTGGTCTACCACATGTGGCTGATCCAGGAATATTCAGGAGCATTGAGGGATGGGCATTAAGCAAGCATCATGATTAAGTACATATAGAGGAGGGAAAAAAAAAAAATCTTGTTGATAGGTCATCCATTCATGCACTTCTTCACTAACTGTTGCTGAGGCCCGTAGAAGTCTTAGCAATATTTCTTGGTGAATGCAGATGGTTCACTGGGACAAGGTCACTAGTATTTATTTTTCTGAGGCTTAGCAACTTCTCATTCGTACCTTCACTAAAGAAATTTAGTGTCCAGTATCTTTTTTCGTTCTCTAATCTGGCACTATAAGCAATCACTTTGCAAAAGCAGAGAACGTGGGCACCAAGGTCTGTGTAACCCACATGAAAAACATGTTACCTTCGCATAGAGAACTGCAGGGGCTGCTGTGTTGGTGAAACTTTAGAAGTAGAGAAGTGAAGATACATCCTCTTCAGATGCTATTTTCAAAGGACGAGACCATAAGAATGGGGTTTACATACTTAGTATGTTTTGTGCATTATTCATGGATTATACTTGAATAGGTGTTTGTAGGACAGGCAGGAGTATATATTTGTTTCCCTCAGTAGGGACAAGGCAGAACTGTAATTCCTTGAAGGCTGTTACTTTACAAGGTATCAAAGAAGCTTAATGCTCCTGCTGGTAAGAATAGTTATCTGAAATAGTTTGGTCCTAAATCTTCGTGGTGATGTATCAAATACAATATTATTTTACATAATTTCAAGTAGTAAACTTTATTATGATTATTAATGATAGGCATTAATGGATTATAATGATATATCTATACTGCATTTTTCATAAAGCAATTTCAATTAATTTAAACTCTCCTTAAGAATCTTTGACACCCTCTACCAGAAAATGACTATTTTATTTATCCATGATCATTCCACACTTCTTTGGTTCCACTAATTACTGCTTCAATTCTCAACTATTTGTTCAGATCACCTTTAGCTGTGATTGCCATAAATTAAAATACAGCAACAGTTTGTCAGACTTCAGATAAACATGTAGATTTACTAACCAAAGTATATCCTGTGAGATAATACCTAAGAAGACTCCACACATGAACCTATTCTATAGAATAGGGTTATATTGCTACACTGTGTGCAGTTACTCAGACAGGTGTTTGCCACCTTAAGTAATCAGTCAATTATTTTATGTCTCAAGACAGCCTGAGATCTGCAGTTAATGTTTATCCCCTTTCTGAATTTTGGCAACTTGATTTGTCTAAGTAGGACCTCATCAAACAATGATTGTTGAATTTCTGAAGTCATATACTGACACAAAGGTCATTGACTAAAATGATAATAAATGAGGTTGTACAGTTTGAACAGCTACTTTTGAAAGCTGTGTCCTGGGTTTAGGGAAAACTAAACACTAAACTCTAAGAGCTTATTGTTCACCCTTGTGTACTATGCAAATTTTCATTAAAGTCTATGGCTTTTGATTGATACCAACTGGCATGTTCCACAGAAGTCAGGAAGCTGAGCTCAATTTATACCTAATGCAACAAAGCTGCTCACGATCTAGTGAGTAAGCAAGCACAGTCATGAATCTCAAAAATCAAGATCATAAAAGGTCACAGTCACTTATAAACTGGATTAGCATGTTGGATCTACACTGGCATAATAAATCTCAAAACTATCCACGCAAATTTGGAGTCTACTTGTTTAGTTTTTCAAATTCAGGTCTTTTTCTCATGGTTGATTGCAGTCTGAAAAAGTGTGCCTGTGTGTTTTGTTTATTAAGTCTGGATAAATAACGCTGTGGAAGAAGTTAGGAACTTTTTGCAGTCGTGGCTGGGAAGTTGTATTTAATAAGTATAAAACAACTTTTTCATAGTTTAGATTTTTTTTTTCTTTCCTTCAATTGTTAACAAATTTAGATGCACTTAAGCACAGACCTTTAGATGCCCAAACCTAGATGCACTTAAGCACAGATGCATCACTTATAGCTGCCTCTGCCACATTCCAACCTCCGGATCCGGTTGTATTTCTGGGTGTCTCTTCCTCACTCAGAGTTATAGTTAAAAAAGAATCAGCATAATATTTGCTTTCCATGTACTCGCATACCCTGCTAAAGTTTTACTAGTATCAGGAGCAACGTGTTTCCCTGAGTCCTGCTCTTGCTCCTACTTGTCTCAAGCTCCTACTTGTGATACAGAGGTTGCCTACTTATAGATTGAAGTCCTTCATGTCTATTATACTAAAATACTGTTCATAAAAAAACAAGGCATCTATAGATTTATTCTGACCGCTTTTGTATAATTTCTATGCTTACTGAACCTCAGTAGTAACCAGTTATGAACCATATAAATAGGCATCATCAGACTCCCAACAACATAACAAATACTGTATGTAGAACAACATATAAGCAATTTTATGTTTTCCGTAACTGAAGCTAGAGGATTTTCTCGTTTAAACTAGAGGGTCAAATACTTGTAATACTTCTGGATTCAAAGGATTGGTATGATGCGTGGGTAAATCTTATTCATTACCAAGTGTGTTCTAATGATCTGATTTTTATCTCATTTTACTAGATTTTAGTTGTACTTGTCATCAGGCTTCTATTCACTTTCAAAACTTCTGTTTTGACTTTTCTTCTTTTGTAATTTTCTTTAAGTAGTCCAAGTTTGCTTCAGTATTTTCAAGCCAGATATTCTGTAAGAGTCACTTTTGAGCCTTTTGTCATAAGCTGATCTTTGACAACACAGAAAGAATTTCAAATACAGTGTGGAAATGCTTTGGTATTTTCCTGCTGTTTGTCAAAACGTTTTTGATTTTAAAGGGGTGTATTTTCCTGGATCTTCATGTTCTGATTGACAACTTTTTTTTTTAAGTAACTTTTTTTTGACTTGCTCTGTAAAATTAATTTGAATAATTATCATATTTCTTCACTGAAGTGTTTGTGCTTTTTTTTTAAAAAAAAAAAAAAAAGTGCAGTGATTGTTTCTGAAGAAACATCATCATGAATCAGTTGCTGTATTTCCAAAGATGTAGAGGTCTTGGAATTGTCTCAATATATGTTTTTAATCTTTATCTAAGATCTAAGAAGAAAAACACTTAAAAGATGTCCCTGTAAGGAATCAGTCCAAAAGTCATATGAATCCCAACCTAACTCTCCTTCAAATTCAGTCCGTGTCTGCAAACTTTCCCCTTTCTTGGAACTGGACGTGTTTAGAAATGACAGTCATAAAAAGAATTCTGAAATGATTTTCTTTCTTTGACCAGTCAATGTACAAATCACCTGCATAGAAGCATAGAAGTAGGATAAACCTTCTTAAGAATTTGCTATGTCTGGTTTTCTGCAGTCAGAGAAAGAGGCTCTTTTTTTTTTTTTTTTTTTTACACGCACCTAACTCACAGATATATTCCACATGGTCCTTGTGAACCATGTACCAAATTTATTTTTTTTTAGCTCCTGCTGTGTAAAGAACACAGTATGTGAGACGGGTAATGCTACTCTACCTGAAAATAAAGATGTATAAGAATACTCGTGTGAACGTCATTGTTCAGTGATAAAGTTCTAATTGCAGAATTCAGTGAATGTTTTACAACGATTAATCAATGTACTACATCTACTTTCTTGTTCTGGAAGCAGAACACCATTACAATGACAATTTATTGTATACTACAACATAATATTTACAATTGAAATGCTAAATGATAGAATTACTCTCAGACTTAAAGAAATCTAGAAATAATCATTTGTTTGTGGGCTTTTTTCTGCATTCCTTTTAAAATTCTAATGTATGTGATTTGCATGGGCATTGTAAAATAAGCTGGTTGTAGGACATTTCTGAGTGAGAGAAATCATTTGACATAATAGCAAATACCTTAGCAAATCTTCAAGCTGTTCTATTCAATTTACAATGTTATAATTTTGCCATATAGGGCACACAAAGGAATGATAAAAAAGCTGAATTATGATGTGGTGATACTGTAAAAGAACTATGATTTTACAATGGATCTGAATCTGAAAAGAATAGAAATTATATGTAGTCTGCTTTCCTTTTTTTTCTTTTCAAACAACCATATTAAAATTTTATCACAGGTTCGAAGAAATGGAGTTAGTTTATTGGAGGAGTCTGGTGAAGAAAAAAATTATCCTAACATTCTATTTTACATTTGTATTCTTTCAAAATTAGTCTATGACTATTTCTTCTTATCTTATGAAGTTGCAGAAGTAATTTTTGGAGCTGTATTTTAAAATCAAATATTGAAAATAAGCCTGAGATCAATAAAAAGCTAAATTATTCAGTATTAGTAAGAACAAAACATTCCATTCCACCATTATTGTTGATAAATATTGAAATAAAATCTGAGTATTTCTGAAGTAAGGGAATATCTTATCTTTACAAAGAAAAGTGTGAGTCTAAAATCCACTTGAAGACTAGTTTATTTTTTTAAATGCTGTTCTCTTTTTAAATTGAAAAAGAATTATGACTAAAGCTTTTCTTGTGTTGAGCTATTTATGTAAAACAAGGGAAAGATATCAAGAAGAAGATATTTAAATAAGATATTTAAATAACACAACCAAAATAACTTCAGTAAAACAAAGAACACATCTTAAGCATTTAAAAACTAAGTTCAACATTTCATTGCTCTGAGAATTTCTCAGACTATGAATGGTGCGCTTTCCAGTTCAAAACGTGAAGCATGTGTTGAAACATTCAGGCAACTATGCCCTTCTGCTATTGGCAGAGCAGAAATTTTAGTGGAAGCACCTTTTCATATCTAGATGATGCCAGATGTTTCATAGCTACGGCTGCCACTGTATGAGAGATGACCTAGTATAGTATTCATATACTTCATAGCATGTATATAGAAACACAATGTTACTCACTGTATCCTGCTCAGCTACCACAAGAAAGGGCAGATAGTACAATTAGATAAATTGATTTTAGTTTCAAGATGAAAAATGAGTAGAAATGTTGAAGTATAATTGTGAAAATGTTTATGAAATATTTTCATGAAACTACTTTACAATTTCAGTAAGAATAATATTCAAATTAGGCTGTAATTCTTTTGTTTGCTTATTAATCAGCCTTTTGCTGTTGCACTTCCTCTGCATTTTTACCAGCCAGAAGATCTTTATGATAGTGTTTTGATTGAAGATATTATGAGGAATTAAGAAAATAACATTTTACTGAAGAAAGGACTTTTTTTTGTTTTTTAAATCAGAGTAAGGCTACTTAAAATACACTTGATGGGAGAATATTAGCTTTTGCAAAATTGAAAATGGGTAGAATGCAAAGAAAGTAGAAAAAAGTCTTTTTGCCTATAAGTGTAGTTTTTTTTGCCTCTGTAAATATCATTTTCATATACCATTAACAATCCACTTCCTCTCTTTTATGATGATAAATATTTTTAATGTTCTAAATATTCCCTGAATACTCAGACCACATAAGGCGTCTACATGCTGGATCTTTCCAGACAGCTTCCACTGAAGTCTAGAAGATTTCTTAGGTCTTAATGATTTTTTTGGTTGGCTCATTTGAATTCAAACCTCTGACATGTTGTGTCTTTACAAACTAAAGTTTCTGGGGTTTATAAGACTTTTTGAGCCTTCATAAAGTGTAGTACTATCAGTTGTTTCAGTTAACAGACTTTTGCTATTTTTTTTTTATTAATAGAAACAAAAGGGGAATTTGCATTTTTGTCTTCATGTGATTATTGAGTGCTTTATGTGAGGCTTCATATAAAGTTAACAGAATTTAAAGAAGAAAGAAGAGAACATGAATATTCCAGTGGCTGAAAGAGGGATACAGAGATAGAAGGCAGACCATTTTTAATTTTTAATTATTTAATGAGCCTTCAAAATATGCTGTGTCCTTGCACTGTGTAATATAATATAGTATATTATATAGTATATATTAGTGTATGTATATATGTATTAGTATAGTATAGATTAGTATAATAGATATAGCACATCCCAAAGTATAGCCAATGGTCACTGTCAGGATACCCCTATTATTTCTTCTCTGTTGAGTGTTGATGACTAATTTGTAAGTAAAAATTAAAATCTGGGTAAGACTGACATACTACAAGATTATATCAGACAGTAGTCCACACCAATTAGTACACTTCTCTTTCACGAGAGATATGTCAGCAAAGATGTACTATTGAGATTTCTGTTGATTTGTCCTTTTTAAAATTATTTTATTTTTTATTAACAGCAGGATGTGATACTAGCATGGGAGATGGCAGTTTTCCATAGATGACGGTGAATTGTATAGCAAGGTGATGGATACCATCACAAGGACAAACCAGCAAGGAGATAAAAGATACAAGAGCAACCATGCAGCAAGAAATAAATGGAAAGGTTTACACTCTTTAAAGATATGGATCACCATGCCGTGTTTGAAGCTATAGGGCTTTGCAAAGAATTTTGCTTGAAGAGACCAGCAAACACCTGAGATTGAGGTAAGCATTCTTGCTCTGAGCACTGAGGAGGTGGGTAACAAGCAGGTGATGGCAAGTTGTAGCACTTGTGGTGTTGGTAGAGACAGCATAAGGCCACCTGGTAAAGACAGCTGTCACAGAGAGTTATGTTCATCACTCCATCCATTTTATGCTGCTTGGCACACAATTAGGCTGCAGTAAAGCAATGGTTAAAAGAGTAATTGTATAACATGCAGTGTTATGGGGAGCGCAACCCCAATCTTTTTCTAGCTCCCTGTTCAGCCAGTGGAAGTTTTCCCTCCTCCCTCTGCTTGTGAGGCAATTATTTTAATTCAACAGCTTTCAATGCTGCAAAGATGACTTTGGTGGAATGAAACTGTTCTTGTGGAGTTGAGGTTGAATAGTTATGCTTTTCTTTTCTCGGTGAGACAGCACACATCATGAGTTGGAGCTGCATTTGATACTTGTTGTATAACCACGCATACTACAGAGGATGCAACTCACCATTTTGAAAGGTTTACTTTTAGCAGCCTGCAGCAAACTCATGTCTGCTGCTTTTCCAGTCATTAAAATGCAATCATTTTGGTGACGGCTTCCTTTCTCATAGCGAGGTCACACCATGTGCTGAAGTTACAGACTACATTTTTATGAAGAAAGGTAGTTTCTAAAATTTGCAATGTTAGTTGCTTGTTCCTTTTCCTTTCCTAGTTCAGTATAATGAATGTCAGAGAAGTTTCTAGCTTTGGAAAGAGTGCACATATGTAGAAGGAAGAAAACTTCTACTTATGTTTAGTACTTCTACCACAAGATAGAAAAAAGAGAGTGGGAAAACAACACAACTAACTGAACGCAGAAATACAGAAGGCAATTTAAAAGATTAAATTGAGCCTTAAATACATTACAGATCTCAGAACTGTAATGGACTCTTCAAGTGACACTATTGCAGTTAACATTGTTTAGAAAATGTGGCTGCCCTACTATTACTTTATTGTTTGACTAGTTTGCCAAGACATCATGCTTTCCATGCTGGGGCTGTAGCTTTATGTGTGTTGATCCAAAAGCTGGTATCAATTTTTCATTGCCACCATCTAAATGGTACCCAGTTCTTTCAATATTATTCTGTTGCAGAAATGCAGGGATTTTTTTCATTTTTCTTCTCATTCCTTAGCCTTATGATTCCTGTACTTTATATTGTATGTAAATATCAATGGATGAAACCTCCATGCAGAAAGTTCTGGAATTGTAATGACAAATCTATGTGTTTTTTTACTAATAGCTTTAATAAAAATTTCAGGCCCTCTCCTTTTCTATAGTTATGGGGGGGTTGGGATTTTTTTGTTTGTTTTGTTTTGTCTGGAAGTGCTAACTGATGGATAAAATAGGTTTATTTTATATTATTTATTTGGAAAATCTGCTGCTAGTTTCCATGGTTGCTCAGAGATCTAAAAAGGTGAATGAATTTTAAATATTTAAAAATCTACCACAAGTAGCGTGTATTGTCAACTCCAGAGATAAAGAGAAGAATCATTTTATGGACATTTAAGTCTAATGTTTAGAGGAAGGGAAGAGATACTATCTGTATCTTCAAGGAGGAAGAGAGTAATTCAGTTATCACATGGATGTTGAGAGCTATGCAGTGTTTATCGGAATAAGAGAGCAGAGGGAGCATATTAGCTTAATGTGGACTCTGAAACACTGTACCCATCTCTTCCCATATGAGAAGACGTATTTGCAGATGTGACCAATATTTCTTAAATGCCAAACTTTGCTAGCTTGCAAATTACAAGATGTTCATCATTTATCATATTATTTTAGACCACTCTTGTGGCCTGTCACTATAGCAACTCTATTGGCTTCTGCAGCAACACCTGGTCCTATCAGTAGCTATATACTGTGGAAGTTTGTTCATAAATAATCCATGTGAAAGTGAATGTAGCTGTCATGTTAATTTGTGGCTAACCTGGTTCTGGCAAGTTTATAATTATATTTATGAAGCAAATAAAGCAGATTGTTTGCTTTTTCTTCTGCAATGACTTAACACAAACTGACAGAAACAAATAAAAGAAGCTTCACTAATCACAGTCAAAGTAAAAAAGAATGTCATAGGGACGTTCTAGATACCATCTCACGAATATAGTCCTAAACCTGGCCTACTGTCTCTCTGACCTCCAGTTAATAGACAGTGTGGTGCTCTTGTAAATGTGTTTACCTTCAAAGCAAATATTATATACAAGGTTACTTGCTTAATTCCCTCCCTCCTACACTACACTTCCCACCTTCAACTCTTTCCTAATCTTGTCCACCCTGCTCTTAGAGTTGGAGATAACACTCACAGATGACATATAATAATCAATAACACTGATGTTTAAGAATATTACTTTAAATCAAGAAAGACACATTTTGGTTAAGCTTCTGTTCACCATTCAGTCTAATCAGTGGATAATAGCAAATTGAGAATTTGCAGCTCACTTGAGTTCCAGTGTCTCCTCTCCAGAGGAGACATTTTGTGGCGGACCGTTTCACACATAGGTCATAGAATTGCTAGCTTTGGAAGGAGTCAAAAATAGTGAATTGTACTGTTTTTTTTTTTTTTTTCATTGCTCTCAATAGCTGAATATATGGGTAGGAGGTAGCTGGAGAAGTAGAAGAGTCTGCAATTCCACCCTTCTTTTGCTTCAACAGACATTTCAACTAGGAATTGCAATATTGCTGGTATAAAGTAGGAGAAAATAATCTCAGACTGAAAATGAACTGTTTGAGAAACTGTAAGGAGAAAGTGTACCCACAGGACATAATATCCTCTGGAATTACTCCTTATACATCACTGTCTGATGAAAACTTTCTGATTATATTTAGAGGAGTAGAGTGTTATCTCTTTAGCCAAGATAAACAGCTAAGTTGACAAAATATTGATTGTCATCAGTAGGCATTGCAGTTTGATACTGAAAAAGATATGCAGATGACATAATTATAGTTCCTTGTCTCTACTCCTGTTTGGTAAAATGACTATTTAAATTATTAGCAAATGTTATACTTTTTTTCTTTCTCCTGTCTGTAAAGGTATTCTGCACTCTATTTGCATTCCGGCAAAGGAAATAAATTTATTTTATCCACTAAAGGATTACTAATGCACATGTTTAATTTATTTGAGATCCTATTTTTACTATTTCCTGTATTACAGGATACTTTCATTAATTTATATATAACAATTTATCATAATTATGCCAATTACTCTTTCTGCCATTCTCTGGAAAGAATTCTTTAAATACAGTATATACGACAAGATTTACAAAACAGAATAACCAAATAACCAGCTGAAACCAAAGGAAATCTGTTTTCAGGAGTAAAGTCTGTACAACACAGCTACAACTCACGCTGTAGTATTGTTGCTATAGAAAGTTAGCTTCTTCAGTTTCCTGCCTTGTCTTTTGTAAATGCCAGGGTAGTTAGGAATGTCTTTGAGTTTATATCTGTGTATATAATTCATAGAGGAATTACATTTGGAGATGCTGAGGATAGCTGACCTGCTTTTATCCCCGGAAGGATATCCATTCAATGGATCCCTGAAGAAAAAAAAAGAAATTCCTACCTTGTGATAGTGTAATACTTAACAACAATGAAACATGTGCATAAAAATCTTGTTGAATTGAACAAGGTCATTAATGCAGGAGCAGCAAGTGAGAATATAGTAACAAATGAGACAGAGAAATGAACCCCACTGTTCATTGGACCTAAAAGAGAGGACAGGCTACCTCAGTGTCACAAGGATACAATGTCCAGCTAATGAATCTGACCTTAGTAGTTCTAGTGTATGCAAAGGGGGGACAATCCCAATAAACTGTGTACCTAGTTAGCGTTTTGAAAGAACTCCCTCCTGAAAGCTGAAAGAAGTTATGAATGGGTGATTTAATACGATTTTAAATATCAATTCATGTTAGAAAGTTTTTGTCTGAGCAGCCTATTACATGAAAATAAATCATACCAGAGCAACTTTGATAGGTGCATCTGATTTGAATAATCTTGCATGTATTAGATATCAGCACTGGCCAAAACCATAATTACCTCTGCATGTGTATCTTTAAGATTGGGTTATCATATGATCCAAAAACAGTATTCAAAACAGAACCCTTACAGTATCTCACTGAAAGGCTATGTAATCTGCATGGGATGCAGTCCCAGTAGACACAGAGTGAAGGTTTGCTCTTGGCCGAACTGGTAATACCACTTTTTTTCAGAAAAGAAGCATCATGAGGTTCTCTGCTTTTCCCAGGGTTAATACCCGTAAGGGGAATCAGATGCAATGTGCATGCTCCTTTGCCTGTGCACAATTTCTTCTTGACATGTCTTAGTTTGTTCCTTCAGGTGATTGACTTGTGGAGTGAGTCATAAGTATAGAGGTGCTGAGAATCCAGAAATAATCTACAGAAGGGAGAAATAAGGTAATTATGCCTATACTTTAGTCTTGTAAATCTTTAACATTTGGCAGTGAAAGGAGCTGAAGTGTATCACTAAAGTCTGCCATAATCAGGTAAAATATTATGCATACCTGGAATGCTTTGAGGGGCAAATGAAAGTCAAGAAATGAACTGGGGAGATACGACTCCAGAATTTCTGTTAGCAATGATTAGCTTTATATTTTTGCTTGCATTCCTCTTGCATGTATCTGTGTGAAAATGGTATGACATTTCCTATGACAATCTTTAATAAGATTGCAACATTTTCATACACAGATTTTTTTTGCTATGACTTATCCCATTGTCTCCAATGAGAATGCTCCTGTAAAAAGATGAATGAAAGTATTTGGTTATCTGTCAACTTTTTGCTTAATCTGTCTACTCTAAATTCTACTGATGTCTGCCTTTAAAAATCAGCATTTCTGCAGCCTTTCCAGTTTCTTGACCTTTGTTAGTTGCTTTTAGATTCAGATTTGGAAAACACCATGTACAGTCCTGCTCTTTCATGTTTTCTTTTTCTTATCATAAAGACAAGAATGGTGTCAATTGCCAGACGTTTGTTATATGAGAGAGAAAGGATGGTTTTAAAACATAGGAGAGACTTTGGTAAAATATGTTTTTTGAGTGCAAATATGATTCAGCAATTAAATTTGATTTGATAATGAAAAAAAATAAATCAAGAACAAAAGCCAAACAAATTTTCTACTACAACAGGGGGACAGCCCATTCCCCAAACCCCAGACTGTATCTTAACGATGTTAAATGATGGTTTGCAATTTCCCTACACAAAACCTTAGCAAGCAGCTTTCTAAACTTTCTTAAGACTTTTCAAGTAGTAGCTGCAGCTAATGTGAACCACAGTAAATAAATCTTACCATCACTTTGTGGTGTTACTACAGGTTTCTAATTTTATAGCTACTTAATTGGAATGAATAAATAAATATTTTTTACTGTGGAGCTGAAAATTATTATATTTTACTGGAACAGCAGAATCTTATCCTAATTGTTATTGATTATGCTAACCTACAGCAGATTTACAAATATTTCTGAGCTTGTAAAAATATTAAGTATTTATTTGTGTCAATTTGAATTTGCAGAATACATTGTACTTGTTTTTCTTCAAATGATTGTCTCTATCTCAAGTTACTTTTTTAGGATTATTTATTTTTTCTCCTTGCTTTAGTTAGCAGGAAAATGTTGGATAGTGACTAAGTGGTCCCAAATCTCAAAGCTTTTTCCACCAATTGATCAAAACAGAACTCAGGTGGAGAACTGCAATTTGGGGTTATAATTCTTGGGTGTTGGTAAACTGATTTAAGGTAGCTAATGCCATTCATCACTGAAATAAAAAGCCTATGGGATTGAAGAACCAGATAACTTTAGACCTCAGATTAAGTAGAAAAGATCAAGTGTACATCTGAAATAACAGCAAGTTTTCCACCCCAAATATTCTCAGCACAAAGCACAACATATTTTGATCAGAGAGTATCTAATATGACGTTTGCAAACTTCATAAAATATACATACCTTTCTCTGTCTGATCTTAAAACACTTAGGCTTTGAAGAAATTATTATGAAGTCAATCTTGTTCATTTATTTTTGTTCTGTTTATTGCATTCAGGGGTAGAGAGGAAAGATACTAAAATGAGAGAACCTGGTAAAGAGAGAAAACAAATTCTTGTTTATAAAATGAAAATGAATAATAAATTTAATAAATAAATAAAGTATAGGGAAGCCTGAAATGATTCTGTAGGAATGATTCAAGCTAACTATTTTAAAGCTTCTAATAGGAGTTTAGCTGAGAAGAGTTATTGAACATACTGCCATTTCCTTGTATACACACCTGGATTTCCTTTGTGTGGAAATCAAGGAATGTGAAGATAGCGTGCAGCCACATCTTGACCCACAGTGTGCAGGCTGGAGGTAGCCTAGCATGCACCCAGACCTAGAAATTTTAGGGTGCCCCCATTTCAGATGTATTCAGTGCATGTATCCAGCCTGAAGAAGAGAAGGCTCTGGGGAGACCTCATTGCAGTTTTTCAATACTTATAGGGGGCTTATAAAACAGATGGAGAACACCTTTTTGCTCAGGCAGATAATGATAGGACAAAGGAAATGGTTTTAAACTAAAGGAGAGGAGATTTAGATTAATGTTAGTAGGAAATCCTTCACTCAGAGGGTGTTGGGGCACTGACACAGGTTGCACAGAGGAGCTGTGGATGCTCCATCCCTGGAGGTGTTCAAGGCCAGGTTGGATGAGATCCTGGGCAACCTGATCTAGTGGTACGTGTCCCTGCCCATGACAGGGGGTTGGAACTAGGTGATCTTTAAGGCCCCTTCCAACCCAAATCATTCTGTGATTCTATGTTAATGTATTCTCCTTCTGTGGAAGACAAGTCAGTCTACAGGACTGCTGCTGTAACAGCACTGCTCTCTGTTGATTAAGCAGCAGGTTAATATTACAGTCCAATGTGCAGGTGTCCTATACTGGCTATGATGCTTCTTTGAAAGAGATATCTACACCAAACAGAGGATGGAAACAGCCTTAAGTAAAATGTCTCTGTGTTAAAAATACAGAAATCTAAATGTCACCCTTGGTAAGGCTGGCATTGCAAGTTTGGTGCAGTCTGTTGAAGGGAAGCCAATGAAAACCGGAGGGAAGAAATAGAAAGCATCTGTCCGAAAAGAGGTGGTACCCAGTTCTAGCAGCACTAAAAGATGAAAAACCAACAATCTGCATCAGCCTGCATGTGCAACAAACTGTAGGAACAAGAGAAAGATGTTCAGTTCATCTGCATGCAGCAACTGCTTTGGGGCAGGGTACTTGGTTTCTCTTATTTGCTCTGCCTCTGGCCACTCACTGGCCATCAAGGTGTTGTATGTTTGTAGCCATCTATTCTGCCATTGCAGTACCTGGCATGCTGTGGCTCACTACTGATAGTTGCTGTACTGATCCTGGCTATGGAACCCACTCCCATCTCAACTGAACTAGCAAGGCTTTCAGCCTCACCGATGGTTCTCTCTTGATATGCTGTCTCTTTACCCCTTTACAGAAGCTGTTGTGCTTACGGACAGTGGCATAATGCAGGGCTATCTCTGAAAACTTCTGGACATTTTGGAAGGAAGATACTTGCAAAAAAAGGCTAAATGATAAGAACCTGAGAAACAAATAAAGGAATGATACAGTATATTTTATATGCTTCAAAGCTATTCTGTGCTTTAAAGTTATTCTAATAAGCAGAATTCCTGTCTCCCTACTGTTAATTAGGCTTATTTATTCTGGTCATCAGTTTTTCTTTTGTTCTGCAAGCGATTTTCTGTTCACTCCAAGTAATTTTCTGACTTGTTAAGGAGTTTGATTTTGACAGAAGACTAGAGGTCTCAAAGCTTTGAACTACCTACAGTTTTCAGATCAGTGACTCTCTTGAGGAAGTATATTGTTTCAGTGGTAAGAATTAAGGGGGAAAAAAAGGGGGTGATCGTGGTGGAGCTTGGGTTTACCTGCTTTGTTGATGTGCTAGGTGACTTACTGAAAACAGAATCAGCTGTTTCTCCTTTCTTAATAGAATTTGGAGGAAGATGGGAGGGCAGTGGGAGGAGTTTGGAGGATGTGGAGGAAGGACTTAATATTGCAAAAGTGACAAAGAAGGATACTGGAATGCATAGGAAAGAACTGAGGGTACCATAGAGAGGGACAGAGAATAAAAGGATGCGAGTCATAAAGCTATGGGAAGGATTTAGTTAGCCATACTCCTTGTGAAAGACGTAATTTAAATGCAGAAATTTTCTGAAGTCTCATATCTTTTCATTAATCTCCAGGTTAGCACTTCAAAAAGGCTTGCCATAAATTCAGCAGTAGACAGTTTCCTCCCTTTGGTGCAAGAATTCCCTGTATTAGGTTTTACACCTCCGTTTTTTTCTTTCAGAATTAGCGCCAAGCAGCTATATGCCACATGCACGCTTCTCTATTATAGGCAATCCCCAGGAAGCTCATTAAGTTTTCTTTATGGCTCCTATGCACTGCTGGAACCATACCTAAGTGGAGTGTCTGACTGTCAGTGATTAGATACCACGATGGTATATACTTTAGAAAATATCATAGTTGGCATACAGAAATAGACAAATATAACAGCACTGCAGAGGGCCATTTATTCAACAGGAATTTCAGTTGCATAAACAGTAACACTTACACAGTTCCTGACACTGGCTTCCAGTTTCAATAGCAAAATTATTTCTGAAAGAGCTCCTGTGTAACCATACTGTACAGCAGAAATAAATATATCCTAAATTCTGAAAAAATTGTGGATGTCAGAGATGAGCAGGTAACTAACTACTAGTTTAAAAATTTACTGTTTATAATTCTATTTTGAGCATATTGGTGTAAAATACTTCTCTGAGGCAAATACCCCCATGAGAAATATGATATTGGTGCAATTTTTGGTGGGTAATTGAGGGAAAATAATATTTTTAGTAAAATATTCCAGTTTAATGTGATGCTTATTGTTAAAACACAAGTGACGGACTGGAATAATGCCAACAGATAGTCTATTCTGAAACGAAATATGCCTGGTCTTTAACTCATAACAAGAGCTTTTATTGGTGCTTGTGCTGGTAATCATGAGGAACTGATGATGTTAGCAAGGACTACTACTTTGACAGTACTCTACTAAAAGTACTACGGTAAAATGTTCTTTTCCTTCTCCCTTTATTTTGTTCTGACTTTCCTCCCTTTCCCAAGCTTTCCCCCCTTTCCCAAGGTTTCTGATTATCAGTTAAAGTTCTTGACTCTATTTTTCCATGACCAGTCATCTTTTCTGTTTCGGCTCTCCTTACTTTTTTCTACAGCTACACCCTATTGATTTATTGCACATTTTTTGTTGTATTTAAGTAAATGGGTTGATGTTTCATACTAAAGTTATAGTTTCTAACACTTATGAGAAAACAGTAATAAAGCCATGATGGTCATAAGATCATAATGTGTATGCTTTGTAATGTTATGAGGCACAGCCCACTAAGGTGGTTGTACCAGTCATGTTTGAAAGCGTCTTGTAAAAAGTTAGTTAACGCATTGTATCTCAGCACCCACTAGTAGTCCAGTAATGCCACTAGTAAGTGCACAGTTCTACCTGTACCAGTTGGACTCAGAAAAGAAAGAATGTTTAAAATGTCAGTCCCCTTTTCCCGTATTTTCTATTGCTTGGTGCGGTCTAAGTAGAGCTACACATGTAATATTCTCTGTTTTGCACTGCAGTTCTCTGTTTTATTTATTTATTTATTTATTTATTTTTGAGAAACAGCTAAATTCTTGGTGACTTTCACTGCAGCCTTACACAGTGAGCTGTGAATCGCACCAGAACCATGTGTGATGTAACAGAACCATACATTCCACAGATTCCCTTTCCCAAAAGGTTAGTACAACCATTTTCTGAAGATTGTTACCTCATTAATAGCACCTTCACCATTTCAGCTGGACCCAGAATGACTGCTGAAGCTGAAGGGACGTCTTCATTGGTACACAGGGACAGAACTGGAAATGCTCATGCCTGTGTTCCTCTATACGGCCCATCTGAGCAGAGGGGAGAGCAGAGGTTACAGGCTGCGCCTCTCTGACCCAACAGCCCTGGGCATGGCTTGGCTTCCACCATACGTCAGAATAACAATGAGCTGCTCTAATTTCTCTTGGCAGAAAGAGCTCCCTGGAGGCATTTCTCTGTTTCTGAATACTTTGCGTTAGTCGCAGACACTGTTTAAGATACTATGTCTGTGTCAAGGATAGGGAATATGTTGCATAAAGCACTTTGCTCATAGGCCTGTTAAAGGCACCTTTATGTCTCTAATGGACTAGACCAGTGCATGAGGGATTAATCAAAGGGCAGAAATGATTCCCCTTCCTATTTCAAGAAATATTAGTATCTTACAGACCTTATTTTCATTTCCTTACAGCAATTCAGAAGCCAAATGAATGCTTCAGGACAAGTCTCTTATTACTCAGGGTCAGTAAAGGATGGGAGCTTTACTGAGGCAATATATTTACTTCTTGGAAGAGTATCTTCTGTCAATTCCCATTTTCTTCTTGTTTCTGAGCTTGCCTAGGAGCAATTCTGGCAAGTTCTGAAGGAAATCACCATGGAAGGTCACTATGACAGGACTCTATGAATGTCTCAGAGAGCCTTCAGTAGGAGTTAGAGGAACATATTTTATTTTCTCTAATAGTTTCTACAAAACAACAAACTCCCAGTAATAACCTGTGTACTTGTGTGATGTTTTTCCGTATCTGAAACAAAATTGCTAATGATACAGCTCACAGCATGCACCATCTCCACTGTAATATATCATGTACTTTGGAAGCAAGTTGGTCTAGATGAAGTAGGCTAACCCTTTCTATTTGTTTACTAACTTAATTAAAAAAAAAAAAAGAAAGAAAACAAACCACTGAATTACTCTAAGCAGCTTTTTTAATTATCATTTTAAATTATTTTATTTTAAATTCTTCCCCTTGTCCCTCATCTATGATATCCCTATACATTCCCTACTTTGTAAAACTGACATAACTCATTTTCATCCCAACAGGTATGACTTTTCTGCAATCAGCTGTAGATGAAATCGGAGTTTTCCAACCTCTGTGAGAGGGAAAATAAGTGTTCTTATGCTTTTCTATTTTAAGTAACAAACACATTAGAGGTATAGATGGTGGAAGTTCTAATCACCTTTCTTTCCCTTTGTTCTTTGTTTCAGTGAGTTCTAGTTGGCTCTGACTTGCTAATACCTGATTTGAAAACCAAGAGAGGAAATGAACTCATGATGGGTAAATATTTACCAATGCAATTACATGTTTTTTATGTACTTTGTTTAGTAGTACTGTTGCCGGTGTTGGTTTCCAGAAAAAAATCTATAATGAAGCGTATCACCTACTACTATTAGTCCCTGTTATAAGGGACTAAGAGCCATTTCTTAAGAGACTGGTTCCTCATCAAATTAATGCACAAGAACAACAATAACAAAATATATAGGGGAAAAAAACAAAAGGATCAAAATGTTGGTTGAAAAGAAAGTTGCCTACTGAAATGTTCCTCTCAAAGTAGGACTATCACCAGCCCTAGATCAGGTCAGCGAGAGCTGTCTGTTGAAGTCTGAAGAACCTCCAAGGACTGAGTTTGCATTGCTCTGACAGTGCATTGTTAGCTCATTTTCAGCTAGGCATCCACAGATACTACCCAACCTTTTCCAGCATAGTTGATACTCTTCAGGTTGGCTTCCAGCCTGTTCTGACACACAAGGTTATTCTGCCCTAGGTGCAGAACTTTCTGCTTTTTCCCTGTTGAACTTCAGTTGGCCAAATGCTTAAGTTTTTCAAGGTCTTTCTGGTCTGACTGGGTAAATCACAGTGCTTAGAGACTGGATCTCTGAAATGCGTCGAAAGTTCAGACTTAGACAATTTGACCACAGTGAAGTAAGCTTATTATTACAGTAAGTGTCTTCATTGTTATAAAGACTCATCAGCAGTTAATTTCTTTACCCTTGATGTAAAACTTTGTGAACACGAGTGTTCTGCTGAAGCAGATCTGTGCCTGATCTCGTCCCATGTGCTCTAACTTGCCTTATCATCTATCCTGTAAACTTCCAAAGCCCTGAGTTTTGTCTTCCTCATTTGTTGTACTGCAATAAATCCAGCAATAAAACCGAAAGGTTTCACCTAGTCCAAATCTAGAACAGGCGTTCTAGATTCTGGCTGGCCCGTTTCAAGTATTACTGATCTTGCAGGTA
Source organism: Anser anser (assembly GCF_964211835.1). NCBI lineage: Eukaryota > Metazoa > Chordata > Aves > Anseriformes > Anatidae > Anser > Anser anser. The sequence goes on along the minus strand of NC_139724.1, from coordinate 39,977,379 downwards.
TAGTTAGCTTACAGGCAAATTTATTTCAGAATCATCTTAACCACCAGCAATTTTTAAAAAGCTACTGTATTAAATTCTGCCAGGAAACAGTGCAGCAGATTCTGCTAGTAATTATTGCATTTTATTTCATTGATCAACATAAAAATATACCTAATTTTCAAATGCATAAAATAAGAACATTGTTAAAATTCTTTTAAAAAAAATAAATTATTGACTTTCTAAGGTCTATTTTCATGTTTTACTCCACCATTGAATCATTTCAAAATCATTGAAAGCAAAGGTGTTATACTAGTGTAAAATCAATAAGAAGGGAGTTGAAAAGGGCCGTGTTTTCCACATGCAGTGAATGAGAAATGAAAGAAAGGTTTATAATATCATAAACCTTGGAACTGTGTCTGGTGATTATCCTAGATATGGCCTGCCAGGGAAATGACCACCATCTGCTGCTGCCCACCAGTGTCCTGAAAATGCAATCAGGCTGCTAGTATTCACTGAAGCTAGCAGCAAAGTAATCCTCTCAGTTTCAGCTCTTAAGATTACATGTAATTGTGTGTAAGATGCAGTCTCAGTCTGCACAGATTTTTCAGGTTCTCAAGTTCTGAAGATGGAAATTGATCACATTTACCTTAAACTTGCTGTTCAGCTTCCCTCTTTGTATTTGTATGTCATTGCTACTTTAGTTTTTAAATTGCTGATAAAAACCAAACCAAACCAACCAACCAAACAAACAAACAAAAACACCTGCAAAGATTTCTGCATTCTCTCTGGTTCATGGATTCAGAAGTGGGGCTTTTTTTTTTTTCCATGAAGCAGCTTTGAACTGAAGTTAATCTTTTCTCCTTACGAATTAAGATAAGACTGCTTTTAAAACATAGAAAATATTTCAAGGTTCTGAGAGAGCTTCAGGTATATACACACATCTCCGCAGGGAAAATACAGAAACTAAGACAAGGTGTGATAAAGAAATCTGCTGAAGTGAAAGTAGGGAGAAACGGCATAGAAAAGTTAGATTACAAGAAGGACGGGAAATAGAAAGGAAGAGAGGTTTTAAAGAATACAAGGAACCCCTAATTCAAGTTTGTCTGTTCATATGTGCCTGTAACTTTTCAATGCAATAAGGTACCTTCACAAAAGATTTCACTGGTAAAATGACCAGAAGAATAGAAAAAAAAACACTGTGTGAGTTCGTAGTACTTCAAAGTATAGCAGAGTTTTAATGTATTCAACCAATAGCTTCTGGAAATAGAGGAATACAGAATTTAGGGAGAAATGGGAATATGAATAAAGCACAAAGGAGAGAAGTTGTGTGGGGATTCTGTTTTGTTTGCTCTCACTCCCCCATTTCAGATGGATTAAAGAATTATTAAAAATTAAATTGCAAAATCACTCTCATTCTCACTTGGTTTGTCTGGTTTCAGCTTAATTGGGTAATGAAGGATCCAATTCTTCATCTGTTTTTGGCTATGATGTAAGGGGTCTCCGCTAATCATTTGGAGTGGCTTGCTGCAGTAATGATATATTCATTACACTGCTATGAGCAGTTGCACTGCTCATTGAGAGAATGCAGGACAAGACAGGCAAAAAACACTGGAGAAGGATTTTTATTTATTTATTTATTTATTTTTGTCAGTGTGAAATAATACACTTTGGCTTCTGTGAATGAAAACAAGACTCAGGATCTATAGTGATATTAGACACAAACTAAGAATGAAAATAAATTCTGCTGTAAGAGGTATTTCCCAAGAGATAGCCATCTCAATTTTTGGTCAGTGCTCAGAAAAGGGAAAAAGGGTTTAGCATTCAAGCTGAACTTGACCAAATCATAGAATGTGTTTGCAAAAGTAGGATTATGAATGTTTTACAAAAATATTCTACAATTTTTTTTCACTTAATTGTGAAAGTATCATTGGGGTGCGGTGGAAGATGTTACGTTAATGGCAGCATTACAAAGGAAAATAAATACATTGGCCTTTCAAGCAGTAACAGGCACTGAAGATATAATTTCCACTCCATGACACAGAAAATCCTGTTGCGTATATAAATAGGGAGGAAAATAACAGCTTATGTATTATACTAAAACAACCTATTAGCCTATATTAGGGACTCCCATGCATAAGCTTAAGAGAGCAAGAGGGTTGTAAATTCCTCTAACTCCCTTGCCTACCTCACTGCCTCTGTGACTGTTAGTCACACTGCGTTTCCCAAACTCTCCTGTGTGCAGTGTGGAAAACACAGCTGATAATACAGAAGGAAAGAAGGCACAGCATTTGCCTGTAGCAGCAGGAGGCAGAGGGCACAGCAGAAGATATTCTCATTGGTATTGGTCTTCTGAGACAGCTGTAGCAGCTTTTTTTCCTTCCATCTTAACTTTCTAGTCTGTGCTTTCCTTCTAATTATAAAATAATAAAGGAACTTCACAATGGTTCTGTGCAATCATCTTGAGGTTTTAGTCCCAATTCTCCATTCGCAATATTTTTATTTCAGCTTAATTTCCTTCTCTCCAGTGATATTACTTCCCAGTTACACTGAAACAAAACTTTTTGAATTATCTTTATGGATAAAGTATAGATACAAACTCAGCTAAATGTATATTAAGCAATTTATTGCAAGTGCTGCAGTACATATAATAAGGAAGATGAAACCTAATGTGGAAAAAAGACAGTTTGTTGTAACATAATTCTGTTTCTATGTTTGCCCGTGGTGAGTGAAATATGGCACAATGCATAACTGAAGACAAAGGTACAATGTAATAGATTTATCCTTATACTACTCAAGTGGAACATCCATGAAAAAGATAAGGGTCCTAACCTCACAAGTTATATAAATGATAAATGTGCTATAATATTTACTCCCTGTTTTCTTTCTCCTTTGATAATACTGTATACAGTGGCTGTTATCTTAAGATGTCTATCACAATACTATATAATTTTTTACTGTTATGTAAGTTGCTGTTTTATCTTTATAAATATGTTCAGTGTATCGATATCTTAAATCAAAATGCTAAAATTCTCATAGCATACCTACAAAATGAATAGCATCTTTACAATCCTATTTGATATGCTGAAGCCTAATAGTCTTTCTTGTTCAGAGTCTGTACTCATTTGACATGAAAACAAATAATTAAAATAAATTATAGCCTTAGAGTCTACAAACTAAGGAGACAAAAATAGCTGTGCAAGAGGGAGGTTAACACAGGGATATCTGTTGACAGTGTTATGAAGACCTCAAAGGGATTCATACATTTGTCTGCCTGCAGTGATATGTGTGAGAAATTCCATGTCAGATTGTTAAGTTTAGTAGACAGGATTTCCAGTAATAGATTTTCAGAAATGTGGTTACCCAGGGGTATTGTGTACTTCCCAATTACTAGAGCATTCAGTGAGACTTTGGCCTTTTTCTTTTCCACTTGTTTGTGTTTATGCACATAACTGCTGGGTTTGCTTTTGTTCTGTGTTTTTCTGCTTATTTGGTATTACACTCAATGTACTGAGAGAGATTTTTGTGACCTTTAACACAGCTGCCAGTCGCTTTCTATAGGTGCCTGTGAGGATGCATGCCAGTTTTTCTGATGGTGATGAGTGACTCTCATAGCCATTGTCATTTCACCTCACAGCTTCTTTTAGTTGTCTTCCTCTGTTGTTTTTCTCAATGTTCAGTGGAAAGTTCCCGTGTTTTGGAAACTTTAGGTCCTGAATATTAGAAATACTGAAGGCTTTGAAATGCAGGCGGCTCTGCTGTGTTGAATAGCTAATGACCATGAAGTTTCTACTGCAAGGAAATCATTATTAACAACCCAAAACTCTCAGCTTGGGGCAGGGCATTCTCTTTACTCTGTTTTGTGTGTTCCAATATCTGTTTATTGGTGCTCATAGTTTCAGAGGCAGGAGCCAACTGAAGTGATGAATGAGTAGAAACAAGGAAAGAATTTTAATAAGGAATGCTGCCTGGGCCAAGTGGCCTTCTCTGTACTTTAATATGCCTTGTGATCTTCTTGTCTCTAAACACATCAGACTATAAATAGCTTAGTTTTCACCAATCTGCTACTCTTGCAGAAGAGAAAAGAGGCCCTAGGCAGGCCTACACTGTCTTGCTGGAAAAGAGCAACCCACATCAGCCACCTCGGCATGTGAGCTGCTGAGACAGCTCTTCAGACCGCATCCAGATCACAGCTGTCCTGCCCATGGAGCACCTGATCGGGGTGCTTGGAGGCTAACACCTGCCCTGCATGGCCTATGTAACCCTCCAAAAGGTTTGATCCTTTTGCAGCTATGTGTATAACCTAAAAACCGGTTTTGACAGCTGACATATAAACAGATTTATGCGGCAGTATACTGACTGAAAAGGAGAAGACTGGAGGGACCAGGACAAACTGGGGTTTTTGGTGGTCTGCAAAGGAAGTCCCCCCCTCCAAAGGATGTCAGAAGCTGTGCCAGAGCAACCAGCTGAACCTGTTCCCAGGCTCTCATTATCTGAGTGCCTGAATAGAAGATGATATCCTGCACAATGACTCAAATCCAGCCTAATTCAATATCTGAAAGTTAATTTGTTGTTGGCTTATAATCCTTTGATTTTGTAGGCTTCTTTGAATAAGGCTGGTAACAAGATGTCTTTATTTCTACCCCATTCTTCTTCTGCCCCAGCTGTTTTTCCAGGACATATTAGTCGATTTAAAAAAAAAAAAAAAAAGAGAGAGAGAATAATAAAAAACATGCGGTGATGAAGTTTCCATGGGGAAAAAAAAAAAAATAAATCTAAGTAAATCTGAATTTAGATTCCAAAAATGAGAAAAGTTCTGGCTGAGTTTTGATTATTTTAAAGGTATTAACTTTCCCTCAACTAATGTATGAAAATGAAATTTTCACATTTAAAAAGGAGGTAGTACTTTAAATTTGATGATGACTCTCTTCTTTATGGTGAGCTACTGTTAGTTTGAACTCGTATCAAACTTTTTTTAATGTGAATTAAATAATTTCAAGCTTAATGGTATCTCATTTAGCAGCATATTCACCATGTTTACCTCTTTGGATTTGAAATAATTGAATGAGTTATTCAGTTACAAGTCCAGAAATCGGAAGATTTGGGAACAGATTTTAGACTTGTCTGAATTCATCTTAGCTGTTGATGACTTCAGAGTAGTTTACCTAATCCATATTAGCTCAAGACATGGGCTTTACAATCTCTTCTAATCTATTTCTGACTCTGACAAAAAAAAAAAAAAAGGAACCCTTACGTAAGAAGCCACCCCAGTTTTATCCCTTGTAAAATAAGATGGCAATGATTGTTACATACATACATAGAATGATGAAGATAGTTACCACTTGGATAGTGATATTGAACAATGGAATTTGAGATTTGCAGAAAACATCTGTGGAAATAAGGAACTCTATATAGGAGTGATATCTAGAAATATCTTGCAAGGGAATGGTGTACAAGAAGCAGTTTGATTTTTAGAGGGCAGGCCTGTTTTGCCCATGTTTTCATCCAATCTAGATCACAACTCTTTAGGGATAGATACCTTTCACTCCTTACTGTGGTTGCTGGACACACTGATAATAAACTTAGCTAAAAATGCTAAGTTTCTGATGACATGGGAATGTGCATAGAGCACAGTTATTGCAATGCATTTGCCATTTCTTGGCCTATGAGTGTCTTTGTAGAAATGAAAGGTGATTTCAGTTCTGAAAATGGTGTTCCTGTTATTTCACTGTGCTGAGCTTTTCATGCAGTGCAGTAGCTATGAGAGGTAAGAGAGCTGTCCATTTTGGAAAGAAAAAGCTGAGACCATCCATTTAATGTCACTTAGGACCTATTACAGCAGGATAATTTGGTCATTTAGAATTTTAGATCAAAGTATAAACAGTTTGGAGCTATACCACATCCCAGAGGTGAGAAGATGGAGACCATTTGCAGTCATAATACCAGATGTTTAGCCATTGCTATAAATTCAACAACAAAAACTGAAAATAAAAAGCAAGCTGTTAATTGGGGATATTTGGAGTCATGTCACAGGTGAAAGATGATCTAAAATGCTATTTCATAGTGCAATGCAATAGTGAAATTAGCACATGTCTATTATCACTGCTTGCAACTCTGCAGGAAACTAATGGAAATAGCTTAATCTTTTCAAGCTCCTCTAAAAGGAGAAATATAGGATTTCACCTGTTGCTGAGTTTTTACTTCTCTCTTATTCCTTGCCAAATTCTTACTGCACAGCAGTTTTGTATTATTTAATGCCTTGGCTGTGGATTTAATAAATAACTGTAGAGATGAGTGATCCAATCATTCATTTTTAGTAAGTGACAGCTATAGTGATGCATTGTGATAATGGTTAAAAAAGAAAAGGGTGCAGTCTTAAAATTCCCCCTCTTGAACCAGTTTCAGGGAGTTCTCCTTCCAAAGCAGTAAAAGCAAAGGCATTAATTATGCATTTCCATTATGACAGAGCCAACATCAGCAGTGACTAAAACATAATTTGTTTAGGTGGCATTGCAGGCTGTTCTCTGATCAAGTTTTGTTTCCTACAGGGAGGCATCGGTCTTAAATTACACAGCAAGCAGGCAAGAGAAAGGAGGCAAACAATAAAACACTTCCCAGCAGAAGAAAAAGGAAAATTAGTCTCTCACCATCCTACTAAATACACAATTCTCTATTTTTGTCACTTAACGAAAAATCAGGAAAGGGGTTCAGCTTTAATTAAAAGAGCATGTTTTCTGTGGGACTCTACAGAATTATATTTTAGATTTCTAAGAATGGGTTGCTTTTAATGCAAAGGAACTTTTCCACTGGAAGGGAGGAAAGGATGATAAAATGAAAAATCCCTGAAAAGTGCTTATAAGACAGAAATGAGGGATATCTTACTACTTTGTCCTACTGTAATCCGTAGAGTAATCTGGATTTTCTTTAGTAAGGTAGGCACAAAACAAGGACCTGTATGTATCAGACAATTTAACTGTACAGGCACAGTAAAATCTATACAATTGAAGTTCAACATGCATCTTTTTGAGGAAATATATGTATATTTTAAGCTAGAGTTCAGTATAATGTTATTAAGCATGGACCTAATTTTACTTTATCTTCGACTTCAGTAGATCTATTATTTTGCATAAATCTATAAATGTATTTTAGCACCTTACTGAATCAAAGACCCGAAAGGAATACTTTTGTTATTTGCTTTTAATTTTTGGCTGCTGTAAAGAAGTGTTGGTTGTGATTTTGTAGTGTAATTTGACTTTTAATATCATATCCTGACTGCTTCAGTCTCTCTGTATTTGATGTGTATAAAGCAAAAGCAAATAAAAGCCAATTTCTTATTATCTCCATTGCTTACAGGAGAAACAATAAAAACTAGGATGAACTATGTGCCATTTAACAGGAGTATCTTCCTGTTCAGCATTCTGTTTCCCTTCCAGTGGAGTTTCCTGGCATTTTCAGATGAATGAATAGGCAGACAAATTCAGAAATGTACATCATTTACCCCATGTGCAGCAAATGCTCCTTTGGAACTGCTATTGTGCAAAATCAGATTCTTTCTGAATACAGGTAAAGAACTACAAGTGATAAAAATGAATGTGCAGAATGTTGTATGAGCTCAGCAGGTTTGATTTTAATTGAAATAGTTAATATTTGATTAAGATACTTCTGACCACTCAAACTTTCCAAAGTGATTGGATACTAAAAAGTCAGCGTTAAATATTCCTTTGAAAGGGAGTGAATGCAGCATTGTCACCTTATTGCAAGCTTTCAGCTTAGTGCAGTTTATTTCATGATTTAAACATTTAACATGATTAAATTATAAAATTAATTATACCATTTTTGTTATTTGGAACCTTAAAATACAGTGGTCTAAGAGCAGATATCTCAATACACGTCATTGATAAATGGCCAAGTTACATTGCTGTTTCCTAAAAGGAATAATGCAAATGCAGATAAAATGCTATATAAAGCCATTAAAAAACAACAACAAAAAATTAATCTTTTACATGTGCTCTCAGTTTCATTGTTCTTAACAAGAGCAAAGGGTTAATATGAAGACTAGCTGACCTGGTGGCCTAAAGTCAGAATTTTGTACTTATTATTGAAGTGACAAAGCCTGCAAACTCCAGTGACATATTATGAGTATGTAATGGAGGGTGGATGATGTACAGGTTGTACTATACATGGACACCCTCTTCTGGCTATTTAACAGGTAGAAACTCTAAAATTAAATATTTAGAATATAGTCTGTGTCCCCTATGCTACAGTCATACTTTCCTCTAGAGCATTTCATTGAATTATAACTGGATTTGTCAGTCTGCATTGAAAATGACTTTCAAAGGGTATGTCTGTATTTCCTAGTAATAGTGCACTTTGTACAAGCAGGCAGAAGAACTGCCTGCCTACAACCAGCAATTTTCTCCTGAGCATTTCAGGATAGCAAAAATAAATCAGGTTGTCTTGCAGGCATTCCATTGCTCTCTTCCCAAGGTAGAGGACAACTGGAGGAGCAAAGCAGTTCTGCTGATGCTTACTTGCCTAGCTTTAATCAATGTAGTCAGACAAGAGAAATCATATGAAACAGTGACAGAGAAGTGATAAATCTGATTCTGAATAGAATGCAAGAAAGGTGGTTGGCCAAAACCATGCTCGAAGGATCCAACTTTTAATAGGAAGGATTAATTTTGCTTTGTCTGGTTACGCTCCTGAAATGCAGAAATGGGTGGAGAACAGTGAAGTTACAACCCTGAGGTTCAGACCATCAGATAATCTTGTGTCATGTAGCAATGAACATATATTACAACCAGTTTATCATAGCTAATCTTATTTTGTCCCTCAACACACCCATTTCAATGTAACAGATAATAAGACAGAGTTGCCATGGTACATGCTAGTGATTTTGCTTCAGAGGCAGGAAAAGATTAAATGACTGGATAGAGGCTTGTAGGTGTCTCTGTATGCTGGTTGGTGTATATGTATGCTGGTACACGTATGCGATCTCATCTGATGAAAATGGATAATAATATGGCAATGAAGTAGGTAAATAGGACAAATAAAATGCAAAATGCTAATTTTGAAGAATGAATGCTAATTTTGAAAAATGAAAAAAAGTAAAAATAAAAAATCCAGGCCCTACTGAAATCTATGGAAAAAAACTCCCACTGACTTAGGTAAGGGCAGAATTTCAACCCATATGCCAACGCTGAACTGTTGCAGGATTATAGATTGAGAAATCTTGTTCAGCAACTTACTCTTGCCTAAAAAAAAAATGTTGATGCATATTTCAAATCAAAACAGTGGATGGAAGAACCTCCATAAATAATGAAAATTCAGATCAGACATTAAATGTAATTCAGCACCATAGTTATTTTTTAGTACCATCTTTAGTTCTTTTTAAAGTGTTCAAGTTACTAGAGAATTTCTATTGAGAAATTGTTCTGAAGTATGTGGCAGTTAACTGTGATGACCAAATGGTCTCTCTCTGATTATCTCTTTTGATTGGGGTAGAAGATTGCTGTGTTTGGGGAGGCAAGAAACTGTTCAAAACAGTTCTTGTTTCTGTTCTTGCTTTAGGAGGCAAGAGTGCGAGTGTCAAAAATACAATTGCAGTGATAGAAGCCTGCCTACTGGAGCAGCTACAAAGTGAATTCCTATGTCACTTGGTTAATTTTCTTTTTGTTTAGTTTACTAAAAAAAATAAAATAAAATAAACCATTATCTTGCTTCTTTCTATTCATAATTCTTCTTTATAGCTCTTGTTACATTCTAATAGTTCAGAGTCAAACCAAAAAGAACCAGGCAACTTCAAAAAGTATGTTCGCTTTTTTGATGCTGGAAATTGAAATTAATTGATTTTTAAAATGTTTTCATTATTCTCAGATTTTGTTTGTGAAAATTGAATATTTCTAGAAAGAATTTTGCATCCTTAGTTTTACTTTCCCTCAAAGAACAGAGTTATTTAGTGATATGTTATGTGACATTTTACATTCTGTTTGAAAAGCCATCTTTTATTTAACAGCATTCTGACAATGTTTTAAAGATAATTTACCTAAAGTCATTGTCATTTATTCACACCATTAAAATATCGTGCAGGCTTCATGAACGGGGACACTAAGATGATCTTGAAAGTTCAAAAATACACTTTTTGCAAGAGCAGCTATAATACAGCTGCACTTGTGGAACAGTTTTGCTCTTATGCCTTGTGTTTATGCAGTTTTTATGACCTTAAGGAAAGATCTCAAGCTGATCCATAGTTGAAAGATTATTTTCCTCCTCATAAATATGGCACATAAGACTGACTACCCTGATTTATTGAAATCACTGAAAATGTCTTCAGTTTCTTCATGTTACAGATCAAAGCTGGGCAGCGGGAAGAGCTTTCCCCCTGTGTAAATGTTCTAGTTTTCATCTGGAGACATTAGGGCTTCCTGGGAGATGCCAGACTGAAATGGTTTGGATGTGAAAAGCGTTATTTGGTTATTATCCAGACAATAGTGAGCCATTATCTAAATTGTTCTTTTTTTTTTTTTTTTTTTTTGGGGGGGTGGGGTACAATGAATGCTGGAATCTTAGCAATTTCCTTTCCAAACCCACTGAAGTGGACTAAGTTTTGGACTAAACACTGTTGTGAGCAGATTGGAGACCCAGATAAAAGAAATCAAGAAGAGAGGTTGCTCTGCCTCTTCATCTCTGTAATGTGTATATTTGAAATTTGGAAATCTGCTGCTCCAGATTGGCTGCTTGTTTCCCAGACACAGTCATTCTTAAGTCCCCTTTTAACTTGCTCTCCTCAGCAGGGTTTCTTTTGCTTGCTAATTGCCAGCAGTGAAAATCTACGGAGGCAAATTGATGAGGAAGAAAAGGTTTTGAAACCAAAGTGGCTAAAAGAATTCCAGCCATTGTGAGGTGGGAGTAAAAAAAGTTTTTTTTATCTTATTTATTTTTTATTTTTTATTTTTTTTTAATTTATTTATTAGAATAAGGAAAAGGTCTACTAATTCTACTGACAATAATTTAGCATCTCAGGAAATATTTCTGCAAATTCTTATAGTTCCAGCTCTCCCCTCTGGGGCTCTTTAAATAGGCACAAGATAGACAACCAAAATAAACACGGCAACTAAATCTTCTAGATTCATGGTAAATAGTATATATTTGCTATTTTTTTCCAGCTCTGAATCACTCTATAGCTTGAGTAGAATGGCATGCAGTCCCCCTTGGTGGGGATCAAGAAGGACACACATTCTAAAGCTGCAGGTGAGTGCATTTCTTCCTTCTCACCCCAATCATTTCAAATAGCAGATATCTGTAAAATACAATGATAGATCTTAAAAAGTAGTTGTACATTTCAAATTTTCTGCTGGGAGAATTTCTAATAATTTTTGCATTTTTTTGGGGGGGGCTCTTTTTTGTTTGTTTTTGTTTGTTTGTTTTTGTTTTTACTTGGCTTATTACTAGCTAATATCAATATCTATTAACTGAAGTCATAGGCCAAGTTGGTATAGTTCTAGATGAAGACAGCAGTTGGCTGCACTGTGCTGGCACACTTACACACTTACTTACTTACAGTGAGACACATCATTAAAACAAAGTACAACATTTTACAGAGAACTGTAATATTGCAGAGGTAAACTGGCGAAACAAGCAGTTTTTACAGAATTCTCTAGAACGTCAAATTTTCCGTATTTCCAATACGTAGTTATATGTGTATAAATCAATATCTCTAAGGCTCCACACTCTTGAAACAAGGACATAACCCACACTTATTCCGGAGACTTGTAGCATGACAGGTTTAAACCAGGCTCCTTATTTAAAATTGTAAGATATGATTCCTGGATGAAAACTCAAGGGAATATGGAGTAAAAGTGTATATTTGCTATTCTACTGTATGTAACATTCATGAGAGCATTATCAGTCATTGGGTCAAGTTTCATTGTATTTCTAGAATGGGTACAAGAAAGAACTGCAGGAGTGATTTAAGAATATATGCTTTTCAGCAGGGAATTAAAGAAAGGCCAGTGTACTGTCTTGGGCAGAGTGACCACGAAATGGTAGAGTTCTCTATTCTTGGTGAGGCCAGGAAGGGGACCAGTAAAACTGCTGTATTGGACTTCCGGAGGGCTGACTTTGAGCTGCTCAGGACGCTGGTTGGCCGAGTCCCTTGGGAGGCGGTTCTGAAGGGCAGAGGAGTCCAGGAAGGCTGGGCGCTCCTCAGGAAGGAAATCGTGATGGCACAGGAGCGGTCCGTCCCCACGTGTCCAAAGACGAGCCGGTGTGGAAGAAGACCGGCCTGGCTCAACAGAGAGTTGCGGCTTGTGCTTAGCAGAAAAAAGAGGGTTTATAATCTTTGGAGAAAAGGGCGGGCCACTGAGGAGGACTACAAGAATGTAGCGAGGCTGTGCAGGGAGAAAATTAGAAAGGCCAAAGCTCATCTGGAGCTCAACCTGGCTACTGCCGTTAAAGACAACAAAAAATCCTTTTACAAATATATCAACGCGAAACGGAGGACTAAGGAGAATCTCCATCCTTTACTGGATGCGAGGGGAAACCTAGTTACTAAGGATGAGGAAAAGGCTGAGGTGCTTAATGCCGCCTTTGCCTCAGTCTTTAGCGGCAATACTGGTTGTTCTCTGGATACCCAGTGCCTTGAGCTGGTGGAAGGGGATGGGGAGCAGGATGTGGCCTTCGCTATCCATGAGGAAATGGTTGGTGACCTGCTACGGAGCTTGGATGTGCGCAAGTCGATGGGGCCGGATGGGATGCACCCGAGGGTACTGAAAGAACTGGCGGAGGAGCTGGCCGAGCCACTTTCCATCATTTATCGGCAGTCCTGGCTATCGGGGGAGGTCCCAGTTGACTGGCGGCTAGCCAATGTGACGCCCATCTATAAGAAGGGCCGCAGGGCAGACCCGGGGAACTATAGGCCTGTCAGTTTGACCTCAGTGCCAGGAAAGCTCATGGAGCAGATTATCTTGAGGGTCATCACGTGGCACTTGCAGGGCAAGCAGGCGATCAGGCCCAGTCAGCATGGGTTTATGAAAGGCAGGTCCTGCTTGACGAACCTGATCTCCTTCTACGACCAAGTGACGCGCTTGGTGGATGAGGGAAAGGCTGTGGATGTGGTTTACCTTGACCTCAGTAAGGCTTTTGACACCGTTCCCCACAACATTCTCCTCAAGAAACTGGCTGCTCGGGGCTTGGACTGGCGTACGCTTCGCTGGGTTAGAAACTGGCTGGATGGCCGGGCCCAGAGAGTTGTGGTGAATGGAGTCAAATCTGGTTGGAGGCCGGTCACTAGTGGTGTCCCCCAGGGCTCGGTACTGGGGCCGGTCCTCTTTAATATCTTTATCGATGATCTGGATGAGGGCGTCCAGTGCACCCTCAGTAAGTTTGCAGATGACACCAAGCTAAGTGCGTGTGTCGATCTGCTCGAGGGCAGGAAGGCTCTGCAGGAGGATCTGGATAGGCTGGAGCGATGGGCTGAGGTCAACTGTATGAAGTTCAACAAGGCCAAGTGCCGGGTCCTGCACCTGGGGCGCAACAACCCCAAGCAGAGCTACAGGCTGGGAGATGAGTGGCTGGAAAGCTGCCTGGCCGAGAGGGACCTGGGAGTATTGGTTGATAGTCGGCTGAATATGAGCCAGCAGTGTGCCCAGGTGGCCAAGAAGGCCAACGGCATCCTGGCCTGCATAAGAAGCAGTGTGGCCAGCAGGTCTAGGGAAGTGATTGTGCCCCTGTACTCGGCTCTGGTGAGGCCGCACCTCGAGTACTGTGTTCAGTTTTGGGCCCCTCGCTACAGGAAGGACATGGACGTGCTCGAGCGAGTCCAGAGAAGGGCGACCAAGCTGGTGAGGGGTCTGGAGAACAAGTCTTACGAGGAGCGGCTGAGGGAGCTGGGCTTGTTCAGCCTGGAGAAGAGGAGGCTCAGGGGCGACCTTATCGCTCTCTACAGTTACCTTAAAGGAGGCTGTAAAGAGGTGGGGGTTGGTCTGTTCTCCCACGTGCCTGGTGACAGGACGAGGGGGAATGGGCGAAAGTTGCGACAGGGGAGTTGTGGTTGGATGTTAGGAAGTACTTCTTTACCGAAAGGGTTATTAAGCATTGGAACGGGCTGCCCAGGGAGGTGGTGGAGTCACCATCCCTGGAGGTCTTTAAAAGACGTTTAGATGTAGAGCTTAGCGATATGGTTTAGTGGAGTACTTAGTGTTAGGTCGGAGGTTGGACTCGATGATCTTGAGGTCTCTTCCAACCTAGAAATCTGTGATACCGTGATACTCTTCTACTACCCACTCAAAAAGGTTTATGATGATTTTTCAGTTAGCATGCTGAATTGCAAGGAATCCTAGGAGAAATTTGAATCCAGTTTCAAATCAAAAATAATACTTCTTTGTAAAAGGATGTAATGAATTAGTGAAGCAACATTATTAGGGATATTACAATTGAGGTCCGTCAAATGAACTTTTGGGGATGTGTCTTAGCTAAAACAGAAACGCTAGATTTCTTGCAAGAATTGCACGATGCCATTTTCTGACATTCAGAGCTTTCTGTGCTTTACTCAGTGAAGTTGAGAAGCTTTTACCATATGTTGTCCCTTTTCTACTCTTGAGTATTTTTCTGTGGCTACTTTTCTGTGACAGGATGATCACTTTTTCTTCCAGGAGATGAACAAGCTGAGGTGCTTTAACTCTTGCGTGAGAATTAGAATGAGGTCTTGTTGAATTCTTTTTTGTTTTGTTTTGTTTTGTTTGTTTTTGCACACTCACTTTGAACTTTTGTATGTTTGAAAACAAGACAAAGATACTATGTATCTAACACAAGTCTTGTTAGCGCTGTGTGTATTCTTCAGCTTTAAATTCCCTTTTTGTATAACCAAAGATTGCATTAGTCCTTTAGCAGTGGCAAGCTTATACATCAGTGCTTGTAGCTGATGAATCCTAAACACTATTTTCTCAGAATAGGTCTTTTGTCATAGCTTGACTGTTTTGTTCACATACATATTTCACTGAATATTTCTGTAATAAAAAATATTTATTGGCGATCAGATCATTCTTTAATGGTTATTTTACTTGTTTATTATCCTCAAAAACTTATGTAAGCATGGCTTACTGATCATTTTATTGTAATCTGAGTTATTAAGGAAAACTGAAAAGACCGCTTGTCAAAAATGGATTCTCATTAGGATCTGTTGATGGTTCCTATCAACATTTCAATTTGGTTCAACTTGAAATCCATTTTATTGCATAATCTATTCATTCAATTTATAAGTTTTCTTTAGTTAAGTAAAATGATTTGAAGAGTGCAAATTAGTGGAGGTGGCTTTATCAATCAGGCCTGCAATCGAAAATAACAACAATAATAATAAATGAAAATACAAGTCTCCTATAAAAGATTTAAGCATAGAAAAATGTGTTAAATACCTTTAATTATTTTTATGAAGTTTGCTCCTCTTAGAGTCCTAAATATATATTTCCATTATCTGATTCCGGATCCATCAAGACAATCACTTACTGGTTCTCCAGGGACAACTGTCTTATCCCATAGTTTTTGGGTATTGAAAGGGATAGATATTGTTCCCACACACTGCAGAATCATGCTGGTAAGGTAACATCTTAGAAAGCCATAGAATATTTCCATCTTCATTGAGAGGCTGATATGCTTTCCTCATTAGAACAATTCC
Source organism: Anser anser (assembly GCF_964211835.1). Lineage (NCBI taxonomy): Eukaryota > Metazoa > Chordata > Aves > Anseriformes > Anatidae > Anser > Anser anser. The sequence goes on along the minus strand of NC_139724.1, from coordinate 39,961,733 downwards.
CTGAAAGGAAGCTGAAAAGTCTTGTGATAGGCTGACAATCCTCTGAGTAGTTACATTAAAGAATGCTTCTCACAGAATCAATTATTCCTATTCATTCTGTGTACTTTAGAAAGCAGAAGAAAACAGGAAAGTACAAATATCAGCGGGGAAGATTTAAAGAGCCATTAGGTCCTAGGTCACACGACTTTTTCTCCACAGGTCCCCAGAGTCCTGGAGAGCTCTGGTCGAATGAAATACCAGGCATGAGGACACAAAGTGGCCTTTACTATGCTACCTCCCCTCTTTTAGGGAAATATGTGGTCTGTCATGTGGAGTTGTATAAGAAAAACATGGACTACTCTCTCCGCACCCCTGACAGCCTACAGAAGTGTCATCAGCAGTAAATGAGCATGCTAGGAAATCACAGCATATCTTACTCTGCTCTGAACCAATGAGGTATGGAAGGGGATGTAACTCCTTCCCTAAGCTCTTTTGCTGTGACTGAGACTGTTAATTTGTCATCTCACACAAAATGCTGAAAGGAAGCTCCAACTATCTCAAATAAGAAAAGGAAATGCTGGTAATTCCTCCAAGATCTCAGTGGGCAAATTACGAATTTAATTTAAAATGCAACATGCATACCATCATCAAAACATACTAGATTTTTTTTTTGTATCAGGTAAGTTTCAATTCTGTTTTTAATATGGATTTCCAAAGTGAAGACAAAGAAAACACGTAGAGGTGAGAAGCATTCTTGATATGTGTTAAGAAATGAACCAGAAATAACACCCAAGTAGGGGAATTATTTATAGAAAGCAGAATCTGAAGAGAAATGCCAAGAGATGTCAAAACTGATTGAAACATGCAGCCTTGACAGCTCTGAAATTCACAGGCTTCCTGCCTGCCAGAATTTGTGCATGATGCTTTAAATTCTTAGCCACTAGGTTTGGCTATCAGTATGGTGTAAGTGGGTGAAAGAAAATAAGAAACTATGAAACGTTTGTTAGCTCTACTTCCCTCTCCCAGTCTTGCGTAATGTATACTATTAACCACTATATACAGTTGAAATAATGCAACTAATGCAAATCACTGAAATACCATCCTTTTCATTTAGCAGAAAAAAAAAAAGCAGTTTAAAATATATTTCAAATGGATTAAATTAGATAAGTTTCCTATGCAAAGGTGATTCTTGATTATGATGCTGAATAATGATTACATTCTTATCATTTTAACACTTCTCCCAACAAAAAAATTAATACAGAGAAGAAGCACCAGGTGGGAATGATATACAACCACATGTATTCTCCTGTCAGGGTACATGAGTACTATGTCTTTGCACTGAAATCTTTGAAGTTACACTACTGTGAAAAATGTATAATAAAAAGAGGATGAAATACAGTATTTTTTTTCCATTATAGTCATAGATTAATCGTAGTTCTGTAACAGTTGCCACATAACATCAAGGTAACTGAAGCATATTATATAAGCCTTGCAACACCACTAGCATATAAATATTATTACACTGTTTTTTTATTTTTTTTATCTACCTTATTGTTCTCCTTTCACAAAAAGGCAAACTGAATTGTACAATAGTTAAATGACCTATTTAAAGTTGTACAGTATCGTCAGTGGTACTTCTAAAACTAGATCTCATTTCATCTAACCCTGATGTCTGCATGAAGACCAATAAAATTACTTTCCTTCCTACAAAAAGAAAAATAAATAGGCTTCGCACAATGACATCTTACATAGATACATATAAAAGATTTGTCAGATGTAACACTGAAATGATTCTTTCTTATTCAGGACCCATTATAATCCAAATCATTCTAGAGACTTACACAAAAGCAAGATACATTCCTTGTTCTTGTTTTCCTGTAAAGTTTAGAAGAAAAGTATCTTAAATAAAAATAGGAATAGCAATTACCATTCTTCTACAATTTTAATTTGCATCAAGAACTCATGTAGAGATAGATTAAAATAAGTACAGAGATATGTTAGGAAGTATTCATCTGGTTTCATTTACTATATATTTCAAACTGGCATTTTCAAAGAGTATCAGTTATCTATTCATAACCACTTCTTAGAGTGGAAAAGTATAATAAGGGCAGATTTAGGAGTAATGCATTACAATTGCAAAAGAGATTTTTCTACTGATTTGCTCCAAACAGAAGACAAATTAAACACTTCAATATTTCAATAATCGTCAGAAATACCTTTCCACTTTCAAAACTTAGATATGTAATCAATTTTGTCTTTCTTTAATTATGTTTCACAGCATAACCTTCCGCTGACAGACTTCTCAAGGCTTATGTCAACCAGAATAATAGGTTGCACATGTTATTGATTTAACTATCACTTCTAGGAACTGATCTTACGGTTTTATTAGACTGTTTTTTACAGTTACTTTTGGATAAGCTAATTCTACACATCTAAACAAATATAGATCATGTTCTCTTGAGATGTGCAATCATTATACCTTCCTTGTAACCATCTATAATAATCAATTGAAATTACTGAGCATTCAAATAGATGTTCAGATGCCTTATGTTGGATGCATTAAAGATAGAAGGATGTAAGTTAAGAAAGTGTGTGCATATGAGAGGTTTATACAGAGTCATTTTATCTGAGAAGAGATCTCTTAAAGCTGTAACTTTACTTTCCATAGACTTTCTGATCCATACAGATTTTGTTCCCTATTTCAGTTTCAGTACATGTTCAAGAACTAAGGACATTGCTTAGGAACACTGGATGAACCTAAAATGCATGATACCACATATATAATCAGTCATATTATTGTGTTCATTCTGTTCATGGCACTCAGGCCCCTGCTAAAACCCTCACTTTCAGTGTTCACATTGAAGCAGGCTGTCTTTTTCTACCCATACTTCAGTAGCGTCTGTGCAGGTTGCCCTCTGCAACTGGCATAGTTTGTAAAGGGACAGAAAATCTCCCAGAAGGACACCTCAGGGACTGTAAACTAAACACTACTTCTGGATTGTCCTCTGGTATATCTTGGTTCTTTTTATTGACTAAATAAGGAACTTTTAGGGATTGCCTTCAAATATCAATTGTGTGAATAACCTTAGAAAGCACTTCCTGACAGTACAAAAATCATTGGAACATTCAGAATAGATTCATGTCCAGAACTAAACAGCTTTCGGATTCCTAATAAAATCGTCTGCTGTTATGTTTTTAATTTGCATAGATTTTGTTTTTGATTTAATTAATAAGAAATAATTTTCAAAGCCTTAATTAACACCATGGTAAAATGTATGGTGTTTCTGAGATATTAAGGGAATAGTGTCTTTTTTTTTTTTCCTCAGGTTAACAGTTACAACAAGCATATAGAGGACTACCTTCTACATACTGCGTACAAGTCCTCTTAGACATACCTGCTTAGAACGTTTGTAGGAGAATGAGGCAAAATGCTAAGCACTCAGAGTGTTGAGTATTCTGAAAAAAATGTTGCCTTGGCTTGCCTGCTGCAGCTGTGGATATCTATCTCATGATCACTCTCACACTGTAAGGATACAACCTAGTCTCCTGGAGTGGTACTCAAGTACTTAATCATGCAATTGACCTTTATCCTTTTGCAGTTATCTGTCTCACTGACTAACTCCAACAAACTTTCTAAGGGTTATACAATTAACATTGTCTGTCCTGAGTGCAGAAAGAGGAAAGTTGAAAGGATACAGAAAAAACAATCTGGACAGAATTATTAGATATACCTAATGGTTACATCAATATCAGCCAAATGAAAATTCAGAGCGTCGTGAATGTTCTTTCAACGATGAAAGGAAATGGTGAATGATTCTCTTATTTATACTGGGATACAGGCCAAGAGGGAGCCTAGAAGAGAAGATTGCTAGAACCAATTCAGGTAAGAAAATTTCTGAGGTCTAAGACTAATTGTAGAGAAAATAGTATTTTTAAAGTGGGTTATATTGTATCCTTGAAAATACAGTAAAACTCATTTTGTTTACCATAGTTTTCTTTCTCCTTTGGTAGATATGTTAAAGATTTTAGATTTTTATTTCCTAGCATAATTGGAAGGTTCTGACTGATTTATTATTATTATTATTATTTTACGTGGTTTTTGTTCTGATTTAAAGTTTTTCAGAAACTAAAACTTTCTATTAAATGTTGCTGTTTTTTTAAAATTTGATTGAAACTGCCTTAGTTAATATTTAAATATCCTTTATTTTATATTCAACTCCTAATTCTGTGCTCAATAAAGTAAAAATAATAAGAATTTTGTATTGATGTATACCTGCGTTTTCTGTCTTCCCTCTGCTTTTAAACTTCTCACCTGTGTGCTCCTGAATAAGGATTCAGACATGTATTGTGGATTTTTGATCTTTACCTCTAGGTTCATGTGAGTACACTTATATCCTTACACTTACTACTTACTGTGTGCCCACAATATCTTTCTGCTATATGTAGATGCTCATTTAAATCTAAGAGATTGTAATTAGTAAATAAATTTTGTTCCACTGAGGTGAAGAGATGCCTGCCAAATGATACGAGTTGAAGTTGTTTCCACTGAAAGCATGAAATGTTAGCCTGTGCTGCTGGGCTGTTTAGGGCTGTAAACCCAAAGACAGTTTTGATAGCCCTCCAAGCTCAGGTGTGCAAATGGTCAGATATATAGTGGTGTTTACATGCTAAGCCATACAAACACTTGGCTGATTCTGTCAGGCACCAGTGTCTTCATTTACAAAAGACCAAGAATCCACAGCAACACCATCATACTTTTAAAAACTCTTCCATGATTACAGCAGGGTGTTTTTTTTTTTTTTTTTTTTTTCCCAAAGTCTCAGCTCATCTGTTTCTCTTATTTTAAAGTTCTGGGGATTTCTGACAGGTGAGGAGAAGGTGAATATATTTATTTTCATTTCCATGTTTCCTATGTTTTTAATTTTCCTTTCTTTTTTTTTTTTTCTTAATAGAGTTGAATAATTAATAGAGTTCCTGCCTCCTAACAGTATAAACCAGTGAATCATTATAGATCTTTCAGTGTTACCTTTAGGAAAACTGGGAACTACCTTCAAAAACCTCCTATTATGGGTAATAATTTGATTTCTTTTCCACATAAATCATTCTTTTTTAGATTATAAAATTAAAGAGATTTCTTGACATTTACCTACCTTTACCTAGAAAGAAAACAAAACTGAAAGACACTTCTTTTATGTTTGTTGTACTAAAACTTTGCATGTATTTTCAAAGTTAGATGCCTACAAGCTTTACCGTAGTTTAAAACAAAAATGATAAAAATAAGATAAAGAAAATACAAAGTTTTTCTGTGAAACGCTCTGGAACTGAATTTCTTTCTTTGCACTTATTCTGAGATGCTGATGAAATGTCAAGTAGATGACATCTGTCTCATCTTCTGAATATAAAGTTCTCGGCAACAGGAATCTTCTCATGTAATAGTTTGTAGGCTTGGTTTGAACACTGCTTTCCATAAGATTCAAAAAAATCTGAACTTTACTTCTCGAACTCAACAAGAGCTGAGTTCAAATATGAAAGTATTTGTATCGCCTTCCAACTTATTATTGCAACACTTTCTTGGAGTCATTCTTACTGAAGTTATTGACAAAATTTTATTGACTTAAACAACCTGTACAATTTTGCATTGTTTTATTTGTTTATACTTTTTGCTTACTGCTGTTTCTGGTTTAAAATAGTGTTAATAATATAGGAAACAGGTTTACAATGGTCAAATCACAGCAGATTTTTTCATGCTTTTCTACATTGCTAACTTTGGCAAAATAACTACAAATATATTGGAAATCAATGTGTATAGCTTGTAGATTTGCTTCATGTTTTCGTATTCTAACTCATTCTCTTGTATTTTTTCCATAACATTATTTAAACCCAGCAATGTTCTTACATTGGCAAATTATGATACCGATTTTATCCAACCCCCTGTAATGTGTCCTGTCGCTTACTAACATCTTAAAGTTCAACCTATTGTTTGATCTTGTAGTGGACTCTGAGGTGTATTAATTGGTTTAGAAGAATCAAAGTCTATGTATATGTACACATATTGTTTAGTTATGAGACCTAAATGTAGCTGTATATGTTGTATGTATACATTATATCAATTCATTCAATGTCAATTGCTTTAAAAAAATTCACTTGCTTTTCATCATACCAGAACCTTTCTGGTTCTTCAGGTCCCCTTTTAAAATAGTATTTTGGAAAAATCTTGTAAGTTTTGTGAATAGGTCAATTTTCATAACTATCTTTGCTGAAAATTATCAAACTGAATAAAAATGAAATCTGAACTCAGATTACCGTAACAGGTTGTTGTCCATGAATTTGCAACTGAAAGAACAGAAAAGATCTGTGAAATGTATCAGTGGCAGTAATCACTGTTTAAATTATTTTCCTTCTTGCTAGTTAGTGGGATTGTCTCTTACAACTGTAAAAACGTTATGATAACTAAACAATGTAAAAGTTGCATTATTTTTTTTCTTTTTCTCAATTGGATAGGTATAATGTGCTCTAAAGAACAGTCCGAGGATTTTGTGTAATCATGCTTATTTTGGTGTCATTTTAGGCCTGTTCTGTACAAAATCTGACTTTTAAAATATAGATTTAAAAAAAAAATTTACAAAACTCGATATACAAATAATGGCTTGTAGGATCAATTAATTACAGTAAAGAAAACTAGGAGGAATAGAAAAATACATGGCAAGACTGGTGAAAGCAGAAGTGAGGTAGTCAAGCTGAAATGCCCTTAGAAGTACTGACCTTGTGCTAATACATAAAGCATCAAGAGGGTGTAAAAGGAAAATGGTTATTCATAGTTACTTATTTCTGTTTTGCTGTCTTTTCTATCAAATAGAATTTTTATTTAGTTTTGGAAGTTTTACATAATTTGTAGCGATCTTTATCGACATTTGAAAGATTATTTTACACCTCCAGACTATTTTAACATTCATGGCAGAGTTCCCCAGAACGTCATTTGTGTAATTGCTAGTTTCTAAATTTTAGAGTACCCTGGATCCCAAGCATAATTTCTTTGGTAAGAAAAAACAAAAATCTGAAATTCTTCAAATCACAGTACGCTTTAACCAAGAATTAAGTTGATCTTCAATATCTGTCACTAGAACAATTTAGTTTATTCTGCTTGAGAGACTTGGAAAGAAACGATGTATTTTGTTAAGAACACTGTAAGCATAAGTAATATTAAAGCTGAATATGTGGTCAGAGTTTAGAACAAACTAGGTCTGCAAAATGGAGACATTGGTAATTAAAACTTCCATTTGGGGTAACAGAGTGTGTCAAGTTAGTGCCTGTCTGCTTGCTCCTATTCTTTTTAGGTACTTGTTAAAACAAAGATCAAATGTGCTAGACAAATTTTAAGCTTCAGCAAAGCAGATGCATAATGTTGTACTTCACTTTTATGAAATGCATCATAGATTACATTTTTTTCTGGGGCCTAGAGAAAGATTCACAAAAAAGGAATCTTATGTTAAAGAAGATTCAGTTAACTGGGTATTCATATATTTCAGATAATGAGTTCATTTAAATGCAATTGAAAAACATTTTGAAGACTACAAGAACTGACCTGTTTCTAAACAGATTCAGTTACCTGTGGTGCAGTTACAGTTTACCAATAGAAGTGTATCTTTCACTCTGAACAAGAAGGCTGTGTGCTTCTCCAATGCTTGACACTGTCTTCTAGCTCTTGTTAGCAATGATTTTTGGAGTCAAGAAGTTGACACCATTCAGAAAACTTGCAGTGATCCTAACACAACTCAGTGCAACGGTTGTCTCTTAAGTTCCTGAACACTGTGTATGGGATTGGTATTTGAATGATGTTTCCTTGAGAAGATTAACTTATCTTTTCATTTTACTGAGTCTCATGATATTTTTATGTTATTATCCACCCACTAGTACACAGTATTGCTATTGGGTTGATTCTGAACTTTCTGTATTGTTCAGTTACAGAAAACGTAAATCTGGAAAGTTCTTCTTCCTTTTATTAAATTAAAACTTGTAGGTACAGCGCTCTATGATTAAAGCCATATGTGATGTTTAGCTTTTGTAAGTCTTTCAAAGCTGGGGGATTTTTAGGAAAAATAAAGAATCTTTTCCCCTATTTTTATTTCGACTAAATACATTTTATTCTGCCAACTAAGAGATGATGATAGCCCATTTAAAATATCAGATCCTTACCTTCATTTTGACAGTGAACCAGGTTAAAACTGCCTTAAATCTCACTTCACAGAAGCATCTCATAGAGATGGGTGCAGAAACCTTAAAAAAAAAAAAAAAAAAAAAAAAAAAACATGGATACTGCATTTCTATTAGTTTTATTTTTTATGCTAGATTGGTCCTTTGGTACATATTGCAGCACCACACACTGAATTAGCTGCTGAGAAATGTTCAGGTCAGATAGAAAACTGAAAAAAAAACAACATGGTGGCTTAAATTTGCCCAGGTCTCCCATTCCTGGACTACATGAAGTTTTCATTCAGCACAACAATAAACATGGGGTTTGCTTACACAGTCTTCTGCTACCCCCTGGATGTGCGTTGAGTATCACAGATCCTGAGGTGCACAGGGCATGTCTTGGCCCAGGTGAGTCAGTTTTCCTTCTTTGCACTCCTGTAGTCACAGTGTAACATAGCACTCTGGTTATTGGACAAGAGTATCATGGGTCCTGCAAGGTGGGGCGCAGAGCATTTGACCTTTATTTCTATTATCTGAACATTTTAGCTCATTGCAAACCACCCTGTGTTTTCCTGGCTAACAGTTCTTTGGATTTCAAATGAACTGCTGACCAAACAAAAGCAGATCCTAATTACTTAGATCCCATATTTTTTTTCTCTGATTGTTTAATGGGTATGAAGTGTTACTATTGATTTCCATGGGAACAGGAAAGGGCGTGTGTTATCCAATGCATACTGAAAATCCTATGACAGTTACTGGAAAGAGAAAAGACATGCTAACTCTCTTTAAATTGCAGGATGAAAATTGTGTATTAGAACAATTATGCCTCAGGGTGAATGTGTAAGTATAATGATACTGAAACTTGGCTTCTTTTCAAAATATACAAGTCTATGACAGTTTGGTATCGAAAAAGATAGTGATTCACATATTTAAAAAAAAAAAAAGAAGCCGAGCAAAAATGTCAAGGTGTGACAGAGGGCAAACTCAAATTACTTCTAATAAGAAAAAAATGTTAGTTTTCAGAAGAATAATTGCTGGGTCTCTTCTTAGGAATATATTTATATCATTAAAATATCATTCATGTGTTAGAAATAATTATAAGTTAGATGAAATAATTTTTAAAACTTGGAAATATATAAAGAAGCCTCCTACTCTGCACATTTACCACACACCGTAATAGCTTATAATATGGAGGGTAGGAGTTAATGGTCAGTTTTCTTGCTGGAAAAGGATCACCATGGAGTCCCACTGGGATGTATTCATCAATGATCCGAGAAAGAATGAACAGTGAAGTGACACAGTCTGCTAAGTTATTCAGCATAATGAAGACAAGGATAATGACAAAAAAGATGTAGAAGGCTCTCTCAGGGACTGATGGTAAAATAGAAGATCAAGTTCCATGTTGATATGCACAGTGTGATAAACATAGGAAGAAAAATAATTGTAACTTAACATACATAACGCTAGGTACTGAATTAACTCTTACACTGAGAATCTTGTTGCTGAGTAGTACAAGAAAATGTTATATGATATTCAGCTTAACTTTCCTCTGTAGTCAAAACCCAAATATTTTATTTTCAAAAAAGAGAGAATGAAGTGAAGGACATCATTAGCCACTATATTATACATCTGCCACATGACCTCAGTTTGAACACTGTGTGAAGCTCTGCTCCACCTTCTCAGCTGTACAGTAAAATGTAATAGTATAGAGATAGCATAATAAAACTCCATAAGATACAAAGAAAGGTGACAAGGGTAAGGAGAGGTTTGGACAGGTTTTGTGCATGTATTTGAGAAAACTCAGTTATGAAAACTGGGGAAAAGGAGGTGGGAATAAAGTATGTAAACAGTAAGGTACCTGCACTGCTATGCTCGTACAGGGTTATTTATAACTCACCAGTCAAACTCACACTGTTTTCTAGACCATATTAAACTAGCTTGATTATTAGTTTATGCCAAATCACTACACTTATGAAACATATGTACTTGCACAGTATACTGTTGAAAAAAAATATCTTTTCATGAAAGAAAATAACTTTTCATTTGGATAAGCATCGTCCTTAGATACCCTTGTATAACTTATACTGAAGTTACTGGATGTCCCCCAAATTCTAGTGAAATGACAAACAAGTTGGCACAGAACTGAGTAACTCAGGAATTCATACAAATCCAAAAAAAATTTATTACAGTTTAATTTAGGACAAATTAATTTAGCCTATTGTTTCTTCTTCACAAACATGCTGTTTACCTTATCTCAATTTTTATGTATCTTCTATCTCTATCTTCCACACCCCTGTACCCTACCCGCCCCACACACACTTTTTTTTTTTTTTTTAAACCAGGTTACTTCAGTTCTTTTGTGGAAAATGTGTTTTAAACCAACATGAAATATGTGCAATACCCTGAAATATATGAGCTTGTTACTGCTCTTAGACTTAAAGTCAGAGTACTTTTTATCTCCAGCTGAAGAAACTCGGATTTAAGAAACACTTAACTATGAAGAATCTAGATTTATTTTCAGGACTGGTTGAAATGGTGTGGGTTCAGAAATGCACAGTATTGCTTTGTTTTTAATTTTACTTGGTTTGGAGAATCTTTGAAGTAGGTGTGGTTAAAAACTAGCCTAGAAGGATGTGTTCAGAGCAGCTGCACTTGTCATCAAATGAATATTACGTGGATATGCTTAGTTGGTTCTGGCAGTGATAGCTCTTGAAAATCACCATCCATCTTTATTTTAGGTCCATGTCAGTATTTTATTTTGCCATAATGAAGATTTTGTTGAATATATTAAGCTTATATCTCATTCAGTTACCAGTACACTATTAATTTTTCTTTGACAACATGTTTTGGTTGAATGGGATAATTTCTAAAGAGGCACCGTTCTTTGTACTTACTGTGACCCTTTGGTAATGTGATGGTTTTACTAAACCATTGTATCTGTCAATTGCAAGACTGATCATTACTGGTAGTATTGTGAATGTGAGTGGATGTTTATGGGTAGTACAGCAGTGATGGGGCCAGAAATTCTGTTCTGCTCCAGCTGAGAATCAGATCTGGGTGAGTTCAGTATTCTTTGATCTTTTCTACATATGAAAGGAGTATTTAAAAGTATAATGTCATCCACAGTCCTATTTAATCAATGTGAGGGGAAAAAAATAACAGCATTAAATGAATTCCTATGTAGAAAATTACCAAAGGACTTATGCCCCAAATGGTTTGAATTTCAATATAAAATTAGAAATAGCTGCTTTTCACCCATTACAGCAATCTTTCTCTCAGCTTCCCAATTCTGCCTCTGCATGTTGTGTAGCTTCAAAACAAGCTCTTCTGGGTATTTTAAATCCAATTTTTATGAATCCTGTTTTGAAGTCACCTATGTATACACCAACCATTTTTCCAGCTTTGTGTTAGTCAGCCACTCCTTAATTGAACAAATGGGGAAATTGGTGTTTATTCATATCAGATGTATTAATATCGCTCTTATTCATCTACAGTGCCTGCTTAAACATATATTTATTAGCATGAAAACTTACAATGAATAAGATATAAACTGTCTGAGTGGTAGGGGAAGGGACAATTTTGTACATTTAGCTGCTTACGTATACATTCACAAAATCTAAGATGTAACAGTACATAAAAGGTAAGGATGCCTTATTCACTATATATTAATAAACCCAGTTAAACCTATGTGTATATTTCTTTAAAGAAAAAAAAAAACACACAAAAAAAGTAATTTGAATAAAGCCTGGTACTTAGATTCAGCACGATCAAGTTCCATTTGGTGCCAAATTCACTAGTGGATTCATTCTGCAATGGCTTAAAATCAGCTCAGGAATGATAGAAATGTTCTCCACTTTTAATGCAAACCTTCCAAACCAACAACATTAGATGTTCTAGTAACCCTGTTTTGAGCTGTGGATCCTCAATGGTTTTGTGTTTCCTTGCATCAATGTAAAATATCTAGATAGGGCTAATTTAGTCTGCTTCATTCAGATAAATGTTATACCACTGCACTAGGAGACTTCGCTTTTATTTATCATGATTTTCTACCCCTTTAAGCTCACACTTGCTTCTCCAGCTTCCTATTTAATCATTTGCAGTTTGAATCCTACTTAGTATGAAGTAATTGGTGTGTGAAGTGTTATGCCAAAAAGCACTTTTAAATGCTCTCCCAAACACGTATAATTTCTTATACCTTTTTTTTAAAGCTTCTACATATTCAAAACAGCTGTTTCCAGCTCAACATGATATTTAACAATACAAGCTTTATTAAATATTCCAATTTAATTCCACTCCATACTAGTTACTAGAAGTATCCTGGATTTATTTTCCTTTCTATGTCTTCCTTCAAAAACAGACTGCATGGTCTTCTGCCTTTATAAATAAAAATATGCCAAATTGTCCAAATGTGATAGCAAATGTTCTAGACCAAGGACATAAGTAAGATACAATACAGCAGTCCTGTAAGCACATGATCAGCTACAAATATTACAGTTTAGATAGATTCCCAGGATCACATATAACTTGAAATAAACAGCTGCCCTTTCACAGATAAACCGGTATATAAATAGACAAAACCAACCTCTGTGTAGTGCCAGAACTTGAACTGTGCAAGCATCATACATGAGGTGAAAAGGTACTGCTTTATTTTTGATTCCAAAATGTATCTTTTTTTTTTTAATGTTACAAAATTAAGCAAATGTGACCTTCAACGTATAACGGCCAAATAATTTCAGCAGATGTGCAATTACTAAGAACTACAAAACATTACCTTCAAATCTTGCTTGAGACAACAAGGAGAGTCATTTTAGAATGGCAGAAAAGGTATTCGTGTACTCAAAGGAATGCCTATGCTTCCCAGGCTGATGAAAGAGAACTGAAGGTCACTGCTTATGCAAGGTGTGACCTCTCAGAGACAAAACCAGTATTTTATTTTGAGTGAAAAACATTCTGATTTGACAAAGGTCATGCAGAACAGCTTTTTTTTTTTTCTGGAGAAAAAAAAAAAAGTTTTTTTATTATGCTACACATCACAGGATTTAAATCTTTTCAACCTTGTGCTGAGCATGTTTCTTAGGCTGTATTTTCTATTGTAATTCACTTATTTGTAGAAAATTCTGTAAGACAGAAATGTCCTTGTCTCTTTCTTTTTCATAGAAAGATCATCTTCACTGAGAAACAACCCTTGGAGGTATTAAAGATTTTCTTTTGCTCAAAAATGATAAGACTAAGGTAAACATTTCACTCCTACTCTTTTATGTCATTAATAATAATTGATTAGGGGGAAAATTAATAATTTTATTTTTTAGTTCTGTGGCTCTCAAATTTAGCTTTGTGGAGTCCCAGTTTGCATACATTGTATGGGCTCATGAGCTTGCATAAATTGCACTGCAACATGGAATGATATGAGAGTGCATTTTTTTTAGAAACTCTGAAATAACTAAAGCAATTGTAGATCTTTAACCATACAGCAAGCACTTAAGGAAACTAGCCAGTCTTCAGCTAACTGAGTCAGCACAATGTGAATTTGAGTTTCTTGTTTTTCTAAGAAGGCTTTAACTTACTTATCAGTTACCTGTGTAGCTCACAAAACTAAATCACAAGAAGATGTGGTTGGAACTAATTAGTTGACATAACTGTGGTCTTTTTTTTTTTTTTTAAAAAAAAAAAGTTACACTTCTACTCTGCACTGAAGCAGCATCAGCACTGTAACAGAGTTTGTGTGCAGAGAAGAATGGCCACGGGGGTCTCCTAGTCCACCCCTGTTCAGTCCAGTTTCCGGTATGACTGAAGTCCCTAAATATTCCCAGGGACCCAAGGGCACTGCTGATTCACAGTCATTGTTACCTTTGCATTATGAATAGAGTTTGTGGCATTGATATGATATTTTCTGTGGGATCTCATTGAAGACTGTAAGCTGGAAGCTAGCCCAAAATAAGATCCACAATGTATTATCTATGGTGAAAATCACCTTATTTCCTCCACTTTATCCTGTGCTGGAATCCTTTCCATATCATAACTGAAACTTTGTTACGGATTCCTTTTACAAGATGTTTAACAATAACATAAGCTTCAGCTGAGCCTTTTTATGGTAGATATAAGGTGTTATACATAATCTTCTTAGGAGCTTTGCATTCACTGACTTAAACAGGCAGAATAATAAAGTTATGTTGATGTGATAGCCAGGAAAAAAAAAAAGAGTTATCATAGCAAATTAAATATTTTTCTGAAAAACATTTAATTAACAAAACAAGATACAGTAGTTATTGTTGGTCAATTAGAGATGTAATAATTACTCCTGCTTAGCTGATGAGAACAGGATAAGTAGGCAATTACTGTTAAAACAAGCTGAAGTGCAAATAAAACCAATTAAAATGTATATTATATTAAAATAAGTAAATGGTAGCTAAAATATGCAATCATGACTTGTGTTCATCTTCACAAAATACATGTTAAATTGTATTTTAAAAATTTCTCAGTATATGCCTATCTCTTCCTTGTTCTTTGCTTTCAGTTGCCCCAGTTTTGTTAAATAAATAAATAAATAAATTGGGCTTCCAGAGTCTGTGAAATTCTTCTCAAAGAGAAATTCAGGATCAAGTGAGGGTATATTTTCCAAATATTTTTATCATTTATTAGAACCAAGGAAACAAAATAATAACATATTCAAGAATGTCTGCCCTTATTCTGTTCATAAATTATTCCCAAACAGACTGAAATTAAGGAATTCATTCTTATTCCAAATTACTCAAAAATAGATTGTGCAAAGATAGACTAGCTCTTCACTAGCTCTTTTTATAATACTTACCTAAATCATATTTCATTGCTCCTTTACTTTGATTAGATCACTAAAGTGTTTATAAATCTGTTAAAGGGTAATTGGAGATTTTCTAGTGTTGAGTTCTTGAAGCTATCACTGAGAAGCAGAGAATAACAAATCCATCCATTAATGAAAAATAAATTTGATTAGCAAATATTTAATCAAATGTCATTGACAACAACTTAACCTTTCACTTTTGAAAGGAATGGATGCCTCTGTTTGATACAAAGTAATTTTTATAATATTTGAAATAATTTAAAGGGAGACACTGACTCTGGATTCACTGCAGTATATTTTCTGTTGCTCAGCTGCTGTAAAGAGATTACAAAATAAACTCCATCTGCTCCAAGGGATAGCTTTAAAACATGTTCAGAAGTGAATAAGTACTTTACACATCTAAGGCTTGGTTTTTAGGGATCAGATTAGGGGTGAAAGTGGTCACAGCCAAAGTGCTTTTACAGTCACTGGGGTCACAGTGCAGCCTACGCACAGGAGGGTTTTAGCAGCTGTCTAATTTAGATCAGGAGCATGAACTCTTCCCAAGGACTTGAATACTCCCCCCTGAAGAAGAGTTCCACACGCATTTCTTTGAAGGTAATACTGGCTTAAATGTCCTTTAACCACTGCTTTCTGCTCCCCTTGCTGCTGTGCTGGTACAACTCCACCGCTTGGTAGGAAACTGAACTGGGGAACTGATTCATTTAAAAAAAACAAACAACAACAAACTTTTTTTTTTTTTTCCCCTGTGGCATCACCTTCTAAAAACATAGCTACAATGTGTTAAAAATATTTTTTTTCTCTGCAATATTATCTTAAAATAAAATAGTTTATAATAATGGAATCATATATTAGATTCCTATCTTAAGGTCAAATTTTGTAATTATTAGATGACATTTATATTGTCATAAACTTTAAGGTAGCTGTGCAAAAACATTTTCCAACTGTAGTGAACTCTTTTGAAATGAGGTTCAGATCATTTCATTTAATTATTTTTTTATTATTATTGAAATGTTCAGTATAATTATGTAGATCAGATAATGACTGTGAGTCTATGAAGTAATGTATTCTAAATTCTAGCATCAAATACATCTACTGTTTTATTATTTTCCATTCACCATTTGCAACTTAAGAGGGGAGCCATAAATTATACAGCTCTTTTCGTTCTCCAAATACTTTAATGATGCTCATCCCTTTCACTTTTTGAAGTAGCTACAACTTAGAATAAAGCCACTGCTCAGTTTATGCAGTTATATTCCCATCATGGGAATACAGAGCATTGCAAGTACATTCTGTATAACGATTATCATTTTGTTTGCATGAAGATGATGTGTGTAGACCCCATTGTATTGGATAGTGTTCTTATTTATCATCTTCTTTAAATAATTATTTGTAAACTTCATAGGGAGTTAAGCTAGTGAAAGGTTGCAGTTGGGTGGAACTCATTTTATTCTCCTACCAGCAAGTATAAGGCTTTTCCCTGAAGGTGCTAGGGAGAAGAAAAAGAGAAAGAAGAGGAGAAAAAAAAAAAAAAAAAAGGCATTCCATGATGATTTGCACATCAATCACCTTGGGTAGGTATGCACAAATTATTTTTTTTTTTTAATTAACACCTTTAGTACTTAATAAATAAAAGCCCAAAGCATAGACTCAAACCTCTGATTCTTTTTGTGAGATATTTTGCAGTGTTTGGTTTCATCTTGGCAAGAAATGTTACAACACCAGCCTATTTTCCATTGGTTTTGTAACTTTATTTCTTCATCATACTCAAAACACCAATATGACAAAACCAGAAATGTTAAATGGATTTCTATGAATCAAGAGTTTAGGTCAGTGGTCTGCTGCAATGTAGGAGTGGATTGAAGTCATGAATCCTGTCCGTAATCATTTATGTCACAAATAGTAAAATCTTAGCCTAGGAGTTTGGAAGCACAAGAGGATAATATGATCTCAGTATACACTCTTTAGTTTATTGTGATTTACAAAATGAAACCATTTTTCTTTGTTCAGTAGAAATGGTTCTTACTTTATTCCAGCCAGTTTTTCCCATAAATTGCTGAATCTTCCAATCTTTTTTTTTTGTATCGTTTTTGATAATGTTTGTGGTGCAACGTTTGTCAATTCAGAACCTTAGAGATACAGATTATCTTGCCTATAGATTTATTCAGTTTTAATCCCGCATAAACAAAAGGTATGCATCCAGATATTTGTAGAAGGATATTTATTTCAGTAGACTTGGAGACAACTCTTAAAAATAGGGAACAAACTTTTGGTGCAGAAGTGCATCTAATAGTGATTAGATTAACCAACATTGCTTAGTTCTCCTCAGACCAAAGGCATTTTCAGCACACCTGCTCTGCAACAAAAGTGTCTTTGGAGAAAGCATGATGGCACGGAACTTTCATAATAGCTCTTAAAAAAAGAAAAACCTTTCTTAATAAAGGCAATAGGTCTATCTGTACAATCACTATTTGTTGTTGGCAACTAAAATGAGAAAGAGCAAACTTTGGGTTTCTCTGGCCTTTAACCATTGGATTAGCTGGCATCACCAGAATCCAAGGACACCTTCTCACTACACTTTTCATCCAAGTGAACTTGGCTACATCAGGTGGAAGTCTGGCACAATATATTCTGAAATGAGGAATCAGTCCTTAATTTAGCAATAATATCTAATTAAACACTTGTAATTTAAATATATAGTCATAAAGAACACTTTCCTAATTAATGTACTGGCAAGAAAACTCTCTCAAGGAATGACAGACAGGTATTTTGAAGCATATTATATATATCTAACTATAACTATATATATAATTTGTTAATGTGATGCTGGAGAAACTTCTCATTAGAAACTCTAGAAAAGCAATCTGTACTTAAAAATCTTTAGCTTAATGGAAGTTGGAGCACTTAAAACCAGGTGGAGAAAACTGAAGGGAATCCATGAAGAAAAGCTCATTTAATTCCTAAGGTTCCAGTAATTTAGAAATATTGAAGCATAAATTGAAATCTTCATAGTCTTAAAATCATATACAACCATCCCAGTATAATTGCTTGTTGAAAACCAAATTTAAGTTGTTTAACCCTACATTTCTTAAAAACAAGCAAATAACAAAAAGCACAACTCTGACATTTATATATTGCCATGGTGGTAGAAAGCTTAATATGTCAAAAGAGAAATACTAAGTCATCTAAGTGTTATAAAGCACAGTCATTGTGCATTTTCTGATTAAACCAATAGGTGTATTACTATGTAAGCAATTTTCTTGACACAAATTCAATATTTCCTTTTGTACCCTGGATTTTCCACAGTGAAAGTGTTCAAACCAAAGAGCGTATCTAGTGCAACAGTAGAATATAACACTATTCAGAGTATTCATCGTTATTATAAACATTATTTAACTACTTATCCATAGATTAAAGCACCCACTCACTCAATTTATGTCATTATTAATAGCTAATAAATAACTTACCTAGCAGTAAGATTCCATTGAATTTTTTATTTTTTTAATAGTGTCCGACCTTTATCTGTGTTCTCCTGAAAAAAAAAAAAAAAAGTATAGACATATTCTAATGTTCTCAGTAATCTGGTCATTTATATAAAACTGGAAACAACATTTATTACAAATTCAAAGTTCCGACAGAAATAAATTCTTTGTGTGGTCTTCCACAGAAAGGTGGACTTTTTGGCTAATGCTTTTGTTATTCTGTGATTCCCAAATGATTTTTCTTTAGAAGTGAGGTTTGTGGAGTAATAGTTAGCCATGACAGCTATAGACTGTTCTTGGACAACCCAGGTTTTTGTAGGAAGACCTGTCAGAAGCCAGACAGGTTGAAGTATTTCACAAGCTGTCCATTTCAAGTAGCAACTCAGGAAGTAGTAGTGATAAAATTTACAGTTGAGAAAGCAACCTGCTGTGTAGTCTCTTGGCATTTAAGAGCTAATCATAGAAGAAAGACGCTCTTTGCAGTTGTATTTTTAAGAGATCAGAAACCAGTAAAATGAGCAGACAATAACTTCCTTTTACACTGTAAATTACCTTTTATTTTTTGAGGGGGATGTAACATGGAGAATGAATGTATCCTTTGTGTGCTTTCAAATTTTGAGCAGCACTGTTTCACGTGCCACACTGAAACTGCTGAGATAGAACCATAGAATTTGTTTGTTTCCAAAGGGACTTCTGGAGGTAGCTGATCCACCACCCTACCCAAAGCAGAGTCAACCCTAAAGTCAGACGCCACTTCAGAGCTGAATGAGGTTGCTCAGGGCCTTGTTCATATTCCAGTCTCTTCTGGACTCTTCAGTGGCTTTCTACCCCATTAGCAACCTGACTGTGCATGTGGGTAAGAAAGTTGAATCCCATGTGCAAGGTTCTACATTTTCCTTTATTGAACTTCATGAAGTTATTCCAGCTTTTCAAGTTCCCTTTGAATGGCAGCTTTACCCTCCAGTTTTTCAACCTTTCTCCTGATTTACATAGTTTCATATTCCACTATTCAATTAAAGTCTTCACAGAATATTTTTTGAAGGTGGGTATCATAAGACGCATTCAGGAAATAAGGAAACCATACCATAGAAGTGTGGCATGAAATGTCCAAGGTGATGGAACTTTGGTAATGGTTCTATACAGTCAAAATATAATGGAAAAAAAAATATATATATGAATTTTCACAGAATGAAATAAAATGAGTATATATTGTCTGAACTTACAGCTCTTAGGCAAAAACTCAATTCAAATACCACTGCAGAATTTTTTGCAAAATTATTGCAAAAATTAATAGCAATATAAAAAAGAACTCAGAACATGTATGATGGTGGCCTGGGGAAGAACATCAAGATCAAGTCACTCGTAAACTCTGTATGTATTCAATACTTTCTTAGATATTATTTTCTTAGAGGTTTGTCAATATTTATCATATGTGAGTCAATACCAGTGTACACACCATTAATAAGAACTTCTATATAATAGAAAATATTTTAAAATGTAGCTACTTGCTTTCTTTTAGATACCTGAGTTTAAGGGTGAAGCAACCAAAGCAACTTCAAAAGAGCAAATCTTCACTGGGTGAATGGCAGGTTTTTTTGTTTGTTTGTTTGTTTTTTCTGTATATCAGACCTTTTAACATGTCTTATGCTAGTGAAAGCAAACTTTTTTTTTTTAATAAAAATCCAACTTTAGTTATATACGTATATTTATCAACATATTTCTCTTTCGATATAGACCTTTGGGAAAGTATGTTATTTTCAGATTTGATTTTTAAGGCAACTGAAAAGTATTCTATCTAGACCCTCTTTTATCCAGGAATATTGGAAAGTCTACTTTCCAGTAAAGTAGTCCAGTAAAAAGTTAATTAATAAATAGTAATTAGCAAACAACAATAATAACAGACTGATGATAAGCTAGATACATTCATGATGAAATGAAGAAATAAGAAGTGAAATCCTGCCTATTTGATAACTGGATGCAGAATTTCTTTAGATAATATTCTCAGGGGATAGGTTTGAAAGAAACGCATTGGACACTTAAATCTAAAATGTAAGGTGAAGATCACAATAACAAAAATTGTCAATAAGCATAAACTTTGTTGACTTTGAAGTACTCGTATATCCTCTATAGTCTCATGTATAAATAAATTCTGAAAATCTGTATGAATAAGAGATGGAAATACATGATGTTCCATAGTTAAAGTGTATATGCAAATTTACATTTCAATATTACATTCAGAAGATATGATATTGCTTAGTACTTCTAACATATTATACTAAAGTACATGGACATATACATAATATAGTAGGAAAAAAATGTGTTGTTAAAAAATAAAAATGCTGCTAGTTGTAAACACATTGTTGTGCTCTTCCAGCTTAAGAATGCATAGAATAAAGCTAGAAGAAAGCATTAGATAATATAGTTTGAACTCTTCTGTACCAAAGGTGTTACATTTTACCTACTCCCAGGTATTCTGCCCAAAGACAGAGAAGCTTTATTTTCATTTCTCTCATAGTTAATCGTCCTTACTGCATACAAAGGTACATATACATGAGCATATCCTTATAGTTTCCAACAACCCAATCTTAAATACCTCAAACTTCCCTTCACTTTCACTACTTTTCATCTCCATTACAATGAAGTCATCTCACCTGTATGAGGATTATTTTTTTTTTTTTGATACAAACTACTTCTGCTTGCCTGGTGCTTGGGTTTTTTATATATATTTCTACAAGAGATAAAAACTAACCTTTCAGAATTCAGTATTTTATTGTTCTTCATGTATAACTCCATAATCAGGCTATCCCTAATGTTTTTCCTATAAAGGCAAAAAGATTGAGGTCTTCTTTTCTCACTACAAAAATATGATCTAGTATTTGTGACAGCTCTTCCCATCTCATTTTCTTTTCTTTTTTTTTTTTTTTTTCCTAGTTTTTCATTTTTAATGTGGATATGAGATCAGGATAAAGCACTTGAGCTTCAGTATCTTCAGTGCCACCTATAAGGATTAACGCCACATAACTGCTCCTGTCCATTATTTCCAAGTTTAGAAGAATATGATAGCTTTATTTTAATTTCATGTTTTCTGTACTTAAGTTTGTTTATCCCATATAATCTCTACAATAGACTTCTGTCCTTGGAAACCTTAGATCAGTCCCCTGTGCTACAGGTAGAACTCAGATTCATTTTCATTAGAAGAAAAACATTTCACTTTCTTCTTTTAAAACTCATTCTGCTGGAATGAGCTCAGAGTAACAAGGGTAAAGGGATTTTTAAGGAAGGCACAAATGCTTTCTACCCCTAATCCAAACCTAGACAGCAGCAAAATGGAAGCTGTGCAGTCACGAGTAGCAGGACAGTGTGCTCAATAAGCTAATAAACACTGCTGGGATTTCAACCATGCTGTGAGGCTGACTGCATCTGCATGCCTTTTGAATCAGAGCTAGCTTGCATCTGGCTGCCTCAGAGCAGAACCAAAAACAACAGAAGTCAAATAAATGTAACTATTGTCATCCAGATCATTCCAGATGAATGCGAGGCCTGATTATAATTATTTACCACTCAACCAATCATTGCATCAGCCATAAATTTTAGCAGCAGTGATTTTGTGCTTACTTCCAAATCATTGCCCAAAATATTGAGAACCATTTATCCTAGAGTGGTCTTGTAGCATAGTCCTGTATCATTCCACAATGCTGTATGTTTAAAGTGCTTGACTCAAATTACTTCAGAATCATATATATATATCATATATATACCTATATATATGTATATATATATATACATATGTATACATGTACATATATATATGTATATATATATACGTATACCTATATATGTATATGCTGTTGGAAGCATATATATGTATATGTTGTTGGAAGTGTTCTCTAGTAGCAAGAGATGCTCCTAGACTACTATTTGTAATTTGTCTAATGGTAAATTTAGACAAATTGTATCAGGTAACCATATACAAATCTTACAAAAAATGTCTTTTTTTTATCTTTTAAAGATTGTGAAAAGAGCTTGCCACACGCAGGAGTCAGAGGAAGAAAAGATGTACTCATACTACCAAGTTAAATTACCAGTCCTGACAGTAAAGACTGGTTATTTAAAACCAGTAGCCTGGATTCTGGCATCCAGACATCAGTCTGAAATGGAAAAAGCATGACTGATTTTATATCCTTTAGGATTGCTCTAATTTATAGTCTTGAGTGTTGCTTGGATCCTTAGAAGACTGCCAGAATACCATGTACTCTGTCCACTCCTCCCCACACAGGACTCCCTTTTCTTTGAGATAATTAAAATATTTGTTTAACACTCAGGTCTTCAATTATGCGGTCAGTATCCCCAGCTGGCCACTTAATCCAGTTTAGGTTTGTTTTTTACCAGTAGTACAGCATAAAAGTACCTTTTATGCAGCTAGATCTTGACTTACTTTTTAGAAAATCAATTAAATATTATTTGCTAATTTCATTACTGCTGTCTAACTGATGACTGTGCAGTCTTGGTCTTTAGAGTATATTAAGAACATGCACCAAAACCGAATCTCTGTGTAAAAAAGCACTGGTCTGAAATGGAGATGGAAGAGTAGTATGAAATAATGACTGTTTTGTTTATTTTTGACTCCAGTCATTTCTGGCTTTAAATATCTACTTAAGAACTTGTCTTCAGATGTATCATCAATAGAGAAGTATGCAGTGGTTTTCCGAAGGTAGGTCTTCTGGCCAGTTTTCCTGCACAGGTTGAGGTTCTCAATGGCAGTGCCTGGAGGACATTCAGGGATAAGATTATCACTAGCTCAGTAATTCAGATCACATTAGATTGACCCGGCTGTCCTAATTTTAAAGGTTATTCTAATTTTATGTAAATCTTTAACTGCCACCCCCCACACACTCCAAAAAAAAAAAAATCTGCATAATATGCCTTGCATTTTAGTTTTACTTGTCATTCACTTTTGTACAAGATTCAACTTTTTTTTCGTGTGCCTTCTGGTACCCCAATGTCTTCTCAAGTGACACATATTAAAACTGAGAGGATTTTCCCCCCCCGTTTTATGAAATCTAAACTTGTAACGCCCCTTTCTTATTTCTTTTCATTCACCAAACAATTTACAAAATTATCAAATCATAGTCATGCAGCTAAACCAGAAAAAGATGACTGTTTCTTATCTATGAAAAGAATAATCTGAACCAAGCAAAATACTCAAATGCTGAGGCTAGACCCTGACCCCAGTGCTCATATTAGTGAAGGGTTATTCACCTTATTAAAATTAATCCCATGTTCATGTCACTACCTGCCCCAGAAGGCGTTTCTTTATTTTAATATTTCTTATATTTCATATTCTGTATTTTTAATTAAATTTTATCTTTAATAAATCCATTTTTGCTGTGTTTCACCCCCTTCGATGATTCTCTAGAGAAACTGCATGATATGGACTCCCATTTCCTGATTGGTTATGCCCACTTCCAGAGTGAATCCACTCTGACTCGTTCTCTAAAAGCAAGAGTCCACAATTTACACATTACCAGAAAGTCAAAAGAGAAAAAGAATCAATGTAAGAAACTGCTCCCTCCTCAACAGCAGCAGACGATTTCCTCTGCTCTGTGACTGTATTTTCAAGTTAATTTTTACTATTTGTAAAAATAGGGGTTGTTTAGCCTGGAGAAGAGGAGGCTCAGGGGAGACCTCATCGCTCTCTACAGGTACCTTAAAGGAGGCTGTAGAGAGGTGGGTGTTGGTCTATTCTCCCACGTGCCTGGCAACAGGACGAGGGGGAATGGGCTAAAGTTGCGCCAGGGGAGGTTTAGGTTGGATGTTAGGAAGAACTTCTTTACTGAAAGGGTTGTTAGGCATTGGAATGGGCTGCCCAGGGAGGTGGTTGAGTCGCCATCCCTGGAGGTCTTTAAAAGACGTTTAGATGTAGCCCTTAGTGATATGGTTTAGTGGAGGACTTGTTAGTGTTAGGTCAGAGGTTGGACTAGATGATCTTGGAGGTCTCTTCCAACCTAGACGAGTCTGTGATTCTGTGATTTAAAGTTGGCACTGGCCCTGGCTGAAAGAAATATCAGAACACATTATTTGAATAGTGCCTACTGTTTGGTAAAAACGAAGACTTCTCATACAATTGTAGCATATGCTTTTGTGTTTTAAGCAGAGGACACGAATCTAAGGAGGTAAAAATTTTCACAGTTATTGGTGCATGGTAACATGTATGAAATTCACGACATCCAAACTCAGCTATGTAAGAACTAGACATCCACTCTTGATGGGTCTCCTAGGCCCTCTAATGCATATAGGGTAATAAAAAGTAATAAATTTATCCTGGAAGCCTCTGTAAAATAATGGAGAGAATCAGCCTTTGCAAAAATCTGTCTACCTTAAATAATGTTGAATATTCAAAGTATTTTCCAGAATGATAAAAATCTATACATTTCTGAAGAATGGATTGATAACTAAAATAAGATCATTCCTTTCTATCATAAAACAAAACAGAAACAAACAAAAAACCAAAACAAACAAACAAACAAAAAAACACAGTAAAATCAAGTAATAGAACATGTTTAAAAATATATATATATATGCTTCCAGGTGAGGAGGAAGAGGTTTATCTAAGACACTAACACCAGTAAATTTACCTTTCTATCCATACTGTGGAATGATTTCAGTTAGTTTTGAGGTATTTTAACAATCTGGATTTTAACTATCCTGGATTTAAAATGTCCTGATACCTATAGCAACATAGGATGGACCATAAGTATCTCATTTATTTTCTTATGACATTCTAAACTTGTTAAACCTTCCTTTCTATCCCTTCACACCTTTGTTCTGACTAGGAACATGACGATAATGAAGTACTCATAACAGAAGAGTGATGTTAATCTTCTATTTGTTGCTGTTGATTCTGGACTTTATTATTTTTTAGTTCTTTTTAGTTTAACTCTCACAACAACTTTTTTCATTGTTTTATGTTTGGCAATGCTTGTCCAGAGATGAAAAATGCTTGAAGCATAAGAAACATCACAGAGACTGTCAATTAATGTCTCATTAATATGGAAAACAACAGCAAAATGAACAAATAAACAAGGAAAATAGGAAATTGGAAAGGTGTTAATTGAGGAAGATCTGAAAGACCTGGAAGATCCAAACATAAGGAAATAACAAAGCAGTTAGTTTTTCATGTGAACTCATCTGCTTATAGGTTTGAGGAATTGGTCCTTCACAGTTGTGATGTTGTGAAACAACATGAAATATACAGGTATAAGTGAAATCAGCAGAACGGGGAAAGAGAAAAGATGGACATTCAGGATTCTGAATTAGTATAGATGGAAGACACTTGGCTGAAAAAAATCATTTTCACATATAATTGAAAAAAATATTCCAGTCATTTCTACTAGCTGAACACCAAACCAGTGATGTGAAGCAAAGAAAAAAGATAAACAACATTTAAGACCCCTGCTTTCCTTCAAGGGCTTGGTGTGAGGGGTGTGAAACATGCCCTAGGTGCTTGGAACCCACTCAAAACATTTTACATTGTTCTCTTGACCTAGCTATGTTAAATGTCAAAAATGGATCAACAAAATTAAAGATTTGAAAACATTTTTGGAAAATGAGTAGGTGAGTTAGGAAGAAAGGAAAAGGAAAAAAGAGAGAAAGAGAATCCTTCATGTATAAATCACACATCTCTTTTAAATCAAGTTAGGGCAATCATAAAAATAAATCCTGTGAGAAAACTTTCAAGAAACAAGTTTGTATGTCCCATGGAGGTCACAGACAAAAAGTTAGACTAGACCTCCAGCTACTGCATTATAAGCCCTTGTTGAATATTCCAATTAATTTAAATCATTCATTTTGTTAAGGAATTTATTTCACACTGCTGTATAGGTCTAGCTATGATGAAACAATACAAACACATAAAATATAAAGATAATTTTGATGCATTATGTTTAAGAGAAATTTTAATGTCTTCTGTATGATTCCTATTATTAACATAACCGTCCATTATTGCATGCAGTTTTTCTTCTTATTTTCACTGAAACAAACAGAATAGTTTAAAGATCTTGTGATGCTAGTATTCCATTTTTTTTTTAAATTATAATCTTGAAGCTTTTTGTAAGACAGAAAAAAACTATCTAGTTAAGACCAGCACAGAAAGAATAAATGAACATGATTATTTTTAGAGTTCATCCCTTGGGTTGGGTATGGGCATTTCAGCTGAATGGAGAAAAATCTTGCAGTTCCAGAGTCATACTTTCTTTCGTTTCATATTTTAATTTCTAATGCTGTCAAGTTAAACCATTTTATTAAAACTAAACAGACTGAACTAAAAAAAAAACAAAAAAAAAAGGCAAAACAAAAGCAAAACCTAGACCTTCTTCATTAACCACAGTGAATAAGGTGTACAGTATTTTTTCCCCAAGAGCAATTTATTCTGTGAACCATGCATGCAAGCTATCAAAAGCTGTAAATTAGTGGTCACCTCAGGCATTAGAAATAAGAGCTTCTTTACAGGAGCTCCCATGGAGTCAGTCTTTTTCATCTTTGCTAATTAACGCTTTTTTACCATTGCCTTATAATAAATAATTGAAACTATCATGTAGGACATGATTCAGAAAAGAGATAGCAAAAACTTTAAACTAGATCATTTTTTAAAGAAATCCTTCTCTGATTGGCTTCTTCCATAAAGCCTTGAATAATTAGTAAATAAACAATTTTCTGGCTTTCGAAAGTGTTTGAAACCCTGTATTACCTGAAAAACTTTAATTCATGTGCATATAGAAACATGTCTTACTGGTACTGAGAACCAAACCAACCAAAAATTTCAGTCCCTGAAAAATCCAGGTAAGTTATAAAATACTTATCAGTAGTACAGTAATTGCAGAATTGTACTTTGTAATAGTGTAAGAATGCTGCAATTATTATGAGATCTTCTAAAATGAGGAAGCAACTTATAGTATGAAAAGAGTTAATTTTAAATCTAGTGGATTGTGTGCCCGCAAGATTTCTAACTAGAACTTCAAAGTATGTGAATATATTCTCCCAGAAACCTCTTGCACTCCTGTCAGCTCCTGTCCTGCATTCTAGAGCAACATAACATTACTGCTATTAGATTTTACAGTGAATATGAAGTTTGCTTATGATCACAGAAGGATGATGTAAGAAATAAACAGAACACATAGCTAACCAACCAACCATCCAAGCAACCAACCAACCAAGGCTTCACTGTTTTGCTATTTCTCAGTAGCTTTTAAAGCAACCCACTTTGTACTAATTATGTGCTAGTATTAGTTTTCAAATACTACAAAAGACAGCAATTATTTGCGTATTTTGAGCTACCTAAGGTAACACAAACACAAAAGAACATTTTTACAGTCCCAGCTCTCACCTGCATTTTTGTATACTCCAAGCAATTCTATAATAATTAAACACACCTGTGTAGCCCTCATTTGTGCCCTTGAAGAAGAAATTTGTGCCATGCAGTGATTGCCAATATGAAGACTAGTTTGATTAAGCTGTGTTAAGCAAACGTTGAGTGTGCTTTTTTCAGGATTGGTCCACAGAGCTTCACTGCAAGGAAATGCTGTAAGAATAAATATAATTAAGGAAAAGAAAAACCTAACAGTAATTTGATAAACCTCTGCAGAATTTAGCAAGGTGTCTAAGAACGAAATGTTGACATTTCTACAGTTACTTTACATATTAAAGAGGTGCCTTTCATAAAAAACAAAGCACTTACTTAACATTCCTTAAAGGTGGATCTAGTATTCTTCATTAGCAAAGTTTCAATTGCCTTTGTCAAACTCATCTTCCCTGCAAAGAAGGTCTCTGTCAACTGTGAAATCCACTTAACATAATTAGTATTCTGTTAGATTTAGCAGTCTGTGAATTAGAACTTTAACAAAAGAGAATGTCTACTTGGTTCTTCATCATCAAACAAGTGGAACTTCCAGCTCCTGTGGTACCTAGATCCAACTCCTTTTCATGTCATGCAAGCCACACTTAGAGTAAGGATTAGTAGCCCTGCTAAAAAAAATTATTTTCTATCTTACAAGAAAAGATGACATTTCAATATGTTTGTATTCTGATTCATAGCAGGTGTAAATCTCATATTCTTCACAATCAGGAAACAGTTTCATCTAAATTTACATTTAAATTTTCTGAAGATGTTGAATTTTTTGTTTAAGAAAAATGGTTATTTTTTGATTGTTATTATTATTTGTTATTTGTATATTTGAATGTGTCACAGAAGCGGCAGCCTACTGTTGCAGTAGGCTATTTACAATCTAAAACTTACATGCAATAATGTTTGAAGTATTCTAACGCATACTTTATTTTTAACATCTATCACTGAATGTTTGCCACTTGTTGATTGAAATATTTTCTCTTGTCTAAATCAAACAGATTTTTATTTATTTATTATTATTTTGTTTAAGCATGCTGGTATAAAACAAAATAACTTTGCTAGCATCAGGCCTGCATAGACTTAGAAACAAAATGTCCTAAGTAATTATAAGCAGATAAAAAATTTGGAAGAGGATATAAAAACGGGGGAAAGACTGGGTTATTCATTGTAAGGTCAAAGAAGAAACGAACAGGAAAATAGTGAATCAATTTGCTGCAAATCTTTGCTGCACACTAGTGCCAGAAGTATGGTGAATAAAAATGAGAAACGAGGATATCTTAATACACTATGAAAATGTATTTTTTTAGTCTGAATTTATGATTTAGCCAGCATAACAGAATTTTATAAGGCAAGTCTTCTGACTGGAACATATTAATATTAAAAACCAATAACTTATTGATAAAGGTTTGCATAAAATGAAATGAAAATGTATTGCCTTGTGCTAACATTACACATGGACCCTTTGAATTGCAGACTATAAAATGAGTTAATTTTGTTAGTAATCCCTTGACAAAGACTGGCTCCTTTTATCATTCAGCTGTCCAAGGAAGGGTCCGTATCAGGAATATACTAGTTTATACTGAGATATGCAGGCTCTTAACACTACCCATGCTAGCTAAATTCAAACTCAAATGGCTGCCTGTACTATAATCACACCTTCAGTACACTGTGTAGGCATACTTTGACATCAAAGTGTTTTCTCTTTGTCTTGTAGTGACACAGTTTGACACTTTGAAGTATGAAACTGCTTCATTACAACATATAAGAGACATTTTTGACTTAGAATTTCTGTTTCAGTCACTAGGAAGGATTTATCTACTTGAGCATGCTACTGGGAAATTAGGAAGTGTGTGAGTCAAGAATTAGGAGCTGTTGCATACTGACTTTTTTTGGGCATTCTTAGTCTGTGCTGAAAGCCTTTCTGCAATTTAGCTAAAATGTGCTTCTCAAGTGGTATAAAAGTAAAATGTTTTTATTAAGAAGCAGTAAGAGCCAGACTAGAGACTACTATATTAATGACCCTGGTTTCAGAAAACAGATTCAAGTAAAAAATTTCCTCTTGACGTGAGTTAAGCTGACAAAAATATGAAAATATGAGAGTCCTATACTACTTAGTGTGAGTTTGGAATTCTGAATTTCAGTTTTTCTTAAAGTTTGATAAACATAGTAGACAGTCCTCTAGTCAAAGCTTTCACATTCCCAGTTGTCCAGTGTATGTACTCTATATTGCCAAGCCACAGTCTCGCAGAGTAATGTTCAGGGAAGGAATTATTTTGTACATTCACACAGTTGCCCTGTGGTGCACTTACTTGTGATAGATTTCTTCAAGCAGCTTTCATATCTCTGCTGACATACACATATAGCTTGCCTTACTATCTTATTTATGTATATATTTTAGTTTTAAATATACCAATAATTTTTCCTAAGTGCCTGCTATTGTTATGAATTGTTCAAGTGGTTTTTCATAGCTATGTTAATGCATACACAAATGGTGGGAGAGAAAGAGGGAGAAAGAAAGAAGAAGTCCAGCTTGTCATCTTATTTATGTATTTATTTCCTTCTAAACATACCTATATTTTTCCCTAAGTGCCTGGGACTATATAGGCAATAAACACTATTAATCAATAACCATGCTCAAATCATTCAGTTCCTTCAGCACAGTGCTGTGAAACAAATGTGAGAAACTAAATAGACCTTGTAGAGTGCCCTGTAGTTCAATAAATCCAAGGCCTGTCTGATCGCAGAGACAAGGTAATTTTAGCAATTGACATCTCATCTGCAGTGCTCTCCCTCTGTTTCCCTTCATCTTCAACTGGAGAATTATGAACTTTTTTTTTTTTCCACTGCTTTCAATTTATTTTAACCATTATGACAAGAAACAGGAGGAGAGATAGTTAAAACAAAATAAAATAAAAAAATAAATGAGAGAAACTCAAACTATTGCAAGAATGATAAAGTACCACAGATAGTGTAATTTTGACTCAGGAAAAGATCTCAGATAAAGACAAAAAGAATGAAGAAACTCAGTGGTAATCTCAAGAAAATACTGAAACCCAGAAGAAAACTAAGAAAGAAAATCTTTGTAAGAGGGAAGAAAGAAGAAACTGTCAGGTATAAGTACAGCTGCATGTCTGAAGTGTCAGTGGTATTTCTGGTCATGTTTTAATTCTTGTACAGACTTTGTGCACTTCATATTGTATTCAGTAATACTCC
Source organism: Anser anser (assembly GCF_964211835.1). Classification (NCBI taxonomy): domain Eukaryota; kingdom Metazoa; phylum Chordata; class Aves; order Anseriformes; family Anatidae; genus Anser; species Anser anser. The sequence goes on along the minus strand of NC_139724.1, from coordinate 39,930,652 downwards.
ATAGTAATCCATAAGTCCCATAAATCTGGGAAACAATATTAAAAACAGTTTCTTTTAATCAAAAGCTGAGAAGAAATAAATAACTCTGTTTTTCAAAACCATGAACCTAGCAAGCACTAGGTATTATAAAAATACATTTTGCTCAGTTTCACTTTTACATAGTATAAACATTGCAGGTCAAGATTCAGACTATGAAACTGAAAAACTCATGCACAGAGATTCTTGTCATATGAGAATTAAGAAATTTGCGTATCTATAGTATGTTTAACAAGTACACTTGTAGAATAGGCCTGATAAAATGGAGACAATTTATCACTGCCTGTAAGAATCAAATTTATTTATAAAAGCTGTAAAAAGTGACAGTTAACAAACGTTTATCAGATGTATTATTACTTTTTTTTTTTTTTTTGGATAGCCAATCTACGAATCTACGCAACCTACGTTATCGTTAAGGAGTTAGTGGGCTTTCACAGCCTTTGAAATGTAGTCCCTTTGCCAGTGGTCTTTAATTGAGAAATGGAAAGTGAAGGCAATGACTTCCCCTCCCTCAAGACATATATCTCTGCTAATAGTATATCTTTGAATTTGTGGGAGAAAGAGAACAGATATATGCATCCCTCATGTTTACGAATTTATTTTTACTTTAAACATACCTTTATTTTTCCCTCTGTGCCAACTATGGATGTGAATTGTTCAGGTTGGTTTTAATATGCTAATAACCTTCTTCATATGCTTGTATTACAGTATTGCTCAGGAGACCCAGTCATGGACCAGGCCTCTTTGGGCTGTGAAGGGTGTATAAACTCAGAAGAAATTACTGGTGATCCAAGTAATCTGATTTTTGTCTACGTTTTGTTATGTTCTAATAAGCACATCCTTAAAAATTGCTCTTCATGACTAGGTTTAGAATTTGAATAATTCTTTTGTTGCAGCCTGATGATTTATTTAGCTCTACAGTTTCAAAGAATATATATTATTATATATATACATATATTTTTTAACAGCAAGATATACTTGTTTGTGAAGGTTTTATTGGTAACTGAATGATTATACCAGAGACAATATATTGCACTGGCAAATCCATCTCTTATTTGTATGCACGCAGCTTGATGTTCTTCTATGAGGTTTGTGTTTTGAGCACTGCAGTCTAGATGTTCATGTTGATATCATTCAAACAAAATGGAAAGCCGAGAACTAAAATGCCTGCTTATCCTCAGGGATGCCACAACAAATTAGTAAGATGATCTGGTATTATAACAATGCTTTCTGTTGTTATGACAGTCGTCATATTTAAATTCTTTATGAGCTTTCATTTGGGCACTATCATCAAAATTCTTTGTACTAGCTAATTTGCTTTTGAGGTAAACCTCCCTTATTTCCCAGTTCTTTCTAGTATATGCCAGCCTGGTCCCCTGTGAATCAGAGCATCCTGAGAACAACTCCATTTTCTAAGAGACTGCCTGTGTTCCCAAGGCATCCTTTTGGCAGCAGCTGATGATAGAGGCACTGCAGCCATCTCCACTTGTCCAGGGCTGTGGTGGTGGTGTTACTGCAGAGAATAAAGCAACTCTATACCACTTACGGATTAGGCAGGAAAATCATCTGAGAGCTATTCTATTTGGTTTGCAGCTGCTGTATGCTTCCAGCAGGGCACAAAGCGTCTATAAAACAACATGTGGGGCATTTATGGGGGGGGTTGCGGTTGGACGTTGTGACTGTCTTTTTGTATCTTATTCTAAGCTGTTAAGCAATGCGTCTGTTAATGTTGATCTCCAGCCTCACTAACTTCAGACTGAAAATCAGGAGATAAAATGATGCAACTATCATTCCTAGTCTCTGAGTCACTTCTGCTCTCAACTCTTGAAAAGATGAGTTGGTTTGTTGGCCCTTGGGCACAAGATTCTTCAAATTTACATTGCATTTTTTCACTTAATTTAGAAAAAAAAGTGTACCAGTCAGTGAAGAGTTCATTCTTAAGTTATGAAGTGACTGTTCATTAGTAGTTGCCTTCAGACAGTGTATATGACACTGTCCTATACAGCTGCATTGTGTAGCTCCCTCCCTCAAAATAACTCAAAGCAGCAAACCCCGATCTCAATCTGAGATAATGCACTGACTAAGCTAGTCTTGCTAGACAGCAGAAGCCTGTGTAGACTAACAAAAGGTGCCATTAGCTGATTCTCATTCCAGAACCAAAACAAATAAAGCAAGAGCTGAAAACAAACAAAAATATATTAAGCTGACAAAAAGTCTCCAGTGGGAAATGGAAGACAACTAGAAACAATGATAATAACATTTTCATGTGCTTTCATTACATGAGCAGTTTGGAGATGTGCTGCACAATTCAGAAATATTTCATATTGCTGTGTATATGCCATAATTGCTGGTTTACAAATATGTCAGATCCTTTACCATGGAGACTTTTTTTTTTTCATTGCAAACAATTCTAGATCAGATGTTTTCCATTTGAACTGTTAGAAGAAAATAGTGCAATCCAGAAATAGCACTAATTTTCATGGCTGCACTGTTGAGGATTACTGAAGCATGGTATTGTTCTGGCATTTATCAATATGTAATCTTAATTTCCATAGTGATATGAATTAGTCTCACTCTACATTAACTCAGTACAACATAGACTATATACACTTACAAAACTATGTATAAACCTGGGACAGTGGGTGGTTAAAATGGACACTTGCAAAGATGCTAGAGTTAAATAGTAATTACCTTTCTTAAAAGTTTATCTGGTTTAAAATCAATGTAAACAACTGATATTTTATTTCTCAGTGTTTGCAGTAGTCTGCAAATCTGAGGATTTATTATAACAATAAATCTCTTTGATTATTAAAATTAGAATAATTTTGATATTGTGTTTTTCTAAGTTTGGGATGGTAGATTTTATATTAAAAAACTCAGAATTGGCACCCTGGAACAGTGGTTACATAAAGATTATAATATGTCTTCTTTATCTGATTTTATCTGTAGAAAGAGAGAGGCAAAGGAAGGCTTTTGCAATTAACTGCCACTGCAGAGCTGGAGGAAATGCATCGGAGGATGTTGGACAACCAATGCTTATTGAGCAGTTCTCTTCATTTAATGTTCAATGAGGTTTAGGACCAACAATGTGTTGTTTAGGAGGTATCCCACCTGGAACAATTTATTCTTGTATATTCCCTCATGCATTTTTCCAGACTTTCCACATCCTCATCTCCATCAAAAATTAATGCTATCCCACCATGGTGAAAACTTCAATGGACGATCTCTGAACAGCAATAGTTCCCATGTCCCATCTCCACTTACAGAACTTCAGTTTGTTTTGTGAAACAGACTCAGACCTTGAGAAGTGAAATGTTCTGGGTGAAACAAAACTAGAAGATGCACATTCCAAGAAGCTGCCTACTGCACTTCAGCCATCCACAAATGCTCAATCCACAGGGTGAGTATGAAGTAGCCCTCACAAAGCACATATAGTGCAAATATTGAACTCTCAACATGAACTATTTTGCTTTACTTGTGTGCTTCCATTGTACTGTAGTATTTGGCCTATTAGATATTGCTTTTGGCTGGTGAAATGGTACCAGCACCAAGACTAGGTGAAGAGGTGAGCTTAGAACTTTGGGTATTACTGTGATAAAATTAGAGAATTTCTTTTACATTGTCACAATACGAAAAAAAAAAAAAAGGAATCTTGGAAAATCTTAAGAAATTTTAGTCTAAGTACATCACCAAACAGAGTCACAAAATATTTTGGCCCCCCTATCTTCATATGATAAATTAACAGACATTTGTCTATGAATCCTTCTAGCATTAATAGAATTGATCTTTAAACAAGATTCTGAAAATAGTCATTTTCATTTTCTTGCAATGCCAAAGCCATACACTGCAGAAAACACTGCACAGTGTCTGAGTAAACATTTTCTATAAAACATGCATAAAGAGTCATATTTTAATTGGAAACTCTAACCCAGTAGGGGTTTTAGAAACGGAGCAGATTATTAAAACAAAGATTTGTTTGGGCTGGATTGTTTGCAGGAGATTTAAAAAAAAAAGAGGTTGTGAAAAATATGAATGCATTTATATTATTTTAGTTTTATCTTGCATTCTCTGTAAATAGTCTGGAAGCAGTATCCTGTTAACACATCCATTTGGTGTAATACAATTACTATATTAAAATTTATGTTGTTGATTTAGGGATGTCTGCTAAAACTGCCAAAGCCTCCCACTTGAACCTTCTGTCACCTTATGCTATTTAATGTGACATGATTATCTTAACTGATTTTGAAATTCGTATACAGATACACAACACATTTGAATGGCTTCTTTTTTATATAGATAATTTGCATGAGATGGCATTGATATAACATAATTATGAGAAGACTGTAAGCAAAATGCTAAACATGGACATAACTGTTCAGTACTGGAGAACTGCCAACCAGCAACCCCATACTTCAAAGAAGCTTAGGTCTCCAATTTGTAGCTTAGGCTTGGCTATTGCCATAATGACATATTTGTGTTTATCCTATCATATTGCTTTAGGGTCTTCCCGTATGGACCTGAGGACCCCTCCATACTGAGCTGAGAACAAATTCAGAAGAGATTATTTAGGCCCATGTCCAGAAGTAATGTAAAGGACCATGACAAAACAGTGAAACTAAGTCGATAATCATGATAAATACTGGCGGCCTAAATAATGACAGTTTCAGAGGCCCAAAATATTTTAATGCTTATCAGTTAATAATATGAATGCAAAAATAGATAACTAAACATATAGGCCTGACTATCAGTAATTGTCTTACAGTATTCTCCTTCATGGCAAATAAGCAGTTGCCTTATGATTGGGGAGTGAGACTAGCACAAAGATTGATGAAAATAAGCAAGCAAATGTTTTTGTGAAGGTGCAAACTGCAAGCAAAGATTCATTATCACAGTAACAGTCACAACCAAGATCAAAGTGTGAGGTTTGTTCAAACTTTGAAGCATTTCAGACTTAGATCCTTGTATTTCACTCACTGCTAGGCCTAGTTATGAGGGAGAAACAGTGGAATATATATACGTTTGCATGCATGAGTGCGCGCACTTGTGAATATCCACTGACAAATAAATCTAATTAGAAAAGGGTAAATCCAAAATGTCTGTCTAAAGGAAGCATTTGATTTTGTGCACCATAACATTACTTTGTATGTGTTTCCTTATTGCATGTCATACACTGAAATGAGTTCATATATGACAAGGAAAATGAGAATCAATCCTATTCCTATATCAGTCCTATAAATCCAGTGCATAATAGTCTGAGTTTAAAATCCAATTATTTTGAATGTAAGAAATGCACTTACCAGCACTGAGTCAGTGTAACCTTCAATACCATAACCCAAACTGAGAATATTAAGCATTGTAGTTTTATTTATTTTTAATGTTCAACATTGTGCTTGTGTGTGCTACTGTACTTTTCTAATATATAAAATATATATTTAAGGATATATGGTAGAAATATATTAATAATAATAAAGCACATATTTTTTATATCCAAGACATTTAGAGCATCATATCATTAAAATATATCAGATTTTGAAGCAATTCCCTTAAAAATTAAAAATTTCTTTCTTCTTCTTGCAGTCAGAAGGACAATACTATTATTCCTTTCGTCACTAAGTGGTAAGGATTTCATTTGTAGGCTTTTAGAAAAATGCAGAATACATTCAAAAATTATCCATAGAGACCTGGAATCTTCTCTATTATTTCCAAGAGTGGATAATGGCTTCTTAAGTAACATATGGTAAATGTGCTGAAGTATTATCATTTAAAAAAAATCAAATTCAATATAAAAGGCAAATATAATTATTCAGTGTTCAATAATAACTAATAAGAGTCTCTGTCTTCATACATGAAAAAGTACAAGTTTTTCAGTTTGAATCTTCTGTAACATTAAAGGTGTTTTCTATGGAATCCTGGCCTTATAATTATTGCAGTTATTATACTAATTAAAAAGTATAGTGAAAGTAACTGTTTATAGTTATATAAAACTAACTAAACTCAAATAGAGCAAAGATTTAGGGGAGAAGTAAGATGTCTAAATAGCTTCAATACCTTATTTTTGTGAAGATTTTCATTTTAGATTCATCTTGGGCAGATACTGTCTATAAGGAAGTCTGTCTGAAAAAACAGATCTGTCTATGAGAGCACTATTTTTTTATCAACTGACTAACCTACACAGATTTTTTTATTTTTTATTTTTTATTTTAGCAAGAACAAAAGCATGTGGAAATGAGCTTTTATTTGTTAGGGAAATGTGTAAAATTTAAGCATGATTTGAGCATGAAATTAAAAAATATATATATTAGTATATAAATGTTGGAATGAACTCCTTTAAATAAAGCCCATATCCATGGCAGAGCTTTTCCTGGAACATGAGGCACACAGGACTGACACTGTCTTCACAGCAGCAGCAGCACCATGGGAACTTTAACACTGTATGTGCTCTTCCTCTAGTGAGTGCAAATGATAAGAAGCCAGGAGCGGTTTTTGTTTAGCAGAGAGAAATACTCTACATAAATATTCTGGCAACCTCGATTTTTAAGAGGAATCCCGTTATGTTTTGATTATAGTTTCATTTAAAATGTTGGTCTTTGAAAATTGGCATAGTCCTAATAAACTATCAGTGTCATTCTAGATTTACACTACCAGATGAATATTGTGTTGATTCATAAACTGCTCTGTCCTTACCCGGTTTGATTTGCTCCACGTACTTACGTTGCACTAGGACTCTGCAGCCTGGACCATTCTGCAATACCAATCTCAACACCTATGTTTTAGACGGTGTTGTGAAGAACAGTTCAGCAGCTATCCAAGGCTGACAACTCTTCTCTCACTTTTCTCAGCAAAAGCAGAGGCAGGTGGGTAATGGTCAAGCTCAGGTCTGTGTCCTGAAGTACTGCTCATTATAATGAGATAGGTTGGTAAGCAGCATTGTTCCCTTGATGCTGTGGTAAGGAAGAGCCTGGGGCTGAGACAGAACTGAAATGGACAGAATGGGGATGGAGAAGCAAGAGAGGATATTCACTATATGAAATGGAATATATATATATATATATATATATATATAAAGATTGGACTATTCGGAGGAAGGATTCACAGATACAGAAAATATGTGGATGAAGATTATAGATTAGGGGAAAAACAAACAAAAACAGAAATCAGAAGAAATAGGCAAAGAAAAAAAAAAAAAAGAAGAGCAGAAAACTCAAAGTGCAGAATCTGTTTTAGGTGATGCCCTAAACCTCACCAGTTCATGAAGAAAAAAGAAAAACCTTATACGCCTTAAGAAAGAATATTGTGGACAGGAAAAGTATTTATCTTTCTCCTAAAGAGCTGTTTGTGTTATGCAAGACAGAATAGCCAAAAAAGAAACAGGGAAATGCCTGTTCTGAGGTACATATACCTCACCACGTATATGTCACCTACTCCAGGAAATGTGGAAGGAAAACAAAAAGGCCACAGTCAGCCACAGCAGCATTCAAATTTAAAAATGTTTAATCCTTCAGCCTTCACAGGTTCTTTATTTAAACATGCATTTTTAATCGACCCCAGAAATCATTTCAGTTTATATAAATTTTTTTCCAAACCTGGGGCCTACCTGTGATTTCCTGCACAACCTCCAGGAGCATCGGATTACCTTGAAGCTGCAGTAACAACTGTAATCTGAACAGGTCCCTTGTAGAGAGCAGAAATACAGGTCTGCAGTGCATTGAAGCATCACGCACTGCCAGCCTAGGACCACACTAAAACTGTTCTTAATGATGCAGGTAGTGTCCTTTGCTACTTCAGATACTTTCTTACCTGTTTCAACAGGGAAGAAAATCTCAACAGTTTAACCGCAGTAGAAAGAAAAGGATTTGCTTGGTAGAGTAAAATTATGTGCAACTGGATAGTTTGAGGCTGAGGTCATAGTATACGGTGAAAGTCTTTTAAAGGTAGTTAGATTTGTGCTTCCTTTTAAAGGCCCTGGCAGGATTTCCAAAAGCAGATGTGGAAGAGTCCTCCACAGTATGCCTGCCATAGTTATTAGCTTCTTTTCTGAAGCTTTAAGTACCTACAAAGCATCTTTAAAATCTCACCCACAGTTCCTTTATCTTTTTGGTGGGGTCATTCCTATAGGGCAATGTGCCTGCGATTTACAGGCAGTATCCTTGATGATAGTCTCTGGAAATGCTCTGAGCATTTATGGAAGAGGAATCTTCCTATTCTCTCTAAAGCAGTTTTAATAGGATACCGTGGAAAGGGTTTCATTATCGCTGCCCTTAAAATGAGCATAAACATGGGTGCTCAAAAATAATTCTTAGCTACCTTAAAACTTATGTTTAACAATTTTCATCCAGAAGACAATCAGTTTGTTTTATATATTCTGTATGGTATACAGGAATCAGTGGAGTCACCTCTGGGGCAAAATTCAGCAGCTGTTTAATAGTGGCAGCAATGCTGCAGAACAGTTTTAGGCCATGAAGAGTAGAAGAATAACTTATCTAATTAAAACTGTGTGTGGAATTTAAGTAGGCAGAATGTAATTACTCAAGCTGGAAGTTGGCCATTCAAATATTGAAGACTTTAAAGAAATGTTAATAACTATTCACAGCTTTAGGAATATATCTTCAAATCACAATTTTAATAAGAATAAAAAAAGGAGAAAATACATTTAGCAGCTTATGTTAGGGAAATATTGTATTAACTGTAGAGGACAAAAATGAAGGTAAATATTTAAACACGTGTTATCAAGACTTTGATGTATCAATCCTATCTCCACTAAAGCCTCCTACTGTAAAAAATAAAACTCACACAGTGAAGCATGTTTCTGCTTTGCTTTTGCTATGATAAATAGCTATCACAAAAAAAAAAAAAAAAGCATAAAACATGGATAATAAAGGATGTTATTTAAGAAAATAACTTAAGGCAGTGGTTTTCATTTCAAAAATGTACAAAGGATGGAGCAGAGCACAGATCTGTTTTGCATGAACACTTTAAAAATTGTTGTCTTTGTGATAGATTGCTTGTATAGTAGATATTGTATTGTATTCGTGATTGCTAGCCAGTGTGGTTGTTCCTGAAGATCAAAAAAATTGGCAGAATTAAAAAGGTCCTATATAATTATATAAGAGGATATATATATATATATATGCAGTGTCTATTAGATAGAGCTAATTTACAATGATAATTTCTACCGAACCTGGCTCTCTTCAACGTTTCACTCTGAACGCTTGTATAACAAAATTTGTGTACCGGATTACTGACAGTGATTAGAATTTTAGCAAGCTTCTTCATTAATTTTTTTCATTAAAATTGTTTCCAAATAATATTTAAAATGCCATTTGAAATCTGTTTCAGTTTGGATGCTTAGCTGATGTTTAGCTGGATTGCATATGAATCTGCAGGCTGACACGGAAGTCTCAACTGGCAATGGTACTTACATCTTCCTCTGCTAGCCCCACCAATAGTTATCAGTCATAACAGTGCCAAACAAGGTAAGTTTATGAACCCCTCCTAGAAATGCTAGCCTATGAATACTAGTATGAGTATCTTCCATGTGGTGCAGTGCAACGCATTCCTGTGCATAGCTACTGGTTTGTCCTGAAATTATCAGAGCTCTGTTAGAGCAGCACTTTGTCTCAGTTTCTTATGGCTGAGCTGACAAGCTTTACTGCCATTGGTCTGGTCGTGATGGGTTTAGAGATTACTGCCTGGTGCCCCAAAATACACTGTAGACAGGCATCAAATTCATTTTAGGCTTAGATACAATTAAAAAACAGTAACAACAAAAAAACACAAAAGGAAGCCTACAGTGCAAAGGGACAGTTAAGTATTTTTGCTGGAGATTCAAAACAGTCAGCATACTGAGTAAGGTTGCCTGCAGGATATAAAACTAGTGTGCTTTTTACATATTAGCTGAGCAGTTAAGGACCAGAGCGCTGTTCCTGCCTCATGATGAAAATTTCAAATCTCAGCTTTCCAAAGTATGCCCAAAACACTAGCCCGGAGGCTAGTCTACCTGTTTGAGTTCCCGATGAGGCTGAGACTACTTACTGTACTGCCAAGAGAGCAAGATTTTTGGAGACCAGAGAGGAGGGCATGCTTGTACATGACATTGCAGAAATTTGGTGCTTTTGGGTTTGCCCCTTGCACCAAACTGTCCTTCCCAGCCTTCTGCCAGATGAAAGCTGTATGAGTTTCCTCCGTGTAATCATGCTCGCACTGGTTTCCAGCCTGAAAGGAAAACAAGTGAGAGAGAAAACATTCAGGACAAAAATCAAAATAAAGAAGGTTCGATGTCAGTACCTTATTCAGTCTCATTCCCCAGAGTTGTCATCAGTCTGCCATTAAGTAACTTTCCAAATGCACCTGTGTGCCTCCCACATTCGCCAGTAACTTCTGATAATTCCTGCATGGTTCATTGCAACCAGATTTGGTAGAAGATATAGGTCTTGGGAATAATTACAGCGACTAGAGTTTTTTAGCTGTAGACAATCTACTGAGGGAAAGTGCATACAGTTGTGAATAAACATAATACCGGACACAGAGATCCCAACCTCAGAGGCCTCCTATAAACACATGTACAGCAGGAAAATATTCAAGGAAGATTTCATTTTCTATCACACCAAACTAGATAAGAATGACAACAAAAACAAAACAAATATGGAAAACTTACTTTTGTTAGTGCTATTGGTCATGGAACTGCTTTTTTCCTCCTTTTTTAAATATAGCTTAATCATCCATAATTGTTGTAATAAGACTCCCAAAAGGTAATAATGATATACTATGGCAAATTTTATACATTATGATACATGTCCTTCAGGCTTTATAAAGGCTCCTTGTGATGGGTTTGACAAGCTTCCCTGAGGCGACTGAGACTCCTTTACATAGTTCATTAGCTGAAAAGAGCAATGGGCTTCAAGGTGCTTTAAAAAGATTAATATTTTTTCAGTTCACTGTTCATGGGAGAAAGTGCAGGTAGAATAATTCAAGGCCAAATTTGGCTTTGATCAGTAAAATGTGTATTTTGTGGAAAAAATTGATATATAGATGGTTACATAAATAGATGACTGTTCATAAGAACAGAATGTCACTCAAACAAGACAATTGTTGTCCCTAATTTTAAAACAGAAGTAGTTTGTCCACTTTGTGCTAGATGCTAACTTCACACTTTTCTCTCTGCAATCACTGTTTGCAACTGTTATATCAGAGAACATTTATAATAAGATAAGAACATTTATAATAGGATAACCTAGGACAGGATAATGAGTGTTTCTCAGTCACTCAGGGAGAAAGAAGTACAAAAACCTGATCCTCGTTTTGAGCTGTACTGTCTTGTCTGCAGCTCAGCCATTAGTAAAGGCCTGTGCCTTAACATATTAGCATAACCTTTTCTTGTATTGTAGGTCAGAGAAAACTCCCATTTAAAATCTTCCTCATTTGTCAAGACAATTTCTCTTTTGACATCATCCAGAAGGTAGAAGCTCTTATTGCCATCTCTCTACTATTTTTGCTCGAAACAGACTATGGGAGCAGCATCCATAGTCTTCCACATAATTATTCCCCTTCTGCCTTGCTACCAATCTTGATTTCTTGAGTGTGTCATTTAAAATGAACCACCTGCTTTTCCCCCAGGTGTAAATCCTGCATAAGAGTCTCCTTGGTGGAAATCATTACAACATACTAGACAACGCCAATAAAACAGAAAATTATTTTTTTTTACACTCTTTTGTATCTGTCTTGTAAGTCTTATATTTATATATTTTTTCTTAATTATGGTTTTATAATAATACTGCAGGGCTTCAAGAGTGATGTGACTGCGTTACTGACTAACATCAGTTGTCACTGCTAATACCAGTGTTCAGAAACTTGTGGAGATTTATTTTAAACAGAAGAGTATATACAGCGATACATACACGTGTATGTAACTCTGAGATGAGCTAATAGCAAGAATTGTGACAAAAGATATCCCAATAAATTTATGTGCCAATATGATTTATGAAAATATTCTGTAGCTATTAAGAGACTATATGTTAATATTCCCCAACAAGAAAAAGTTAGAAACTTATATGCTAACAGGCAATTTTTTGACATTTGAGTTTTTCTTATATTTATGTCATAATCAAAATGGCTTCAATAAATCCTGAGCTTTGGTTATCAGATAAACTGTGATCCTCTTCCTTTCCATCAGTCATTGTTTGATTATATTTTTAAATGGTTTTAATACTGAAAAAAAAAAAAAACCTCTTAGAAAACTTGCAATACATTAGATTATTTTAAAAATATCTCCAACTTACATGGCTCATATTTCCCTAGTATATTAGAATGTTAATGAACAGCATTTGTTATTATATGAATGTTCAGTTATTGCTGATTTTATCAGCATACACAAACATGACAGATCTGTGAGGGAAAAATCCGTAAAGCTGATTTTCTCTCTTTCTCTATCTTTATAGCTAAGTCAAGCCTGTTTAAAAAAAAAATGAATACATGCAGCTTATAAAACAGTCTAAAACAGCCATAGGCTTTAGCATTCAGTGGGAATATTATGCACCACCACTCAGATTTTATAACAGTAAATCATTATGAGTGTCAATGGCTTATAGAGATCCCCGCCTTTCAGTTATGAACATTTGCATTTCAACCAAGTTTTCTATCAAAACAAAAATTTTACTTTGCTAAAGATCAGTGGCTGGAATAAAAAGGTCTCAATATTCTTTTTTTTTCTTTTCTTTTTTTTTTCCCCCCAATGGCAGTTTCACATGACTTAATTTTAAAACTGATATGGCTAAAAATTCCTCTATATTCAGTACATGAAAATGTCTACACAGTGTTTGTTTCAGTCCCAAACGGAATATTCTTTTAAGCACATCTGTACTACCATCTACTGGAAAGGTGAGTAACTGTGTAACAGCAATCAGTGTTTCCATCAGCTACAGAACCTAGATTTAAAAAAAAAAAAAAAGGAAGAAAAAAAAAAAGAACCTTCCATTTCTCCCACAAAAATTATATCTTTACAGTGTGCACTTTGAGATGTACTGACTCTAGAAATCTCTCATTGGTAATCTTTTGCAGAGATCAGGTTGAACTAAGGCTGGGTAGTTTTCATGAGGATATATTTCAGCCAAAAGTGAGATATTCTTTATCATTTTCTTATGATAAGGTATTGCACTTCAATAGTTCTCTTTCAGCTTTTGAGATAAGTAAAGGGAGGACAGCAAGTGCGTGTGTGTACAATTACATTCCTCAGGCAAATGAGAGACTCAGAAAATTCACCAGAGCATGGCAGAGACAGGTACTGTGTATACTATATTATGTGCTTCTGGACTCCAGAGCTCAGTTATGTTTTCTCACAATTCTGTTATGCCATTCTAGGATATCTTGAGCCACCTCTGCCAAGACTGGTGAATTGTATTCTTGTTTAGCAAGAGGAAGAAACATCTTCTAAAATGAGATTAGATTACTTCTTTTATATACTTAATTCTGCATTTTTCACTAAGCAGCTGTGCATACACACATACACAAATGCAAACAGAATAGGAGTTTTGCAAATAGTGCAGCTGGATACCATCAAGGGAATATGAAAGCAATCTCTAGATGCCTTGAATGTTATCAGCCTCCTAGACAATTACATCATTCCTGCAACTGGCCACACACAAACATTGTTACCGGCTTCTAGGCAATTAAATAATACTTGATACTAATTACAGACTTTCACAATTTTTATTCTTCAGAAACATGTACAGGCAGACACAGAGAAAGATGTGCAGGATTGTAAGATGAGTGTACATAAATGAAAAGCAGAGGATGGCAGCAGTGTTATTAGTTTCTGGATATGAGGACATGGCTGTTCTTTGTACATCTATTTAAAACTGTATTTAGAATACTGAATGGGAATTATTTTAAAGAAGGTCATTGTGTTGTTCACACATCAAGGACAGCTAAAATAATCATCATTTGTTAAAATAACTTTTAGATGAGAAGCTATTAACAATATACAGTGTTATTAACATAGATTATTTCAGCACATGGAAAGCAACAAAAAAGCGTTGCCAAGAAAACTTTAAAAATATGTATTTGACCAAGTCTTTAACTACCTGGGTAGAATTTACCTTTGTTCTTTTGCCATCTACCAGTGAGTGGAAGAAGAAATCCCATCTTTCATTGGGAAGTCATGTAAGACCCATTTTGCATCATCAAAAATCAGTCCAGCAGCTCCAGCAGCTGCATTTTGAGTCTCTAAAAGCAGTGATAATTATTTCCAGAAACAAAAAATTCAGTGCTTATAGGATGATGTAGACTGAATGCTTTCCACACATGTACTTACCTTGATGACTTCAGGACAGAGCCTGAATAATCTTCCTACTGTAAAACTGGGTCTCAAAAACAAACAAACAAACAAACAAAAACTTTTAAAAAGCTAACAAACACTCCTATCCTCATACCAATCACAGACTTTGAATAATCCTTGCTGGACTCTCACCTATTCTGCAGTGTTTTACCACACAAGGAAAGTACGGCACTTCATGGCGAATAACATACTTCACTTTTTCATAGCATTCCTTCAGCTTTAAACTTTGTGTTTGCATGTTTCTGTTCAGACTGCAGCAGTATCAGTTTTTTCTGTCCCTAACCTGAGGCATAAGAATGTTCTCTGATTTTAAAGAAAATGTAGATAGCTACTCAGGCCACCATTCAGTCTCTTTTCTATATTGTACTTTTTCAGCTCTGACATCTAACCAGCCTTGTCCTGAAATCATCCTTTATGCTTTCCTTTCTCCAAACTGGATATTATCTCTCTCACTTCAGTGGCCACTTCATGACAAAGCTGTATGTTCTCTCTTCCATTAGTATATGTAAAATTAACTTCTCCCTCTTGCAAATTGTTTGTTTGTTTTAAACAAACAGCAACAACAACAACAACAACAACAAACAGCTTGCTTTGTTTCACTCTAGTGGTTCATCTTAGAAAATACTCTTTACTTCCACTTGCTAATATTCAGCTGTCTTTACCTTTCACCAGTTTTTATCATAAACCTCCTGTATTACCTAAGAATGCAAATACCAAATTTACTGTCAACAGTATTCACAGATGTAATACTGTTCTGATTAATAAATATCTCTTATAATTTTTTCCTTTTTTTTTTTTTTTTTACTGCATTACCTGTGCAGAATAAATGATTTAAAAGATTTTTTTTTCCCTTATGTGATATAAAAATGATAGCTCTTTAAAATATTTCCTCAAGATTCACCTTTGCCCTACGGCCCACAAAATTCTAGTTGTTAATCATGTTGAGGGAAGTGATAGGCTGTAACATTTGTTTCTTATTTCTTATTTCTTTTTCTTTTCCTTTTCCTTTTTTTTTTCTCTAATTAAGCTCCCCACTACCTTCTCCCTGAACTTAAATGAAAAAAAAAAATCGTAACAACATATAATTGATAGTTATATCAGTTCTTCCCTTATGTACTTCAACCTTGTATCTGTATTTCTTGCCTATCCATCTTTTAAACCTTTTAAATCTATAAACTTACTGGACCAAGCTTTGTTTTTTTCCCTACTTGTTTGCACAGCTAGCAAAACCATTCTCTAATCCTAGGGGAGGCTGTTGAATATTGCTATCAAATAAAGGCATCGTTGTTTCACTAGTTCACTGCTGTCAATAGAGGTAAAAACTACTCTACTTTTTCCTTGTATTATATTATTATTATTTTTTAAATGTTATGCTGGGAGGGAAGGAAAGGGAAGAGAAGGACCTATCAGTTTTATTTCATGCTAAAATCCAAGTCTAGTCATACTTGGGTAGGGTGTATCTGTTCAATCTGAATCACTTGACAAATTGTTTGGCTGATCTGCACAAGGGTTTGTAGAAGAATGAACTGAACTGCTGTCTGAGAACAGGATTAATTTCTCTGAGAAATTCCAATATATATGTAAATTTCAACATAGTCATTTCCAACATGTAAATGGGAACATGTACATAGAAACATGCCATTTCTAATCTTCTGATGGCAGTTTGGGGCTATCCTTCAAACTGTTTACAGGTTTTTGACAGTAACTTCCATACCCATATATATATATATATATATACGAAGTAGTTTTGACCTAATATGAGCAGGTATTAATGTACCAGTGCAATAATCAATACAATCCTATCATGTTCAGAATGTTGTGGGTTTTTTTTTTTTTTTTCTTCCTTCAGGCATAGGTATGAAGTACAAGAACACTGCCAGCATTGTTTGTTCCACCCACAAAAAACAGCAACAACAACAACAAAACCCACCAAGGAACCCCCCACAACTCGAGCCCATTAATTTCTAAACTGTGATTATACTCTCTATTTGAGCAGGGGGCTCAGCAGGAGGAACAGTACCAAAACAACACCCTACACCCACTCCTGGGCTGCTGCTGAATTCATGAATATTGCGGAAACATTTTAACTTGATGAAAAAGAGAGCGAAAGGATCAAATAAAAGCACTGAGTAGGAAAAACAGTCCTCTAAGCCATTCACAGTGGGAGGAGAAAAATATAGAGAAAGAGAAAAGAAGGCCTTTTAGACTAGAGAACGTTTGAGATTGGAATGACATGATTTCCTTCTGTCATTATTAAAATTCATTGTTTTTAAAATAGCACGTTTATACGGCTGTTTTTTGTTTGTTTTTTAAGCCAGTCATGTAAAAAATGGGGGAAGGTAGTCTTTAAATTACCTATTCCTGAACATGAAATCAATCTTATCAATCCTATTTATTGTTCTTTCTGTGGCAGGCGTTAACTGGATCTAAGAGTGAAGAGTGCCACCATCAGGACGACTGGCGAAATGGAAGCAATTTTTGTGCAGGTTGGTTATTGCCTCCTTTCCCAACTTCAAGGTTTACTTGCAAAAATACTCTCTAAAATTCTCCTGTCTAATCTTATCTGAGAAATTAACCAAGGAGGAGTGATTGGGTTATTTACAGGAGGTGAAGATATCTTGGAAACTTTGTACTCTTTTTGTTATTTTCCCACAAATAACAAGAACATGGGTGTTTCATGTTTTTTTTCCATCTGTGGTCTGTGCTGTTTTTTGGCTGTTTCTTTCACAGAATGGTGAATAAACCAAGCCTTGTGGCCCCTCCCCCCCCCCTTTTTTTTTTTGGTCATTTAGTTTAATTTTTGGATGGTAGTTTCTTTGGTTTCATTTATTCATAATCAAGAAAATACTAATTTTTATTTCATTAATCTTGATGGAGATCAGAGACAAACATGTTGAGAGCTACCTTAACCTCTAAATTAGAAATGTAGTGCAAGATCTCAACAAACATGGCAGTTTCATTCTTCATGTTTCACTCATGCTGGGACTTCTTGAAATCAGAGACATACAAAATGTTTTATTCTTTCACAGAATAATAATAATAATAAAAAGTCAATCAAATAAGTGGATTTCATTAAAAAGTTCATTAAAAGTGAAGCATACTGCAACAAGCTGAGTAACAAACTAAATCTTGCCTTGGGCAACAAGCAGAATTTATTTACTTTTTGTCCCCTTATCTTCCAACCCACTAATGTCAGACTGTGATGGATGAAAAGACTTTCTATACCAAAATCTGAATTCTCAGTAAATTACTGACAGCTGGTGTCATTCCAAATTAGAGATAGGCTATTACTAGTGATCAGTTTATTCTATGACTTTAGTCCTTTTGACTGCCTGCAAATTATTTGCGAATTGGTTTTGATTCTTCATGTGCATTTGTTTGTAATTGATTTTTGTTTGAGATACTGTTTGTGTGGAGAAATGCTAATTGTAGGGAACTTGTTTATCTTTGTATGTGCTTTGTAGTACTTCTACATAACTCATCTTACTATTTGCATTATAAACAAAAGAGGTTGTTTTCTACTTAGCATCTATTCTCCAGCATATTTTTGAGAATTTGTTTTATGAATAGTTAAGTTTAAATGATAACAGAGAGATTTGCAATATGAACCATTCAACAAGTCTTTTTGAGCAAGTATCCTCAGCTCTTTGCCTCTATGAGAACATTCTTGCAAATTAAACCTGTCTGTCAAATGCTTTAGGACTGGGCAATAGAGAAAGGCCATTGGTCACAGCTAGCACCACAGACAAAGCAGATTGTCTTTGCAAGAACATGCAAAATAACATTATGCTTCATTTGTGTAATTCTAATTCAGAGAACTCTTTTGCTTTATAAGCTTCATTCAGATTTGTCAGCTTGCTAGGCACTACCTGACAACATCAACAAAGAGAAAAATTATAGGATATGTAAAAACAAAATAGCATGCCCATTTCATCTTATATTATTCCTTCCTGATGTGAAGAGGATTGTCTTTCCATTTTTTTCTTCAACAGATAGAGATAATCTAAAGAAGCAAATAAGCAGTAAAAATCTTCATATCAGTTTTCTGCTTATTGTTCACTCCCTGTCTCCTTTAGGCTATAATTCCCTTACATTTGATTTTGTCTTCTAAATCTCATATTTTTGGCCAGAAATAAGAAGCATGTGAAGGAAAGAAAGACTGAACAAAATGATGTTGTTCAATATTATTTAGATGATTACATACACACAAGTAACTTTTTTGTGGTCCCAGGAAAATGAATTTGATTATCTGGAAAAATTTGGCGGGGAGGAGAGATTTCCCTCTACTTTCTGCATCTTCCTTGAACTGGTTCTTTTCCTTACTCATTGTAGGACCTTTTGTTCAATGGGGTCTTGTATGTTTGCACACTATCTTTATTTTGTATTTCTCACAACACAGAATTCATATTTATCATTCCTAATCATATTCATCAGGATAAATAGTCCCAGAATAAATCCTATCTCCCACACTTTTTTTTTTTTTTCTTCAGTAGATGAAAAAATTTTGGATCTTCTCTCTCTCCCTGCCCTCTTTTCCCCCACCTCCAGTTAGATCTATGATCTGAAAAAAGCCACTCATAAGTGGTAAAAGATGTCAGAAATCTCAGGAGACTTTCGTCTCGTAGGAAGAGACAGGTCTGTATCAAAAGTGAATCTATTTAAAATGGACTTTAGTTTGTGGAGATCTCATAAGCACATCCCTAATCAAAAAGGAGTAATTGCTCCACCAAAGTAGCATTCTACAGAATATACATTTCAATGGAGCTGAGCTTGAGAGAGAAGATTAAAATGATTTCAGGAAGGGATATGCATGATTCAACACTGAGTAAAGGAATAATCTTTAGAGAACACAGAAAAGTGGCTCTTCTCAGAAGTATAATTTCTGCTGCATGCAAAATGCATTAACATGAGAAAAGAGGGTTGTGATAAGGTTCCATAATACCGAAGCTACGTTATTGTTTTTCTGTTTGTTTGTTCTTATGCTCTTTGTGTGACATCAGTATTTATTGCCGTAGTGATTTGCATTATATGTCAATATGCATGCACCGTTCTGGGGCTTCCATGAATCAAATTCCTCCTTTCATTTCTCAGCTGCCACAATGTTAGCTGGACTTGTGCTGCCTCCATTCAAGGCTGACAAAATCAGCAATGATAATGTCACCCTTCTTTTTTAGTATACATACAAAATGTCTTTGCTAATTACACGTGATTTATCATTCTTCATGTACTTAAGACACTGATGTAATTTTCATCCCTGTGAAAACTGTGCCCCTTTATAACATCACACTGACACAGAGGAACACTACTATTATTTTCATTTTACAGATGTGAAATTGCAATAGACAGGCAAAATGACTTCTCCAAGGTTATGCAGTAAGTCTATAGCAAAGCATGGAATTATGTGAGATTTCAAAGCTTCAGGCTACCACTATAACTATTTTAGCAAACATTTGTCTTCTTTTCAAGAACATACTACATTCTAAACAGAGAAGTGACACAAATCCTTAGGGGAAAAAATTAATCCTAAAGCACATATTTCAAATCTGTATATAACATTATGCCTACCATACAGTTTTTCCCAGAACATTTCTGAAGCTTTAAGAGTATCAAATATCAGAGTCATGTGCTAGTCCTTTTCTTTTTTTTCCCCCCAAATAAATTAAAAAGAAAAACAAAACCACACACACAGCAAGTCTCCAGCAAAGTAGAGAATTACCTGTGTTTTCAAAGCTTCAGGCTAGCATTACAGCTATTGGACAAAATATTCATCTCCCTTTCAAGAACCTTCAGCATCCTGAACAGGGAAGTGATGATAAGCTACTGCAAATTTGAATGCAAGTAGGATTGTTGTTTGATTACTTAACTGCACAGCAAATGGAAACACTAAGGCATGAAATTTTCATATATTTTAAAGAGTGGTTGATCAGAGGTTTCGGTAGGTGATACTGAGGTAGGAAAACTAGAATGAAGAAATTATCTTACATGATGTTTATTCTTAATAATTCTGTTTTGTTCATCTCTTGTTCAAAGGGAAGAGAGAGACCTTCAAGTTATTACTATGTAAAGGTATTATCCTATTCACTCATTATATTTCCTTTTTGATTGTTTGTTTTTGATTTTTAACTTCAGAGTATTTCAGTACGACAAAGCAGACTGTTTCATAAAATTGTGGGTAAATTCAATCACTCTACAGTATAGGGATCAGAAAACTTCAGAGCTCATTTCCAGCAGATAGTTTTATAAATGGAAAGGGAACAGGACAAGCAAGATGCAACATGTGCTTTAAAGCAGGTTGGTTACCGTTTGCAAAAGTCATGGAACACCCTTTAACAACTTTTATTTTTATCTTAGATTTAGTGGGAGAACTTGGGTCCTTCCTTTTAGAATGAGAGCTGTTATCGAAATAACAGAAGATTGGCAAGCTGGAAATAGGAAAAGAGGATGGATAAAATGCACAGTTCTCTTTCAAACTCTGAGATGGCTGTAGCATAAGTGGGAGGAAAGGAGAAACAACAACAAAGAAAATCATTATGATTCAGATGTTTATAGGCCAATTTCATAGTCAGTCTAGTTCTGGGCCGTCTTTGTCAGAGCTTTGACAGTCATTTTTTAATTTGACAGTCACATTTGCACATCGAGGCAAAATGTTTGCTTTACACATTTAGCTCACTACTACGTTTTATTGATGTTCATGTTCCAGTGAAATCCTTAACTTTATGTTAATGCAGATCTCTATGATTTATAGTCTTTTTTTAGGATCTGCTCTCAGGTTTAAGAGCCTGATCTTAAAAAGAAAGAAAGGTCATGTGAGTAAGATAGCTTTCCAGGACATTTATACTGGGTGTTTCAGACAAAAAGAATAATACAAAATCATATGAACATCTTAGAAAACAAAGAAATGTTTTTATATAAAAAAAAGGCAATTTGTTAATGGTGTTTGACTTTGTTGCTGAAGTGCCCTATCAGCTGCTCTCTAAAGTGGCCCTCCCCACACACTTGCTTGATGAATATATAATTATTTGCATCAAAATGAGACTCACTTTACTGTCTTCTGCTGAAAGTATCTATTAGGGGACTTCCATAAGGAATGTGATATAGGAAGTCAGTCTCCATGGTCAGTATAATCTTGTCTAGTTTTATAATCAATTAATAAAACTAGATTTTAAAAATGACAGAGAAACCCTCTAAGATAGCCACTGTACTGCAAAGCACTCCTTAGGGATATTACGATATGCTACGCATCAGTCAGGTAGATTGCTTTGAAACAGTATCTCTCACATTGCACTACAGTGTTTTCATTGCTGTTATTTGAGTACAGATTTCTCCTTTTTGTCTGTATAAGAAACGTATAAGAAAACTTGACAGCCTTGTGCAGGAGACAGCACACTGTCTCACTTGGGAACAGAGGTGTGTTGTGTAGAGTAACTGTGGACTAAGCGCTCAAGAGCCATGGAAAGCATCCTGATCCCCCCCTCCCCCCCTTTTTTTTTTCTTGTAGTACTCTTTCTGTAGGCCTCTATTCCTCATGGTGTGCAAGCCAAAATTGCTAACACAGAACTGGATAGCAACCAAGAGTCACAGGTTTGGATAGTGAGGAATCTTTGGAACTCTTTTCTTACAGAACTGCTGTCAAGAAGAATAAAATACATACATTTCTTTTTTCCTTGTCAGTTCCCTTCACTTCAAAATAGGTGAAGGTAGCTAAGTGATATGAATAACTGAATCTGTATGCTTTCTTTGCTACCAAACTTCAGCTTGTCACAGACAAAAGTTATGGACACCAAAGTTACAATCACCTGAGTAAACAACAGAAATTCTTTTAATTTTCTTGTCTCTCTTGCTGTGGTATGTTGTAAATAAACTAGGAAAAGTGAGAAACAAGGATATTTTTCAAGTGTGACTTTTTAAAGATTGCTTTCTGAAGTTGAAAAAAATAAATTTCAGAAGACGTATCAATATTACAGTCTGAGACTAGAACTTCACTATCCCTTTTTTAGGTCTGCCTTGTGGTTCAAGTCACAGCAGCATATCAGAAAGATTTGAACTAGTTTATTCTGATACCCCAAGCGAGTTTCAACCATATCTCAGTTAGTTAAAGCCTTTCTGATTGCTTCAGGTGACATGATTCCTTCAACAACAGGTTCCTAAGCCTGTTGTAATCCATTGTATGTCTCCAGAGTCTCTTATTGAAAAAGCTATTTTCACTGAGGCAAAGTGGTTTTTGTTAATAGCAAACTTTGCAAAACTGCACTTAGCTGGGTTATGCTATATATAATTGAAACTATATTTTTCCTTTCAGTTTTCCTCATGGCAGCAGAGACATACCTCATCACTGTAATTAAGTCACTATAAATATACATTGATTATTCTGAAACCTGTGGTCTGGTGTAAAATCCCAGCATTACTTTGCTTGAAAACATAGCTTTGACATATGACTTATTATTACAGTATTATACGATTAGTAAGTACGCAAGATAGTAAACTATCCAGTATAGTACTCCTAAGGGAATGAGGGAGGGAAGAGATATAAAACCAAAAACTTGGTACTGTATCCTCTGTAGTATTGATTTTAGTAAAATGGCTTAGTGCTTTCTGTAAAAGGCTAAAATATTCTCCTGTTTTGTTTTGGCTGTGAGAGTCAGACTTTTTGTTTATCTAAACTACTGAAGTTAAATCTGCAACAATATTTAAGTAGACCTTACAATCCAGCACTTTTTAAAGCAGTTCTGTGGACTGACAGCAGCTGGGAGATGCAAAATGCAGAGATGTGTATACCTGGCAACAAAATAAAATAGCATGGGCAGAGATTTATCATATATGTCATGGAATTACATATCCAGGACTTGTGTGTTTTGTCTGAAGGTTTTAGCAGGCTCGTACTATCTTAAATTATTTATTATTATTTATTATAAATTATAATTATTATTATGAAGGTAGACAGATCTCTTTGTGCTTCTGGACGTCATCCTGTCACCATCCAGAGAAGACAAGCTGACTGGGAGCTTAGCTTCAGCTCCTTGAAATCACTCTTGGCAAGGAAGCAGAGAGAGATGAATGGTGTACCTTTTAGATCTTCACTTGCCACAACTTGATTTGCGTCTTCTAGCTCAGACTTGGAAAACTCCAGGGATATGAGACTAAAACTGTCTACAGTAATGTGGTTTCCACAGCTTTTTGAGGCACTGTATGCACACTCCTAGAGTAAAAGAAGGTTTTCCTAACACCAAGAAGAAATGTTCCAAGCCACAACTTGTGGCCATTGTCTCTCATTTTACCATCTGCCACTACCAGGCCTCTCTGTACCTCCTTGCCAAGAGTTATTTCAAGGAGCTGGAGCATACAAATGTGTCTGTATCATCTGCAGTTTCTATGAGTTAATTATTTGTGGCTGATCTTTCTGCTGACTTTTTCATGTTTGTCAGTGGTTTAACCAGCTTCTGGCTTGATCAAGCCTACATACAAATCTTACTATATCCATTTTGGTAATCTGGACTCAGCAAATTTGAAAAACGATATCAGAGGTAATTCATTGAACTATGGTCATAGCGCTGGCTTTGGTTTGTAGCAAAGAGGAAGCAAAGTGTTGGATTCAAAATAAGTATTTCAAATCATATATTTTGCAGATCAGTAGAAAGAGACTGATGTTATTCCTCTAAACATTTTCATTTTTTCACTTGTAATATCCAATTCTATGTTGTTTTATTTATTTTTAAATGGTGCTCACTAGGTATTTCTGCAAAAGTAACATAATTATATGCTTTTAAAGCTGTGCATTATTATGCCTAAATGCTAGGAAAAAGAATGCTTAAAATGTTCTTTATAAAGAAATAGGGTTATTTTTCTGGCTTTAGCTGAGAGACAGGCAAAGACACAGTTAAACACCAAAAGGTTTGAGTCCAATGTAGCGAAAAGTTAAGTGTGACCTTAATTCTAATGATGAATTTAATTCATAGCAATACCTAGAGGATACTTAAATTTAACCCTTAATCCAGAATACTTTTACTTTTTACTTTTTTCAGCAGTTGGTGCCCGTGTAAAAGTGACAGCCTAGTGTCAGCTTTGAATTTCTGGCCTTTTAAGTCACAAATCTCACTATTTAGCATTCACTTAACATCTGTAGTAATAATAGCAGTAATACAATACTTAAATATAATACAATAATATAATAACTTAAAAGTTGATTAATATTCGACAATTCTATTATGTACAGCTGTTGTTGTGAATTACGATATAGCATCCTTAACCAGGTCATTTACAGCTTTGGTACCACTCCACAGAACTGAAGATGCTGACATCTTTGCAGCTGAGAATAAAAATAAAATAAAAATAAATAAATAAATAAAATGGGAACAAGTCATCAGAATACTAAACAGCTTAAAAAAATGGGACTGAGAATACTTCAAGAATTATACTGACATTGTTCTTACATTAGTACGAATACAGAGAGAAGTTAATTTAATATGGTAGAATTGCATCCATACTGAACACTAAATCTTATCTCCAGACTTTCTGGAACTCTGGATCCTCATTCAGACAAACCTGACCGCCACTTTCAACCTTCAAAGTTAAATTAATTGGATACCACATAAATAACTTGGAGTTCTTACGGGAAGAAATAATAAACTTGTTTCTTTAGCATGGATATTAAAACTTTTTTATTTTATTTTTTTAATGAAATAATGTGTTTGGGAAAAAAAAAGTGTATATATATATATATACAAATATATATTTTTTTCTCTAAATAAACTGCTACTAACATCCCCAAAGATGACCAAGCAAGCCTTTGGCTACTTTTTTGCACACCGCTGAGCCATTGCAAATATTCCTAGTGGTGATTTATTTTAAGTCTGCTAGAGGCATTTAGTTTCTGAAACCTACTGAAATCCTTTAGGCTGAAGGGTGCTATATAAATATAGAATGTTTTAAAACATTTTTTTTTTCCTGTCAGTGAATGCATGCATATATTCAAAATCAAGCAGAGATTGCACTGGGAATTTTGCTATACTGATAGGATATTGTCACTAGCATCACAATGGTTATTGAATATACACATATTAGGGAAGACAATTGAGATCAGAGATGACCTCAAAGTCGAATTCCAATCAGTTCATTGCATCTCTTTCTGGGAACAGGAGAGATCCTGTTAGTTTGATCAGTACTGTCATTCGCAATACAAGCACACCCTTTATAGCTGTTTATACTAACATATTAAGATTCACAGTCTACTTTCCTTTGCAGCCCATTTAGGGAGTATCTGCTGCATGTGCAAGTCCTTATGCTTTTTATTGCGCTATGCATTTCCTCATTTCCATTTCTTTTTTTCCTTTGGCTAAACTAATCATGTGTTGATAGGAGCTCCTATTGCAGTAGAAGAAACAGCCATGCACTTTGTAAAGTTCAGTCATTGAGGGATGAAGAGGAAAGGAATGATAAAAAAACGTTTCACTAAATAATTTCTAATCATTTCTGTGCCTTATGAAATCTTTGCACTTCTTTGAAAACCAAAGAAACATCACTATATTCATTCCTGTCTTTGTTTGTGAAGAAAATGGTAAATGTCACTCAACAAATCCATTTTCTCTCTTCTTCCCACCATGAAAATAAAATATGTTATCTGCTCACCTTAAACAAGAGGTATCTGTTCTCTTAGAAAGATGTCTAATGAAATTTTCAGTTCCAAATTTTGATTATTTTTTTTTCCCCGTGGCAGATATGCACCTTCAAAAGTTATAAGAAAGTGCTTTAAACTCTTATTTTATAAGAGACATATTCAACCATTATGAGAACGTGTGCAGATAGCTACAAGATTCTGCTTCCTGGAAACTCTTCATCATTGCTGCTAGACCTTGCAATTTTGTGTGTTTTAACAAAAATAAATTAGTTGACCTGAAGAGCTGAGTATACCAAGGGTTCTCAGATCATAACTAACAGAGCTATCCTTCTGTTAACTCGTTGCTGAGCGGAGGTGCTTTCTATATAGTAGTTTATAGAGTAGTTTAATGTAAAAACCTTCTCTAAACATGAGAACTGGGTGCCTGAGACCTCTTAATCCTGTTTATCCCATCTGTTCAAAGAATCCTAATTATCTTGAGCACAGAGGGAAGCATCCTGCCTTTATTTTTGCTGAAGTCATTCCATTTTACTTATATGAATTCAAGATTTGCTGGCCAAAGACTACCAGCATTAGATTGGCTATGGAACCAGTAACAGCAGTCTTGATACCTAGTCCTTGTTTGAATGATACTGTATCGATTCACATACTGCATACTACATGTAAAAATACATGAAGATATTGGAACTTAGGTCTCTCTCAATTAAAACCTTTTCATGAGACAGGAGTTACATCTGAAAGAGCTGACATCTAATTTGTGCAGATTACATAGGTGGCATTCAGGCATTCTGGAATTCATGATTATGTCACTAGCTTACCCTCTCCTTGAAGTATTAATTCATGCACGTTATCTTTCTAGGTATCGTTGATCATGGTTGTGATTTTTTATGAAGATTAAAATAATAATTATTTTTTAAAATGTGATGTAATACTATACACTAAGCCGTAAGAAGAATAGCAAGAGACGTGTTTTCTCAAATTCCCTTTAAGTTCTTGGGAAACAGCTTTCCCTTTTGTCACTGGAGCTGCCATTATTCTAGTTCACAGTGCTAGATCTGTAGCAAAGCTACTCAGAGTGTCCCTTGTGCTTATAAATCTGGAGTAAAAATCTATAGTCATACACTGACTGCATATTTTTAGGCAGGAATAGATAAAACCAACCGGTTTATATAAACCTCTATTTTCTATTCACACAAAATATGGTTTTACAGCTCTAAACACATAACTTGTCTTTAATTTGATTTAAGGTTTTGTATTTCATCTGATAGTAACTGAACTGTATTGTATTGTCTCAGATTAGTACTAAATTCTGAGCTGCCATCAGCAACAGGGCAGTCTTAATTTTATCCATCAGTAGAATGAGAAGAGAGAAAAATGTATTTAAAGAACTGGGAGAAGAATACTTTGCAGAGTTAAGGCTTCAAGAAGGCAAAGGGAATTAGTTCTTTATTCTTTCTGCTAACAATTTGCAATCTGGAAGAGTGAAAAGTCAGTCATTGAATATTGTGTCAACACATGTATCTCGTCTTTCATTGTAACATTATACTGATGTTTTTGCATTCTCAGAAGTGGACCTGCTAGTGTAACTTTTCATTACATGAAAGTTGGGAGGATTTAATAATAGTAGTTTGATTCCAAGGTGTTCCATGTAATTGTTATTTTTTCTGTAAATCTTTATGCATCTTCAAATTGGTAGTGTTCCATTTTCACTTGTAGCATTTTATATTTTTTTTTCTCTGAAAATAATGTGTTCTCAACACTCATATCTTAGCTTTTGGAATTAGAGGTAGCACAGAGGCAGATCCCTTCCCATATACTGATGTGATAACTTACGGCTTATTTAGAAACTCGTTTGTTTGTTTTAAACTTCAATACAATGAAGTAAAATTAAAGAGAAGTGACTTCTAAGCCCTTCTTGAAGTCTGTGGGAGTCTATATTGCCTTCAGCAGGCCAAGGTCTCCTCCTCTGAAATTTACCTGAGAATAAGAATTAGAGGCCACTGTAAGAACTAAGCTGAAAGCTTCCCTACTGAGGCTAATTGTGACACTTTATGATGTCCCCAGAAGCACTGTCAGACAAAAATATTTTGATCATTGAAGGAACTGGGCCTTCAGGCAGCCACTGACAGCAGTGACACTGTAGTCACTGGCATAGCAGATGAACAGAGTGAATTCAGGTAAATGCTAAAACTTTAAAGCAACTGTCATAAAAATCTCACCAAATATGCTAATTGTTGTAGAATGCACACCTGACAAAGTATTTTTCATTTTCTTAAAGGAGGTGGACGCAGACAAGACTGCCAGTTGGAAACTCCCAGATTTTAATGCTGGTTTACACTCAAATTCCATCTGTGATCATCAAAGGTTATTCACTTTACTCACTGTACTTAAATTCTCATTTACTGAAAGGGGCATGTCAGATGGTTATTTAACAAAGAGAATTTTAGATCTAAATCAATTGCCTCTAGAGTGACATATTGAGGTAAGATGTTTTGAGAGTTTACAACGTTATACAATGACAGCATATGTTTTAAGACATTTGTAGGGTGGCCTCTGGCTCCTCATGTTTCCCAAGACTGTGTTGAATACACTCCACACACACTTCTCTGTGAACTCCAGTTTCTCTCTAACACTGGGACTGTCCCTTCAGTCCATGAAGCAGTGGGGAGGGAAGGCCATGTGGAGAGGCAGAGGCAGCATGCTTACAGAACAAAAGTGACTTTAGCCAGTGTCTGTTTTGCTCCCTGACAATATTGCTGCTGTTGTGAGGGATTAGCTTCTTCAGACAGTCCTATCAGGACTGCAAGGTTCTCAGGCTTGAAAAGCTACCAAAAGGGAGTGCTCAGCCATGCCTGGACTCAAACTATTGTTTTGTAATAAAAGTTATAAACTGAACCTCGGCAAACAGTCTTAGTGAATAAATGGTGCAGTTGATGCTATATTCTTTGAGTAGCAGAGAACTTAGTAGTTTGTGTCTCAAGAACACCAGCTAACACATAACTCAAGGTCTGTACTGTTGACATCTTGCACCTTTGTTCCTGTTTTGCCCAGTCTTTTCATCTGCTGACTGCTGTTCCCATTTGTGTTGGTCTACACCTAAGAAAGTGTTTTCCTTGCTGAATAGCAGAGGCAGGGCAATTCAGATGCCCTCTTCAGAGCATAACAAGATTATAAGAGGAGGCAGAGTCTGTTACCTCTGTCTATTGTTTGCATTAATTTAGACTTAGTAATGATGAAAATCCTTTTTCCCTATTCAGTTGCTGGACTCTTAAAGCTGTCAGCTTGTCCTGGTTTGAAACAGAATTTCAGTAAAACCCTCTTTGAAAGATTGCAAGAAATGCTCCTAAGCCAACTTATTGTCATTAAACATTTAGTAAGAAGATTCAGTTTAAAATGCCACGAGTTGGCAACCACTTCATTTAATTAACATTGATTCTGAAAGCACAATATAAATTTTAGTGCTTTTTTTAATCACTCTTTCTTTATATTCCAGTTGCACTGATTCTAAAGCTTATATGATTATAATCACCCTGCTCAAAGTAAAAGGATTTTTCCCGCGCCTTCCATTCCTTAAATTGTTTTTAGATTTCCCAAGGGGCACATATTGTGTAAGATTATGATGATAAAGATTTTAAGGCAATTATGTTCCTTTAGTTGGAAGCTGAAGTTAATGTTTTTGAAGGCTGCGTTCCCAAGAGCCCTGATAAAAACAGAAGCCATGATGCCCTCTTTTACATCTAAGTCGACCAACTGTCAAAAAAAAGGCAGAAAGGCTAGCCTATCTTTGTGAACCACAAGTCAATTTTTCACTTAATATATCTGCTTTTGGTGGAATAGAAGATGTCTATAACGGAACATTAACAAACACTGTAATTTGCTGGGGTCAGTCAGGTCTGTAGCTTTGTGACTCTGAGCTCTCTTAAATTATGCTATCAGCTTTCAAAACCTTATTAGGTTTAACCCATTTCGGCGCCACTGGCTTCTCGGAATCACCAATACACCTCTAATCAGAAAACCACAGAGAAGCCAATCTGCTGCTATCAGAAACCTCAGTACAATTTTGTGTATTAATATTTCAGAAAGCATGTAGGAACACATGCTCCCTGCTGAGCATTACAACCAGGCAAGCTATAGTAACAGCGGAGACAGATCGCCAGTAAACCTGGCCAGAGAAACTTAAAGCTGTCTCTTGTCTGGCTGTGGATTTGGTAACCAAAGAAGGGGAAATGAAATGGGTTATTTGGCTTGCGATTAATAAATTCCCATAACTGTCAATTGAGATGACACACGTAAGTTACATTTCTTACAGGAACAGAAAATACGTAAAACAGCATCTAAAGGCTACAGTTTTTTGCACTATTTATGGCTGACGTTACAGGTCCACCCCCCCCCCCCCCCCCCTTTTTTTTCTTTCCCTTCCCACCTCTGGTGAAAAGACATCCTTGCAGCATTTCCCCTGTGTTTCTCACAAACAAGAGGCCAAGAGGCTGTGCACGGAACAGGTCGTTAATGTACTGAGTATCAGCACGTAAAGCCACAGAGAAAGAAATACAGAGAGAAACAAGATACCTTCCTCCCATTAGAGAATTTGTAATCAAACACAAGAGAAACGTATCTGACAGCTGTTTGGCTGTTTTTCTTAGCGTAGCTCTGTCGGCTGAGGAAGCTACCAGGGCTTGGAACTTAGATTGGGGCCATCTCCCTGTGGGCCGCGCCCTGGGCAGGGTGAAGCCTTAAAGGTGTGAAGCGAAGAGGCCCTAAACCTGGCTTGACTACCTTAGGAACGGTACTTTCTTTTCCTCTCAGATGGTAAATGGGGTTCACAATGCTTTGCTGCCCCACGGAAAGGCAGGGACCCGTGAAGGGTGCCAGGGGCCCCAGCCCAACCGTCTGTGGCCAGTAGCCTTTGGCCCAGGTGCCATTAGCGGCCAGTGGCATGGCCGGTTGCTGGTCCCTGTGTCCGCCCTGGGCACCCCATTTGGCCTGGGTCCCTGTGTCTGCCCTGCAGCTCCACTAATGTCGGAGGGAGGTGGAAGGTTGTTGTAGTGTGCAGGTAGAGCCACGGCCCTGAGCCGGCACCCTCCTTCTGTGTGCTGCCTGGGACAGGGGGGAAAAAGGGACTTTTTTCTATTTATTTGCTGATTTTCCTCATTTTAGAACTGTCTTATGTGGGTATCAGCAGCTACAGTGACGGCCGGACATGGCAGTCAGAAGCACTGAGTGCAGTGGTGGCGCTGGGCACAGCCCAGAGCTGCCCATTTCCTCTGCTATTTGCATTGCACTAAACTATTCTTTAAAAAAAAAAGAGTCTATTTCAGTGACTGTTGTGATATTTGGTGAGGTGTTCTGTGGAGCAGGTGATAGAAATGAAGTACCAGCTGTTACTTGGCCCAGCTTTAACTTGATAGGAAATCATCTCCTGAAAGCTTCCATAATAAAAAGTAAACTTAAAAATTGGAGGAAAAAATACACGTATACACATGTAATTTGGAGGGCCTATATAATGCTTTAGTGTTTAGAATTCCATCATCTAGCCTGCTTTTTTTTTTTTTTTTTGGTTCTAGATGGTAGAAGTTACGTTATTTGGGTTTCTATTTATGAAAATAGTATAGTGGTGTATATATATATATATTTTTTTTTTCTGGGCTGCCTCTTTCATCTCAGGCTTTATAATTTATTTATTTATTGTTCATTTGTTTGTTTGTTTAATTTCCTGAAGATCATTACTCAGAACATGCTTTTGTTCTTTGGGATGTCTGTAAATAAGCTGTCTAGAGAACATAACTGAGTGTTAGACAGAAGCATTGACTTCATAGGTTATGGGGATGTACAGACCAACAAAAATAATAAAGCTACCATTTACATTATAATCTAAAAATTTAACAATTTATACTGTGAGTTGTGCTGACTCCAGGGAATCTAAATCCAAGATGTCACCAAAAGCCGCTAAAGCTTATAAAGCTTTAATACTTTAATATTTTTATTAAATACTT
This sequence comes from Anser anser, assembly GCF_964211835.1. Lineage (NCBI taxonomy): Eukaryota > Metazoa > Chordata > Aves > Anseriformes > Anatidae > Anser > Anser anser. The sequence goes on along the minus strand of NC_139724.1, from coordinate 39,898,683 downwards.
TATTGATCTACATTGACACTAATGATACTTTAAAGGGATTATCCGGGGCAAATCAAAAATGCATGTCGTGTTGTAAGAGCAAAAGTTGATGGTACTTGGTAGTTTATAATTCTAAATTATCTGTTGGAGTAGGTGGTGCTCCACTATATAAAAACCTAGGTTTGTTTTGAGTACTTGTCTTCTGAACAGCAACAATTTCCTCCGTGCTGTCATAGCCTCTTTTACCACTGACTCTGTGCCAAGATGGTGTGTTGTGCCTGCTCTTTGACTTAATATTTTTATGTGATACAAAATAGAAAAGACTTAGCAAGAGAGACAGATTTGCTCTGATCTGGTAAAACAGCTTAAAATGTTTTAGGGAACTCTCCTAAGAGATATGGCTGAGAAGTAGAGATCTCTCACAGGTTGCATGAACAGTTTAACTTCTGAGCTATTACATAAAAGGTTGTTACTTGCACTTCTCATCTCTGCTTTAAAGAATAAGTGACTAAAACTAAGTGATCTCAACAGACAAAACCCTTCAGAACTGCATTAGGTGAGTTGATCCATTTTGATCAGTAAATAATCTTGTAGGATTTTTAGATCCTGTTTTACCTCCTGCACAGTATTTTTATCAGGAAAGACCTTTCATTTCACCTCTTAGAAGTCAGCACTGTCTTTAGCCTTATCCAGGTATTTGATAGTTCATACATGTTCTGTGTGCTTTCAAAGTACTATCGATGACTCAGAGTTTCTGTCAACCAGTTCTTTACATATGCTGCGACATCCACCAAGATCAGATGATTTGAAAACATATTCCTGCTGTTTAATTTCCTTTGTAGTTTTCAGAATGGTTTGAGAGTTTTAATGACCCTACAAAATCACTAATGTCAAAACATGTCATTAAGATGTAGAAGAAAAATGAAGAAGAGCTCATACAGTAGAAACTAATGTGGGGGCAGCACAAGGAGACCATGAACCTTACAGGTCAGACTACAGGGAGAGTAAGCTACTTCACATGCCCCTCTCCCCTGTACATACACAGGTGAAATGATTGCTGTTGACTGTGAGCAGAATTAGGTTTGTTCATTTCTATGCTTAAAGATGAAAGGGTGCAAAGAGTAAATCTTTGCACATGTGCGAAGTTGTAACTTGTACCAAGTTGTGTTATGTACTGCCCATGATTCAATTTTTTTATTATAATTCCTTATCTGAGAAAACAAAGATATAAGAATTAAACTTTTGGCAAAGAATTTTGAAGATAAGTGTTCAAGATTTAGTATTTGTTATATGTTTATTGATCCATTCAGCACTTAGTTTGACAGTGGCTAAAGAGGAAGCTTTTAGGTACTAGTTCATAATGTCAAAATGCGTAAGTAATACAAAACTTCTGATAAAGAGTGGTAGCACTGTGTGTGTGTGTGTGTATGTGTAAAAAAACACCCTACTGTCAAGCTAACTTGACATTCTTAACATTTTGCCTTTTTAATATATGATCACAGAGAAGGAACATAGATTTCCTGTTCTGAGAGTAACAACCTGTTCTGCTGGAGAAAAAATATTTAGCTAAATGTTTTTTAGAAACGTTTGCCAGGATGACATGTAACTTCCAGGAAATGCAATAAGAAAGCCGAACAAATGGAGCCTACTTTACTATTAGTTGCTTGGCGTTGTCTGTTTTATTGCTAAAGGCAGATTTAAAATGTAGAATTGGATCTACTAGTGCCATCCTGATTAGTTGGAAAAGTAAGATTCTGTAAGTGGAAAGTTAATCTTTAATTTCAGAATTATTCCACAGCATTATGAAGATAGCTATCTTACTGTCAATCTAGTGAAAGAAAGATAAAGCTGTCTTACGGTATTATGAACTTTGTTCTCTAGAATGATGCTGGGTCAGGTGTAGCGGACTATAGCTTCTCACTGAACAAAGACGAACCACCTTCTAATCTTTATGCATAGATTTTCATGACAAGATTATAGAAATCCCCAGATCATCCAGTTGTCTAAGGCTGAATGACAGAAATTCTGACTGAAACACACAAGGAATGTTACTAGCTATGATTATAATCACAAAATTAATTTCTTGCATATTCCAAATACAAGCAAGTAAACCTTTTTTTTTTTTTTTTTTTTTTTTTTTTTTAACTCACCTAAGCACCAGTGGGCCTGTTGGCATGAACTTGGATTAAAAGATGAGACAAATGATGAAATGTATGAAATCTCTCATACCTGTTTCCTAGACAAATCTTGAGAAAAATCTATGTCTAGTTCTAATCTGGTCAGTGTGAGTGAAATAATATTTCTTATGACTTAGACTGCTTTGGGGGGGGGGGGGGGGGGGAGGGTGGTTGTTTGTTGAGGAAGAAGAGCTCCAGGGAGTGTTCCACCCACCACTACACCATTGTGCAACTTAAAAGCCTTTGAAGTAGCAAATATAAATATAGTTAATGAGAAAAAATATTTTAATAAAAGAAAAATCAGTACACATTTGCATACCTTTACAGAATTGTTCAGGAAATACAATTCCAGATTGGACAGAGTCCAGGTATAAATGTCACTGGTGCTTACCTTACAGTAATTTCTGATGTTCATACTCAGAAAATTACCCTGATTTGATAGCAAGCTAGGAATTAAAACATTTATTTAAATAGTCTTGAGGCAGACATTTTCATGCCTTCATGCCATGTAATAAAATATATTTTTCTCAATTAGGGAAAACATTTGCATTGCTTTTTTTCCCGCCCAAAGAAGCTGGGTTAGGACAGACAGTCTTCATTATGCTTCCATGTGAATTCAGGCAGAATCTTGATTTGTTGAATTAAAAGCCTGGGCAAACTTGTCTTTTGTTAAAATGGGGAGAATTTCTTCTTTCAGATCTTTTCGTATCCTGAAATGTCAGCATGTCTAGACTTTGGAGTTTGTAGGAGACAGGTGGCAGGGGTGGTGGTGGGATGGGTGTCCTCGGGTTTTTGTGTTGGCCTTGACTTACCCAGGAGACCTGCTTCCCTTCTAACTGGGTTCTCTTGATTTGTTGATGAAGCCAGCTTCATCTTCCTAGAACCAGAGCGAATAATAGTGTTTCTTCCATCAAAGTTTCTAAGCCACAGTTGTGTTGTTTGGTTTTTTTTTTAATGTGCATTTCATTTTATTCCACTTTTTTTTTTTCCTTCAATTCCTGCAGATCTACCTGAAATCCATTTCCTTCCCCAAATATTCTGGGAACTCTGCTTTTAAAGAACAACAGACTTCTTTCCCTGCTGATTAGATAACCCGACTGTCTTGCTAATTTGCTTCCAACAATGCAAACCTGATGAAAATCAATTAAAATTTGCAGAGATTAACAAAAGGGTTGTTTTTCAGTCACCTTTCTGGAATCTATTGGAAACCTTTCCAATTTCATAATAATGTATAGCGATTTCAGAAGGAGTCTGTATTTGACTACAAGAATCCCGAGAAACTAGTGCTGGTGAAGTAGTGTTTTGCCATGTCTTTGTATAATGCAGTTATTAGTTAAAATGCAAAATTTGTGATTGTGTCCTCGGTTATTAGCATTTTGTGTACTTTTACACAAGTTGAGTTGCACTTCATAAGAAAAAAAATGACATTGAAAAAGCACTTTGCATGTGTAGTTGTACACATGTGGATGTACGTCAAAATTATGTTGGTGTCTAACTATTGGGACAGAATTTGGGAGGTTAAAGAATAAATTAGGTGTATACCTGCCCTTGTAGATTTATTAGACTTTAAAACTGAAAAACAGACAAGTAAAAGCATAGAGTTTTGGATTTGTAAAAACTTAAATAGCTGGTAACTTGATTTTTGCATTTCTGGATTCTTATCATTGGTGTAAACAGGGACATGAGCAGTTTCCATATATTTGAGAGCATGGAAACACATATATTTAAATCAGTAAATATGCCTCTGAATGTTTACAAAAATAATGCATACAGAAACAGACTATCAGTCGCTTTTTGTAATGGGTAAAAAGGTTTGTGGGTAGTACCAGTTCTTTTCATTAAACCAATTTCTAAAGAAGGTATATTTGTTTTTTTTTCCTCTTTAAAACTAAAAAGAAAACCATTGCTTTGAGGTAATGCATTCAGGACTGTGTACAGCTTAGGCACAATCTGTTTTGTTATTTTTCATATGAACAGGTTTAGTTACTCTGCAAAAAATGTCTTTTACATGGTCTGAAAGTCAGGATTTCACACAGGTATCTAATTTATAAATTAAATTTCTGTAAAGACAGGCTCTCTTCATGCCACTGATAAGTAAAAGCAATTTCAGGTAACAGAGGCATTGTTTTCTTCAGAATTTTTAACAAGCTGTCAAAAAAATATTTTGGGTGTTTTAAATAACAGTAGAAGGTTAGTATTGCAAAGTTTCTAATCCTTCTTTTCATACTATGTACCTCAGTGTCTAAAGCAGTTGCCTGTCTGGTTTTTGATTCTCAATCCTCTGGTCATTTTTAAGTTTTCAAATCATATTTTAATGCATAGAGGTAGATTGGACCTTCAAAATTTGTGAGGCTGTAAATACCTACGTGCATCTGTAAATGTATTCTTGTTGCTACACCCTGACCCTAGGAGGATACCAAAAGTTAGAATGGTTCATTCTTTTTTATTTTTCTTAAATCCTGCCCTCCCCCCCCCCCTTTTTTTTTTCCCCCAGTTATGACTGGAAAGCCTCCTGCTGGTGTAGAGATTAAGATTTATACTTTAATTGTACTGTGTGAAATAGTTCCTTTATGATGTGATTTTTTTAGGATATTGTAATAAAACTACTTTGCTCTTGCAGTGCATGTGACAGTACACGTACAGCATGGTACGGTGTCTGGTAGGGTACTTTACAAAACAAACTCAAAATCAATGAAATAAGATTCCTTATAGATATCTGTCTTTGTTACTGTAGATTTTCTTAGCTGCTTAAATACCACAGCCAACTGTTGGTTATTTTTAAACTGATTTTTCCTGTTTAAATATTCTTACTCCATAATAACAGCTTTGTTTTGTTGAGACTTCCTGCAATTTGTTGGCTTTAATTCACATCAGGGAAAATCGAGTTGTGTGCAATACTCCAACAAAATTGTTCATTATTATTCAGTATTACCTTAAGATAATGTAACTAAATTTAGTATCTGGCAAAAAATCTGAATAACTGCTAATGGTATCCTGTCAGAGTGAATCAGAAACTCAATACAGGACAGAGCAGTAAGTGTTACTCATTTTTAACTTTGCCAGCAGAAATAATAGAACAAACAGGAAGGTGCAGCACTGCAAGTTATCCATTTAATTGGCACCACGTAAAGCTGACCTTTAGTTTTCAAAAGCATAATGTATATCTTGTGTACACATCAGGAAGAGAAATAAATGAAATTGGTGGGCTGGGCTCCTCATTGTAAAAAATATATATAATCCGTTTTACATTGACACAATTTCTGGAGATTCTGGAAGCCATCCAAAATCCATTTTCATATTTTCAGACAAATAGCTGACACTTTAATGATCAGCTATTTAAGGTCAACAATTTAAAACAGAGTGGTCTACTTGTTCTAAATGAAATTTAATGTTTGAAAAGGAGTTTAATGGTCAGCTAGATATGCAGTATCTGGACACATAATTTGACCTCCTAGAAGAAACATGTCTGCCTATGTATCGATTTATATGCATATCTCATGATGTTAACAGTGCCATAAAAGTTGGTTGATTTGATTAAATGCATTTATCATTCTGTAATAGTGTATGCAGTGTCTCGTGCTTTATCTAATATTAAAGTTTTACTCTTTGAAAGGCAAGCTGGTTATAAAATGCTCTGTCTGCCTCGACATACTGAAAGACACATGGTATGTATACCCAAATCATATATCAGATCTTGCTTTTCTAATTAATAAACATTGTGGCAAAATTTTGCTCTTGGCATATTTTGACTTTTGCTATGTATGTTTTTAACAGTATGTTCCAAATGCTAGTTTGTCATGTTGTATCATCATTCTTTATTTCATAACTTAGCAATCACAACAGATTTTTGTAGGTGTACTGCCTACTGAAACACAGTATCTTGGTCAATACCATTTAAATAAATGCCAAGAAAACATTAGCTCTGTTTAATATAATTTTCAGCATTACATATTATGGAACCAAAGCTTTATTATGCTCCAACGGTGATATACAAAATAATACATATAGCAGGTTGAGGTGCAGTTCAGAATTTCACAGCATTCTTAACAAGAATAAAGCTAAAGCTTTAGAGAATTAATTGAAACATTGGATGTAGAGCGCTTTGGATTATCTTTCTTGATCATGTGATTGAAAAAATATTTCTTACACATGCTTTCTTAATACAAGATCACAATAATTACAGCCAAGTAAATGCCTCAAAAAATTGTGTTTGTACTGAATAAAATAATATGTTAAATTGCCCTTGCCTGTGCTCAAACTTTCTTTTTGCTTTCCCCAGCTATTTTAATGAGTTGCTTAATAGGAAGAATATTTGCGGAAAAAGCTGTTTTTCTTAAGGGTTTTCTGTAATTGTTTTTGACACTATCAGTCTCAAAGGATAGTAATCACTCAAGAATTATCATTATAAAAAGTTGCTGGGACAGTCATATTGTAGATCAAATGCTGTGTGTCTGGTCCTAATTAAAAACATGATTAAATATCTCTGGACACCACTTTAAATGATTTGATAAAAGTTATTCAAATATGCTAGCTAAAACTGCCACCACACAATTGAAAAAAACAAAATGGTTGAAAGGTGAAAGCCGTGTCCATATATAGGAAATTCAATAGACTAGTTCCTTTATCAGCTTTCTGAATAAACGGAATTCAGTAGCCGTGCAAAGGGATAGTGCGATGGCACCAGATTTTTGCCCAGAACCTGGAGCAAAGCTACAGCTTAGGCCTGCCATGGGTATCCCCTCCTATTGCTCATCCAAATGTGAAGTGGCTGTGGTTTGAGCTGGGGACCAAACCAGGTGGCATCCCGAAGGCCTTTTCAACTTAAATTATTCTCCGATTTTATCGTTACCAGCCCCCACGCCCATAAAGCAAATAACATTAGTGAATTTGCCTCATTCTTTTGAATCTGCCTCTTTTTCCTTGGTTGCTGTCACAAAAACTCAGCTCCAAAATTAATATTCCTACTGGGCTGTTCTGCTGATGGGACTTGCAGAGACAGTTGAGTGTCGTGAGGCTTTGTGGAAACCACTTACTTTAGCCACAGTGATTATCAGCCTTTTGTTTTTAGTGGTTGAACAGCACCTTTGTTAACTTAGTACGAGGTACTTAATTTTTATCCTGTCACTGCACACTGAGGGGCGTAATCATACCCCTTTAACTGAAGGCATTTTATGTAACTGCCCAAGTTAGGATCTCAGTTGTAGCTCATAGTCCTGCAACACCTCATGCCTGTCTGTACTGGAAACAGTGCTCACAGTCCTGGCAGCCTGAAGCTCCCTCATACGCATCAGTCTTGTACAATACAGTACCTTGTGGTGGTAACTGGGCTATCTGTAAATAAGATAAACTTTGCAAACATGTCCTTCCCAAAAGACTTTATTAGCTTGGTCAAAAGGGGAAGAAAATGCTTCAGTAGACAAAACTGCCTGTTCGGGCCTAGTTCTGTATGATCCCTGGTTTACAGAGCTGTTCTCAAAGACGTTGTCCACACCAGGAGGGTACTACTCTCAAGTTGTACTGTGCTGACACAATGAACCTGTCAAAGTCATCATCTGTTTAGGTGGTGTGTGTAGAAGTGTGAGCCCCATCATTTCTGGCGTCTGTTCTCAACCTTCTGGAGCAGGGCGAGGTGGACCTGCAGCACAGAGCAGTATCCGTTAAATCCCTTTGCTGCGATTGCCAGAAGCCTGTCTGGCTGCACCTTCAAAGCTCTTTGAACAAAGAGGGATCTGCAGTAGGGTAAGGAAAAGTGACACAAGCTTAACTAGCTGTGTTCAAAACAATAATTGTGTGCAATCTTCTTTGAATTGAAGAGATGAAGAAAGAAGCAGGAGAATCTTCCTTTTTCTTGTATGGAATGAATGAGTAATGGGTTAAAAAAAAAAGTGGAAATAAGATCAGAGGGTTTGATTAAGAGGTGATACTGTTACCGTTCTTAGAACATTATTAGTGAAATGGAGAAAATCCCTGTAGGTAAATATACAAAGATGATGATACCTGTAACAAATCTTCCTTTTATATGTTTACGGTAGATCTTGATATTAAATATGATTTTTTAACATGATTGTATGCAGTCTGCTTAACCTCTTAATACTAAAAGGATTAAGAGTTCAAGTGAAAGAAAAAAGTTACTAAATTTCCTGTAACCTCATATCTTGTTAAATTTTGTACACCTTTTCACAGTGGATGCAAAACAAGGTTAGATCTTAATTATCTCCTTGTGTGCACTAGCATCTTATAATTTACACTTTGCCTGGGTGTAAATTACAGTCAGTTTCAGAACATTCTCTCAGGAGTGGATTACATGAAGGAAGCTTGAGAATGAGGCCATAAAGTAGTAAACTCTTAATTCAGAATTTGAGTGCCAGTATGCTGCTTTTGTTGAAAACTGTGTTTATTTTATTTTATTTTATTTTATTTTATTTTATTTTATTTTACTTTATTTTATTTTATTTTATTTTATATTTTATTTTATTTTATTTCATTTTATTTTTCCCACTGTCAATTGGGGAAAAAAAAAGGAAAATGAGGAGCTTACTTGAACTGCCTGAAGGGGATTGTAAATGAAGAAAGAAGGGGTTATTTGTTGTTTCTTACATTGCGTCTGGTACAGGCAGTTGACTCTGCAGTTACATCCCAGTTGTGCTTTACAATTACTACTGCTGCACTTTATGCATATGGAGGTACCTGAGGTACCACTATCATCACTATTGGAAGCTGTAGTGAAATTGTATGTCATAGGAGGTAATGTGTTAGTATCACTGAATACATCAAGCAGATCACGCAGTCTGAAGAACAAGATGGTGCTTAATTACTTAATTATCACCTTCTTTTTCTTTTGTTCACTCAGACCCTGTTATAGCTCCACATGGCTAAAGGAATGCTGAGGGACAGACTGTACTAAGGAAAGTGTAGATGTTGTCTTATGTTTGTGCTGTAGTTTCTTTTTTTTTTTTCTTTTTTTTTTTTTCCCTCACCTGGCACTGTGAGAAATAATCATCTTTATTACTGGAAGTACTTTGTTCTTTATTTTCATCTCATCTCTTTGAATTTTGATTTGAACAGCTTTATTCTTAAAAAGGGGACTTGGACAACCAACAGGTGTTGATAAAAGTGTGCGGAGAATTTAGTAATGTGTTCAGTGGTATGTCTCGGTCCTGGATAAATTTGTTGCTCTTGCCATCTCTTTGCAGTAGAAGAAACTCATGATTGCACAAAAAGGATTTCAGTATCATAGAGTTAAGCAACATGCTTGTGAATAATGTTAATAAGACAAAAGAGGAAACTATTTTAGACTGCTGAGGAACTAGTAGCTACTAAATAGGTTAGCAGCTAACATGCAAGTGTGAAAAACGAAGTATAGCATGTTTAGAGAAAGCAAATTTTAGAACCATAGAATTTTGTACATTAAAAAAAAAAAAAGTTTATGAAGTTAGAAAGTTGGTATATGAAGAATTCCTTATCTCATTGAGAGGAAATGAATGCAGGTTAGCCACGTGGCGGTTTTGAAAAGGGAAGACACTGAAGGCACAGTAATGGTCTGTTCTGGTGTTAAAAAGGAGAGCAAGATACTAAACATGTATTTACCAGGGCCCTTCAGTGACCTGAAAATTGAAACAGAATTGGACAAGAACGTCAAAGGGGATATTTCTAGAAACAGATGTAAAATAACATTAGCATATATGGACAAGTTAAGGAATAAGGATTCTAGAAATACTCTGACATTACATTTGAAAATAGGGAAAAATAAAGGAAAGCATGGCTCTGCCACCTAAGTGAAGAAGGAAGTAATGTGTGAAATAAATGAGCCTGAGCCATTGTTTAATGCCTTTGCTTTCTAGCTTTTTTAATTATTGGTGAGCATGCTTTCAAAGCAATTGCTATTAACTATTAGGACAATGAAAATAAGAACAGGAAAACAGTATGTCAAGAGTAAAACTTGTTTGTTTATTACAGTAAATAAACTACACATCTAAATAAGGACAATGTGATGAAACATACAGGTAGCTATGGAGTTAGCTGAAAAAATTTGAATTCTTAGTACTTCAAAATGATCACAACATCCATAGAGCTTTAGATGAATGACAGTAATACAGCACATTTACACAAGCAGAGGAAGGAAGATTAAAGCTTTGAACAAGTCAGACTAATGTTGATAACAAGGAATACTTATAAATAACTTACTAAACCATTTAAGTGTCTAAAGGGGAGAAGAAACAGCCCGAAAACATTATGTCAAAACATTCTAATTTCTTTCTCCACAGAATGTTGTCTCTAATGGGCTTATTAGGGAGAAAAAAAAAAGTTAAGCATTATTGTAAATACGGTATAGCATTCTTATAAGCAAAAAGGGGAAATAGTGTCTGTGTTGAGTCTGTGTTGAAGTTAAATGCACAGTGGTAGAAACCTGTATTCCTAGAGTAGCTCCTACAGCATAAACTGGCCAACATATTAAGTAGAGCACAAGGTGGTTTTTTTTTGTTGTTGTTGTTTTTTAAACGTTCATTACTGATTTGATTACAGAACTGAGAAAATATTCTAGAAGAAAACCAAGCCCTAGTACTTCTGTGATTCTTGTTAGTTAAGGCAAAATTTGAGACGTATAAATGAAAATTGTGTTTACTCTTGGAGATCTTGCCAATATGAAATATCACTTCCCTACATATGTTGGGAATTCCATCCTAGTATAAGAATGCATAGATTTTTTGTCGTGATTTTGGCAAAAAGGGAATGTCTCTTCCTTCTAGTTTCTTTTACTGTAATGTAGGGCAGTAATCTGGTTTATTAAATTTCATTTGGTTTTCTCAGATGGGGGGAACACTCCAAAATGCAAGGAACGATAGGATTACCTGTCAGTTAAAGTGAGAAACTTGTTCTGACTTTTTTTTTTTTCTCCACATTTTATCCTAGTTTGCAGTTGTTTATATCTGATCCATATTTAAATTTCAGTAGGCAGAAAATCTGAGTTGTCTGCTGGAGTCCTGAGATTAGCAGTGAATCCACTTTTGCTTTCACTGTACAATTATCTTAGAATACACGGGAAAGCTTATGTCACACCTCAGTAGCCCAGCAGGTATTTGAAATGATCTTTATGTTATAAGCTCTGGTAGCCTTGGCATGCTGTTGATGTAAGAAGTATTCTCTCTCTCCTAAATTACTGATCTGGAGCTTTAAAATACAGAGGTTTGCAGAAGCTACCATTTAATATTAGTAAGTCTAGGATCACAGTCAACATGAGAAATTGCATCAAGCAACAGAGAACACTTTTTTTCATCAGCCGTAATTGAAAGCCTATTTTGCCTTGATCCCTGTACTTCCACTGCAGTAACTTCAGCTCTTCCTTTATTCCCTTTGAAGTTTATTGTTCTGGAATGCTTCCAGCTGTGTATCTATCTCTTTTCAGCCAGGAGTCCCAGCTTGTCCTTGTGTCCCTTAATTAAAAGAACACATCTGTTGTTCCCTGGTTAACAAGTGTATGTATTCATGTTGGTCAGTCACCAGCTCTGTCAGAACACAGATAAGTACGGACATCACACTTGCCTTTTCATATTAAAACCATTTAATGTGGGTATGTTCCCTACTTCAGTTTTTCAGACTGCTACCATTTTTTCCACAGAGTGTGTAGAAACTTCATCTGTTCGATACCTCTATCATTCTCTCAAACTAGGCTAAAATTGGCCAATAAATCATGACTTACTAAGGAAAATAAGCACAGAGTGCAATTCCAAAAAAGTTTGAGGAAACTGGTGTTAAAACTATAACAAGCACCAAACCTGTCTCTCTCTTTTAAAAGAGTGAAGTAGCATTACTTCATTTTTCAGGTTGGACACTTTGCAAGTCCGTGGCTAAAAGTCTGTCAAAGCTGAGACCTGAAGCCATGTGGAAATGTGTGACTGATGAATAGATTGTACCTAAATTTTTAGTGGATAAATACCTGTGGTTTTTGGTAGTAGATTGTGCCTGAGAAGCTGGCAGGGGTCTTTCACTCAGTGTAAGCACTGTTCAGCAACAACTAAAACATCAGCATGTTATCAACATTGTTTTCATCCTAAATCCAAAACACAGCACCATACCAGCTTGATGATGTTTGTTGGTTCCTTCCAACTGAACTACTCTATTCTACTGTGAAGGAGCCAAAACTAGAACAAGCTTGTTGGCCTAAATATCTCATGCATGTGCCATAAGCATAAGCTATTTAGTTATTTAATATTTCTCTGGCAACCCTTCCAAATACTCATGAAATTTTAATATTTTTTGGTGAGTTATGTGTTTGAAAAATATTATTACTGACATGTTGTGGATTAAATTTATATAACCACTGGAAAATAGTAATAAAATACTATAAAATGTTATGCCATTCATCTGCTGAAATATTCCATACCTTGGTTAACTTTTCTTATTTTTCCATGGGAATGATATCTGTTTGTTACCACTTGCACCTCCATGTTTCCTTCTTCTGTCAAAATTAGCACTTGTAAATCTCAAGTTTTCCTGAATTGTAGGGATTTATACCTTACTTACAAGAGTGCCTTGCTTAGTGTCCAACTAGACTTAAAAACACCCTTGTCAGGAAATCTGGAGAATATTTTTTCAGTGATTGTGGTGTTGTCATCTGTTTACAGTAATTTACACTTAAATGACCTACTGATGTGTTTCAGGGGAATGTGGAATACTTTTAGTTGTGATGGACTTCATCTAAAACAATAGCTTCTCCCTATGTGCCAGAAATTGTATGTCATAAAGAAATCTGTATTGGGGGATGCAGCAGATCTGTGAGATACTTAGGAGCACCCTAAACATTTTCAGGTTAGATCATCTTGATCTCGAGTATCTAATTTGCAATTTGTTAAAACAGACAATGACACTGGATATGTTTCACGTGCCTGCTAAATGCATTTCACTGCACTACCTGGATTTCTGTATTATTTCCCCTTTTCTCATTCAGAGCTAAGTAAAGTCTTTTGACTGCTTCAAAGATACAGATTGCTATCTTTGTAATGGTATTGAAATGTTTTGAAAAAGAAAAATCTACCCTTATTTATTGCCCACATAAACTGCATACTTTATCATACTTAAGTGTGAGCTTTTACATTATATATTCTACAGCTTCTGCCACTGATAAGCTCAGTACAGACACAAATATTGCTTTGAAGGGAGTGTCTCTCACCTTTTTAACTGTTACTTGTGTCCCAGGGGAAGATGGCAACTGTATGGAAGGAGTAGCACAGAGGGGAAAAGTCCTCCAATTCTGATCTGAATGTGCCTCGTGTGTGTATTACAAAATAGAAGAGTGCAGACTATAAAATAGAAATGTTACGTTATGCTTCCACAACCCATTGTGTGGCTCTTTTGTCATTGCATCCAGTTCACTAAAGCTAACACATATTCACTGGCTTTTTTTATTTATTAACTCATGTGGAAGCCAGAGAGATTGTTCTTCCTGCCCCTCCACTCTTACTAGTATCTTACTGGTATGAGAATTGAAGACTAGATAGACTTGAAGGCTACCTGCTAAATGTTGGCTGTGCTTTGAAGAGGAAATATTACAGGTGACAAGTGAAGGGTTATTCTGATACAGGCAAAATAGCTCAATGTCCTCTTCAATGCACTGCATAATCCATTTTTAATGCTACCTCTGCCAAGTCTTAGAAAGAAATACTTTCTTACAGTCAATCTTTAGTGAACTGGTCGTTAGAGATGTTACTGAGCAAACCCTTTTAGGTTATCTCTGAAAACTTCATGAACTCCCGGACTGCTAACTTCAAATCTTGAATTAAACAAGGGATCCAAATCTCTCAAACAGACTTATAAATTTATAATTTGGAAATGTAAATCTTACCTACAGCTAATATAGATTTGATCTATGAGTAGCGTAGGTTAGGAAATACAGTTTTAGGAATGGAAAAAAAATATGTTTAAAAAAAAAGTCACAAGGGTGTTTTTTCTTAGCTCTTATTTTATGTCAGGTTTTGGTAACATAACCTTAGAGCTTTAATATAATCCTTTACTAAAGAAGCAAAACTTGTGCCAATTTGCTGATTTAAATATCCGATATAAGCTCTCCTTTGCTTTGTAGTAGTAATTTGTGATGAAGAAAAGGTTACTTTTTGCTAGTGGAAATGTCTTAAGTTGCTGAGCAATACGTTAAGGTTGATTAATAGCAGTATTCATATTATGGTTGATCAAGAAAAAGACAGTTTTCAGAAGAGGTCTTGAATGTCAAGGTAATATTTGTAAGGCAGCATACAGAAATGGAAATTCTAAGTCTTTTCAAGCCATTTTTTTGTTTTGTGTTTCTTCTAGATTTAAGGGAACTAGTTGTTTTTGTGCTTATGATGTTTGAATAGTATGATAGCTCTCATAAAATGAAATACAAGGATTACTTAGGATGACTCTGTTCTCTGGTAACTGGATTTTGGCCTCAAAATATTAAACATACCCAGGCTACCATCTTTTAAAAGGTTATAGAATTAGGCATTACAACCATTTCATCTTTAATATTCTAGTAATATTTTGATATTTTTATGGAAAGTAGATATACACATTAGATGCTACAAGTTTTGATTGTATTGAGTGATTTGTATGTTTTGTTTAAATATAAATTGTATGAAAACAGTATGATTTATAAGAGCTTGCAGATATTGAACTTATTTGAAGAGGCAAACAAAACACTTTTCTGACACCTAAGTAGCCAGTCTGTTCAAAGATTCTCTTAGAGATGAAAGAAGGTAAGAATGGGTTTTACAAAGATCAAATAGAGACGTTTTGTCAGAACTACATCTTACAGCCCTCCTTTTCTATATCACTCAAAAGTTTAAGTCCTTTCAGGAGGTTATATATGTATATAAATGCACTACTACTCATTCACAATCATGAATCAGGGACACTCTGGTGTTGCTGTGTGGTGTTTCTGGTGACTGGCACTGTTTTCTCTTCCCAAACTAGCCCTTGCAGCCAGATGAAGGTCTGCACTATAAATATATCCTATTGCCCTTTGGATATACTCAGTGTATAAAGTAACTTTTTTTTTTTTTTTAACATAACATAAAATTTACATAAAATTTATACAGGTGCAGATAACAGACAATGAAAAATTTACAATATATTTAGCTCCATTTCCCACCCCCCACTTTCTATGCATACAGTTGGCAAGTTGACAGATGTTTTACAGATGTTTTGTGGGCTGGCAATCTGATTCTTCTGTAAGCCTGTGACATCAGATTGCACTCATGGCAAGCAATTGCAGTTTGGGAGATACTTTTCAATATAAATCCTGCATATCTTTCATTTGTGGGGATTCTCTTCCTCTCTTCTCTTTTAAGAATGCCTTAGTCTTTAATATTGATAGAAATCAGTTTGAACTGTTCTTTGTGCTTTAGGAATAGAAGCTGTTGGGCATTGGTAGATGCAGTTGTCACCTATCCAAGTAGGTTAACAATTAGGCAACCCAGAAATGTATTGTGAAGGCAATGTGACACAAAACATTCTTTCTAAATGGCCTGAATAATGTTCAGTATGAGAGTAATACCTTTCTGTGTATTTCTGACCTTTGTCAGAATATAAAGATGGACATTGCCAGTCATTCTTAATAAAGCTCTATCAAGTGTTAAGACAAACACTCCATTACTGGCTGTCTTTGGAGACGTGATGCTTGGTAGCCAGTCATTTTGGTGTGATGCCAGGGCTGAGGTTCTGACTGATCTCCTGAGTGATAAGATGTTATGTTTACTGTAATCATTTAATTTGAAAGCCGCTTTCTAATATCAGTTCCTTAAGTGATGAAAAGAATGCTAATGCTAACACATCTGTTTTTAAAAGTTGAAACCTTTGCTGTACTTTCATCAGTTAAAACTCAGATGTGTTGAAGGAGCACACTTACAACTATTTTCCATGTGAATATAACCAATAATATGTTATTGTTGTAATGGCAATGTTCTTGTGTAGATGCTGGAGTATGATATTAAGAAGTGTAGAGCATTCAGGCAATAATAGTTTTTAAAATTGGAAAATAATTGAGTAAGTCCCTAAAATGTTGGACATACTTTGTTTATTGATGCTTAACCCTCTTTGTGCTAAGTGTAAAAAAATCTTGTTAAAAGAAGTGAAAAGTAATTATGCTTTTTTTTCTTTGTTTATACACAAAGAGTTTGTCTTGGGAGAAAAACTGAAACCACATGATGAGTAGAAAATAGTAAGCTCTCTTCAGTTTCTTAACACTCAAAACTACTAACTTATTGCATATTTTGGTTACCCATGCTACAGAAAATAGGAGCATCAGGCCATTTTTTTTTTCCCTCTAAGTTGTGTTTTATTTTTTTGTAAGTCAGATAAAAAGTTAAAGATTTGCTAAGTAAGCAGTGAATCCTATCTGAGAAAAGTGTGACTTTCTAGGATGCAACTCCCGTTAAAACCTTCCACTGGAGGGAGACAGATATCTGGGAGAAAGTGGTAACTACTATTGTGTTGGTCTACCGTTTCTCTTCTATTTTTCAAATGAAGCTAAAACTACAATTAACTAAAAGGAGGTCTTAGCAAAACAAATACAAACAACTGTTTTTAACTGTGCAATTCATTAAGAATCAAATACTTCCAGTATAAGCATAAATAAACAAATCATTTGGTGTAATAGAATCATTAATAATAATTCAAGGCCGCCTTTCCACGTTGCTTTTCCTGGGAATACACCTTTTCTTCCATTCTATTTATTTGCAAGTCTGTTAGTTTTAGTTTTATCATTCATGTAACAGCAACATCTGCTTCTATGTGGACCTATGAGGCAAATATGTGGCCTTATGTCTTTCTGTAAAGAAAGATAAGTATCTTTTCTTCAGGTCTGGATAGGTCTTCCTTTGTATTTGGCAATGAATGTCAGTACTTACAGAAGTTGATGTGTTTTTTTTGTTGTTGTTGTTTTTTTTTTTAATAATAAATCCTGTAATGGAGTTAAATTTGTGTAGCTATATATTGAAAATATATGTAAGGCATGTTAGGAATCCAATATGTAATTGTTCCGTAGATGAGACTTCTGTAATTCAGGTTTGCAACAGTGGAGCAGTTGACCATCTATTCTGCTGAAAAATGAATTTCCATGCTGTAATGTTCAACTGAGTAGGGACTGATACAAGTTAATGCTAGGATGAAGACTTGAACTTTTCCAGAGAAAAATAAAGATATTTTAATTTTTAATAGTCTGTAATTAGAACTCTGAAATCATTAATTTATGTGGTACATGTCTGCCAACACTAAGAAAACCATCAGTATTCAAACCATCAGTATGATTTGCTGTATTTCTTATATATTTCTTTCTTTTATTTCTTTATTTTTATTTTTATTTATTCTTATATATATATATTATATATTATATATATATTATATATATATTATATTATATATATAATATTCTTATATTATATTTATTTATTTATATTCTTTATTTTTATTTTTTTATTTCTATATATTTCTTTCTTTTATTTCTTTCTTATATTTCTTATATATATTATATATTTCTATATATGTCGTTGGTGGCTTAGAAACCTTCTTTGACTTCTTTCTGAAGGCTTTGAAGTTTAATTATTTGCTTAAGGTAACTGTAAATGTTTAAAACTGTGTACTAGCAAATTAGTAAGCAATGGTATAAGGTGTTTTTTTTCATTATGAACATGTTGAACTCTTCTCTGCTATATTATCAAAATAGCATGGAAGCATACTCTTCTCTATTATGTCTCAGCAGATATAAGATTCAAGTCCTCAAAACTATTTTCTTGATTTTTGTTTTCCAGATGTCACATGAAGAAGTAAGATGTTCTTTGGTTTTAGGTTGTTATTAGCAAAGGTTGTCGTAATACTTGCATTTAAAAAATTAAATAAATAAAAAAATAAAACCCAGCAGCAGGAACTCACAGCAAAGATGAGCAGTTAGAGAGGAGGAGAGGTTGGGCAGTTTCCACCCTGTCCTGCAGTCGTGAGTGCCCAGAAACTACTGCGTTTTACCTGCTCCTGTATCACCATGAGGTGTCTGCCCTTACTTCCTCTGGGGTCCTTTGGCACTCTCTAGCTACTGGTAAGTTAGGGTTTCTGAGAGGAACAGGGCTTTGGGTGAGAAATGACAGCCTTGGTCAAATAGAATAATGTATAAATTAATGCATATGATCTAGTATGTGGGTGAAACACCAAACAGATAGATTGTACTCAAAATCCAGCACAGTCTAAAAATTTGCACTCAGTATATTCTTCCCATAGCTATAGTTGTTTTGGAGTGCTATCTAGTGATCTGCAGTGTGCTTGCTTATTATTTTAAAATTTGCTTCCATTTGCATTATATTTTTGTAAAGTCCTGTTTCTAGATGCCCCAATTTCAGTGTGAAATTTGTGTAAACATTAAGACAGTTAAGTTTAAAGTCTCCTTAGATCACAAGGTAATATATAGAACAGTTCTACAAAATAAATGGCAAATTTAATTGGATAGTAATAACTGACAAGATACGACTCAGATATAACTATATGAAGCTCCTGCTTTGTGAACTTAAGATATGTCTATATCAACAACAAAAAAGTGCCAACCTGTACTACTACTTTGACTCTAGTATGGTACACGTATTTTGGAATTGCATAAGAAGTCTAATAATAAGATAAATAGATAAATTCACACTTAAAGGACTGAAGTATTCCTTGTAGACTAAAAAATTGTTTCAATTTCTCCCCATTTCAAACAGTGTAATTAACAGTTCTCTTGCTATTTTGAGATCTGCCTTTTCTAAATAACTGAGCCAAATAATTCTTCTGAACTGTAAACATACATCTATGGTCTTCCAGCTTCCAAGCCAGCCTCACCTTCTGTTTCCCCACACTCCCTAATAGCTGTCCTATAAATAAATAAGTAGTGTGAGTCGAATTTAAACCAATTTGCCTGCTGCCATCTCCTAACTAGTCTAGTACCAGGAGATGGTCAACTTGACCATCTGCATCGGATGAAAAAGCACAATGAACAAAGCTAAATGTCATTTATTTCCTTTGATGAAATGACAGCCCCAAATGTCTTGCTCTGTCCCTGAAAAGCTTCACGTAAACATTGAACAAGAAAGGCAACAGAGTGGAATGATGGAAAAACCTGCTCATCAGAGTCCTCTGGGCAGATGAGCAATTGTCCAACATCACCCTCTGAGACCTCCTGGAGAGGAGAGACCAGAATCACTACACTGATTTTTGGCCATCCTTGCCAGTGTCTGCAGATGAGTCAACAAAACTTAATGGCTCATGTTAACAAAGGTTGCTGACAAATCTACAGTAATCAGCGTGGAAACTCGACCTCTGTATTTTGCCAAGAGGAGATCATAGACCAATTAAGCCAGTGTAGTCTTTGTATCTTACCTAGGCTGAAAGCCAGATTGAAAAGGGTCATGGAAGTCAAAGATGCCAGATGGCATAACAGCTGTTTAACATAAACTTCTCAGTCACCTTCACTAGAGCAGTTTAGACAGGGGATGACAATTGAAAAAATCACCAGTACAGAACTGGCATCTGAAATGCAGGTGTAGCTGATTTTTAGAAGAATGCTGGCATTTAGCTTCTCCATGTACTGGTGAAAAAAAGTAAAGTTGATAACGCTTTTGACTATTCAATTTTATGTCTGAAGAATAGTTTAATCCTGCCTCATTTTACTCTACTTATCAGGAATGCGATTTAAATGTCCAGAATTCTTGGAACTGATCCATATATTTCTTAGCACTAGAAATGCTTTTTTTTTTTTTTTCTGTTGACACTCTAATCGTGAATCAGAAATCTGCGGTTTCCTTGAGACCTGGATAACTTTGTCAATCTGAAGAATACCTGCTGAATATTGTTTTAATTTTAGCAGTTCAGCTGAATAAAACAAATCCACATCTTCATCTTCTTTTAAGGTAGAAAACAAACTGCTCAGTCATACCAATCATGTTACTATTTTGCTGAATTAATTTATCTATAAAATTATATTTGAGAAATCTTCTTTTGTAATGTTTATTCATCACCAATTTTCAAAACACAGAAATGCACACAGTTGTTCAAATTCCTTATTTTATGGCTGTGGAAAGTGAACTTCTTAAAAAATAGGTTCTGATATCAGAGTATTTTTCAGATAAATAATGAAGAATTTGATGAAATTGAAATGTCTAGGTTCCAGGCTGTTTCAGCCCACTGCAGTCTGAGGTGTTCTGGTCTGGAAATGTCTATGTATAGTTGGTAAATAAAGCTAGATTGCTGCACATGCTCCAAAAATTTACAGCTCTAGCTGATAGATGTTTAAGGTCATGTAAGAAATAGGCACCTAAACTGTAATTCCTAAAGTTTAAACCTCTTTAAATCTGCTGAAAGAGCTAATCTATTAGGCCTTGTGATCCTCCAGCTAAAACTAACACTGACAAATAGCATTGAGTTCAACCCAAAACATAGCAAGGAAAGAGGTTTTCCCAGCTCTTGTAAAATAGTCTATTGATTAGAAAACCCATCCAAGCAGCAGAAAGCTGGGCTACAGAATTTCCTCAGTATGAGGGAGAATGGACCGACCACATCCATTTCCAATGAAGGTGTCCAAACTGCACAGCCTACAACACTGCAAATTGAATCCTCTTCCCTGTTTCCTGTTGTTACAGGCTGCTGAATAGAGAGAAATAGAGCTTGGGGTTTGAGCAGTGAGAGTGAACTAGGGGAAGCCTGGTTTTGTAAATGTTGGCTCATTGAACACAGTAAACCCGGTGGTCCCATTGCAGCTTCGGGGATTACCTGTGAATTTTACCATTAAACAGCTAACTGAAATGCACCAGAAGCACTCGTAGTGGGGACCTGAAGCCAGTAGGTGGCTCTTTCAGAACCTGAGGTCAGACTGGTGGCCTGCTGAAGTGTGCTAACTGAACAATAAGGGACGAATAACTTACTAAGTAATAAAGGCCACTGAAGTTCTTTGTATTAAGTTGTTTCCTACAGTTACTTTACTGTAGGTAGGGGATATCTTTTGAAAAACATGAGATATAATCTAAAATTTTCCAGTGAACAACTAGCATAGAAAAATAAGAGAGACTGTCAGATGGTCTATACTTCCCTAGCTATGTGAGGACATGAGTAATACATAAATACAGTTTTACGTTAAGAAAACTCTGCTTAGTAAGCCAAACTTTTAATGGGCATTCTACTTGTTTCTAGGCATGGATGAGCAGAAGTCACTATAAAAAAAAAAAAAAATCCTAGACAAGAAGGGGAAAAAGTCTGAAAGACGTTTGCTTTCCTGCCTGGACTGGTAAAGAAATGGACGGAGAAGTACTGACTCTCACTGGTAAGTGGATTTTTGTTTTGTTTTGTTTTGTTTCTTTGAAATTCCTTCTAGACTTTACATTACTGCAACAATTTGAAGAACTGCAGGTATGTTCTTCCTGTTCTCCACTTATCAATGCCATCTTTACAATAATAAAAGTGAAAAGAGTGATTCACCTCGATGATGTAGAAAGCTTTAATACTCTCCTTTTCCTTTACTTTCCTGTGGAGCTAATAAGTATCAGAAAGGGGCAAGAGATGACAGCTTTTGCACACGTGCATTTATGTTTTCAGCATTGCCTGTGTGTTCAAAAGAAAAATCGCTGTGGGACTCTTTTTTCATGTGATGATCTTTTGTTGCATCAATTGAGAAAGGAAGTAATCACTTGGGAATAGCTACTTTATACAGGTTCAAAAGACTCCCGAAAGAGAAGAAAGTAATGCTTCTCTATATAATACAGCAAATGCCAGAAAAGGTGGGTCATTCTCACTGCAAGCCAGAGGATGCATAAGGCCAAATTTAACCCTTGTTTAAATCCAGAGAAGTGACTCAAGTTATCAGAGGAAACTAGACAATCATCGGAGGAAAAAAAATATATTAAGAGATGTCTTTTGAATATGTGTCCGTTTCATGTTAGTATTCACAAAGGTTGTCAAAGGCTATTGACTTGTCAAATGCTGCTTACTAGCCTTTGTCCTCAACCAAATGCTTATCAGGTCCATTTCCTTTCTGTTCTGTAGAAAGTAATTGTTTTCTTATAGGTTGGAGGATATTTCTAGTCCCAGCCTAGAGAATCTGGGCTGCTTGTGGAAAGGCTTAGTGCAGTATGGACCTGTAACTTGACAGAGGTCTCTAGACCTTACTCTTCTGGGAAGAATAGATAATCTTACAAACCTGATTTTACTGTATGTGTATTTTTTCTTCCCTAGCCTGCTAGCTTCTGGCTTTATCTAAGGTCTATATAAAGGCTGCCCTGAAATCAAAAGAAGAATTAAACAAGAAATAAATGGTCTGCATGCATAGGTCAGAAGGGAAATCCAGGGACTGGTAAGGGAGGACAGCACAGATATGTATTTATGGAGATGCTATGTCCCAAGTCTTATGCAAAAGTGTGAGGTCCTGTGGCTTTTGTTACAGCCCCAGGTCTTATGATAGGATTTTCAGAGCATGTAGGAGTTACTTAATTCATATTTGGTTGGAAGCAGTCTGATTTTTATCACTGATTTCAAAGTAAACAGAGGTTGCCTAACACAAAGTGTTTTTGAAAGCTTAATCACTTTTGTATAAACTTTTGGATGTGATTTTATGGTAGAATTCAGAAGTATAACAAGGTAGTACGTGAATACAATATTGAATAAAGCATAGTTTTAAACACAATGCATTTAAAACAGAACATACGCTTGTATATATCTGTGTTCAAAGATTTCTTCTGCTATGAAGTGTTTGAATAAAAATGATTCAAACCACAAGTAAAATTGTTCAGTAATTACTTCCAATATTTTCCCGTCTTGTATGTGATCTCAGAAAATGTTACAGTTCACGAAGTCTTACTCCAGAAGGTTCGCTACCTACTCTCTTTGTGTTAGCAGAAACAATGATGAGAACATATTTAGAGGTATTCAACAGTCTGCCTTCAGACCTGCTGTGTATCCACGTGGTTGTGTGGTTGTAGGTTCTGATAGCACCTTTCCACTTCGTTTCAACTTTGGCAACAAAATGGTCTCCTAAATGCTACCAGCCTTGTGCTGGTCAAAGGATTCTAGTGAAGGATTACTTGCGTTGCGTTTTTCTCCTACTTTTTCTTGAAGAAAAGTACTTTTCTAGTTGTTTTAATCAGTCTTCTAGCAGCTTTTTTGTTTTCCTGCAAAAGAGAGCACTGTATTTAGAATGCCTTTCATAAACAGAACAATTGATGTTTTATTAAAAAAAAAAAAAAAAAAAGTATTCAAAGTGTTCATAATGCCGGAACTTCTTGTTAAGTGTATTTTCCTAGGTGATAGGCATCACCTAGGCATTCAGCTGTAGTGTACAAGCTTATGAAGAATTTTGCCCCTACTCAAATATGTAGTTCTGAATCTTTTCTCAGGTAATTAGTTTTAAATTAGTGTATCACTTTAAATGTCTAGTTTATTATGTCTGCCTGCTATATTTTCTTTCATGTGCAGCATTAGTGTTCATAACTCTGAAACTGCTGGATAAGTATTAATTGTAGTGGATCAAATTCTTGTCTGTTAGAATTTTTAGAAGGCTATCCAAATTTATGCTTGATTATTTAAATAATACTTACACTTGTTACCATTTATTTGTTTATCTTTTTGAAGAGATAAATGTGTTCAGGGAAAAGTGTTGAGCAAGGAAAGTCTCCTCAAGCAGAAGGTTTTTAAGTATTGAACTTAAATATTAAATTCAAGATTCTGTTGTGTCTTTTTATTTGTTCTGTTCTGTTGTAAGATTTTGTCTGCTGGTTTTATCAATGTCTGAATGTAGAGATAAAAATGTATATTGTCTCCTTCCCTCATTGTGTACTAATTACCAGCTTGAAATAAATTTGGTAAGTTAGGTTGATAAAATCTTCAGCAATTATTTTGATTTTTACTATTACTGCTATACATTTTTTTCTCAGCTACAAAAATGTTAACATATTCCCCAGGGTTTCCAGAAAAAAATGTTAGCTCTGTACTTCTGTGTGTATATTCTGGTAAAGGGTATCCAACAGTAATTTTGACTGTTTGCAATTTTCAACCCAGCTGGTTGTGAAGCATCCACAGTGAGTGGAATGAAGCCAGCACCACAGTTTACAGCAAGAACATTCCAAACTCCTTGAGTTTCTTAATCACTGGCTTTTACTCTGAGGTATGCAATACTGTGTTCACTATGCAAGTGCACTATAAATTTGTCCCAAAAAGCAGTGTAATGAGTATTGGTTTTACTTAGTTGTTTTGGCAATTCAGTCTTTACATGCTGTCTTCGTTCTTCAAAACAGAGCATTTTTGTACTTTGTGCATGATTTTGGAAAGTTATGTTCCTGTTTTGGACAAACTTACTGTATTTGACATCTTATCACTTGTGACTTATCTGTCATTATCTGTATCTGACTGGTGTCAACTGTGCCCTAATGATCAGGCAGTAAAATGGCAGATTGCTAATCATTTCTTGTTTGTACCACATTTCCTCCTACCTCGGTGATTATAAGGTTTATTTTCCTAGCTCAGTTGCCATCATTTAAAGAACTAAATTATTTCTCAGTATCATAATGTTCTTTGGGCTAATCGCATGGGGTTTTCTTCTCCTTTTTACATGTGGAAAAATAAATGACAGTTAAGCAATCTACTTTAAGACCATAAACTGTATTGTTGCTTCTTACTAAATAAAATAATGGAAAGTTTCTGTTACATTATAGTATGTATGAAACTCATTCGGATTATTACTCTGCACACGCACATATAGGCCAGTTACTATACACTTAGAGACATTCATTTTATAGTAAGTTGCTCCATGATCATAGTCACTGGAGATTGCTCTGTGCTTCTCTGGGACTGAGGTTGTTTACAATGAGCAATGGGAAAGCGCTAATCCTCCCTCAGAGGTCTCCATCTGCAGAAGCAGATGACTGTTCATTTCAGAAATTTGTCCTGATACAGGGCAGAGAGCACGTCTGCTTAATCACCCAAATGGCCCATTTTTATAAATGGATGCTTTCTTTTATAACTATCATGCACATATACGAATACAGACACAAACTCCACTGTAGTTTCTGTGATTGATTTCATTATTTTAATGGGTGGTAATCCACATTATGGAATAACATGGATCTTTTAGGGTAAAGCTTTTACAAACCACTTTATTAGAATATGCTACTTACAAAAGTAAGTTGTAAGTGTACTGTTGTTTTCTCTTACGTTTGTGTGTGTTTATAGATAGATAGATAGACGCATTTGTGCCTGAACGGACAGACATCTAGCAATCTTTTTATTGTAAAACATATGTAAAGGAAGAATTCTATATAGCATGTATTCTATCCGACCCAAACAGAGAACAGAAAAGTGGAGTCCTTTGTTTGAAAGACTGCTGCCAGAAGTTCTGTCCTAGTACCCTACACACTTTCAATACTTAAGTGCCCAAAAGCAACCTTTTTTACTTGAAGGAACACTGGAATAATTTTATGCAGATATAATTAAGCTATGTAGTTTTCTTGCAGCCAGTACAGTGTTGTTTTTGTTTGTTTGTTTTTGTTTGTTTGTTTGTTTCCCCCCCAATGGGTAGTCATTGGAAAAACTTAATAAAAAGTATCAGTATGCATTTCTGAAAGAATTCTGGAAGATTTTCCTTATATTGGACAAATATTATAATACTGTGTAGTTTTCATATTTTAGGAATATTATAAAGAATTGCATCATTATTTCTACATTGACGAGGTAGCCTCAGTCAGTCATATGAGCCTCTTGCCCGTAACAATGAGAGACGCTATATGCAAAACAGTTCTATACACTGAAACTTTTCAACTTTTCGAGTACCTGCCCCGCCCCTTTTTTAAGGCGTGTGTGTGCAATAGAGTTAATTTTCATAGGCAGAGAAGAGGAATATGGAAGAGAAGTAAGATGAGACAAGCATTAATAAAGCCTCAGACATACAAAATGTGTGATAGTCAAGTACCTGTGCTGACATCCCAAATGAAGCTCTTAAATTATTAACATGGTTTCCCTTCTTTCCCAGTGGATGGTATGTCAAAGCTGACTTATTTTGACTAAAATGTTTCATTTCTGAAAAGCTGGCATTTTTCCAACAGCCACAAACCTTTTCCATTAGGAAAAATGGTTCAGTGAAGAGCTTAAGTGGACACCACAGTGTCCATCCTACAGCAAGGAATGAATAGCAACTATGTAGGGCTTCTGGAATCTAGCACACCTACCAGTACTCTGAGTGTATTATATGTGATACACAATAATGCAGAAATATCATAACTTGCTGAATATTTTATACCGCTCCTGGTATAAAATATTAATTTGGTTATTCATTTACCTTTAATGAGCTCAATTAGAATCACATTTGAAGCATTGTTTAAAACATCCATGTTTGTTTTGTTGTTTTTTTTTTTATTTTAGCCAGAAAGGCTTGTTAAAGATTCCATGTACCAACTTGTACGCCACATTTTTCTTTAGATCCCTGTCCTCTGTCCTCAGCCTGTCTACCAAGTTGCTGATCTTTTTATCTTCTACTTTTGCTTATATATGAGAAAAATCATAAGTATCAGGAAGGGCTGTGTAGAAGTTCAGTTGAGACTGTGGAAAATACCCAAGAACAGGTTGCCATTCTTATTCATCCCACTTAAGACTGGAGCAGATGCAAAAAATTTTCTATCTACTTGTAGTCACAGTGTGAGACCATCTGACATGGCCACTCCAAATGACATGGAGGCCTGGCTCCTTCATTGAATACAACCACAATTTAGACTCAGGTGGTATTACAGAGTAAAAGTACTCATTTTCCATCGAGCGTACTCAAAGGAATGTGGAAAGTACAGGATGAAATTGTCAGAACAAAATGAAGTAAAATGAGAGAAAACATAATGGGGAATGGAAGAGTAATCAAAAGACCAAGGGGATGCTAGGTAATTGGCATTCGAATGCAAAAGGGCATGAGAAAGAAACAGAAAAGAGTAATCAAGAAGATGAAGGAAGTGTATGTTAAGACGTAAGACATGAAGTACAAGTGTTTAAACATTACCTGTGTGTTCTGTCAGATATATCTGAAGGGGAATGTTTTATGCAGTCATATTTTTAAGTTTATGACTTAGTAATTACATAGCTTGACTGCTTCAGAAAAGTGAATTAAAATACAGTATTTAAACTACTATGAGCTGCTATCTCATCTGCCAGGTGTTAGACATTTTATAGTAGCGTGAGGACTCTATTTATATGTATTATATGGCTTTAAATATTGTACAGATGTGAATACAATCACATCATTTTAAATGTGCACATTCATCGAGGCATCTGTGTTTTTCACAAACATTATAATTGCATCAAAGAGGGAATTGTAAATGAATTCTTGGGTCTGCGATTTTAACATAAATGTGTGGTAAATATTGTTAGTTCTCTATTAAAGGGGACACGGGCTAAATACAATGAGTTGAGAAGAAGTGTAATTTCCAAGTGTTTTGTCTTAAATATCTAATCAGCATGGAAGATTCCATCTAAATCTCAGCAATATAAAATGAATGTCTTTCATTTTATTTTTCTAATATATTTTTTCAAAGAAAAGTGCAATCCATTCTATTAAAAAAGACAAAAATATATAAACCAAACGTCCCTCACCCCCTGCATTCCTAAACCTTGCTCCCAAGAAATAGCTTTCAAGGTCATATTTTAATAAGAAGACTGAGTTGAGTGCAATTCTAGCTTCAGTAGCTTTTCAGGATACATTTCTACAATGTAATTCAGTATTTATGAATTACTGAAAAATAATTAAAATGCAGATACTTGTATCGTTTAGGAGTGATTTACAATGCATTACTGTCACCTGCCAGCCTCTGGTAGATGGGGGTGGGTTAAAGTGTCTACTTGCTACCTCCTACCTGAAATAAGAACCTGACTTCGAGCACAGCTCCTTTTCAAACTGCCTTATACTGGTGCAAGTAGAGGCAGTCAATCATGCAGTTGAGCTGTTGTTTCACTCGCTAGGTGTATCCCTCCCAGATAAGAATGGTGTGTTTTTGTGTGATCCCTTTTCTTTGGTTTTCAGTGTAGCTTGTTTACTCCTGGTTTATAGTGAAATGGAGCAGGCAAAAGTATATGGTTAACTGGCTTCAGATGGTAAATTCCTCTGTGCTATAGCTTGGCCATTTCAAAAGAAGGTCAAATATGTTAATTGAAATCATCTTGTTTCAAGCCTAACCTACAAAGCTTTTATACTGAAATGGAATGTGTGTGTTCATATTACCAAGTACAGTGAAGAAGCAGATTGATGTGGTTTCCTTGCATTTTTCAACAGTTAGTTATGATCCTTCCGGTTAGACTCTGTGAGTGTAACTGTGCAAGTGTAATTGCTATTAATTGCTGTATGTATTAAACATGAACACAACATGCTGAGCTTGTACTCTAGAGCTTGAATTCCTGGTGCCACAGATAGACCCCTTGTTGTCTTGGGCTGCACTGTTCAGAGAATGTTTGCTGCAAAGCTTATCTTTGGCCTATATGCCTTTCTTTGTTCTGAGGAGAGAGCGTTTGGCTAAGGTGTATGGGAAATGTAGATTTATTTGATTTAAAAAATCCTGTTTACTAGGAATGTTTTACCATGACGTAGTCATATGTAGTGACAAATACAATTCCACTGGCAAAGCCATCTTCGTTGAGGTAAGGTCTTTCAAGTGTAGTTTATGTAACAAGCAATGTTTATCAAAAATACATAGTTCTAAGAGTTTAAAAACAATAAATGATATACTTCATGTTTTTCATAGTTTGCACTGAATGCAGTCAGAATATTTATTTTAAAAGCCTGATTTCAAAATAGAAAATTGCTATAATCTGATAGGTAAATAAACAAATACAAGTAGCGGAATATGAGAGTATTTTTATGACCTGCATTGCTGTAGCTCCAAGGATAGAGCTATGGATCGTATTTTTGTTGAATCTGTACCTAAAGCCTATACTGCTACCAGATCAAGATTATTACATTCATACATCTATTTGGTTATTTTGAGCAGATAATATAATTTGGAAGAACCTACTGTATTTTTATTAGAAGTTAATTTTTTTTTAACAAATTCAGCACATCCTGCTGAGGATAGAGTTATTATTAATACTGTAAAATCATTTAGAATGCATTTGCATGGCTTAATTGACCTTGAATAATGCAAACTCTTCCACTCCGACTGACATGAGATGGAAGGAATAGGCAGCGAGACTTGCATAATTTTT
Source organism: Anser anser (assembly GCF_964211835.1). Lineage (NCBI taxonomy): Eukaryota > Metazoa > Chordata > Aves > Anseriformes > Anatidae > Anser > Anser anser. The sequence continues at coordinate 39,869,329 of NC_139724.1, read as the reverse complement.
CTATTAAATTCCAACTGCCAAAATGAAAGAAAAAACAGACTTTGAATTTCTCTCTAAATCACTTTCCTGTTTCCCTAATGACACAAAGATACAAAAAGAATCTCAAAAGAAGAAACAATTATGCCTAATTTCAAGACATTTAATAATGACTTACATTTTCTGTGGCTTGTGGAGTTCTCCTTTACACAGATTACAGTCTCAGTAATGGTAGTTACGTTATTATAAGTTCTTAGTAAATTTTAAACTATTTTTCCTGTTAGAGGTTCCTACTCACTGTGTTATTTCTCAGTGTGCCTTACAGCAATGCTGAGGTTTTTTTGTTTGTTTTTGAGAGTCCTAAGGAGCCTTATGTGTTGATTTACATATGCATCCATTCCCGGTGTGTAAGCCAGTTGTTTCCACAACTTTGTATGAGATGCTTATATTTCCCTCTAACTTCTGATGTTGGGATTGGGAGCTCTGGTCTTCAGATAGATTTCTTCTTCAGTATGTTCACCACCTTCATTTCTTCATGCTGTTGGTTTTTACTTGGTGGCTTTATGCAGTTTTCTTAGCTATGTTAAGGAGACATTACAACTCTGTCCACTATTTCCCTTTCATGCTGGTATAAAAGAGCTTCTGGTTGGTAACTTCCCAGCTATCTCTCCTTGAACATCCCCTAGTTTTTACTTTTTTTTTTTTAAGACATATTTCTCTAGGCAATATCTGATAAATGGGCTCTATAATTGTATCTCAGGAAAGAAAATACACAACTTTACTTTGATTTTCATAGTTTTGTTGGGTTTGGTGAATTCTGTGAATTGTTTTTTCTAATTCTTAAGGTAGGATCTCCTTGGAGCTCCATTGGTTACTGGAATTCCAACTGCATAGGTATACTTGAACAACAATAATCCAAATATAAAAGTTACTAGAATGCACTTTAATCTTCCTGTCACACAGCCAGTATATAGTGTGGAGGTGAATTGGGCTTTCTTCTTTCTCCTGTATTACATACCTTATTCTTCAGTTCCTCATAATGTTTCCTGCTTGATGAAGTCTGATATGTGTTTCTAGACTTCTTGTATTAATAATCATGCATTTTTTTTTCATTACTGTCTTCTGTCTTGTACCTGAATAGTATCGTTTTTTGTATTTCCCTTGGCAGAAAACCAGCTCCATTTTAAAGCATTAAAAGCTATCGGAGAGTCCACAGAAGAGGTATGGCTCCATTGCATGAGAAGTGTAGGAAAAGACTTAAAATCTGATTGAAACTGTCATCAGAAGTATAAAGCTTCTACAGATAATGGATTTTATTATTATTATTATTTTTAAGGAGCTTCCTTTTCTCCTTTGCCAGCCTTATTAGAAAGTTGGAACAGTACTGGGGCTTCAGAGTGTACTGAGTGGTTCATTTCATGGTCCTTGTACCACAGTTCTCCATACTGGAAGCTGCTTGGGACTGTGGAACAGTGGAAATCTAGTGGCCTTCCCATTTATGGAAGAAAAACACAGAATCCTCGCCCATGTATTCATCTAGGACTAGTACATATATTTATTTTTTCTTCTGTTCTATCATCTTTCTAATTGTTGTGAGTCTTCCATCATCCTTTTGCTGACATTTCAGTAAATGATAAAGAACAAAGATTAAAGAGCAGCCAATGCAAGTGTGACTTTAATTATACTGTTGAGCCAGGATATTCATTCTGAATATTACTGAACTTGCATTGTCACGCATTTCATTGATTTAACTGTATTTAAATGTAAATTTTGATTCTACATAGTCTATATCCTTTTTAATCTATATAATTGTGTCTTAAAATATATTTTTGGATAACTGAGTAAGAATATATTTTTTACTCTAGATTATTTGGACCAAGGAAAAGTATACTTTGAACTGTCTATATGCTTTTTCCTTCCACTAATAACATATAACTTGGTGGCAGCACTTCTGGATTTTTAAGGAAATACCATGAGTCTGTGTAAAGTACATGTGTGAAATATAAGTAAGTGTTTTTTCCCAATTGAAAAATGCATTATTTTTTTTTTTAAGAACACTAGGTTTAAATGTTCAATTCAAACATATGGTAACTTACTTATTGTATAAAAGGAAAGCATTTTAAATACATTCAGATAAAAGGTATGTACCAATGTATCAGAAAAAGTGACCAGTTCCATATATGCAAAGCAATATGTTTTTCTCATTTTAAAACATCAATTTTTGTTTGAAAATTGATCCAACCTAAAAGAACCATTTGAACTCCCAATTAAATAAACCAACTTCTTTCAAATAGAATGACATTTGGCATTTATGTAATATTATTTGGATTTATTTTTTAAGAAAAACAAACAAACACAACATTGCAGTTTTACCCAGACTATTTTATCTTGTTTACCATATTGTTTCATTCTGTATACTACGGTATTCTATGCCACAGTATAAATGAGTTGCCTGATTTGATGACTGAATCAAGAGTCCATTCTAGTCATATTTAATGAAAAAAATCTGTAAATTTTGTATTGTATATCTGTATATTTTGTATCCCTGGATAAGGAATCAGGGTCAGTAAGGGAAGCTGCTTGCTTCAGTTCTTTTAAAAACAAATAGAATGCAGTAACCTTACTGCTACTTGTGCATTTGATGAAAGAATCAAAAATACTGAACACGTGTTCAGTGTAGCTTCAATAGCTTAAGTACTGAGTGATGGGTCTTGGTCAGTGTATTTGCTTTGTGCCCTTGCTTTCCCCTGTTCAAGCTGATAACAGCTGGTATCAGAGCTTCAGCAGCCCTGAAAACTATCACTCCATTTATGGCCACTCTAGCAAAATGAATCTCTTCAGACATGAGTTTAAGGTTCATCTATTTCAAGTACACTGCCTCTTGGGTTAGTGCAGCTTCTGCATCTTGTACAACTGAGTAAAAAGTATCATACTTGGAACTCAACGAAGTGTTCATTCAGCTGAAACATCTATTTGTACTTTACACTGATAGTTACTTGTAAATTATTTGATAAATATTGAGAATGTCTTTACTAAATACCTTATCCTTTTTAATTTTGTACAGGGAACACCCGTACCATCAAACTAATCGAATATGGTCCATTTTATGGGTTGATTGAAACCTTTCAGACTAGGTTAATAGTTTGGCATCAGGTTGTCTGTCATACGTGGGTTGGCTGGGGGGATGGCTATTAGCCACCTTTGCTTCTGTGAAAGTTCGTAGTAGAGTGAATCATAGAATCATAAAATATCCCGAGTTGGAAGGGACCCTCAAGGATCATCGAGTCCAACTTCTAGCACCACACAGGTCTACCCAAAAATTCAGACCATGTTACTAAGAGCACAGTCCAAATGCTTCTTAAACTCCAACAGGCTTGGTGCTGTGACTATGTCCTTGGGGAGCCTGTTCCAGTGCGCGACAACCGTCTCAGTGAAGAACCTCTTCCTGATATCCAGTCTGAACCTCCCCTGTCACAGCTTGACACCATTCCCGCGAGTCCTATCACTAAAAAGAATAGATCGGCGCCTGCCCCTCCACTCCCCCTCGTGAGGAAGCTGTGGGCCACTATGAGGTCTCCCCTCAGCCTCCTCTTTCCCAGGCTGAACAGGCCAAGTGACCTCAGCTGCTCCTCACACGTCTTCCCCTCCAGGCCCTTCACCATCTTAGTAGCCCTAGTGAAAAGTAACCTGTCAGGAAATCTGCATACTTTGCAATACACTTTTGGCAGACAAAACAATTAATAACCCCTTTTTTTAAGATGGGAGTAATCAAAGTGATTAAAACTAGTGTATCATAAAAAGTAAGCAAAATTGATCAAATAATTGTCGTATTAACAGTTGCTACTTATAATATAAACTCAACTGATGAACCATGGTAACAAATGATAATGTACAGTTAAGAAATGAGTGTCAATGAACTGCAATAGTATAGGTATCAATTCAGTTTAAGAAACAAAGGAGTGAGAATCTAAGCAGGGTTTAGTCATCCATACATCAAGAGCAACTTGGACCTTATGATAGACTTGTATCTCCTTGCTTAATGGTCATGATATCACAGGACTCTGCCTAACTTTTTGAATGTCAGTATGGCATCAAGTTTTTAAGCGATTCAGCTTTCTAAAAGCGAAAGCAGACATTTGCCTAACCTAAGCTTTCAAGTATACCATGTTGTATGCCTAGTCCAATACTGTCTGAATCACTAGCCTTGCCCAGTAGGCTATAGTACTAGGGTCAGTGGTATGAGGAAAGTCTTCTCTAGGATTTTGATAACCTTGCTGAATTTGAATTTCCTTTTACTTTTTACAGGTGACATCCCACTGACCTATAGATACTGTAGCTCATCATCCTAGGACGTTTTTACAGCAAATGGAGAAAAATAAGCATTTCTGAGATAAGGTTCATCTCATCCTGAGGTACATGTCTGAATGTACACATATATCAGGTCACATACATCACAGAAAGTGCCTGTTTATCCTCAACAATTTTAAACAGAACTCAGGGTGATTAGCTCGAAAATGGATGTCTCTAGTGTAACAGTCAGGTGAGATAAATCTTAATATCCATGGAGAGCTATGCTCTCCCTTAATGACTTTAAATAAACAGACTATTTTGGCAAATATATAATCATTTTCAAAATATTTATTACCCTACTAAGAGCTTTGACTAAGGAGGGTTGTATTTTTTTTTTCTGCTTTGAATGCTTAGTTTCCAGTTTTACAATAATGATTGCACAGGGATGATATCTCTAAGTATCACATTGTTTTACAAAAAGTTCAAGTCTTGCAGTAAACCCATTTTTTAAAATATACTCCCTCTCTTGTTAAAGTCATCTCTTAATAATAATCTTGTCCCATCTGCAATAATTCTATGAAAATACCTAAAATCATAATTTTCTTCTGCTGTGCTGGAGCTGTTCTTTCATATGTATGAAATGACGAATAAAATTCTCCCTCAAATCTAGATTTTTTTTGGCAGCTTACTATTAGAAATCGAAGTTCTTGCTAACAAGCAATGAAAAGAATAAAAATAAGTTAGAGTTTTTCCCGCTGAGAAATATCTCCAGTGTCAGTGATGAAAGGATTGTTCTCAGGGAACTGCAGAACAATTGTCTTGCAGCATTTGTTTAAATTAAGCCTATTTCATTGGCCTTTTGCACCTCAGAAGGGCTTCTGAGATTACAGTGGGTTGAATTTCTGTCATACTGTGATAAATTCATGTGGTCTCATTTTCACAAGCACTGAACAGACACTGCTCATAATGAAATCCATGAGAGCTGTGTATATGAGTACTTCTGAAATCCAGGCCAATGGTTTGTAGTGCTATCTTAATATGCCTAGACAAATTTGTGGGATTTGAAATTTTCTCTTAACAGTCTGTACGCTAAACCACTTCAGGCTAATGAGAATGCTTGAGGATGTTGTGACATGCTTCTCTAAGCAGTGTTGTACACATGCTTGTGCCCCACCCCTCCACCAAGGCATGAGGAGCAGAAGACCATCTGAGTAGTCACACTGAAGTATGCATGTTCATGTTGTGATGCTAGATATGGACCGCATATCTCATGGACACATTGTTACTATATAAATAGTCCTCCTACTGCTGTTTTCATATGGAAAGGTATATCAATGATGGGGAAAAATTATAAGTGTTTTTATAGTAAAGTCTTTATAGCCAGTAATTTCAAGCTAGTTATAAAATAGCTGCAGCTGAAATCAGTAGTCATCATGGTCACTTCAATTTTGTATTGTCTTGAAATGTTCTCAGAAGATCCAATACCCATTAGCCTTTTTTTCAGTATTACAATTTGTTAATGACAGTTTACGCCAGATTTTTGCTCCAGTATGAATGTATGGTTATGCGATTTTAGTGTTGGATTGCTGAGGGCTGTGCACATTCAGTTAACACCATTGTAAACATTCAGAATTACATGCACTCTAGTTCCTTCTTCCCCTATGCTTTCGCCAGCTTCCCAGGACTGTATGAGAAATAGGAATTAAAAAAAAAAAAAAAAAAAAAAAAGATACTTCATCATTTTTCTCTTGTTTACGTACCATACTTACAAAGTAATTTCAATTTATCCATAAATTATAGACTGACATAGATTGTCTGATGAAATCTTTGCAGACAATATGACAGTAATGTATATACCACTTCATGTGTTTTGAGATAAAGCAATACATCTAGGAGGAAAATGTTTGTTTCCACTGAGAAGGGTATGCCAGGATGCGGTATAAAGTTTTTCTAAAATAGAGACTTCTCTGTTGTACTTACAAGAAGGAAAGCATTATTTTGCCTTTGTTTGCTCTATTAATCTTACATACTGTATTTAGTCTGTCAAAACCTCCTTGTAGAGGTATCTCCATGACTGGTTAAACGTGATACATGAACCATAAAAATGAGACTCGTGTGTATAGAGTTATTTTGTGGTAATGTTGATTCTTTTGTAGGTTCAGCTAATACAGCTTCACAGGTCAGCTGTGGGTTATAATTGAGTTAGGTAATGTCCTTGTGGCTTTGAAACAGCAGATCATCAAGGAAAATGTTAACTGCTACACAATGCACTAAGATCAGTCATAAGTAACTATAGTTTCAAACTACTTTGTGGAGTGTTTCATCTATAGAGGTGATATTGTTAGTTTAAATGTAGCTGTGTAGGTTTATCTAAATATATATATTTATAGAAATAAGTTTTGTGGATGAATAGATGTCGTTACACATGCAGTTGCCTCAGTTGGTGCAAGTTTAATCAACATACAGTCAAGCTTTAGTTATTCAGAATGAAGATGGAAGAATCTATTGCAGGTACAGAAAATGTATATTTTGGTTAGCCGAGGGTTATATTAAATTTGGGCTATGCATGGAAAATACAACGTTTTAATGAATGCAACATGATGTCAGGGAAGGGCTTCCCCCATTCCAAAGGAAAAGAAAAAACATCCTGTTTCTCATTTGTGATGCACTTTTAAAGACTGAACAGGAGGCTTCCGGCAGAAATAAGATACGGATCTTATTGGACGCGTCCTCAGATCTAGCAAGTGTCTGTTCGTGTGATGAATCTTACAGATTTTTGTGGATTAGTTTCACTAGTTCTTAGAGAACTGCAACAGTGCCTTCGAATTTCCGTTGCCATGGTGTGGTGAACGTGTAATGCAAGTTATTAGCAATAAGAGCTTCACCATGAAAAGCAAAGTTTCAGTGCTAGTGTGGCAGGGTGGGACTTCATTATGCTGGGAAGAAAGGGGATTTTGATCCTTACCGTGATGTACAGCATGGCTGCTTCTGAAATAGTACCTGCCCTGTAGGCAGTGAGCACACCAAGTGTTACTCCCTGCGTGCTTCCAAAGCAGGACTATTGCTGAGGTCTCTGTGTGGCTTCTCAGATGAAGATGCTGTGCAGGCTGAGCAGGTGTCAGAGGGTGGGTGTGCTGGTGGGTCTGCCCAAGGGGCTGTGAAGCCCCCAAGCAGGGCAGCACCCGCCCCTCCATCTGAGCTCACTATGCTCTGCTGGGATGGCTAATCTTTGTAATGTTGGGGTCTTCTGCTTCAGGCAAAGCTGTGCAAACCCAGCTGCGATGGAAACAGACGTTAAATCATTACAACAAAGAAAAGAGTGACTGTAGCTCCTACCTCAAGGCATAGTGTGGTCTGGAATTTGTCAGTTGGAGTCAGAGCTGCATCACGCCAGGTAGCAAATCTTGCTAGGCTTTGGATGCTCATCACATAAAAACATCTGACATGAAGTCAGAGACCTGTCCTGGAGGCAGAATTGTCTGGCTGTAGAGATGAAAGTTGCTACTGCACTTCATGTTGGGCCATCCTGCCCTGAGGGCAGAGACACTGCGTTGTTTCGGACATCACAGTGATCCCGAGACATGCCTACTGTGCCCAAAAGTCTTGCAATGGGAGCTGCTTCTACAGTAGCGGTTTTCCAGTAGTACACTAGGAAATATCCAGCAAAGGAATATTTTCATGATTCTTTTGAACTGCGTGGATGTATGCATACATACCCCTACATGCTTCCAATTTTCAAAAATTCTGAAGAGAAAAATGAGGATACATTTTTTTTTTCCTCCCTACCTCCAAAATGTTTGTTGTCTGTGTATTTATCAGGGTATTATGCTTGCTTGTAGGCTCAGCCTGTCTTATGTAGTGTGGGCTTTGTTCTGGTATATATGTGACTTTACTAAAAAAAAATGATAAGTTTGAATGAGGAATATTTATTTCTCTGTGTATTCCTCACACTGTTTCTCCTTTAGTTTTGTGACCTGTGAGGTCATGCTGTATGTTGGAGATATCTGTATGCAGACTTCTGGGGCTGAGGAGAATTAGTTTGTCTTTATTACGTGGTCTGTGTTTCACAAGAAAATGCTTGTTAAGGCACGACTGCTGCTTTTATTGTAGAGGAGAGAATAAGCTTTCCTCGCCTCTCAATGTGTCTGTACCATAAGGGTGCAAAAATCCTTGTGTTTGTTTGCTTGTGTTTGCACAACACTTTGGGGGGCAGAAGTGCTCAGATTATCTTATTAATTAATTACTTTCAGGGACTGAAGAAAAGTTTAGCCAATAAGAAATTAATGTCTAGACATGAATTATTATATATATATATATATATATGTTTTTTGTTCCAATATTGTAAATGAATTCCTTCAACTGGAGAGGGAGATTTAAAAAAAAAAAAAAAAAAGGGAAAAAGGGACCTGGTTATTGTATTGTTTTGAGTGTTCCACTTACATTATTTCAATGAAGTTCTAATGAAATTGCAAAGAAATAACATTAATCTGGACCAGAATGTTTGATCTGAATGTTTATTTTTATCTCAAAATCCATGCCTAATACTTCTGATTCATGGTGAATATGATGATATTTTATATCATCTCCTTGAAGTCTAAGAATTGGAATGATTATCTAGGTCTGTTAACAAAAGAAAGCAGTTAAAACTAGGGTGAATTATTGAGGCTTTATTCAGTATTCCATAGACACATACTGTAGAATTGATCTCAGCAATTGAGGGAAGGAGAAGAGAACACAGTGTTTTGAGGATGCAAATATTTTCCAGTATTTTTCATTAGCTACTAACAAAGAAGCAAATCTGTGTTGTAGCTAAGGGAATTATTAATATTTGAAAATTTTAATTATCTTTGAACACTTTTCTAAGGATTGTCTTTGAAGTATGACTAAGAAAGCTGTCATTTAAGTGGTGGTTCATTTATTGCCAGCCAAACAATTTAATTGAGATAACCGGCCAGCCAAGACAGTAAAGATAGATGTATGCAAAATATAATGTTATTTGGGAATGCAGGTAATGTTAGTGACAATGTAAGGAATAAGTGGAAGGCATCTCTAGTTCATACATTTAATCATAAACCATTGTACCAGGTGTATTGTGTGCCTTGTCCTATGCAAAGTTTATCCTATACAAAGTAAAATGGCTTTCTATACTGTTCTAAAGCACTTGGTCGTGATTGCCATAGGACCAAGCCAAAATTTAGCTGAAGTACTCAATAATGTCATGTAGAGGATCTCACTTTAGTATGAAACAATGGTGATTTTTTTTTCCTTTTTGTAATGGTTTAAACTCTAGTGCTATTTGAGAGGCACGTAGGAAAACATGAGATGCGCATTTAAGTAGGGACTGTCCTACTGGAGACAACAGAGTTCTGGCATAAGACTTAGTTCTTACATTTTTCACAGGCCCTAGGTAACCTAGTAAAACCACCGTAAATCTTTAGATTTTATTAATGGTTTTAGCAAAAGTTAAAATAGCATTCCAAAAAGAGGAAAAGATCAACCCACAAATTGTCTGCTTTGTGTAAGAGCAAGCATGTTTTTTCCTGCTCTCTACTTCCACCTGCTGAAAATGTTCCAGTCTCTAACCTAATTGGCTCTTTACTCCTCTTCAGGCCAGCTGTAGGAAATGAAATGGGGATGATAGCGTGAATCAAGTTCAGGAGGTTTTAAATCTGATCAGAATCTCTGTTTGGCTGCATCTCATGTCAATGCCTACAGTAGTAAGTTTCTAAAAAAACAGGAAATTGCACTCTTGAAAATTAAGTATCCAAGTGATGCATCTCTATTAAAAAAAATACATATTTTTTTTCTTTTTTAACTATGTTGCCGCTATGCAACTGTGGGTATGTTATAGTATTCTGTCTGTGCATGTTGAAATGACAAGTGGCTGTTTCCTTGTCGGTAAGGGAGTGTGAGACTTGGTTAGTGTGTTGGAAAATATTTTTTTCTTGCTGTTGGATTCAACACATTTCTCCTCAATTGTAAAACTCATTTGGGTTTTTCTCATTTGCATTTGGTTTTAACTGAAACTTGAAATTCTTGTGTAAACTCAGGTTTCAAGTATCATAATCTATTGAGAAAGAAAAAAGTCAAATATTGTGAGACTTGTGATAAAAGTTGCAGTATTTGTGACTATAAGGTAAATTTCTAGAAGAATATTTCTGGAGAAATGTTTACTATGTTAATAAACATTCTAAATAGAGTTCATAATATGGGTTATTAATTTGAATGAAAAAGGTTTTTCTGTAAGTGATTTTGAGATGAAAGTGAGTATTAGCACCCGAAGTATTTTTCAGTATTTAACTGAAGTTGTTGTTGTTGAAGCTGTTATTTATATTTGTTCTATTGTAGGACTAAAAGGTGGATGAGACATGTTAAGTCTTCTGTATATTTACGTAGACTGCACTAAATCACAAATATTATCAGGTGTTTTTTAGCATACACTTCTAAAGCGGAGTGTCAGATATGAACAAATTTACAGTTTGATTTATCTCTTAGAAGTTGCTTTTTTCATTAGCCTTTTCTAGTAAAGAATTGATCCATTGTTTGATATAAGGTATCAGGTTAGTGTTACATGTTGTCAAGATATCCTTTTTACTGCTGTATTTTTCTATGATTATGCTTATCCAGTAGTACTGGCTTTTGCTTAGATTTGTAGGAGAGATCATGATGTGAAATATTTAAGGAAAATGCCTTAGAGCTCAATGAATGAGGATCCTGGACTTCTGTTTTGTGTATTCGTAAAACAGGAAAAATTATGGAGAAATGATGCAATAGAGCTATGGCAATTTATGACCAATAATACCGTATGAATCAAACCATTGAGGAACATAACCTAAAGTGATATTTACATATTCAGTTGGTTGATCCAAAGCCAGGGAGTGGTGTAGAGTGACAGAGCCTTTGTAATCTACTCAAGGTAATAATTGTGTTTCCTAGTAATATTTTGGGTAGCCAAAAAACATCCAACTATGATGTTTTCTTGGCTTCATTGTTTGTTTGTGATATTATTAGCATGACAAGGGAGAAATAAAAGGCTGCTATGCTTACCTTGTGTTTGCTGTGGGTTCCTGTGCTGGTGAATCCTCTGGTGTTGAGCTGTACTGGAGTTGAAGTTGATTTTTAGGATTGAAGCTGCTCTTTTTATTTATGGCTGTATAGAATACTGTTCCATGGCACATGAGTCCTTTTCCTATGAAATGCTTACAGTACATTTTTTTTTTTAAATCAGAGTCTTTATGCATTCAGAATGCTGCATTAAGTTCCATAAGTGATTTGCAGCTAAATGGTTATGACGGTGATTAGTAAATCATGAATCTCTACCCATTTCTGTATGTTTTAAGACAGTGAAAATATGATCTGCAACTTTGTGGTTTACATTCCTACTGCTAACAGCAACATTAGTAAGGGTTAGGGCTTGGTTTTTGTTGGTTGGTTGGTTTTTAAACTGGAGTTACAAAGCTTCCAATATGAATAATGCTAAAATCCATTCAAACACTGAATAATTGTAAGGCAAAGTAGAAGTCAAGACTCTACTACTTCATCTGCCATTCGTAATGCTCAGTTGATCCTTAAGAAGAAAGATGAAGTACATGGAGTGCAACATATGTGTTGTCTCCTAACCCTTAATATATATTCTACAAAGCATTAGTGACATACTCCTGTATGATCTTGATAGTGCTTTAGAGATCACAAATATTAGAAACAAACTTATCTAGCATCCTGTCACTGTATCCTTCCTCAATTATCTCTCAGCGTGGGATTTTTCTTTTAGCATATTCTCCATTTCATTGCCAATTTTAACTAGCTTAAAAAAAAAGTCTTTTTTTTCCAAATCACATTTCTGATTGAAAATCACTGTAAAATTGCTTGTTAATTCATCTAAATTTACATTCTCCTAAATTCATCTTATTCTGCAGAATCTTACACGGCTTGTACCAACCCTAATGTTATAATCTTTCAGTCTCTTAGCTTTGTTTAACTGTCCATAGCTATGTCCAAAACTTTAACTGATTTTTATAGTCTTTTCCATCATGCGTTTATTATTTATAGTTTTTATTACACAAGTAGTTCTTCTCATGTTTAGGAATTGTCAAGGTTTTTCTGCAGTTTATGTAATCCAGATAGAATTTAAATGAAGTTTCAATCAGTTACCATTATTCATTGCCAATTTATTGCTTTCTCTGCATCTCTAAGATGAAATAGTAAACTGTAACTTCTAACCTCTGTTCTTTGCCCATAAATAAAGCCTTTTTGTATCTCAATGTTTGAAGACATTCTTTGTCTTCAAACATTGTCTTGACAGAGAACAAAAAAGACAACCTGTTTGTTTTTCTTCATGAAAAACATGTAACAAATAATTAAAACCGAGGCAGATAAATGCCTTTCTATAAGTTTGATTACCGAAGTTGTATTCTACATATTTGTAGCTGCGTAAGAAACCCCTGTAGAAATACTTGTTAACCAAAAGACTACTTTCTATGGTGCAGTTTAATTTTTGTTGTATTCAGGTCAAATGAGGCAAAGACTTGATACTGCAGTACTTTCTAGTGATTAAGCAACTGAGATACAAGCAATAAGGTGCTAAAACTGGCAGAAACTATTGTTTGGTTTAGTCCTTTTCAGGTAAGAAAGCTGAGAAAGATCTTAGCTTCTTGGTCCCAATTCTTAGTTACATTTGACTCGTCCATATTGCTCATTTTCTTTACTTCTCTAAATTTCAGTCACGTATTTGGAACATATTCCTTTTCAAATGAATAACTTACAAGCATGTTTTAAAAGTATGCTTTTTGTTTTAATGAAAAATGATAAGCCATGTATCTGCACTCTTATCTGCTACATTAGATTGAAAATGAAGAGCAGTGAGAAGGTGTTCTGTGAGACAGAACTGAATGATACCATAGAAAATCCTGCATATAGTATTTCAAATTTGATTTCTAGCTTGGAGGGGTTATTATTGTTATTACTTTGAGGGGAAGAAAAGCAATTTATTTTTCATGCCCTAAATCTTTCCTCTTCATCCTCTTATTATCATTGTTGGCAACCACAGGAAAGAGTCTTTCCATCACCTGGTGATCAGATTGTACTGCTTTTAAACAAATTATCCTAACAGGGTTCACAAAGATTTTGGCACTTGTAGTGCATTGAGCTAACACAAACTTGTTGTTGCTGTACTTACCCACACAGAGGCGAGAACAAAGATACTAGTTTGAATTAGTTGTCTTTAAAATGCCATCTCATGTAACTACAGTGTGAATAGCTGAAGCATCGTAATACATAATCACTAATGCCTGTGGAAAAAATAGGAAAACTGGTATTTGGAAATAATTTTGCTAATGCTTTCTGTGCTGTTTTTAGTATTATTTCTTTTATTATTTATTATTGTAATTTGAGGAAATATCTAAGGAAATATAGCAATGACTTACCCATCATTTTTAAAAATATTTTGATTGAAACAATTTGTAGCCTGTTGTCAAGTCCTCCTTCTGCAATTAGCTCTGGTAAAGGTTTGGTTATTTATCAAAGATCTGATCCACCATATTAAACAAAGACAGATAACAGGAGCCAATAAACATGAAAGAAATTAAAGATCTTTCAGTGAGTGTATGTTTGTTTTGTGAAAATGTCCCTGGTGATTTTAAGTAACTGAATGAAGGGGAGATGAACGTAAAGCTGCTTCATATGTGAGGAACCTGGCACAATAAATAAAGTCCATTCAACAGAATGACCTGTTTGTTATCAGAAAGTTTGTTTAATGTTTAGTTTGCTAATAGTAAACTGAGTAGTGGCAAGTTAAGCCTTGAATACAGTGTCCCATTTGCCTCGTAGAAACACAATCACATGCATGGTTGTTCTTGCAAGTAACTTAACCTGGTGAATCCAAAGAAATAGATTGCATGGCATTTCTGCTCATACTAATGAAGTTCGGAAAATGTTTTCTACCAGTCTGAAGAGGAAAAGTATACTGTACCTTCCAGATTTTTGGTAACCTAACTTTATTAAGTTTTTCCGATACTAGCATACTTACATGTTGCTTCTATCAGTCTGTGTAATCTTTGAACTCTTTCCTATAGTCTACTGTGGCCACCAAGAATTTCTGTACATGCCATTGCTTTCTGTATGTGCCATAACTTTGACCAGAAAATAGGAGACAGATAATATAGGATAATTTAATGAAATATGTGAGATGCAGGAGATTGTTACATAAATGATGAACTGGATCATCTGAGTTTATCTTCAGGCCTTAAACTCTCTGACTGTATGAGAAATGATAATATCCACTAACATGCAAATAAAAACTCATGAAATATCTAGTTTCTCAAACTTCATTTGCCATTTCAGTGGATAACTATATAAATGAGAGGTATGGCAATACTAAATTCTGTTTTGAAGGGTCAGACTTATATAATATGGTAGGCTCCATAAAGTATTTTAGATCTGATACAGTTCTCATAGTCAGTACGTGTTAAATGATACCAGAGAAAAATTAATTTACAGAATCTTCACTGGAATAAGTACTGAATCCCAAACAGCAAGAAAAAAAGTTAACTCCATGGCTTAACAAAGGGCATCTTGCAGTTAGAATGTAAAGTGATGGAGAAAATAGCGGGGTGCACCAAAACCAAGTGTTTTTACTCCATTCAGAGGGAGACCATTTTAAAAATAGCCTTCTGTTTTTGTGATCGTCAAATGCTTAACCTGGCAGGATGAGTTTTTGCATGTCTGCTGATTTTAGCATGTTCATTCTGATTTGCATGTACACATTTAACACAGAAGCTAGAAGGTCATAATGATTTAGTTAAAAGTAAACCATAAGCTTTTAAATTAAAAGTAATTAGAGGAAGTAGCATTCCAGAAAAGGAAAGCAAGTTTCAAAGTTGAGTTGGAGAGAACCAGATCATTTATATCTGTTTAATATTGAAACACAATTCTAAGATATCTAACTAATGCTCATGTTCAGGTAGGCGAGATCATGAAAGATGAAAAGGCAACATGAGTATGAGGGACTGAAGATAACATAAGCTGAATTGGATCATAAGCTTATGGATCTGAGCTCATAAACTCTTGCATCATGTTTTTTGTCTGTTTTGTATGTCTTTTTTTGAAACAAGTCTAAGATACCAACCTGCAGTATATTTTAGGGAGAAGAAAGAGAAATGAAGTCTAGGGTGTGAGGTTTTTTTCATCTAGAGCAGTGGGACAGGTCTATCATAAGGCTGATCACTAGGCACAAACACAATCTCACAACACTTTTGTTTAGAAGCAATAGTAAGCATCGGTCAGTTTTAACATATTTAAGAAGATAGCCCACAAACATACTTCCACACTTGATTTCTATCTTCCAGTTGCATCTACTTGAAAAACACTCTGCAAACTTTTTAACATACCATTATTTTGAAGTTATCCCTATTCCGTTGGTGAAGAAATCCAATAATGACTTCAGAATTAGAGAAAAAGGTTCTAGAAACTCATGTTACTTTGCAATTTTGAGAATAACGCTGTTGGATGAACATTCAGTTAGCAATAGTGAGTGTTCCTCCATCGATTCAAAATGCTAAACTCTCATAGTCAGCCACTGAAAGAACATAATCAATATAATCAAGATGGTAGCCCCTTATTATGGTGTTCAGATAATGGGTTGGAGCTTTTATGACCAATCATTAGTTTGGAGATTTAGCTATAATAGAGAGTGGGTACAAAATCCTTCTTTAATCTTCTATCTTTCACAAAAATTGGGACCAGTGTAGGATATTAAGATAATGCGGTGATCTTTTTAATGTTTTTTTGTGAAAGTCAGTTTTAGTAATAGGAGTTACACAAATCCACTTTCCAATCTCAGGTTAGTAAATCAGATATTTTCAAATGATGAAGAAAAAACAGTTCACTGCATGCTAACCTTTGTAATATATGAGCGGCCTGGGTTTATACATACTGTATGCACAAAATAAAATCTTTCATATTTGAAGAAAAAAAAGTTTTCGTGCAGTAGGTCAAGTGCCTCTTACATTTCTCTAAATGTAGGAAAAAATGCATTTTTTTTTTCAGAATTT
Organism: Anser anser; assembly: GCF_964211835.1. Lineage (NCBI taxonomy): Eukaryota > Metazoa > Chordata > Aves > Anseriformes > Anatidae > Anser > Anser anser. The sequence continues at coordinate 39,853,016 of NC_139724.1, read as the reverse complement.
CTGGTTGTTCAATTCCAACTATTATTGTGTTTTCTGTTTTAACATATGTGTGCTGTTCATCTTTTAAATGACAGGACACACCAGATACTAGTCTCAGTAATGACAAACCTAAGTTTTCTAGCATGCTGTGAGAGAAAAATATGGTTGTAATTTGGTAACATTGTCTGATAATGGAAAAGATTGACTCCTTGCTAGTGTAGAGAGAGAGAGTTACTGGAGTAGATGAATCTGTTCATGTTTGCAAGCTAAATCAAAACTAAGTGAACTTAACAGGTTTTCACTTAATTTTAAATGTCTTGATTTTTTTCTTAGTTTTCATTTTCATATTTTCTCATACATTTTTTGTCTCCTCTTCACTAGTAGCAATGTAGTCTGATTTCCATCATTCTGATGATTGGAGGCAGAGGTAAATCTACGTAAAAAACAAACAAACAAAAAAACACCTTAGCTATTTTTCTATATGCTTAACAATATTATTATTATTTTGTGTGACTGAAGCACGTGCACACACAAAAAGAAATAATCGTATTTTCAGTGAGAAGAAAAGTAAATTTCATAAAGGAATTAATAATTTTAAAGATGGGAAAATTCCTAGATGTGTAATGTGCATGTTATCTTGTCAGACGGTAGTGGTAGTGCCTGGAAAGCAATTAAAAAATGGTTGAGTGACCAGAAGTTTGGCTGAGCTTTAATTGTTAATATTGCATGGTGTCAACATGAAATATAAAGGTATTCTCAAACTTAAAATAAATAAATAAATAAAAATAATAATAATCATTCAAAATTCACAAACCTTATAAGTGTTAACTTTTCAAAGACCTAGATCAGACATGCATAGTAAATGGTCCAAATTTGTCACGTTTCTGCACCGTGCAGGAGAATGGACTGCAGGAACTTCATATATTCACAGTTAAAAAAGAAATATGAGTAAGAGGGGAAATATCTGTCCTGTTCAGAGTTCCAGTATTGTAACACTCTCAGGGATTCTGTGAGCATTTGGTATTGAGAAAGACATGCCAAAGAAGTTAGATTGGTTTGTAATAGAGTTAAGAATATTCACACATTCTGTTGAGTATGTATTTTACACATGGTATAATTTGGAATCAAATTACAGGGTGAGCTACAAGTTGTGAGAAAAGAATTATAATAATTCAGACTGGTGCAACTCTTTTTTGGGGATGGAAGGCAATAGAAATACCAGGTGGAAGGCAATAGAAATACCAAAATGAACAACAACAAGAAAAAGTCTCTCACGTGGAAAACTGTTAAAAAGAAATCTTTGAGTTATAGTCTTGTACGCAAATAACAAAGGTGAAGAATGCATATTTGGCAGAAGAAAAAAGTATGGGATAAATTGAGTAGTTTGAACAGTTATATATAGTTTTCTGATTTTTAGAGTGAGAAATGGTATGTGAGAGCATATATGAACATAAATATCACTATAGGGAGTCTGTAAATGTTGCTGAGAAGAAAAATTGGTATGATTGTGAAAACGTTTAATGACAAAGAAAATGAAACAAAGGAACAGTGTGTGGTATTGTGTATGCATAGTTGCTGAAACTAGGTGTATAAAATACAAGACTAAGCTTTATTTGTGAACATGTATTTTGATCTGATCTATATTGCAAGCATTTCTTCTACCAGTGTATTCAGTCACTGCATAGAATAACTTGTATTTGATTAAAGTGTATTTTTAGGTGCCTAATTTTCATTTGAAGATATAAAGAGGTGGAAAATGAATGACTTTTGGTAGCATTTTACTGATGGCTACTTTGAATTTGTCTGGTTTCGGCTTCCAGCTTCTGAGCTGTGTTATGACTCTTTGTACTGGAGAACTGTAGAACCCCCCATTTTCTCCCTTTGGAAGTGCTCATATACTGCTGACAAGTTACCTCTCATATTTCCTTTGTTGTGCTGAGCAGACCAACACTCTGAACATTTTTACAATCAGCAGTGAAATAAATTTTTACCTACCTCTGAATGGATTGAGATTGTTTTGTGTAAAGCCTGTACCCAACATCATCTACCATGCCACCATTTTTGTGTTCATCACCCAAATTTTTTTAATTTCTTACTGACTCATATATTGCATAGTATAATCCGTAAATTTAACTTTCTGGGAATCATGTTTCTATTTATATTTGACTTATGACTTTTTCTTGAATACTGCTTTTGGCAAATATTTGTTTGTCTGTTCTAACTTCAAATTAGTGTAGGATTTGGCAATATTATAGAGTGATAACACCATATTGAAGTTTATTTTTTGGCCAAGCAATATATGCTGGTAAATTAAGCTTCCAACAAACGTATTTCTTGGTTTAAATCATGCTCTGTAGAAACCAAATATGTTGTTTTATCAAAGAAAAAAATGGGTTTGGTTAGAGTGGACTATCAGTCCGTTTAGACTTGTGTAAGGATTTTCAAAATTATTCTTTTCTTTAAGTCTCAAGATTCCCACAATGCCAGTTGTAGAATTTCCTTATTATTATACTGTCACCTGCACATTTTTGTCAGTATTGTAGACATACCAGAAAATTTCATAGTTAACAGTAAATCTCTTTAAGAACAGTAAATTCTCTTTAAGAACAAAGAAGCCACTACATGGGTTCAGACTATTGGCTCATCTCTTCTAATAACTTCTCTCTTTAACAGTGTCCAATAAACAAATAAAAAAGGAGCAGAGCAGGGTAGAATGATCCTTTCTTGATGTGTCCAATCAATGGCATATTAGCAATTTCCTGAGGAAGTGCATTCCAGATCATTGTGCTTAATTCCCACAAATAGATTTATCATGTCTTTCCCAGAGACCTTAAATATCAGGCTCTTGTTGTGTTCGGTGTGGTATTCTTTGGCTGTGCCTTTTATCAGCTCGTAGTTAAGATTGCATGACTTCCTTGGATTACTAAAATGCAAGAGAGGAAGGTAGAGTTATGCTTTCTATTCCTTGTTAGTATTAATTTTCAGGTTTAATGACAGTGCTGTTATGATCTTTCTTAATATTTTTAACAATAATCTCAAGATTAATGCTTCATTTGTATTTATTTATTTTTGTAGTGGATGGGTAGGAGGAGGTTGTCTGTCTTTCTGTGACTTGTGTAGCCTTTAGAATATATAAAATATATCCTAAAAATTACAAAATAAGCTGAGGGGAAAATGGAGTTTCTACAACCATAAAAATAATTTTTGTAATTATATTTCTCCCCTAGAAAAACAAAACAAATCTAGCGTGCCCTTTCAGTCTCCTTTTACTTACTGTATCTTTCTTGACCTCCCTCAGTGTTGTGTGGAAGAATTACTTAGGGAGCAGAGAAAATGAGTGCTTAAAGAGGTAAGAGGGTAAATGGCACTCAGAGAAATCTCATGTTGCAAATCTTGCCTCAAACAGTCCTCTCTCACACTTGGAATTGCAAGCAATAAAAAGAGGCAATAAAGGAGCCTACCCAAAGGCATCTTCCAGCAGTTTGAGAGTCTGACCAGTTGTTTCACAATTATGAGAATAGTTCTACTTAAGATTAACTGAAATTGCCCCCACATCACCAAAGATATGATCAAAGCAGCAGTTGTGATGGTAGTAAATCTTCCTGGGCTACATGACTGGCGTGAACTGTCCTTTTGGGCAATTTAACAATTGCAGAATGGTCAGAGAGCAGGAATTTGATGAAATCCATCAGTGTCATTTGATGCAGCATCTCTAGGTACTGAGAGTGTGTACGCACTCTTCATATCTGCGAAGTAGTTGACTTCTGTTGGCTTATAAAACCTAAGCTTTTGCTTCTTTGACCTCATAAACGGTCCTTGAAGCTTGACATCCTTTTAAAAACAGAGCATGGTCTCATTCTTGAAAGTTGACTGATGCTCCCAAATTAAAACTTGTAAACTCACGATGAAAACAATCAGATGATTTTTTTTTATTATTATTATTTTTATCATCACCTACTGTGATGATACCAGTTGAAAATCTGGTGTGTTCAAGTTCTGTTTCTTAAGTTAGTAGCATTATTTATTTGATTTTGAAACAATGGCTGCTGATGTCTAATTCTAGACTTCTGTTTCATTGCTTCCAATGAATATCACTAGTGGATTTTACTTGGCTTAATCTCCCTACATCTTCCAAGCTGAACTTTTTTTTAAATTTTTTAATTATAAATGGCTTTTCCAAGTTAAGGAATTATTTCTCTCAGTGGCTGCAGATTGTATTGAAAGGATAGCATTTTACTAAATTCTGTCAGCTTATTATTCATGTATGCTACTGTGCTATCTGCATTTTGAATTTATTTTTTTCAAAAAGCATATTTTTCTAAGGATTTTGAGTAGGTGAACACTTCTGTGATATTTATAGTAAAAAATATTTCACAATGTCATTAACTTATAAACTGTTAATAGCTTTAGCTTTTAAGTGCAGGGTTGTTACAGGAGCTCACAAACTAGCTGTGTCCATGCATCTATAGGTGCAACTCTTGACACACGTGTACCAAAAAAGCTAAAGTTAAAATGCTTGCTCAAATGGATAGGAAAATAAAACATTATATGTTCAAGTGAAGATTGATATGAAGGGAAAAATAAGTCAAAGTAAAGCATAAAAATAACTTTAAATTTTGTGAATATGGATATGAACAGCAAATCAATGACAACCATAAGGACTGGATAATAACCAGTATTATTCAATAGCAAAGTGACATTTTGAAGAATACTGTGTATTTAGTCTGTTGTAAAGGAAAAATAATAAAGGAGAAAAATTTAGAAAATGCCAATGTAACTAGACGCTACACTTTTGGGAAAATATCCTAGTTTTATATATATATTTCTCCTTTTTAGACTTGTGTAATTTCATTTTTACTAGTCAGAAAATTGAATGTTTGTTTTCTCTAAGGCAGAAATGTTATGTCAGTCATTTTATTTACAAGCTAGGTGAAGAAGGTATTTGAAACATCAGTGAATTGAAAGTGTTGCCAAAGTATGCTTTGAAAATGTCAATGCCAAATTGCAACGAAGAAATAGTAGCTTAGCAAAATGAAGTGGCATTACATTTCTTAACGAGAATTGCCCTTTAAACAAAAAAATCAATTTAATATAAAGAATCATCACTTCAGCTTTCTAGACTTGAAACAAAAATTCCACTTTGGTGTGAAGAAAAGCAAGTAATTTTTTTCAAATGATTTTTTAATTAAATCCTTTAAAATATATGAAGAAAAGTATTTGCAGTAACAACAATAAATAAAAACAATGCAAAAATGTTTATTTCTTAAATATAAGAAAAAATAGAAAAAATATAGAAATTGAAGTACTAATGCTTTTTGTAAGGAAGCATACTTTTTATTTTTTTAATAGGATATCCTTCTTTTCATAAATATCTTGACAAAAAAAAACATAATTTCAGAGTTCTGATTGGAGTGGATTTTTTTATTACTTTGTGGTTAATCTTTCACATATTTAATCTGTTTCTTGCAGAGTGTTAGTACAGGCAAAAATACTTCTTTGCTTTTGTCTAGCATGTAACATATAGATACAGTTAAAATACAATTGATTAGTTCTGGAATACACTTTAGAATATAACTAGATCAGACTTAAAAACATTCACAAAACTAATCGAGTCCAGAGTATGCAAATGTAGACTGCTCATTGGTCAGATCTTGTTATTCTGGAGATTCATAAATTCCACTAGCAAACACAAAACTGCAGTGCAAAGGATTGGGGATATTTGGTAATAAGTAGCTGTCAAGCCAAGAGATAGCAGTTGTTATCAAAATCACTTCAGTGCTCAAATAGAATTTAGGAAACTGATTTTAGGTTCTTGTTATCTAAGCATCTTGACTCTTGTTCTAACTCACTCTCTCTATATCTGCATTCCTGGTATTTACCTAATATGGTCAATGTAAAGAAAGGAAAGGAGACCATTCTTTCTTCCTGCTTATGAAGAAACTACTGCATACCATCATCTACTAGCTAATTGAATCTGGGAGAAAATATGTCTTCCAAATTATCAGACAGTTAGTGTATATAACTTTCACTGATTAAATATTTGCTAATATTCAGCAACCACCTGGGAATATATATGCAAGGCTATTTGCAAAATATGTTACTTTCTGACCTGTGAGTAGGAACACTGGGAGATCTTCAAATGCTTTGCTGTAATGTTATAATTAAGTAAGTTGACATAGAGCATATATAATATAAACAAGCATTAGGTGTGCTTATCATTCTCAGAATGTTTATAGATGTTTTTTTCAGTTGGAGAGGAAACCTGGATACACTGAATTGAGGCTATAGCTATGGATCCTGCTCATTTTGTGCCTAGGGACTGTGACTTTACCACCTTGAAGTCAGGCTTCGTGGTCTTCATAATTAGATTGGACAACTTAGCCTGCTGCTATCTGTGGGTTCAACAACATGGCAGCGATTTGATCAAGAAGGCAGTAATTACGCCAAACAAAACAATTAACAAATACATCAATAACTTGGAAAAACGGGTTACAGGGAGAAACAGGTTTCAGAGAGAAGCCTGACCCATCTGGAAGTAGAAATGGGGCACGAAATGCTGAATACAGTTCCTTGAAAGAAAAGTAATTTTATTCCACTGAAGTTGGGATAAAATGACAGTGGGATATGAGCCATCTGTTTTTCATGCACTGGAAGGAACTGTTTTTCTTGCTACTGAAGGAAGAGATCCCAAAAGACAGGAAGGAGGAGGAGTATGAGAACTGAGAGAACAAATGCACGTCACGTCCAGGTTTCAGGAAATCTGGCATACGATTAAAACCCCTCTTTTATGTGGTCTAATATTCAGAAAGGCTGGAGCCTTGTAAAGATGACATGAAACATTGTGGATTTTCTTCAGGGATTCCAGTATGGACCAAAAAGGAGAAGGTTTATATTCAGTAGACTGTGTAAATAACTGCTGCATCCCAGGCCTTGCACTTATAATTTCAATAGCTCTGAATTAAGGTAAGAGAGCTTTGTAGATTCATGGGAGTTGGAGAAAGTTAGATTCATGTCACAGCAACAATGTGAGAAGATGTCTGTGCCTTACAGACAGTCTTGGTGATTTGTTACATTTTCTCTAAGCATGTGTGACAGGGTTCTCTATTCACCCTGTGTGACAGAATTCTCTATTCACAGTACATAAGTTCAACGTGTAGTATATTACAAATCCATTAGTGTTCTGGGATGGTACCAGAGATGAGTGGATACTCTCGGATGGCTAAGCATTGCATCCCCAGAAAGGACTGTGAATGAATATGTGCATACAGAGTGGTAAACTATAGAGCTTTATTTAGTGACAGTCTTGCAGCGGTGAATTTGAGACTATGAATAGCGAATGGACATCTTCAGATATGCTTAGATCCATGCATCCTTTTTACATGGTCCAAAATTAATGTAAGAGACTTTAATATACTATGACTGGGGAGTTAGATCTCTGTAATTAGGCCTGCAGGGTGTGTGTATATACACATATATATGTGTATACACATACATGGTTATAATTAAAAGATGCAGCCTGCATTTTGAATTATACTTTCCTGCCTCCTTTCTAGGAAGGTCTAGGTCAATTAGCTCTCAGTAATCACAAGTATGTATGAATGAAAATGCTATTTAAATAAAAGAAGAGCCGATGCTTAAGGCAGTTTTTAACTAGCAGTCTCAAATTACCACCTTTGCTAATAGATTTCATATGACCTTGAGCAAACGGTACTTATCCCAGGTGAGTAGTGCTTAACATTACATACAGTCCTCCTAATGAAATTTAGCTGGACTGATTTCATGATCAGTGTGAAGAGAACTGTTGGTTAACAGTTAATCAGTTAATGAGATTAATCAACTGCTAACAATTAAAAAAATATATATCTGTTTAGTTTGTTTTAATGTTCTGCTAAGGTTAAATATATGAATACTTAACCCACTTGACCTTCCCATCTGCAAAGTGTGGAAATGGCACTTTTTTCTTTGTATTGTCCAGTCAGGTTCCAGTCATGCTATTAGTATGAGCCAAATATATCCCTAAACAATCTGAAGACCTATTAAAGTCAAAGACAGCCTGAGAGAGCCAGGTATTAATTTGTGACACATTAGAAACTGTATTTGGGAGACCTACTAATTAATATGGGCATAAGGATAAACAGTACTCCAGTGATACCGCAACATCTGCATTTGCAATTTGTATCCAGGTAATATTACAGCTCTCTTGTACAATATAATGAAATTCCAAAGTGCAAGCTTTGTTAAAAAAGCAAATGAAGTTATAGCAAAATGCACCTAACCTTGTTCTTGCATCTAGATTAAATATTGTAACCTGCTGGAGGAATGTTTTCATCCCCCAAACAGGTGATTCACAAGGGTCTGCAATAGTTGTGCCGTGAAGAAAATTACATATCAAAAGGCTAAGAATGTGTACTTTACTATATAGAATCCGTTTTACATTTTATAAGAGATCCTTAGCACGTTATCTTTGAAATTTTTGGCACTGACTTAATTAAAAAAATCTATTAAAAATTGCATCTCAATTGCAGCTTCCAATATGTTCTTGCTTATCAGGAGGAAAGAACGGCCTCCTGCAAAAAGTATTTTATTGTTCTTTTGAGGAATTAAATTGTATATTTTCTTGGCACTATGGAACATTCAAAAAAGAAAAAAAAAATTGGGAAAACTGTTTCTTAAGGGGATGTGCAACGATTTTTTTGAGTCCAGAGCAGTAGTTAATTTTGTTATTTCCCTGAGGAGGACTATTTGATGAAGTAGTTCTCAGAGGCGGTTGTAAACCTATTTTGTTTATGACACTCCTCATTCTTTCCAAGTTTCCTAAAGCATGCCTTTTTGACCTGTACACTTGTTCATTCTTTCATGTGGCTCTTAAAGAGATTTGTGATGCACAGTCTACATTCCAGTGGTATGAAAAGCTGTCAGTTTACAGATGAGGAAACCACAATAATACTTCATCATATAATGTTTGGTACGCAACCAGCTCCCAGGGAGATGCAGCTAACACTGTGAAGTACAAATGAAATATTTGTGATCAAGCTAAAGTGCAACTCCATAAAATATACCCAGTGCACAAGAACTAATAGTATCAACATAAATGCGTGATTCTACTTGCTTCATAAGAGGAGAATAAAGGAAAGAACATTTTTCAGAGCTTTTACAGCTGTGAGAAATAGCACTAGAAAGAGAAGGCAGTGGAAAGCAAACTGTTAATAAGTTACCAAAAAATTTTAATTGAAGAAAAAAAAAATTTAAATCTCAGGAAGAGAAGAGTATTAATCTAATATAAATAGCAAGAGATGAAGGTCACAAATATGGTAATTCACTATGGTAGAGTGGGTCATCACTGAGTTCATTGTTTTCAATTTGGCAAATGTAACAATTTACTTTAGTCAAGCACAGTATGAAAAAGACAGTGAACTAAATACCCCAGTGGGACATGGAAAACTCTGTTCCTGTTGCAGCACTGGAAAATGTGAAAGGGAATTATATTGTGAACAAAAGTCTAGCTATGTGTTTCAAAATAATAGATATGTGTTAATGAAGACAAATTGTGTAGTATAAGATTTTCAATTTGATAGTGCCCTTCTGTTTTTCACTACTTAGCAGGATGTGCTACAGGCTTAGAACAAGTAATTAGATTTTTCAGATTTATTTCCAGGCCAATGTTTTCCCAGGGCTGTGCATTACTTTATAATGCATTGCTTTGCCCTATAACTCTTATCGTAGGAAGATGTAATTATTTTAGTTTGGTGTAGCATTGGGGTACCAGCATTCTGTGCCTTGCATCTTTTCTGTTACTGCTTAATGTGAGATTACATTACAGACTTTTGATCAAAGCGGCTTTTAGTAACTTCTGTCAGCTTTCAAAATATGTGTTCCGATAGCCTCAGTCATGTGTTTTCATTTCTGCAAAGTGTTTAAATCCATTATATTGTGGACTATGGCTATCTATGGCTATTGCTATGTTGTTGATATTGCTAATATCTTCCAGAAATTGCATTAGAGGGAAGGAAAAAAAAAAAAAAACAACCACCTAATGTGTACAAGAATAACAGAGGAAACTCAGACAGTACTAGAGTTAGCAACAACTGTAACTGAGGCACAGCCTGCAGCCTCAAAAATTCAAATACTTACAAGTCCAAAGGTCAATTGATGAACATCCCAAGGGAATCCCTGCATCAGAAGAGTAAGAAATTGTACAAAAACAATCAGCTGTGAAATAAACTGGCTTGTGAGAGATTTTCAAGTTTCATATTCAATTGATGCAATTACGCTTTTTAGTGCTGTCTATAAAAAGAAATTAGTTTGAGGTTTCATTTGAAATAAATAATTAAAAGTTACTTTTATAGATAGATCCCCAAGCCTAAAGATAGTTCGGTAGTTTGTAGGCTTGAAAGAGTGGTCTGATGATCAGTGAAAAATAGATTATTTGTGGAGGAAAAAATAAAATTAAATGATTAAAAAGAGAAATACACAAAGGAAATTAACTTAATTTCACCACTACTGCTATTAATGTTAATTTTTTTTTGAATTTGATTTTTAGATACCTGGCGGTGTTGTCAAACTGTTGTCAAACTTTACCTACTTTTTATTATTTTTTAGACAACTGTTCTTTTATCACTTGTTGACTTTTCAGCATATTCTAAGTCATTAAGTGCAACAAACAGGTCTTCTGTTCCTGCTTTTTTGTTTCCTTAAGGAATGGCACACCACAAAGATAATGCTCCCTAATGTATATCACTCTGTAGTATACCTGCTAACTTCCAATAGTGTGCAACCTAGCATTATTCAGTCTAGTTGTACAATTCCTATAGTACTAGTTTTATATAAATTTCACCCTAAGTGACTGTTAAAAGAAAGACCGAATTTGGGATTAAAATATTGACTTTCAAGGTGCCTCCCAAATAAATTTCTGATTTACTAGCCCATATCTACCATGGCAGATTTCCAAATGCTTTGCTGGGAATATACTCCTATTCAGTAAGACTAAAAACAACAACAAAAAAAAAAAAACACTGAGATTTGTGTCCAGGCTTTAATGTCGTGATATTTAGCAATTTTTTAATGTGCTCTTGCCATTGAATCTCCCAGAAAGTCAATATGAATTTATCAGAATCATAGTATGTGTTTCTTTCCTTATCATATTGTCCCTTAGTTATCACACCAGGAGTGCATCAGCTTTAATGTTATATAACACTCTTCCGGGGAATCTGCATTCAAGTACTATTTTCTTAAGTTATTCTTTTATTTCATCCACATTTCCCAAAACCTATTGTAGATCTCCAAGAAACCACAGTAGGCCAGTATTATTAGATATATACACAAGACTCCAACCTGGCTTTCCTTCTAAGTAACAGAGAAAGAAATTTGTTTTATTGAGTTTAAAGATAAAACAAATCCATGTGGTTTGGAAGCGTTAATACAAGATTAAGATTAAATTATTTCTGTATTTCCAGAGGCTACTTTAATTTCTCGTGCCATGCTGTATGATACATAGTTATGGGAAACCATGATAGAATTATTTAGAATCAGCTAACATCTTCATAAATGAGAAATGATGCATTGAGATCCCATGGTTCTTTTCGTAAAATGATGAAAGTTAACTGGTTTCTTCCGCAAATTCTATCGTGTGTTTTTTTGTTTTGTTTTGTTTTCTGCCACTTTCTGATCTGTTTTATTTTTCTGATCTATTTTATCTTGCATTCTCAATGAGAGCTGATTTTTTTTTTCCCCTCTTGCTAAATTACAGTCTTGCAGTTTGCTGCTGTGCAGGTGACAAATTCCTCCTTGGCTATGCTTCAGTAGAAGATGAAGCAAGCCTTCATTCTTTGTCCTTAAAGACATTTGAGATTATTTGAAAAATTACATAAATTCAAGCACATCTGTTTCTGTTAGAATGTGATATTTTCTAGTGTAACACTAAATGATCTGAGCACCATCAGCTGCTATAGATTGTACTTGGTGATGTGTACAGAGGGTGCATTGTAACGTGCATCTTGTGTCAGAAGGGTCTGCCTGTCTTTTATAAGCTTTGGACCTGGTTAGTTTAACACTTCATAGGGTGAATTGGATTCTCATTGCTTACATCTTTTCATCACTGACAAGTTCAACAAGAAGAGGAACTGAAGTTGGTTGTGTTCACTAGTCTGGAAGTAACATGTTAAAGGTTATATTCATTATGGCACACTATGTTAAAAGGCTGGAAGTTACTAAATGTCAGCTGCGCGTAAGATTATGACAAAATTAATTAGGGTGAAGAAGACTGGTTATGGCTCACTGCAAATGGCATTGCTGGATGAGTTTAAACAATCATAGAGATAAAGATGACAAAGTGCAAATCTATCAACTAACACTTTATCATCCCCAAATTATTTCTCTTCCTTGATCTGGATTTGAAGAGTGTATATTCTGTAAGTCTCCTTCAAGGAAAGTTCATCTAATAAATGAAGTTGATAAAAGTTAAACTATTTTCTGATGACTTTTAAAGATAATATTATGCTCTGAAGTTAGACTATTTAGAGATAATCCAAAATAAATAAGTACACTTTGACAAGAAGCATCATTAATACAGTGTTTACCTTAGAAGTAGTGTTTTGGAAAGCAAAGGTAGTTTTATTTAAAGTAAAATGAGAAGTGCATAACTTTAGGAGAAAAATATATTTTTTCTATGAATCTGATTAAGTGATATTTTCCAAGTTTTGTGTATTTCTAATTTAATGTATAGAAGGAGTTCAACCTCTCACTGTCAGGTAAGATTTTCAACTGACTTTTCTGCAATTTAGAATTCATGGTGAAGCAGAAGTATTTATAAACTAAATATGACTAAACCTATGGTGTTTCCCACATCTCTTCCCTTCTCCATCATAAGGTAGACTGGCTTACCACTGTTATAATTTACATCTGTTGTAAGAGCAGACCATCTTGCTTCAAGACTGCATCTTGAAGTGTCATTACAATGGAAGAGCACAGTCCATCTTTCAAGTTGCTCCCATGTAGTATTTTCTATTAACAGTAAGGTGTTCAGATGTTTCCAACCATAATTGCTGGGATATATATCTGTCTCTGTTCAGAATTATATATTTTTTAAGCTTGGCTTTAACTTTGAGAACCAAAATGCTTTATATAACATTGTAAAGATTATTAAATTTATGGGATTTTTTTTTCTTCTCTAGTTTTGTGATGACTTTAAAGCCAGTGACTGGGAAAAATAATGTTCGAGGTTTTTGGTTTTATCAAAAAAAGGCAACCTGACTTTCATCTGAAATCTGAGAGTATATTTTTAGCACCAAAACTTATAAGAGCAGTGTAAGATGCCGTTACCAGTACAAAACTCCTCGTAACTCTAGTGCACCTAAATCCAAATTTGACAGCTTCTGCTGATAACATAATATTTAGAATAGCGGTTTGACTACTTCAGGCTGATGAGGCTATTAAGCACAAAAGATTAAAGCATATGAGCATGATGTTCTAACAGAAAAGCTAGAAGTTACTACATATCATGTGCTTTTATATAAATGAAAGGAAAAGTGAGCTAAAAATAATATTCTAAACAAAATGGTTTAGAAGAAAATGGAATACATGAGTAATACAAGTAGTCTGCTGTAGGTGTTGGAAAAAAAAATCTTATGCTTAAATTTTCAGCAAATGCAATAAAAACAACAAATTATATCACCATAAGGACAATTACATCTGCCAATATTTGAAAATCCAAGTCAAAAAATTGTAATGAGTAATTTTTTATTATAATTCTGTTAATATTTGCAACCATGTGCATATTGTTATAGAGTTGTTACAGACAAATCAATCATTAATATTTAAGTAGTCTTGACATATATTATACATTTGAGCATTGCACAGATCATTCAAGCCTATTTTTATCTCATCTCTGTTATCTTGTTGATATTTTACACTTATACTAGAATTACTTTTTGAAACAATTTACATATGGGCCTTATCATTGGTACTGCAGGGGTAAGCGTTTCATTCTGCTATTTTGATTAGTCCAAAATGAGGTGAGATGTATAGGTATCGGGGCCCTAATATTAGTTTAATCTTCTTGTGTCCTTAATCAGGCAAAAAAGTTTATTGTCTTCAGTTTGACTGTGCCCTTTAAGCACTAGTCTAGTAAGTCAGCTGTGCAAAAGAAAGCTCAGAATTGGAGCACTCACAGAAGATGATTTCCAAAACCCTATCCATAATCCTTCTACCCTTCTTTCTACAATATCTGAAGATTTTCAGAACATTTATACCTGCCATCTTCTTTTTGTTTGCCTGTTTCTCCCTGGTGTATCACTAGACAATTTTACTGTGGCAAATTACTGTGTCAAGTATGTAAGTTCTAGTCATCATTTCAGACAGAGCTGTCTTGTTAGAAATTATAGTATACATCATGTTCTGATTAAAAATACCAAGTGTGTTGAAATTCACAGAAAGTTACTCTGTTTGTTTAGAAACCATGGATATATTTTGTTTGTTGTCTGTGAGATAGCTGCAGGGAGAATAGAAGAAGTTACCTCTAGTTATCTTGCTTAGGAATGGATTAGTTTGAGATGGGAGCTGGATGGAATTTACCTCCAAAGGGATGTTACCTATTTTTTATGAAGCTCTTGAAACATAAGGAAATAGAATGGTATGTTGACCTCAGAAGGCTAGCTAGTCTTCACTTTGATCCCAAAGCAGTGTTAATTACATGTACACAGTACATTATAGATGGGAATCCAATCTGCTCCTTGCGGTCCTTGGTAACATTTCTAGTGTAATGTTTTCTATTATCTGTCTTTAAAGTTATAAGTGGGAATTTTATCTGGTTTTCCTTTTATTTTTCTTTTTTTCCCCCTCTCCACTCACCATCTAATTTAAATATTAATCTCATCAGTTCTTAAACGACGCACTGCAGTCACTGAAAACATACATATTCAGCCTTTTCATGCTTTTGAGTACAGGTATTTTCTGTATTGTTTCTTCTTATTAATAATAACTCTACTTTGTACATTCTTATAAGAGGAATCTTATTTCCTAGTTCTCTATCTATTTCCAGTGCTTTTTCTTGGACTCTGTCCAATTTGCTTGTGTCAGTCTTGAAGCTCAGTGTCCAAAATTGAATATAGGACTTAGCTGAGAGAAGCAGAAAAAGATCACTTTGTATGTTCTGAAGACTGTCCATTCAGAGAAATGCTTCTGCATTTTTTCACTACAGCATGTCTCACATGTAGGCCATTACATCCCTTGGGTCATTTCCAATGAGATGGTGTTTCTTAGACATCTGTTTTTCACCCTGTATTGTGCAGTTGGCTATTCCGACCTATGTAGTTTAATTATTCTGGCATAAATGGTGTACCTACACTTCTTTAGCTGTTGCATGCCATTTTTTTCAGATAATTTTTCTGATTCGGAGTAATGCAAAAAAATAAAAATAAAAATCTGAAAGTCTTTAAGAAAATTTAAGGGGATAATGTAGTGTAATGCTCTTGAATTTAGAAATAAATTTATTTATGGGCTGAGCTTTTTGCTAGGAGATTGGGCATTATACCTTACTCATGATGGGAGATCAACCTCCCTTGATCTGATACTGCAGGTACAGTACTGGAGTTGCCTAGCTGGATTACCTTTCCTTAGCCGCATGTGTTTGGACAACCTACTTTACTCTGCCCTCTGCAATACTAATTTATCACTTCTACTATCTTCAAAAAGATGGGCACCTGGTGTGAAAACAACTCAAAGGCAAAATCAATCTTACCTTAACTAATTCTATAAGGATTTCAGTGGAGGGGAGGGGGGAAAAAAGTGGAGTATGTTGATAACCTCTAATTATACTTCCTTATGATCTCATCAAAGACCCAAAATCTTCTTACCTCTCCCTTTCATGTCCTTTCCCCTGAAATACTCATTTTTAACCTTTTTGTGATGATAAATACAATGATGATTTTATTAGTAGTGGTAATGATTAATATGAAACATGACAGGAAAAATGTGTTTTTCATCCAAGTATATTTGCATTATAAGAAGTTTTCAGAAGGACAAATGACACCAAAATTATTCTAGGCTAAACTAGTGGTTATAGGTTAAGCTAGTGTTGTGAACATATGGTACAAGAAATCTATCTGTATAAAAAAAAATCTAGAAACTTAATTTAATGTGATGTTAATTTTGCTTCAACGAAATGCAAATTTTACAATTATGTGTAGACACTACAGAATTTCCAAATTCATATTCATTAAGAAATGACCATGCATCTAATGAGTATAAGCCTGCCTAAATGCGCTATTTAGAATAGAAAAGAATGATTGGAAATTCAGTTGGAAAGGATCTTTTACGATCATCTAGTCCAACTGCCTGACCTCTCCTCGAGGCTAACCAAAAGTTAAAGCACGTTATTGAGGCTTTTGCCAAAATTCTCTTGAACATGGGCAGGTGTGGGGCATCAACTACCTCTGTAGGAAGCCTGTTTCAGTGTTTGACCACCCTCATGATAAAGCAATGTTTCCTAATATCCAGTTTAAGCCTCCCCTGGTGCAGCTCTGTGCCATTCCTACTCGTCCCCTCATCGGTTACCAGTGAGTGGAGCCTGGTGCCTCCCTCTGCACTTCCCCTCCTCAGGAGTTATAGAGGGCAGGGAGGTCACATTACGGCCTTCTCATCTCCAGACTGGCCAAACCAAGTGTTCTCAGCCTTTCCCCCATAAGTCATGCCTTCCAGACCTTTTACCAGACTCATTGCCTTCTTCTGGATGCTTTTAGAGATCTTAATATCCTTTTTATATGGTGGAGACCAGAACTGGGCACAATATTCAAAGTGAGGCCACACCAACTCTAAGTATAGCAGGAGAACCACCTCCTTTGACTGGCTGGCAATGCTGTGTTTAATGCACCCCGAAATGTGGTCTCTCCTCTTGGCTGCCAGGGCACACTGCTGGCTCATGGAGAGCCTGCTGTTGACCAGCACGCCCAGATCCCTATCTGCTGAGCTGCTCCCCAGCCACTTGTTACCCAATCTGTACCAGTGTCCAGCATTACTCTGTGCCAGGTGCAGCACCTGGCTTCTTCCTTTGCCAGTGTCATACCATTAATGATGCCCATGGCCCATGGCTCCAATCATCTACATCCTTCTATGAGGCCTCTAGTCCCTCCAGAGAGCCAACAGCACCTCCCAGTTTAGTATCATCAGCAAATATGCTGAGGATGCGCTCTAGTCCTGCATCCAGATCATTGATCAAAATATTGAGCAGAACTTGCCTTAGAATTGAGCACTGGGGTACACTGCTGGTGATGGTCCACAAGCCATATGTAGCCCCATTCACTACAACCCTTTGAGCTCTACCATTAAGCTAGCTCATCACCCAGCGTAGCGTGAACCTGTTTATCTCACAGTTGGGCAATTTGTCCTGAAGGATGCCGTGAGGGATAGCGTCAAAGGCCTTACTGAAATCCAGAAAGATTACGACCGCCACTTTCCATTCAGTGTTTTTCTGGCTGTTGTGAAGTCTGGATTTATATCAAAATTCAGCTTTACTGCACATCTGACATCTGTGTTTTTCATTTGTTTTCATTCATATTTGAAATATCCTATGCGAAAAATACGAACATGTAAGTAGGCCTGTAATGCTTAAAAATGTTATAATCTGAATGTATTAATGAGATCTGGTAAACAAACTGTCTATAAAACTTCAGTTAAACCCCAGCTGAGGTATTTCCTGTAAATATTCAGTGTGTGTATTCAGATTTTTTCATACTATTCTCAACTTTCATTATTAGAACTTATATTGTGATTGAGGGCAAATATTTGGTGCTTGGGTTCCAACTCTCGAGAAGTAACAACGGTTTTTACCTTGAGAATGTACTTTTATTTTTTTTTAGTAAGCTAGAGGCAGCTAAAAATTCTTGTTATGAAAACTTTGAAGCATAGAATACGTAGCTGAGAGAACTCATTCATTGCTGATATACAGGAAAACTTGACTAGAGAATTTAGTCAGTTCAACATTTATTTTTATATTTTGTAACAGGGGGACAGAGTAACCTGACTCAGTTAATGTTTTTTCCATGCTATCTAACTCAGAAAGCCATTGGAGTTTGTTGTCTCTTTTAAAAGCAACGAATTTACTTTGCTCTCTTAAAATCTGTAAAGCTTTTGCAGATCTGCTAAAGATCTGCAAAAAAAACATCTTACAGGAACGAATTCTAAAACTTAGTAGCGTGTGTGTGTCTGTGTCAAACACATACAAAGACAGGGATTTCCTATTAACCACTTAGGCATGTTTATGGAAAATGTTATGTTAGGAATGTCTGAGTTTTAGAATTTCTCATTGGGTTTAGTAATTTCTTATTTTAAAATTGTGTGGAAGTTAGTATAAAATATTTTGCAGGTCAAACTACAAATATTAGTATAATTTTTTTTTTTTAATTTCAAGCTACATATATGTTTAAGTGGAATGTGGTGGAAAGAAAAAAACACGTAAAGTTACATTTGAATCAAATGTTAAATCTGTGATGAAAATCGCTTTTTAGATGAATGACTAACAATATAGTTTGTGGAGACTTTTAGTTTTATACTGTATATGGGGGAAAATAGGAATTGTATAGAATATTTTTCAGGTTAGGCAGATTAAATAGTGTTTCATTTGTGAGGTTTGGCTTAAGCATAAAACTGATACTTTATTTTGCTAATTGAAACAAGAAAAACTTGATAATGAGGTTTAGGTTAGAAATTAGGATACACTTCTTCTTAGAAAGAGAAGTCAGGCATTGGAATGGGTTGCCCATGGAGGTGGTGGCATCGCCATCTTCTGGGGTGTTCAAGGAAAGGTTGGACCTGGTGCTTAGGGACATGGTTTAGTGGGTGACATTGGTGGTAGGTGGTTGGACTAGATGATCTTGAGGGTCTTTTCCAACTTTGATTCTGTGATTTTTCACAAACAATTCATATTGATGAAGATGCTTTTTTTTTTTTTTTAATTAGGATTTTAGGAAGATCATATATTTCCATATAACCACACAAACCTGAAAATAAATATATGTGTAACCTAAAGTTTTCATCTTTATAAAGAAGAAAACACCTGCTTCACATTTTAAAGCAGAGATAGCAGTAGCAAGTGTAACAAGATTTAATTAATTAATATTAATTAAACAACATCAAGCTAGAACGTTAATGTTCATAAAGTCTTTGAGATCTTCGTGTCCCAGAACAAAAGACATTCAAAGAAGAATAATTATGTGGTGTGCTTGTCTTGTTAAAATAAAATACCTAACCATCATTTTAAAACTCTCCTAGTGTTTTAATTTGATTTAGCAGCTGTTAAGAATTTTGGAATGTTTACCATGCCATTGGATCTTTCTGTCAGCAAGACCTTGCGTGTCATGTGGTTATCCTGATGAGGATAGTTTTTAAATAAAAAAATCATCAACATAGAAAAGTTTTTTTTCAGGGTTGCTAAATATGCTGTTGCTGACACAGGACCCTAAGGAATTTGCAGTGGAATATTGAAACCAGGTAGCCTGCATGTCACTGTATTCAGCTACAGTAGTAGAGAATAAAATTACTATTCATAATGCAAGCGCTTTATCACTATTCTTGCAAAAAAACTCCCATGAACTTTAAGACCTTGAAAACTAATATGCCAGAAACAATAGTGGTGAGATGGGAAGTGGGAAAAGGTAATTACTGAGCTGTTGTTAAATAAAAACCCTTTTGGGTCCTTGTATCTGGAAATTTAATTTTTATATATATATATATATATATATGAGAGAGAGAGAGGGATACACACACAGACACAAAACAAATCAAAGAGAAGTTGCTAGCTGGAGAGATATCAGAAAAATGTATTTTAAGTCGAATCATTTTAGACTAGAGGGAATATAATTTGGTGTTTCATAGAACCTGTAAAGTTTTATAAACAGTATCAGGAGTTTTGTTAAAATAAATAAAAATGTAAAGCTATTTCAGATAAAGACTTCTCTTTACCCAGGGGAAATTATTTGGTTTTCACTAATTCTGGGACTCCAGAGAAGAGGAGGGAGGGAGAGATGGTAAAGGGGTAAGGAAAAGATGGGATCAACATCCAACATTCCCGTTTCTTTGACTGGCAGTAATCTGATCGACCCTCCTTGGTCATAAATCTCATAAAAGCAAAGTTGTACAACTAGAGATACGTGAAACAAAGTAGAATAGTTTTAGTTGGAATTGGACATCCTCCAGTTAGAGGACCTCTTCCTTTTCTCTGCCTATTTTACTTCTGTTTATTTTGCAGCTGTTTCCCTGTTTTCCCAAGTCTTAGGTATACTCTGTACTGTCAGGCAGTATTTTCCCTTTTATATTCTCCTTGAAGAAAGGAATACACACATGGGAGCTGTGTGAAATGGGGCAAAGTTCAGAGGCAGATTTGGACAAAGAAGGGTAATGTGTTGTTGGTTTTATTGTAGAAGTCTGGCTGTGTATAGGTTTCGCCTTCTTTTGCCTTGGCCATGAACCCCAGGAAACTGTTTCCTTTGCTTCCAGCTATGAGTTTTCTTTATTTGTTTTCTTTAGACTGAGCTGTCATATCAAATTATCAGCAGTTTGTGATAGGTGTCAAGAATCTATTTGATATTTTGTAGACTTCTATGCCTAAGCATACATATATAGGATGTATTTTCTTACATTGTGAAACTCAGATGTGTGTATATATTTTGGACAGAAAGTAAGAAGCCATGCGTTAAGGCAGCGTACTTTGGCTTTTTAAATCTATACAATTTTCCAGTTGATGGTGTTTGCAAACCAGAGAGAAATTCATTTTTGCATATTTTCTTCCCTACTGTCACCTTTTGATGGTTTGAAGGCTCTTCTGTTTTATTAGGTAGCAGTGTCATAATGCATTAATTTGTACCTTTGCAAATATTGAAAGTTATAAGATTTTGTTAGAGAAATACCTAAAATCAGATTTGTAACATTGGTTAGATAGGATTAAATTTTACCTTGCAATCCTGTTGGCCTTAGTTGACCACAGTGCAGATGGAAGTCTTGACAGAAGGAAATACTGATGCAACTTAAGTCAAAAGTTAGAATGGGAAAATATTTTTGAAGTAAACATGCAAATCCCACTCTGAATATTATCTTGCAACCAGAGCTTCAGAAAGCTTTTCAGATGGATACAGCTTCAGCTGTTGTACATTGGCAAACTAAATGAGGAAAAAGTAAGTACAGAATTTCAGGTAGGATCGCTGTCTTTGTGTGTCCTCACATGTTTATTAATCTTCCTGTGTTTAGACTGTACTCAGGAAGAAAAAGGGATCCTTGTTTCACTTCAGAATACAGATACTCATTGTATTATATTTCAAGTACAAAGCATGCAAGCACACCACCACACTAAAATTATTTGCTGTTAGAAGAAAAAAAAAGTCACACACAAAACAACAACAAAAAACAACACTTTGGTCCATTTGCTGCCTCGAAATGCCCTCTAATCTAACCATTAACCATTACAGAATTATATTTGATAGTGGCTCCACCAAATGAGCCATTTTAGAAATGAGGACTGTTTGTGCCAATTAATGCTTCTGTGCATTTGTCATTTAAATACAAACAACACTGAATTTCAGCAGATTACATGTCATTCTACATAGGTTATTACATGAATATTTGTATTCTTTTTAGTTAGTTCCTGTTTGAGAAGGATATGTCCTTGTCTGAATATTGTGAATATCTTCATAACCTCTCCAATAAAGTTTTAAATTAGAACTCCTGGAATACAACCAATATTTTAATGAAGAGACTGATACCTCAGTAAGATTGGTAGGCCTAGCAGGAGCACGTGAAGACTTTGTAATTTATAGATGTCTAAAATCTGTGCTACAGCAACTGTCAAGTCAATTAAAGAACGTAGCGATATGTAATAAAATATATTTTGGGGATCTTTTCTCAGTTGCTCTTTTATAAGTAGATGTGATCTTAGATATTTGCATGACTAAAGTGTTGCTTTAAAATTTCAGTTTAAGTTTGTTTTGCTTGATACTCTTCTGTTACTAACAAATGCCCAATTATAAAAAGGTCTTGATGAACACATCTCAAATGTGGAGAGGACTTGTGGGTGCTGATGCTTACCCAATTGATTGATAAGAGTCAGAACAGGAGCCCGGTGGTGGTATATTTAACCTTCACCTCTTTCCCTCCATTCTGCGTAGTGTACTCTTTTCTAATCTGCTATGAGTTATAATTTTAGACGGTAACAAAACACGTTGTCCTGGCAAATCTACTTAACCACTGAAGTCTAGTAAGTGATTTTGCTTTGTGCAACAACTTTACTACTTCCCCCTTCTCACCCTTGTAAATAATCTGAATAATTTGTATCATCTGAAAAGAGGCAGTATTAAATATACATCCTAGCTGTAAAGTCTGAAAGTGTCCCACCATACCTGGTATATCCTTGTGTTTCACTGTCTTTCATATTGTATATGTATGTTTGTGTGCACACTGAGAAGCATCAGACATCCACTGCAGAGATGATTTAATCCAGTCATACAGTAGTCCAACCAGTTTCCAGCTTCCTGCATTAGAAACTGGGATACTCAATTATTCTACAATATGATCTTAAAATCAGAGGAATGACCTTCTCTGCTGAGACTTCATATGTAACTTTTCACCCAAAGGTATGCGAGATAAATCCTATTGTGGAAAGCAATTCCTGTGGTGGGTACTACGTGCCTGCTTGTGGGTAGCTTGTTCCTGTGGGTGAGTTTTGTGTAGACTGCTTTGAGATTACATCAAGTCATTTTGAGATTACTCAAAATCAGTCTTCTGAATTATCTTTGTTTCTGTTGTTTTGTTCTGTTTGAGATTCAGAGATTGACTGCATTGGTTGTGGTGTAATGACTGTTGAGTTTGCTTTGTATGTCTTGGGAGAGCTACCTAGTAATTCTTCTGATGACCTCTTATGACAATCTCTTGTGCTGTTATGGGTCCACTACACAATATAGTATCTGAAGGCTTGCACTGATAGTACTGTTTTGTTCACACTCTAATTCAGCTTGTGGGGGAGAAAAGAGACATCCTCTTAAATGGCATCAAATAGACCAGTATGATTTGCTTTATTTGCACTGGAGTTAGTTCTTTAATGTTTTAAACAAACAATCAAAAAAATGAACAAAAGTAATCAGTGGCAGCCTTTCTGAAAGATTGTAGTGAACTGGGGGCTTGTTTAAAAAAAAAAAAAAAAGGCAATCAGAAGAAAAACCTTGTGAACCAAAATGGAAATTCCCAAAATAAAGGAGAGAAAAAAAATCCAGTGTTTTTGGCAAAGAGGAGATCATGCCTTTTTTTAAATTTTTATTTTATTTTATTTTTATTCTCTGTTCTAATGAGTCCATTTAACGATGTGCATGCTCTTTCTTATATAAAGTACTGTTTTGAGGGATGTAACACCTTTTTGGATAACAGGCTGTGGACTGTGATTGCTAAGTAAGGTGCATTTAATGCAACATAGCAGTAGACCTACACTGGATTTTTTATGCTAATTTTGTGTTCTGATTTAAGAAATGGAAAATGGAAAATTATATTTGTTTATAGCGTGTATGTTTAAAACTGGCTGTATATCCATTTGCACACAGGTAGGCTGTAGGAGATCAACCTGTGGTTGGTATGAGCAATATTTAACGTAAGCTGTGAATAACATCTGATTCAGTTTGTTGGGAGCAATTGTGATTAGACTTGTATATAGGCAGGGAGAGAGAAGAGGAATGTTGGAGAAACTTGGTTTTCAATTTCCCCCAAATAAACCTTGCCATTAATGATAGAACTGACCAGGTTGAACAGTGTTTCTGCATCAAAATATAAAAATGAAATTCCACTTGTGCTTGCAATATTTATTTAGAGCGTTGGATGATCTATTCCTGAAAATATGTAAGAGAAAATAGTTGTGAATTTAGAATCACAAAGCGGTTAAGTTTGAAGAACACCTTGGGAGATGATCTAGTCCAACCTACCTGCAGGGTCAACTAAAGCTCAGGGCTGTGTCCAGTTGGGTTTTGAGCATCTCCACAGATGAAAACTCCACACCCTCTGTCAGCAAACTTTTCTATCATTTGACCACCCTCACAGAGAGCCATAAGTATAATACAGTATATAGAAATATACAGTATATAGAAAAACACAGTATATAGAAGCTAAGAAATACCATTTAATGTTTATGTCAAGTATTATAAAACAAATTGAGTGATGTGCTATCCTCAAAATCAATGTTACAGAAAGCATGCGTAGTTGCCACATCTTAAATAAAAAACAGTGTGTTCCTAAGAAACATTTGATTAATTCTTCAGAGTAATATCTTCAAATTAATGCTATCGTTTATGCCACAGGAGAAACATAGAAGTGTTTAGTTTGCTTTATGAGTAGTGATGACGGTTTTGTAATTTTCAGTAATTTATTTCTTTTTGCCCAAAGAGCTGGGTTTGTACCGATTAGTATAAATACAGATGCCATAGAAAAGAGGCACACTAACAATTCTTCTTCATATGTCTGTACTTTACGTTACACGTTTAAAAAAAATATATTTATCATAAAACATATTTAGTTGATTCATAGAATGGTTTGGACTGGGAGGGACCTTAAAGCCCACTTAGTTCCAACCTCCCTGCCACAGGCAGGGACACCTTCCACTAGACCAGGTTGCTCAAACGCCCATCTAGCCTGGTCTTAAGCACCTCCAGGTATGGGGCATCCACAACATCTGTACAACCTGTTCTAGTGCCTCACCATTCTCACAGTAAAGAATTTCTTCCTTATCTAATCTAAATCTACTATATTTTAGTTTAAAGCCATTATCCCTTGTCCTGTCTCTACACTCCTTGATGAAGAGTCCCTCTCCTGCTTTTTTTGTAGGCCCCCCGCAGGTACTGGAAGGCCGCTATAAGGTCTCCCTGAAACCTTCTCTTCTCCAGGCTGAACAACCCTGACTCTCTCAGCCTGTCTTCATATGAGAGGTGCTCCGGCCCTCTGATCTGGCCCTCCTCTGGAATTGCTCTTAGAGGTCCATGTACTTCTTATACTGAGGGCTCCAGTGCTCCAGGTGGGTTTTCATGAGGGCAGAGAATTGGGAATTGAGAGGAATCAACCCACTCAGCCTGCCAGCCATGTTGCTCTCGATGCAGCCCTGGATATAGTTGGCTTTCTGGGCTGCAGGTGCACATTCCCAGTTCATGTTGTGCTTCTCATCAGGGCTGCTCTCAATCCATTCTCCACACAGCTTTTATTTGTGCTTGGGGTTGCCCTCGTCCAGATGCAGGACCTTGCACTTGGTCTTGTTGAACTTCATGAGGTTCACACAGGTCCACCTGTCAAGGTCCCTCTGAATGGCATCCCTTCCCTCCAGTGTGTCCACCACTCCACACAGCTTGGTATCATTGGCAAACTTGCTGAGGGTGCACTCAGTCTCACCATCCATGTCACTGGCAAAGTTGTTAAACAGTCCTGGTCCCAGTGCCAACCCCTGAGGGATGCCACTCATCACTTATCTCCATGTGGATATCGAGCCATTGACTGCAACTCTTTGAATGGAACCATCCAGCCAGTTCCTTATCCACTGAGTGGTCCATCCATCAAATCCACGTCTCTCCAATTTAGAGACAAGGCTCTCATGGGGGACAGTGTCAAATGCTTTGCATAAGCCCAGGTAGGTAATGTCAGTTGCTCTTCCCCTATCCACCAGTGCTGTAAACCCATCATAGAAGGCCACCAGATTTGTCAGGCACGATTTGCCCTTAGTGATGCCATGTTGCCTGTCACCAATCACCTCCTTATTTTCCGTGTGCCTTAGCACAGTTTCCAGGAGGATCTGCTCCGGGACCTTGCCAGGCACAGAGGTGAGATTGTCTGGCCTGTAGTTCCCTGTGTCTTCCTTTTCTTTCTTTTTTTTTTTTTTTTAATGGGGGTTATATTTCCCCTCTTCCAGTCAGTGGGAATTTCACTGGACTGCCATGGCTTATCAAATATGATGACCAGAGGCTTAGCAACATCCCCCAGTTCATTCAGGACCATAGATGCATCTCATCTGGTCCCATGGACTTGTGCACCTTCAGGTTCCTTAGCTGGTCTTGAACCTGATCTTCTCCTACAGTGGGTGGTTCTTTATTCTCTCTGTCCCTGCCTTTGCCTTCTGAGTTTTGGGCTATGTGGTTAGAGTTCTTGCTGGTGAAGACTGAGGCAAAAAATTCTTCATTGATTCTTCAATGTTATTTCTAATGTGGTTAGGAAGCAAGAATTTTTGACAGTTATTGTTTCCCTATTGTTTCCCTTAAATGTAAAGCTGAAATTTCTTCTGCAAATCAAGCTCTAAAACCTTAGAATGATTATGTTGACAGTTTCAAAAAATATCCGCAGTGTGGAAATACATTATATATATCTGAGTCAACAGAAAACATAGTTTATCAACCAGGAGTTAATTCATTTTATGCTCTTACCTACACTTGAAATAATGTACTACCATCAGACGTTTTTTATTTTGATAAAAATGTAGTTTCAAGAAGAAAACTGTTTTCTGTTTTTTTATTTTTATTAATAAATCAGTTACTCTGTAAAAATATTGAACACTTTATTATTGTTATGTGGTCTGCATATTCTGACATTATAAAAGGTAATGAATGCTTTTTGGTTCCAATGCTGTATCATAATTTTTCAGTAGCTATTCAAAATCAGAGTATGGACAATTAAAATAATTTTCATGTTTACTCTAAAGTAACTGTTATGAAGAGAAAACAGGAAAGAGAGAAGGTTAGGAATACCACAGTCTATGCAATGTATGAATTCAGTTCATGTTACAGAAAAAACTTGTGGTTCATAAATAAGAGCTGCTCTAACTATTGGCAGTTCTAGACATACCTGCAAAAATCTATTCATCAGTAAGTTACTTCGTATAAAAACTTTTCCATTTTAAGATCAATAAAGGTAGGGTATCAACCTTATCAGACCTATAAGGATTCATCAGTGAACTCTGTTATTGGTACAAACACCCTTCTCCAAAGCCATGCTAATTTGAATTCAGTAAGATGTTGTGATGAAGTAATGAATGAGCAAGCTTTTTTTCTTATAAGGGATGAAGTAATGAATGAGCAAGCTTTTTTTCTTGGTAGAGGTACTTAGAAGAGCTATGCATGAAAGCCCTTAATTTGAATATGTGGATAGGGCTTGATTTTGTTTTCCCTTCTGACCACCAGTTAATTACAACAGGTTTTATCTGAATATCCTAATAGTTTTAGTTAAAAGTCTCTTCTGTATTTTAGAACATCCTTTATTTATATTCAGTAACAGAAGCAAAGCAAAGCTAAGCAAGAGTTTGACATAGCCTGCTTTAGAGAGAAAAGAATTAAAAAAAAAAAAAAAAAAAGTATATCTGTGATTCTTTCTGCAATCCCTCTGATTTAAACCTGGAAAGAATGAAATTGAGTCTTCATAGTCTGAGTCTTCAGATGTCTTCATAATGAGAGCTCTTCCTCTCCTTCCCCTTTCCCACCTTTTATTGCTGAGTGTGTCACCACATAGTACGGAATATCCCTTTGGCCAGTTTAGGTCAACTGCCCTGGTGATGTCCCCTCCCCACTTCTTGCCCACCCCCCAGGCAACTGGCTCCTGGGGGTCTTTGGAGAGAGTCTTGATGCTGTGGCAGCATTGCTCATCAACAGACAAAACATTGGTGTGATACCAGTGCTGTTCTAGCTGCAGGTGCAGAGCACAGCACCGTATGGGCCACTGCAGGGAACGTTAACTCCATCCCAGCCAGACATAGTACACTATTAGAAAAGATTTTCTACTGTATGTCAAGTCTCGTAACTTGTCCCACCTTTTACATGTTTTTTTCTATGGAAATTTTCCTTTGTGTAATTGTCCATGGTAAAGAAATGCATATAATAGTTTAAGAAGGGTTGACATCAAGAATTGTCGTTAATTTTGGTATTGCAACCTCAATTTTTACAAAGAAAAACCCTCTTAATTTGTCATGTACTTCATAAAATGTATCATTCTTGGTGTCTTTCACAATGCATATATGAGTAGTAGCTTTTTATAGATAAAATTCATGCACTGCCAGTCTGCATTGAAGAACTTGAGATAATGCAATCACAATTAGCTTCAGTTTATAGTCGTATCTATTTTATTGCAACTTTAGATAGAGATTGAATGTACTGAAATGAAAAGAGAAAATGTAACTGTGTTCAAATGACCTGAATTCTACCAGTGTTCCTGAACCTGGTGTTTCATGATTGTATCTTGATGGATCCCACTTTATCTCAGCTGTTTATTTAGAGCATCCGGATTGCTTTTTAGAGGCTCTCAGGAAATGCTGACCTTTTCTCCATTGACCAAATGCATGAAGTTACCACAATATTTCCCTGGGTGAAAAAACAAGAATATTGTGTTGAGAAACACATACATTTTTTACAGGTTTTCTTGCATATTGCAACCCCAACACTGAAGCTTTTAAGTGATTTAAATATATCTGACTTAATTTGAGGAATTATAAGCCATTGTGTGTTAGGATTAATTTACTGACTTTTTTTTTCCTCTCTAATTTTTGAATTCCTCTCTAATTTTTTTTAGAAAAATCTTTATTTAAAGCTTTTGAGACCTACTGCTTACTATTTAACTATAATTTTATCTTTGTCGTTTTGGTCTATAAAACCACTGTACCTTGTGACTAGCTGCATCTGCAAACTCCACAGGGAGGGGTGGGGGGAATGTGAATGAACTGATCCTGTCCAGAGGTACTTAGCCCAAAGATACTGGTAGAAAACCTCTGTTTCAAGAGTGGGGTTAGTATAACAGTAGCTAAAATAATGGGCTGCAATTGTTTTTAGGTATGTGTATGCTAGATGTTACTTTTATAATTTTATCTAGGTTTTGTCCAGGGCAAAGGGATGCTGTTCACAATAAGACTAACCGTATTGTTTCATGCAGGCTTGTAATACTATTTATATAAGCATTTGCTCTCCTCAGAAAAGTGTTTCATCAGCAGCTGTAATCCATACTTGAACTACTTAGGGCAGGAATACCCAGCTTCTAGGTGATTGAGATCAGGCTGAGTTAGAGTTTTGGCTAGGTTACAGAAGTTAATGAAACATTGTGTTGCAGCTGGATGGAAACGTCCCAAGCCCAGGGATCAGCAGTTAATTTTGATACAGAAGATCAAGAATGGGATTAGCAGTGTGATAGGATGAAAGTATAGTTGATATTATTTACCGTATCTGACATTTCTGTTTGAAGGCATACCTTAATTTCTTTTCCAGTTACCGTATGTTTGTTCATTTCTGTGTGATATTACTCCCAGCATAGTTCGTCTAAAATGAGGATCTGTCAAAATGAATGATAGTCATGTGGAAGATGGTGACTTGGGCTACTTTCTGAGAGGCGCAAGATTTCTGCGGAAAGCATTTCAGAATTACTTAGAGGCCTCATCCAAATTGAAAGCGTTAGAGAATCTAATTGTATTTTATTTTTCTTTTTCTTATTGTATTGTATTTTTCTTTTACCACAGTTTAGAAAACTTTTTTGGTCTTTGATCTGTGCAATACACTTCTTTGCTACCTTTGCCTTCTTATATGTTTGAAGGGAACAAGATGAATGGTGTGAGAAAAGATGAGTGTTCAAAAATTAGTTGTCTTGAGGCTCAATATCTGTTTCATTGAGCCTTTTTAGTTGATCAGTGCCTTATCTGCTATTGCACACACATCAGGAGAACATCTGGTGTTTATGAGCAGCTTCATAATTTAGAGCTTTAGCTTACACTTACATGCAGTCTGTTGTTCAGATATTTCACTAAACTATTGTTAATAAATAAAATGTTTGTGTTGTTTGCTAGTAGTGTTTCTGTCTCGCAGTATAGTGTGTAGGCACATGAACTATTTGGATTAGATCTGCATTCCGGATCAGTCTGCCTATAGCAGCAGGGTTTTCTCCTTTGGAATCTACTTTGATTTCTTGAATCTATCACAAATGAATACAAATGTATTATGTATTTAAATAATTAATTTTCATAACTAGGGAAAGTATTAAATGATCTGAGTGTAGCTATGTAATATTAAAAAAAAAAAAAACACTTTTATTTACCTTTAAGTCAAAGTCTCAGATAAGCATGATCTGATGATCTGAGTTAAAACATTTTAAAGCATAAACAAGATTTTATATCAAATACACTTGTATGGTTAAAAAACAAACAAAAACACATAATGTTTTTCTTTGTGTAATAGGTGAGGAAAAGAAAATTATGATTTTGGGCCACATTCAAAACAAACCCTAAATGCATTTAATTAGCTAACTTGACTTAGTATTCCTCACACAATTCGTGTATAAAATGATTTGTCAAAATGTGAGATTTGTCTGGAAGGTGGTGATTTTGACTAATTCCTGAGGGATGCAGAAGTTCTGAAGAAAACATTTCAAAATTATTAAGAATAAGTATTAATATATTTATTAACAACAATGGCTGTACGAGTTACTCACCATACATTATGTTTTTGATGTCTGTCCAAATGACAAAATTGCAATTCTGAGTTATACCATCTGAATAATATGATTTGTTATTACATCAGTAACATTTTCTATGCATACAGTAAGCAGAGTTCTGATCGTTATGATGTCCAAATCCAAAAGGAAGACAACTGAATTATTTCTTCATAAAAATTTCCATTTAGAGAAATATTACTGAAAATGCTTTTGATGGAGTTTGGATCTAAAAATCAGTTTATATTAAACTGTAAATATATATTAAAAGAAAATAATATATATTAAATACATTAATATATAACTATTTAGTTAAAATAGATTAAAAAGAAATATATCAAAATGCATGCACAGAAAAGCAGATTTTTTTTCATACTGAGATATTTCAAAACAAACAAAAGAACAACAACAGTGGCAAGGTGGCTTAGGCAGCAGCATATCTTGAACAGTGTTTTAAGCTATTCTCATGAATTTCAGGTTTCCTTTCTTAATATTTTTTACATTCCAGTTTGATTTTGGTCTAGAACAGCAACAGGAAAAAAAAAAAAATCAGTAAAAATGCTGAGATTATGAAAGATGGTAACAATAAACTTTGTGAACAGTGAAATTTAGTGTTGTCAAAATGAATGCTATTTGATGAGGATATTCCTCAGGAAAAACTTTCAGTAGCATAAATTTCTCGTATTTTAAGATTCAGAAATGCATATATGCTTATACAGCATCTGAATATGTAGAACCAGAAGAGGTTATTTACTTTGCTATACATGACTATTTCAGTGCCTTTTTTTTTTCATCAGCACTTTAATACAAATTTGTAAACACCAAAATTGTTCGTATAAATACGTGTGTTCTGTAGAGTGAGAGAAACCAAGAAGATTCAACTTCTGGTGAGAACTGTGAAAGTGTTCATGCAACATAGGAGCCTGTTTGAGAGGTTCAGAGACTATTTGAGGCAAAAAGAGTAAGGACTGGTGAAGTGATCACTTTAGAAAATACTGTGTAGCCATAGATTATATTCCTAAAAAATACAGAGGAAAAAAATGCTTGAACTTTATTCAGAACATTGAATTTAAGTAAGAAACATTGTTGCCTAACTGTATGTTCTGATGCTATCATAACAGGGCAAAAACATAAAAGTAGTTCTATGCTTCATTTACTGATAACATGGGCGATGTTGCCGTCTATATTTTAGTAACTTATATTTTTTTCAGATATTCCAAGTAGTATGTGTACACGCATGAGTTCTTTATGACTTTGTGGATAGGACTTTGAAATATATGTGAAGATTACAGGGCATCCATTACTGCTAAGTCCATTTCCTTTGCAAATATTGATCTAATTGAAAAACTCAGTAACCGCGGCACAAATATTCAATTCTGTATCTCATGCTCAGATAAAGAAATAACGTGGTTAAATTTGTTTTTATAGCTCGGGCATTTTGCTTACCAAAAAAAAAAAAAATTAGGAAGTATCAAGGGTTAAAAAGAGTATTGCTGTATTAATTAGGAACAGTAATGAAAAACTAAGACTTGTTTTGGAAGTATATGTGTATAGATAAAGGATTTTTGTTTGTTTAATAAAATGATTAATAGAGTTTTGCAGATAGTACACTCAAAGCTATTAAATAATTGAATTTATATGCAATATAAATACCAGGTTGCCATGACATTATAGATCCTTCAGAGGCTGTTGCTACTGAAACTGCTGCTATTAAGACTGTGTGCTCTAAATAGAGACTGCATTACTGTTTTCCAAATGACAACAATGAATTTTTAGAACCTTTTTAATTAGTTTCTTAACACTTTTTACAGTAAAATGTCAAATAGAAGTAAAATATAACAAAATGAGTTAGTGTTTGTGTGCATACAAACACTAAGGAAGAGCATGGTTACAAGGAACTATGACTAATACTTAAAAAGAATTAAAGGACAGCTCATAAATTGTCTTATTAAAAGTTTTTTTTGTTTGTTTGTTCGTTTTTTCTTCTGTGGAGTTGAAACTCAGGCTGAGCAGCAATATTTCTGGGAATAGAGCAACTGTGAATGCTCCCTGAGGGCCTGAAACTGAAGAACCAAAGCTTTATGTCTTTACCTCTATATCTCTCTTGTCTTAGAAATTAAATCTTTTGCAAACCCTTTAATGTCAGGTTGAAAATGACACTGATGCAAGATTTATTTATTTTAATTTAATCCCAAACAAAACATTCTCCCAAACCAATTTTAAATGCTATCTTTTTAAAGCCATAAGGAAGGTAGTTTTCATTTTCCAAAGGTAAGACCTCTGATGAGACAGTCTTGGTCTTCTATAATGTGCTGTCACTTACAGCGCTTCCCAACAAAACAGTTACCTGCTTAGGGCTTCCTAACTGTTGTGTGCCTGTGCAGCTTAAGATAGACTTCATTTTCCTAATGAACCCATCACATTTATGGTCTTTGGAATGTCAGAATTGATCCAAGGATGATCATTTGCCTTTGGTCAGCTGAAGGAATAGTTTCCCATTGCAAACATTGTAAGCTTTATTGTCATATTTCCATTTCAGCACCCTCCTTTCCTCAAGATGAGTGTGCCACAGACACAGACGTTCCTGTCAGCCATTTTGCTGGGATCTCTGTATAGGGAAGAACGTTGACCAGAGTGCTACAAATTCTTCTCACGCACTGCAGTTTCTTGTGGCAGGTTTTGCAAGGGTGAACTTTCTCCCTTCATCTCTCGCAAAAATGTGAATTATCATGCATGTTAATTTCTGTGTTACGATACAAACAGTGTTGCTGTAACCTAAAGACCCTTATTGGAAATCAGGACTGCTCAGAAGCAGCAGATCCTTTGAGGATGGCAGTTCTTGGCTGCCTTATGTTGGCCATATTTTTTATCAAGGTGGTCAGTTCAAAACTATTTGCTTGTGGGAAAAGGTTTTTGCCTGAAACAGCATAGAATGTTGCAAATCGGTAAGGTGTAGGCAAAGCCCAATGAGAGACTTTTATAGGCAGGGAATGGCATTTTGTTTCACAACAAAATCGATGTCACTTACTGACCCTCACACCCACATACCCCCGAGCACTAGGATGTGTGTTCCCAGTGCTTTTGGCTGGCACCCAGCTGCCCAGACACTTGTACCTGGACAGCCTGTCCAGGTCTGTCCATTGAACACTGGGGAGCACGAGGTTGTTGGTGCTGAGCCCTGCTGTCTCCTTCCCCTAGGCCCTACTGGAGGATGCCCGTGAGCATGGGGGACCCTCTGTGTCCCCTGTTGGACCTGACCGTACTGCAAGCTGTACAGATTTCCTTGCTGTCCACCTGCCCGGCTGTCCAGAGGAGTCACACATGATGTGTGTGTGGTTCAACTAAGTAGCTTAGAAGGACCTTACAAGGACCCTTAGATAAAGCTAAATTTCTCTGAGGTTTGCAGAGATGCTATTGGACACTCTCTCCTATAACACTGCTTCTGGGCATTTTCATGGAAGTTTCTGTCAGCCTTGACCTTCAGTAGTTCTCCTCTTAACTTCCTCAAGTAGGGTGCTAGAACTAAAAGCTTCTTCCTGTGAAGTCAATTCTTTCTTTAGTGGCAGCTTAATAGGAACTTTCAACAGAGCCTGCTGTTATGAGTGTATCTCCTTGGAGGGATTCATTTTGGACAGACAAATCACAATAGCTACAGCTGAAGTCTTTGCACTCTGACTGATAGTTAATCTAAAAGGAGGCTTTTAATTCTGTTTCTTTTGGAAGATCTATCCCTAAAAGACATGTACTCATTTGTTGTGCTAGACACACAGGAACACAGTGAAGATGCAAGGGATATGATTTAATTAGGCTTCAGCTGTACAAACTCATCTGGGAAGTATCCAGCACTAATTCAAACAGGGCAGGTCATGATTCTTCTCTGGTGGAAGTCTGGATTGCTTCCTGATTAATGTTATTGTCCACCTGTTGAAGAAGTGACCTGGTACCAAAAGCCTTGCATACCACCAGGATGCTGGCGTTTTTTAATTTCTGATGCAGCCACTCTCTTTGTTGGGGTGGGAGGGAAAAGGAGGGGAAAAGCACTATGATGATGGTATGAGGATTAGATTTGTTATCTTGTCTTGAGAAGTTAAAAAATTAAACCAATACACCTTCTGAAAAACAGTCACTTGTCACTGCTTTATTAGAATGCTTAGCAATATTTCCCAACATCTAAGAATAAAAGCCAGTCTATGCCAACATTGCTGTAGGGAGATTAAACCATAACTGAAACTAAAACCAAGGTCCTGATCATATTTCTTTGGCAGCCTGGAGCCAGTAAGCAGAAAATAGACATTTCCTTACGTGTCTGCTTTTTCCCTCAATGTAACAGAGCAAGTAACTGTAAAGTATTTGTTTCCCCCAAAGAAATAGTTATTCTGTTCCCGTGGTTTCTGCACCCCCACAGCTGTTTCTGTCTGAACTTTTCTCTTAAATGAAGCAATTTCAACAGTGGCTGGTGTGGTTGAAGTTTGTACTGTTAACTGATTAAAAAAGGGGGGGGGGGGGGGGGGGGCATAAAAATGCTAGGTTGCGATTGTTTTATTATTTGTATTATCATTACAGTCTTTGTGGAGGGTAAGAGGAATGTGGAGCAGGTAGTGACTCTGAAAGTGATATATTAAAATTTAGAGTAGGTTTACTGAATGAAATAGAAATTTAAGACAGAATTGAACACTCACAAATCTCTGTAATATTTAGGCATTTTATATTGACGTGACTTGTGTTACACTTTTTATGTCTTTATGAAGAAAAACTCACTCTTTCCTAAATTAACATAAATGCCATAGCTTTACAGGAAACACTCAAAAGGAAAGGCAATATTTCCTACAGAAACAAAGTTTCAGTTTAAATAATAAATCAGAAGACTGTCCTCCACTGAGTTCATAGAACTACCTCAGTGGAACTCCTATTATGAGGGTGTTTGCTTTCTACAGAATTTTGGTTCATTAGAGATAACATCTGGTCAGCCCTAAGAAGTTTGTCTTACTTCAAAAATGTTTTTATAGGAGACTCTTCACAAAGGCAAATATTTCCATTGGCAAGTGGTTCTAAACAGAGGATAATGGATTCATCTGTCGAGGGAAATAATATACATATTCAATCTCTTGCTCACCAAAGTAATAAGGGTTTCACATAAATGTGAAAAGAAGGGAATATAACAGATGTCTTTAGGCTTGTTTAATGCTTTCTCCATATTTTTCAACACTAGGCATGTAAGTGCTGTGTATATGTAGCCTCTAATATTGACACGAAATTTAGTAACTCAGTATAAAATTGGTTCTGCTAAAAATCCTATTAACGCTTCTGTTGCACATACTATTTTTGAGGACTTTGTTTCATTTATTCCTCCATTCGTGCTAAAATGCCCACGACAATATTACTAGTCTCACACAGAATCTTGTCATATATCTGCCTATGCTCATTGCTGGAACACTTAGCTTGGTGATTGCAGAGATAGGTACATCGGATTCAATTTTAAATCTGTTTCATCCATTGAGATTTAGCTTTCCATTCAGTGATCTTGTGTTATTTAAAGGTATCTTGCGTCAAGAATATCAAATTATCTGTCAATTAGATAGCTTTCACTGATCCTAAATTTTGGCTTGTTGAAAAATGTGATTTTAATCTATCTTATGCTTTGCTCTTTTTGCTGGATGTTGTTTTCAACATTGGTTTGGTTTTGTCATGTCACCGCTTTTTTTTTATTATTATTATTTCATTTTATAGGATTTCTTTAGTCCAACACAATTGTAATTCATTCTTCTGTTAGTTTTCACTGCTTTACTAGATTTTTTCCCATTTACTGTCACTGTATTGGTATTACAGAATGGAATCCCTTCTGTTAAATATAATAGT
Source organism: Anser anser (assembly GCF_964211835.1). NCBI lineage: Eukaryota > Metazoa > Chordata > Aves > Anseriformes > Anatidae > Anser > Anser anser. Next base: position 39,816,737 of record NC_139724.1, on the reverse strand, counting down.
AGTCTTTTACCAAGCAGAATAATCTGTATGTATACATGTAATATACAGAGATGCCCATTTGGGGAAAACATTATCAGAAGGTTATTAAAATTGTAAAGTAAGGCATTTAAAATGTAGGAAATGCCAAAATGAAGATTTTTCATGCAAGCCTAATTGGCCTCTCTATGTATATTGTCCTCTTAATTAGATGATCGTTCTCTATTTTTCACTTTTATAGTCAATGCACAGGGCACACTGCATTCCTATATGTGCAAATATTCACAGTTTTGTCAGAATCATCCAGTAGACATGAAGGGTGATGGTGGTAGAAAAGTCAGGAGCTACAGCATTGCATGTGATTGTAAGGCTCTCACCCGTTGGGGATTCATGCAGTTGTGTTGGGAGTGGAAGAACTCAGTTGGGAGCCTGGTGTATTGTCTGGGGAACCTCACCTGAGAGGTTGGGTGTACACAGAAGCATGCCTGTCTGAGGGAATGGCATTTATTTCACCTGCTTCAACATGTTTCAAGGCTGATAAAATGACACTCACCACTAGGGAACAACCAGCAAACAACTCCAGGGGAGAATTTCCAAGCAAGTTAATACTGCCCTCATTTTAGAGGTGTAGAAGTTAGACCCTGAAAACTTTTGTACACAAAGTTAGTAAGCCACAGAACATAATTGTCTGGAGTAAGTTATATTGTATGTTTAAAGAATTGCCCTCCTTGTCTTTGAGTGTAACTCTGAATAGTCCATAGTTCCATCAGATCTTTACCTCCCAGAGTAAGCACCCGGAAAAATGAATTAATGCATACTTTCAATAACTTGGATTCATATCCAGTACTAAGTGGCACCTTCATAGGATAAAGTCCAGGTTTCTAATACAGCGTTTGGCTATATTAATGCTTCAAGTAGTTAACAGCACAGCCTGTGAGATAAATTGGTGTCAGTAATTTATTATTTTCCTTTGTGTGCATTTGTTAATATCTCAGGAGCAAGAAGCTTATTTTTCCACTGAGACCAAAACCAATTTCCTAGTTAATGGAGGAATGCAGTTACTCTTGAACCTCATTAAATTCCAAAATCTGGAACAGACATTTGCTGTCTTTGGTTAATCTCTGATACCATCTCTTGACCTCGTCTTGCCTCTGATTTCAGCAGCCTTCCCTTTTTCTGTCAGTATTGTCTTATGATTCCAGTCCCATCCTTTCCCAACTTCATCTGTTCCTTAAATTTGCATGAATATATATATATTTATATATGTTAAATAAAACCTCCTGGTTTTTCAGTGAAACGGCATTTGTTAAAATTCAATGGGAATGGATAGAGTTTTTCATTGTCATTTTCTGCTTTGCTAATAGTTTCTCAAAGCAAAATTCAGATGCTTTTTTTTTTCCAGTTCTAATCCCTATTTATCAATTTTCATACTAAAACTATTGCTTTGTGAGCTTTGCAGTCTTAGCATTTATAGTCTGTGTGCCTCTTTCTACTCTTTCTGAAGCTAACTGTTCAAAAATGCAACCACGAAAAATATGAGAAACATATGCTAGCATCATTTTAAGAACTACCTTGTTTACCTTATCCCTCTTAATACAGAGAGGAAACTCCTGTATAATTCTGATGTTTAATAAATGATATGATATGTGGTGAATGAGACTGCTTGGAAAAAAATGGTTTATTATTAAGTCCATAATGAAACAAAAGATATGTACTTACTGCTCGGGGGGTTTCAAATATTTCTTCTTCATGGTACATGCCACATTGTAAAATATTATGTTGTAGATATCTCCTTTTGCACTTTGTTTAAGAACACATAAGTCTCCCAGTGAAAACAAACAAAAAAATGTTTAACTTCAATTTTGTAGAGGGTGAGGAGAGGAAAAGCAAAGTTTTCTGTTGTTTTTGTTGTTTGTTTGGTTTTTTGTTTGTTTTTCTTTTCCTTAATAGTTTTAATATCTAATATCTCACTCAGATACAGTGGTCTCTTCATTCTGTTGAGAAGCATGAATACAGCAGTTGACCTGAGGTATTTTGGAAATACACATAGTTATGTGAAACAGATGAAATTTTCCTACACCATGTTCCTAAGCGAACACAGCAATTGCAGATGTTTCCAGTTCACGCTTGGATAACATGTGCTCCTTTCAATTAATAAGTATTACTAAAATAATTTGAAGCAAGACTTTTGTCCTTAAAAATATAACTAATATAAGGATCAAATATGTCTAACTTCTGTCTCTTAAAAATTATGCATGGACATGTTTTGCAAGTATGTATGAAACCATAATGTGAAGATCAAGAACTCTGTTAGATGCATGATTTTCCCATGTAGCGTGCTTGCGTTAGAGCACTATATAACTCTGAATGAAAACATGCTAATTTAGGGTTGTTTAAAGACAGCATAGAGGGAATAAAGAGAAAAGGTATGTGCTCTTTATTCTTCATTTTTCTAAAACTTAGTTAACCTAGAATTATCAGGAATTCTTGCCTTTACTCACACTGCCGCCCCTTGAAGCCTCTCATGAAATGTCGTGTCATCTTCCCATCACCCTCCCCTCCGATGCCACCTCCCAAAGAAATTATTAAAGATGATTTTCTGGACTGTAGTGCATAAATTCATTCTGTTTCCTACTTCACGTTTGCAGGTTCTTTTCTGCAGCTGTTCTTCTTTCCCTAAGCAGATCAGTAGTTTTCTGTTTATATTTGCATGGTGTATCCGTTGCTTCTACAAGGGAGGATTAGTAAAAAAACAGTTGATACTACATTTTGTTTGGTTGGTTTTTGTCTTCATTATTCTTGTATCTACTTTGAGCTTGTGCCAAAAGTATACAATAGGGTGTTACATGCTTCTCAGACAAGTTACAACATTAATTTGTGAAACAGTTCTAAGCAGGATTATCAAACTAGGACTCATGACTCTTTTTTTCTAACTAAATCTTTAACTATTTTTTTTTTCACATTAGCCAGAAAAATCAGGAATGATGCATTACGGGGGTGGATTCAGTTCTGGTGAGATGAATCCTGGTGTCTGCTTCAGAAGGTTCATTGCCTTTTTATAAGTAGCCTTTCAATCTGTTTGAAGTATTTAAAATCATTTCCTTCCCTTTAGAAATAAGTTTTGCTGCTGAATTGTGTTATACAGAAATGAGTCGATTTATGTAAATGACTTTTCTGCATGGTGGAGATAAAATAAAAAATAAAAAAAATAACAGTTTCAGACATCTGTGATAGAATTTCTAAATGAAACAACTGGAACAGTTAACTGAAAAATTTGAGAAAAAATAATACATGCTCACCTTTTAATTCTTTAAGTTTAAATGTAAGCTGCTACTTCAAAATGCAGGACTAAATTTAACACCTTTGAAGTTTTAAATCACCATTTTGCTTTTAAATATGTAAATTGTTTGAGTTAATCAAACTTTTTTCTTTGATTTCCTGATTTCCAATTAAATAAACAAAACTACATAATATAATACTATTCTTGGGCAGTTCTTGCAGAAGAAAACTACCCTACCATTGGAAAGTAGTATTGAAAGTCTGGCAAGTACCAGATCAGCATTTTAAACTAAAAAACTCCATCTTGTTTCTCCTCTGTATATTTCTGTGGAACTTTCTTCAAAACATAGAAGTTCCTGGTCTAAGGCCTCAGGCCCCTGAGTCTTGGGTGAAAGTAGCTCATTTTTTCAAACACTTTCACCAAGCATTTAAGTATTTGTTTTCAAGAATTTTGAAGTGTTTAGAGGGTGCTTGTAAAACAGAGCCGTTCAAGGACACCTCAATTGGCTTGGGAGATTCAGAGATTCAAAACTAATATTAACATAGATATGTAGAAGTAGTGTGCTGTGCATACTAGTTGGCTCTGATAAGTGGAAATGATTAGTTCAGGCACAGTGTTGTACTAGAAAAACGCATTATATCTAGAAGATAAGATGTTATGTCTGCCCACTCCAGTGCTATGATATATTGCTCATTAAGGTAGAGTTGACTCATGCCCAGCTCTATACAGTATGTGCAGTACAGGCTGTGGAGTCTCCTTCTCTGGAGATATTCAAAACCTGCCTGGACACAATTTGGTACAACGTGCTCTAGGTGACCCTTCTTGGGGGGTTGTACTATGTGATCTCCAGAGGTCCCTTCCAACCATTCCATGATTCCGTAATGCAGTCCTGTCCTAAAGAGTAGAGGTATGTTACACCTAAGCATCCAAGTCCTTTAGGTCTTCGGTTTTTATCTTCTTTCTTGGTAGCTGCCCCATCGACCATTTCTTCATCAGTCTTTCTGTTGCTGATGTTTCATTATCAGCACGTGTCTCTTCCTTGCTAGTGTCCATCTAGGAATGCTTATTCAACTACTTGTGAAATAGGCAACTGGAAACCTAGAGCAGATTTTATTTTTGCACATATGTTAGGTGTTTTCCTGTACTCTAAGAAATTCATGTACGCTCACAGATCTAGTCTGGAATATGTCTGATGGTATGTTGATGGATTAATTTTTCTTGTTTTTCCTTCTATTTTTCTTTAAGCCTTAAAATGTCTTCTCCGGAGCTACTTTTTCCACATAGAATATACATTTTTTGCAAGTTACTGACCACCTTTTATGTGTAATGAAGATGTGTAATTTCAATGTGCAATTGAAAACTGAAAATGTGATCAATAAGTTCTTAACAAGTTCAGATAAATACATTAGGATTACTTTTCTCCTGTCCCTCTGAATTTTATTTGAATTGTTTCAGTACCTTCCCTCTGAACAGAAAATACCTTCTCAAACAGCTCAGTTTTCAGGCCGATAACTTAAGTAGGTAAAATCATCTAAAGTTAGAAGATTGCATAACCACAAAGCCATATTTCAAGATCTTTAGCAACTATCTGTCAAGTGTAGAATAAGCAGTATAGATGTCATTGTTGATTCAGAATTATAAGCACCTGTTTATTTATTGTTTTATTAATTCAGTGTAAGCTTTCTTCTTATTATTTATTTATTTTCAGTTCAGGGTAGAAATAAGATTTGACTTCAATTTTCACTCCTGTTTGCTGTTGCTTCTTGTTCATTGTCTTTTCCTTTTGCAACATATGTTGATGTAACGAAGTAGGTATGAAACCTACGGAGTCTCTAACATGTACTTTTTCCTTATTTGTCTTCCTTTTTCTGTCTCTTCTTCTCATGCAAAATCATTTGTTCTCTTATTTTTTTAGGTGTAATTTTCTTAGGGAAAAAACAGCTTACATAAATGTAAAAGTACAATTAAAAATTCAGTAGAGTTGAGTTTTAATCAATTATTATTATATTAGTTCTTACTAATCATCCGCTTGTGAGGCTTAGAAGAAAGATGTCTTTTAGTTAACTCTGAAGAGGAAAATTTGAAATTCTTTTCACTACTCAGAACTGTACTAACATGAATATATAAAGATGATTGTTTGGAAGCCCTGAGTTAGCCTTTAAACTCTGTGAAAGAATAACTTGGTCAGGTTATTTTTGGTTAGTAAATCATCTTGTCTAAACCACACATGCAAAAGAGATAAGTTTAGTAGGGAGAAGAAATATCATTATTAAATCAGATGATATAATTGGGGAGAAGTGCAGAAAGATTTTCAGGCACACAACCTCATTTTCCTTACCAATGACAGTGAAGGTATTTATGGATAACATTTTTCTGAATCGGAAAATAGCCTGTATGATCTCTTATTTTGTATTAAATCAGGTTTCTTGTTTTATCTATTATCTTGAACCATTAATATCATGTTCTGTATCCTTTATTTTGTCCTAGTGGGATTTTCAGTTTATCAAAAAGTGCTAGAACTGGTCACTTTTGTAATCAGAGGGTTTGATCATACTAAAATATATAGTCAGTGGTACAACTTTGAGGTATACAAACTCGTTTTAAGTTGACTATTCCAGTAACCAAAGGTAGAAAGGATAAATTGCCTCTTTTTGTAGCTCTGAGCAGTATTGAAATGTGCAAATTTACGCGAAGGAGTCTAGTTATAGCATAGCAACAATTTTTGAAGAAAACTTCCATTTATCTATTCATATCATCTTTCCACACCATGCCTAAAGAGTAATAATGAAAATTAACTACATTTTTTTCATCTTTTTCATCAAGTAATTAACACCAACTGCCCTATCCACTGCTGAAAAAAAGTAAGTCCATTAAGTACATCTTGGGTAAGATAACCCATTTTCAAAACCATATTATTACTCCTGCATAATCCTTGAGAAGATTTAAAAAAATAAAAAAAAAATATTAAAAAAAATCTTTTAATTCTTTGGCCTCCTCCAAAATCAACATAAACATAAAAATATCTGTTTTGAAAAATATTTTTAAAATCTTGTAAATAGGTGAGTTCAGTTTGCCTGAAAAGCTGTATCTTTTATCAGTCCATCTGGAAAAAAAAAAAGTAATCAAGTTTTAGTAATAATCATTATTGTAATAATCATTGTATTATTCTCTCAGAATATGACTGTGCTGTTCAGACAGTGTAGCTGAGCAAAGATTTCAGGAGAGAAAAAAAAAAAAGTATGTAGAAGCTACCAAAACTAAAAAGATGGGTTAGACTTTTGGTCTTATATTTTACTGAAGTCCACATTTTTCATATCTAGAAAACAAAAAGCTACTTACAAGTGGCTAGTAGCCTGGACAACAGTGTCGTGTGCCTCCTCTTAGACAAAACATGGGAAATAAAAGATATAATTCAGGTTAGAAGCAGTAACTCTTGTGAAAGGTTTTTTATTTAGTAAAACAAAACATCAGAAGAAAAGATGAGCTATTTTTCAGATAAAAATAGGCTGTTAAAAAAGCTAGGTACATGTACATTGAGAGCCAAAAGCTGCAGCCCTAAATCTGATAGATCTGTGAGACTGAGTAACACATGCAGGGTTTGGCTTTAATCAGTATCACTGGAATATTTACTCAAGGAAAACCTGCAGAACCTGTGTAGAGCGAATAAAGCCCGAGGCTGGAACAAACACTGCAAAGTCACTACAAAGCTGTTCCACAATATAAGAGGAAGAAAATTTTCTTCTTTTTTTCTGACTGTATATTAGGGTTATCAGGGCAGTTTAGTAGGGCCTGTTTCAGTTTGCGGTGACAGATTTTTCTGATATTAATGTGCTGGTGGCACCTAGATTTGGGAACATGCTTATGCAACTTATAACCATTAAGTTTGGGCTAATGCTACTTCATTTTTGTTTTCTGATGATGGTTAAAATCCCTGTGGTTTGTGCTGTCCTTGTCTGTTTGTGAAATTTTTTTTTTCTTTACACAAATGCTCAAAAGCAGTCACACAATAATAATCCTTTCACAGTGTCACATTTGTAAGGGAAGATGGTTGAAGTCAGGTGAAAGCAACATCTCTCCTCTCTGTTTTATGCCAGTTTATGATGTGATTAGCCATAGAGACCATCATCTATGCTGATGTGTGAACAAGGCTGTACTTGTGATTTACTGTTATTGTTTACCTTTTCCTATTTTATGTCAAACCAGTGTGCAAGGAAATGTGAAAGGACTCAATGGGCATAAATCAGTCATTCCCAAAGGGAAATCCTGTGTCAATCCAGCCATCACCTCTAGCAAGTCATCCAGGGAGCCTGGCAGAAGGGAGCAGCCCCAGGGCACTCTGTGGCAGGTGTAGCAGCTATATAAGGGACATCTGTCCAGCCGTGCTGAGCAGATTCAGGTTAACTTGTGGAGATAGGAAAATTTTAACCCAGATTAAAATGTGTACCCGCCTGTGATGTCTGGGAAACTGCAGCATGAGTGTTTCACACATAATGGAATATATTTTGCAGATTTTGCTTGAAAGGATTTATCTTCACAGTAAATGAGAATTTTCGTACTGCCTACTTCTGATTTTATTTTTTTTTTCAGATAATATTAGATATAAATAGTGGAAACATGAAAAGGAGCATGAAAAGATGTTGTTATGTAACTATGATCTTTCCTGTTACGTTAAAGATCCCAGACAAAGTTGCTTGGTATGCACTGGGAGCAATCAAGCAAGCCTACATCTGTTGTTATTTTTTGTTTGCTTTTGTGTCTGTTCTTTCAGGTAAGCTCTGAGCTTTATCAACAAATGATAGTAAATTGCAAGCTTTCCAACTCTGTTGCTAAATACCATTTACTGCTTCAACAGGTTTTCTTTTTCTAATAAACAAACAAACAAGAAAGCCTTTGTTCCTCAAGAAAGATCTTTGTCTCTTATCCTTCTCCAAAAACTGGTATTGACTACATTGATAGGAACTGAACTAAACATTTTTTTTTGTTACTATTATTTTTTACTTCTGCGGAAAGCCATGTAAATGCCTGCTACTACTACGAGCTATACATACTTAGCATTGGTTCTATTAATAATGGTGTGAAAATAACAGTACTGTAATAAGAAAAGCTGTAAATGCTGGCTTAATAATTATATGTTATCATCTAGGTTATGGGTTTTATGGAATCTGCAGTTATAATGTTATGAAGAATTATACAGATCTTTATTTACACAAATTTTTAAATTTTGCAGTCCATGAACACTTTTTTTCTTCTAATGCTTCATACTACAGCAGTTAATTTTATATTTCCATAGTTCTGGAGACCAAAGTGATTCTTCTAACAAGTCTCCTGAAATGTGGTGTTTTTTTTTTTTTTTTTGGAACAGGTAAGTTGTGAGGTTTTCTGAATTTTGTCTTATGTTTCTTTCATAATCAAGTTAGTGCAAAATTACCCTCAGTTTTAACTTTCAGACAAATCTAAGCTTCCTACTGGCGATAAATCGTATGTTTGTTTGTGGAGAAAAGGAGAGAGCAAGTAAGTTATAACTGCATAGGTATCAGCCTGTGATACTGAAGGTACATTTCTGTGGCTTTCTACACAGCAGGCAACTAACTCCTCATGTTAGTACTCTAGGATTAGATTCTTGCACAATACAACCCCTAAGGGGAGCTCCCTACTTCACATGTGTATCTCACAAGCTTGAGCTCAGTGAATGCTTCTCTTCTTTTACATTTAGTGATCAAAACGCAACAGAATAGTAAGCCCAAGAAGGCACAAATACCTTGCTTCAATGGTTATATTTTTTCATGCTGCAAGTCGCAGTTGATTTGGAGAATGAGTAAAATATCAACTGATCCACTGACTTTTTCTGACTTTTTTAATGGCAGTACAAGGTGTCGTAAACAGTACAGAGTACTGTTTAGAAGTACAGAGGAAAATTTATTCGCATTTGGAGGGTTTCCTCCTCTACATACCATCTGAGCTATTATGACCCTCATGAAAAAAAATCAAAAAGGCTTTTCGTTCTGCTGTTTAGATGGCAAGTGTTTATAGTTCATAGACTACCAAATGTGGACTTCAGTTAAAAAGGAAAAAAAAAAAGTTGATTAATTCTGATATGTATTTTCAGATATGAAATATAGACTCTAGTGTGTTTAAGAGGGAATGCTTGTATTGTTTGCCTTTCTGAAAATGTTATCTGTGCTTGATTCAGTATTGGTTTCACAGTTAGTTCTGTGCAGCCAATTCCCATAAGAAGAGTAAAAAGAGACAGGGGACTAGAGGTCAGTCTAAGTCTGAACTCATGCACCTTTTTGGGAAAGAAAATGACCTTTAATTAGCAAAATTGCATTATGGTGAAAATATATTCTACTGTGTAAAGTGGTTGAATTTTTGCTGTCTGTTGGCGTATATTTTTGGATACAATACAAATGTTATTCACATCCAAAGAGGCTGAAAAACACTTTATTTTCAGTGTGTGTCAGTAAGAAGGGAAAAAGCATGTGGACACGATATAGTTCATTTGATATTTTTTTGAAATTTCCCAAGAAATTGTGATTAGATTAGATGAATTCTCTTAAGAGTCTGTTCCTCTTTCTCTCCCTTGTTATCAGTTATGCATATAAATGCGTACAGTATGTGTACTTTTTGTACTGAGACAGTGAACTGGAGGAGATCTCCTTTTTCTTTGGGAAAAGAAGCTAAATACCAGGAATGTAGCTTAACTCAAGAAGTTTTATACTTTGGTGAGATTGGATAATGATTTACTTGTTTTGTAGGTGATAGGGAAGAAAAGTCACTGGAAATATACTCAGGCTTGAAGGAATGCAATGGCAAGAAGCAAAAATAGAAAAGATGGTAGAATAATGATGCTTAAATTCACTTTTCTCTGCTTTAACAGTTATGGCCAGCCTTTCTGTAACACGTTTTCAATCACTTCCCACAGTGGACAAAGGAAAATCCTTTCTCTTGTGCTCTGAATTTATTGAGCTGTAATCTCAGAATACTATATTCACAATCTCAATCTATATTTTCTGGGGTAAAAAAAATTTTCCTTGGAATATCACTTCTGTGCTTCTCTTTGTTGAAGGATGGAACAGGATTTTTAAAAAAGCTGAAGTTAGAAAAAGTGTCTTTTGGTGAAAAACAGCAACAGATGTCTGATTATTCCATGGGAACCTTATTGCCATTCATTCTAAATCTCTTCTTTATGTAATTTAACATAAATAATAAAGAATACATCAAATAGAGTATGAAAAATGTCATTTCTCAGAGATAGGTTTATAAAGTAGTTGAAAGTGGTATCATGATTTTGGTAGCTGAATTACGTGTATACTGCAAGTATCAAGCTGTTACATATGAAGATGAAAAACACACTAGTGTTTTTATCATTTCTGTGTATCAGTATAAGCACACAACTCACCTTTTCCATCCTAAACAAGAATATGTAACAATTGTTTTCTAAGATGCTGAGTCAATACTGTGTTGCACATGAACAAAGCTTACTGCCTTCAAGGAATCATATTAAATCAATGTGATTTCTATAGGTAATCATGCAACGTGTTAAAGGATCAGAGCCAAATTTGGATCAGAAACCAAGCAAATGGGCAACATTTTTAATAATGAATGCTGAGTGATATTGAAACTGCTAGAAATGTGAATAGACTGTATGACAAGAGGAAGGAAAAGTATAATAATACACTAGAGAAATAGCTTATTTTAAATTATTAGTTAAAAGAAAATTAAATTATTCACTGATATTTAGGGTGTTAGAGACAGTTTAATTTATTCATACCTTTAAAAATGATAACGAATGGTTAATGACTAACAGTTTTTGTAAGATTAATAACTAATGGTGTAGCTGGTATGCATAAGTGATATTCTGTGAATCTAACAGTAAACTTTGTCGTCCATAATTTCCCATTTCTTTTTCAGAATTCTTTTTTTTTTTTTGCAAGGGAAACATTACATACTTGCATACAGTAAATTTAGTCACATATTTTAAATACTGAATAAAAAAGTTAGTTCACTGGGCTAGAAATAACAGGCTTGTCTTAGACTGTACTGAGATTTGTATTAAGAGAGAAGCTAGAGTTTAATTATGCTTTCTGACTTTATTGATAATATCTGCAGTTATTTATGTTGGTAGTTAAAATGTTTACATTGTCTTACGTATTTCACTTGTTTACAAAATCTGTATTATACTGCTTATTTTATATTTTCATTTTTCCTTCCTGGTGAGATAATGCAGTACCTCACAAAGAGATTAAGGCCTTATCTTCCCCTTCAAAAAACAGTAATTTAAACCTAGTGTTAGGAATTCTGCCATTAATTCTGGGGGCTCTTTCTTTTGCTATTGTTTGCTCTTAAATCTGCTAGACTTTTAATGGAAAATAGCACAAAGTATTGTCTGAATAAGTCAGTTATGCTGGCATCCTTTGGGACCTAAAGAAAATATGGGTGAATAGTTGGGTGTAGACTTCAGGGATGAGCTTTAGGCTTTGTTTACCTTGATTTAAGTACCCAAGTCTTTTCATGAATCTTATTGTTTCTGTATTTCCTTCTTTGGGAAAGTGGAATAACAGTGTTTCCACATCTGTTAGGATGAATAAATAACTACTAAGTGTTCGTATACTTTCTTGCAAACAACTTTGTACTTGTTACATAAACCTTGACTATCCATTACTGTGGAGAGAAAGGATAGGGTAAACTCAATGTGTTTTTATGAATTGTTAACAGATTTTCAAATACACATCCTCCTAAGGTGTTGTGTCTGAGCTCAGCTCTTGCAATCAAACTGATTGTAATAATCTTGTTTGTAACATATCCTGGGTGACAGCCTGTATTGTATATTTTGTCCTGTCCTGTTGCTCTAAGCAGCCTAAACAGAGATGTATGTACTACATTAGGTACTTGGCAATCAAGGTTCGTTAGAGGATAGAGCTCTTGGGTTCTTTTCTGTAGCATCACCCTTAAAGAGACAAAGTTCCAAAAGACTTCATTTTGCTTTCTGGGACCCCTCAAAACGAAAGGGGTCGAGACACTCCTGTTGATCATGTACAACAATAGACTATTTTTCTTATACCTTAAACAGTTTAAAAAAAAAAAAAAAGGCATGATTTAAAACTCCCAAAAACATTTAGCGTGCAACAGATATCAAGATTTTTTGAGATATGCCTGTTCCTGAATGTCATATTATGTTTCCTTTAATGATACTTGATTTAAATAGATGTGCAACTTAAGTTACATTATTTATTTTTTAAACTCAGGCCTAACTATATTGTATAACTTAGAACTTTCAAAAGAGGGCAATGATTCCTTCTCGTTTGGAAAATATATAATACAGGATATAAAATCCTGAAAGAAAAAATAAAGAATTCCACATAACGCTATAAAAAATTCTTAACGCAGGCTTCCATCTTTTTCCTAGTTATTCCTTCACTAAAAAGGAATAAACTGTGTTAGAACTCTTCAAAGTATTTTGCAACTTCAGTAGGACTAGTTGAATAGATCTCTTTTCACTTGGATTATCACTGCATGCGTATTGAAATCATGTTCCTTGTGAACTGAAATTTCATCTTTGTTAACAAAGGGGATTGGCAGAGCTTTTTAGAAGTTAGAACCATTATTTTGAAGTCTTGTCCTATCTTAGCATTAAACTGCTAGAGCCAATTGTATGTCACTGTCATGTCAATTAATGCCTAAAAATACTTGAAAATAACTGTAATTTAAGAACATGATAGCAATTCATTAATATTTTATTTTTCCCTTTTAATGATACCCTAAAATGAATCCTTAAAGACATAAGAAAGTGCTTGTTTAGTATTGGTTTTAACATATTCCTTGTATTAGTGAAGTCCCTAGACCTGAATAATGATTGCACCATAAAGTGGCATAGCTTTCATAAATTTCAAAAGTCTAGTTCCAGAGCAATAGTTGTATTGTCAGCTTCTGTTCCGTCAGACTGTAGCTTCCTAGCAATATTAAATAAGGGTGGCTGAAAATGTGTGAGAGTCACAGGGATATGCACATAGCTCATTAATTACAAAGAAACAGTTCATAAACATTACTGAAAAGGAATTGAAAAGAGCATGATAAAAACTAGCAAGAGGGTAAGTCCAAAAACTGAAGGCTAATGACAAAAAAGTTGAGTTCTCATTCATTTGGACAACGTTGCCATTTGAGCTATTAGTATGCTAGAAAAATGAATATTTGTGAGCTGGCATCTTTTAATGTAAAATCAATGACTAAAAAAAAAAGACAAGAAATAAAGCAGTTATTCAAAGGGATTTCTGTTTATGTTTGTATTAGACCTTTTTTTTCCCTTTTTTTTTTTATTCTTCAAAATCTTCCAGTCCATTTAAAATTGATTTTTCTATTTCCTGATATCTTCTGCTTTATTCATTTGATGCTAGATCAGTCTGGTACCATAAAAGATGAGGAAAAAGCAGATTTAGTCAAAGTAAAATCTGAGGTATTCAGGCATTTAAAGGTTTTTGTACATTGAAAATATGAGTTTTGCAGTTTGTGGGAAAACATCAGAAGAAAATATGATCTGCCAGACTGCCAGAGATGAAGTATGTTTGTTGTTCAGTATTTAGTCTGTACATTTTCACAGCTCAAATTGCAATAAAAAGAATGGTATGAATATTAGAATCATAGAATCATTAAGGTTGGAAAAGCCCTCCAAGATCATCTGGTCCAACCATCCCCCTACCACCAATATCACCCACTAAACCGTGTACCTAAGCACGAAGTCCAACCTTTCCTTGAACACCCCCAGGGACCATGACTCCACCACCTCCCTGGGCAACTTGTTCCAATGCCTGACTACTCTTTCTGAGAAGAAATGTCTCCTAACTTCCACCTTAAACCTCCCTGGGTGCAACTTGAGGCTATTCCTCCTAGTCCTATTGCTAGTTATCTACGAGAAGAGGCAGACCCCAGCTCCCCAGAGCTTCCTTTCAGGTAGTTGTAGAGAGCAATAAGGTCTTCCCTGAGCTTCCTCTTCTCCAGACTAAACAACCCCAGTTCCCTCAGCCGCTACTCATAAGACTTGTGTTCCAAGCCCTTTACTAGCTTCGTAGCCCCTCTGTGGACATGTTCCAGGGCTTTTATATTAGAAGTTACAGAATATGACTAATAGCCTTTAAGAAAGCTTGCTTATTTCTGAGCATTTAGTGAATACAGGTTCAGCATGAGGTGTGGCGTGACCTCCCACAAAATATGGTTAACATTCTTACTTAACTACATCTAAGATTGTCCAATGGAATCAAAGTTCAAAGACCAAACTTTGCATATAGCTGCTACTAGAGCTAAAATTGTAAACCCATGTTTTATTACATCTGTTCATTAGGAAGGTTATGTAGAGGTTTTTCAGAAGTAATTGAAAACTTTCACATTAGACTTCATGAAAATAGGAAATGAAGCATTGATGAAATAGGTAATCGTTAGTTACTTGATATTCTCATTTCTTCTCATTCCAGTCCTTTTTCCAATGAAATTCAGCGCTTTTACCACGTGACTATTGAAACTGTTTTTTGGTAGCAATCAGTGGCCTGAACAGCATGGCATTGCTTCCCTGGTTTGGTAGGTTCTTAGATTAAAAGATAGTTGATTTTTTTTTCTTCTTCTTCTGGGTTGTCTCCAATTAGAATACGTCTGTAAAGTAGTTTAGAATAAAATCTTCAAACAGAGGTCCAGGCTGCAGTCAGTAGAATTATTTTGATGGGTAGCAGCATGACTTGAAGGACAGACACAAACTGAGGAGATTTCAAAGGACTGGGAAAGGTCACAGTAAGGAGAATGGGCTTAAAGGTTAAAAAAAAAAAAAAAAAAAGACTGAACAGAAGGATGAACTGAGGAGGTGAAGAGGACAATAGCTCTGCAGAATATAATGTACAGTGAAAACTGAATCCATAAAAGATGGAAAGCAACACTGGAATAATAAAAATGTACTGCCTGTGCACGACAAAGTCTGATGAAAAAGTAAAGGGGCGATTCTTTCAAAAAAAAAGCCTGTTTGAAGACAAAGTGAGGGTTTAAAGAAAACTTCTGTAGATCACGATCAGAAAGGTTAGAAAACATGGGAGTAAAAAATAAAAGGGAAGTCTGTGAAGTAATATAATTGACAAGGTTGACAGCCTCTGTACCAAACTAGTGAAGTACATGGAGTTACGTATTTTTAAATCTGTTGAACAAATGTTATACTTGAGGCAAAACTTATTAATGGGCTTATTTGTAATGCCACTGACCATGGAGATTTTTGAAGGGAAGCTAAGATTTTCTGACAAAAATCACAGGCAAAATAAAGCAAAAGAACAACTCTTATGAAGGAGGTATGTGGTTGATTTTAAATTTGTCAATATTAGTTTAAGTAGACCAAAATCCTAAATGATACATAGATACTGAGTCATTCCAAGTACACGATGCTAAAATACTATTCACTCTTGAACTTTTTACTTAAATTTTCTTTCTTCTTTACAAGGTGCCTAAAATTACAACTACTCTTAAAGTGACTGGATGGCTTCCTCTTCCTATAGGCAAGGCTAGAATACAAAGCAAAATTCTTCTTTGACCCTTCATAATCATGTTTTCACTCCCCTTTCCAGCTTTATTTCTGTCGGCATCCCTAGAGAACCCAGTTTCGACACAAAATGTTTGTCATCACTAGATTCTGAATACTGTGAATCTCAGTCATTGCTGTTGATGGTTTAGCCTTCATAATGGTTATAAATATTTAAGAGCGGGTGCCATTAGACTAATTAGTGTTATGTGCTGTAATCATTTCACATGTGGACTCTTGCTAAGTTTTCCTGTTTAATAGTTGACACTTAATCTGTTTAAATAAATAAAATTCTGTTCTACAAATAGTTTCTTTCTATTGTACTAACTCTCTGTTTAATTCAATTGAACTATTTACTATTGTGACCTCAGGATTTGAAAGATAAGTCTTCAAATGAAAAATCCAGCTTTCTTCAGCAGCCTGCTGGAAATACAGATGTTAAAACACAGATGGTTGTCTACAGACTATTTCTTACAGTTCTGTAGTTAGTAGGCTGATATTCGTCAGTTATTAGTACTTTTGAATATAGCCATAGGTCTCCTCAGGGTAACACAGGCCCATGGCTTATCATGGGCCAACAAATAATGTTCTTAGTACTCACTCATATGCACTGCAAACTATCAAGCTTGTGTTTTGCTGGTGGCTGCAGTGATGGTTGACCTTTTTGCTGATATACAGGATTTTTAGGATTATTATTGGTTTGTGTAATGAAGCTGTTGTTGACATGAAAAACTTGGGTACAAAACAAAATGACCTGAAATGTGGATGATTTTATTTTCTTGCAAGGTAGTTATCCTTCTTATGAAGAGGCATTCATCAGGATCTTGTCTGAAGCCATTTGCTTTGTTTTTTCAACTATTCAGTGCTTTTGTTCTTTCATGTAAATAGAATAAGATTGCTTGCAGTAGAAATAATAGATCTCAAACAAGATCTTCATGACATTTAATAATACCAGTCACAAATTACTCAGCAGTTTGTTCCTCCATGTTTGGCTTTCAAAATCATTGTTGAGCTTTTATAACTGAATTCAAGGGAATCATTGCATATGCCTTGCATAGGAAGTCTTACCAAATTACCTCTTTTGGTAGAGATAAAACAACCAAAAATAATTTTCCCTGTTATGTGTCAGTGAAAACCAGCTGGGATTCTCAGAGGAACCATGTAGAAAGGGTTGGAGATCTGCAAGGTCATAACAGGAGAACAGGCAGAATTTGCGGTCATAATAATCATCATAAGCATCATAATATATCACAATTTGATGTTTTTGGGAGATCTGGAATACCTCTTGAATTTCAGGTGCTAATATTTGGTGTCTAAGTTGACATGCTTTCTAAGATTTCAGTCTTTTAAGAATCCCTGTGCAATGTCTGACCATGATTTTTGTATGCATTCATTACCTTTGTTCCCTATTGATGCACTTGACTAAAATGTGAAGACCTTCATTCTGAAATCTGAGCTGTAAGTGTCATTATAGTGTGTCTTGTCAGATGACAATTTAAGTTATCACCAGATATTTCTGAGATAGGAGGTAGTAAAATAGTTATACGTGTCAGGCATCCTAGAATTTTCTGTTGATAAGATCTTGCACTCAGGAGAGAGTGCCTTCTTAGGAAAGGGCTGAAATGGTAGAATGAAATTCCTCATTAAATAGTGAAAGCTGTAGATTTGTTCTGTTCAGTTCAATCTTACATTATTCCAATGTGTTCAATGAAGTAATGACTAGGAAAATAAAAGAAAAATAAACAATACCCTATTAAAACCCTTCTGTAAAAGGATCTTTACAAACTAGCAATCGTACTTCAGGTTTCCTTATAAATTTATAAGTTAACACACACAGAATACAAATAAAAAATAAAAACATAAAAAATGAAGCCTTGAGAATAAGTGTGTACTTTAAAAGAAATGACACCATCTTTTATCTGTGGACTTTATATAATATTTCCATTGGTAATTCATTCTGTGAATATTATGCTCGTATACCTATGCACCAACTAACCGTTCAGTGAGTAGTACAGGTGTATTTGAGTGACATTTAAAAAATAAAAAATAAAACACAAAAAGTACAGCGAAGCTACCACTACATAAATAAAAGCAAAATCAAGGTATTTTATTACCAGGATTGATGAGGTATGAAAAAGAAATAACCTGTTGTGAAATACAGAGCATGTGCTTAGTTTTCAGGGCTGAGAGATGAAAAAATCCTTAACAGGAATCAAAAAAGTCTTTTTTTTGGTCTTTTCCCCCCCCCTCCTTTAGCTCTTAACATACTGACTAGATCATTAGACACCCCCTACTCTTAAATCACAATCAATGTTTACTATATGTTTTGTATCATTTTTATCAAATATTTTCCAGATAAATTTAACAACAACAACTCTGATTTGTGACAAAACCATGTGAGACTAAAACAGTAAAAATTCTATCAAGATGCAACAGAACAGTTTTTAAATAATTTTTCTATGAGTAGGTAAGATCAACACCAAAGGAGCTGAAGAAAGAAGGGGAAAAAAACAAATGAACCAACAGATAGCAAACATCAATGTTACCGAAAGTTACAAATTTCAAAAGCACTTCCTTTTTACTAGGCAACTTAATCCTAGTTTCAAAGCTGTTAAGGAGCCTAAACCACATGGATTTTCAATATCACTTAGGGCTCAGTTACACAGAGAAGTTCCTTCAGGCCCATGTGTTACCAAGCCTCAGCTGCTATTCAGTAATTGCCTTCACTTTACAATAATTGTGATTTAGTCCATAGCAAATGCACGGTGTTCTGAGATAATTCGGCCTACAATTAGAACATGAAGGGGACTTCACACGATGTAGGCAACGGTTACCAATGTCACTTGTATCCAGTAACTTCTTTGCATGTCTTGTTCATATATTCTAAATTTATTTTTAAAGAAGTTGAGGGAGTAAATGCCGAATAGAACTTTTTAAAGCCATATTCACAGATACTATTTATGGTATCAATAGACTTGTATCTTTAATTGCTTTCTGAGCGCAGGATTTAAAATTAAATATTTATTTCATATGCTTATTATACAAGCTCCTTAATGGTTCCTTTTAACTCCAATATCCTACTAAGCATGTAGGAAAAGGTAAAAATCTTTGTAAGATACAAATACTGTGCAAACAAAGTTACATTTCTGCCTGATGTGGACAACTTGTTTTTATACTGTTTGACATTAGTTTTTAAATCTATATTATTAAAAACAGTTTAAAAAGTTAAGCTGCATCAGGAAATAAATGTTTCTTCCCCTTATGAACTGCAAAAAATATATTTTCTATATGGCTTTCTGCAGCCTTTTAGCTGTTGAGGTTTTTCTTTAAGCAAAACCATGAAAACCGAAGATTGTGTAATGATTGATTTGAAGAATAATGATACAATATATTTGTTGAAAATAATGCTGATGCTGAAATGGGAAGCATAAGAATCATTGAACACATTATGGAAACAGGCAACATTGAAATAAATTGTTCTGTTCCAATATGGAAAATTTATGAATATATTTTAGTATGTGATTTTTTATAAGGTTCCTCTCTTCAAAGTACAATAGTTATTTCACTTAAGAAAATGTTTTAATCATATTTTTCTGCATTCTAAGGTGCTTTTTTGCATCTATGCCACTTCTAATTTCTATTTTCACTTTGTTTTAATGTCAGAAATCACAGTGAATCCAAGGAGATTCACGCAGAGATTACGTGTAAAATTCCTTCTAATTCTAGTTCTGATCCCTGAATAATAGTAAAAAATATATTCCAGAAAGACAAGTAGTAATCAAGTAATCATAGTAAAAGTCTTAACCCCCATTTCTTCAAGCATGAGTAACACTCTTTGGGAGTGAGTTTTGCACAATTTCAACCTGTCAGGATCAGCCAGGGGAGCAAATAACTTCAGGTTCGGGTTACCATGCTACTGCCATAGTCTGATAGGTCTGATGTTTTATGTGGGCTGGATTCTGAGTATCTCCTAAACCAAAGACTTAAGATAGATTAATACTGATCCTCATCAGTAGAACAGTTAATTCTTAGATCATTTCTTTCTCATGCTTATTTAAATATGGAGTTAGAAAGTCAATGTATGTAAATGCCCGATTAAATTCAAAAAAGGTGAGAGATACTGAAGAAGTGGTCTGAGGAGTGGTTTTCAGTCTGGTTATGCTGGTGTCAGTCCTTGCAGATTCCATCGTAGCCTGACCTGATCCTTGGTGTCAACTACAATTAGATTAATTACAATTTCTAGAGAAGGGCTTTAAGTACAGAGGATTTAATGAGTTCATGTGGTAGTGTGACAGCGAAGCTGTCATGTGTGTATTGGTACATGGCTGGATGACAATAATTGATGTCCTGTCTTAGTTGTCAGCTATCTTTCAGTTTAAGCATATGGTACGTGACTGAGCTAACAAAGGTGATATGTCACTGTCAGCGTTTGGGTGTGCCTTTTCTCAGTGCATGGGATACCTGATGAGACATCAACAAAAATTAAAGTAGGCTTGGGAGCTGATTCTTCTCTTGATTAATGACACTAATTGAAGTTAAAGTCTGCGCACACATCAAGGGCAGAACAGAACCTTCTTAATTTGTCTCTTTCGGCACACCTGGCACCCATTCATTGTGGAGAAGTTCGAATGAGTTTGGTCACATTAACATTTAAGGTTCCTGCTTTCTTGCTATAGGATACTAATAAATTCTGCCATCATATCAATTTTGGTAGGAGTCATTTGTTAGGGAAAAAAAAAAGCTCAAATGCCTTATACGTTGGATTCTGCTAAGCAATTCTTGAAAATCATGCTCCGTAATGATAATAGGAGTGACATCTTACTTAACTGGTTATGTTAAAATTCAAAAGTTTGGACTACAGTTTTTACCACACAGGAAAAGGTTCTCAAACCTATCAGTAAGAATAGGTCAGGTTTTCTGTTCTGTTGGCAATTAACTGACTCTCTCCATATTGAAGAAAGTACAACTCTCTGTATTGACCCTTGAGTATGACTGGGAAAATTGAACAAATAGAGCAATTGTTTTGTTTTGCTTCTAAATGTGGAATCAGTTTTAGGGCCCCAGAGCAAAGTTTTGGGAATTTATAATTGCTGAAGATTTGTTGAAGAGAAATGAGCTCTTGTCAGCTCAAAATTAATGAACTTTGTATTATTCCGATTTAGGCTACTTAGAAAAAGCTAAATAAACCACAAATAATTATCTGTCATTTAAAAGTTTTAAAAAATATATAGATAATTATTTCCTCTCTTTCCTAACTACTGAAGTGGGAAATATCATCCTCTTTTGTAGATCATCTTGATAGCTGTAGTCCAAAAGTTATCTAAAAGATTAGTACTGGTAATATTCACATCCTATGTACTTATGAAGAATGCCTAAAACCCATCCATTCATAGCATAGCAGGTAAGCTAGATCTTAAGGTGAAGAATTAAAAAGTTCAAACAAATACAAATAACTGTTTACCCTAGAGAAGAGACAGTTTGGGAAGTATCTCATCAGCATGTGCAAATGGCTTAAGTGTGGGTGCAAAGAGGCTGGAACTAGGCTCTTTTTAGTACAGGACAAGGGGTATAGAGCACAACTGAAGCACAGGGGGTTTCATCTGAATATCAGGAAGCACTTTTGCATTGTGCAGCTTACCAAGCACTTGCACAGGTTGTCCAGAGAGGTTGTGGAGTTGTCATCCTTGGAGAGATATAAAAGCAGTCTGGACATGGTCCTGGGCAAGTGACCATGCTCAAGCAGGGAGATTGGACCAGATCACCTCCAGAGGTTCCTCACAACCTCAACCATTCTGTGAATGAAGTG
Organism: Anser anser; assembly: GCF_964211835.1. NCBI lineage: Eukaryota > Metazoa > Chordata > Aves > Anseriformes > Anatidae > Anser > Anser anser. The sequence goes on along the minus strand of NC_139724.1, from coordinate 39,795,134 downwards.
AAATTTATTTGAGAATAAACATTTTACCTTTTGAGGGGCATAGTATTTCTTTTCTTTGATAGAGCTTAGCAAAGTAGCGTTCATAGATCTCTGATTGAAGAAACTGCACTGTTAATCACAGGATCACAGAATCATCTAGGTTGGAAGAGACCTCCAAGATTACCTAGTCCAACACTTCAAATGAGAATATTACAGTTAATTCTAGTTAGTTTTCTAACTCTTCATTACAGTCTTGCTGAAGATGAGCAAGAGATTTGTGTGTGTGTCAGGTTGTGATATTGATTCCAAGTGAGGGGCCTTAGTGTCAGTTTTAGAATTTGCTTGCCTCCAACTTAATGATTTGTGAACTAATATGTCTGTGGAAAAGAAAGCTTAGGGGAACCCTAATGGCAGCCTTCCAGTACCTGCAAGGTTATCAAGACAGAGGCATTATCATCGCAGAGGTGCGTGAAAGGAGGACAAGACTCAGCAGGCATAAATGAGAGATTTCAACCAGACAGAAGAAAAACTTTTTCACCTTCAGATAAGTCCAGCAGTGTAGTGGGCTGCCCAGAGAGGCTGTTCAGTCTTTGTTTGTGGAGGTTTTAAGACCAATTGGATAAAGCTTTGAGCAACCCACTTTGACCTCAAAGCTGACCTTACCATGAGCTTTCGGGTCTCCTGGGATCCCTTCCTGCCTGAATGAATCCATGATATTTGAAAATAGAAGAATGCTATCGTCCACTCCTCTCAATCAGGAATAGCTTAGAAGCATAAAGATATTTTCAATTATTTTGTGTTTCATTTCGGAAATCGAGGACAGTTATTCAGAGTTGTACCAAAATACTTCTGTTACTAGACATCAACACAATCTTGTAAATCATTACTTTACTACATATTCTTTATGCATGGTTTACGTGGCATGATACTCCTGTTTTATGGCTGTTTGAAAGTTGAAATTTGGCAAGACATGAGCTATTTTCTTGAAGGCTGAGGTGATACTACCCATATATTTTGTAGCCATTTCCTTAAAGATTGTATTCATGTGACTGAGCAAATTACACCATCAAGGTTAAGGAAAATCTTTGTACCAAGAAACCTATTTTAAACATAGCATTTGAAAGAGAAAAAATGTGTGCTACCTTACTTTAAGTCATTCATGATACAAGCACATTATTCTGTCAATGCTATGAGTGTTCTCTTTAAATTAATCTGTTTTTAAGAACGGAAAGGATTGATATTTTGATGTATATCCTCATAAAAGTGGTATTTTGCGTATTTTCACCTTATGCCTATTGCTTTTGACTGATTGAAGAAAAATCTTTATAAATTAACTTTTAAGTGCTTGAGCAGTGAAAAATCAAATTTCCATAAGCAGATTTCAGTAATTAATTTCAGCAATATTTTAAATTTTCCTTACCATTTATTAAATTACTCTCTAGGATACTGTCTGCTCCCTGTGTAGCTATTTATAACTCATGAAAAGTTTGCCCCTGAAAGTTCTAGTTTGTTAAAGACAATAACATTAAGACATTTTTTTCATTCGAGTACTTTTTTCAGGCCTACCAACTGTTCTTGCAAGTCTTTACTGAAAAAACATATAGCAATTCATTGGAATTCTTCCTTAAAGACAGATCCTAATGTTGGACACTATTTTAGTAATGGTATCATTAGTAGAGGCATTCTCAAGTTTAGTATGTTAGTGTTCCCTACTTACAGCTTTATTCTAATGCTTAAAATGAGATTTTAGAATTTCCACACATATTAATGTGGTTTTGTTTTGTTTCTTTCACATTGGAAAGAGATTCAGAATGGTATTGCAAAGACTACTAAGTAAAGGAGGGTGCTTTGTTGGACAGATGTTAAGATGAAATTACTATACATAAAAGGTTAAAGTTTATTAGAAACATTTCCATAGCACTTGTAAGCTTTTAGTTAAGACTTTGTTTCAGTTTATTTATTTATTTATTATTTAAAGTTACCGGAAACTGCGTGGCTACTTGACATTTTTTGACAACCTCCTGTAGTGACAAGACTTAAAAACAGTCTGAGAGAAAAATTGACGTGAAATCTTGTATATTGAGGGAACCAAATAGTTGGACAACATGGAAACTGAATGCTGCGGAATGTGAGTTAATGGTAGTAGGCAGGAATTATCTAGTTTTCAGTGCTGAAGTCAAGTGTAATGCTAGTACACCACAAATTGATAAAATAAGGTAAGTTAATCAGACTAGTATGTACTCTCCTCTATTTAAGGAGTTGGTATCTATCAGCCTTGCTGTTGGACAATTAAGTGGTAAGAAAAATAATCACCATGCCTGCTGCAAAGTTGAGAAATATGCCCTCATTTAAACCTAAGCCAGAGATAACAAGTACCCTGAAATGCCTATAACAACAATAATGTCCCTTGGGTTCGTAGCTCTCTGCTTTTGCTTTTAAAACAGATGGAAAGCTGTGCCCTGCATTTTTCATGTAGATGGGCTGATTATCTAGCTGTGGAATCCAAAAGAGTTTCAATCTCTCTGGTTTCTAGGAGAGGAGCAGAACACAGTATATAGGATATGGGAAGACTGCATCCATCAAATTCCTTCTTTCACATCAGGACATGATTTAGCGAGGCAGTGCATTGATACTTTAAATGACTGCTTGCTGCACAAATACTTAAGTGTATTCCCCTATGCATATATTGTTATACAAAGGAGTTGGTTCTTACAGTAGATATAAATCAATTGTTCAGACTGTAAACTGGTGAGGATTTGTAGAGAACAAAGTATCGGTGAGAAACAGTGCACTTAAGTTCAAATCCAGTTTATTGAGCATTAAATTCTCTACACACGCAAAAGATTTGTTGTTGTTGTTTATTTATTTGAATGGGCTTTTATATCATCTACAGTATCCCTACATGGAAAATGAAGGTACAAGAAAGAGGGGGAAAAGTCCATAGTAAAGTAATAATATAAAGAGTAATACGGAACAGTGATGTCTTCAAAGCTCTACTCAACAACGGCAATAGAGACAGCTATAACTCTAGCAGTTGAAATGTAAAATGGGAATTAGAAAGTAAGTGAAAACTTGAGGAGTAATTAGCTAATATTAAAAAGAAAATTGAGTGTATTCAAAGCAAGAATCCTTTTGCTTCTGTTGAAGAGTTATGAAAGTAATTATAGAATATGAGAACATTACAGGAAAATACATCCTCATTTTCTTGGAGCAACATAAAACAAAACAAACGAAAAAACAACAGCGAAGGGCTACTAATAACCAAAGGTATATTTGTTTGTTTGTTTGCACTTTAATCTCTGAAGAAAGGTTGAAGTAGAAAACAGCTTCTGTTACCTGTCATCTAGACATGGAGCTCTCCTCAGATATTACCAATCTCAAAGTAACAAGAATGTAAGTGCCATGCCAGTGACTTCAAAAAGGTCGGGATTAAGTTTGCATTACCGGATCAAGCAGTAAATAAAGGAGAAATATGTAAACAGCATTACAATAAATTCAGTTGCATTGTGTGAATAAATTGCATTGTGCGAATGTACAGAGTGATTTCTGAAGCTGTGACCTAATATTGTGTGCCTATATTATGACTTAAACTCAGTCTGTCTAGTATCTGTACGGATATTTAGGAAAACTGTAGGACAGCATGCTTAGTATATTGACAGAAGTACACTGCCATACTAACAGCTTGTGCCTACAGCGGACTAGATTTAAGTCAAGGAAGCATTAGGGCCTAAAAGGGGAGCGCAAAAAAAAAAAAAAAAAAAAAAAAACCATCAGAAGAATGATGAAAGAGCTTAAACCTGAGAATTTTAAGAGAGGAACAAGTTGTCTGTTAACCTTTTTGAGAAGTAAACATCGTTTCTTTTGCATCCTCCTCCTTTGACAGCCAGGTAGATGTGGTCTGCTGAGAATTCCTGTTGGATTATGCATCTGAAGCATCATATGTGGGAGAGCAGCTCCTCTGTGCTGCCTGGGAGAGCTTGGTTTGCAAGATAAATGCCTGAAACTGTGATTCCTGTATGCATGCCAAGAAGCAGTTTCTAGGAGCCCTGACAGTTTGCCGGTGAAAACTCAGGAGAGGTTTAAAGGCTGTGATTTAATTTTTCATCTAAATTGTTTGATCAATAACAATTTGAAGAACTTTATATATATATTTGTAGAATCTAAAACTCATAGGTCCCCTGAACCTATGGGGTCTGGATCCTAACAGTTTTTCAGAATGTTAACTGAAGCTCTTATGTATCAGTGATTTAAATGTAGTTTATGCAGTATAATTTTTAGAGAATATTACATGGAAGGTCATTAAAAGATACAGTGTACCAGCCATCTGAATCATTTCTAAATATTTGTCTGCATTAGTATTTGTAAAATAATGGGGCATCTGTGGTGTACATACTTGCTGGTAGTTAATGTTACAGTATCATAGTTAGTGGTGATATGTAGTGATATGAGTAACATACATCACATAGCACAGATCTTAATATTTGGAATTTTCTTTTGAAGTGTGAGTCTTAAATTGTTCCTTGGCAGAACCTACAGGAATGAGGGATGACATAATTCATGGTTTAGAAAGGGATAGTCATTGTCATTTAACCAAAAGGACATAGGTATCTAAACTCATTGCTCCTTCACATTCAGCAATGTACTTAGAAGCATTTTACATGCAAATCTATTTACAGATGTATCTATAAAGTACTTTAAAAACAACAAAACAGAAAATCAAATGCTTCTAAGGGCAAAGGATGTAAGAATTCTCTATCCTGTGTGTAAGAAATATTTATATGATAAATCGTCAGACTAAACAATGGTTTGCATTGATCTTGAATCAGTACTCTTTCTCCAACTAATTTTAGGCAAGATCATTTATAATATTCAAAGAAACGTTTAAATATAGAACTGTACCTCAATACTACATGTCAAGTAATAGACAGGTCACTATTAATTCAGTAACATATTTGAGGCACAGCAATTTACTAGCAAGTAGAAAATGAAATCAGTGTTGGAATACTTCGTTCCCACAGAATATATGAATATATATATTCATATAAATATATGATGTTATATTTAAACTTATGTTTAGGATGAATACTAACTCTTTAAACCCTTAAGAATGAAAAGTACTGCTATCAGGAGTAATTAGCTTTTAATTGTTATTGGTGAGTTGTTATATATGTGGCTTTGTCAGATCTTGTTTGTTCCTTCTTCGTGCTTTCCTTCTTTCCTGTTTTTAACATCTGTAATATTTTATTCAGAATTTATCAATTTTAATTTCTCAGATAAAATAGCTAAATTAAACTCACAGTTATTAAAAATACTGAAAGAAGCAATAAGATAGATTCAGTGCTTACTAGCATACTCCACTTAGCCTTTTTCTAATTCCTCCAGTATATTTGAATTGTTCTTTGGTTTAATTCTATTAACTAGAGTAAAGAACACAGACGGTCAACAGATGCTGCACAGAAATTGCTTAAGTGTTCAAGACCTTATCCCTTGGCGTTGATAACAGATCAATATCTGGCCAGATTTTGTTCTTTTCAGGGGAATACGATGATAGAAAAAAGCTTATTACTTTTGTAAGTAATTATTTGCTTAAAGACTCTGTGCCCCTTCTAAACCCCATTGCTTTTTGAGTGTCATGCACAATCCACACTTATCCTTGTCTCTAATCAATAGGTATTAGATATTCATCCAGAACTACTAGCTGTGTCAGCTTTTAGGTCTCTATTCTTGGCTAGGATGTTCTGATTTTTTATCACTTTAGGACTTTTTTGAGTGTAGTGGAGTTCTTATATTCCTTTTAATTTGGTGCAACAGTAAAAAAACATGTAAATACACTCATCAAGGAATGTAAGAAAAAAATGTTGTGATGTGCTAGAGCATTCCATCCTGTCACTGTTTATCAATGTGTAGAGGCTCCTAGTTGTAAATCCAAACAAGGTTGTGGCCCATGAGCTAAGGTCCTCTCTAAACAGACCTTTTTCTTCTCTTTGCTTAAGTTTTCCAGTACCATAAAGGAGAGAACAAAAAGATGAAGGAATGGTTTGGGGCTGACAGCTTCATGCTACAGAGCAGCAGCTTTGCATGGAGCAGAAGTGTTGAGGTGGTGACCCTTTCTTCATAAAGGAGAAATATCTACAGGCAGAGCCCTGTAAAGGGCCTTCAACTTTTTCATTCTTTTCTGCCACTTTCTGTAATATCTAGCTACCCTGAGGAAATGTTTCAGATTTCATTTATTTTGGATTGTTTGTGAAAGGTAGAAATACAGATGTGCAAGTTAAAGTAGACTGTGGTATGGGAGTCCTATCTCTCTTGTCGAGCTGTGGTCCAGTCTCATGGGAGGTGGCATTTATCAGGGAATGCTACTAGACTGTGATATACATGTGTGGCTTTATTAAGTGATGTTTGGCTGCCCAAAGCACTTGGTGAATGTATCTCTGTCTCTGAATACTCTTGTTTGTTTTTTTTTTTTTTGTGCCCACTTGTGAAAGCTACTGCAGTCTATGCTCTCAGAATAATACTTCTTAGACAGAAAAGAAGTTAATGAAAGTAAAGTCGTTCTAGAGGACATTCTCAGAAACAGAATATAAAACAGAGGGGAAATGCCAGGGAAGGCAAATACAGTTTGTTGTATTCAGTCAGTTTCATTTTCAAATGCCACCAGTTGTTGGCATTTAGCCATTTGTTAGAGAAAACAGATTCCTCGTCTCAAAGTTGTAATGATGTAATAGAGATTAGAAGTGAAAATTATAATTTATTTTGCGTAAAGTCCAAAGGCAAAATGCACTCGAGTTAGAAAAAAAATTAATAATAATTGTCCTATTTCAAGTGCTGGCATTCTTCAGCATGATGATGGGGACATATTCAGGAAGAGGAGCTAATGAGCTGCTGTTTTCTAATCAAAGCAGAAAAATCTAGTGGCAAAATGACAGACTTCCCATTTCAGTGTCATTTACAAAATGACAAAAGTAGCCCATTGCTTACTTAGTGAGGAAAAAATTACAAAGTTTATTGCTAATTCATATTTTTGTTGTTTTTCATAATGAACCAGATGTATGTATTCAGTTCAGTATATGTTGTATAAAAAGGACATATTTACCATATTTCTTACAGATTATTGGTTAGTCAAAGAAGACAGGTATCGATGCTGTCTTTTTTTGTCAAGTTTTTCCAGTTGAGAAGCTCTTTGAGTTCTGTATGTATGTATATCTGTGTCTATCTGTCTTGATTAATAATAGATCCATAATTAAGAGTAAAATTTCTATTTTATGAAGAAACTAGACAGAAAGTGTTGAGAAATACTGATATGATCCCATAATGAAAAATGTGCTGTCAAGATGGTACATTTAAAAACTACGCCCCAAAAAATGCATTCTAAAGTTTGAGTGGGGAGAAACAGAAATGGAGAAGAACAATGTAATAAACAGAACAATCTAGGAAAGGACTATTCACCTAGGAAGACATTGTTACAGAGAAGGAGATGACAAAATATAATGAAAAAATTGTTCTGAAAAATTGCTAAGTAAGCATGACTCCCTAGATCTACTTTAAATCTAAGCCATTCTCCAATAAATACTCTGACTTATCATTTGCATGCTCTATCCCTGCTCTACAAAGCAGCAGTAAAGCATAAAATATTTTTTTATGTCATCTGCTCATATATTTCACAAGTAAATTGTCAGGTAAGCAAGACTGAGTAAAACAAATAGGAAATCCTGGGAAAAAGCATCTCTTAAGGCATTTTGAATATTTAACTAGCTGGAATTCCCTTCACTTACTAATATTTTATAAAGAAAACAGTAACTTTGTGCTCTAATTTTTCTGAGATTCATACCCAAACTTAGCAATAGCAATAATGTCCACCACAAATCATGCTGTGATAGCATTCTCAGGAGGAGAAACAGCCCTTGAACAGCTGACATTAAATACATGTATATTTCAAATAAGAACAGTAACACTATCTTTAAACTGGAATAGACTCAAAATTATGTTGAGGATATTTTACTTCACGTGTGTACAAATGTTAGTTTTCCTTCTATGTGAGAGTCAAAAGAAAGGGTAGTTCATGAGTATACATGCACCTTCAGTACCAGGTCAGTTCCATGTTGAACTTTTAATCTATTGCTCAGTTTCATTCAGATTAGTCAGAGCAAATACTGATTTGTGACATATTGCAACTCTTAAGTTATGTTAAAGGAAGCAGCTGTAAGTGACTGAACAAATTACATCTGTAGTAAGGAAATGCTGCAATAGGAATTCTTCCTTTAGTTGGATATGTTAACACTAGAAAACAAATCCATAAGAATTTTCAGATGGATCTATTGTTTTTTCCTTTACCACTGGTGAGAACTGTTCAGACAAGTTATGTGGAATTAGTGAGACAACCTGCAGTTTGATTTTGGATCATGCATTGCTCCGGTAGAGTACTGTTAAATTTGACTGGGAGGGTGGGGTGTCTCCTTGCTGCTTGGCTTGGTTCAGCTGAAGTCTTAGGACTTAGCAATGAGGTAGTTAAGATTGAGGAGATTTTGTAACTCATTCCAGAACAAGATTTCATAACTTAGAAGAGCTCTCAGAGTTTTGTTCATCACACTTGTTCACGCTCAGAGTTTGGCAGCTGAAAGATTTGAGGTAACAGTTTATGATATATTGCCATATATTTCAAGTCATTTGCTATTTTTTCTTCTTTCTTGCCAACTTTGTTTTCTGAAATAAACACTCATTTTGCTGCCTGATTGTTCTTGTGATTTGCTCTTTTAAACTTCACTTGGATATTTTAGCTTTACTGCTGTATTATATTTTTTTTCCCAATGGATGGCTGTCAGAGCAGCCACTTCAAATCTAGCCAATTTTTAGTCTCAAAATAAGTGTATCTGAATGATTTTTAGATTTGCAATTTAGCTTCAAAGAACACAAAAGGCACGGAGTGGGAGAAAAACAACTGTCTGTGCTACATTCACATTTAAGAATTCACTGTTTTATTCATCATCTTTGTTGCAAAAGCAGGTTTACCTTTTGCTTATATACAAATGTCTAAATTAAAGTATTGAGCAAGTATGGATACACAGAAGATTACATGCCTGGTATGAACTGTTTTACCCAGAAGGAAATGGCTTTTTGCTCAGGTATTTGTCTAGACAATTTTATTATAGAGATCACAGATGCCTTTCAAATATATTCTCATGCACTTGTGGTTTGTATGGAAATAGTATGTATGAAGGATTGAATTGACAATATTTAACTGTATACTATGTGAAGTGTGTATAATATGTTGGCACAAGTAACTGGTTAAAATGTGAGTATGAAAAAGATGAAACAAAAACCAGTCTTTCCTGTCACACAGCACAAATGTGCTTCTAACTGAAAACAAAGTTTTTGTAAAACCTCTTAGAGGTAAGTAATTTAAAATGGAGGTAGCATTAGATGACTGTTAAATGTCCTCTATGTGGATGCTTCACCTGATCAGAAATAGTTTACCAGCTCAAGGCTACATAATGTCAAAATAGGTACCTGCATTTTGTTGTGACATCGTGTCATGTCTGGTTTTGTTTGTTTGTTTGTTTTTTGGTTTGGTTTGGCTTTTTTGTGTGCCTTTTCACCATGGGAGCTTGTGAAGTCCATGTTCACAGGTATGCTGAGGTCTGCTTACCAGCGTATTATGAAGACATCTCTTAGAATAACTCCGAAAGAGTAGCCAAAACTGAGCACAAAACCCTTCAGCATTCCTCATCCCATCAGTGTTGCTGTCACAAGCTTATCTACCAAATCCTTTAGCTGCTTGAATGCAGTAGTGAGAGACTCAAAAAATGAGAAGAACATTCGCTGGGGGGGGATGGAGATGTCCCATTTTCACTCCTTTCCCCCACCATGATAAGAAAAGGAATTGCACTGATTAGAGGCATGGCAGTCCCCAGGGGTCAGGCTACAAGGGTAAGGTGATTAGTAATAATAACATACTGTTTACATTTTATGTAGAAGTGATTAACCTTGGCCCCAAATGTCTACCAGTAAAATGTCTGTTCTGGGGTGAAGTATCTTACAATGCTACTTTGAGACATATCTTGTGCTGCACAAAAAGTAGCAGTGAAATGCAATGGGAAAGTCAGACATTTCATATGAGGTAGGGAAGCAGCAGAACTTCAAATCCTCTGCTAAAGGGACTTGGTAGAGAGTGTTACAAGGAAATGAGAGGGAGGATGAGCAGAAACAGCAGCTGCCTACATGGAGGCACAAATCACTCACAGAAAATAAAACTGAGCCAGTGTAGCCACACACATGTCTGGAGAGATATTTACAGTTGCAGCCCAGACACTGAGGTTGGGAAGCTGTGGAGGTCTCTTAATTGCTCTGAAAGATACTGCAGAATATCAGCTTTTCAAGGACCACTAGGCTTCAGGAGCCATTTTTGGCAATGATCCTGGGCACCTTATAATTCACAAGAACAGATAAACTTAGATGACCAGGTGACACCCTGGGAGACCAGTTTTAAAACCAGTTAATGCTAAGTTATGCTTTTGTTTGTTTGTTTGTTTATCAAAGACCCACTGAGTTACCATCTCAGGCCTCCAGCTGATATTCAGATGTTAATCCAGCTCAGGATGAGACGTGCTGGGGGGTATTGTAATGTGCATAGCTGCCTGCAGTGCAATGCATGGCACAAGAAGTATGTGCACCAGGACATTGATCTAATTTTGTACAAAATCCACATGCACACATAAAAGGTGAGAGAAGTCAGTTATTTGTAACAGTAAAATAAATCTTTCAGTTTGAAGTTCCACCTTTTAATTTTTATCAGTCTTGTACATCATGTGGCAGGCAGACACAATGATCTGTAAAAACTAAACTAAAAATGCCTGCTAGATTCTGCCAGCTAAATCTCAAAAGAATGACACCTATATAGCGAGGAAGCTAATGGCATATATATTTGCCCAGTGCAATGTAAAAACACTGAAGTAATTTTTGCATGTCTATTTTTGCTGTTTCCCATGGACAAACTTTTTGACATATTAGAAATAGAAAAATGTAATTAAAATTGATAATACTGAGCCAGCTGATGCCACTGGCCTTCTTACTAAAAGACAACACAGTTTTCAGGAGCAGTGCTACAGAAATCCAAGCTAGGAGACTGTAAACTGGTAGTAAATTAGAATGGCAAATATTGTGATGGCAAATTCAGAATGCCAATATTAATTAGGAAAATTTATTTAAAATATGTTTTCCTATCAATCAATTCCTTGCTATTAATTTGCATTTTCAGATTTATCTACTTAGAAAAAATGCTGAGCAGGTTATTTAAAAGTTGAGTTACAAAGAAATACTTATGTTGAGAATAGGTATAATCAAGCATACCAAAAATTATACTAACCTATTTTATGCCAGTAATACAAATTACGCTACGCTTATGCCAGGTTAATGCATATTAATCTGAATCTAGTCATATAGATACCTGAGATGGAGTATGTCTAGTTCTGACTTTTTGTCTTTTTCTTTGTCAAACTAGTCAGTTTTGAGACTTTTTGTCTCAAACATATTTGGAGAGTTAGGCAGTCTGATTTTAATCCAAATATTAGATGATACATTGATTTTTTTCTACCAAATCCATCAAAATTTCATGACATACTGAATTAACACATTGTCAGTTACAGAAATGTAACTATGTTTATTAACTATCTTCTTTTCATAAGTAGAAAACAGTGATTTGATGATACTCATTTAAATTTGGTCACATATGAATCCATTATATTGCCACCTTTAATTCTTCAATTTTTTATGCCTTTTTTTAAATTTTGAGACTAATAAGACTGTAATTACATGCTTATGTTTTTGTATGTGCACTAGTTTTTCTATCAGTTGCCTCATTCTCACTCAGCATTACAAGTCTTAATGGAAAAGAACATTAGTGGTTGAAAGTGGTTCTTGGAAAACTCTCACATGCAAGTTCTCTAGACTTACTGAATGTTTAACTGATCTTTTCTGTAGAATGAAAAGTACTTCACTATCACTTAAAACTCATTTCTTCCTGCAAATACAGAACAAATGTTATCTGTAATGACTGGTTACCTGTTAGTTGCAAGTCATCTGCATGTATCTGCTTGTTTGCTAACACTTTCTAATTTTCAGTAGTGTTTGCTGCTGCCTCATTAAATGACAAATATTTTTCGACTCATTGGAACTATCATTTGCAATTCAGATAAAGTGCGTTTCCAATTTCAGACAGGAAAATTTGGATCAGCTGTTATCAGGGCTGTTCTTCCATCAATACCATCTAAGAATGAAGTGCACAAGTTCCTCTAGAAGAAATAAAAATAAACCACAAAGTTTTCCATTTCCCTGTCTCCTTTACTTGCAGGGAAAACCATCTAGCAACTAATTTATATTATAGGATTTGATTGCTAAAAAGGAGCAATTAAATACTCTAAGTCTTGAAATCTCAGGAATGATTAGAAACTTGTGAGACATTTTCTCATTTCAATACATATTTTCACAGTAGAGGTGACTGCCTTTCATTTTGTCCAGCAAATTCAAAACAAAGTATTCTGCTAATGCAACTGTCATGCACTGACTTTCAGTCATTGAGTAGGCACAGTTACCAAGTGTTTTTTTTATGGCATATCATATCTTCAAAATGTCATTCAGGAACCACAAAGTTTGCTGTTTGTGGTGAGAAGCATGATCAGTAAGCCAAAAGACTGTTTTCACTTGGTAACAAAAAGGGATGTCAGGCATTGGAAGTAGCAGTGGTATACAGAGACCTGGCTTGACATAATGGCAAGGAGACATCAGTGAACATCATGTACTATTTGCAGAACTTAAATAAATTACAAATATGTGGTGAATACAAAGAATGAGATAAAATCTCTGAACATTTTAAAGTTTGAGAAATCAGTATCTGAAGGTTTTTTGGAACTTCATGATTTTGTCACCTTCTGTGGTGAATTAAGTCTGTACCCTGGTTCAAGAGACATTTGGATTGGAGACGGAGCTAATTTTTTTTATCTTTTGCCTTATTAAGGCAATTTATATATATATATATATATATAGTTTGATTTGTAGTTATCAAGAGAGAAGGAAAAAGATTTCTGCGTTTATAAAAATATTCTTTGTATGCTAACAAGTGTGAACATAGCAGCAGCAGTTCAATGGAAACCACCAAAACTTCTGATTAAGTTTAGCATCATGCTTGTTTTGTTAAGTACAAAGTTTGTAACAGGCTTTGAAATCTGTTTTCTCCTTGTAGATAATCATGTAGGTCATTTCCAATAAGAAGTTAGATCAGTTTCAGTCATTGTGGTGTATCAGTAGGATTATTATTTATTATTTTTTTGTGATTTATACTTCTGTCTTCAAGCAATGGAACAAAATGATTGGCTTAATTTAATTTAAATGAAATTTCCATTCCTTTGGGTGAGATTTCTAAATTTATTTAAGCATTTTAAAATGCCTAATGTCATTCCTACCTTTAGGCTCTTCAGATACCTGTAGAATGCTGGCCTAAAAGCTTAAGTCATTTCAGAAAATAATATTTCCATTCTAAAAAGACTTAAATGTTTGAAAAAGTGTTATTGCTTACTGGCAACCATGTCTGCTAGCAATTAACAGTGAGATCTTGTGGACTTGTGGTAACCTGAACACAGGCAAGAATATGGGATTTCTTTTAACACTTTCTCAGCCATACAGCCCCCATTGAAATATCAGTAAACCTTCCAAATGTAGTCAAAGCAAGAAAAGTTCTGGATGACAAAACAGAACGGAAGATATATAATCTTGTGCAAATAAGGCACCATTTTGTTATAGTAACCAAAATTAGCTCTTCAGTAATCAGCCTCCAGGTGACCAACAACTTCAGTGACAAGAGCAAGAATATTGTTATCTTTCACAACTTGCACTATCAATTAACTGTCAGTACTGCACGGATCCTAAATAATCACTAAATAAGACTACTAGTTTGCAAAGATTGCCACTGAATACAATATAATGTCAGTTAGTTACAATAAAAAACAACTAGCTTTTTGCAACATTAATCTTGCCCAGTGGTAGCGTTTTGTCTGTTTTCTTTTGTTTTTAAGGGAAGCAAATATAAATACTTGTTCCTGATGAATAGGGATGTTCACCACAATAATTTGTTAAGAATTTGTTTTAGGGAGAGTGAGCTTGCCTACCAGCTACTCTGTAATAGTGATTTTACAGAAAAAGTTAAGTTATTAAGTAAGGTTCCCAGTTATTTCAAATAGCTTCCTTCAGTAAAATAAGGAATAATTCATGACAGTGAGAACAAACCATGTGTATTGTACATGAAATCCATGTACTATTTAATTCAATCAATAAAGTAATTCATAACTGAATAACATCCTGTTTGTTGTGGGCACTGCAGAAAAGAATATAGCCAAAGTACCAAATAACATCAGCTTAACAACTCCCTGTCATATTACTTTAATGAAGAATAATGTTAAACAGGCTTTTAGGACTAAGTTCTGGAAGTGTAAATCATAGAATGATGACAAAAGCTTGCAGGTTGCTACAGGACAAAAGCACCACATTTATATTTTTTCAAGGAAAAAAAAAATACAGTTCTTCCTTCCTTTCTTTTTTTTTTGTTTCTTCTTCATTCGTTTTGACTTTTGTACAATGTTCTCCAGTATTGTGCTGACTTCTGAGTAAAAAAAATTGCCACTTACATACCGTGCCAGAACCCTTTCTGATGAGAGAATGTATAACAATGTGAGTCAGGTTGCCTTAGTGGATGAAATCAATTTTGCTACTTTTTTATTCTTTTAGTCTAGGGATCTACAACAATTTTACTAGGTCCTATACTTTTTCATATGCTTGTACTGGGGTCGGAAGACAAGGGTGGGCAGGTGGAAAGTTTTATGCCACTTTCAGGATAAACCAGTTACTCAAGGCCAAGACAAGTTAACTGCCTGGAATTTGTAACAGCAAATTTGAAATAGAATATTTAAGTAAATTCCAACTTCATGAAGAAACTCTGATAACCAGTAATACTTTTAAAGACTATCAAAGATAGTGATGTGTAATATAGGTGAACTTCAAAAATAGAAGATTTGCAGATTACAGATTGCACAGGTATTTCTAAGAGGATAATTTGACCATATAATCTGCTGGATGTTTTTCCTCTGGTAAGAGGAGATGAATAGTACATTAGATTACTTATGTGTGGTAACTCAGGAAAACTCATACTCTGTGAATATTGAAATTCTACTTTATTGTATTTCAAAGCATTTGCCTAATTGTTTATAAAAGCTGTCATTCACTTTTTCTTTTTTTTTTCCTGCCCTGTTCCTTGTGTAAATAGTTAACAGACTAGAAAGAATTTTTGATACTATCTATGAAAAAGCTGTGTTTGCTACCATTCATAAAATGCTATGGTGCTTTCCACGCACATGTATTTTGGTTCACATAAACCAATTTGGTACTTTGCTAGCTTGAACATTTAGTTTTGCTGCACAGAACCTCAGGTTTTGTCTAGCATGAGTACTGCTTTAGAGAATGCATTTGGAAATAAATCTCTCTTTCTCTAAGAAGCAAGGGACTGTGGTAGAGATCCATTCTTTCTCTCCATCTCTCTCTCTCTCTCACATAATATATGTATGCATATACAAATGGAAGCGTATACGTGTTTATGTATGTCCTTGTCTGCAAAAAACACAACTGCCAATGTTTTTTTTTGTTTTTTGTTTGCTTTTTTTGTATATTTCTAGCTTCCCCTTTCTAAAACTAGATCTGTTTTGTTTCCTTAAATAGCCTCATAAATGGTCTGTGGCAATTTGTCTTCCACCTGATACAGGCACAATGCAAGCTTCCCCTTAATTTACTTGACCTGCAGCTAAACCTTCCCCGATCTGAGATAGCTAATCATTTCTTATTTTGCCTTGTACATAGTGGTTTCATTTCCTTGTATCCTAATCCTTTCTTCAATTCCTATGAATATTTATTCAATATTTCATTATCTTGTATATAATCAAAGTGACAGTACATTTGAATACTGAATGCTGAGGCACGTAAAGCTGCAGTACCTTGGTAAAATAGTGGATATCCTAATTTTATCTGAAATGTTTATTCCAAATGTTTTTTTGAAACAGGAGAACAGGATAAAAGAATTAAATTCCATAATGATGCAACACCTAACTGAAATTGGTTACAAGAGGTCTAAATGTCAGAAGCTGCTACTTCTCTGCAGTCTCTCAGATGAGATTTCAACTCCAGCAGGGCTGTCTGTTTCTGTTACTATGCAAAGAAACCCTGCTACTGTTTTAACAGGGAGACTTTTGGGTTTGCCTTTCCTTTCCAAAGATCCATTTGCAGTGGGCTTATCCCCAGTAAGAATATAAATTGACACCATATTTTTAGAGGAAAATGGTCATTGTTATGGATTTTTTAATAATCATTGCTAAGTAGGAAAAATAATAGTAACAGAGAATCTGATCTGTGTCACACGTGACATAGAAGCATTAGTCAAAGTAATTGTATGAATTCATTACAAAATGTGTTAATCGTCCCTTGCTATTACACGTTAGCGAGATGCCTACACATGGATAAAAAGGCAACATTTGCTTGTGGTGTTCCAAACTGCAAGATGTTAATAATTTATCTTTCTTTATGAGGAAAAAATGGAATAATTGAATAGCCAAGTGGACTTGCGTAAATTCTGACTGAAGAGAAATATATGAGCTTCAAATTAGGTCCCAAGGTACATAGCTATCCAAACCATAAAATATGAAAATCATTTTTTTGATCAAAAACAAGCCTTCTTTTCCCCCTCTCCCCTCCATAAAATATGACATTGCACCATATAATTGCACAGGAAATTAAAACTCTTTTCACAGGTTTAATAATAGATGAGATATAGGCTTTGAAATAATTGTTTTTATTGAGCTCTGCCATTTTCTAGCACAGCATGCAAGCTGTGGCTCACGACTTGCACCTCTGTCACCTCAGAGATGGATTAGCAAAAACAATACGGGGTTCCATTTGGAGACCACAGGAAACAAACAGGTGCCAAAAGCACAAGGCAGACTCCTCACTTTTTTTTCTTTTTTCTTTTTCTTTTATTTTTTTTTCATTCAAAGTGCTTGTTTTCAATCACCTACATTCATCTGGAAAAACTTCTTTGTAGAGTTGTGCTTCACAGGCAGCAAGCTCCTTAGCTAGCTTCCTGTTCAATTCAGCATCTTCTGGGAGCTCCTTCCTGTTTCTGTACCTGCAGATCTGTTCTTCTCTTCCTGCAAAAGACACCATTTCTATGTTCCAACTGTTCTGGTAAGTGGCCTCAGGGAGGTACAGGCCAAAAATGTAACTTCAAACGGAAGCACTTGTCACACTGAACCTGTACAGTCTGAATACTAACTTCATATCATCTGACATGTGTTGCATAATTGAACACAGATATTCCTGAAATACAAAACTATGACTAAACCTAGGGCTTTTCTCATCTGTACAGTAATGAAAGGTTTTATTAACACAACAATGTGGTCAGTTTCAGTCTTAGTTTCAGCTTGTGTTTCAGCTTGTCAGGCACTATGGTGTACAAGTTTCTTTTTCTGTTGGCTGAGTCTTAGATATTACTGATGATTTACTTAGGCCACACTCTGGAGGTTCTCTGAGAGAAGGTAGATTTTGTTGGGTGATTGTTGGGTAGGAGCAACAAGGCCTGGCTCTACATTCAAAGGTAATTGTGAGTATTCATTCCTAAAGTTGTATAGAAAAGGAATAGACTGTGACTTTTAGGATGAAGTTAACATCCTTTTTGGAAAGAATTCCCCAAACTCCTGATTATTTATTTATTTATTTTGTGTGTGTGTGTTTTTTATAACTGGTGTCTTTGTTTTGCTATGCTTTTATTCTCTGGTTTGCAAGTAGAAGCTGCTGGAAAGAGGGTGTTACTTCAGAAGGAGACCAAAGAAAACTGGGAACACCTTGGGAACAAGAAGCAGAGGTTGGGCTGGCAGAGATTGATGTTGCTTAGTAACTTTCAACAGGGAAACATTTAAACAGAGTTTGCATACTTTAGGGCAAAGGAATGGGTTTGATTCTGCTTTGTTTTTTCATTGATGTTAATATTCTTAACATTTTTGCTTGGTGCTCACATGAGGTTTTGGTTAGCAGAAGTCTGTTTATTTAGCCATTTTAGTAAGGGTGCAAGGTAAAAAAAAAAAAAAGTTTTCTCTAAAAGTCATTAAAATTGTTTGTTGTATGGTATCACTGTGAATCCATACAATTATCTGTGCCCATCTCTCTCTTTTTTTTTTTTTTTGAATCCACTGTTGTCATGCATAATGCAAGGAACATGTTTACATTTTCTTACTCTGTAAAATGCCTGACCACCTTAGATCTTCTCTCGTATGACAAGATTTGAGGTTGGCCCCTTCCAGAGAGAGCTCAGCATCCAGGTCCAAGATTATTGCAATGGCCAACAGCACGTGCTAAAATTGACCAGACAAACAGCATAACAGCATACAGGAACATATTGCACACAGTCACATTTCAATTATACTTTATATTTAGAATACATGATTACAAAGGTTAATCAATACTTGTTAAATATTATAATAATTTTTGTAGCACCCAAAAGGACTTATCAGGAGCTCGCATCTTTCATATACATGTAACATTCTTTTAACCTTTCTTATACATGCATCAAAACTTTAAAAAACAAAAACAAAAAAAACCACTTTTATACATACTTGATATTTGTTTAACATCAGTAAATATGTCAGAATGAAAATAGAACTGATACTTTCTGTGAATAGTATGAGAGGTTATAACACAGTAAAATAGTTGTCCGTGATAATTTTATGAGAACTGCATAATTTCTCAACAAAGAGAATATACTGAGATATAAGATTGTCATACATCTGTTATTAAAGTGTTCAAGGAGAATGAATACAGAATTACTTTCAGATAGCAATATATGAGCAAACAGTTAGGGGACTAATTCCCAAACTTTGGATCACTACTCTTCTAGGAGCTACAAGTTCAGAATTATGATTGCGAGTCCAAAAGTAGAAACAATTGGAGACCGACAATTTAGAATGTGCTTATGATGCAGTGACACCAATTACACATTACACTTCATCATAGGCATGCATCAAGCAGGAAAGAACTCAGTAGTTTACCCTCTTCCTGGGGTCAGTCTTACTGTCCGTGCTGAACTTCACTGCCACAATTGTCTTTGTGTCGGTACTGTTAGGCTGGTAATCACAAGACAGTAGCATATGTTCAGGCTCAGTCTGAAGTCATCCAACTGTTTTCTGCCTGAGAACCAGAGATCAGGAGGACATTTTACATCTAGGAAAAAAGAACTCTGAACTTAACTTATGCTTAATGTTAGTACTGTAGTCCTGCAATTTAGAGCTATATGGGTGAAAGGGAATTGTGCATATCTGTTCTAAGCTTATCAATGTATAAGTATCTGGAAAAATGTGTGAAGGTCTACAGGGACCCATACATATTACCAAATTTGGAGTGAAGGTGGCAGACCCTGATTTAAATAATCTAAATTAATGTGGAGTACTGATTTGTAGTGCTTGATACTGCCATGTTTTAGCCAGCCAACAGTTATTTCCTACCCAAATGTAACATGTCTCAAAATATATATATATTTTTTTAATCTAACTAAAGTGGGACATGGTATAATTTTATTTCAGTATGGTCTTATCTACATTCAGACAGCTCTGAGAATTTCTTCATGCTGCATTAGTATGTTTCAGTACATTTTAACAACATCTTAATAAATGTACACCCCACAATGACTTTTCAAGAACTATAACAATAACTTGTAAGCTTAAATCATAAAAAAAAAAAATAGTCAAGTAGGATGTGTTTGATTTCACAATACACAATCTGAAAGCATATACTATATATGTATGTATGTATGGTGTCTTATGTCACTAGGACATTAAGGCAGAAAAGCATGGGGATTTCCTTCCGCAGAAAAGTCACAAAGCAAGTGATAAGGTTTTCTAAGCTGTGCGCTCTGAGAATTTTGAGGGTATGTATATTCAGTAAGGTTTGACACAGCTGAATGAGTATGTAGCATCAGTTCAGCGGTGTGTTGATTCTCAGTAGGTGTAAATATCAACCTAGCAAAGTAGTTTATGAGGAGGTTGAGGTCAACTGAGGTCAATTACCTACACTCAGGACAGATGATGCTAGGGATAGTTGCTTCTTAGTCAGATTTCTGCTGTGAGAGTTTGAGGCCAAATCAAATTCTTTTACACTTCTGACTGGGCATCTTTTGCAGAGTATTTTATATTCCAGGCTGTGTGGACAATCCATGACTTAAAGAAGTAAGATTGAGACTTAGTACGTGAGTGAATTGGCCTGTGTCTATGATCTTCTTTTCTATTCTGAAATCAGTTCAGGGATCACAATGTTAAATCAGCGCAATTTGTTGTTGTTGTTGTCCAAATATTGCAACAGTAAACACAGATTTTTAATTCCTATTTGATTTAAATAATGAACATGCAAATGGATGAAAATGTACTTTCACCCATTTAAGAAACTATGAAGAGATGATGAACGGTGAAAAGATCGATCTTTTTGTGTCCCAGGTAATGCAGACATACATCTTGAGTTAGCTAAATATAGCTGAATCTGAGATGCTGTTGCACTAGTGTACAGGGCAGGTAACAGACAGTCTCAATCCACCAAACTCTCATAACATATCCAGGCTCAGGTGACAAATATGATGGGCCATGTAAGAAGAAGGAGTTACTCAGTAGTTTGCTACTCAGAAATTGTACTGAGGCTTTTCCTTACCTTTGTGATTCTACAGACAGTTGCAGACCAAAGTATGAGGAGCAGCCATGAACACATCAGGTTGGAGACTGGGAGACAGGGCATAAACTGCACGCTGATGGAGGACAGCCATAAACATAATATATAAGAAGCCCCATGATTTCATATAAATTATGTTTATAGCTGTTTTCTTTATTATCATCTGCTTTTTGAAGAAGCTCAGCCTCAGATTAGATCAGTGCCCTGTTGCGTGCCACTAGGAGGTGGCTCTGCAGCTTAGGAATGGGAATTTGTCTTATGGTAACGAATCACAGAGATTGTCATCTAAATGACATCATGACCTATAAATGATATCATTCATTTTTCTAGACAGTTCTGTAACATCCATCTTCCGTTGAGTGTTTATGTGGTTTCTCTCTTTTTTTCTATTCTACAACTTTTGGTAATTATATTTGCTTTTCAGTTCATAGATAATAAGTAGATTATTTTAAAAAGTAGGAAAAGATAGGAGGTGAACTATTAAAAACAGGTTCTTTGAAAACTCCAGCCATGAAAGTCCCTTCACGCTATACATTGTACTGATACAGAACTAAAGGAAGTCCCTAAGGGGGTCGTAACCTCAAAATATATATTTCTAGAGCATTTGTTATCTAACATAGACAGTCTGACCTAAACTTCCCCTGTTTAGGGGAAGTACTGGTGTGCTATGTATAATGAAGCAATTAATTGTGATGCAAGTACAAGAGGGGTATTGAGGTCTCAATGAGACAGCCCACCTAAATCTAAACAAAAGATAAAAATTAAATAAGATAATTAAAGGTAATGTATGTGCTGAACTAAGAGATGTAAATGTACACCTGGCAATATATTTCATTTATACTCCAGCCTCTTCAAATTGCCTCATCCCAGTAAACCTGCTTCAGTTACATTAATCCTGTAAGTTTTGTCAGGAATTAGGAAACATGCATTTTACACTACATATCTCCAAATTGCCAGGTCTCAGGTAACACACAAAAGGAAAGTAAAACACCTTAAAAGCTACACAGATCATTTAATAAATGTATCTTGGCTTCTCTACTTTTTCTTAAGCAGAAAATATGAACAGATGCTGCTGCTGTGCTCATCCAGAGGGACTAAAGCATGACTAGGGAAAATCCAGCAGAGAATGCCCAAATGAAGGCAGAAAATGAAGTTTAAGTGTGCGGTATGAGATTGGATGGTGTTGTTATTGACTAGTTAAAAACAGACAGAGGTGTCAGCACTGCTTATCTTCAGTCTGACAAGCTCTCGCAGGTGTACAAAAAATGCCTAAATTTGGCCTGGTAATTTGACTTGCAGTGGTAACTCATACACAATTTGGGCCAAGCAGATATAATGATGTAGACCCATATCTTGCATCTGTAATTCTGGAATTACACCCTTGGTAATGACATTACCCTAGTGACATTACCCTAGAATTGCCCTTTGTAACTGTAAACATGATTTTCCTTGCAGATACGGATGATGATGATGATGATTCTCTTTCCTCTCTTTCTTTTTTCAACATACATAAATAAAATAGCCTTAAAAACAAGTACTCATGAAATTTGTATAGATGCAATTGGCTTTAAAACATGTATTAAAGAATTAATTTGGAGAAAGAAGCATGTAAGAGAGAGTTGTTCAAATTTTAGTAGCTGGAAGCTACAAATTCCACTGTGGACAAATTCAGCCTGCAAATAAAGTTGATATTTTCTTACAGAGGCAGGAATTAAATGTTGAAAAAAACTATATAGAATGTGTGGCAGACTCCTTGTTGGCTAAACTTAGTCTGGAGATTGTTGTTACTAGAGGTACTGTAAGTCATTCAAAAGCTGTGGTTTTAAGGTAAGAATCAGCCAGCAAAATTATTATTTTTATTTTATTATTTATTTTGTTATTTTATTTTATTTTACATAGAAAGACAAGCCTGCGTGTCCGTTTGGGTGGATGGGTTTACAACTGTTTCAAATGCTGATGGGGTCAGTTTTTTAGATATCATTTTGCCTATAAATAGGTGGCTTCACAACGTTTCCTGAAGGCATTTAGTTTTAGATCTGACACATTGCCATAGACATTTTTGATCTGTACTCACATGACGCTTGTTGGGACTTTTGTGTCCAAAATTCAACATGCAGGATTAACCTGCAGATCAGCTGTGGGAATAAGTATTGTATAAGATTGTGTAATAAGCTATTTTTTTTTCCAATTTGTGTGGAGGTTTGTGTGTTAGAGTTTAGTTAATGGATATATTCATCTGTTACCACTGTATTTACACAATAACAGAATAAGTTGTGTATTAGTATTTCAAAAGTGAAAACCAGAGGAGAGAAAGTCCACAGTATTGATCTATGTCTTTGAGTTCGATAAATTAATTGTTGTCGCTAGAAACATACTTTAGAGTTGGCTTTATTTCCAGATGAAGCTCCATGCTTTTCTTTACTCTGAGTTGTTAGCAGAGAAGTGTAGAACTTTTGCACTCTGTGAACAAGGTAGATACTTGACCCTATGATATATGTATACCTCTTTCTCTTTTTTTTTTCTTTAGGGAGATGATGTTCTGATAGCCAGCAAATTATTATTCTAAGATGGTAAGGTATTACGTGCCATCGTTGGCACCTGCCTAATGGTGTTTTCAATGATGTTCTCAAAAGTGAAGGTGGACAGATGAAGGATAAACTGCCTGTTTCATAGTAGGTAGGTGCTGCTGATTAAGATAAGGTCTAAAATGTTGACATTTTTCCAGTTATTTTAATCTAGTTCAAAAAGGGATGAAGCTGGTCTTGTGTCTGTTTTATAACTCTTTCTATGAATACAATCTGTGTGAGCTGGCTAAATTCTGAAGAACATATGTTAAATAAATAAATAAATAAAATAATAATTAAAGTGGCTGACCGGTTTTAGCCTGGCTGCCTCATGTGCAGTTCCACTGAAGTGATGATTTACAGTTCTTATGGGCCATGAATATTTGTTCTTGGGGCTCCTCAGGTGAGGCGATCTATGGTAAATAATTTCTAATGCTGTGGCCATGATTATTTTTTGAGAACATGTAGAATGTAGATATTATGTCAAACTGGTATTACACGGACAATGACAAATTTTAAAATCGGATATGGTTTCAGGATGAAAGTTGCAAAGGTTTTTATTATTTATATTTGCATGGCAGCTGATGCTACTTTATTAGCATTGGGTTTATAACTGCGTTGCAGTAAAATAAATGATATATAACATAGTTCCCTTCAAGTTTTTATCATCTGGTTATTTATACTGACAAATTACAACAGATGATATGACTGTTTCTACTTCCATGTGTATCTTTGTAAGTCAGGCATCTGCCAAGGAAGACACAGCTACCATAACATGGATCTGGTACATATGGAAGGACGGAAGGCAGGCAAATAGTGACTGAACATCTGTCTGTAGTGCTGCAGTTAGCCCAGTATCACCCAGAAGAAAAGAAAATTAGATATAGTTACATCTTTTGTGACGACAATGTGATTGCAAGTGGTAATCAGTTTAGCTAATGCAATGAGGTTTTATATAGCATTTAAATCAAAACTTTGCTAAGCGTTCCCTCCTTTTTTAAAAGTGAAAAGTAAACAATTAAGAAAAGAGCTATGGTGTTAAATTTGAGGGATTAGAATGGGTTTCCACTAATTCAACACTTAAACTTGCCAAAGCTTTCTGTGGAAACTGTGGAAATCATTTACTTGGTAATCTTTGTTTCCTTTGCATGGAATCGTAGAATGGTTTGTGTTGGGTTAAGGGACATTAAAGATCATTTAGTTCCACCTCCCTACCATGTGCAGGGAGACCATCTACTAGACCAGGTTGCTGAAAGCCTCATCCAATCTGGGCATGCTTCCAACTTCTGCATTCATAAATTTTGGAATTAAGTAAAGAAACAGAAGAATGTCTCAATCTGCAGCTTAGGCAGTCTGCCACCCTTGTTTCCTGGTCTTCGCAAGCTAACAGCCTTGGCTTTCATTGCCAGTGTTTAGGCTCCATTTTGATGACACTTTGTGCATGGTAAAAACATACTTCTGGAAGATAGAAAATAGAATGAGAGAGATTCATATGAGGTTCTGTTATCATAGAACTAACTATACATGCATTAATTGTTAAAAAAAAAAAAAAAAAGCTCAGCTCCGTGTAAAGGATTTATGGTGAGTGATATTTTTGGTGATTGAGACATTCCCAATGCCTAACTTCAGTTACAATAGCCTGATCTCCCTTAGATGTTTTTATAGGAGAGATGGAAGGAGGTGGAGGGGGAGAGAGAGAGAGAGAGAGAGAGAGACTGCAGATCTGAATTCAACCTTAAACATTTGAAATCACTATTAGGAAAAAAGATCCTAATTCTTTTCATTGATTATAAAGGTTAAAAAGAGGGTGTCATCTTCATTCGGCTAATGACAGCTGTTTTTAGTAACCCTCCTATGTGTCACTGTTCACATACACTGCACTGTATCTACATCACAAATTAAAACACACTTAGAATTATTCTGTTTTGACTATGATGAAATGAATGAACAACAAATACTACCCATCATATAAATTCTAACTATCTTGTTATGAAAGCGAAGAAGACTGTTACTGGTTTCTTTGACAGTTTAATTTGTACTGAAGATGCTGCCTTAGGACATGATTACAGATTTCCATTCCACTCTCCAGTTTTATGAATTAAACAAAACAGCAGAAACAAAACAAAAAACCTCGATAGACTGATAAGGCAAGTGTGTAGAACTGTAAATCACTGAGGACAGTAACTCTTTAAACTTACTGTGCACGATCTATTATATTTGCATTTAAAGTGATTTTTTTAACTCCCCAATTCTTTTCTATAATGCACATTTACCACAATGTAGTAGAAAAAAAGTCAAGTTTTATTTCATAGTATTTGTTGGAAACCTCTTAATTTATATTGAAAGTAGAGATTCCATTCCATCTAGAATGGCTGCCTATTCATTAAATCTAAATCACTAGGCAGACACCTCAAACAACTTTATTCTCCAATTAGAAGTGAATCTTTTTTTTTTTTTTTTTTTTTTTTTTTTTTTTTACAGCAGGTAGCAGGCAGAAAGATTTCTGGGATGGAACACTTGCTCAGTTTGGAAGCCAAGTCTACTGCAGATAGTATTAGCATTGTAGCTAGAAAGCTGTCTTAAATGGACCTTTTACAATATCTGTAACATAGAAATTGAATAATGAATAATAAAGTATAATATGTTATATATTTCTTGGTATTTCCTAATAGAGCATGTACATTAACCATTTAAGTATTCTCTTCCTCTGAAGAGATGTTCTGCAACTTTTAAAATGAAAGAGGTATAGTTTTAAAGATTCAAATAAAGGGGAGCCTAGATATAATGCAGTCATTGTTTTAAAAGTATCTTCCCTGTAACCACCAAACTGGGAGAGTTTTCAGTTTTACTCTGCACAAGAAAGGAATTGAACATCATTTAGAAGTGTG
This sequence comes from Anser anser, assembly GCF_964211835.1. Classification (NCBI taxonomy): domain Eukaryota; kingdom Metazoa; phylum Chordata; class Aves; order Anseriformes; family Anatidae; genus Anser; species Anser anser. The sequence goes on along the minus strand of NC_139724.1, from coordinate 39,768,916 downwards.
ATTTTTTTTTTGGTTGGTTTATTTATTTTCATAGTGTCAGTAATAAAATGTGGAAATACATATTTGCATAATTACGTAATTACTTTTATTCCATTTTAGAAAGTGCTAATCAGGTTTTTTTTTTTTTTATTGTTTAAAAAGAACTGTGAAAGATCATGAATTTAGACTACCAAGGATATTGCCAACCTTTCGGGTTTGTTGTGAGCTTTGTCACAAAGCCATCTGTATTGTCAAATGGTTTCTCAGCACAGACCTTGTTTTCAAAGGGGGTAGTCAAAATCTTTGTGACTGTCATATCATTTAACTATGCAATCCACAAGAAATGTGAAATCATATGTGCAGTGTGAAAAATCATAAATGCAGTGCAGAAATCATATGAAGCAGAGGTCGCTAGCGATGTTTTTGGAACTTGGTTTTCAGGTTGTGATAATGTAGTTCAGTTTCATTGTTTTTGTGATTTTAAACAGAACTTGAAATCTGAAAATGTTGAAAATATTTTTCTTTTTAAATCTTTTTTTCTTGTGGTTTATCTTGTATCACTGGTGATACACTACATTTCCGTCAATAGTGACGGTTGCAGTTACCTATTGGAGGGCTGTTCTGAAAATAATATCAGGATGATTTTTTTAAGTACAAACCCCAAAACTTTTCTTACGTGCATATTATCTTTACTAATTATTCAAAAATGTTAGTCTTAATTTTCATTGTCTGAAAGACTTATTATGGAGGCATCTATCTAGATGTAGATGAAAGATGGTATTTTCAAGTGTTAGGTTTACTTTCAGATCCAGTGAATATAAAATCTTAGCATTTAGAGAAGCTTTATGTTTGAAGTCGTGTAAAACAAGATGCTGAGCTAAACCAGATTGTTTTTCATCTGCCTTTGTGACAAGCTGTGGAAAACCTTGATTTCTTATTCTTTAAACTAAAAGTAGTAAATCAGTCACACAAAATTTATAGATGGGTTCAGGCTTACTCATAAAAGTTCACAATATAACTTTTACTGGATACTAAAAATCATGGACCTGATAGAGTTATGCACTTTATGACGTGATAATTTCCCCTTTCCCTCCCAAACTATCTTGTCGTGCACAACCAGTGATAAATATTCTCTCATCCTTTACTGTAAAAGCAAACCATATTGCCACCTTTTCTTTTGAAATTTTCTCTCTGTCCCAGTAGTCCTAACTACCTTTTCTCTTAGGTATTTCCCAATTTATTTGGGAAATTATATATAGTATATATATATAAATGTATATATACAATTGAGAGCATGAGAAAATGTTTTTTGACACATTGTCTCTGTTACAACAGGGACTATACAATGAAACTTCTGATCATATCTTATTTCAGATTAATTTGAAACTTAGAAACATGGTTAAGTCAAGTCCTGCTTTATTGTTAAGAATACAAAAATAGTACATTTCTATGAGTTCTTAGAAACCTGTGAGAGTACTGTGCTGCCTGGGTAAGCAAACATGATATGATTAATAAAATATATATTTACTTTCCAAATATTTTTGACAATGTTTGCCATCAAATGTTCTTTAAAAAATGCCTTAAACTTTCAAAGAATTAAGAATAAATATGATTACATTGATTATTCCAAGCAACTGCTTGTAATAAGAAAAAAAAATGGGATGAGATTAAAAAAGGGAAAAAAAAAAAAAAGTGGTGAGTTACCACGGGGTTTACTTCTAGACACACAGTAACAGACTTGAGCTGTGTATGGAAAAGGCAAATACCTGAAAAGCTACAGATGAGGCTTTGCAGGCTGTGCTTAAGATTCTAAACATAAAATGTTGTTTTAGTGTGAATAGTGATGGGGCGGTAAAATGAAAATGATGAAATTCAAAATTGATAAATGCAAAGTAATGTTCTTGTGGAAAAGTAGCTTTAAGTTTGTAAACAGTGGTAAGCTCTAAATTATCTATTCGTATCAAGGATGAAATGGCAGTCTGACAGTTCTGTGAAACCTTCAGTTCAGAAGCAAACAGAATTTTAAGAATATTAGATGAGGAATAGATAGTGAAAGAGAAATCATCCAATATTTCCCATATATGTGCCCATGTGATAGCAGCACTTGAGTATTGGTCATTGTTCCTACATTGCTCCTACATTTTGAAAACGGAAGGTTAAAAGTGTATAGAAAGAATTATAAGGATTGCCAAATTGTGGGGTTGCTTTCATACAAGGAGAGTTTACTTAGACTATAACTTTTCATCCTGGGAAAAAAGAAAGTCAATCAAGGGTAGGGCGTGATATATGTTTCTAAAGGATGTGTGTTTAAAAAAAATAAAATAAAGTGATCACAATCCAAGTAGTACCATATCAAATAAAACAAACAAATAACAGTTGTGAAACAAACAACATACTTTTAAAACAGCCAATCTGCTTAAAACAAACAAGTATTTCTTCCTACAGCAGTGGAATTAAATTGCACAATGTATTTTGAACACCAAAACTTTAGATGTGTTGAGGAAAAAAAAAAAAAAAAAACTGAACAAATTCACAGAGGAAAACATTATCACCATGTATGATATGCAAGAGAAATGCTGCCACACAGGGTTTTGAAAGGTGGGAAGGTTTTCTGAAAGTAGTATGATTGGTATTTTTTTCTCTCTTTATAGCCTTTTTAGGCATCTATGCTGGCAAGTCAGAGACCGGATGCAAGTCCGTATGTGCCTTTGTTCTGTTTTACTGTTTGCATATGATAAAATGTAAATTATTGTGTTTTTTTTACCATTATACTTTGAAAGACTCTCATATATTCTCAAGAATAATAAATAATGAACCTTGACATCAAATATGATTAATCGCTAAGAAAATAAGTGAAAATATTTGGCCATTTCATGGTAAATATATCATATGAATCCTAATATTTCTCATTTTCTACACTTTCTCAACATTCTTTCTTTTGAGAAATTTCTTGAAGTTCTTTGAGAAAGTGTAGAGTGCTACACTCTACACCGACAACTTTCCAGACTCTCTTTAGTATATAATGTATTAAATAGCATGTGTTTCTGAATATAAATACATGTTGCTATTACAACTATATGAAGTAAGCTTGGTATTACAAGGCTTTAGCACTAACTTCCCAAATGAATATTTAGGTAATTAGAACTGAGAATACTGTCATTCCTAATACCTTTTGACTTTTCTTGTGCACTTTATTCCGTGTTCCTACCACAATTGTCTGTAATATGATTTCAGAAGAGACACAAAACTGAGAGCTCTCTTCAGCTAATAGAGGTGAGCAATGCTGCTTTCAGGAAACCAGGTAACTGGAGAACAGATCTGAAATAGTTTCATTGAACATCTCTTACCCAATTTTGGCAGATGATTGATTTTTTTTTCTTCTATTTAACTTTCACTGACTTTTGTTTATTTTTTCTAAAGATTACTGACTTGTGTCTTAATACTTCATTACACTGTAGTCTCAAAAATCAAAGAAGTCAATGACTGCTGGAAGTGTCAATGTCCAGAGCTGCTTAAAAGCTACTTTAAAAAATGGCAAAATTAAATCCACAGAGAGAAATATTAAGTTGTTTTTGCTGTAAAACATTTTCCTAAGCTTTCTTTTCTTTACTATGTAATTAATTTGATTACTTTATGGGTTGAAATTTTTGAACTATGAATTTTTGAATCTTGCATGACAAGATAGGTTTATTTTCAATAGTCAGATCTCATTAAGATGTTTCTTTGGACTGAGCATCTGAACCAAAACTTAATCATTTTTTTCAGTAGGTGAAAATGTCACTTCTTGTTTCTTAGATAGGAAGCACATTTGATAGTAAGTGTTAATAGGCAGGAAATAGGTCTTAGATTTTGTAGTTATACTGCATTTCTTTGTATGAAAAGGTTATGGAGTTCAGAGATGTTGCCTGCCAAAACTTCTGGAGTTGGTATTCTTCAGTTGTCCTTTACTTTGATTGACGTATGTTGGAAAGCCTATAAATAAATAATTGAGGTTCTTTGCAAGGTTCATTTACTGTTAAGACCAATATGTGCCTTGCACAATGTTTGAGTGGTAGGTTGCTTTCACTCCCAGTTATTCCAAGCTACTTAAGTATATCGATAGGAACTTTCTCTTCACTGTTGTCCTCAAGTGTAGCTGTTCTATTCTGCTTCTTAAAGAACAATAAACAATGGGAAGGGTGTCTTTTATGTAAAATACTTCAGCTATTCTTGATGCATTATTTATTTAGGCTAATCTTTCTAAATCAAAATATTGAAGCATTTAGAGTTGCACTCTAAAATTTGTATCAGCTGCTACCTTTGCTTAATATTTTTAGTGTAAGATGATTACCAACACAGAGATTGCTTATGAGGCAAAATTTGAGGCTCTTATTCTTTAAGATGCTTGAATTGCTTACAAACCATGTTTTTGAATGCTACTAAGGGTCACACTTAGGAAGTTGTAAACGTGATTTACACAGAAATGAGCAATCATGTTAATTCATTGATTTAAAACTTGTTCAGCAAAAGATACAGTTCTCAGTAGGAAGATGAAACAGGAAAAATATCTGCAATGTGGCTAATTGCCACCAGCTTCTTAACCCTTTCAGTGCAATAACTAACGGAAGTGCACTCTCAGTTTTAATGAATTTCATTATCCAGGCATCCTGGTCAAAGGAATTCAAGGAGATCAGTCTTCTTGGTTAACAGGAGCTGGTACTTTTGCTTTCATACCCTATTAATAGTGGGTTTTGTGTCACCTTTTTCCATTCATTGTCAGTCAGATCTTTTTGTAACTTGAATGCCTACATATCACTTAATAGATCTACAGAGCTGAGACAAATGTATGAATTTATATAATATGTTGCTTTTACTTTTTATTTCATTATTCTACCCTTAATGTTCCCAGGACACAGCAACGTGACACAGACACAAGCCACTTGTATACAATAACTCTTATTTTCTCATTAAATTTTTCACACTGGCCACACATTTTTCATTTATTCTTAAACCAGTTTGCATCAGTATATGTTATAGATCAGTATATATTACCTATATATATCAGTATATATTACCTATATATATCAGTATATATTACCTATTACTGAAGCAGAAGCTGAAATGAGTTTTGGATTAGGCCTTGTTCTTTTAGGACTATAAAAGGATACATATTGGATTAGGAGGAAATGACATCAAAGAGGATTTTTCTGGCTGTAGACTTCACTGGGCTTACATCTATTTACCTATTAAACCCAGTGCAGGTACTTGGTGCAGGGTTTCTTCCGTCTTCCATCACCACTCCTTAAGCAAGAAGTAGCAAGTTATCCTGGCTGATGCAGTGAAATAGCTGAAGGGCAGGAACATGACTCCATCCAATCCTCGGCCATCAGCTCTTTGCCTGGAGGTGACAGGGAGTAGAAGAGATTCTGAAAACCTGTCAATTATAAGCATGCATTTTGGGACAACTGTGAGAACAAGGTACAGTTCTCTGTTCTCTTCTTGTAATCCTGACTGCTTTAATTTGCTAAAAGTAGCAGTTCAGCTGCTGTAGATAGAATAGATTTGACAGAATAGAGTTATAGCTCTTTACATATGTGCATACATACACGTATTTAAATAAACCAGTAATATTCTGTGTTGTAGGACTTCTTCCCATTTACAGGTGGTCTTATGTTTTTATATTGTAAAATCTGCTTTAATAGAACTGCTAAGAGAAATTCTACAATGTCTCATGGACAAAGGAAGAATTATTCATGGGCATAAATTCATTTCTTAGCTACTAATACTGGATAGCTCCTACCTGTGTGTTCCTTCATTGCTACATGTTCTTTCTTTGTTTAAATATCGTTCCCTTCAGATGAACTCTTTGATTGTAAGTGGTTTAGAATGTGTCAAAGTTGTTAAAATACATATCCTCTGGCATATGAATTTTCCAAGAATAATGACTTTTGAAGAAAGAAAACAACAGGAATGGGGAGAAAAAAAAAAAAAGTGAAAAATTACATTAGATATATCTATCCCATGTGTTCTTCATTTATGCCCTCAATTAGCTTTATTTTATGGTAGTAAATGATTTGCTGTCATACAATCTTGTCAATGTAACCTTAGCTGAGCAGGCATCTGAATGGAGCAGAAAGACAGGTAATTCACTGCAGCCCTGTTCAGCCCCTCACATAAGGAATTTGTGCTTCCAGAGCACACTTAAGACCAGATAAGTGCGATGGTTGGACTGTGTTCTCCTGCAACTTGTCTGTCTTTTGGGGGCACAATGTAGTTCTTTTGATTGTTAACTTTTTTTATTATTATTTGATCAGGTTTTAAGACTTACATCTGATTCAGAAATGACCTGTTTATTTTTTGGCATTTTTGACAACATTTTAAGAGTGTGAGCTACTCCTGTAGATTACAAAAAATACCATTCTCTTCTCTAACATCTGCTGTTTTATAAAGTGCATGATGTCATCCTGTAATGTAGCATGCTGAGGAAGCTTATCAGTAAACTCTGAACCATCATTGTTAATATTCTCCATGAGCAAAAGAGCAGCTTTGATAAGTGCCTGTGCTCATTTGACTTTGCACACCAGCGTTCTTCAAATTGAAAACTCATTTGACTAGTCTGTGTGTTCCTGATAAATACAGCAAATTCTAACGTGGTAATATGTCATCGGCAAATATTCTGTAGCTGAAAACAAACAAATGAACAAACAAAAACAATCCCACCAACTCCCCTCCTTTATCCAAAAGTTTCTCTATGACAGGAACAGAAAAGATTAGTCAGTAATTCTTCTGGCCCTCTTCTCAAGATACAAAATAATAAATTCAGACATTTAGTGATGAGCACATATGTGAGATGCACCTCTTCAAAAAATGTAAACAAAGAAAAAAACTGTAGTCACTTATTTTTTCCTGTGACTAATGATTATTTATATTATGATAAATACAAATCTTAGTATTAAAAAATAGAATTTGGTTATGACTCATGTACTACTGTGGAGTTGTCTGCTCCTACTGACACATTTAAACATGACAAAGAAAGGAATGCCATACATTCACTTGGAAGAGATTCTGCAACCTAGAAATCCTCTTCAATCCTTCATGTGCTCAGCCTGCTGACCAAGCAATCTTTAATGAATATTATGAATGTCACTATCTTTTCCCCAGTGCCAATATATTATCTTATGGTTCTTCTCAGTGTTTTTACTTAAGCACTATAATTCTATGTTCTTTCTTGGGCTATGACTCTTTCTACAGGCTGTGGTGAGCAGCCCTAAGGTTTTTTATCAGTTATATGACTAAAAGGTCATACAGAAGAACTATTGATGTTTTTGTGGAGTTGCTTAGAAGGAAAGTACTACATTAAATCTATGTTCAGCATCAAGAATCTTTTAAATTTTGGCATAAATTATGTCTTTATTAGTAACATTATCATGTTGCCATAATTTTTAGTATGTATTTTATCACTGTATTATCTGCTTCAAGCATAGAGTTACATTTGTTACTCTATAATTAGGGTTCCGTGTAATACCATACAAGAAAAAGATGCTTAATCAGGTGTTAGCTGAAGCATATGCTCTAGTAAATATATCAGATAAACTGTCTGTTGACAATTTGGAAAATTTAAAGCAATTGGTCTCCTTCCATGAAATATAAATAATAAAATATATTTTTTAAAATTAACTATGCATTGCATAAAATCTTCAAATTATAGAAAAGAAAGATTCTTAACGCTTTTTTTTTCTTTTCTTTTTTTTTTTTTACTATGTATGTGGCTGAATAGGAAAACAAAGTGATAAAAATTCAGTTATTGAACACTTATTAAAAGTTCTGAACAGGTGTATTATTCCCTACAGGTATTTTAATCATTATTTTAAGGTGAACTATGATGAAATGAAAACGAGTGAGAATTCAGTTTGGTCTGCCACTATAGATCCAAGAAATTCTATTACCAGTCCCTATTCATTTTAAAAAGTAAGGGAGGTGGGAATAAACCTGATTTAGGACTCTCAGATTTGAGCTACAGGAAAAAAATAAATAAAGAAAGAAAGAATATACAGTAGATTAGGTTTGTTATACCGGATACATTATTGCAGAAGGGTGTAAGTAAATGAATAAATAATATTTTGTCAGTCATTGACTACCATTGAAAAGATGTCAGAGATGCACATTAGAATTATTCCTTATAAATCACTATAGAGGAACACAACTAAATGTTTACATACATATACTTCTGATGAAACTCAGAGTAGACATTGGTGCAGACATTTTCTCACACGATAAGAAAGTTTTCTTCATTTCATAATCCTGAGGGGGTAGAAAAAATGTCCCCTAAAAAAAGCCCAGAACAGTGGTGGTATATCAAAGGTGTTCATTTCTCAGCTCAGTTTTTCAGATAATTTAATGCCTTTGGAAATCACATGAAAGTTTTGACTGAGATGTGGCATTAAACTGCATTTTAAGTGCCAGCAGTATATGCAGTAACATTACCTTGAAGTAAAGAACAAGGAGAGCATTCTACTGGGAGCAGCATTATAGTACCTATAGGAAGGAAACAATTCATGAGTACTCTTCATGAAATTAGCTTTATACCTCAGTTCTAGAATAAATGATAAAATTTTGTACAGAATCTGTCCTAAATCAGTAGAAAGCTGCCCCTTCTAAATTTCAATAACTGTCTAGGGTAATCTTCAACAGCTTAGTGCTGTCAGAGTTTGTACTAATAGTTATAATGTGGAATCCTCTAACCCAGAGCTTATTGCTACTTATCTAACATGGACTTGAAATGAGGTGACATAGTAATGAGTTGATACAAATTACTTTTATAACTTTCACACCACTTCTAGGCTGAGGCAAGCAATCAAAGGAAAGCTATTGTCTGCTTTTTGGAGATAATTGTAACATGTTCCATTTGATTGAATATGGCTGTTTGTTAAAATATTACAAGAAAATATGTAAGTGGTTTTCATTCTTCTCCACCTCTCCTTACTTTGTCTGGTTAGACAAAATTACTTACCTGACTTTACCAAATAATGGTTATTATTTTGCTGGGGGGGGGAGGGGGGGGGGAGAAGACCTCTCTCTGTTTCATGAGTGCTTGCTATTACAATGCAGCCTAAATATTAGAATAATTTGCAGCTGTGTGTGTGCTAATGCCAATTGGCATGGCTTTAGTTATGGCACATCATGTCATAATATAAGAGTATACCTGCAGACACTTTGTACTTACTGACACAATAAAGCACTGCCATAAACAGTTTTGACTATGCACTTGGTTCCTCTCTCGTTTAAATCACTGGGAAAAAGAGATTGGAATGGTACATTCAGCATGATCTAAAAGCAGATACTATACATGACAAACCCTTTATACTGTCATTTTTGCAGAAAGAATTTGACAGACAAGCAAGTTTTACATATGCAAGGAATCTCAGAAAGAAGCACAAGATACTCTTTCAAATTTGTGGACATGTAAAATTTACTGTTTGTGCCAGACTTGTGAATAATCTTCACAGAATGATTTATTCCATGGACTTAGCTGCTTTTTCTTCGTATGGAACAGACTGCAGTTCCCCCCTAAATTATTATTATATAGTGTTTCTTTTTCTTTGAATTTTGTTTTAACTGGTATGAGTCAATCCCAAGAATGTTTCTTCTGCTTCTTGATACTTTTCAGCCTGTGCTAAGTGTTTGATCAGAAAAAAACGTGAGAGGCTGTGTTGAAGTTAAGACTGACTGCACATGCAAGCATTTCCATTGTGGATCTACTGACCATCAGGTAACAATTTCTCATCAGTAAAGAACAGTTCTTGCGAATAATCTTGATCATACAGTTGTTGTAGTTTTTTTTTTTGTTACTGTACAACACAATAAAATGCCCTGTGAATGAGCAAGAACGTCACTCTGTCTAAAAACATATCACTGAAAGGTAGCTAGAACCTTAAATGATTCAAAACTGATGTAAATACAGAATGTTTGTTTTATTTTGTTTTTCATAATATGAACATCACTAAATATTTTAGATATTAAGTTACCTTGCTTTGAATTATGGACCAAGCCAGGATCAAATTCATTGCCAAGATGGAAGAGGCAACACACAAAATAAAACAGGCTGCTGTTTTTGATGTATTTAAATCATTATCTCAGATAAGTTTTGTCCACACTCTATGGGCTTTCACAGGGCTGTGAAGGATACTGGGTCACTTCAATGATTGTTCACTTCAGGTTAATTTCCTTATTTCGTGCCCTCATGTCTGGCAACCAGCTAGACAACATGAAGATAAACATTTATAGCATAGCAATGAATTAGACCCCTCTCCTCAGAGCACATGGAGCAATGCAACATCTCATACAGCTGCAGACCTCCTTTTGTCACTCTTTCTGAATGCATTATAAAAGAGAACTTTCACTTCCTAAGTGTGCCTGAAGTTGGGAAGTGTAACAAGGCCTTTTGTGGCTCTGAAGTACAGAGATTTTTGGAAGTACAGAGCTTTATGGAAGGGATGGATAGCAGATTTGGCAGTAGGCCTTGGGCTTTGCCAGGATGTGATAAAATTAACAATGAAATTGTGTCCTCATGTGCACCATGTATACTTTTCTTAGTAAATTCAGGGTTGCAGGTGAATACATGCAAATTCCAGATCTTTTTCTATTTCTCACGAGGTGATATATTTAAACCTTGCATTCATTGCTCAGCAATAATGGATATTCATTCAACACTGATGTCTTAGCTTTATCTGTGTTATTTATTTAGTCTGTTTATTTACGTATTTAATCATTTGCATAACCTTTTCCATCCTCAGTAAGGACGTAAGATAGTAAGATAGTGTTTCAGAGGAGGCAGGAATCTGTCAGCTTACAGTTAGATTTTCCTTTTGTGTCTATGGACTGGTATTCCTATTAATATAATAAACATCTCTGGGAGATAAGTGGCTGGAAAGCTGCCTGGCCGAGAGGGACCTGGGAGTATTGGTTGATAGTCGGCTGAATATGAGCCAGCAGTGTGCCCAGGTGGCCAAGAAGGCCAACGGCATCCTGGCCTGCATAAGAAGCAGTGTGGCCAGCAGGTCTAGGGAAGTGATTGTGCCCCTGTACTCGGCTCTGGTGAGGCCGCACCTCGAGTACTGTGTTCGGTTTTGGGCCCCTCACTACAGGAAGGACATGGACGTGCTCGAGCGAGTCCAGAGAAGGGCGACCAAGCTGGTGAGGGGTCTGGAGAACAAGTCTTACGAGGAGCGGCTGAGGGAGCTGGGCTTGTTCAGCCTGGAGAAGAGGAGGCTCAGGGGCGACCTTATCGCTCTCTACAGTTACCTTAAAGGAGGCTGTAAAGAGGTGGGGGTTGGTCTTTTCTCCCACGTGCCTGGTGACAGGACGAGGGGGAATGGGCGAAAGTTGCGACAGGGGAGTTTTAGGTTGGATGTTAGGAAGTACTTCTTTACCGAAAGGGTTATTAAGCATTGGAACGGGCTGCCCAGGGAGGTGGTGGAGTCACCATCCCTGGAGGTCTTTAAAAGACGTTTAGATGTAGAGCTTAGCGATATGGTTTAGTGGAGTACTTAGTGTTAGGTCGGAGGTTGGACTCGATGATCTTGAGGTCTCTTCCAACCTAGAAATCTGTGATACTGTGATCTCAGTAACCTATTGTGATAACCTAGATATGTATCTATGATATTAAATTATAGATTTCCCTGTTTGAAAATTAACATTTTGAATGTTAATTACATGGGTAACTTCCTAACCCTCTAGAAGGTAGCATCTTCCTGTCTGTTGCTGAAAGTACACCAACTCAGTACTTTATGATAAAATTTCCCACTTTTGGGGGGTTGTGGAAGGACTTTTCATATTTGAGTTCCAAACTACAATGTTCTCACATATTTTGAAACTACTTCTCCAGTGGAGACTGTGAAATGTAGTCACATTTAAGGCCTTCTTTTAAAAGTGGAATTCCTAGAATTCCTTGTACAAAGCCTCTATTCAGCCACACAGAAGAGTATTTTGCTGTCTGATGTCTGTTGCTTGTTATTAGAAAATTTTGTTTCCAATGTGTCCTTCCTAAAGCTTGACTTGAAATGCAGCCTTGTTACTTAGGACTATACAACTCTGGACCTAACGACCTGAGTAAAAATAAGTTGCAATGAGCAGTAGCCCCTGGGAAGAGTAGAGGAGGTGGAGATGCTATGTGCAGGGGCTGAATTGCCATCTGGGACCTGATTTATTGACTGGTTTTGGTAAGTGTCCTGTTCCCTGTGTGGATGATGTTGATAGACTTGATTTCTGTGGTTATCAAGTGTCAGTGTCAGCCAGCAGTAACACAGAAATCTTGGAATAGACATTGCTATCCATTATACCCACCCAGCTTAGAAAATTGCTTTTAGATTTTGTGTCACTAAGTGGTGAGAAGAGCAGGTCCAGTATGTATCAGCCCTGCTTTAAGGAAGCAGGGGAACCTATACTGATTTATGCTAGCTTTACATTTACAGCCAGTCTGAAGAACTAGTAAGTGATACTGGGTTTGTACTGAGTCATTCCTTTGATGGTACAGAAGATTGCAACTTAATAATAATGGCTTGAAATACCACAGTTAATTTTAGTTCAAATACTTTTTTTTTTTCTAGTCTGGTAGTTGATAGTATTTCCCCTCTTCAAAGGAGGAGAAAATAGGCGACTCCTTCTTCAAGAATAAAATAATGAAACAAAAAGGATCACAGGAAGAGTTTTAAAGACACTTTTATCTGAACTGATACTAACTCTCATAAAACTCTTAGCAAAACTGTCCTTCAGAAAACAAAGAGAAAAAAATCCCCCAAACAAAATTAAAAAGAAATCTTAAAACATTTCTCACTCTTTCTGCCTTCAGTAGTTCACAGGGAGATACAGAAGTATTCTACCCAGTCTTTTTCTGCTCTACGTGGCATATGTGCCTTTTAGTTCTTTAATTTTCTTCCACAACATATTTTTCCCTCTCTGCAATTTAATGATTCCCAATTTCCTCTGTCATACCATCTGGTTCCCTCCATGTCTGTGAGACATTATTCTTTTCAGACACATCATAAGTAACAACAACATGCCTAATTTTTTTTAACTGTATACAGCATTTTACAGAACCACTTGTTGCACAGTTTTATTGATGGGAAAAAAGGGTGACTCTCCTGCAAAGAGAAAAATGAGTAATAAAGTAGATAGCGTAACTCAGTTATCTTTACCACTTGAAGTAAATTATGCAAAATTCAGTCTTTGTGTATTTGTGTTAACTGCAGAAAATATTAGGATCAGGTATTGCTGATGAAATTCTTACACTTTATGTGTAAGAAACTTCCCATATCCGATGTTCCTGACTTAGAGAATATTCAGAGAACAGTGTTCTTTGTGTATGGCCTCCGCAATCTCCTATGACTATCACTCAGCCAAAAAATGAGATCTTTCCTTTAATATTTTTACAGAGACATGCTGCAGGTATACAGGTATTCTGTTCAGACTGCTTTGTGCTTTCTTACTCTCATTCACATTTCTGCTTTATTCTCTAAAATCTCTTAGTTTTCCCCAAATAGCAGTTGAATTCATACATATACTTGGACTAGCTCCCAAAATAAATAAGAGGTCGGAGGAGCAGAGGGACAGTTTGGTGTGTCTGAGTTATCAGATAGTTACTGTCACAACTGCCTAACTACATAAAGGAGTTTAATGGTTCTTTACATCTGTCCTAAATGACAAGTGACTGTTAACACCCACTACTGTCAGCAATTCATAAGAATTTCCATAACTTATCCATAGCATTAAATATTTAATCAGGATAGTAATAAATAAGTTATGCACGTGAATCAAAGTGCAGGCACTCACACCTATACTGAGAAATAAAGAGAGCAAACAGACTTCTAGAGGACTCAATGTAATAAGGAAACCTACTAAAATAAGGAAAATGAAATAATTTCAGTGTAGCTGTGAAACAATTCAAAAAGACCTGAAATACAGTCATAATGAATCATAATAAGAAACCTCTTAATTGAAAATGGATTATTTTTTCACAATTTCATTACACCTAAAAACGTATTACTTTTACTATGCTATTTTTCTGCTTCAGTTGCTAGGCATTAGACAACTCATTTACTTACAGTTTCCAGACAGCATATTAATTATTACTTGAGACCATTTGTTCACACTCATACTCTATTTTTCTTTTACTGTTATTCACTTCTGTTTTCCTTTACTGAATCTGAAAAAAAAAAAAAAAAAATGTATTTCATTCTTTCCAACCTGCAGACTTTAAAAAGTTTCAAACTGAACATGACATCCTGAGTGGTAGGTTTTCTACATATTAGAGCAGGAAGTCAGCAGGGTGGCTTGGCAGCCTTGTTGTATATGAGGCACCAACCTCCAGAAAGGAAAGGAAGTTAGGGAGGAGGTGTGAGGATTACGGGTGTTACTGACCTGGAGGAGAACAAATCAATTTTGGAACTGGAACCATTTGCCAAAATGAATTAAAAATGGATCTGTTTGCATCAGTTTGCTCCTGAGATCAGTCTGGGGTTATGACTACAGGATCATGTCCAAGACAATAAAACTCACAGATTTTGATCTGAACTTCCAGTTGAAAGCTGATAGTCTTTACAGTCTTTATCAGCATGCCTTAGTTGCACGTCTACCTCCTGTATTTAATCTTTGGTTGCCTTAGCACTGATGACCACCTAAAGATGTTGTGTTGCCAGTCAAGGGCTGAGAGTGATACAGATGGCCTAAAAGAAGAAAGTTACATTTATTCCCCTGCATTATAGTCAGTATGATATACCAGGCGTTTCTTGCAACCTGCCATAGACACTCTGATCATTATTTCTATGACATGGCTCATCTGTCAACTAATCTGACAGATCATTTTTATTGATTTTGAACCAAATGTTCCTGAACACTAGTTCATCATAGAATGAAACCACTTGTTTAAACTGTGTTTAGCTACTGAGACAGCTGCCTAAGCATAGGTTTAGCTTTGAGACTTAAAAAATGTTCCGTAAAGCCCTAAAAAGATTTCACAACCCTTGGAATCTTACTTTAGTATGTTTTTAAGTGATTTCAGTAGATAACACACATACCAGCTGTGCAAGATGATGAGAAATAATGAGTAGATTTCCAGTCTCTGGCTTTTGCTTGGTAACTGTAGTCAGAAAAAGATTTCAACTTTCTGGAGTTCATACCTAACTTACCTAGCTGGGGATGTACATAACAGTTCTGTAAACAGGGCCCACGTTGATTGGCAGGTTCAGTGGCACTGAACAGAGAAGGTACCTGATGAGTTCACTGTTCAAATGTAGCATATATCCTGTGAACATTATTTCCTCTTACTGACACTGGTTACTGAAAGCAAACAACTACAATTTCAGAAAATAAATGAAGAAATAATTAAGGGGACTTTGCATCTGGATGTAGTTAAATATATGTGGTACTGAACTAGGATATTAATAATCATATTAGTCTTTCTAAATGATAGATAATTAAATTTCTGTATGACACAGTTTTATCAAAAACAAACAAACAAAAAAAAACACATTTGATAATAAGTTAGCATATACATGTGTATATATGATATTCCTAAAGTTTAGATTTTCACATAACACATAATGTTGCTTACACAGAAAAATTATGTTTTGTAGGAAACATTGGCCACTACCTCATTTTAAAGCATAGCTTAAGATTCCAATTTGAAAATGGGATTGGTGTCTCTGTTTCATAGATTGCTGAGTAATTGTAGCATTCATACTTAGCATAATCATCTCTGCCATTTATAGAAGATTGTTTGCCATTGCTTTTGAAGGTAACAGTAGCAAAAGGTCGGTTTTGAAATTTTGTCATTTCCCTGTCTCTTTTACTACTGCCCACACATACTATAACCTTCACACCTAACTGTGCACATATCCATTCTGGCAAGTAGTCCTAGGTGGTTATTAAAATTTAAAACAATGTAAGAAAGCAGGCAGTTATTTCAAAACTGCCTCCTTGGTTCACCGGACTTGCTTTGGGCAAACTTGCATCAAGGAGTAAACATGGGTACCAGTGGTGGTGCAAGCTGCAGAGAATATCACAGTCAGCCATATGGCTTAGTGACCTTTTGTGGTGAGCATGAGGTGGCTATGAGTGGAAGGTGAGTGGGAGAAAACAAACGAGGGAGGAACAGAACTTTTTGTTGTAGCTGTTGATCTATAACTAAGTAATTTCTCAAAGTAAAAATGGCCTGTGTTTTCTATTCCCACCTCTTCCAGTGCTGGTCTCCTTGTGGTCCTAATGGGGCCACCTGTCAGTCAAAAGGGGTCCACAAAACACATTTGAAAGTTGAAATGAGAGAAATTAATAGAATAAATTGTGGCTTTTTTTATTTAATTGATTTGAAAGAAAAGATGCAAAATTCAAAACCTTTGTTATCAAAAGTTAGTGAGTGGAATCTCTTATTTCTCTGTTCCTGGAATGTGTATTTAAGAGGACCTTGAGAGACCAATATCAAAATACTACTACTTTCTTATTTTTGGTATAATTGTTTTTATTATTCTATTGATAATTTTCCTATGTCAGCTTCCTGGTCTTTGATTTTTTTTTTTTATTTTTTATTTTTTGATTAAGCTTTATCTTTACAATTATGTCAAAATCTTTTCTAAGAGAGAGACTCTTTTTTACTCTTTTCTTCAAACTCTTTTCTAATGAGAGACTTATTTTTACTTTCTTTTTAAAAAGCAAGAAGATGATGCTTCCTCAAAGGACTTTGTTTTTATCATTAAATATTTAGAAGACAAAGAGATGATGTAAATCTCCAAACAAACGAATGTCACAGCTTTACTTTCAGTTAGACTTCTACCATCAATAGTATTAAAGGGTATTTGCAAATCCTTAGAGTTGTAGGTCTAATTAGCCAAGTTAAATTAAAATATGAATCTCTGTAGGATAATAGATTATTAGATTATCTTCTTAATATTGACAACTAGACTTACTTCTAGAAGGACTTTTCCCTAAGCAACATGCTTAACTCTTGTTATCCTGTGTCCTCAGGGTTTCAGAACTAAAGATGATTACAGCTGATGAATCCCAATAATGAAAGAATACCAGAGGTTATGAGTTTCTGATTAAGTAAAAGATTTTTTTTTGCCCAACTGCTTTCTGTTGTCCACATTATAAGCAGGAAAAGGAGAATAAAAAATGTACATGTTTTAACTTGGTTGGAAATTTTTGGTCATTGCAAATGCTTTTGTTTCAAAAGACTACAAACAAGGAAATCTAGATGGATAAGCATCAGGAAAAAAAAAAAGACAGGTAAAACAAGAAGAAAAGCTGATTTCCTTGATCAAATAAAGCTCCTTGCTCAATGGCAAGAAGAAGCAATTTATGGGCTTTTGTATGATTGTGTTTTTTAGATTTCTTCCATCTCTGCCTAACTGAAAGAAACAAACAAAAGACAAAACAGAAAAAACCACCACCACCACCACCAACAACAGAAACATTTTGTTAGGGCTAGTGTTTATCATAAGGAGCATTAGAGATTCAGGATTTAAATTTATTTTATAGAGGTAGTAGTAATTCATCCCTCTGTTGTGAAAATTGCATTCAAAATAAATGAAATTTAGAATTTAGAGACTTCAACTTTAGTTTTGTATATATATATGTATACATGACCTGATAGTATGACCCTGCAGATACCTAAAAATGTGTATACCTGTTTTTGTTTTTCTCATTGTTGTATCTTATAATCAATTTAGGGATTCCTTGGGTTGCCCAGGAAAGTGTGTTTTTGAGATAATTTCTGCATCATTCTATTGTCTTCAGTGTCTGAGAAAAACTAATATCTGAATTAAAGCTTGTTTATATTTGGATTTTGTAAGAGGATTAGAGATACTTTAGAAACAATTAGGGCTCTGAGAAAAAAAATCACTGCATTATTTTTGTATGATTAATATTTGGTTTTATATTAATAAAATCAACAGGATGGAAAAAAAAATAGTTTCCATGCAAAAGAACAATGCGTCAGTCATCTATATGTATACAGAAGCAACTCTGAAGTCATTGGAGTTTGATAGCTGCATATACTTCAGTGTACTTCCCAGAATGTGCCTGATTTCTTTTGACCTGTTCATTTTTCTTAGCCAAGACACTTACAATGCAATTCCAGAAGAATTACTTGAACTGGATTTATTCTTTTCAGAGGAATATCGTTATTTCTTAATTTTTTTATTGGGTACTGCAGAAAAAAAAAAAAAAAAGGAATTATCTGAAAAAAAAAAAAAAACAAGAAAAAAAGTCCCTTCATATTTCATGAAAATATTTTAAATTTTTTTTCTTTTATTTAAACAACTCAAAGTGGGAAAAAATAAATACTGTAGTCTTTCTGTTATTCTTTGCCAGTCCTCAAAATCATATTTCAATTTTGCAGAGATTCATGATTAGGAAACTAAAAGTGACCCAAGGCAGAGAATAATTATATTTATTATGTTCCAAAATGAGAGAAATCCTGTCTGGACTTAAAAAAGATGTAGCCTTAAAATATGAATTGATATCTATAACTCTGCACATGAGGTAAAGGAGTAATAGCCTTTTTTTAAAGCTTGTCTAATACTGAATTTAATGGGATGATTTCATTCCTCGGTTTGCTATAAGGGGTGAAACAACTGTTTATTTAATATACATAAATACCTTATTTATGAACCTATTCTAGGAGAAATCTGATGGTACTGCAATTACCTGGAAAAGTTATAATTTCTTTTTAGAGACATAAAACCATGCAGTGACTGGTGTCTATGTAGTACTGAATTGCAAGTATAACTTTTATGGTGGAGTAATGGCAAATGCCATTTTTCAGTTCACAACAATACTCTATATTTTGAGGCAGCTGCACAACTGACACTATTCTCCTGTTCTTTACCTTGAAGCCGTTATCATGTCATATTTGCTGTATTATATTCAGTATATATCAAGGTAGATAGAAAGCAGAAAGTTTTTGAATTTGATATGCTTTCTTCTGTGAGTTTAAAATGCTATGAAGTTGAAAAAAATAAATAAGCAAGATTTCAAACCACTAAAAGTGAGATTTTTTTAATGTTTCACTCTCTGCAAATTCTTTCGTTGCCTGAGGGAGATAGTTAAAAGAGTGCTTTAAAACTAGAATCGGACTTTCTGTTTTTGCTCTGAGTTAACAGAGATAGTATTGCTTTTTTTCTGTGGGACATTTATATTTGAAAATGTCATTATTTCAAGTGATAGTATTGCTAGTACAGTCTGTTGTTCAGGTGCTTCATTCTACAATGACTGCTAATGCATAAGTTCATGTTCTAGGAACATTCCTGTTGAAATCAGTAGATGTAATCAGAGAATTTAAAATTATGTGCATGTGCTAAAACATTGAAGAGTCACGTATCTGGTTAACTTGTGAACACTATCATTTTTTCCCTCTTTCCCTCCCTCCCTCCCTCTCTCTCTCTCTCTCTTTCTTTCTTTTTGGTTGAGATCTAACACTTGTTTTCAGATTTCATTAGATGATAAATTTCTGTGGGGCCTCATTTTTCTCAGCAGAAGCACCTTTATCAATGGAAAATTGACTGAACCTCAATATTTTGTGAATAAACAAAGAACAAGGTCTACTGACCACAGGAACATTATTTATTTCACAGGTGTTCCAAACTAGATTAAAATTTATGTGGGCAGTGTGCCTCTGCTGACAGGATAGAGAACAAGGTGTATTTAAGAAAATCTTTTTTTATCTTCATCATATATTTTAACATTAGGTTAACAATGTTCTGATGGGCTACGAGAACATTTGAAGCTGTAGGAAGACTCGCTGATTTTGAACAAGATCTGCTTATGTCTGTTTCCTGTTCATGAACCCGTCTTTCATTGCGCGTACATTTAGCTTTAGTACCCTGGAATTCTTTCATTGCCATCCTGTGCTCAAGACAATTAATCTGAGAGTCTGTGTTTCTTATGTTGATCAATGTAGCCAGTGGGAAAATATAATGCTCCCTAGGTCTTTGTGCTTGTAAAGCGGAAACAGTGAGAAAAATACAAAATAAATGAAGTAATGAACTCAGTGAGATGTAAGGACAAGGGTGACAAGGAATGATTCATAACTAATGAATTCATTTCAATGTTGACTTTTGGGATTGAGAAATTAACTGAGAGGAACTGGATATTGCTGTGCTTAGATGGTCTCAGTACTAGCTTCCCCCTCTAGGATATTATCCTGGCACTTGGCTAGACTGCTAGCTGGATGTATAAAGCAAGCAGCGTCTTTGGCATAGTCAAAGTAATGTGTATGAGTTGTTGTAATGTAGGATTCACTGCTTCTTAGTTCACTACTACAAGCCCCATTCACACCATTTTCTGTACCAAACCCATTCCTTTGCTGGTTTAATGGTATGACATCCTTCCCATACTGTCCATGTGTGTGCATCTGCCTTTCCTTGTATCAGAAATTCTTCATTTTCCTTCAGCATTCGGTCCACAACGAGTAAAACCTTCCTCTGGAGTTGTTGTGAACTTTTTTTTCTTTTTTTTTTTTGTGCTGGAGACATCCTGGTAAGGACTGCCTTCTCTCAGAAGGCTGTCTTTGACCCCTGTGGAAAGTGATAAAAACAGAAGAAACAAACCCCCCCCACACACACAAAATGGTGTATTCCTGTTGTGTTGTTTGTTGTGAGAGTATGAACAGTTTGCACTTCAGTTTTTGGAATGCTTTTTTTTTTTACACTTGTTTCCATGACATGAGGTTTGGTATTGTGGTATTGTCATTTTTAGCATGTCTTCCCTGAAGACAGAAAATCCTTTTATTCACTTTTCATCCTCTGCCCACAGAGCTGATAGATTTGGTCTTTATGCTGTTTTGCTGCTGCACTGCATTACATTTATCATTAAGGAGGCTGCATGAGGCCAGATATCTAATTAATGACATTAGAAGGGCACAGGTTGAGGGAGAAATGGAATACAGTTTCTGATGAGGTCAGGTTGATGATTACATCTAATGTTCTTCAGGCGGCCTTGCACTAATCCATGGGAACAAATCGCATATACCTAAAGAAGAGAGGCAAGCAGAATCTTGTAAGGGTACACATCCAGGATGTTCACTGAAATAATACTTTGTTTTTTGTTGTCTTTCTTCCCTGCTACTTGGGAAACAGCAAAATACCAGTCCTTTCATGTGATATTATGGTCAGTACACTTTCCGTCTTGAAATTCCACTTCATGTTGCCAGCAATGCGTTCAGACACTATTGTGTCATGTTGTGCTGTGCAGAACATTTCAGGCTTTTAAGGGGAAAAGGGTGATGGTTTCCTGGTAATTTGCATTTGTAGCTTGCTGCCTCTTTATGCTTTGGAAATTACTATTGCATGGCTCAGTCTAAATGAGAAATGATGCTGTTAAAAAGACTTACTGTAGAAAGGAAAAAAAAAATAATCTTTAAAAGCTATGCTTACATTAAAAAGGCTTTTTAAGTATATACGTTGGTCCTAACTTTCTAGATTTTTTGTACAAAAGGATTTCACAGATTTTTACCTTTACAAAATGGAAAACATTTCAACAATTTCATTGCACACACCATAAATTTTCACTGTTTTTTTTTCATTATTTAACTGCCTATCTTGTCATCATTTTGCCTTTTTTTTTTTTTGAAATCATATTACCAAGTGCTCAGAACCCACATTCTCTCCAATATTTTCTTTTCTGTTTTGATTGTGTTGACTGTATGGGGTAAGGCATGTGGCAAGGCAGATAATGAAAGCAATGGCGAGGGTAGCAAGTGACCTGACTTTCACCTATGAACAGTTACTGTGGCAAGATTGCTGCATTGGTCCTGCAAAAAAGTGCCTGTGTTTTAACCAGGCAAATGGAAGAAGGAGCTTTTATTCAAAACAGTGGTTACAATTTTGAGAAACTGGTAAAAAAAAAAAACTAGCAAGTAGCATATGGAAACTGAAATCAGAATAGATTCTAGTTCATATCCACCCCTTACAAAAATAGGCAGAGTGGGTGTATGTTTTGGCTTGCACCCTGAAAACAAGACAGCAAATATTTAGCGTTCTTTTCCCTTGTGATGCTCTGAAACTTGCTGCTCTCTCAGTGGAACAGTACTCAGTGGAGATGGAAGAGGACTGAAGGACTCTGAATCATTTATGTACTGCTTGAACAGATTTCCAGCAAACAAAAGAGTTTCTGATGCCAGGTCCTTTGATTCTTCAACAAGAATCATTAGTGCCAGTATTGATATTTTTATGACTGTTGCCCATGTTGACATAAAATTAACTTGTATGCTGGCATCCTGTCCAGCTCTTTGTGGCTTGGGATCTGGAGTCTGGTCAGACATGTTTTCTGTCTTAAAAGTAATGGCCTCCTTCTTTTACTCCTGCTTCCAATTTCTTTATGCTGATTTGGGCTCTACAGCATTTGCATTTTGGACCTTCTCAGGCAGTGCTGTTTTCACTTTTCTTTTCCCGTGCCTTGTCTTACAAATTTATACAAGGCGCGTTTAAGAAAACCTTTTTTGTCTTCATATATTTGAACGTGAGGTTAACAAAGATCTGATGCACTATGAGAACAATTGAAGATGTAGGAAGACTCACTGATCTTAAACAAGATCTGCTTATGTCTGTTTTCTGTTCACGCACACATCTTTCAGTGTGAGTACATTTAGCTTTAGGACCCTGGTATTCTTTCATTGTTGTTGTGTTGGTTTTGTTTGTTTTTCTTTCCTTTTTTTTTTTTCCCCACCAGCAGGTAGGTGGGAAGGAAGAGTTCTC
The DNA here is from genome assembly GCF_964211835.1 of Anser anser. Lineage (NCBI taxonomy): Eukaryota > Metazoa > Chordata > Aves > Anseriformes > Anatidae > Anser > Anser anser. Next base: position 39,746,216 of record NC_139724.1, on the reverse strand, counting down.
TTCCCCCTAGTAAAACACGTAAGGTACTGTCAAAGTGTTGTAGTTTGTTGCAGAGAAAAGCAAGCCATACAGACAAACAAAGCCTAGCTCCCAGCAGGCAGTGGAGACTATGGAAACAGCTTACTGAAAGAGGATGAGGTGCTGTAAAAATTGTCAGATGGACCACCAAAGTGCTTTCAGCATGGAAAGGTAAGTCACAAGAACACAGCTGCAGTTTAATTTTCTCAAGCAGAATATGATTTGTAGGTAAGGCAGGAGTAAAATGTCCGGATTTCTTTCAGTTAGCCAGGCTGCTTTGTGTTCACACAGGTATTTTTATATTTGTGCAACTGGCTTTCTCCAGGATGAATAGACTGTCTTTGGTGATTTACACAGTACTGTCAGTCTTGGCCAAAATATGATTTGGAAGATGGTGTGAGTACCTGTGACAACTTGAAGTACCTGAACTGACAGCTTATGCCTTGTTTACTGTTGGCAACTCTTGTCTTTTCACGACAGAAACCAAAGCCTGTTCTGAATGGGAAGACTGTATCCATACTTGTCTTCCCTCTACTTTAAGTTGAAGCCTGCAAGAACTGGTGGTTTTCTGCTTTCTGGTGCATGCGTCATACTGTAGTACAGGCACAGAAACTCTATAAAAAACTTAAATTTTTAGTGGGAAAAAAAAAAAGCCACAAAAGCTATACTGTGGCAGTGGAAAAGATGAAGGGAATCACCGCTGTCCTAGATTGATACACTAGCAAGAAAGAATTTGTCAGACAAAATGTCAGGAGATCCTGTGAAGTGAACAACTCTTCAAGCTATGAGAGAAAGAAAAAAATATTTTTAAATTCCTGCAGCTCAGCCTGGGAGAATTTTTTTTTTGTAGCCCCAACCTGGTTAACCCTGAATGCGTGAATAATCTTGGAGATACTCAACTCTGCTTCCAGTCTTTACAAGACTGGTATTCTCCACAACTGTATTAAAGTAGGAAAAAATGAGCCAATAAACAAACAAAACCTTCATGTTTCTCAGTAAACCAAGGAGAGGCTCCTATAATTAGCTCATTCTATTGTGCAGCTGTATGACAGATGAGTTAGCTATGTATGTGTCCTGTTACCTTGCATTAAGTTAATAGATATTCTATGTACAAAATTAATGTTATGTTGCAATATTTGTGTAGGGGGAAGAATGTGACAGGCACTCAAGTAAAATAGGTCTTTTAGTTTTTTATGTGAATTTATTACTACTTTTCCAAGTTACCAGATACGCTCTGAAACAAAAATGATTTCTAAGCCTGTTGAGTTTTTCACTATATATTTTCATATGTTTAGATTATCTAAAGTCAAGAGGAGACTCATTTAGTATGAAAAGCAAGAGGCACTAGTGGGATGATTAGCTAAACAAAATAACAAGGTCTGAACAATGGGCAAGGAAAGTTACCTCTTTATTCTGGGTTTAACTGAGAAAATAAGAGATTGAGTGGATGAGGGATTGAGGATGCCTACAAATTATTAATAAAAGATACTTTCTTCTACCAGCAGAAGGGTAGAAAGAGGAGGTAGTGGGGAAGGTCTAGATACTTCTTTTGCATCAGGAGGACAGGAGTTTTTAATGAGTTCTGTTTCACAAACTTTACTGATTCAAGCTAGGACAATTTAAGAGGTTATCACCTCTAGCTGTCCATCACATCCATTGAGTGGCATTTACAAGTCCCGAAACTAGCTGAAGAGCAGTGGGTCTGGTCCTAAGGTGCTGCAATTCAAAATCTAGCATATTAATGCAAACCATCATTGATTTTAGTCTGTGTTAATATATTGATCTATGAACTCCTGTGGCTGAGAGCTCTGATTCATGTTCCCCATTGGATTTAGCAGCATTTAGGGGCACAAACCAATTCAGTCATCCTAGCTAATTGTGAGGAGAGGCTGTGAGACTAGAGAAGGCCACCAAGAGGTAAAATGCTTATCTGACCAGCCAGAGTCATGGCAGTGGTAGTCCCTGGGTGTATACAGAAGAGCTTTTGTTATACTTTGGGAGGCTTTGCAATGACCATTCATGTAACAAATGTGAGATGGGTAGAGGGAATGTTGGCTTATCTCTGAGCAGCACATTGGTTAAATGCTGTCACAGTACCAGCTTTCAGTAGGTTGCCCACAATGTTAGCCCTGTGTCTGTGAATTCTTTAAATGCCTCTTTTTCTGTTTCTTTTCCATACGATTATGTTTAAGTATCTTCTGGATACACTGGTGATAACCTGGTGAGTGTAGCAGCAGCAGGTTGAATGTCAACAAAGGCAAAAACTATGTTTGGTTAATTAAATGGTATTTCTTGCATTGACCTTTGGTGAGCTGCTGGTTTCAAGTTCAGGCTGATTCTTGGTGATAAGCCATACCACTGAAGAGGCAGAGCAAGGTATTAAAATCATAATTTATCCACTCTATTTCCAGACTTGGGTGTCCTGAACATGTTTCATAGAGTATATATAGCTAGAGCTTCTGTGCTTGTAGGCTTCTTGATTTGCGTGTGTTTGGGTGTGTTAATCAAGCCCAGTGTTATAAAAGGTAACACATTACAGTTCAGCATTGACAAATAAATCCCAAAATTTACATTCCAACAGTAACGATGACTTACTGCCTCCTCCATATAGTAAGTTTAGATCTATGGCAGATCTTAGATCTTTTTCTAAGGAATAATTTTAAGTAAAAATAGACACCAGATTCAAATTGTCAAAATCTTATCAAAACATTTCACATTTTACTTCTTGGTTTGTTTTCTGAAGTATGATCTTAAGTAGATACGTATGAATTGAAAATAGTAAATGTTTACCTTACTGTGATATTGACATTGGAAGAATTTTTTGCACTTAAACACGTAGCTGTTTTGATACAAAATTGCATTACAGGTGACCTGAAACCGGGGGAAGGAATACTGCTTTTTTAATTCTATTACGTTTAAAGATGGACTAGAAATATTGTTCATGTTCCACTGCCTGTTTACATTGTAAATCTAAACATACTTGTCTCAAACACATGAAGTATTCCAGATATCTTCAGAAATACTTGTTGATATCTTCAGAAATACTTAGGAAATACGTGTGAGAACAGACGAACTTTCAGGTTGAAGTAAGTGAAATATTTGTTAAGAATGTTCTTATTTTCCTCAGTAGGCAATGAGGGTCCTTTGTGAGGCTTGAACTCCCATCACACATCATCATCACAAAGCTATCGTCAAAGGGATACCATGAGAAAACTGGTTATGATCTAACAATTAATTTGGGCAAGTAGAAGGGTGTGGAAGTACTCAGAATTATAATTGCCACTGCTATGAATTTCCACTCTATTAATTCAAGGAGGTAACAGTCTATTTTTTATCCAGTACACCTGAGGTCAAAGGGAGTTCTTGTCATTCCTGTTGGTCTTGTTCTTTGTTCTTCTTGGTTACCAAGCTGCAGTGACAAAGGATGAGCTCTTAATACTGATTTTTACAAATACACTTTCTAGTTGTTATATATCACAACAGATATGCCTTTGCAATAATAATAATAATAATGAATTTAAGAATTCTACTTCTTAGAACATTAGATATTTCATAAGGTTTAAAAAAAAAAAACAAAACAATGGAGTAATAGGTCCATATTCATCGAAAAAAGGCATTTTCAGGTTATTCTCAGAGTTTTTCTTAAGGAGAGTTTTCCTTGCACACACTGAAACATTTACAGTTTTTGGCTGGCATGGGATGAGTCTTAATTGGAAATATCACCATGGACTCTATTAAATTAGAATGATATGAGCATCTACTTATTTTAGGCTTCATGTAGTGAAACGCTGTTGTCTTTTTGATTATGAAAGTTAATCATGAAAGACCCAGCAAACCTCAGAATTCAGAGGCAAATACTAAAAAGAAACTCATAAATACTATCTTTTATTTTTTGGTACTGTGATTTAGGGAAGAGTGGGCTTCTTATTTTATTTTGTTTCTAATGAGAAGTTTCTCCTTTATATTTTGAAATGAATAATCTGCACTTTTTTCATTTTCTAATATCAGAGCATACTGATTATATCAAATTGCTATTTCTTGCAAAAAAACTTTTTACAAGTCAGGCATAAAGCCAAGAAAATCCAGACTCTGATAATGTGGTGTAAATATGCATCTTTGTGAATAAAAGGTAAAATAACTTCAGTTACCTCAGAGAAAGAGCATATGTATGTAGATTTTTAACAGAATAGCCAAACTACTGTAAATCTACTTTTCAAAAATTCATTTGTCTAATTACACTGTTAGGCTTCTTTAATTATGTCAGAGCCTCATTCATGGAATTGTTATTAGTTTAAAATTAAGATGCACATGATTTTTTATTGCCCTGGAAAAAAAAATCTAATTTAGAGTCTGAAGAATAGTGTAAAAAAAATTCCTTGCAGAATTTTAAAAAGAGGGAAATCACGAACTCTGAGAAATATGATATATACTGCATATTTGCTTGTATAAGAATTCTTGAGTTTCTGCAGTTAAAGGTGATTCCAGTATTAATATAATATGTATCAAGAAATATACATTTTCCATCTTCTGATGTAAAAATTACTTTTTAATTCAACTTAAATATTTGTATACCAAATTAAAATTTGTATATAATTTTTGAGTATGAAAATATATTTTTATTCTGCCGTATAGAATTTTACCAGAGATTTTGAGAGAAAGTATAGATTCACCAGATCTGCTGGGGAACCTGCTGAAACATATCTGCAGTATTTTCTGTTGTCAGAAGCCAGTATAAAATAATTCAGTATATAAATAGTGTGCTCAGCATGTCAAATGTTCCTTTTCAGCTTTGTCAAGCAGGCTCTTCTTATTCATATTTTTACTTTCTATTTTTTTTTGTTGTGATCTAAGAAAGATTTAAAAAAATTAGTGAAGAAATGATGTGGTTCAGTAAGTCAGGTATTTTGTTCTGGAATCTCTGAAGGTAAACCCTTCTGGTTCAGGTTTTGAATGTTTACCCCTAACAAAACCTGGTCATTTTTGGTTTACATACAGCTAATAGAAATATGATAGAATACATTACTCTGGCTTCAATGGACGCAACCTGGTAATGAATGAAACGTGAGCCAGTTTACCCTGCAGCAAAATGTGGCTGGATATCTCCAGATAGCCACAGCTGGCCTGTGAAGGAGTTGAACATTTATACATATATTCATTTTCTGTTTTCAGAATTACACTTTTCTACCCCAACTATAAAGGAAAAAAGCTATTTTGCTATTCTGTTTCCCTTCAAATTCATGCAGCAGAACAGTTTACTTTATTAATTATTCATTACGGGGAAATCAACCATGATTTTGAAGATTAAAAAGGAAAGAGTAGGAAAAATGTAATGTTAACTAACTTGTGAGCGGAAGGTTCAGGGTCTATCAAATCAGTTTGTACAGTAAATTAACTCTCAAAACATAAAACGTCTTCAGATGGAAAGGGCAATGATGAATTGTTTTAAGCAAGAATTTAGAGTCTGCTAATAAAATGTCCTGACCCACTGAATGTTCATCATTCTGCTGATCTCAATTGAGCAGAAAGATTGCCAAATTTAAAATGCACTGGCCAGATGATTGGCTCTTATTTCCAGCATATACACATGGTGGAAATAACTCTTATCAGCATGCATATACATCAAAACTACTGTGTTTTACAGGGCTCTTCTTCAAAAATCTGGAGCAAAACTGTTACCATAAATTACTGTTAAGAAACACGTTAACACAACTGCACTGGGTGCAGCAGCTGTTGAGGTTCAATAAGGAGAAACAGAGACTTTTAATTACAGTACAGCAAATACATATTGTTTGTATACAAACAATTGTTTGGTTGCAAAGATGATTTGTACTTGACTTGTTTTGCTAATACATTATAACACTGTTGCAAATAATTGAAATAGATTGCAGCATTTTCAAAAGGTGGAAACATTAAAAAGTAATGTACAATTCAGCTAGTGGTTTATTACATAAAGATATTTTTTACATGTGAAAGTTAGATTTATTTTTGTTGGCTTTGACTGAAGTCTAATGAAATGAGTAGACTTGGTATTTTTTTTTTCATAGCCTGTAGGTATTCTTAGCATTTTTGTTGACATTTGGAATCAGCTTACACTTGTGCAAGCCGTGTAACAATAACCTGTAAAGATGCTGTACTAGCATATTTTCAATTAACCATGAAGTTATACAGGTAAATGTTTATGAAGATGTGCTTTCCTCCAAAATTAAAGTATGCTAAATCTCTAGTATTCTTACTTTCTTTAACGTATAATAGCTGTGTTCCTTCATCTATGTGGGCAAAACAGAATATTGCAGGTGACAGTATGATCAAGGCCAACCAGCATGCAGAAATAGTATCATACATGTCTTGTTCTGCCACCTCAAAAATAATATTAAAACTTATTTTCTTTCTGCTTTCTTTCTTAGTTGGAACCAATATAGTGTTGCGAGGAAAATAACTGTTATTAAACTAGAACAGTACATACTGTCCATGCAGAAAGATAGCTGGAGTGATATCTAGATTATTGCATAAAATATAGTGTGCCAAGAGAAATTTTGGAATAACATGAAGAGTCAAGTATTCTCAACTTCATAGAAAAAATCCACCAAAGTATTCCTCATCTGATGTGGAGAACAAAAGCAATGGGAAAGAAATATGAGTGCTGTTTAAACATCTATAAAGTATCAGTAGTACACCAGCATGTAATATAATCATTTTGCCTGGTAATCTAGAAATTTTCTTTTCTTTTTTTTTTTTTGAAAATGAAGGTACATGCATTATCTAAATTAAAATAAACAAACAAAAACAATACAATATCTTAAATAGAATTAGAGTAGAAATAAATATACTTATTAGAAATCCTGAAAACTAAAAAACTACTAGATAATAAAATTAGATGCTTTCCATTAACTTTCTGGCTTTTATTATGGTATGTACTAAAATACATGGAGTGGGGTGGAAAAAATGTCACATTCTTTCTTTTAATGGAAGTGATGCTTCTTAGTCCACAACAAGTGGCATGGTCTAAAGAAGAGTGGCACTACATCCATCATTCAGTTCCTTCTTGCTGGGGAAAATTGCAAAGTAACTAGTGCATAACCACTTGGCATAAAGTCTTTGCCCTTTTTGGCTAGTTATAGTTATTTTTGTCTTACTTCATTTTCATTCTTTTTCCTCTTCCCTCACCGTTGCTTCATACTGATCTTTTGGCTAAAAGATATCAACTGAAAGGTACCAGCTTTTAACCTTTTATTTTTCCTTTAATGAACTTGCACATTTTCAACCGGATAAGAAAACCTAGTGATGCTGAACTAAAACTGTGTCTTCTGCAATGTTCGTAGGTGCCTAATGAATGAGAACTTCTGCCTTGAACATAAGCTCTGTTGAATTCCTTGATGTAACAGGAAAATTAAGAAGTTCTGGTAGAAGGAATTTGTTTAATGCAATACCTGGTAAACCAACAGTCACACAGGGAGGTGGTTATAAGCATAGGAGTTATCAATGTTTATAGCAGCAACTTCTCGGAGCCACAGTGATCCTTGGTTGTTTCAAATTCCTTGAAGAGCTATCTCCCTTTCTGAACACTACGTTGTTTAAATCCCAAGAGTATTTAGATCTGTGCCACTGAATTTAGATACATGAGCCATAATATTGCCTGGTTAGATGCTGGGACCCAAAAAACACAGCTGTACTTTCAGCTAGACTGGTTAACCTACCACTTTGTTTTCTAAGGTGTGAATCTGATGACCTGCATGACCAACAGGACATGCTGCAAAATTAACTGGATGTTTTTTTAGGTTTTTCAGCTTTGAAGGATTAGTAGGATTAAGTCCTAGAGTTTGTTCTAAATTTGAGAAGGCTTTTACAAAACCTATTGTTAATCAGAGATGAGCAAATGAATTGTCAGTCAAATATTTGTACCACTCAGCAAACTTAATGTTTTGATTTTATCTAACTTAAACAGCCACTGTATTTGAGCATTCTGCAGAAGCTAATACATTATGTTTGTACTGGAAACTGAATTAGGAGGTAGCAATGTCTCTATAAAAGCCCAAATAAGCCAATGGCAAATCCTGAAAGCACTTTTTACACAGAGCATAAAATTCACATGCTCAAAACTGATTGATTAATCAAACCCAAAAAGTATTGTATGAGTGCAAGTGTGGAAAACTGGTGTGCTGTATTTTTTCCATATGCAAAATGAATTGAAAATTGTTTATAAATCCATAGTTTACCAGTTTTAATATTTGTCTTTTAATATGTGGATGGGAGAAGGTTTACAAGATCAGTATATCTTAGTTAAGAGGGAAATGACTGAACAAAATGGAAGGTTTCTATCCCACCATCTGTTTTGCCCCCCACGTCGTCCCCTGCACCCCCCAAACCCCCCAAAAAAAAAAAAGAAAAAGAAAAGAAAAAAAAAGGTAATCTGAAGTGTTCTTCTGGAGAAAAATCAACAGGCACCTTGGAAAAAGTTGAAGGACACAGCTATAACTTTTTCATTTTCAATTATGCAACTTTTATTTTGGTAGAGCAAGTGTGTTTCACTGATAAGAATGACTTCTAAAATATAATTGAATATTTAACTTTTAGTATATGCATAAGATGGTTTATTATTACTTCCCATCCATAATATAGAGCATTTTACATCAGGATTACATTTTTTCAGACCAGGTCTTTTATAATCAAACTTGTTTCACAGTTTAATCTTATCATTATATTGCAGTCCAATACTCTTAACAGTTTTATTGTTAATCAGAATTTGGCAAGATTCCATATCATGTAGCTCTTCCTTGCTTCAAAAATACAATATCCTGAACCAAAAAATGAAAAATGAAAAAAAAAAAAAACAACTTTAATATTAAGTTATTCTAATAGTGAATAAATAAATAAATAAAACATGGTGAGATGTGGTGAAAAATAACTAATAATCTTACTGAAGGTTATGAAATTCAGTGACTTGTGGAAATGTTATTTGTAGTTCATTTTATTGGATAACTAAACTTGCATATTAGATTGGTGTGAGATGATAATCCCCTCACATATGAAGCTTTTTACTGCATTTGATTTTATGGCTAACTATTAAAATCAATAATACTGAAAACTAAACTAACAAACACAGAGGCAAGATTTATTCTACTATATCAATTTTGATATTCTGCTTGTTTGTCTGCTCTGTTACTCTTTCAGTGGAATATTACTGTTTTTAATGTTTGCAGATGAATTTGCAGGAAAGAGTTTATAATAGGTGGATGGATTTGTAATACAAATGGTATTACATATGCATAGCAATTAGAAAAGTTTTCTCTCTGATGCTCAGACCAGGAGGGAGGGAGGGAGGGAGGGATGGAGAGAGGCAGGATCTTCCACCTCTAGCCTGCGGGAAGTTCCATGTGGTCCTTTACACCCAGCAGAATGAAACAAGCTCTGACAATGAAAAGGTCCCTCAAAGAGTAAATTTGGTCTTGAACACTGGCTGCATATGGAGCTTCACAGCAAAAGAAAGCAAGAGAGTCACATGTTCATGAAAATAATTTAATGCTTTTGAACAACATAGTAGAGAAACTAATCTGTTCTTGGGTATTAAAAAACATCTTCAGTTAAATAAGTTCTTTCACTCACATTACTTACTTCTGATGGCCAACAACTTCTTTAATATATTCAAGTCTCCTTAGTACAGTTAAGCAATTTTGTTAATACTTGGTAAATACTCATGGGGAAAACTTCACATTTTTTTTCCTTAGTCTGCTCCAAATGGCATTTAAAAGGCCAAAATATTATCAGTGTAGATGACAGTATCTTTTTAGCCCTAACTGGTTATGACATTTGAGGTTACAGATGGATGATGCATTGCTGATATCAGATATAAGCACAGATGTTCCTGACATGTTTCTGAACTTGTTGGGTACCAGGTTAAAACTTTCAGATCACAACTAAAGCTTTTGTGATGAAATTGATATCCTGTAATTGGACTGGTGGCACTGCTTATGACACAAAGAATCAGTACAATTGCACTAAATTAAAGCTAGAGCACTGTTGCAACCATTCTTGGACTTCTAACACTATAAATCCATCATGGGTAGCACCTCTTCAAATGCTTATCTGTGTTATTTAAATTTGGGAGCAAAACCATGTAAATCTAAAGTTTTGTGTACCTGAAGGCTATAAAAAAGAAGTCTCTGACCTAGCATTGGTAATTTGAGACTTGGTTACATTTCTTCTTTTAATTCTACACTATCAGATATAGCAAAGCTTTGTAGGTCATGAAGATACTGTCTTAATTAACTTTTAGATAAGTTAGTCCGTGCTTTACATGTAAATGCAAAAGCAGATGTTTATGGATAGTGTACTTGATATATATAATGAATAGTAGCCTTTCTGCTGCATTAAATAATGAATGTTTTAGTATAGCCAAACGTCATTTCTCACTTATGTATGACATTATAAAGGGAAATGAAGTCTAAACCTTTCACTATAAGTGAATATTTTCTTACTTTGAAAAGCTGTGTGCTGCCTTCTCTGTTACTTCCTGATAAGTGTCTGTACTGTAAATTTCAGTATCAATTTTTAAAAGTTTCAAAGTGATTAAAAAGAAAAAAAAACAACAGTTATTTTGTGGTTGACTAAAAGGATGTTTTTGGCAAGAAAAACTAAATTTAGACAACTGTAAGTTGGCCCAAAATAAAACTTGTAAAAAATTTATGGACAATTAAAGAAACATTTGCTGGTGGAAACTTGCATCTGGAATGTAATTGGTAATCATAATCTGACTACCCATTGCACCTTTTGATATGAGAATACACATTTATATTTTTTCAAGTGTAAAATTGAAAGTTGTAAGTTAAAAGAGAATTTAATGTGTTGTGCTACAACTGTGCTATCTAATTGTTGTTTATTTGCACACAAACACAGAGTTTGTGTGACACTGTGACATGCCACCTATCTAAATTTTATACAGAAAACAAGAAAGGAAAGTTGTTCATAAACATGTACAAATGTACATATTGATATGAGAGAAAAACATCAAATATAAGCAGGTCAGATATTTTTTCCCATTTTTAATGATGGCTTAAAGAGGCTCTCCTTTGACATTAGAGACTTAGAGACAAGGACTCTTGAAACCAGAAATCTGCACTAGCCCTATTGTCTTAAAGCTAGAAGAATTGTTCATGTCTATCTACCCGTCTGAAATTGCTGTAGCTCTGATGATTCTTTTGCTTCTTATAATAAATATACTGGGCACATTTCTTAGTTACCAGAAATGAATTACCAAAAATAGCACACAGAGATTATATTAGCCTAGAAGAAGCTGATTTCAGGCTTTGCAACCTGAATGTACCTGAAGCTTTGACTTCCTATTCAGGATCTGGAGCAGGGAACACCATGGACAGCTGTGCCTAGGCTGACCAGGATGAAGCAGAGCAGGCCTCTTTCACCTTTCTGTAGCAGGATGAGCTGGTGCGGTGGCACTGGAACGAGGACAGAGTCTTGCAGTGCCAGTGCAGCTGGGTGGCCATCACCCTGTCCTTCCATGGAGAGCAGACCTGGGAACAGCATGGCAGGTCTTCAGTGTGGTTGCATTTCCAGGAGCAGGGAAAAACTGGTTGCTCCTTGGGTCAGATCTTTCGGAGTCAGAGGTCCTTCAGAAGTGCTGTCCTGTACCTTTTAGCTTTGTGTATGACTTCTGTAAAATAATGTAAATGTATCTGTGGCACCTCTCTCATGTGCATCTAAAGCAGTGAGTTTGCTGATTTATGTATTTAATTGTAGCTTGACAATGTCTGTAGGGCTGAGCCTGTGATTGACAAAGCTATGAATTTTAGTTTCCTTACACTGCCTGAATCACATCTGTACTATCATGACCTGACAATTATTTAATCAGCATATGGTATCACTGTCTATCTGTTTATATGGCTGTAATTATCATATATGACATGCATATAAGCTTGTAAAATACAGTATGAATTTTAGATTATGTGAAAAAATATGAACAAGAAAAGTATTTTAATCAAAAGCTATATTTAGGTATGGGAAGTAGTTGCATATATTATTAACCTACTATTTTAAGTGAATTAGTGAAATAAGATGTATCTATACTACTGTAAAAATAATGTCTGATGTATTGAATATTTATTACAGGTGAATGATACTTCTGAATGATCTCATCACTTATAAATATCAATAAAATCTTTCATTTAACAACTCAATTCAAATGCCTTCTATTGTACTGAATAAACATAGAGCTCACTGATATTTTATGAGGGATGAGAATGTTCTAGTGGACCTCATTATTCACAAAATACCAATAAACTGAACGTTTATTCAGTTCAACAAACGAGAAAGAAAACCGAACTGTGAACTTAAATGGCATGAAAATAAAAGGATATAAAAATAAAAGGATATAAAATAACGTCTTAGTAACCATACATGGTCAAGAAGAATAATCTCAGCTTTATTCCTTTAAACATGAGATTGCTTAATGTTTTATTGAGTTCCCATTGATTTAAATATTGCTCAAGTATATAAAGTTAAACACGCTTCACGTTCAGCAGGGGTTCTTAACTCCTATTTACGTTCCTAACCTCCTGCTGAAATCATGTGATTAGTCATTTACAGTATCAGACTGCTTCACATGGTTTTCAATACACATCATTTATTTACCCTTCTGATTTCAGACATAAAATTGGCTTGTTTTCAACTCCAGGTTTTCAGAAACAATGACTTGTTTAGAAGCACAAGTCCTGTGCTAAAAGTTACAAACTATCAGTGCTTCACATTTTTATTTCTTTGTGTTGCTTTTTATTACAGTTGCACATACTTCTATTAGCAAGAGGGCCCTTAAGAAAACCGATTTGCCTCAAAGGAGCTGAAGTAACCCTATATCCCTTGTCTGACCAACCACTGTACAGTTCACAATGTGCTATGTGTACTAACCTGCATATAGAAATGCCTGAACATATTAACTCAAGAAAAAATCTGATGGAAAAATCATTATTTACCCTCAAATAACTAATTTCCAACTTATTTTTGCAATTCTGTCTGGTAAAAAGCTTGGTATATCTACATACACATTAAACAGAGCTTTCATAGAGCACTGATGCTTATCAATTTCTTCTTTCTCCCTCTTGATTTGTATTGTCAATACTTAAAAAGGGAAAGAGAACCCCAAGGCTAAGGGGGGGCTGGGGATGAGTTGCATGGAACTTTTGATCTTCCCACCTCTAAATGTTTCTGAACTGTTTGCATTTCAATAGCAGGTAATAATACTTTTATTTCCTACTACACCATCTGTCTAACTTCTTTAGTAATAACAATGATAAAGCTCTACGTCTTCGTTCCTATTGTTGCTGTTGCATGGCTAAAAGAATAATCTTCAATTACATTCCAGTCAGATGACAAGTGTCTTGCTTGCTGATTTCAAAAAATAAAAGGTCCTTTAACTAGCAATGAGAGAAATGAAAAACTGCTTGGATAAATATTTATTTTGCAAAGCACAGATTAAAACTGCTTCAATTTAATTTTGTTTTTCTTTTCTTTTGCCAATATTGCAGAGCACAGTTTCAGATATTTTTAAAATATTGCTGTTTCTACCCTAGTATAACAAAATTTTATGTTTGTTTGTTTTGGTGTGTGTATGTTTGTTTTTTAGTTTTGCAATTTTAGTTTGTTCTAATCTAACCATAGCTTAGGAGAAGAAGACAACCTCAAAATCTATTCACACATAATTCAGTTTTGAGGCTCTGGTCACATATTTCTGTAAAGCTATCTTTTAACTTACTAAGGATGTGAATAATCTCATTTAAGAAAAAAAAATAAGAACAAGAAATCATTTAATAATGAAACAACAGTAACGTCAAAAAACAACATAAATTGACTTTGTAATGCTTCAGTGGACCCATCTCTCCACTAAATAACAAGCTAATGAGAAATTTGGTGAATTATAACGTTTTTCAAATACATGATAAAACAAACAAAATCCCTGGAACCTGATTATAAGTTAAAAAACAAACAGACATATATAAACCTTTCATTGCTAGCACAGAAATGCAAGTTACGTACTGCCGTTAGATCAAGTGCAACAGAGAGAACTGGTATTTCTTTCTTTTTTTTTTTTTTTATGTATCAAACATTCCTCATAGAATTTTTTCTACATGCTTACCTGATAAATTCTTTCATTTGCAGTTGAACTACAGATCTAGAAAATATGGCCTATATGGAAAAAATAAATATATTTTGGTTATAACTTATATCATAGAGACAAGTGGGCACACAGGAAATATAAATATTATAAGTTTAAATAAGAAAGACAAAAGCAAATGTGAAATAAAATTCACAAAAGACACCAAGGTTAACAGCAAGCATTGTATATTGTCATTAGAAGAAAGCAGAAGAAAGAAAAAAGAAAAGAAGAAAAAAATGTTGGTCCAGCTGATTATTTAATTGTTAGTTTCCACTAAAACCAGATCTGGCTAGTGCAGTTACTATGGATTTTAAGATGAAAGGGCTTGAGCCGGCAATTAGAAAGAAATTTCAGAGAAAATTCAAGTTAGGAGCTGTGAGACTCTCTAGGCTTTACTGGGGTGCTTGGAGGGTTTCAAGACCTGACTGGACACAGCCCAGTCTTAGCCAGTCCTAGGTAAGTGCTTTGAGCAGTGTGTTGGACTGGAGACCTCCCATGGTCCCTTCCAGCCTAGGCTGTGCTAGACCCTGTCCAGTGTCTCTGCTTTTGCTGTGACACTTTGGAGAACTGGAATGGTGCAGGTTAACCAAATAGAGCCAGTGGAATGGCTGAAAAGAAAGAAACAGCAAATACAAAAGGGTCTGCAAGGTAAGATTGAATAAATCAATGATGATTAGGCTAGTAAAAAAGGCAGTCACAGGAACATTCTCTCACTTAAGACTTTTTGCTTCTAACACTACAGCCACACCAAAATCTACAGTCAATTGACACATTATGCAGAAAAACAGTAGAGAAAAAAACCACCTTTTCTGTCCTGAAAGGCATTTCATGAGACAAAGGGAAAAAAAAAAAAAAAAAGGAAAAAAAATAAAGAAATAAAAGTACATTTAATATATAACTGCAATAGCCGCAATAACCTCAATAGCCAAGAATGGTGCACTGCTTTTTTTTTTTTTTTCACTCATCGACAGATTCTGTAAATTCTTCACGATTTGACAGATGTACCTCCCAATTTCTTGATAATCTCTGTATTAATTTCTTGTCTAAATGTTTATTCCGTCTGTGTTCTAAACTATTATTATCCTGCTTTGAATAAAGTGCACACTATCTTGATAATTCACCTCTCCTTTTCATTTATCTCAGTGAGAAATTGTATATTATTTTAAAAGTCTCTTTGGGTTATGAGGAGGAAGGGATGAAGTTCTTCAAGAGGAAAGTCAAGTGATTCAAGTGGAAACGTTTCATAGCCATAGATACTCCTGAACAGACAGCTCTGCAAGCAGCCAGTGAAGAAACAAGGAAATGATAGATTTGGAGAGCAGGCAGGGAAAGTAGTAACAGATGGGCAGGAGCATTTGTGGGTTCACTAGAGCCTTCTTCTTTTCTTTTTTTTTTTCATTATTGGATGATTGTGCAACCTTAAGGAAATTGAGATGAAGATGTTGCTACATTCTTCTCAGCTAAAGGTGTGCAATCATTTCTAGCTGTCATATGGCCAGGAAAAGACACTTTCTGGCTCTTCTTATTTCAATGACCAGTAAGAAGTGGGCCAATGGAGTAGCTTGAGTTTTACTCACACAAATTAGATTTAAAATATTGTGAGCCATCACTCATCAAGCAATTTGCCTTCATAAAATATTCTTCTTGAAGACAAGATAACTGAGTTCCTGCAGTCACCATTGAAACCAGGTGAAGATTCTAATTCTCTGAGAAATGCTGTGTATTGTCAGTATTGCATAGAATTTGGCCTTATTCTCAGCCTGTAAAATTACACTGCTGAAAAGTAACTGTGCCTCTTATTGAAAGATAAAGTTAAAAAGTGACAGGAACATAGCTGCAAATGTGCTAGTATGACAAATATAAAGTAAGGGTTGCGATATTGGGCTTAGCAATACCTAACAGAATGTCTAGAGAAAAAAAAAAAAAAGAGAGAAAAAATAAAGGCACTAAACCATCTAAAAAAAAAAAAACAAAACACAACGGTGACAGGAATAGTAGATATACCTTCTATGAAAGAACAAAATGTGAAGGGTTACTTCTTTTTTTAATTCTTTTTTATTTTTTTCCATAGGTGTCTAGCATATGTTTCATAACAGATAGAAAATAATGCAAAGGGATTTTATATTCCCCCATATGATGATGGTCTAGACCCTGCAAATCTCTCAGTGGAAGGCAAAGATTAAGTTAAGTTTTTGCAAGACTCTTAGGATTTGACCGAGACCCCTTAATATGCTCAGTTTGCTAATAGATTTAATTGCTGGCAACCTTGAATCTCTGTGTACTGATTAGTCTTTTCTACTATGCTGTCAGCTATACTACACCATCAAAGCAAAAGCTTTATGCTCTATTATCCTTTTTCCTTAATACAGTCTTTTATTAAATAATAGTGACTTCTGTTTGTGCAAATCACATAACATTAAAAATAATGCATCTTTTCAAATGAAATACACTACTGTGTGAATTGTTTTGCTAGTGAAAGAAGACAACTAGACTACAGGTGAATTACATCTTCAGAGTGTTGTTCAGCGTCTGTCTCTTAGGAAGTAAGAGAAATGAAAAGCTACTTACTTGGGGCATCGTGAAATATACTCCACTGACTTACAGAATTACATATGTAAGTGTTCAAGAATAAATGATGCATTTATGTGCTGAACTTGTGCTCCACCTTAATCTTCAGTTAGTGTCCTTACCTTGTTCTGAGTCGCCACAGAGAGAGTCATTTAAATTCCAAAGACTGGAGAGTCCCCCCCCTCAGGCAGCTTAAAACAGCAACCCTGCGGAAACATACACACCTGGGCTGTTTTTGTATATGCATATTTAGGCACGTTGCATGGATTACTTATTTATATACATATGATGTATACACACACATACTTAATTCCCCCTGTACATAAACAGTAAGCAATCACAAGCTAAGGTAAATTTAGATATTTCTACAAAATGTCTGCTGAAGCTTTTCTGCTTCTGCCTCAGTAAAAGCAGAATGCTGAGATGCTTATACATACAAATAGCTTTCAACATATTGTGTTGTTTTTGCTTATATTCTTATTCAACTCATTTCGTTCTGCAGATTATGGGAAAAATGATGCATTATCGTGCTCAGCTATACAAGGTGATTATCATTTGACAATTTCACTGTGTGGAACTATGTGGCAGTGGATGCAAATTTAAATATTAAGAATTTTTCAAATAGGTTTCCAGTGCTCCTTGAGAATTGTGGGTACTGAATGCAACACTACATATGCAACTATAACATTATAGGAATATGCATTACAATGCTTAATACTCAATTCACTTTAGGAAGTAAATGTGCACATCAGTCATCTGTTACCAGGTTCACCCTATATTTTGAAGAAACACTGAATAGGCCATTTTAGGTGACAGACTAACTTAATGCAGAATGAGAAGTTTAAAAAATAAATTGCTACACAAAGATGAAAGATTTATATAAAAATATAAAAATTATTGGAGGAGAAGATTAATATGAATTGTTAGAGAAATAGATATCTGTCATTGGCGTTGGCATTTCTTTGGTACGCACTAAGATTAAAACTAATGCTGTGCTCATAAAGACAGACAGAGGAGAAACTTTAGGAACTGACTTGTTTTTTTATAATTCCCTATTATCATGTTTAACATGGACATGGGGATTTGTTTGTCTGTTTATTTTCTGTTTGCATTGGGATGGATAACCTCTAAGGATGAATGAAGACTATATAAAGGCTACGTAAATAAATGAACTAAGAAAATGAGAAAAAAATATATTTCTCTTTTTCCAAGATATTATCACCCCAAACAAAGGTATGAAATTATTCAATGACAAAACTGACTGGAATGTCAGGAAGTCTTCAACAAACACTGAAGAGTTGATTTTATGTGATGACAAGGGTCAAACCAACATGCAAGATCTTCGCAATTTTTTGCCATACTCTCTTACTTTTTTTTTTAACAAAAAAAAAAAAAGAATAAAGAAAAGACTGAAGTGGAAAGTGGAAAGTTTATGTGTGTTTTGAAGTTATGAGGAAAGTTACCAAAGGCCTCAATTTAAAGATTTCAGAGCCGTGAAAAAGAAATGAAATGTTACAACATTTATGAGAGGTTGGAGTTCAGTGACTGTGTGTCTAAAGAAATGACTTGCATTTTAATGAAATGAATTACACTTGAGAGGCAATGGCTTGGTCATCCTTTCTGAGCAGTGACTTTGACTATGCACCACTGTCAGAGAAAGCTCATTATACAAAACAAGTTATAATTCAGCTCTATAAATTGAAGCAATGGCCTCCAATTCATGGTATAGTTCTAAAGGCAATGGGACCAGCAGTGAGGGACATCCAAAATGGTAATTGATTGTGGGAAAGATCTCCATAGTTTCGACTTCCAATACAAAGAACTTTTTTTCAAGAAAAAGAACTTTTAACTCTGTCTGTAACTTAAACCTCAAGGCTACCTTGCAGCTTTGCACAGGAGCTAAAGAATTTTGAATCTGTCATATCATACAGGTAGAAAGAAAGCATTTAATATATATTATATATATATATATTGCCTCTGAAGCAATAGTTAGTTTGTAATTTGAATTAACACCATAAATATTGTGGGGTTGATTCTTTACATGTTTTTCCCAGCCTGGATAAATTCTGACTACTTTCTTTACTTGTTTATTTCAGTGTTAAATGTTGATTGGCTAAACTTTAGTCTTAAAATCTAGTTAACTCTTTGATTATCTTTATAAGGGACTTTCTATTAAAATATATATATATTCCCTTTGCTGATGTTGTCAGCGAAGAGACTTGGTTTACTTGATTTATTTTCTGTTTGTGCTCTGGTCACCAACTATTTCTGCTTTCTTAGTAGACGTCTATAGCTGTGTTAACTATGAAAAAAAAAAATGAACATGAGTAAGAAGGTATTGTTTTCTCATTCATATTTCTGTTTTATGTACATGTATGTTTTCAAACAAGAGCTGTCCCCCAGCCCTTTAAGACAGCAAACAAATATATCATGGCAATATTCCTTGTAAAATAATACTACAGCAAAATAGTATATACAGGATTAAGTGAAACAATACTTGAAAGCCTGATAAATATTCATAGTTATGAGGTTTTGTTTATTCATTCAGATGTATTCTTTTTATATCAACAGTCTGCTAGGATTCTTTTTACCTGCTACATCAAGGAGTTAAATAAAAAACCCTACAACCACACACACACACAAAGCAAACAGGTTTAGTTTGCTAATGAGCCAGGATAATTGCAGCTTTCCCTAGGTAAGCTGTGTGTCAATTATTCCTGAACCATTGACAGCAGACATGATGTTTCCAACTGACAGCTTTCAATCGCTTTGTTTACAAGTATGAAATGCTCAAATATGAAATGTTAGGTAGTAGTTAATGTAATGAAATGTTAGGTAGTAGTGATTTTCCTTTTTTTTTTTTTTAAGAAAAAAATAAAAATGGGAAAATAAAAAGGGAGGTATAGTAGGATTTCCTTTTAAAGTACAGAAAAAGAGCCTATTCCTGACAGTAACTTTTGCAGAGTTGGGATAGAGTTATTCCTCAGGTATTAAGATCCTTTGAGCTTCAAAGTCTGCACTGAGACCATGCAGAAATATTAAGTCCTATCCTGACACATAGGCAGTAAGGTGGAGAAGGGGGAGAAACCATGTTTTTGATTCTCATACCCTCAATGCTTTTTGCCAACTAACACGCGAATAAACACCACATATAATACATGTCGGCAGGTGTCACCACCAGGTTCCCTGCTTCAGTTTTGTTCTTTGTTCCATATCCCTTTATGCTTCTGGGAGGGAAAAAAAAAAAAAAAAAAAGAGAGAGAGAGAATTCTAGATTTTAGAATCAATTCCAGATCTATTCTCTCTACTTCTCCTTTTGTGAAATTGAACTCCTCACACTTTAAAAAATGCATACAGATTTGGGCAATATCATCCTGATGATCATTATGTCTAGGCACACTCCCAGCCCTGTACTTGACTACACTGTGAACTAAATGTAGAGAGAAGGACTTGGAAACATTTCTGCAGTAGCTCAAATGCAAAACTTGTATTTGAAGGGCACTGTTTCCTGCAGCCTGAAACAACTAAGCAGTGGGGCCTGATTCTAAATTCTCAGGGATGCTGGTGAAATCAGGGTAGTGAAACAAGAAAAAGTATATGCAATGTATGAGATCTCTCAAGCTGATTTGATGCTCACTAAAAGTTAAATTCCTGTGTGTCTTCCTTGAAACAATCATATTTTATGAGTGCTGTTCTTACATCTGTGAAGACGTTAGAATATTTTTCAGTAGCAGCCTACCAATTGAAATTAATTGACAAAAATACAATAGGGGACACGTTTTTAAAGGCATTTAAGTGCCTAAACACGCAGATAGGTATTTAGTGAGTTTTTTCTAAAGATTCTACACCCCTGACTCCCGTTATGAAAAAGTTTAAGGAGTCTCAGTCCATTAATAAGTTATTTTAATTTTTCAGTCTTCATACTAATTTTAAGGCAATGACTATTTAAGAAAATGCTCACCCAGGCTGAGCATTTACATTCATTCTAACCAAGTCATTTTTAATGTGAATACACATATTTCATAGTATAGCATTACAGATATTTTTAATACTTTTTTTGAAATAAAGAGATTGCCAAGGCATAATGGAAGAACTGTGTTTTAATAATGGCTAGGGTTCTTTGAGTAATTAAAATGGTTGATTATAGGGTGCATAAAAACCCCTATTTCCAAATAGTCCATGAGACAGAGCTTAAAGATAAATAATACCGAAGAATTCTCTGCCATTGATCACACCGATGGGTAGATAAGATTCACAGCACATTTCAAATGTCCTAGTCTCGCAATTTCTCTAATAAGAAATATAGCTACTGGGTACCCTTCTCCCTTCAACCCTGATTTCCCTAGCTACCCTCTCTCAGGTTTCCACCCGCCGATTCAGATAACTGGCAATCTCAACTGAAGCACAGAAACCAAGAGCAGTGCAGAGTCAGTCACAGCCTTGGAAAGCATTTTCTTAAATAGTCACTGCCTTAAAATTAGTATGAAGACTGAAAAACTAAAATAGCTGTCTGCTCATTGAATGTCACATTTCAAATAGTGATGGTAGGGAATTCTGCTTCTACATCTGAGCTGCAAGAGCACTGGCATCTCAAGGGGGATAAAAAGGACACCCCTCAGCACCCTTTTACTATTTTTGCATATATAGAGAAGTGCTTATAGTCTCATCTTCCATGCTCATTGGCCTTCTGAAGGTGGAAGGGGAAGAGTCCTTATGGGGTTTTTGAAAGTTTTAAATCATTTGTGCCTCAAGCTGTTGTTGCAGTATAGTGCAACTTAAAATACAATTACTATATAAACCAAAGTAGCAATTTTATGAAATCTCAATTAAAATGCCAAGGGAAATAATGTTTAATCTTAGAAAACTCAAAATACACTAATGTTGATAAAATGAACAGTTTTCCTTGACTTCTGGTATTGATTGAGTGACTTCTAAACCACTTGATAGTCTAAAAGTATTTCAAATAAAAGGCAAACATGACCTTTTGCCATGATTATGTTCCCCAGATAGTTCTTCCTGTTTGCATGCACAGAGAAGCAGATACTGTACTGACTTTTAATGACCTCCCATAGATGCTGCAGAAAAAAAAAAAAAAAAAGGTAAAAATCTCGTATTCTAAAATAGATAACAACATTAAAAGCATCCCATAAGAAAAGTTATCTACTAAATTTTAACTTGGAAAAGTATCACCTGTCACGCATAAAGCAAAATTAAATAGTATGAAAAATAGACCATAGAAAACTATTTTATTTCATATTCTGAGCAGATCATCTGTGATTAAGTATGTCATATAAATGTCTACAATGACCTCCCCAAAACTAGGACAGAAGTTTGCTTTCTTCATATTTTTATCCCCATTTCTAAGCAGTGGCCATCCTCATATCCAGTAGCTTAAATTGTTAAGCTGTTTAGGGAAGCACTTGTTTAAAAAAAATAATGTATGATTTCTTTTAAACTATTACAAATACTAGTTCATAATAAGTAAATTCCTCCCAGTCATGCAGATGTGTTATTTCTATGATGACTATCTATTGCTAACTTTCCACAGAATCTCAATTTAAGGATAAGGTACAACAGAAGATATCTAAAGCTGGCTTTCTGTTTCAGTCTTTGCTTTTTATTTTTTAGAGTCAGTCAGGAGGTTGAGGGCTTTGCACAGGAGTATGCTCACCTCCACAGATAAAACCCTTCAGTACACACATAGTACTTGTTCTGAGTTCAAACCAATTTTGTGAAATAGGTACATGGGTTTCTGAGATTTTTTTCATTAGTACATTTTCTCATGCTCTCCAAAAAAGAGGCCAGGTTATTGCTTATGAATAAATAAATAATTTTGCAAGCATTGAAAGCTACTTATTTGTTGTTACGGTGTCCAGAACAACAGATGTTTCTCTCCCAGGGTGCTGAAAATAAATAAATAAATAAATAAATAAACCTAATGTTAAATTTGAAAATCAAAAATGTGCTTTGCAAACAAAATGATTAATCAGTAAAGTAAGGAACTCAAAATAAAAAGTAAACAAAACCAAGAAATTTACCAAATATCTTAGGCTGAAAACTATGAAAAGAACATTAGAAGAACACCAGCTCTGCACAAACATTTCCAGACACCTTTCAAAATAGCCATTTTGTATTATTTTTTTATAATAGAAATACACCATTGGCTTCCTTTTAAAAAGGCTAGCATTATTTTTTTAACACAGCAAGTATTGGTATTGTAAGTAGTTGCAAATCAGTTTGGAAAACATTGGCACTACTCAATTGGCTTTTTATTTATTTATTTATTTATTTATTTATTTATTTATTTATTGATAGAAGCTGAAAAAATAGCTCTTTTACTATGGACCTAAAGTCAGGAATTTATACTGGAAAAGAGGAAATATCTAAATATAATGGTGTTCAGAACTTTGAAAAATCAGAACACTTTCATCAAGTAGTCTGTAAAAGGTTTTCTATCACTTTTCATTTGAAAATTAGTACCTTTTGGAATAGTCCTAGCCTAACCATGCACCAGTGCATAAAGCTGAAGAACTTTTGCAGGTAAAGTATGCTTCAATGGCGATGAGTACCAGATAAATTGCTTTTGTAGAGTGGTAATTGTGCAAGAACAAATTTTAAGGATCCCTCTCAGCAGAGCAATTAACATTAAAAATGTTCTTTAACCCTTAAGGAACACACTTGAGAATAAGAACAAGAGATAGAAGATACCCACACAGTCTGCACACTGAGCATCAGTAGCACCTGGGATCTGTTTCTTGTCATTTACACCATCCTGAATACATATGTGCAGACAGACCCAGAATCACTTTCCTTTCCATACATTTTAAAGGAGCACCCCCCCCCCCCCAGTGAAATTGGGGTTTCACAATTAGTATTAGATAGTATTAGAACAATGAAACTGTGGTATCTGTTATGAATACTACTTTGAGCCTCTAGTTGTACTGATACTGATGTCAGATCTGATATTGAATAGGTAGATAAATAGCTAGATAATAGCTAAACAGACAGACTGATAAACATGCTAATGTTACTACACTAGTATTATCACTTAATGCTGTGACTGAGACCAAAATGGAGAATGGGCCCTGGTATTCTACAGCTCTGGATACAAAACATCTAACTGCCAGCAAGTCCATGTCTGGAAGCTCTTTTTTTTTTTTTTTTTTTTAAGATGAGACTTTAGGGGCAGTCTCTATCCATCTTATATATTCATAGAATTACAGAATGGTTTGGGCTGGAAGGAGCCTTAAAGATCATCCACTTATCCCCATGTGGATATCGAGCCTTTGACTGCAACTCTTTGAATGGAACCATCCAGCCAGTTCCTTATCCACTGAGTGGTCCATCCATCAAATCCATGTCTCTCCAATTTAGAGAAAAGGCTCTCATGGGGGACAGTGTCAAATGCTTTGTGCAAGCCCAGGTAGATGATGTCAGTTGCTCTTCCCCTATTGTATCCCACTGTTGTAAACCCATCATAGAAGGCCACCAGATTTGTCAGGCACAATCTGCCCTTACTGCAGTCATGTTTCCTGTCGCCAATCACCTCCTTATTTTCCATGTGCCTTGGCATGGTTTCCATGAAGATCTGCTCCATGATCTTGCCAGGCACAGAGGTGACATTGTCTGGCCTGTAGTTCCCTAGGTCTTCCTTTTTTCCCTTTTTAAAAATGGGGGTTATGTTTCCCCTCTTCCAGTCAGTAGGAACTTTACCAGACTGCCATGACTTTTCAAATATGATGGACCGTGGCTTAGCAGCTACATCCCCCAGTTCCCTCAGGTCCCATGGATACATCTCATCTGGTCCCATGGAGTTGTACACCTTCAGGTTTCTTAGATGGTCTTGAACTTGCTCTTCTCCTACAGTCAGCAATTCATCGATCTCCCTGTCCCTGCCTTTGCCTTCTGGGGCTTGGGCTATATGGCTTGAGTGCTTGCCAGTGAAGATGGAGGCAAAAAAATCACTGAGTACCTCAGCCTTGTCCATATGACCAGGGATTGTTCAACTAGAAACCACTCCAAAGCATTCAGTGCACTTAAAGTTCTGAATCAATCATATTTTTATTTGTCATTCATATTAAAACTCCTTTTTCAACAAAACATTTAATTGTACCTAAATAGTTGACTCAATTCCTGTTCAACAAATCATTTGTTTATCTTCATTTACTTCAGTAACAATTTACTTTCTGTAGGAAGTTTTGCTGCAGTGAAGATATATTTACCAGCTTAGCCTAGGGGCTTGTCTCTGAAGTTACACTGAAGTAAGTTAAGAACTACATGTTAGTTATTCCACATCAATTCCCTATGTGAACTTTTAGATATGCAATATAACATTCTGAGAAAGCATTAGGCAGTTCTGCCATAGCGCCAGTTAACTCTGTAGATCACTTCTTATGTTCTGTAGTAAAGAAAGAAATACTCCTTTACCTTGTGTCTTTAGAGCACTTCTCATCATTTTTAATCAATTATATAAAGAATATCTAACATGTAATAATTACATACTTCAATGTATATTCACTATATCATTTTGTATATTCACTATATTCACTATATTATTACTATATTCACTACATTATGCTATAATAAAAAATAGGTTATAATAACAAGAAATAGGTTATAATGATAACCTAAAAAATAAAAAATAAGTTATAATCATAAAAAATACAAAATGAAAAAACAAGATAGCTTTTAAAATTCAAATTTAATTATATATATATATAATAAAGGTTTTCTAATATGTTGCTTTAAGCTTACCATATTAATATTCCACTATAAACAAACAAACAAGCAAACAAATAAAACATTCTAAAGCCCATAATTATTTGTTTATTCAGATTTCAGCAATAGATCAAGGAAATTTATCTGCTTCCTATAAAACTTTTGTACTATGTGCACTGTGAAATGTCAAGAAATTTATGAATTCTTGGTTGCTATCTATTTTAGTTGCTTGCAGATACACTTGGTAAATATTTAAATAATATTTAAGTATTCTTGTAGAAATCCAAAGTAATTTTATATAAAAAAAAAGGTCAGCAAAATTACGAAGGAATTTTGATTTTGAATTTCTTATAGCAACATTTATTATGGACTAAGGCTAAGCAATTAATTGTTTACCTCCCACACAAAAGGTAAATTTAAAGATGTGGCTTTAAATTCAGGCTTTTAAAATTCCTTTTTCTTTCCATTTTCACTCCATTTAACCATATAGTTGCAACCCCCCTTTTAAGCTTATCTCTTTCTTTTTCCATTCATCAGTTCACTTTCTTACCTTCCTTTATCCTCTTGACTTTCTTTCATATTTATATCGTTCATTCTTTTTGTTGTTGTTGTTGTTGTTGTTGTTGTTTCTGTACTTCTTTTTCAATGTTATTGTCTCTGTTTCAAGCACATTAAATATTTATATAATTATATATACCTGCAAAGTAGGCCTTCTTTGGTAAAACTCACTCCCAGTACAATGCTGTAATCTCTTTCCAGTTATGTTCCAAGATATACTTGTTCTCATATTGTAAGTGGGCTTCTTTGCAGACCACCTTCATGACTACCTAAGTTACACCAATGAAGTCAGGAAGCCTGATGTGCTGTATGATAGTTGGCCTGGATTTTTGCTCAAGAGTTCACAATAAATAACTTTTTTTTTTTTTTTTTGACGTGGTAATAACTGAATAGGGAAAAACAAAATAGTCATGAATCGCTTAGCTAATTATCCTTTCAAATGAAATTGTAAGGTTTTTGCACTGTAAATATTTTTTTTCTCTTTGCCAATGAAAAGCAGATCATTTTAGAGATGGTACAGATAGTACTGCAGTCCAGGACACCGGACATAAAGTGACTGTGATTATCAAATCACAGGCCAAAATACAACAGGGCATTCCCATCTGCTGTTCCTACTCCTGCCACTTGCTCCTTCATCCTTGGTTATACCCACAGTTACCCTAATGGGATTACATGGTGAAAAGGACTGATTGGGCTGATACATGGTGAAAAGGGCTCACAGGGCTGATGTATATTTTTGGGGAAAAAATAAAAAAGTCAGTCTGAGCGTGTTCTTGATCGACTTCAAGGTGAGGACACAACTTCTGATGCTGGCAAAACAGGAATGGGCATGTAATGAGGAGAGGGCAAGACCCTTCCTTCTTTAAGCAGACACTCATCATTAGATCAGTTTAGGAGGATCATAAAGCCTCAGCATTAGTAATGATGACATCTTAGGAAACCACAGAAATGCATCACAGTGGTATAGTTTGTATCTATATATAAATTATCTTGCAGTGCTTAATGTAGACAGCAGTACTCAGTGTAAAAAATGAGCAACTGAAGCAGGATTCTCATCATGCAACTATGTATGCATCCTCCGGCTGCATGGATTTGAAGGCACAAATCCCCCTCACGCCATCAGAGCAACTCAGCTAAAAGGCAACATTTCCTAAAATGTTGTATGTGTTTCCTGTTGTATATGACTTAGTAAGTGTTCCTGCTTTATTCTGTTGTATGATTAAACAGATTAGTTGAGGCTAGTACTGAAGGCTAGGACAGCTGTTCCTTGCAGCCCTTTGAAGTTTGGTATAGAATATAAACAGTTTTTAATATCAAGCTGATTCAATAAATTGTTTGTAAGTAAGTTCCTAAATATATATATATATATAAAAATTATTTCATCATACTAGTAATTTAAAAAATATTTGTAAAGCTTTCGCTTATATTGAATAATGGCTTGTCTTCATATGGGATTCAATGAAGTGCTTCCTTCATGGTAAATCGTCTGGAATAGATGACCTTATTTGACTTTTGTGGTTATTAAGGGACTTCCCACTCAATCAGTAAAATAGATTATGTACTCCAGTTTCCTGGCTTTGGAAATGGAATAATTCTATTATCTTTTGACTAGAACCATTCTCATGATTTTAGACTATCATCCACAAAGGAAGTTTACTAGAATGCTTCTTTCTGCTACAAACTCTAGGGGTGGGGTGGGGTGGGGTGGGGGGGCACACATCAGCTGAACTCAGGTAGAAAAATTTTCCAAATGAATAGAAATCAGAAATGCTTAACTGTCAATGGTGCTGTAGTTAAAGTCATTGTTGATTCCTAAGATTTTACATTACTGTACCACAGAGCATAATCTTAGTTTACTCATCTCATGTCTCATAATGCAACAAACTCAAGTAGATGGAGCATAATCTGAAACAGTCCTTAGTAAATGTAAGAAACCTACAACCTCTATTTTATCATCACTCATACTTCTCTGCCATTACTTCACAGATGTTTTGGTGAACAATATCTGTGGTTTTTGTGTCTATGCGAACTGCAGTGTCCATAGAAAAAGGACCATCTAAACTGCTGACATTCCACTCCAGTTTTTAATATTTATTTTACAGAGGTGCAAATGGCAGCATAAGATAAAGCAATCTTCAGTGAGCTGTGGTATTTGAGAAGTATTAGATTCATGTCTTATGAAATGACTTTAAAATTCCTTTTGGCTCAGATACCAAATATGTTAACCAAATACCAAATTTTGAGATTTCTACAATAGAGAGTTGGGGGGAGGGGGGAAAAAGTTTTTTAAGATGCTAGCAATATAATGTTGTTATCATATTTATTGAGGTTATGTGTCTAATAAGTACAGTTCCAGAAGAGAGGATTGGAAGCTGATATGTGGTTTTGTTTGCTGTGTTTGTTTGTTTTTTGTTTGTTTGTTTTTTCCCCAACTAAAACCTCATATTTACTTCCAATACATTTTAAATTAACCTGCTTGGAAAGTGTATTTTGTATCAGCTACTCTTCTGTACAAATTTGAAAAGGAAGTGGTGTATATCTATATGAAATTTGTTTGTGAGAAGGGATACTTCTGATCTGTGAAATGAATACTCAGCCAGATCAATTCTGCCAGTTATGATGGCAAGCACATTATCTAAACTTGCAAATATTTACTATATCTCTGAATATTTCTGGATGGATTATTCTATTATAATAAGAAACTTATGCATAATAAAATGTTTTGTTTTCTTACTTTGCTTTGGTCTATCAGTAATGGATTAGGTTGTAAACTGAAGCAAATTAGCACTAGAGTTTGTTACAGTGACTGACACAACAACACAAGTTCAATATTTAATACCTTTTCTTGTCACCTTGAGGCCTGTAAGCCTAGCCAAAGCTTTGTACACCACTGGACAAGAGCTTTAATTCTCCACTGCAGGTTTTACAAGGTGCTCTAACAACAGAGAACATCAAGGCTTTAAAGGAATTCTTTTGTGGTTAGAACTCTTTTACCCAAAATTCATCACAGTTTAAAGGGAGCTTAAGATCTTGCAAAAGCAAGACAATGTCATGTCTTCAAAGGGTGTTTTTTTCAAGCCTGCATACCAAACAGAAAACTTACCTCTGGAAAGGATAACCTTGGAGGAACAAAGCTGTACCTGATTTACCTGTCAGCTGGGTCAAGACAGCAGCTGGGAAGTTACATTCCTCTCAAGGTGCCAGAGAATTTTTGTTTCAAAGTAAGCTCAAGTCAGGCACAAGTCAGAGTTTCATTCATATTAAAAGAAATTGCTGCATTATTCGGCTTGGAAAGATGAAGGTTCAATATGTGTTCATGTATGTATATATATTTAATATTTATGTATATTAACTCCCAATGAAAATGAGAAAGTTCTGACTCAAGAGGTATTGATGCAGACAGAGGCAAGACCATTAACTTCTAAAGTTGTTTTTTTCTTCCATGTTCACGATAAATGTTCCTCTCTGAGGCTGTAGTTTTCTTTGTAAGCTTTCTGAATATTTCATTTAGTGTACGTATATATAAATATATATATAGCAATTGCATTATCAGAATAAACAGACCACTTATATATTGTGCTAAATGAACCAGAGTTTGACTGACCCTTTGTGAATAATTCAAGACTATTGACCTCTTTTTCTTGTTCTTTCGCTCAAGAAAACCTTTACTTTCATTATATTCTTTTTTATTTCTTTGATTCTATATTTGCTTTGTTTTTCTGTCCAGTACTACAGATGAGTTCTAGCTAAGTATGAAGATAGAAGAGGACCTAACAGTGAATGAATGTTTTTGTAATATAAACTGCCAATGTAAACTGAGGAGAGAGACCAAAATCATGAATACCAGTGAAGGCTTAGCTTTAGACAGAAGATTGTTTGGAATATTTTTTATTATTATTATTTGTAGTTGTGCAGAAAACAGTAAATGCAAGCATATTAATAGAAATCATTCGAAGTAATGTTACTTTCTGAGCAAAATTCCAAGACAAAATTCTGTTCTTAGTTGTCTATTTATGTATTGACCAAATCTGTTTTTTAAATGATGGTTTATTTTTTTTCACTATTATACTCAGCCTGTTCTGTATCTTGTAGCACACAAGAAAGACAGGTATTGTGGGAATATTTTGCACATCCCTCCTAGTAATTCTGCAATGGGCTCTACTTGATCAGATGCCAGACTTCTTATAAACTAAGTCCCCTACCTAATATCCCAACCACCACTCACATAGTTATAATTCGAAAATTTGTGTTCATATTATTCCACAGGTCTAACAATTCATTTTAATTTATTTCATTCTCTGGACTGCAGCCCTGACTAGAAAAAAAATAAAAAATAAAAAATAAATGGCAAAGTCAAACCACATGGAAAAAGAATAAAAAAGCAGGAAGCAGATAGGGACTGCAATTGGGTTCTGTGTAACGGCATATGCTGGAGAAGGATTTTTACCCTCAGCTTGTGAGAAAGCCAGACAGAACAAACAGCTACAAAATGTTTGCAAGTAGCACCCCTCTTTTCCCTGGCACCTCCCTCTACCTCGCTCGTGACTGACAAGGGCTGGTCCCAAAATCTCCCAAAAGAGCTTCCTCCATATCCATGCCAGAAGCCCCGCTCCCTCCCAGTGGCAGAAGGCCCCTGAACTGCTTTTCACGATGACTGACAATCCTTTCACCAGTACAACTGAATTCATGTTCTGCAATATTTTTTTTTATTTTTTTTCCCTAAGGGCATTCTTTCTTTTTGTTAATGCTTGGTACATATTTGATCTTCTCGCCTCCACAAGACAATCAAACATGTCTTGTCAGCAGTTTACTAATGGAAGAGAAACAGGAAGGACAGAGAGGGGTTACATACACTAGTAAAGTGTAGGGTTTAGATAAAAATTTATAAGGTCTGACCTTGGCAGAGATAAGCCTGATACTTTAACATCATGGCTTTAGATAATCAAACCAAACTTAAAGATGAATTGAAAAAACATACAAACCATTATTTTTCTGGTCCCAGAACTAAATCATCATTTTGATGCTTTTGTGACTGCTGCAAGAATTGAACCAAACCAGTTTTTTTGTAGAAACCTAAAGACAACAAATAAAAATTGACAGCTCCTAGCAGGAACTTATTTAATATGAGCCCTATTTGCACTTGATAGTAGCTTCAAAGCAATGTCATGTCACAGCCTATTCCCCTCGCTTGGCTCATCACACGACTCGAAGGCATGTGCAGCACAAACCTTCCCTCCAGCTATATGACACTGAGATGCTTCACTCTGCATTACAACATATCCCATTAATCTGGGAACATTTTACATATGCCCATGATGGTCGGTGGGAAGGAACAGGCAATATCTTTGAGAACATATATTCTGTCCTGGTGGAGACCAGGGTCCTTACTGCCAGCAGTAAGTACCTATGATGTATTATTATTACCTGTGCCCCATTTATGTGACATCTTTGCGTATGTATGTGAAAAACGTAGCTCTATTAGAAAACCAAAGGGTATACATTGTAAAAGCCCATAGTGAGACTCTGATCCTGTGGGAGAGAAAGGTTGTGCAGAGACGTTGTTGAGAATCCATCCTTGGAGAAATTCAAAAAACATCTGGACATGGTGACCCTCCTGGAGTAGGGAGGATTGGACTAGGTGGTCTTCAGAGGTCCCTTACAACCGGTACCATTCTGTGATTCTGTCCCAAATGGTTTAAGACTCATAGAGATCAGTTATAAGATTTGCCTGTACAGAAATATGGGTTTGACCTGCATAGACAACTCTAACCCTACATGGGGAATAAGAGAAAATAAGCAAGAAATGCAGACTCTGCAGAATTCATAATAGCTTCCCACATATATTTCAATGTATGCAATAGAAAGGATTTGTCTGTCATTGCAACATGAGGCTTGATTTTAGAATGGGTTAAAAGTCTGATCTTGATATAACTAATAAAATGAGTGAAGATATGCAGTTCTGACAGTAATAAATAGAGTAAATAGAGTGTCTCATTTTAAAATACTGATTCATATTAGTTTTACTTCATCAGTTTCACAGAGCTATTCTTGATTTATATCAGTGCAAGAAAGATCAGAAACAAACCCAACATTTGCAACCTTTATATTTACTGTTAAGAAAACTGTGATTCCTAAACTGACCCATTAGAGTTCGAAACCTCCCAGTCCCTCAGTATACCTTTTTTGTTAAATGGCAGTTAATATATTTTTATGACTTTTAATGGTATAATATTTAATATAAATCTGACCCTATTGCTTAGCTTTATAAGTTTTCTTCTCCCTGCAGAATGGACATGCCCTCAGTTGTAATTCGTGAGTCCAGACCTCAGTAGTCCACAGTGAGTAGCCTTTAATGATCAATGGACTTTCTCAGCTTACGCATACAGAGGCAAGGAGTCCTTAACTAATTCTTAAGACCTCAAACTACAGGCAAAGATAGCCATAAGATGAAAATAGATAGCGCATAAAATCTTTCACTGTGCTGTGTTTGTATATAGATGAATCCCTATACGCTGAGCAGAAATTTGGCTCTTGGCAACTGAGAAGGATCCCAAGATTCAATGCTCAAAGGCAGAAGAATTTTTGTTAATTATTTTGAGTGGTATAAGTAACTTCTCTGCTTCCACAAATTATACAGGAGTAAATCTAGAAGCATTAATTTTCCTGAGTTCTGTCTGTACTCAATATGTAGCTATCGTCTTCCTTCATTACTGCAGTTAGTTCATTAAACCTTCTCAAGAGTACAGGTGGTCTGCTTTTTCAATTAGATTACAAGACATTGAAAAAAAAAAAAAAAAAGCAAGTGAAATTTTCTCTGTAACTATGACTAATTTTACCTGAATAGTTCATAGATACTGAAGCTTCTTCAAGACAAACATTTTTATTTTCCTTTTACACAAAGGAGTAGAAAAAGTAACTTTCATGAAATACATAATCCTTCGGCACTTGAGTGGCCTTGGTATTTCTCTTCATGGCAAAATCAGATTGAGACTAGCCAAACAGTAGTTTAGAACTAAGTAAATCAGTTTAAAATAATGATTCATGTAGTACTGAAACCTGTGCAAATTCTTTTTTTTTTTCAAGAAATTGAAACATTCTCAAAAGAAATTGTTTATTATGTTGACTTATCATACCTACTCTATCTTCTTGAAAAAATCTATTGTAAAGGGAAATTGTGATGAGGAGAGGAGAGGAGAGACCTACAGGATTTGTGGTATTATCATTTGAGTAAATATGATCTAATGTGCAGGCATGGGGCTGGATTTATGTGTATGTATTGTAACCAATGCTATGGCTTATACATATTCTAAGGAGTTTGAGAGCCGCTGTGATTCTGGAAGGCAAAACATTCCCTCCTCCGTTGTGTAATGAGAAATGTTATACCCCATATGCGTACAAATGCGTACAAATGACTTGCTTACAAGCATCACACGTACATGGAACACAACAAAGTAATATATTGTATTAAGAAAATCACATTTGTTTTGCAGTATAAATGAATAACATAGCAAAAGGTTCAAGATTACTCAACATTAGAATCAACAAATAAAACATGCATAATTTGAATGAGACTGTTCAAATGAAAATGATAATCTACTAAACATAGATAATTCACTGAATTATTTTATTATTTTATTTGATTTGATTTTATATAATAAGAATGCAGACTAGAGACACAGATCCAAATTTCTGATAACTAGCTTGAGTTGTTTCAGCTCACGCATGGACTGTCAACGTGTCTCTGAACTCATTTCACACTTGACCTGCTGGAGGGCAGTGGAGCTGTATAGAAATATACACTATTCTCTCTAGTCCCTGACTTTGTTAAAAAGGAAAAAAATGCATCAGAAAAATCTATATTGAATTAATACCCTAAAAGAAAAACCTTATCTCTGAAAGTCTTAAAAAAAAAAAAAAATAAAGAGTAAGGAAATAAATTCATGAATTGAAAGCTCTGCCTACCTAAAGAGTCATAGTACCTCTTAAGAGTAATGCTCTGATGCATTAATAGTGGAGGCAGGAGCTCAGTTTAACTATCGCTGCAGCTTAAGGTACACAATTACATTCTTCAGCATCGACATTTTCACCTTGATAAGCATAATAATGCCATGCAGATGCAGACTAAACCCCATAATTTCAGTACTCTGCTTCTACTCACGTTGATTATAATAAGGTATGGCACTGAAGCATGCACGATCCTGCATTTAATTGTCAGCATAGCCCTTCATTTAAACAAGAAGTTAGTTAACAGTGTGCTTTCTACAGTGAATGTGGGAGGCATCTCAAATAGCTGTGGCTAAACAGAGAAAGTTAAAAGCGCCTGTAAAAACACATGCAAAAAAATGGTGATGACAAATTTACCTCCAGTTTCTCAGTGGGTGTTGATGTAAATTGAGAACAAAATATGATATGTTTATATTTGTAGGTAAGAGCCTTATTTTTTTCTCTCCTTATTTTGAATCAGAAAAAGTTTCCCTGCAGTTAGCATTACATCAATATAAAACAGTAACTCAGAGAACAGTGAAGGGTGGATAGGATACATATAGAAGGACGTGAAAAATATCTGAGCATAATAAATGTAAATTGAAAAATTAATATATAATATTAAAACTAAGCTAGAAAAATCACAAAAGATTGCCTGTTACCTTTTGCTTACTAATTAACTTCTGGGAGGAAGAGAACAACAACATATAGTAAATAGAAAACTTGATTTAAACTAGGACAGTAGTCATACATACACATTTATATATATGTATGCATATGAATTAATAGTTGAAAAATACACAACTGTTAAAAAAAAAATGAGTGTCCACAATACAGAAAATCCTACCTGAAAGATATGATTTCTTGGATCTTTTAACTAGCCTTATGTTGCAATTCTTGAAAAAGAAGTACTTTAAAAAAAAAAAAAAACTCAACCTTGAAACAATCAGAATAGCCTAGTTTACAACCACTACATAATTCTCTCTTATGTTGCCATAATGTCTCAGTAACACACTTAAATTCCTTCTGATCATATGAAAAGTAGAGATGAGTCTCAAAAATGCATCATTTTGTAAAGGAAATTTCTTCTGGTTTGTTAAATACCACATTATACTTTCTGGGAGTAATTAACATGACTTTTCTTACATACATTTTGTCAGATGATATATGTAAACTGTTGCAAAATTTGTGTGGCTGGTAGCACTTTCACTAAACACCAAGGAGATACCTCGTGACTGACAGTGGAAAGACAGCATATGTCAGAAGGAGAGCTGAGAAGCTGATGGGAGGGAGGTCTGGCATGAAATTGAGCAGGTTATGTGGTTGGCTCCCTGTCACACCACATTTTCTGTTAGCTGAAGTTAATGGCACTCCCAAACTCAGCTCATCTATAGGTGACATGAGACAGACTGTTTTTTTTTGTTTTGTTGAAAATTTCAGGACGGTGCTGTTCTGTTCTCTATGAGAAAGTGAAAACAAACAAACAAGCAAACCAACCAACCAAACAGGGATATCCAGGTAGCCTGACAAAATGCCTCTTCATTGATGTAGCAGCAAAGCTATACATTATTGTACGGAGCTATGTATAATACAAGCCTATATAGAAGTAAGAATGATAATTAATTAGCCTATGAGCTTGCAGTAAATGAAGACTTCAAAACAATTACTGTGGCAGATATAAGAACACTTTTTGTCTCTTTCCAGCTCAGTCTCAAACTTGATGGGGTATAGTTCATCAAGCTCAAACCTCTGCTATGGATTATGATTGATGCAATTCATACTCTTTTGATCACTCGAGGTTTTGATAAAATAAGTCTTTTTATCCTTTTATTTAGATGAAGTAGGAGCTCCCCAGCTTCAGTTAAATTTTGCAGACAAAGCAATAGAAAGGTATTTCCTGCATAGTTTACCTAACAGTGCATGAAATTCATCAGTAGTGCTCAGAATCACTGCCCTGTATTCAGAGGCAAGTGGACTGTATGCTGTTACACAGAATAGCAAGAACCTGGTAATGTTTTCTTGCTTTAATAAAAACATATCTAAGTATCCTCTGTAAGTCTGCTCTCTTCTGTTGAAGGGAGTTTGGGTGGAGAAATAATAAAAAAAAAAAATCTAAGAAAAACAGAAGTGAGGAAAAGCTATTCATGAATCATCACTTCGCATCTTCGCATAATCAAAAGTAACAGAGCTGTAAAATATGAAAAAAATTTGCTTTATGAGACTACTGATTTTATAGGTATAGCAAATAGTTATTTGGTCATACAAGTATGTAACAAACAGTGAAATCAACCTCAAATGCAAATTTTATATATTAAGTTATCACAAGGTATTCAGTTTATTCTATTTTTATAGGCAACAGGAGATACTAAAAACTGAGTAAAATCCTGAATAAAAAAA
This sequence comes from Anser anser, assembly GCF_964211835.1. Lineage (NCBI taxonomy): Eukaryota > Metazoa > Chordata > Aves > Anseriformes > Anatidae > Anser > Anser anser. Next base: position 39,709,816 of record NC_139724.1, on the reverse strand, counting down.
TATACAAAAAAAAAAAAAAAGAATGCTAAAGTTTCTCAGCAGCAAAAAAAAAAAAAAAAAAAATCTTAAGCCAAATCCTATAAGATTTAATGTGGCAAGGAAAATAGAACATGATTATCACTGACATGCAACAAATTATTTGACACTCAGACACTCAGTTATGCATGCTTTACTTATACCCTGGGTCAGCTACACAAATCACAGACTAAACATTGCAGAGATTAACTTTGTTTTCCTGTCCCCCTTCCATTCCTTGTTCACTTTTAGTCAGAGAGGACCAGAAGTTTCTATTAGTCTTGTTAGTTGCTAGTAGCACTGAAACTGGAAGTAGTGACACAGGCCACCAATTTTTATATATTTTTTTTTAGCTACAACCCATGTTCCTGCTGTAGTAGCTCTGCTTCTGGCCACAGGGGAAGGAGCGTACATGATGAGTAAAAGACATTTGTCATAGTAAATGTCTTGGAAGGTCTTTCCTCTGATGTATGTGCATCCTGGTTGGGCAGACTGCAGAGGAAGCTGCAGCACAAAGCAGCTAGATAGCAAAATCTTGTCCTAATGGAGTAAAGTACTATGTTGATAGTAAGGCTTGCAATTAATTTAAAAAGTGCACATTAAGTGCTCATAGTTTTGAAGAGAAGTGTAGTGCAATTCAAACGTTGGGTGCTGTAAACTTCTTGAACTTTAATTAACCACTACATTCATATATATTTGGAAAAAAAAATAGTATTTCTTTCATGGGAGAAAAAGTTGAATGTGTTTAGATGAATCGTTAATATCTGTCAGCAAATGATTACCAGATCTCAGAGGCAAACATAATCTAATTGGCCCTTAGCATTTAGAAGCAGCTGAGTGATTGGGAGAATCCTGTACATATTATCTTATCTTAATAATTATATAGAGTTTATATGACAAATTATATTGAAGGCAACATGCATAACCATTTATTATTCAGAATGTGAGGTGAAATGAGACAACAGCTAATCCCCACAACAAACAGTGCTCTTTATACATTAATACTGATAAACCGAAGTAGTCAGACTAAATTGTGTCTAGCTTTGCCTCTATAAGCCAATTGGCACCTCTGAAGTTGCCCTGATATAACAAAAAAGAGAGTTTGTTCAGTAATTTAGTTACATCTGCATTCATTTTGCAACACACTTTGTATTGCCATTATGCTCAGAATTATATATATATAAAAAAAAAAAAAGATATTTACTACTTCATGTGAAGTTACCTTTCAAAACTAATGATAAAATTAATGTTGGAGGGGGAAGATACACAACCACCTTCTCATCAAAATCTTTCTAAGATTCCTTAACAGGATGCTGTAAAATCAATATAGCACCATTATCATAATGCAACCATTTTCTATGCATTCTTCCTGTGGCTGGTTGCTTCATTTTCTTATCAAGATTGTATCCTCCTCCTTCACTTCACTTCACTGCTGCTGTGACCACATTTTTCTGTGCTTTAGTATGGATGAAATAAAAATACCTTTCCTGGGTGCATAGCTTTGCCTCTTGATTGTAATGGAGCCTAAATAACTTGTCTTGCTTAGATCAGCTAAACCATAAATTAACTCAAGGTGACATGAAGCATACAAACCTTTTTTTCTTTCTTTTTCTTTTTTTTTTCTTTTTTATATAAATAGTCATCTACTAGCTAGATAGTATCTGTGTGTAGTTTCCAACACCTATCAGTCAGAGTTGCTCTTATTCAAGATCCTTAGCCTGCACTAATTAGGAGCTAGAATTCTATTTTCTTTTATATCATTCTTATTTGTGCTTCCCTTCCACATACAGATATAGATCTTCATCTATAAATATACAAGCTCCACGGAATAATTATGTTCTTACAGTACTTGGCAGGGGGAAGCCTTTAGGCAATGTCACAATCATGAAACTCTTTAAAACTCTCACTGTTTTAGAGTTTGCCCTCACAAGCCTGAAGTGATTTTTTTAAAATCTAGTATTAGGAGATCATACTCTGGTGTCCTTTAGACATACAGCTTATATGAGATCAGTCTAAACTGCAGATCCACATGTGACATAGATTTGTTAATTTTAGATGTGGTATTCCCAAATGGTTCCTTCATTGCTCCCTATGCACAGAAATTGGCCTAATTTTCTTCTCATTGGTTCCACGGTAACAGAATACGATCTTCATTGACACACTGGCATAATGATAACATAAATAAGATCAGTACTGGACCAGCTGCTTCTTCTATGGTGCAAAGAAGTGCATTTCTATTTGAATGTAGGAAACAAAAAAGTTGAATCCAGAATTCTTTTTTTCATTCAAAGATTATTTCCATATATTATTAATTGTAAAGGTGGTGTCTTTAAAAAAAAAAAAAAAAAAGCAGATATTTGAGTTCATATGGGTTCCAGGAAGTAAGGGACCCATATAGAAATGAGTCTTAATAGTGTCTTAATAGAGTCTTAATTCACTTAATAGTGAATTAAGTGAATCAGAATCGTGAATCAGAAAATGGAAATCATAGATGTAATCTTTTGAACACAGCTATGAACTGATATTTAATATCAAATATCATCCGATGTGGATTTGATTATGATCTTCCTTTAAGAAATTAAGAAAATTAATCAAAAATATTGTATAAATAGTATGAATACAGAATCATTTTTTGTTTGCTTGTTTCTAGTTCTTTTAGTTTTTTTCAGTGTATAAACAGTTTTTAAATGGTTCTTATTTTTTCTTGCATATTTCTGCAGTTACTTAACTATGATCTGTTATATAGTAACATAAATATAAGTTCATGTACAGAGCATGCTGTACAGTCTGTTATTCATATTTGTGGAATAAAAAATCTAATACATGTTCAAAATAAAGTTAACATTAATTATGGAAAAAAATTACTTGCTAGTTTTGTTTGCACATAAGTATTTGTTGGGATGTACAGTTGCATACAAGCAATAGCAACTGTTCATAAAATTTAGAAAACTTTACCTCATAACATGTTTTGGTAAGGGAAGTGAGAGATCATCTTGCTTTTGAAAAAAATCTCATTTGATTGTGAGATTACTGAGTGTTCCCATTGGTAAAATTAAGAGATTGCTAATGAAATACCATACCTTGACGTCCTTTTCCTCTGCTTCAGGTCTGTATCTTGTTGTTTAGGCCTGGAAACAAAGAAAATATATCAGTAATAAGTGTCACCAGTAACAAGTCACATTCTTGTGTTACCCGACCCTGTTTTTCCTGAATACTTTCAACTTGCAAGTTCCATCCCTGATTTGGGTAAAGACATCTGGAATGAAAGTAAGTCTGGTTTTGAGTATATGTAGTTAGTGGTTATTTGCATTAGAGAAATATAAGAGAGAGGAAAATTAATAAATTAAGCACCCAGGTATATAAACACTGATGAGGACGTAATGGAGACACCAGCAGAAACAGCTCTCAGGTCACTTGACCAGTGAGTCTCTGGAGTTGCTCAGAGGCTAGGAGAGATCCAGCCAGAACTGTCTAAACAATAAGGCATAAATAAAATTATCATGGGTCGCCTGGGAAAGAGCAAGCTTAACGCAGGATATTTTGAGCAGATTATGGGAACGTGCAAAATTTATTATGGGAAGTTTAAGGAGAAGGGCTGAGGGAACAAAGTGGACCATGGAGGACTAGGCGTTGGAAGATGAACATTGAGAAGACAACTTCCCTGGGGAGGGAGTGCAGCACGGAAGGGGCTTACCTAGAGGATTTGAGTTATCTCCATCCCTGAAGATTTGGGAAGACAGAGCCAACCAAGGCTTTCTTGAGCTACTGGTGGTGTAAGTCTTGCTTCAATGTTCGGGCTCCTTCCAAACAATTTTTTTTATGATTGTTCCTCGGTTTCTCATGAGCTCAGCAGATCATGAGAGCAGGTGCTAAAAAAGCAAGAGAAATACTATAACTGTTAATAAGAACAGATATAGCTACACATTCCATTCTCCCACTGGTGAGCTGTTTGTGTAGCTGTCAGATACAGGAATTCAACAGTTGTTGATTTTCCACTATGGCTAACACCAGAAAATGCTGGAAAATGAGGAAGTTAGAAACATGTTGCTGATGTTTTCAAAATAAATATTTTACTCAAAATATATCATAAACATGAAATCCCATAACATTGAGTTCCTGAAAAATAATCAATAACATTTATTTCTCAAAACCTTGTAAAACATTTCATAAACATCAAAACATACTACTTTGAAGAAAAATAGGTCAACTGCAATACTGTTGCAATATGTAAGAAATTGAGTGAAGTATCTTAATCATTTTTTTTACACAGAGTCAGTACTGTCTCAATCCAAATGAAACGTATTGAAATGGATGTTCGTCATTGCTTCCCAAGCCCCACTGGGCTCTTGATACGTAGTTCATAATTTTCTAGAGTAGAAGGGATAAAATCAAAACTGGAATGAGTCACAAATCTTAACTGAATTCTTTTAATGGCATAATTTTCAACAGTGATTATTTCATGCTTTCATATTAATTTGAATATAGCTGAGTTTAGGCTGCTATTTAACCCTCTTTATATTCATTTTTTGAGCGCATTTGTGATTATGGTACAAGTATACCAAAGAGATGTGAGTGTTCTTTTTTTCCTTATTAAATTGTGATTGTTTGATTCCTACATGTGAGAAACTAAGTTGTGTTTTTGCAGTAGAGAACTAATTTTCTGTATTCCAAGGTAGTTGTGTAGTCATAATAAGGAGAAATGCTAAGTAGATAAGTGGACAGTAGAAGGCCTCACTGTTCCAAAATAAGGTAGAAGTTTGAGAAAAACTGGATGAGCAGTGTTAGAACAGTAAAACAAAGATCACAAGTTCTCAAAACATAAGAAAGGAGAAATTAAAGGGTTGAAAAAAAGAAAAATTGTACATATATGGTATAGAGGAGCGTTGAGTAGCTTCTGAACCTGTAGTACTCAGCCAATGAGGAAACAGGGGAGGTGATCAGGCGTTGGGTAATAGGGAATAAAAGGTTACAATTTGTTTACTAAAATGCACTCCTAATTGACAGGACGCCCGCCATTGCAATCACGAATAAAATAGCTTCACAGAAGATCCTATCTGAAGAAAATTATTTGGGATTTTTCTCACAACATCAACCAATAAGTGTGCCAAGGCTCCTGTTAGGCTAGTTCAGAACCTTCCCCCCTCCCCGGGTTATTTTGATAAGGAGAAAAATGTAATCCAACTGTGGTTGTAGGAGAAGGGAAAATAAAAACAAAATATCTCATATGATTTTGAAATAATTTGTTACTGACTAAATTCCAAGTATTGTTTAAATAACTCAATTGTTTGTATCTACTTCCAGATGTAAGCATGTGAGTATTGCTGAGTGAATGAACTCTTAGTATGAAGTGCTTTGGGTCCACAGATGATAATAGTTGATAACACTCCAATCCTTCTGACGGCATCTTTAGTGGCAGTATTTTATACTGAAATATAAATATTTCTGAAGAATATTCAGTTTAATCTTTATAAAAAGTTTTCATGTCAGCACATAATAGAGACACAGAGAACAATATTATTTTTTGACCAGAGAAAACTGACACACATCTTACTACTTTTCACTTAGTTCATTAAACTTATGAATAAATGAAATGAAAAAAAAAAAAGTTTAAGGTAAGATTCATCTCATCTTCTCATCTTAAAATAGATACCTAAATTCTGTCAGATGATCTGCACCCTTAAAATGTCTCCACTGACTATGAATTAATTTGACAGTGACAAACTTAGTTGCAAAGTCTGCAGTGCTGACAGCTAAACATAGGCGAGATTAATCCATCCCCAAGCCACAAATTTTGCCAATAAGTCTCTGTATCACTTTGATTTGGATGATCTCTTTTACTGAATGTGGAGACCAGAAAGCACAATTGAACTTAAAATGGATGCATACATAATTATGCATTGATAAAACACACAGCAGTGCATGGGTCATGAGTGTCATACCAGTCTAGGCATTCATACGCTCCCCCTGCTGCCCCAGTAGAGCCCTCAGGCAAGTGCTTCCCAGGAACACAGGCTGATCCTCAGCCTTGGTGAGCAGCCATCTCCCTCCACTCTGCATCTTCCCTTAATGATTTTATTTCTCATCGTGTCTGTGCATTTCTTCTCTCAAACTTTGATGAATTTATGTTGATGTTTTAAACTGTTACTAAATCAGCACCTCTCTCTTTTGTACTTTCATTAAAACTGCAACACCTAGAACTGACTTTGGGACAGAATAAGGAAGAATTGGTAAAGTGTTCTTATTTCAGCATTTGTTTTACCTTGAGAAATACACTGAGAAATGCATTTTTTTTTTTTAATCTAATTAACTGCTCTATACACATCTCAGGATTCAGAACTTTCCTTTTTCTCTTAAAACTTCTCTAAACACTGCTGCTGTCTCTGTCTTAGTAGATCTCCATAACAATGAAATGGTGACCTTTTAGTTGCTTCCCAAATAACATCAATTTTTGACATTCTAAACCTTGGCCATTGTACTATATCTGAGCTCTTTGACCTAGTTTCTTGTTTATTGCAGCAAAATTATTAGAACTGTTCACTAACCAGACAGTTAACACCATTTCATTTTTTTTTCCAGATATTAAGATTGCTTGCAAAAGAATTAGGCTAAAATTAAATTGTAGCAACTCAATTTTTGCTTCTAGTCATTTGGGAGTTGTTTTTTCTTTGATAATTCATTAAGAATTAAATTATATTTATTTGTTCAAAACATCCCACTGGCCTTTAATATCTTGAAATATATTAATAATTTAATATCTTACCCTCACCTCCAGAGAATGGGTCTAATTTAATGTGAATTTCTCGTGCTCTTCTCTAAACCCTGTAAGATACGATCACATTCTCCTTCCCATTTTTCTTTCTCATTGAAGGTGAGCTTTGGTTTTGGAGAAGGGTCTTGCACAAAATTGCTATCACAGAAAACAAATGTGCACAACAGTAACTGATAAATCTTGGAAGAATTTGGATAAGTCAGATATTCAATCTCTGCTTCAATGTTTTTTCTTTTAATTAACACAGTTCTCAGATAATTTAAACTTCCATATCAAAGGCTTCTGGCCTCTGCTTCAGTGCAGTAGTCATTTATGAAACTTGGATAAAGATATATGTTCAGACTTCAAAACAGGCCGAGATTAAGACTGTCCAATACAGGTCCTTGTCATTGAGTTATTCTTTGTTTTGCCTTTTTTGTGTGTGTGTGTTTTCTTTTTTTTTCTGTTGTGGTTTAACCTGGCCGGCAGCTAAACACCACACAGCCATTCGCTCACCCTCCCCCCTCCCTCTCTGGGATGGGGGAGAGAAACGGGAAAGTGAAGCCGGTGAGTTGAGATAAAGACAGTTTATTAAGACAGGAAAATAATAATAATAATAATAATAATAATAGTATTACTAATAATAATGTGTACGAAACAAGTGATGCATAATGCAATTGCTCACCACCCGCTGACCGATGCCCAGCCTATTCCCGAGCAGCCGGCCCCCCCACCCCGGCCAGCCACCCCTATATATTGTTTAGCATGACGTCAGATTGTATGGAATACCCCTTTGGCCAGTTTGGGTCAGCTGTCCTGGGTCTGTCCCCTCCCAGCTCCTGCTGCACCCCTAGCCTGCTCGCTGGCAGGACAGAGCGAGGAGCTGTAAAATCCTTGGCCTGGTGTAAACACTGCTCTGCAACAATTAAAACATCAGCATGTTATCAGCGCTCTTCTCATCCTAATCCAAAATATAGCACCCTACCAGCTACTAGGAGGAAAATTAACTCTGTCCTAACTGAAACCAGGACATTTTCAAAAGGTATAATTTGCCAGATATCATTCACAGATTGATAAAGAAAGACATTCAGGATTATATAATATGCATATCCAGGCCTTCCTATTTTTGAAAATATTTCTTTATTTAACTTTAAACCTCATTTTTTTTATAGTCAGGACCATGAAAACTTATCTCCTCCTAGTAGTTGTTCTTGATGTTCTTTTTGTTGTTGTTGTTCCATTTTTATTCTTTCAACTTCGTACTCTCAGTGCTACCTTGCCTTCCCCTCCATCTCCTTGTTTGCTTTTTCTTTCTATCAGCTACATTTCTCCCATGGCCTCATGGAAAGCACTCTTTATCGTATACTGAAATTTACTTTTTAGCTTTTCAATGTAAGCATTAATTTCAACTTGCATGTTGGCACTACCACTTTTTTTTTTTTTTTCATACTAGCAAATACGTAAATGTTTACCATCCATTTATACTGACACTCAGACACTTGCTACCATCACCACGTATTTGCTGGGAAAGCACAAATTCTTCCTTATTTTCCTACTCAGGAACAACAAGGGGTTGCTAAGTCAGTCTTTCTCCTGTGACAAAGGTATGAACCAGGGCCCCTTGTGCTGGAGTTGCAGTTGGTTACTCATGGCAGAAAGTCCTGTTTAGGACCTGTCTGATGTTTACTTCTGGAGCTCACCACCAAGACCACTGATGGTAGCTTGCCCATTTCATTGCTAAGCCAGCCAGGCCAGTTTAATGTGATATATGCTGTTAGTGCTGTCTTTTCTCTTAAGAAACCAGCAGCATGTGAAGTATGAATTTGTTCCTCCAGTTGTGTTGAAAGATCTTTAAACTACAGTAGAGGTTCCAGCAGTTTACTGGAGTCTGTAAAGTAGCATAGCTATTTCTATTATAGATTAATGTGTCTTTGATGAGGGAGGATTCCATCTGTAAATTTACCACAGCTTATTCAAGATAAAGCAGGATTTTTTTTTTATTTTTTTTTTTAATGCATCAGGTCAAAAGCTAGGCAAATTTTATTTTGGTGAAAGTTGGAAAAGAACTGTCACCTTCCTCATCTTGTTTTGCATTATTATGCCTATACAAATAATAATTTGATTGATTACTAACACATTATTTCTGACCTCCACAGTAACTACAAAAATGCCCCTCAGAAAAAAAAAATGTATACTACATCAGACACTAACATTTGAAACACATGAAAATATAAGTGTATCTACTTTCTACTGCAGCTTTTCAGGCTTAAAAAAAAAAAAAAAAAAAAAGAACTATTTGATTCACTAATGGAGAAATTTTTAAGTATGCTGCAAAGAAAGGCAAAGTTCATAAATAATTTGACTTAGCAAAGCCGAAATAATAGTTGACACATCATATACGTAATTAAAATGTTATACCAGGCAAAACACATCAGCAAAATTCAGGAAAAATATTAGGCTATGTACCTGTTTCATGTATATTACCTCATATTTTCTAGGACCAACAAGCATGCTCCCACCACTGCCCTCTCCATCTTTCTTCTCCCTATTTCCCTTCCTTCCTCCACCTACTCCCACCTCACTTTTCTCCTGACATATGTAGTAACTCCCTCGATCAATTTTCACTTTACATTTGTTAACAAGCACTTAATAGCTCTCTCTGAAAAGGTGAAGAAACAAAATCATTCACTGTACTGCTGGATAGGAGAATTGCAGGTAGTTTAAGAGAATAAACCTAAAAAATCAAGTCACGGTACCTGTCATAATTAGAGGCAATATTGACTGACTGCTATTTGGCTTGCTAAGCAGAAGGTAGGGGCCATCTTGCCTGTTGCAGGTACACCAGGTTGCTGCACACCAGCTGTAACAATCCCTAAGAAAGTAAATAATTGTGTCTGTAAGGTTATTTCAGAACTTTAAATGCTAAGATTTAAAATCTCTCATGTGAGCGCAGATGGAGACAATGCTGTCACTGCAAAGGTTGCCATTAGAAACAGATTGAGCCCGATAATCAGACTGGACTACTAATGGCTACAAGTACACTTTGCCTAACCAGTACTGGCAGGATGCTTTCCTTACAGTGATAAATGTACAAGCTGTGATTTGCATTTCATTTCCAACCTTGGCAGGCTAAAATAATCTGTTAATGAATGAAGACATCTTTAAGCATGCAGCTGTATGCCAACAGCAGTTGGTAATCCTCCATATCCATCTTATTTCATTCCATTTACAATTCCACTTATAATCAAGCAACGAATAAACTACTGATGCTTGGCCAGCAATACTGACATGACCTTAGAAAGTGTTTGAAACCTGCAAAAAAGCAAAATACGCTTGTCACTGGTATTGCTTACATTTTCACTTCAACATGCAGACAAGCGGTGCATTTGAAAGTCATTCTGAAAATAAACTGCAGCAAACTCAATAAAAAACTTTTATTTTTAAACATATCACACACACACACACACACAAAAAGCTGTTAGGAAATGGCTATTAAAAGTAACATTCAGTATGAAATGTTTCTGCAGCTCATTTGTTTGATATAGCATATAATTAAATCAGTAACAGAGTACATAAAAAACAATAACAATTTCAGTAAATCCCAGAGATTTACTTTATCATGATATTGCCATTAAAAAGACAATTCTACAGAAAGCTGGAAAACTTTGGCTGTATAATTCTCAGTAACAAAGGTAAAACTGTTTCTTATTTAGTGCAAATCAGAGCAAATAAAAGGTATAGTAAATTTCAGTACTCAGTCACCCTCTGCATAATATACCTTCTCTTTTGCTTAGGTCTACGTAGTTACTATGGGCAACAATAAAATAATTTTCCCATTCCTTCTTTTGCCTTGAAGGAACTGAGCTGCTGCCAGAAATTAAGAAGTCATCTGTTTTGTGACTAGAGGAAATAATTTAGTAATAATTATTGCTGCTTCTCACCTTCCAGCATAATTCAATTTCAATAACTTTGTTAGAATTTCTTTATTATTTATCCTCTTTTATAATTCAGTCAATTCAATAATGAACAGTAAAGAATTATTGATTCTTTTTTTTCCCTAACTCTTTATGATCTCCTTTGAGATTTCTACAACACTACATTGACCAAAGAATTATTTTAAGTGATAGTGCAAAGTTCACCTTATATTCACACTGTAGTATTTAGTTTAACTGAATTACTTGGAGTAGCTAAACAACTATGGTTAAAAAAAGCTTATAAAACATGAAGAGAATGCTTTCAACACATATCTGACAATTTGCAATGAGAAAATTTCCTTACCTCTTCAAACTTCAGCGAAATAGCAGCCTTATGGCAAATGAACACTTAGTACTAAAAAGTCAATATTTCAGTTAAATTGTGTACTTGCATTTAAAATTTGTTTGGAAGTAGATTTTTACCTTTGTTATAAAAGCACAATGTAAGCTAAGAACTTTTAAAAACACTTTTTACCATATCAGACCACTTAGAGGTCATATAAGTCACATATATCCTGCAAATTTGAAATTCGAAAATACAGTTTGGTATTTATTGTGTTATAATACTGTATTTATCATCTTCAAGATGAGCAGTGTGTAAGTCGGTATGATTAAGTGTTTACTTAGGCTGTCAGATAAAATAATTAAGCCCACAATGAAACAAAGTCTACCAAATTGCTTATTAAATTACTTGATGTAGCTCTGACTAATTTTTATTGCAGTTCTTGTAAATAACAATATTTTAATTGTAATAAATTTTAATTATTGGCAGGTAACTAATTACTACTTACTAGCAAAAAGATATATAAAAGTCTATATTACAAAATTGTTTTAGCTTTCATGGGGTAATCACACAAAGATTTAATTGTCCTTGATTTCCTAGGCTGCTATATATATATATATTTATATATTAATATCATGCCCATCTCTTAATGCTTTTTTCACATACCTTGCTGTGGTGGAGGGTGGTATTTGGACATGAAGTGTGGAGCAAGAGCAGCAGGGGAGATTGCTCCCCAGCGCTGATGTGGAGGTGTGCAGATCAGATCAGTGTTGTCTGGGGCACTGTGCATGGTCTGAGCATTCGTTAGGTCCCACTCTGACCACAGCTGCTTGTTTCCTGGCTGCCAGAGGCAGAAGAAAGATGCTAATGCAGGCTCCAGCACTTCACTGTTTGGTAATTTCACTTTGCTGCTCCATTTCCCTCCTCCACCCACCAAGCTACTCTGTTCCCAGCCAGTCGCAGCAGCTGTAAAAGTAACAAGACCTCTGAAGTGTTATCCCCACAGCGCTTCAACAGACCTCATTACCGTCACACTTTGATGCATCATTGGAAGCATCTGGAGGTAGCGGAGATATGAAAAAGCCTTGGGCATGAAGGCAACAGGTAGGAGGGTGATATAAACGCTGCAAGCCACTTGATGAAAATTTGCAGAAGCAGGGGTAACTAAGCTAAAAATAAAAATTATGGATAAACCAGAAATACAATTTATCCAAATACAAACAGAACTATTTTTAAAGGTTACAGTCAGTTGACAAGAGCTGTTATACCCTATACGTCTCTTTTGTTCATGAGATTCAACAAATCTTCACATATTTCTTACCTGTTAGCCTGTTTTTTCCCTTCAGTCTCACAGCAAGTATTAGTATTTTTCCCAACTTCTTTCTCTTCCCAATTTTCTGTTAGATAAAATATGATACCCAAAATCAGTAAAAATATGATACCCCAAATCAGTAAAAATATGACTAGCTTTATTTAACCCATGCTTTCTCACTTGCCAGCAAATCTGTAACTTTTCTAAAAACTTATTTTAATTTTTTCCATAGATGGATAGAGATTCTTATGGATGAATCTACTTTATCCACTAGATAACTAACAAAATTTGGATCTTCTCCACCTGTTTAGGATAAGATTTCTGATCAGTTCTCATAATGGAGAAATTTGCCATAACTGGAAGTTTAGGCTTGATAAAGCTGTGTTTTTGTATCTGAGCAGAGAATCAGGTTCACTGGAAAAGTAAGGAGCTATCATGGCACTGCTCCCAATTATAGTCAATGCCATTAGCTGTTGATTTATTCAGAACTGGTTTTTTGGGAAAAAAAAAAGTTTTTTTGTTTTTGTTTTCTCTCTCATTATGTCCAGATACTTTCCAGTTTCTCTAAGCCAGGTGTGAGATGTAATAAAACCATTGATTCATTATGCTGTTGAGAAGATGTTGCATTCTGTTGCATTCAATGACCCTTAAAGTTTTGATCCAGATTCCTGGAGTTACTGAGGAGATATTAATGGAGAGAGAAGAGGAGACAGAGGGAAGGAGGGAAGGGGGAGAGACAGACAGACAGAGGTCACTAGGATGTAGAAAACAATTAATTGCAACCAATAGGAATAAAAGCAACAATGAAAAGCTTGGCAAAATATATGTTTAAGTGGGGTTTATTCAAAGGAAATGTATATACCGCTTTAAATTTTTGATGCATAGCTCTGACAGTAACTGTATAAATATATATTTTGTCCTATGAAAGAGAAAGTTTGGAATTTGTTACTATAAAGCTTCTGCAACTTACTGATAAAATGCTGTCCATCAAAAGGCTTGATGACGCAGACATATCATCTCACTGGTGAGCTATTAACAACACAGATTGATTAGAGGAAAAGTATGGGAAGATAGCTTATCTTCATTTTGTAGAATTATATATGACTGCAAAAGTGAAAGGAGTTTGAAAAAGACTTTTGCCTTACCTTGAAACAATCTTAAAATGGATCACTCAGTCAGTTTGTTTGTTTAATATCTATGAACCTGCTATGCTGACCTCAGTCTCTTTGAACCTTTCTTCCTGTAACAAAAGGAAGAGATTAATTAAATTTATTTAACGCAATTTTTAAGGGTTTCGGTAAGATGAGGTATGTGTTTATAGTGCTCATACCTCGTGAAAAGGATGAGTTCCCTTTTAGTCTTCTCTTAATTTGTTCTCTTTTCTTCATATAATAATAGGTAATAGATCAAGAAGACTGTTAGCCGATGGCAATTCTGTGAAAGCATCTGAACTTCTCCTTTCTGGAGGGGGAAGAACATGCACAACTATTCCTGTCACAGGCACAGCCTCGAAGAAGATAGCAAATGCCAGAGACAGCACTTGTCCCGACTTCATTCAAATTTAAAAAATAAATAAATAAATGTTTGAAGACTACCTCATTATTCTAGTGTCATATTACATATTCGGGCCCAAGCCTTACTTTCACCTTCTGGGATGAGTTACTGTAGTGCACTCCACTGTAAATGAATACCTAGTGGGGTGTTGGACAGAAATATTGCTGTCTGCATGCCATGTATTAAAATTTTGGATGTATAAAACTGGTGTTAATATCTATCTACATTGTGTTAGACATGAGGAAAGCTAAATCTTTTGTACCATTAAGCAGATAAAGACTGAAGTGAATTACTCTAGGAGGCTGCAGAACTCTTCTATCTTGAGCCATTTTAAAGAACAGATTAAACAAACGTCTGTCCACACAGACACAAATGTGGCTGATCCTATTTTTTGGCAGAATAGTAGAGTAGATGACTTCCCAAGAGTTATCCCAATTTTTATTTTTTTTATTTTATTTTTTACTCCAAAGTGCTGTTTTTGTGGCTTTTGTCCAACAAGTGTAACATCAATACATGGCTTTGCACATTTCTGACCTTTTGGGCAGAAAGCACATTATGAAGTCAACATTTGTCAATAAATATTTTTTTCTGTTAAGACAATTCTTCCCCTATCATGAGTAATAACATCTTCTATGTTGCTTTTGAAATACATAGTGAGCCATAAAACTCCAACTAATATATCAGTTCAGAATGAGCTTCTCACATTGAATTGTCTTGGATTTCCTTTCTGAAAACTTACTAGCATTTTTGATGTATGCTGTACATGAACATCACAAAATCAAATTTGGCAGGTTTTATGTATACTTACCTAAGTGAAATCAGCCACATCCTCATGATTTTCCCTTCTCCCCCATATATTTTCTACTATGTCTTTGTAATACAAATATAGTATAAATGCCCTTTAAAATGCAAATGACTTAGGAAAAAAAAAGCACTGTCATGGCTCAAGTTGAGGTCAGAAGGCAACAAACTGCAGACTGTATATGTTATTTACAAGGTAAAGTACTTTTAGCGAGAACCAGAGAATTCTCAGTTATCATAAAGAAAGCATCCAGCATCTATTTAAAATATATTTATATCATTAACTACTGCAGTAATTTGGAGCAGCTAGGATATTTTCTTAGATATGTCTTCCATTCTGAGATCCTACCGTAAATAGCATGGGATTGCAAAAGGTATTTGCTGACTGAATAACATAAACATGAAAACATTAAAAAAAAAACCAACTAATGTCCAAGTATTTAACAACAACAGCAGCAACAAAAAAGTGATGGAACACCCAAACTACCTATCAATATCGGATGATTTTTAGAAGTAGATGTTAATATCTAGGTTAGAAGAAAGTTTTTGAGAAACTTTGTGATTACTATTTTCTATAAAACTTGGGTGGTTAAGCATTCCAGAAACAGATACATTTTTTTAAATTATTATTATTTTATCTCAGGTGCTAAGCCATTTAGAGTAAAAATACACATATTTCACAAAAATAAAAAAAAATCTAATATTGAAGAAAAACCTGATGCCAAGACCAATCTTTGGGTTCTCACAATGATCATATCCACTTGAGTGCACTTTTGTGAGAGAATTCATTCTCTCCCTAAATCTCCCTTTTGAAAGTATCTATTAGGATAGGATACTGTTGACAAAGCCAGGCACATAGGGAACACTCCCTTTGGTGTACTTGTATCTGAAGATGTTTTCTCCAGTAAGGGTTCACACACGTTTAAAACTTAGCCAAAACAACTGTTTTCTGGCATGTAGCTACCTAGTCAAGTCTGCATCCTTGCTTTGGCTAGGAGTCTTTTTGTTCGTTGTAGGAGGAGAATTAAATCTCCAGTGTTAGGATTAACAAAAATTCAGTGTACATGCCTAAGAGTAGACATTTTGACGGTGTAAAATTGTGCCTCAGATAGAGATCCTGATAGAGAGATTCCTTTCTCTAGTAAGGGTTCACAAGCCAACTGTCTATTGCAGCAAAAAATAAGGTGGCTAACCTGGACTACTTTTACTCATACACAGGGTGACCCACTTAGAATCAGGCATCTTTTTAGTTAATTTAGTTCCAAGTATGTGCCCTGAGCCAGAGACCTGGGTTCACTCTTCTTTGCTTGAGAAGATCTGAATTCTTACCTTCCAGGAGAATATCCCATAAGATATTCATGAGGGAGGAAAATATTTTCCTTCTTCCATTTCAGCCTGAAAGCTGTTCCACTTTGTAATAACTAATTAAATATTCAGTGCACCAAAAAAAGACTAAACTCGAGAGCAATTCCTTAGCCAAGGGCTATGGGTACCCCTCTTAAGATGAAGAGCTACGATTCCAGTTCTTGCTCCACTGAAAACCTTGACACAGTCATCAGGGAAACAAGAAGTAAATTATTTGCTCTCAAGAGAGTGAACTACTCTACACAAAGAGAACAAAATAGGACACATCCTACTTTCCTAGGTAGTAGAGTAGTTTTAGAGATATGCATGAAATGAGTTGAATCTCTTCACCCAAAGCCACAAATTGACAGTGGGACTCTGGAAAGTGTTCAGAATAACCACACAGTAGTGTTATCACTGGCCATGCTTTATATCAAAGCAAACCTACTCAATGTACTCTAAGAATAAAATATTGAGACATACAAGTGGGAGAAGCTGTAGTTCTTACCCAGTGTTCAGCATTGTGAAAAGTGCAGCATCTTTGCCTAAATGCAGCTGTGATTTATGTGAATATTTATCCATTTACCTAGGAAAAAAGAACAGGCTTACAGTGTAAACATGGTTACATTGTTACAGGAAATGAATTATTTTACTATTTAAATATATTATTTATGTGATTGGGGGTTCCTAACCTTCTATTGTTTGCTTAGAGCAAATTAACATCAAATGTTTAATTCTTTTATTCTATAGCTTTAATAACTCAGTGATAATAATTAACTTAGAAATATGCTTATCCTTATAAGCCTAAAAGGATAAACTGATTCATTAATTGGTTAACTATAGTAATGATTAATAATAAATAATGCAATCATATTTCTTTTATACGGATAGCATATCTGTCTCTTTTAGCAATTTATAACAGACCTCTGGGTTACTTGTTCCAATTAGTGTGTTGAGACACTCTTATCAACCTTGTACTAAATAAAGACAAATTCTATTATAAGGCAATATATGTTTTATATGCCATATATCACAAGAAACTTTTACAACAGCAGAGTACTGATAAAAGATTATTCTCTCTTGTAATCACTAGCAGTATTTTGAAATCTAATCAGCTAGTAGAACCACAGAATTTTGAAACATTGTAGACATTTGTACCCAGAAGCTATTCTAAATTCTTCCTTGCTCCTTTTATTATCATTGTATTTTTAAACTATAAGAGCTTAACAAATCATGGATAATGGGAAAACCATACCATACTACACATGTAGTACAGAACTTTTTTTGTTATGATCTGTGGCCAAATCTTAAAAGGCAGAAATATATTTCTGACACCTGATGATCATGAAAGGAACCCAGAGTTCTCTGAGAACGCAGGGGTCCTACTAAAGAAACACCTTTCTTCTGGTATGATTTGGCATCAAGAAACTGACTGCATGGTCCATGTGTATCTTCATATTGGAATATTTCAACAGGATGGCCAAGGTGTTTGGCATGTGTGTATTACTGCAGCTGCCCTCTGTGAAATGAAGGAGCCATAAGAAGGAAGAGGAGAGAGAGAGAAAAGTAGAGGGAGAAAGAAAAGAGAACCCCATATTTAAGAGTTAGATTTTAGCTAAAATGCTGAAAATACCACGGAAATTTCTGTAGGAGGAAATCACTCCTGCAGGAAATCACTCCTGCAAGAGATAACTGAGAATAACAGATTGGTCTTGATTCTTCCAAGTTCCCTTTTACTCTTGTTAATGATTTGAGGGCTTTGTCTGTATGGCAGAGAAAATATAGCATTTAATGATTATGTGGCTGGAGTTTGAGTTACTGACTACCAGACAACTGGATTTTTTTCAGGCTTGAACAAAAAACATTTAAGAGCCTTTCCAAGAGAAGAAGGGAATGACTAGCAGCTATAGCAGCTACTCTACAGCTGTAGCAAAAGAAGTGTTTTCAAAGTATTCTCATTCTCACCTTTGGTAGACGATTCAGTTTTGCCAAGTTGTTCTATAACAGTGTTTTGCTTTTACTCGTGATCTTTTCTTTTCTTTATAGACGTTGCTTGTCAGTGGGAAAATATTGACCAGTGCTCCACTGGAACAAGTTTCTCGGACCTGGGGAAGAGAGGGTAGTTTAAATTTTGTATTCTTCCCTATAGACTTAAGCAAAATTATCGTAGAAGGAACCTTACAACTTCAACTTTTAGACATCATCATCTTTAACCTTAGTTTCCATAAACGATGCTAAATTCACATCCTTAGTTCTGTGTAAATATAATGCCGAAGGGTAGTCTCTAAATCTTTTCCTTTCTGATTACAATAATAGAAAATAATTTTAGATTTCAACCGAATATTAGTTTCATGAGTTTTTATTATTATTATTAAACAATTTATTGTTCACCATTAATGATATGTGATACATGACAACCAATTTAATGTGGCTTGATCATTTAAGTCTTGTTTGTGGAAATGCTGAACATAGTCCCAATTCAATAAAACTCTTAACCATGAAAATAGAAACATTTAAATAAGCAAGAAAATTACTTATGAAGTTAAGCACTTCAAAAGCTACATAAAGCCCAAAACCATGATAAAACAAACAACACTAAAAACTAGTTATTTTTTTTAATAGAAACCATACTGAAAATGATATTTTTAACTGAAACGAATGCTCAGGAATAGCAGGGGTTAAACTCTACTGATTGCTTTTATTATCTTCTTTCTGGTGTTGCCATGTCTCATTCTTTGTTTCTCTAGAAACCTGTTACCTGGAAGTAGCAATGATGAAGCCAATTCCAGATCAGTACAAGATCTAAAGTATCCACAGATCTTGTGGATACTTAAGGAAGACAGAGGGCTTCTGGTTATAAGTATGCTCACTGATTTCTCTTTAAATGATGTAAACTTATTTAATTGAAAATGTTTTAAATACAAAAATGTTATTTTGCCCCCCACCCCATTTGTCATAGGGTTGACTAATGAGTTATGTGTAGAGTTTACTTGATTAAAAAATCAACCTTAAAAGAAAAATAAGTTGTTCCTAAACAAGAACAGTAGCTAATTAAATATACATAATCTCATTCTTTCATTTTCTTTGGCAAAGCTTTGCAAGACTTAGCATTACTTTAATCAGTATATTCAAAATGAAGCAATAAAAATTGAAATTAGGTTTGAAAAATGGAAATTAGGCAAACACTCGCAAAGAATTCTGTTCTTTTGTCAGAATGCCAAAGCAGAATTACGAATCAACTTTATGAAATTTATTAGAGAATTAGTACAGTTACATGAAAGAGAAAATATGAAATTTTGCTGTTTTAATTATATGCCCAATTTTCACAGTATCACAGATTTCTAGGTTGGAAGAGACCTCAAGATCATCGAGTCCAACCTCCGACCTAACACTAAGTACTCCACTAAACCATATCGCTAAGCTCTACATCTAAACGTCTTTTAAAGACCTCCAGGGATGGTGACTCCACCACCTCCCTGGGCAGCCCGTTCCAATGCTTAATAACCCTTTCGGTAAAGAAGTACTTCCTAACATCCAACCTAAAACTCCCCTGTCGCAACTTTCGCCCATTCCCCCTCGTCCTGTCACCAGGCACGTAGGAGAACAGACCAACCCCCACCTCTCTACAGCCTCCTTTAAGGTAACTGTAGAGAGCGATAAGGTCGCCCCTGAGCCTCCTCTTCTCCAGGCTGAACAAGCCCAGATCCCTCAGCCGCTCCTCGTAAGACTTGTTCTCCAGACCCCTCACCAGCTTGGTCGCCCTTCTCTGGACTCGCTCGAGCACGTCCATGTCCTTCCTGTAGCGAGGGGCCCAAAACTGAACACAGTACTCGAGGTGCGGCCTCACCAGAGCCGAGTACAGGGGCACAATCACTTCCCTAGACCTGCTGGCCACACTGCTTCTTATGCAGGCCAGGATGCCGTTGGCCTTCTTGGCCACCTGGGCACACTGCTGGCTCATATTCAGCCGACTATCAACCAATACTCCCAGGTCCCTCTCGGCCAGGCAGCTTTCCAGCCACTCATCTCCCAGCCTGTAGCTCTGCTTGGGGTTGTTGCGCCCCAGGTGCAGGACCCGGCACTTGGCCTTGTTGAACTTCATACAGTTGACCTCAGCCCATCGCTCCAGCCTATCCAGATCCTCCTGCAGAGCCTTCCTGCCCTCGAGCAGATCGACACACGCACTTAGCTTGGTGTCATCTGCAAACTTACTGAGGGTGCACTGGACGCCCTCATCCAGATCATCGATAAAGATATTAAAGAGGACCGGCCCCAGTACCGAGCCCTGGGGGACACCACTAGTGACCGGCCTCCAACCAGATTTGACTCCATTCACCACAACTCTCTGGGCCCGGCCATCCAGCCAGTTTCTAACCCAGCGAAGCGTACGCCAGTCCAAGCCCCGAGCAGCCAGTTTCTTGAGGAGAATGTTGTGGGGAACGGTGTCAAAAGCCTTACTGAGGTCAAGGTAAACCACATCCACAGCCTTTCCCTCATCCACCAAGCGCGTCACTTGGTCGTAGAAGGAGATCAGGTTCGTCAAGCAGGACCTGCCTTTCATAAACCCATGCTGACTGGGCCTGATCGCCTGCTTGCCCTGCAAGTGCCGCGTGATGACCCTCAAGATAATCTGCTCCATGAGCTTTCCTGGCACTGAGGTCAAACTGACAGGCCTATAGTTCCCCGGATCTGCCCTGCGGCCCTTCTTATAGATGGGCGTCACATTGGCTAGCCGCCAGTCAACTGGGACCTCCCCCGATAGCCAGGACTGCCGATAAATGATGGAAAGTGCCTCGGCCAGCTCCTCCGCCAGTTCTTTCAGTACCCTCGGGTGCATCCCATCCGGCCCCATCGACTTGCGCACATCCAAGCTCCGTAGCAGGTCGCCAACCATTTCCTCATGGATAGCGAAGGCCACATCCTGCTCCCCATCCCCTTCCACCAGCTCAAGGCACTGGGTATCCAGAGAACAACCGGTATTGCCGCTAAAGACTGAGGCAAAGGCGGCATTAAGCACCTCAGCCTTTTCCTCATCCTTAGTAACTAGGTTTCCCCTCGCATCCAGTAAAGGATGGAGATTCTCCTTAGTCCTCCGTTTCGCGTTGATATATTTGTAAAAGGATTTTTTGTTGTCTTTAACGGCAGTAGCCAGGTTGAGCTCCAGATGAGCTTTGGCCTTTCTAATTTTCTCCCTGCACAGCCTCGCTACATCCTTGTAGTCCTCCTCAGTGGCCCGCCCTTTTCTCCAAAGATTATAAACCCTCTTTTTTCTGCTAAGCACAAGCCGCAACTCTCTGTTGAGCCAGGCCGGTCTTCTTCCACACCGGCTCGTCTTTGGACACGTGGGGACGGACCGCTCCTGTGCCATCACGATTTCCTTCTTGAGGAGCGCCCAGCCTTCCTGGACTCCTCTGCCCTTCAGAACCGCCTCCCAAGGGACTCGGCCAACCAGCGTCCTGAGCAGCTCAAAGTCAGCCCTCCAGAAGTCCAATACAGCAGTTTTACTGGTCCCCTTCCTGGCCTCACCAAGAATAGAGAACTCTACCATTTCGTGGTCACTCTGCCCAAGACAGTTTCCGACCACCACATCTCCCACCAGTCCTTCTCTGTTTGTGAAGAGAAGGTCTAGCGGGGCACCACCCCTGGTAGGTTCACTGACCAGCTGCGTCAGGAAGCTATCTCCCACGCTCTCCAGAAACCTCCTAGACTGCTTTCTCTGTGCCGTGTTGTGTTTCCAGGATATGTCCGGGAAGTTGAAGTCCCCCACGAGGACAAGTGCCGACGATTTTGCAACTTCTGTCAGTTGCCTATAAAACTCCTCATCCGTCTCCTCATCCTGGTTCGGCGGTCTATAACAGACCCCGACCAGGATGCTAGCCTTGCCGGCCTTCCCTCGGATCCTAACCCACAGGGTTTCAACCTTATCATTCCCAGCCTGGAGTTCCACAACATCAAAAGATTCTCTGATGTAGAGAGCCACGCCACCACCCCCTCTGTGCTGCCTGTCCCTCCTGAAGAGCCGATAGCCAGGCATTGCAGCACTCCAGTCGTGGGAGCGGTCCCACCACGTCTCCGTGATGGCAACCAAGTCGTAGCCTGCCTGCTGCACGATGGCTTCCAGCTCCTCCTGTTTGTTACCCATGCTGCGTGCATTAGTGTAGATGCACTTCAGCTGGGCCATCGCCTTCTTCCCCGGCCTAGTCATTGTTTCCCCCGGCACAGCTCCAACAAGCCTTGTTTGAGCCCCGTCCCCCTTCTTACCTAGTTTAAAGCGCTCTCTATGAGCCCCGCCAGCTCCTGGCCTAGGATCCGTTTTCCCCTTGGAGATAGGGACCCGTCTGGGGCCATCAGGCCGGGTGCCGAGTAAAGCTCCCCATGGTGAAAAAACCCAAAATTTCTGTGCTGGCACCAGCCTCTGAGCCACCTATTAACCACGCGAGCTTTCCATGTCCTCTCTGTGCCTCTCCCTTCCCCCGTAGGGATGGACGAAAACACCACCTGCACTCCCGCTCCCTCCACCAATCGTCCCAGCCCCCTATAGTCCTGTTTGATAGCCTTAAGGCTTCTCTTTTCAACATCGTCGCTGCCAGCCTGGACTATCAAAAGCGGGTAATAGTCAGAGGGGCGAACCAGGTTTGGAAGCTTCCTGGTAATGTCTCTGACCCTGGCCCCAGGGAGGCAGCAGATTTCCCTATGTGTGGGGTCGGGCCGAAAAATAGGGCCCTCCGTTCCCCTGAGGAGGGAGTCGCCCACAACAATCACCCTTCTTTCTTTCTTGGTGGAGGCAGTCCTGAGGCGTGGAGTCAACTTCCTCACCTCAGGCATCCTCCTGGGTAGGCTTCCTACCTCATCCTCACCCAATTTGTGCTCACCCATTTTGTGCTATTACAGTAGTTTTTCTTGATTAAAATGTTTAATGGGAACACTACATATAAATATCTGGCATATCGACAGTTTGAAGAGTTGAATGAGCCACCTATTTAGGCCACTAAAGAGCACTCTCATCTTAATCCTGAACACTTTGTTCTTTCTAATGGAAATGCATGTGAAACAGCTGCCTCTAAAAATACCATTGCAGGTGATTTCATCACACACTGAATTACACAGCAAACTCTTACATAGTAAGTAGCATTCATTTGGGATGTGAAAGCAACATTACAAGAATTTGTGTAAAAATCCATTATTTTTGTGGAGCTATTTGCTCAACCATATTTTAATCTATTGATAGTAGTAGGGTTTTGCATGTATTTTTTCTTTTTCCGTTTCATTTCATTGCAATATTTCTCTTAGATCTTGACACCTTAGATTTTCATAACTGAGCAAATTAGCAATATTACATGGCAGAGATGTAGTTTAAATACACACATTTTGTTGTTTAGTTATAAAACTAAAATTTTAAACATCTAAATCTTATGAAGAGTGAATGCCAAATATCCCCGTTGGGCTTTGATATAAGTAAAACTTTGCCTTGGTTCCTCAGAAAAAAAAATATATTTTTTCTCGAAATCCACATTATTTGTTTGCTGTTAAGCAGAAGTTTGCATGCTGCTCAGCAACTGTTCTCCGTAGCTTAAGTGCATTTACGAAGCCTTTGGATGCATTCTCTGACAACGTTCGCTTTAGGTATGGCTCCTGCCCGAGAGAATTGTCCCATGCCTGATGCCAAAACACTGCAGCTGGAACCAGTGTTTTCCTTATTAAACATGGTGCTATACAGCCATGTAGCTATAAGCTAATAAGGCCCTATTTCAGGTATCAGAAGATATGAACAAGAGCAATGGAACAACAAAAGAGCATTCTGAGGTCTATTGAGCAAAGGCTGGCTAAATGGCCACTCACTTTGCTAATATCGCAACATAATGAAATAAAGAGAGGAACATTCCCACTTGCCATAGGGAATTTGTGGACTGGGAAGGAAGTAGATTCCAGGAGAAAGAAGGAAGGAGGGAGGGAGGGCCACAGTTTATTTTGATTGAAGTGTTATATTTCACTAAAAAGATCGCCCCCCCCCCCCTTTTTTTATTTGTTCCCTTCAAAAGCAAAGCTAAAACAGCCTGTATACCCTGCAGAATGCAGATGCTATGAAGGTCTATAAAAATTCACATACAATTGCTGCGTGATTACGTGTAACATCATTAAGAAATGGATAGACAAGGGAACTGACTTCAGCCTAAATCCAGAAATCTCAACTAACCAGAGATGCATCGGAGTGTCACTTCATATCTACTCCTCATATATTTAAATCACAGATAAACAGCATTTGTAATAATAATAACAACAACAACAGCAATAATAATAATGTCCTGGATTTGGTTCCCCTATGAGGAACACAGTTGTGAAGGATCAGCAGTAGATTTAAACCTCCTGCTTGGATGTTACTTGTGGTACAGTGATGAAGACTGCAAAGGAGAGGAAAGCATTCAGAGAGAACTACAAGACACTCCTTGTTGTGGCGTACATCACAATGTTTTGCCAGACTGAAAGATCACACCTACTTCCAGGACCAAATCCAACACAGAAGCCTTCTCCAGAGAGATGTACCCTTCTGTGATCCCCTGTTGAGCTACAAGAATAGTCAAACTCCTGACCCAAAGTAAATTTGGATGGTGTGTATGTATTGTATATGCTCTCACTATAGTTTTTACCTAGTTTATTAATTCTACATGTGTAAAGCCCAAATGGTTTTTGTCGATTACGCTGACATGCAGAGGCCCATCTATTCTGTTCCCTTTTGCTCTTCTGAAGTTTATACCATTATCACTTTTCCCCACATTATCCTTGTTTCAGATAATTTTCTAACCAGTAGATTGCATCTTTTCTCTTCCTGGATCCACTTCAACCCTCTCTCTTTATCTTATGGGTATTTTCAACATTTCCCCACTAACTATCCACTCCGTAGTAGAAATATGCTGTTCCTGCTCTTTTGCAGATGTTAAGGATGGCTGGACTAAGCAATGATTCCTGCAGCTCTCTGCTAGCTACAGTACTTTTTGATCATTATCCTTTACTTGTCATTGCCTAATGGCAGAGTCCTCATCCAATATAATTTTTGAATTGTGTTTTCACTTAAGAAATGCTGCATCAAATAGCTTATCAAAGACTGTGTGCATTATATGCATCTCATGTTCTTCAGCAACTAATGTTTAATTCTGTTTGAAAAGTGAAGCACCAGCCACACATGCACACACACAAGGACTCTTATTTATTCTACCTATACTATGACCCAGATGGGGTTTGGCTGTGCTGGAATCAAGTAGTTGGGGCAGGTCACTAATGCTGTAACGTGGAACTGCAGTAAAGCAGAACAGAGATGAAGAGAGATGATGTACCCCTCCCCTCTACCCAAAAAAAAAAGGATACTTTAGGCCTACTCTGGTGTTTTGACCCAAATAACCTGATCTGCAAATAGCAAATAACTTCTGCTATGTTCTAAATCAAAGGAAAAAAATAAGCTATTTGGGTCAAAGCACACAGACACACACACGAAAAAAAAAAAAAAGACCTACCCAAATGACTAGTCTCTCCCAGACACTGGGGTGTGCATATCATGTGGATCTTTTTAATTTGCAATTTTCCCATGGCTCCAGACAGATGTGTCAAACAGAGCTGAACATTAAAAACATTACCTAAAGCCACAGTGATTTTTAATATCTTCTATTAATATATTTATTTTTAATACAACATTCTGTAAAACTAGCACGATCTTCCTAAAGGGTCTAAAGTATGTGGATGAAGGATTAAAAGTAAACCCCTTAGCTTTATCTTGCAATTTCCACTTCATAGATTACTTTGGCATTCACTTAGTATAATGACATTGTCTCCTTCCAAAGAGATCAGAAACATCCTGACTTCTCTCCAAATTCAGCTTCTGTTCACTCTGGTGCATTATTCATCACCCCCGAAGGATTTCTTGAGGTGATGCTCAAGGGATAGTATTCAGAATGAAGAGCTTACAAGCATACTGCTTCAACAGAATACAATCATTTATAAATTTCCTATTCATTAAGTTCTACGGTCCCAAGAAACTTTAAGACTAAATTTACACTCAATTCCAAGGACTCAGCTGGATCTGTATCATAACTTATAATGGCACAGTGAGGAAGTACTTCATTACTGTAAAGAATGACTTAAAGGTGCAAACATTCCTCAGAAACAAAAACAAAGAAACCAAAAAAGCAGCCAACAGTTATATTTTTTTAAGGAATCCCTTTGTATTTTTCGCCAAGTTGGGATTCATTTGCAGGAAAAAAAATATTATCCTTGTTTGTATCCAAGGATAGGAATAATATTTGAAAAGTTCCTATTTTATCCTAATTCTACTTTGCACACAACACTTCGGACTAGTATAAAGATTATATAGTCTTAATATGCAAATAGAATATAATAAAAGAAATATGTGCATTAAGACATTTGTTTGAACTTATTTGCTTCATTTTCATAATCCAGGGTGTTCAGAGAGAAAAATGACAGCAAGAAGGATCTTTGCACACCCCAGCAACAATTTTTATATAATCTAGCATTCTGCTCAGAAGAGACGGGGCTGGATATGAGTCATTTGGACGACTGAAGAGAGCTTAAATATTTATCTGTAAGTAACCAGCTTTTATATTGAGAGGCAGTAGTCAGACAGACATGCAGATAATTTCTTAAGGTCAAGAAATACAAGTGACTGGTCCAGGACAGTCACTTCACAAAGATCATAACTTTCTCAGTGCACTGATTTGGGACATAAGTTATATCCATCCAAATCCTGTCTATTAGTACTACCTGGGGTCTCCTGCCCCCCTCATGGACGTGCCAAAAGTTTGATTTTTCTAAAGTTTAATTTCTCTAACCTGTGATTAAATAGATCTTGTAGTGATCCCCCTGAACAAGATGTGATTTCTTAAAAAGCCAGCTGACTGAAGAAGTCAGTCCTAGATACCCATGCTGTTTATGTCTAAAAGAGCTGTTATAAGACAGTTCAAACAGCCAGGCCTCCCATGATGTGATGATCTTCACATAGTGTTACGAAGAACACAGTACCTGGCCAGGACCAGGACCTTAAACCCATCCAGCTCTAAACCTGTCTGTCTCCTGTGGAATGAAAGACCCGTTCAAACTCCTTCATATATTCATCAGGTGCCTGAAGAAATGCAGGGCTAGCAGTGCATCATGGAGCATCTTGTTACAGCACTGCAAGCATTTAGCATACCAGTGGCTTATAATGCGTGTTAGTAACACTTCTCAAAAAAGATATCCTCACCCCTCCCCAGACCTGACAGCTTGAACCAGAAGGAAAAGCAGCATGTCCCATATTTTAAATAAGAGAATTCTACATACCAACCCACAGTTTTCCTAAACCTAGAAAATACTAAGAGTGTTCACAGCAAATTCTCAAACAAAAATGAAAGTAACAGCATGAGAAACATCATACCTTGTTGCTTAAATTGCATGAAAAAAAAAAAAGTTGTCTAAATGCATATATTTCTATAGTTGTTTCAATCACTATATTAGTAATTGCTTAGACCTTGCAAGATAAATTTAGAAAATTTCTGATAGCTTACTGTGAGTTTTCGTAATTACTTCTCAGCATTGAAATGTATTGTATACCATCTCCTCACCTGAACAATCATCTGAATGTCAATTCACTAACAATGGATTCAAAGGTACCAGAGGTATTTCTTTCATTGAAACAATTCAAAGCCAGAAGATACTCTGTTAACACTTCAGAACTGTTACACATTTACACACTTGAAAATGCCTCTGGAAATCCCTGAATAAAGCTTGCAATAATGCATATGTAAAAACAGAAAGATTTCAAATGACAAGGATATGATATAGAACAGCAAGATCCAATATCTATGGACCTAACCTTATCATGATTATTAATTAACAGGCGATGTCAGAACTAATCAAAATTAAATTTACATTCCTGTTATGTAGAAAAAAATAAATTAATAGTTATTCATATTTCTTATTTTTAATACTAGGAAGGTAACTGATACTCTGCAGTCAATAACTTAGGAGAAGCTCATCTGGGTTTTGGTTTTGTATCTGCAACACTGTATTATTTTATCAGTGTGCATTTATAAGTATTTTTGCACATGCAGGAGCAGAGCCAATAATGACTACTGAAGCTGAAATTGCATAACATTTCACATATGCCAAACCGCTTTCAGCTACCCATAAGGTATCAAAAGTTTTACTTTTGGAGATTAAGAATTTTATACAAAAAGTAGTCTTTAATTCATATTTCATTTTAAATGAAAGATGTAGTCCCAGTGAAGACTTGAACTTCAATGCAGCTCTGCCAGTGACAGGACTTGGGAACATTTTTAAATGTTTCCCTAAATGGAGCTTTAAACCCATGATTTAAGTCAAGTCAATTATGAATGCAGTTCCTTATTTTTACTTCATTGCTGCATTTCAGTGATCTGTGGAAATACTTAGCCACCTATTCCTCTTGTGACCCTGATCAGCTTACTCACATTTGGTGTCCTTGGGCAACTTATTCACTTACATTTGTGACCCAGTTCCTCCAGGCTGTAAAAAAGAGTAGGAAATGTAGGTTTTTCATAGTATTGTCATGACTATTTAACAGATAACCATTCGGCTTCCAGCTTCATTGCACTAAGCAAATACAATAAAAGACAGCTTCCTATATAAAGGAGTGAGATAGAGGAAGGAAGGAAAAAAAGCATTATCATTGCTGTTTTTACAAAGTAATTTCAATGGAATTTGTGAAAGTGTCTATTACATGCCCATCTTCCTCGAAAGGTACTAAAATACCTTGAAATTATGCAGAGAGAAGAAAAATGGGATTTTTGCTTTCCAGAAAGCAAAAGAGTTGCACTTGGAAAGCCTTCAGGTGCTTTTGAAAATCTGCCCCTAAGCAGCTTGACCATTCAAGACATGTACAGCCTCATTAGAAACTAAATCCAACTATCTTGATTTTTGCTTCATTGCTTTTCTGACAAGACCATCACCCTCCCAGTGCTTTTCCTCATAGCTAAAAACACATGAGTTCACACTATAAAAGGACTGTGAAGTGCAGAAACTGAGAAGTAATCCTCAGGAATAGAATTCAGCATCTTTTAAAATTCAGCTATAATTTCATGTTAGCAGCTAGCAAAAAGGAAGTCACTTCTAGATTATTGCATTTCTGTTCAAACAAAAGACCAAAAAAAAAAAATGTAAAATAGAAAAGGTCAGATGCAATAATTTTGCAACAAAGAGAACTGTGTATTTTCTAATTCTCCCCTCACTGACAAATGGCACAACTGGTTTTGCTCAAACTTTCCATTAAAATTCAGCCCCAGGTAGAGAACAGAGGACTTTCAGTCTGCGTGGTGAGGTTTACTGAAATTAAAGAGCAACTAAGGAAAGCTATTATGCAACCTTAACAATAGCAGGTCATGACCTGAACACTGCTACTATAGCAAAGACTTATTTAAATGCATCTTCAAGGTGAAAGCAAAAGTATGCAGGAAAAACTCTCCTAGGTTTTACAGGCAAGAGCTTCTCCAGCTTACCACTTACATATTGCTTGGGTTGTAATATATAGGTTTCTTCGAGCTTCTTTAAATTCCAAGATGTATGGTGAAATGCAGAATCCTATGAACATATCTGTATCTGGAGTGTAACACAAAAAATAAATACTGATGTTTGTACCTTTAAAATATAATCCTTACATTTCTCTTAAAATAAACTTAACGGAGAAACTAGACAGGAGGAAAAAAATCTGCTGTGTATCAAAATAAAAGCATGTCAGTGGTTCACAGGCTTTTTGTTTTGGTTCATATTGCTTTTAACCTTGGATTATAGGTAAGGACCATCATATCTGCTATGTATTTTATTTATTTAATTATTTTTGGTATTTGTCACTACATAAATAGTACAAGATATTAATTGCTTTAAAAAAAGAATTGAGTTGCATGCCTTTATTTAACACATAAATGAGACAGACAGACAGGCCACCTGAGTCAGGCAGATGACGAGTCACTTCAAAGGGAATTCTGTGGAATCAATTAGTCTCACCCTAAAAATATATACAAAAAATACATACACGAGTGTGTATACATGTAAATATTTTGCTTGCTATCTTATGTATATAGGTGTGTATACACACAAGTGTATATATATACATAGGAAAAAAAGAATAGTCAAAGTAATTCTTAGAGCCTAAGATATATTATTAGGAACAATCTGTTTCAAAATTTTTAAAGTATTTTTTTCTCATTAAAATGTGTGATCTAAAAAGCGCATTCCTTTTCCTAATTTTGCAAGTAATGAATACACTCAAATCTTTTTCAGATTCATATTATTTCACATCATATTGCAAATGCAATACTTAGATTCCATATATAACAACTTTCCCCACAGCAGGATTTATTTATTTATTTTGAGATTGAGATGCAGATAGTAATATTCTCTCATAAAGTGTTCACTGAAAATAATTAACAATATGTAGAATGTAAAATTACAGAAATTAGATGAAAGCCATTCATTAATGGTATAAAATTTTATATTTAGGAGAAGATAAATGATTACCAAAACAGAATAACAATTAAACTAAGCATTAAACATATTTGAACTATATTTGTTCATGTTGTATTTGTTATTTTTGAGACCATTATTAATTAGAATTCTCACTCAGCTAAAGAAATTCCTAAATCTGTCATGTTTGTTGATATGCATTAGAATAAAAGACTGCAAACAGAAAAAGAGAAACTTGGTGATTTTACAGAGATTTTTCCATGATAAATTATCTAAATTTCACCTAAAGTTTTAGGTTCGACTGCAGAACAAATGCTCCTTCCTTCCTAGAATGTGATTGGTTCAATTACCACTTTCTTTCTTTCTTTATTATTATTATTATTTTGAGAATTTGGTATAAGATTAGCAGATGAATGGATTAAAACATAAATTTACAGGAATACCATTAGATAAGTAATAAACTGGTTCTGCTCAAAGTATTTCACCCTCGATTTTCATTAAAAATAAATATCTACCTCTGAATAGTCTTTACATTTAAATACATGATTTTCACTAACTTGGAAAAAGAATGGCATCTCATGAAACAAATTAAACAGACAAAACTTGGTATTTTTTGCCATTTTGGTGTTCTGCCATGATGCCTTATGGGTGCAGCAAATCTGGTACTTCATTATTCTGATCTGTCATCTTGGCTGGGCTCCCAGTTTGTTGTCATATGCCAGCATGCAGAAGGACAGCTATTTCTCCATCAACCAGGTGAGTTTCCACTATTTAATTTCCTGGATTAGTAATACTGAGATTAAATATCATTTTCTCTATAAAACCTTTATTCTGAATGTTTCTCCTGAAAGTTGTCTTAAAAAAAAAAAAAGAAAAAAAGAATCACAGTTTGTGACCTTATCAGGGTTAGATATTAATCTTTTCTGTCCAGATATTCTTGTCTTTTCTATCCTTCATATTAACGTACTGCGAACATCAGAAAAGGTAACCCCTGTCTCTGAGGCATCTGGACAATTTGCACGAACAGATTTTCTGGAATTTGGAAATGTGAACAAACTTAATAAAACAACAACAACAAAAAGCAACTTGATTACAATAGTTCTGAGTCAAAACTTAATTTGCAGACTACAAGTGAAAAACTATTACTGAGAAATTCTCTATGTCAGAAACAACTGACTGAGGTACCAAACAATGGCGGCACATGCAGCCACTATTTACTTTATGTTACTACATCTATTTCTGGAAGTTAACCACTCTAGTATTTCTGAAATGTGATATGTCTTTGAGATGTACCACTATTCCAAGATGCCAAGGACCTGAATCAGCTCCTCTCAGTAATTCTGTAGTAACATATATATAACAGCAGCATATATATAACATAGATATAACAGCAAAATAAATATTATTAGACCAAAACATGATAACAAATCAAGCTCAGTATTATATATATATGTATATATATAGTATACATACACATGAAGTTATATCCAAAGATAAATAAAGACTAAAATATTCAGGAGTTATTTGAGAAATATTTGAGATTATATTTAATCACCTGAAAATAGTTTATATATATATATAAGCAGTCTATGTATTTATTACATACATCACTTTATGTGTTTACCAGAAATATATCTCATTGCTGTGATTTGCACTGCTTGACTCCTAACGTGAAGACACTTCATTAGAATTTGTGGAAATATTGCATATCTCTCTATCTGAGATGCATGTTTTATTCCACAGTATTTTTTAAGCATACAGTTACTGGAGGCAAACTTAAAATGCATAATTAAAAAGTTACAGATTAGCCATACTCTTTATTTCATTTAATTGATGCTTATGAATATTATTTAATGGCCAGAGATAACATGATGTGAATTAAATATGAACTATGGGAACAGCAACTAATTTACATACTGTGCAACACATATTGTATTGATACCATTTTATACTAGAAAAGTTATTATGTGACTGACCCATTTCATCTCATATTTATGTAAATGATATTTTACTTTGATGTGTAGGACCATGCAGATTCTCTAGACTATTGCTTTACATCCTTGCACTTTTACTTGGTAAATTTGCTTTAGAACTGAGGGAATTCAATTAGTGAATTAAGACAAAATTACTTTTATATGCCAATAGTTAGGGTGCAAATGGAAAGATTTTATTTTGATGCAAACATTTTAATTTATTTATTTGCTAAAAGCACTGCACAGTATTCAATGCTGCCTCTGTGGGTGCTGAGACAGGGATCTCTCCAGAACACACTGTGTCTATACTGAGAGATGGGGCTACACTAACCTAGGTCTGCTGACAAGTCCATCCTGGTATTTATGTCACAAGTGTCACAATACATGTGTAAAGAGAAGAAAAACTAAAACTATTCCAAACATCCTGACCCAAAGCCATAGAAGATCACTCCATGTGTAGGGAGGAAAAAAAAAAAGTCAGGTATCTTGTAGTACCCTACTCAGGGACCATACCAGAGTGGGAGGCAGCTAAGAAAGGAGGACCTCTCCCTAAGGGGATGGCTACATTAAGAAACACATGAAAATGAATTTCTAGTATTGAAATGATCTGAGCTGGTGTGTCTGAATGGCTTTCAAAGCCAAACCAAACCTAACTAAAAAAAAAAATAAAAAAAATCTATAGCTATTTTGAAAAAAGTCTAAAGGCACTTCCAATCCAAGTGGAGAGAGCAAGTCCTGCTCCTTATACTAGCATTAGCATAATCTGACCAACTCGGCAGGTACACTCCAGTGCCAAAAAAAAAACCAACATTTTTTCATCATTTTCAGATTCTTGGAGTTAGGGATTTTTTAGTTCCTTCCAATACCTGTTTTGCAAAGGGGGTAGAGGGCATATTTGGCTTCAGAAACACCACACCTCAGAAAATATGCTCTACAGCACCTCATTGACCTAGCTGTGGTTAATCTAGTGCTCAAACCAGAAGCAATACATCTGCATGAATGTGGCTCAGAGCCTGAGCTACTTACTGCAAAGCTTCTGTGTCATGCTGCGCTGGGTAGTGTAAACATGCCCTCCAGTCTCTGTGATTAGGTCTGGCCCATTTGGCGTGAGGAGCTCAACAGACTGACTCCCTTATATCTCTGGGTGCTGCCTCATTGTCAGGGCAATGGATTCAACCAGCCACCGTTTCACTTCTTAGATAAATGAGCACAAGCCTCATGACACTATCATACTCAGGCGCATACTAACAGCCTTACAACTAATTTCTGCAAGCCTAGCTATCATGAGAAGATTAAACATCTGAGCAAATAATCACAATGCCAAAAGTGGCCATTTTCTCAATAACACATCTGTCATGCTGAAAACCTGATCCTTTGTGTTTTGTGTGCGCTTTGATTGCATAGAGAACTGGCATGCTAATTTTTGCTCAGAGGTTATAATATTGAAAGCCCGTTTTTTTTGTTTAACAGTCAATCTTAACGCTTGGGATGACATTTTTCCTGGAGTTTCCATGATCATGTAATTATATTTCATAAGTGAAGGACACACTTATGTCCCAAAAAAAAAAAAAAAGCAAAGTAGTAACTGTGTCAGTTTGTCAATCAAGCAGTAATTTCACATAAAAATAAAAAAATATTAATCTAAAACAACTCACAACAGCTACAAGGGTAGGAAGGATTATTTACTTCCTAAAGTCAAGGAATGCTTAGTCATGGAAAAATAGATAAGGGCTGGATTAAATTTTAATTATTTTGATTTTTTTCTTTCTTGCACAAACTAAAAAAAAAAATTATTCAGAAAGCAACATTCAACCACTGAGCTACTCAAAATGAAACAAAATAAAAGTACTGGATTCACAAGCTTTTGATTCTTACTTCTTTTCACCCAGCAGTTCAGAAGTATATTTGTAACTCCTCGGGTCATTTCTAGGTTGATCCTGATCCTTCTGATTATCAACCGGGCTGTACAGTACAGTACCAACTGCAATCTCAGTAATTGTTCTGATATTTTAGGAGCAGTGGACTGAATAATAACTTATCATACATACCTGCTCCCTCCTCCACAGGTTCCTGGTATCCCTCCTTTTACTTTTCCCCACTCTTATAACCAATTAAAGTAGAACTAGAGTCAACACTTCATTTTTTCTTCCACATAAGCCTGCTGGACAGATAAAGACCTCCATTAAACCACATACGCCTCCAGGTCAATCTCTCTCTGTTTTTCACCTCATGCTGAAAACACCTATGTTTCTGATTATTCTCCTAAGCACCGGAGATAACACCCCCCCCCACACACACACACCCCCCAATCCCTTTCTCCTGGATCTCTCCTGATCCATAGGCCAAATGCACACAAAGAGCTACATGAATGTAAATAATTCTCATCACCTCTCAAGAGCCAATGACCTATTGCAGAAAACACAACTGCTGTTAAGTATTATAGCCTGTTCAGAAGGCAATCTCTATTGTGCACAAAGGCAAAATGGATATGAGAGTTAAGGAGAACACCTCATTTCAGGGTTCCTCTTCTCATCCTGAGATACAGTGGGAGAAGCATTCTGTGAGTGCAATCTGATGGAATTTACTGATGATACTGCTGGTTTGTTTCCTCTCTTTTCTGACTCCTTATCATCAAGGATAAATAAATTAATCTTATGACATGACTGGGGACATCATGATCATCTTTGGGACATTAGTCACCATGGTCTGCCCCCAGGAACAACAAAACCACATATTCCTTCCTCCTTCTTCTTTCATCTTTTTGGTTTTTTTTAATTATTTATTTTTTATTTTTAAGCTTTCTTCACAGCCTTAATTGCTTTCCTTTTTATTGGGATTTCTAGTGGATTGGCTAAGAGATTTGTTCTATTTCTTGCATTTTTATTTTCTGCAAAGCTGCACAGGGACCCAGCTGTAGACTTGAGTCCCATAGGTGAATGAAGAATTATAACTTTATCCATACAAGCCAATCACAGAAGTTTGTCAGAGGGTTTGACCATTTCTGATGCTAATTAAACCACATCTCATGTCTGAGAGACACAGAGACACATTTTTAAAGCCTGCCTGGTGCCGATGCACATAATCAATAAAAGAAGAAAGATCCTACTTGCCTTTCTGTGATCTTTATTTCATGACCTCTATCTGCAAACGTTCCAGTCTCTCAAGAGTGGATTCACACCTTCAATATCTAACTGCACATATTCATTGGCACAGTACAAATTAAGTTTTTATACCTGATATCAAACTGTTATTTTGCGGATGAAGTCAAACACAATTCTTAAAAGAGCATAGGGGGGAGAAAATCATTTACACCTTTCACTGAAGTGCTGGTAAAAATAAATCATTTTTGTGAAGGAAAAAAATGGTATTTCATATTTATATATGAAATATATATTATTATATTTCAAAATATTATGAGTTAAACTCAACATTGTGTCCATAAATTCAGAACAAATTTCAACAGTTCATTTAACTCTGTCATTTGATTAAATATATATATAACAGAAGTAAACTGTTCAAATGGTTTAATTCTTGGAAGAAATCTTTGAACTCTTTAAAACTATAAATTATCTAGAGTAAAGATACAGATAATCTTTATTTGGATGACTTGATATTACCTGGATTACTTCATTTTTTGATTGTGTTTAAAGGAAGATATTTTAGAAATGGAACAAAAATACATATTTATTCATATTGCTACCTGTAGAAAACAAAGTAATCCAAGCCTATATCACATTATTCTAAGCCTATTCTGTCACATCGGTGTCCTCCTGCTATCAGTAGTTAATTTCTGAAAAAGGTCAGACCTCAAAGATATGTACTTACGATGAATTTGTCTGCCTCATAATGGAATTCATTAGTTCAGTAATTACTTGATTTAACATAAGAAAGTTCCTCTCTGAAAGAGAGGCTGAATATATTAAAATCACCTCAAATCATTCCTCACTGTAACACTTTCTTCTTCACTTCTTGAAAATCCTGTCCATGCTTACAACACAATTTTCAACATGAAATTTTTGTTACACAGTTGACATGTTCTAATATTTTGAGAAAATCTCATTCTGTGTCATATAGGTGTCACTATTAAAATTTCTGTGACACACCATAAGAAAGCAAAATGAGCTTCTGTCTTCTGCTGCACAGAAAACAATGCATTCTTGTTTAGGAGTAGGCTGTTTCTGTTTTTTGGGCCTCTGTCCTCAAGTAGTTGTCAGCAACCCAGGGGGGCTGATATTTACAGCATGTAAAAACCCATGCCCAGCCATCAGCTCTGCATTGCAGGATGTCTATTTCTAGATAACTAGAATGAATAGGGAACACTTGATGGAAAAATGTTCTTTAGAGGAATAAGATTAGGTTAGATACAAAACTAATTTTCACAAGTGTCCAGGTATAGAAAATTTAATTTATCAAAGGTTATTTTATAGATAAAAAACAACACAAGATCATTGTGAAATTCTGTGGTTTCCTATGAGGTTTTAAAAGATATCTACAGAAATAAGGTATATATGTGTAAGAATCTTTGTATACAGACACCATCTATAATAAAAATGGCAAATTTCTTTATGGGTATTGACTAAACAATTTTTAACGGCTCATGGCTACTTATTGGCTATAAGAAATTCTATAGGCAATTTTATTTTATCCAGAAATGTAAATCTTTTTATAGCATTTGTATATTGGCTAGCTCAAGAACAGCCCAAAGCAAGTAAAATATCTGTCTCCACTATTCCAATGCAAATGACTCTTCTGTTGGAACGGGAGATTTCAGTGTGTGGAATTACTTTCCTTTGTAATTATGATACAGCT
The DNA here is from genome assembly GCF_964211835.1 of Anser anser. Taxonomy (NCBI): domain Eukaryota; kingdom Metazoa; phylum Chordata; class Aves; order Anseriformes; family Anatidae; genus Anser; species Anser anser. The sequence continues at coordinate 39,672,525 of NC_139724.1, read as the reverse complement.
TCTCATATGTACATAACTACCGAGCTAGCTGAGTTCTAATTTCCTCCATCATATATTTAGGTGAATGTCTATATCGAGATCCGCAACTTGGACTTACAATATTTTATATCTTATTGACAGCATTAATTTCAGTTTTCCTCACTGAAGATGAAAAATGAGGTTTTGAGACAGCAGGCAGCATTTCACCCCCATGACAGATGATGCCTTTTGTTCTTTCATTGGTTTGAAATGAAAGGACAATACAACATATACTTGGTGAAAGCTTGCTCATGACCATTTTGCCTAGAAAAAAAAATATATATATTGGTCTTAACTTTGCTACCTTCTCTCCACCCCCCACCCCCCACCCCCCCCCCAGCTTGTTTTACTGAGGTTTATATGGTGATTGGTGTTGTTTCTTAGACCTTTGTGTTTCAGGGCTTTACATGTTACTGGCTGGGGGTCAAACACTTGCATATTAAAGGCAGGTCAAGGTAGGTCTTGCACAGGAGGAGAAACACACATGTGCACTAGCATCAAGTATTAACATCAAAGGCTAATATATCTATGACCATATTATTTGCACAGAAGGACTTTAATATTAAAGTCACAGAATGGACCAGGTGATAAGACAGAAGAATAGTGGGACTTAAAAAGTAATTCTCCTGTCTGATTAAACACAACCATAAGTCAATGGCCACAAGAGCACAAACTACTTGTGCCTTTACACTTTGAAGTCTTTTCAAAAAGAGAAGATTAATTTGAACTAAAATAATAGAATGCAAATATAAATAAGAGAGGAATAAAAACCATGATGATCATTACCCTTTAGCCCACCTTGGAAAACCACAGATTCAAGGTGAGATCAGGGTGCCAAAGATCTTATTGTTTTCTGGGCTTGTTTTTTAGAGGTGAAGAGCTAAAAGCCTAGATAAAGAAAAGTAGGACTGGCAGCATTAGCATTCAATGCAAGATGAGACATGGGGAAACGAAGGTCAACAGGATTGTCTACTAATAAGACATGAACTTGCATTACTTAATGATATCGTTGTAATCTGACAGAAGTAGAAAGCTTAAGGAGTTAGTTAGCAAAGAGTCAAATGGAAATTAGGGTTCTAGCAATATTTTAAAGAGAAATAAAGAAAAGATTCAGAATTAAGCCATCTCAGAAGCTGAAATCCAGATGTGATTATTTGAGAAGGTACATTCAAGACATTGTTTATGTTCTTTTTTCATTTTAACAAGAAATAATTAAAGCCATGCTTTTTTTTCCCCTCCTTATCATTTTTTATTGATGCAGACTACCTAAATGTTTTGTACTTTAATTGGAAGTTTATGCCTGGTTTAAATGTGAATACAGTAGTTTTAATGACTTTCAAATACACTAAAAAGTTATGACAGTGGAGGATCAGAGTCCAAAAACAGATATTTTGCTAAAGCTTTCATGAAGATGTTCATGTAGCAACAAACATAAAGATGTAATATATACATTTTTAAAATGCTTTCATTTATATTTAGATATATTTATATATCTATTTATATATATCTATACATGTATATCTATATATATCTATCATATATATCTATATATATCTATTATATATTTATATTTAGAAACAATTTTTATATATTTATATACACATATTGATATACATATCATATATATAATCATATACATATCAATATCTGTGTGTATATATATAAATATTGGTTTTAAATATAAATGAAAAATATATGGAAAAAATATACACTTTAAAAACAGTATTTATATATATACACACAGATAGATAGATAGATAGATAACAGTACAGTTTTGTTTTGCATTTTTTCCTCTTAGAAATAAAAACACTCCAGTAAACTTGGGAGACCACTTCAGAAATTAAAACATTGCAATAAATTTGGAAGAATGGATATCATGTATAAGCTCCATGGCTAGTTTATGTAACATGAATTCCCAATACATTTCCCTTTCTGAGGATTTTTGATGTTTTATTTGTTTGATTTGGCGAGAAAATTCCTACCCCATCTGCCTCCCTATTCATCTTTTTCCATGTTTCTTCAAGACTGGTCAATATACATCCTAGATTTACAGAGCCATTCTCAGTAAATTAGTTAGGTTTCAGAAGCCGCCAGTGGCATGAGAGAAACTGCAAGAGCTGCTCATCTTTTTCACAGCTGAAATATCACCTGCCAGTGGTTTCATATAAACCCTACCAACTTAATCTAGACTTTTAAATGAAAACAATTTACTTGTAAAAGTATCAGGCATAATCCTCATGGCTGTTGTTTTGGCATGTATAAACAATTTGACACTTCTGCTATTTTCAAGTCCTTCCATCAAAGACTGTACTATCATAATGTACATTTTGTTTATAATCTGTGTAGGAGAATACCTTATGCAGCTCATGATCAGAGATTGACATTGCCTTTTGGGACAAGCAACTATACATTTAGTCTCATAACGTCTTTTCAAATGTAGCAAAATATTACCGTTCTTAAGTTTGAACATATATATTCATATATTCCTGCTGGTCCTTTCATGGTAATAACCCTCCTGTCCCCAACATACACCTAAACCACAACAAGAGACTCACAAATATGTGAGTTTTTAAAGTTTGGACTATTTTAAAATTAAGTTGATAAAAACATCAACAGAACCCTTAATCTTCTGACACTAAATTATATTAATTTTTGCATTGCTAGAGAGCAGAAACTGGGCCTTAGCATAAGCAATAGATAGATCTGTGGTTTCTTTGCAAGTCAACAAAATCAAACTCTCTTTTCAAATTTGAAAGGAAAACACTTGACAAGTACAATCAGCTCTGTCTTGTGCAATGACAAACTGAAAGGAACCCAGAGCAAAGAGGGAAGAAGGATTAATGGGTTGGAAGGAATGACACATAAGGAAAGCTTAGATAGATTAAATATGTACAGCTTGACTAACCAACAATTAAGTGCGGGGGGGGGGGGGGGGGGGGGGCGTGTCAGGGAGGAAATATATCTGTCAAAAGCATTAAGAAGGTAAACACCAAGGGGCAAGACTAATTATTTAAGAATACAAATGGGATATATCTAGAAATAATGAGATCAAATTGAGAAAAGAACAATGTAGTCTGAATTTGAAAAATGACTTACTGTATGCAAGAAAGGGTATTTCCACTTTTCTCTCTTGAGATTATACCACAGTGTACTAGATCTTCCTCAAAACAATTAAAATGAAATGGGTAAAACACAAGGGGTTATATTCTAGGTTACAGTTCTGTATTGGCAAGGTTTTGCTCTTTGTCCTAAGAGATTTTTTTCTAATTGCAATGATTTTTTTTTTCCAAAACTAATAAACAACAACAAAATAAAATGAGAATCTTATTCTCAATAAAATGAGAATTTATCAAATAATAGATGGTTGGGGTGGGGAGAAAGCTACAGAAATCAGAGAGAAAAAGAGTAAACTCTGTATCAATTAAATAAATAATGATACGCCATATCAAAGCATTTTCTAATGCTTCTCTTTCTCTGTAAGTAACTTCAGTATATTACAAAAGTCATGTTTCCAGTCACTCAGTTACGTAACCTTGGACAGTACTTTGAATATCCTGATTGTTACTTAAGCAAGTATACAAGCATATTTAAGAACAAATATAAAACTAACAAGAAATAAATATGTATTTTCTTAAAAAAGTTAAACTTTGTGGATTAAAGGAGGAAGGCAAAATGGGAAACAAACAAACTAATAAAAAAAAACTAATTCAGTTGTCACAGTTTACTTTGTCTATGAGAAAGAAAGGAGGAAAGAATTTCTAAATTCTTTTTCATGTTACTGTTAGTTCCACATGAAATTTGTGTAACAAAAATTTCTTTACATAAAACAATGCATTTTGATAGTCTGAGTGACATTATCTAGTATTTTAAATGTTAATTATTAATTAAAATGTAGTATTTCTACTACAGTTTCTGCTTGCAGTGAGTTTTTTTCCACTGTCATTTTTATTTTCATCCTCAAATAAGGACATTGGCTTATTGAATTTTTCTGCTTGAACAGATACAATAATCACAAAAGAACTAATAAATGTAAAACCAATATATTTCTATGCAATCAAAGAGCTGTATGTAAAGAGAAATACAAGTAATTAAGAAGAATATAAGTTTTATATTTTAGAAGATCTTAATTATAAGCAAAAAGTGGGATTAAATACGTATAATAAGTAATTGGCTGATGGACATCACCACTGTTTTAATATAATAACTCCACATTCTTTTTTTTTCATTACATAGCGTATCAGAATCACAAAACTACATTTAACTGAGAGTTGTTCACTTTTTAAAAATTATCTAAAGTGATCGATCTATCTAAACCTGACAGTTCCTGACTTTAGAGATGGTCACAGATAGCTCTGCTTTCTCTCCTATTCACTACATGACTGAGGTATTAACTTCCATTGTTCACCAAGTTACATATGGCTTTGATGAACTGCTATACCCACCTTTGAAACCAAAGAGATAATATCAGAATTTAGTGTGTAAATAATGTATCAACACTGAGTTACTTTACAAACTTGACATGATAACAAAATGAACATACCATGAAATTTTACCATGAAAACTTGCATTTTAGAAGCATAAACTGGTACAATATGGTACACAGCAGCGTAAGCAAACTCTCATTATAACCAGGAAACTACATCATTCTATGCAATAACACCATGCTAGTAAAATCTCAAAATGCTGTTCTTCTTTGAAGATAACTAAAAATGGTAGTGGTTTTCATGCAGGCTGCTCTTGACTGATAAAAAGTGTTTAATTTACCAATGCTAAACCAGATCCTTTATCAGTTCCCACTGAAACCAATGATTTTAATGAAAGAGTTATACCAGCTATGTTTCTGAAAATGCCACTCATATCCCCCAGCTGTGGTATGAGTTTTAAAAAATAAAATTTAACTGCAAAAAGAAAATTATAGTTATTCCTATAGTGTTTTGTTAGAAGCAGCAGATTTAGATTCTCTTTTCACTATTCCTCTAACATAGTCTTTCAAACATATGAGTCAAACCAAAAAGCTACTCTGGACATTTTTTTCATTGATAGGAGAACTAGCAAGAGACAACCAGGGAATTTAACAAGGTGGCTGGTTTTCAAACCTCCCTGTTCTTTTTTTTCTGCCAAGAAGAGTTGGAAAGCACAAACAAGGAAAAAGCATAAACAATTACTTGAAGTAATTCATGCTGAATATAGCCTCAGGCTAGAGTACTAACGCAAATAGTATGTACCTTTCTTTAAAGACCCTTGAAGCACTCGACCACTAGATAAATTATTCCCACTTCTGTCAAGGACTCTTCTACACATCTAGCAACCCCTACATCCAGAGGGTTGCATGCTGGGACTCCAGAGAAGCTATGGCTGTCTGATAATCACCCCTATGCAATGTCTGTACTCTTTTATTTTTAATAAAATTAAATAGTTGGTTGTTTCTTTTTATTCCTAATGTAAATTAAGAATTCATATAAAATATCTTTAGTCCTTAAAGCTTTCAATATCTGAGACTCTGTCTTTTTCAGAACTTATTTAAAGATAAAAATACTTTGAAAACTAGCAGACTACTCCTTCATTGCTTACATTTACATAAGTCCCACCCAGTCTTGTTGATTTCCCATAGAATTGTAATTATTAACTTGTTATAAGTGGTTAAACTAACTAATTTGATTCCTGTGGTTACTGATTGCTAAACAAAGCATGATCAAAATAATTTTGTCAGCTAGTAACCACAGATTTAGCTTTATTTTCATTGGCCCTAGTTGTCTTGCTGCTTTCCTTAAATTTCCAGTTATTCTTGTACCAAAACATTGTTTTCTCCCGTGACAGTCACATTATCTTTAATTGCGGTATTAATTAATGCCAACATAAATGAGAGTATAACACAAGAAAGACAGGTCTTGATCTCTCTCTAACACACAATGAAATCTGAATATTACAATAAATATTATATTATTATTATTATTATAAGAAATACTGCCTGAGAATAAAAATCATTATTTTCCTGGTTTCACTCTATTTCTTTAGAGAAAATCTATGGAAGAAGATTGCCACTGGAGAAAGATACTGGGAAAACCATTATAAATTTAACAATTTCACAGGGATTGACAGAAAATCTACATACAAATTGTTATTCCACAGGCAATATTTTTCTACAAAACTTGGAGATTTTAGATGAACTGAGAAACCTCATGATGTCTCAAGGAAAATTGTAGGACATACTTTCAAAAATGCAATACCTATCAACTCATAACAATTCGTAATTCAAAAGTCACTCCCATGGCAATGACCGCTTTGGCTCAGAGATAATGCTCATTAAATTGGGACACCATCACCTCACACACACACACACAAAAATAATAATAATTTCAAAATAACTTCTGGAAGACCAATTCTATAAGGGATAAATGTATATTAAAAAAAGTATGGAATCAGGAACTTATGCTAGCATCAGGGTATTTTTAACAGGATCACAAGGGTAGAAGGAAACCTAAGGTGCTTACTTGATGAGAAGTTACATTGAATTGGATTTAGATATATCATTAAAATTTATAAATATAATTATTCTGTATGAAGAATATATATTATGTATTTTATATCTCATGTATTTCTGGTTTTCTTGATTCTTTTTTAATAGGGACAAAGGAAAGATAAAAGCCAGAAGTTGGACAGGAATGATTGGAAATTGCGAGCTTTAGGGAAAAAGAAATGAGCATCAAGAGCCAGAACAACATTTTAACACATTAACAAAAATGTGATGTAGCTTTGATATAGTCAAGAAACATAAGAATGAAAGGAGTGTACTGAACAAGATTATGTCACGTCCTGACATACTTGTCTTATATATCCAAGTAATATCTATAAAATATACATTTCACGCTAACCTACAGAGAACTAAAACAGAAGGCAGTTCTGAACAAACTGTATAAGACAACATCAGGAATATGGCAAAAAGTTTAAATGAGAGCTTGACTATCAGATACTATTTTAAATAGAATTACACTTTTCTGAAAGTAAGACATTATTCAGAAAGTACAACTTGAGTGACTAAAACTACATCACCAACTTCAATTTTTACAGAACATTGGACTCCAAAGCTGTAAGATCTGTTGACTTGGAGCCTCAATTTTCAGCCAACTTTAAATAAACAAATTCCTGTTAACTAACTCATCCCTTGATACTAAGTATGAGCATAATTTAACCAGAGCAACTTAGATTTAAAAATTGCTGTTCCAAGTAATCAAACCTATAATTATCCAGAATGGACAGGAACCTCCAGTATTTCTATCCCCTTCTAGTTTTGTAACTTCAGACAATTAAAAAAACAACAACAAAAACCCACAACCAATTAGTATTGCAGATCAAATAGTAGACAATACATCTGAAATTCCAATGCATCTCTTCAGAAGTTGTTGAAATTTTTGTGAAGCACTCAATTCATTAATATTTTCAATGACAGGGTACTAGAGAACTAGGGAGTCTTTTTCTAGAAACTGATTCACCCCTCACAACTGTTTACATGGAATATATTCCTCAGTGGATAATACCACAAATATATTCATATCACACTAAACACTTGTCACAGTCTTAAAATCAGATATTTTACATAGGTCTATAAACTTAATGTTCTAGTTATATAAGAAGCTTAAATATGCTGGGAATAAATATTGATTTCTGGAGCTCAGCCACTTTATATAAGGGTGATGGCTGTAAAAAACTCTTATGGAAATATAAATATTATTTATTTTCCCCTACATAAACCTTTCTTCTAAATTACTGAACAAATGACATATTTGAATTAAGCACATAAAAAATGATATCCATCTTTCTGTTTCAGTCTTTACTATCAGCACTAAAATTTTCTCTAGTATCCCAGATATACTCTAAGCAATAGGATGTGAATATTTGTGGAATATAAAAAAAGGTTAAACTTTGATTTGCAGAGAAACAGAGTTTAGATTAGTCAAGTAGAAAAAAAATCATTTAGAGTCTTTTTACAGAAGAGAAAAAAAAAAAAAAAAGAGAAAATCAAGACGCTTGAAAGGAAATCCTCCTGCCTTTTCCAGAAAAAAATAAATTCTCAAGATGATAATTTTGATAGAGCTAAAATAAATTTCCCTGATTCTACAGTTGACCAGTAAAGGTTTATATGATAAATTAACTCCTGATTTTACATGATTCTTTTTGAGGCACCTTCTTAGGATGGACAGACATTAATGCTTTTCTTCCCTTCTTGGAAGCCAACCTGATGGAACATGATTTACACTTTGAAGATGACCAGTCAGGCATAGACTCATCCCAGTCAGAAACTGCCATTGATAATAGGGAAATCTCCACTTTTTACTTCTGGCTTCAATTTTTTTTCTTGTTTCTTTGGTGCCAGGAACTTCTTATTTGTTGTATAGATGCAAAATGCTCAAGAGACATATATAAAAAAAGCTAATACTCCCAGCATCTACTGAGCTGTTGTACAATCCTTCGAGGAACTCACAGATCAGATATAGACTCAAGGTAATGTTTGTTCATTTGGGAGAAAACAAGTTAAGAAGGACTCCATTTGCCACTGACCACATTATTTCTACAAAAATCATTCATTTGCTGCTGTTATTTCTGTCCATGGTTTAGAAGATGCTTTTCCACAGCCTAGATTTACAACCAGAAAAAAAAACGTTTTGCATAGTATGCTAAAAGAAAAAGAGAAACAACCAAACAAAAAAAGGCAAACAGAAGAATGTAGCCTCCTCAAAGCCAATGCCATGGACTCCATGTTATAAATACATCCTTCCTGAGCAAGGCAGTGGTTCCTAAGAAACATGCCTTTAGCAGTGATGCAGATGAAGGAACAGATGTGTCCATGGGAGGGCTGGCTGTTTTTTTTACCGTTGGTTTATGCTGAATTTCTGCTGGTATTTAAAGATTGGGCATGCATTTCAGAGCAATCATATAGCGTTTCCTGATACAAAGTGAATTTTCATGCCCCTTTTTGAAAGTTTTTATGACATTTTATTTTGAGGACCATGAAAGTAAGGACAATTCATAACCTAGCCATCTTGAACTATTCAGATTGTATACAGCCCAAGAACCAGCCCTGTTGTGAAATATAAAGTCTACCATGTACTGACTGTAGATTACAAGCCACAGAAGCCAAAGTACTAATACCACAAAGTTTGGCTCCACAAAAAGGGCAACAGGCAGTTTGATTTCATTTCAGTACTTTGAAAAAAATTTGCATATCATTTAAATTACAATTAAATACCACATATCCCAGCTGCTTTTGATGACAAATCAAAAGAATTTCCTTGTGTAGTATTTAAAGGTAATTGATTTTCAAGCTTCCTGCCATTATCAATGCTAGAGTCAAAGACTTGTGCTGTATAGTATGCAAAGAGGGTGCCTAAACTGTTCTGAAGTTCAGAAGCCAGCAGTATACTCTACTGCAGATCTGCTTTTCTGAAAGTTCAAAGGAAATCTTGTGATTGGCATTAATTTTCAGCGCTGCTGAACTACATCAGAATGATAATTGGAGATACAAGTGCTTGAAACAAATATTTTGTACCAATGAAGCTCTCATAAAAGACTTGAATTCATGACTTCCCTAATGAGCATGTGGCTATAAGAGGCTGTATAATGATAAAGAGCCTTATTAATGAAAAAAATGCTTATTTTACTGTGCATTTCAGTAACTACATGTCAGCAATATGAGGTTCAAGTTGGAAGTTAGGAGAAATTTCTTCTCAGAAAGAGTAGTTAGGCATTGGAATTGGTTGCCCAGGGAGGTGGTGGAGTCACCGTCCCTGGTGGTGTTTTAGGAAAGGTTGGACACGGTGCTTAGGGACATGGTTTAGTTGGCAATATTAGTTGTAGGGGATGGTTGGACAAAATGATCCAAACTTGATGATTCTGTATCTACCCTACCAAATACGAAGATTGTAATCCTGTAAAATCTGTATTTAGGAAAGCTCATAAATATGTGATTTGGGTTAAAAAACATAATAAACAAAAAACCTGAAGTATCATGGATATCTATTGGATTTAACTAGTTGTGTTTGTTCAGAAACATGCTTCAGTTTCATAGAACAGGAATAACTAAGCATGCATCTTGATGTTTCCTGATCAAGAATAGGAATGAATATGTAACGAGAAACTAGAAGAAAGAAGACTTATAAGATGTCATATATTTTTCCCTATTTCTTACATACTCAAATATTCAGACTTTTTGTTGTTGTTGCTTTTATCTTGAATATTTGCTTTTCCTCACACAGAACCTAGTAGTTAGTAGTGCTATTTAAACTTTTATGATTGATCAGGTTCATAGAGTCAAAGAATGGTTTGGGTTGTAAGGGCCATTTAAAGATCTCCTAGTCCAACTATGGACAAAGACATGTCTCACTAGACCAGGCTGCCCAAACTCCCATTCAACCTGGCCCTGAACACTACTGCAGGGATGGGGTATCCACAACTTCTCTAGGCAACCTGTTCCATTACCTCACTATTCTCATAGTGAATAAATTATTGCAACATTTCATTGAGAAACAGAAATGAGAAATGACCTCTCCTTTTTTTCTGTAAAATTTTAAAATAGTTCATTACACTTTAATCCCTAAAACAAACGTACCTTTAGAACCCTGTTAAATTCTACATGTAACAATACAAATGTCCAAGCAATGGCAAAGGCAATGAGAAAAGCGGGAAATAAACAAAACAATAGAAGATGGCAAGACTATAGAATTACTTTTTGACATTTACATAGAGAATTTCACCATTTCTCATAAACATATCTTGTTTAAAACCTGAATTAAAAGTATGTACAAAGGAAATCCACCTACATTAATTAGTATAACTATGCAATATTCCATAAACTTTGAGCTCATTGAAAAAAAAAAAAAAGTTATTTTCCAGATTATTCAAGCAACAAGTACAGCAATCAGCTGGAAAAATTAAATTAACTACTTATCGCTGTTGTACTCTTTGAAATTTAAGCAGCTAAAGAGACAAGATTTATCAGAATGAAAGACAGTTATTCTATGCCATGTTTTAATTAGTCATCTAGATTTCAGTAAAAACAGCAAGTAAGCACTGTAATCCTTTCCTTTCTAATAAATACCTAAATGACACAAAGAATTCTCGAGAGAGAAAAAAAATGTTTAGTTCAAGGATAACTTTATTTTAATAATTGTATTTATGTTGTATGTTTTTATACTTTTCTCAATCAAGTAACTGAGGGTGTTTGACTCAACCAAAAAAACCTCTGAAATATCAGTCTCTATAATGATAAAAATGTTATATACGTTATATATAGAAATGCTTAGTTCAAGCACTTGGATACATTTTGAGATATTCATAAGAATGCATTTAAAATACATTGTTGCTTTGAGTTTGGGATGAACTGTTATTTAACAGATTTTGTTTGTATGTTTTTTATTTGTTTTGATCTGTTTTTTAAATACCTTTCTATATATTTATCTCCACCTTTTCTTATTCTCCACACCATGTGGCTCCCTGGACTAGAAATCACATCTTTCCCCTTCTTGAAAAACATTCCTGGGGCAGACTATAATCTCCAGTTCTCTCTGCAAAGAATTCATACTTTCTAACTAAAGATTAGTGAACAAATTTAACCCACTGCTTATTATCAAAACCACCAGGTTGTTCCACTATTTACAGCAGTCCTTCTGTTGAATAGGTTGCCAATTCTCGTTAAAAAAAAAAAAAAAGAAAAAAGAAAAAAATTCTTACTTTAAATTATTAATGCTATAACTTAGTATCCGTGATGACCATGGAGGTCATAATGAACACTAACAGATGTTAGTAATGGGGGAAAACAATGACAAATTTGTCCAAAAAATGAAACAGAAAACACTTTCGACCTTTGCTTGACAAGATGTTTAGGAATGGATAGCAATGCAATGTCATTTTATATGCTTTGATCTCTATGTTGTATTTGAAGGGAGGTGAAATAAGTGGCGTATGTTTATTTTTTCTCTGTATTACTTCAGCCCATGTCGCCAAACCAGGAAAGCATCAAATCCAAGAAGCTGGAAATAGAATAACACAACTGTAGTTTGTACCTACAATGCCAAGTACAAAGATCCCCAGGACAGTAACAGAGTGAGAAACTTTACCTTACAGACTACTGGAAAACAGCTTCAAAGAGGAATAAAGCTTAAAACATCCTCTTATCCATCACCTTTATCAACAGTTCTCTTCCTACCTAGTTTGTTAGCTCTTGAATTATGAGAGCTGGGCAATATTCACCCAAATGATTCAATGAGATAGGTAACTGAAAACATAAGGTGATTAGCTTAAGCCAAGCACTTAAGCTTTTAGATGGCCATATTTGGGGAGCTGAATCACCCCCTGCTGTCAGACTTCTTTCAAATGATTTCCAGTAGTGTAACTCCAAGCTCTCATTAAGCCTTCCTGAATACTTTTTTAAATGACATAATTTTCAAATTTATTTCTCATCTTCATTTCACTCCCTCCCTGTCCAGTGCTTGGGACAAAATGGAGAATGGCAAAACTAAGGAAGTGAGCTTGCACTCCAGATAGTACATGTAGGACCAGCACCTCTCAAAGAATTTGACTCCTTGCTGCTAAGTGCTAGTATGGTGCCTACTACCATGATTTGGAGTGAAAGCCCTCACGAGCAGCAGGTCCATATTTCTCCTGCAAGCAGGCAGGAAAATGTTTGGAATGGCAGACACCATAACACCATTAGCATAACCCCAAAGCACCATAAAATCATTAGCACAACCCCAAAATCATAGTTTTGAGAAGACAATATCCACTGTGCTTGCGTTCGCATTAAATAGGAAGAGAGTGTTGAAAATGAGGAGCCATTTTTTTCCCCCCTCATGATCCAAAAAGTATTTATAGCTATAAAATATAAAAGGTTAAGATAATAATAAAAGCACTTGATACATTTTCTGCTATTAAGCTTTTCAGTAAAATCTTTTAAGTTAGACCACCTAACTGGGATTGGACTAGATTATCTTTCCCTGGAAGTCCCTTCCAATCCCTTACATTCTGTGATTCTGTAATAAACTGTAAACTGATATAAAATTTATTTTACTTGTACATTCTTTGTTAAGAATAACAATGTGAATCCATGGTCCTCCAAATCTTACTTTGCTCTATTGCAAAGTTTCTACGTTGATGTCAGTTCCCAAGCAACAGGAAAATAGATCTTTTGCTACAGACTATTAAACTTCAAAAAGAACCGTATAGCCTTTAAACTCATATATATAGTCACTGTTTTTAAATATTTTATAACAGCTACCAACAAGTTACAAGATGTTAATCACCCAGAACATTAAGTTTGTGTTCATGATTCTAGTAACTTTTTCTTGTGATTTTTTTTTATTCTTTTTGTTTTTCCTTTTTATTTCCATTTATAAATCATTAACTTTTACAAAGGAAGAGTTACAGTTACTTTCAAAAATCTGTTCTCACTCTGTTAGATGGTTTTATTTTTATTCTGAATGGTCACTAAAGATTTTCTTTCAAAATCATCAGTTTGGAACACCTGTAGCAGAAATATTGCAGAACTAAAGCTAAGGTTGATTTGAAACTGTATAAAAATGATAAAACTGTTTCTATGTACAGTAGATAATTATATGCTTTTTTAGGACACCCACTAAAAAAGATCAAGGCAAAATCAGTCACCTCGAAAAGACTACATTTTAGAGGCGCATGGACGAAGACATAAAGGTATGATTACATAAATCTCTTCCCTTGTATATGTCCTGACATTGCTTGTAGGTGATTGTATTTGCCTCAACACTCATTTTGTACGTGAAGTTACTATTATTGGTGCCAACAGCATTACTTACTACTTACAGAGTCACTAATTTCATCATTTTATTAGCAGCTCAGACTCCCTCACAATGTCCTTCTGCTCTATAGCTGGTACTTACATTTACTGTCTCAAACAACTTTTTATGATCACCAACTTTATCATCCTACTCCTTAATCTATTCATGTTGTTTATTCATATCCTGAACAGCATGTGTCTCAGTATGGACTCCGATCTTTGATACATTTGGTACACTTGGCAGGAGTCAACCTTTTTTTCCTTTTTTTTTTTTGTGGGGGGGGTTGGTGCAAGCCATGCCTCACAAACTTCATGGAGGCAGATGGATCAGTGACCTCAGTTCCACAAGACTTTGGGCAATCTCTTCCCAAAGACTTAAGTAAACACCCTTACCATCATAGAAAATGTGTTTGCATGAATAAATATTATGTTAAAAGAAAGAAAACTGTGTGTAAAATATTTACTTTCTGTAGTGTAGGAAGTTTTTTCTTTTTCTCCTTTGTACAAAGAGTTGAAAGCAGTATAGAGAATAGAACAATTGTTTTAGATGATAGTTCTGTGGCTGAGGAACAAAGCAAGAAAACAAGCAAAGTTGATTTTATCTGTTTGCTGCAGTTCACGTACAATCTCCTCACTTTCCATTTGCTTTTTCATATGAGCTGTTCAATAGATAAGGCGTTGATTGCCGTGACAGAGAGCAGTGGAAATTTGTAACACAGACGTACAACTCTTTCTGCTGAAATTCACTAGTAAATATTAAAACTCCTTTTTAACAAGGATACTTTGAAAAGTGCAAGTTAATACAATGATTTCAGAAGTCAGGAATAATAATAATAATTATTATTATTTTTAAAAAAGGTTTTGCTACTGATCTGATTATTTCTCAGCTAAATTACTTGACAATTCTTGCTAGGACTACTGTTTGAGAAAATAAAGAGAAGTTTTAGAAAGCATCAAGCAACTATAATCACTGCTATGTTAATATGTGTCCCATATGTTATTTTTTCTAGATTAGAAACGCTATAAAAATGACATCTTTTTTATGCTTATTTTTTAAAACAAATTTAATTAGTTAATGGTAGCAGAGTTTAACTTTGCTATACTTGCCACAGTGTTGAACAAACATATAAAATGAATTTTATATAAAAATACCTCTCTGCAGCCATTTTAAAAGCATATATAAAGTAAACTGATTTCAGTGGGAATTACGTACTTAATCACCTTTGGGAAACCAGGCCTCAGTCCCTAATCAAGTTGCTTAAGTATGCTAAGCAAATTTATTATTATTGTTATTTTTTTGAAAATGCTGCCATTCTGGAGGTTTGCAGCATCAGTGGGTGTTTGAGTGTTCTACGTAATAACATAAATTTTCTTTGGAAAACAACAATGAAATTTGTAAAACATTTTCTGAGATTACTACTGACTTTTCGGGTAAACATCATGTAGCTATACAGGTTTAAACTAGCATGGAAACAATAAACAGTGGTGATTAATTTTTATTTATTTATTTATTTTTAAATCCTTCTAGACAAACCCTATATAGAGAGATCTGGATTATTTTTTCCAGACTGGCCTAATGTTTCAGTTTTCATTCCTTTCAGTTTTAATTCCTAAAATAGATTTAGCTAGTTATTTCATATATGAATATATTTATATTATTTTTGATGCTTTCTTAACACCAGAATTATATAACCTAGGCCTTGATTCTCAAAGTTCCCACTATAACGGGCTCATCATTTTCATCTTTTCAGGGTAATTACACTTAGTGTTAAGTCAAGATTTAAAATAAATATATATATATATATATAAAATTCTACAGAAACTACATTCTTATTTCAAAAAAATGTCTTGAACTATTGTAAAGTTGTTTAGAGGTGAATCATGATTCATTCTAAATTCTGCA
This sequence comes from Anser anser, assembly GCF_964211835.1. Taxonomy (NCBI): domain Eukaryota; kingdom Metazoa; phylum Chordata; class Aves; order Anseriformes; family Anatidae; genus Anser; species Anser anser. The sequence goes on along the minus strand of NC_139724.1, from coordinate 39,656,803 downwards.
TGAAGTTTACATGAAGACAACTACGAGAATTAGTTAAATATTAGATTATGTATATTCTGCTATAATCCATCTTTTTATTATTTAAACCTCTATATGAGAAATTTACATCTTAAAGGAAAGTAAGTCTTTAAAGTGTTAAACAGTATCATTAGGGTAAAGTTAAAGGGACGGTTGCGTTCAAAAGGAGAAGGAATTAGTTGGGTGGAATTTACAAGGGATGAAACTAATATTTTGAGGTGAGACTTACAAATATTGACCTTATGTGAGTATAAGAGATTTTCCTTTTTTTTTTTTTTTTTGATTGAAGTAATAATCGAAATAACTATGATCCTTATTTGGAAAAGTGAGGGAAACTGGAAAGAGGATATTTAGATGATGAATAGAGAAGATCATCTAGAGCTGCAGGTGCGTATAAAACAGGTGGAATATGACAGGAGATGGAAAAAGAAGGAAGTATTAGTCGCTTTGGGTTAGACATATGTGGGGAGAATGAAGTAGGGATGAACTGTTTATTATCTTCTAGATATAGGAAAAACATGAGCTTAGTTCTAAAGAGGAGAAACATTCATTGAAAAGAGGAAAGAAAAAAGGCTTTAGAAGGTTAGAACCAGCAACAGCAACAAAACAGTATTAAACAGAGACGAAAGAAAATCCCTATATATATTTTTTTTGTAATTGAAAACTGGAGGCACAGGCTGCAGATGAGGGATGAGGGGAACAGAAGATAAAAATAAACAACAAGCCAGTTGCCAGGGTGTTTTTCAGTTTAAATTACGCATAAACTTTAAGCTAAAATGAATTTTACATGCTGCATGGAACGCATTGATGCACACAGAGCCTTATCCAAAGACCACTCAAATCAATGGTAAAAACCTCCTGCGGTTATTTATAGGCTTAAATCACGCTTAGAAGTTTGCAGACCAAAAAGAAGAGCTGAAATTTGATCTATGAAGAACACATGCATTTTGGTAGGGCTTTGATTATGTCTTTGGTTAAGCAATCTCTCTACATGAGCTTTGAGTTTTACTGAATTGAGGTCCTGCAGGTGGGTTTGTGGGCATGCAACAACTTGAAGACTCTGAGCCCCTCACTCAGAGGTCAACAGGTATAATTGTAACACTGTTCTAGGCTTTTATGGCTCACACATTTGTGGTTATCACAAAATCCTTTGCAGATTTCAGGCAAATATTATTCTGTTGAATGAAAGCTTGAGCATATTCTCTATCACAATTGTAGCTATTCAATATCAATCTGGAAGCACTGTTTACATTTAAAATCGTGTCTTCATTCCCACCTTGTCTGTTTTTTGAATGGTTTACAATACAGCTATTTAAAATCGCATTAGAATGAAATTTGACTTACTTTCCTATTCTGTCTGTAGTTTGTTCTCATAAAATTTCGTTTAAACTTTTTCACTCACTTTCTAGATTTGCAAATAAAACAAATGTTTCAGGAAATGCTGGTGCTAGCTTTTCACTAAGAAGTACTTGCTTTTTAGCAAGTAAGAAAACTCTGCATGTATTACATAGCCAGCATAGACAAGAGATACCAATTTAATATTGTTTGAGAAATTTATAAATTTATTCTTTATAATACTATCACATAAGTTTTTTTTTTCTCCTGGTTGTCCTCAGCTTCTTTACGAGCAGACAACTTCACTTCATATGCTATTCACCTGGCTTTGCTTTGAAGCACTGGAATCTTCTTTAGTCCTCTAGTTTCAGACAGCCTTCCATGCTTCCATTGTTTTCTTATATGGGGAAAATACTGCAATATATTTTAAGTAAATACAAGCTTCTGGAATCTTTCACTCAGTATCCATCTTCCCTGTTTTGAAATGAATTAACAATATACCCCTATTTGGGGGTTTATTTCCCTTTACTGTTGTTTTGGCTGTAATTTTTGGTCTAAACTACACTCCTTATGTAGCGCTTCTATTCAGTTTTATCTTTTTACAGAATTACAAATGTCAAACAGTTTTTTTGGATTGAAGATATAACTTAATCACGTTGTGGGCAAGCTGCAGGAAAAAAACAAAACAAACAAACAAAAAATATTCAGCCCAGTAGTTGATTTTGAGGTAGCTCTTCACTTAAATACCTGTCTGCTTTGGGTGGGAGATTTTAGATGACACCTATGAATTTCCCCATTCTAAATACATACAGGTCTTATAAGCTTCTTATCCTCCTAATGTGTACCTTCACCAGTTCCAATTTTCATTTCCTTTTACACAAGCAATCACATACATTTAACTAGCTACCAGATTGAACAGACTAATGCTAATTTACTCTTTTTTTCCTTTCTAATAAGCATCAGCTTAAGACAAAAATGTACACAATGCAACAATTTGCATTTTAACATCAAGATGATCTTTGTTACTGTAATCCTCACTCAGGTGAAAGTGATAATCAAATAATGAAATATTTGCTAATGCTAAGTCATGCACGTCCTGGTCAGATAGCTATTTGCTCCTTAGGAACCAATTTTTACATTAACTCCGATCACTTTCTATTACCATTTGATAAAAGGTACACACACACATGCACACACCTGTGAATTTTTTATCATGGTCATCCTTAGCTTCTTTGAACATTCCTTCTCAGAAATGAATATTGTTTTCCCAACTTTTAAAAGTTTCTCATAAAGCCAGTGGGGCAGCTTAGGTGGAAAAATAAGAATACTTTTACATTGCCTTTATTTCCAAATTTGGAATATTGATTGACAAAAGGGATAAGCAGCAAATTCATACTACATGCCATCATTGGAGAAGTTGGTGATTTTTTTTGAATGTATAATTCTACATAGAGGCACACACATACAATACTGTTAGATGTCTATATATGTGTGTAGTGACAATACTTCTCCATATCGTCCAAAATACACAAGAAAGCTCCTATCAGTTTTAACACTGAAAAAAGGTCAAGGCAGGTTGTTTTATACCCTGTGCAGCTTCACTCTGCTCCTATTACCTCTTTCACTGGTACTTATAAACTGTATTCAATTTTCAAAGCACTAAAAACATTAAACTTTATAAACCATAAGCATTTAAGACTCTGTGAGACAGTACAGACTGTTATCATCATTTCACAAATGGGTAGGCAGAGAGGGTCAGACACCTACCCAAGGATAAAATGCATCATTACTGAAAGACGACTTAGAAGGTCACTCCTTGTTAACTAGTTGGAGGAAACCCAATTATTAGAGCTCCAGCCTATCAAGGACTAGCTCAGAAAATATCATAGGACAGCAGGCTAGGTCTGCCCTAACTTAAACCTTTGCAGCTTTAATGAGATTGTACAGGTGTACATCAGGGCAAAACTAGATCAAATACTTGCATCTAGATGTGTTACTTAAAACTAAGGAATAATAAATGACAAAAAGGAAATGGAATTCTGTAGTTTTTACTGATCAGAGAAAAATATATGCTATACTAGAAAAAAATAAGGTTTGAGACAGTGTTAGGAAGTGTAATAGAAGGCTAATTTTATTCTCAGTATACACTTTTTTCTATAACACATCAGGTTTGTATTAAATGCAAATTAAATACAAATGGTTTGTATAGTACCAGATTTTCTATGAATTGTTTGAAAAAAATGTAGAGAATGGAGAGCATCCCAGAACAAGAAATACCAAACACTTTTTTCCTCCTCATTGCTAATTTTTTACTTTTCTTGGACTTCTTTTTCTGAAGAAGCATATTGGAATCATCTCCAACTCAAAATATTTCAGGCCAGGAAACTTCAGTTTTACAAATCTGTAAAAGCATGCTAAAGAAGTTAACATCTGAGAAATCTGAGTTACAGATAATAAAGTGAGGGATACGTATTGCAGATGCAAGGAACTTTTTGCTATCCTTCCTCACATACAAAAATAACTTTGAGGAAATTAGTTGTCATAAAAAAAAAGTTATCAATAAAACTGGTGGGTACCAAGTAGTTTCACAGTGTGACAAGACCTCTTCAAAGGTTTCCTACTATTTGTCTTTTTCAACATGTGATTTTAAATAACATTTAAAAAAATAAAAAAGACATTTCAGGAAAAATTAGATTTTGCTAAAGCGTATGTTTTCTGAAGCCTGATTTTTTCCTACACTGATCAATAAGACTGGGGGAAGATGAGATTCATCTACCAGATCTAGTTTTACCCTGTGTAATACAACTGTGCCCCTTAACTTGGAAGCGTTTAGTTTTGTCTTTTGCTACTTGCCAAATTTATTAAATACAGAAATCCCAAAAACTTAATTTTTGGGGGGGAACTGACACAGTATTTACAACGAAGCACTGAAGCCATTACAGAAAAATTAGATTAGGAAAAAATGTTGATAATGAGAAAATATTTGTGGAAAAGTACATTACATTATAAGAAGAGATCTCAAAGCAAAAGCATTACTTAACCTTTCGTGCTTGTAGATGATGAAACAGTCTTGTTAAAAGGGACAGAGTACAATTATGAATACATCTTCCATACTCAGCCAGAATCAACCACTGCTTCCATACATGTCACTAATAAGAATTTCATAGACAAGGACTGGTCTCTTTTCAGCGTCCTGGAGTTTGCTGTGGTACTTTGCACTACACCAATAGGAGCCAAGATAAATTAGGTTTATATAGGGCTTAATTCAAATGCAACTTCACATACTTTTGTAAAAGAGAGGAGTTGGTTTATTCTTGGAGTTTTACAGAACAAACAGCAACATACACACGTTTGGAGGGCACAATTATAATTGCGCTTAATGAAAAGTCAACCTTATTTTTAAAGAAAAACAGCTTATAAACTCTCAAATGCAATTTTGGCATCCAAATTTACTTGTGGGTACAAATTACTCATGCTATGGTGCTCCATTTTATGCCTATCTTCTAGGCAGATAGGTGCATAAATAAATACTAGGCATTATGTGCCTGTATTCAGAGTGGGTGTAGATGAAGGTCGTCATAAACTGCTAGTAAAAAACAAACAGCAAGAAAAAAACAACAAAAAAAATCACAAAAAGTCTACTCAACTACTTTACAGAATGAGCAGTAATTATTAGCCTCCAAAGCTATAATATAGCTACTGATTTTCATTTCATTATTGTTATCAACAATAGCTCATGCTAAGTATAACCTTTTTCTTTTTTCTTCTTTATTGTGTTATATGTAGAACATCGCGTTTGAGCACAAGCATATTAAACTTAATAATAAATATACATACCAATTCTGATTTCAGCTGAGGTCATTAACAATCAGTCATAGAAAGAGTAGTTTTTAGCCTTTTTTCTTCTTGCATTACATGTAGTAACTTTGAATAAATCTGTTAGTCTTCAAAATAAACTCATGTATTAGAAAGGAAACATTGAGGCATACATCCTAGAAGAAATGAAATGTGTTCTGATGCAGTTAGCATTCACTAGCAAGATTTTTCTGTGGGTACCAGTTTTGACACTGGAAATCCAGAAGAAGTAAATTAAAACCAAGAAACTAGGGTAGAATACAATTTATAGAAAGTTGTCAGAAGATAAAAACAAGATAGCAACAATGACCAAAAAAGGCTAAAAAAAAAAACAACAAAATCTACAAAGCCCACAAACCAAAAGAAACCCACTAATTCTACATATTCTTTGGGAAATACAGAATTTACAAAGCTATTGCTTTTGTTGGCAGCGTCTCGTAACACAAGAAAGAAAGAACATTTAAGAAACAACTAAGTAAAATAAAAATAGAGCAAAACGATGTGGTAGCTTGTCACCTTTCATCTAAGGACTGAGACATATTAGCCAGATGTTGCTCAAGTCAGCATTCCAGAGCAGAAATTTAGAACTTTAAGACCTTGCAACTCAAATTATTCTGTTTGGCTCTCTAATGTAGTCCTGCTTGCAGATTTGCCAGAACCTCACATCTTACAAGGATAATTGTATTGTCTTGGGGACTTTTTTTTTTTTTTTGCTGTTGTTGTTTTGAGTGAGTATAGTGTTTTAAATGTGAGATTGTAAACTACATTCTCTACCAAATAAGAACATAACCTGAGGGTGAATACACACCCATGCAACAGTTTACAGAAGTCCCTTTACCTCCATGAGATAATACTCAACCCTGAGTGCCACGACAGAGAGCAAGCTTGTGACATGCACTAAGACTACCTCAGGCAAAGCACTTTTGGAACATACTTGTACGTCTTTTTTAGGGAGGAGTGTGGTGGAATGTGTTTTAGCTGCTGTTGGCCATCCTGTGGGAATGGAGAAGCTCAGCTACCTAAAGATTGGTTAACCCCAGCGCATACGCAAGGCAAGAGCTCATAATAAACTCAACTTTCTCAGAAAAAAAAAAAAGAGGGATGAATCCATAAACTCAAGGTCAATTCCCTCAATCCAAGGGGCATGGGAAATTTGCCTTTAATCCTCATCTTTTCTTATTCTAGTACAGGACTCAAAGCAAAGTGCTTGGCTTCCTACCTTGCCTCCCACCTACCCACACTGTTGCCCATTTGAAGGTCATCAGTAACTCCACACTGGGGATCCAGGAAAAGGAATTCTCTTCCTCAAGGAAAAAAAAAAAAAAACAACAACAAAAAAAAACACTGAACTCCCAGATCTGCAGTTCACAACAGTGAAGAGCAAGGGAGGCCTAAACACACCAGAGGATAAGATTACACATTTTCCAGAGTAAAATAGGAAAAGATGGGGCTCAGATAGATGATACCTACCTCTAATTTCTTCTACTGGTTGTTCTACTCAGCAGATTCTTCCCCCTCCCCCCCCCCCCCCCCCGCCCCACCTCTCCCCATCCTTCCTCCTTTCTAGCAATCTGAACTATTTTTCCCCTACTACATCCCTCTTAATCCTCCTTCAATCCTTCCAAATATTTTCACAGGTAAACACACTATTTGCTTTTCTCGTTAAAACAGAGTGCCTTCTGAGTTTTACAGCGTGCTTAAATCATGCTTTCCTGTACTGCAGACCTGAGCCTCAGACAGATGCTTGTTATCCTTTTTTTTCCTTCTAGGATTCCTGTCAGTATCTGGATGTGATTTGATGCTGTCTGGTAGGGAGACACAAAAGGATGAGGCTCACCAGCTGTTGCACATCCCTTTGAGTCACCCGCTCCACATGAAAACCAGCAGGCTACAAAGTTCCTTGGCTACCCTGTTTGCCCATATGTTTTTAGGCTAGGTTCACACCTATTGAGACTGCTCATCTTTTTTTAGAAAGCTGTTTTCAGTGTTGTTTCCCCCAGAGGTAGTAGGTATCATGCAGTAAATTACTACACTTCCATACATGAGACCATCTGGGACATTCTCAGACTTTTGGCCACGCTAAACCAACTACCACTTCTAGTCTGCTGCAAGATTTCACCCACACAGACCACAAAGCAAGTTATGCCCTGCTCTCAAGGTGTGGCTACATGGGCATACTTTCTGGAAGCCACAGGAAAATTAAACAGTGGGTGGAGTGGTGTTATTACTTTATGAGGAACTTCTTGCTCATTTAATCAAAATACTGGAAAAAAAGTCTATCCAGCTCTCCTGCGGGAGCTCCATATTTCAGAGCAATTCAAATAGATGACTTAAAATATATATGTATATATCTGTATTCTGTTGTAATGAGTCCTAACAGATATGTCTAGCCTGGAGTTTTACCCTGGCTTCCATGTATTTTTTTTTCCCCTTTTTTGGTGGCGTGTTGCAAGGCAGAGGAAGTGGAGAGAGAGAAGGAAAAAAAATCTAGCTTGGAAAAAAGTAACTGATTTAAAAACAGATGAGATAAAATGTTTTTCCCATCAGAAATGAGTGTTGCTAAGTGTTGTTGTTGTAGTGCTATAATCATGATAATGAAATTCATGCAATTTCTTCTCACTGTTATAGCTTTTCATTTTGAACTGATACTGTACCCCACTCAGCCCTCTCAGTGGCAGAGAGAGTATCAGTTTATGGACAAGTAGCAGCTTCATTTAGGTATATAGAAGTTATGTTATTTTCCTTTTCCAGAGGAATACAGGATAAATAATTTACCAAAAACCCCCTACCTTGCTTGTTTAACATTTATGCAATTACTCAAAGCCTATGTTGAATGCTTTCATAACTATGAAAATACAAGAAAGTGGTAAAGGAGTCAGCTACAATGACCATATAGAGTAAAAGCTTTATGACATGAGTTTTATTGCAGTGACGCAACAGAGGCAGAAACCTGTGCCATTTCTCTGAAATCTACACCTACTTCTTTCATTCTTTCAAGCTGGTAAGACTAATTCTTTTTTATGAGCAGTAAGTAGTACTTCAAGACATGTCTCTTTCCATAGCTGTCTCTGTTCATAGCCGTCTTACAGATATCACAAGGGAAAGGGAAAAAACTATGTATGTTACCTTTTTGCTTAGCATTTCTAACTATCAGTGTTTTGAAGAAAGCATTTTAATTTCTTTTAAAATCTTAGAACCATTTTTATTCAAGTTGCAGAAACTCCTATAGGTATTTAAATGTAATTTTTTTAAGCCTACATTGAGAAATGAAAGGAATTCAGTGTCCTTTGCAGTTGTTTGATTATATTCAACTCCCCCTCTCTCAAGCTAGAGATTTATTTTTTTTCTCTACCTCAATTCTACATATTCATGGGTGAACTCTTGGTCTCAATGTGACATATCTACACAAGTTTAAATCAGATATCTAAGGTTTCCACCCATAGACAATGAATCCCCACATTCTTGGCATTGAAAAGATAATGATCCTTCTTAAAAAAAGACACACACCTGCAACAAGAAACACCCAAACCAAAAACTGCAATATCACCATCAATTCTTTACTAAGGGATAGTCTTCTTAGCGTTTATGTCTATGATGAAGCAACCTAAATGCCTCCAAGCCAACTTTGGAATTATAAACCCATTAAAAAAAAAAAAAGGTTTTGATATGTCTTTTTTGTTACCTTGTGGGTCATCAGGGCAGACTAGCATAACCAAATTCAACCAAAGCAATATTCTGTTAATGTTTTACACTGGCACATAGAAAATTTTGTCAAAATGATGCTAATCCACATGCTGTAGTTATGATGGTGCCACTATCGTGGATGTAGCCCAACACTCTGTGTTCTGGAATTAGAACACACTATAGTTGGACACATTGCCTGTTTAAGTTTGTTTTTTATTTAGAGCAAGGAAGCAATCATCTGATTTTTCAAAATTATTCCATGCCAAAGAAATTGCTGTGATGGTTGGCATCATTGTCAGGCTGGACTGAATTATTTTTCATTTCCATAAATTAGAGGACTGGAGGTACTCAGTGTACTCATCTAATTCATCTTCTTGCATAACACAGGTCATATGACTTTTCTGATTTGATTCGATTTGAATCAGACTACCTCATTTAGAAAAAGCATCTGAACTTGATTTAAAAATTACCAGTGATGGCCAATCAACCAAAACACTTGGTTAGCTTGCCAGTTGAATAACCTCATTTTAATTTTATTTTGCTTTTAGGAACATCTAATATCTGATTTGAACATACTTGTCATCTGCTTTCAATCTTATTATATTTCTGTCTGTCCAACTGAAGGCAAAATTATCAAAGTTTCCCCATGCAAAGTACAGACCAAAAGAGACTGAACAACTTTAAAAAAAACACAAATTTTTAGATAAAGCAACATTTTATGTTAGAACAAAACATGTCTTCATCTTAGTTGTGCTGGTTTCCACACCACTAGCAATGATACAATTTGCTCTTGTTTAAATAATAAGATACCACAGACAACCATTACCACTAAAGCTTCCCAAGACTCCAAAGGATTAAAAAAAAAAAATAATCACAAATTCAAATGCTTCTTACAGGCTTTTCATAATGCAATAAAAATAGCTTGCTGTAAATACAGGATATGACTATCAATACAGTAACTTTGGAATCAGTTACTGTTTCACTAAACAGAACTGAAATAATGAAGGTTAATATTTTAAGCAAGCTTGATTGCATTCAGTTTAATATATACATTTACAATTGCAAGTCCATAAGAATAATTTATAATAATTTATGCAAAATCTTAAAGCCATCAGACATAAGGACGTATTAATTTTTTCACACCCTCACCATTGCCTGAATCGCACCAAGTAAATGCAATTTCTGTATTGCAGTGTTCATTCAGCATTCATCACTTTAGATTACTTGTAAGAAATATTATTTAGGTAGTAAAGCATTTTCCTTGATGCAGAAAATAGTTTACGATGATTACTAATTGAATGATTACTAGTTGAAAAAGTGCACTATACCTTTTAACTCTTTGCCTTTGAAAGCCCATCCTAGGTTAGATAGAAGTAATTTCCAAGATAGTTCAGTGGTAACAAGATATCTCAACGGCATCTTAATACAATGTTGATATTTATTTTATTGGACTTCTCACTGTTCTGAAAAACCATGTAGTGACAGTAACTGGAATGATCAGTCCATTCTGTAGGGATGGGTGTTCCTAGAAACATATGTAACCAGAGGACCAAAATATGAGGTTGCAAGAAAAAATAAAATGCTCCACTGAAAATTATGTTGTCAAGAACCCAAGCCCCTGTTTAAGGGGAGGAAAAACAAAAACACTTGTCTCCCTGGGACTTTCCACATGTTAGGGCTGAAGAACCTCAAAAAATGATTGCAGAGTGCTTATGGACATTCAGACACTTGAGTAGTAGTCCTGATTAACAAGTCTCAAATCCTTTAGGTGAATTTTTGAGCTTAGTGTGGTAGTACTGCTAACAGAACTTGTATAGATCTAGAGGAATGTGAAATGTTCTTCCAACTCTTTTACCTGACTACAGCTTAAAGAAGATTCTTAGTGATCCCAGGACCTTCCCAAATTTGCTGTTGCTCTTTGGGCTGCAGCATCCCAAGTCTGTTGTTTCTGAGATAAATATGCTCACCTGTGGCACTCGGCAGTGCCATTTTGTGATGTAATGGCTTTGTGAATAGTAAAACTGAGCACAAAACTCCCTGTAAGCATGAAGGCTTTCAAGATTAAATACAGTTTTTCCTATAATAAAGTTAGATTGACTGAGATTTTGCAGTGATATTTGACCTGAAATCTTTCATTAGCACAAGGTGAGGATTAATGCACTCTTTTAGATTCTGTTAGTAAATGGAGATTTCAATCTCTTTTCTTGCATCAAAAAAAAAACAAAGCATAGACTAAAGAAATTGGAAAAGTTTTATTTATTTTTTTTCCTTTGGAAATAAAGTTTTAAGGACAAGATAGTCTGTATAGTTAAATAAATAGTTAAATAATAACAAGAAATAAATTGCTGCAGGTAGTTCAGATTTTTAACAGTGAAATCATTACTTTTGCTCAAAGGTATTTAAAAGTAGTGAGTGGAAATTAATCCATCATCTATTATAGAGTAGAAATGAAAGCATTCAAATGAGCACTAATTTTATTTTTTTATGCTGATTTGTATTTAAATTACATAATTCTTATTTACACTTATAATTGTGCTTGCATGTTTGAGAAGAGTGACAGTGTAAAGTTAACGGAGGATATATATTCTTATAGAAAATCTAGAAACTAGGCATTTAAACAGAAATTCCACCGGTTGTGAAGCAACTTTTAAAAAAGGCAGCAATAATTTATCAACATATGTATTTTCCCACACTCAATAAGCTAGAACCTCTGTAAAACAGCATCTTTAGGGAAAGAAGAGCTGTGCCTGGAAACGTGGATAATTAGAAGCCTGAAAAAAAACTGTAGTCTTTAGAACATTTTCAAGATTTCTTAGGTATTTGAATGCATTGGAACTGTCTTTATTTTGTTTTTAATTTTGAAAATAGCATGAACTACCAGACTCCTCTTTATCTTGTCTTATATTGCTATTCAGAGAAGTTGCTGTTACATAAGCACCAGATTCAACAAGTTTTCTTCCCACTTTGCCACTTTTCTTCCCGCAGTCTGGCAGTCTTTTACAGTCTACTTCTCCCTCCTAACCACCCCGTGTCCCCCCCTGCCCCGTCCCCCACCCGTCTGGGAGGTGAAGATGTCTTTTTATTTTCAAGAAAAGATTCTTTATAAATACTGCTGTGACAAATCCATTACACAGCACAGAAGCGACCAGCGTGGTGCCAAACTCTGGCTGAGAACTGAAGGTCCAAACTAGCGCTGTTCCAAAAGATCAATGGGACACACTTCTAAACAGCAAGAGTTTTAACTAGCTCTATACACCACTAAAGGAAAATAAGAGATCAAATAGTAGGTTCTAACACAGAAATAAATGTGTGTTTGTTTCTGCCCTTCTGGCCCACTCTTTAAATACAGCTTAGGAAAAAATACATTAAGGAACAACAAAGAAAACACAAGCAGCTGAGATCTGCATTCTTCAGATAAGCTGTACTCTAATTCACAGCAAACTTTAAACAGCATAGGTAATTAACGTTATGGAAAAAAATACCAGGGGACAGGGTAGATACTCTCCCACTTGTTTCTAAAAAGTCTGGATTTCTTTATTAAATACGTTTATTTAAAATTGGCAGTTTTGGCACAAAATGAGAAAAATTGGGGAATTAGAGGCTAATATTGTATTGAGGAGAAATGAGTCTATTCTCAACATTAAGATCTTAATGCTCTGGTCAGGATATGTATATATACACTTTTAATAACTAATACAGTTAATTTGAGGAAATGCTATTTATTCCCAAGAGATAAAACTTCAAGTTTAGGCATTGATTAGATACTGCTCCAGAAGAGCTTTCAGATATCAATCTTATTCTTTTCACATCGTTAGCATACAATAATATATTGACTGGATTGTACTAGGCAAAATTTATTTTGTTGTCGGCAATATGTTTCTCAGATATCTCCTGCTGACTGTAAAATGAGATATCTATTTAAATCTCCCATATATATTACTGAAAGAAAACTTTGATGTCTTAAATATCTGAAAATCTTAACATCTGCTGTTTACTTGCATGAATCTTGCATTAGGGAAGAAAAAATTCACTTCAGAAACCAATAAGGCTCTAGCAGTTTTACCATCTTTTTAGTGTAAAGAAATAGCAAGCTTTGAAGTAAAGTAGAGCTGTGACTCTACATACTGTATACTTTTTGGATGTGCGTGTGTTTCCCCCCCAGCCCAGGTTAATCAGATTCTATTTCATGAAGAAACGCTGACAGAAAAGGTCTAATATTTCTCAAAACTTAATGCAGATGGAATAATATACTCTGTGATTACTGACGTTTTTGTGAAAACTTTTAAAAAAAATGTTCCGTATTCAATACTTTAAATACCTAAACTGTCGGAGAAAAAAAATACTTTAGAGATCTGCCTTTTCCTGTTACTAGAAAAATAAGTTCCTAACTTGCATTTCTCAATAATTTCCTCATGTTTGAAATGGAACAAAAACGGAAAACTCTCAGGTATATATTAATCATACTGAGATACAAATTTATCAGCAGAAACATTCATGAAGTGTTTTAGTTACAAAACAAGTTGTGCAGTAAGAAGAGAATGTAGAATATCAGAAGGGTATCACTGAAAGATCCACAATTGAAAATAGTGAGTTTATAGCCTAATTTATACTTTAAAAACCCTCATGCCTTTATTTAATAAAAAAGAGAAAATGAGTTATTATTCCTCTTTGCCCTTCTAGTGAACCTGAGAAATGTGACAACACACTATCAAAGCACGAATAAAAGGTTTGGTGTCCCCCACCTCAAGCAGTAGAACCTTTCCTGGGAAGAACTTAGGTCCCAGAGCCTTAGCAGTGGCAGCAGCACTGCCCTCACTTAGCAATCTTTTCAATGCAACCATATACGTGTTCAGAGAAGCTAAGACAAACCTCTAAGTACAGCTGGAACATTTCTCTTAAATAGGGTGATTCATAAAAAAAGAGCTTGCTTTCTATACAGTCTTAGAACATCTTTCTTACTGCCCATCAGAAAGCTTTATTTTTGACTGTGAGAAACACCAAAGAATACTTGAATACTTTTCCTTCTTAATCTCTTAGAGAGAAAAATCTTTTCTTCTCTTTGGTGTCACATATCATCATCAGCTTCAGCTAGAATCTTAAAGACACATAAATCAATAAGCTGTCACTTCTCAAAACATTTGTAAGTAGCACAATACAATTTCCATGTCTGACAACATAATGAAACACTTCTGTATAGAACCTGCTAGAAATGTTATTTGTTGGACTCAAGTGACCAGCAGCGGAAATTCAAGACCTAAGAAGCTTGTCATGGATCTCCACTATCTTCTGCGGCTACCTCTGGCCTAGGAGAGGATGAGGTAAATGGTATTCTATAAACAAGGATTGAACATGGTTTACTAGAGGCTCAAATATCAGTTGATTAACAGTTTTACTGAAAAAGTGACCATCAAAAATAGATCAGGTTAAAGCGTGGCCACTGTCATAGAAACATTTAGAAAGAGTTCCTTCTACAAAGAGCCCTTTGCATGTATGAAGAGAGAAGCCAGACCCTGAACACAGCTGCGCCGCTCATTCCCATGATTAGATATGCCAGACCAGTCTGCAGACCTGCCCCAAAGCCTGTCTGATAGAAAAGCCATGGTGCTACAGAATGGGCAGAAGTGTATTCAGGCCAGGACACTTTGAGCTGGGGGTAGTAATAAGCTGGTACAATGATCTGCAAAACATTTTCCCAGTTGCAGTACCTGATAGGTGAATGGGCTCTCACTGTCATCAGGGTGAGATCTCCTAAGAGACTGCCTGCAGGGAAGGGTTCATTCTTAATCCAAAATTTAGAATTCCTACCTTTTGTGGCCACAGGAGAGGGAAAGAGGGAACTGAAACAGGTTCCTTATCCTATTTCACCAGGGCAAACTGTGCTAGCAGGCAGATGTGGCCTGTCCCTAAAGAGCTGGCAGGGTTGCTTTCAAGGTAGCGCTCCCAAATGCAAAACATAGAGTACATGCAGCTGCAAAGCCATCTGTTTTGAAGACGAAAAAATGTAACCAGAAAAATCTTAAAAGGGACCTTCTATATAGCAATGGCAATGATAATAAACACCTGTCTCAGATCAAGTATTCTGATCACCAGAAAAGAATATTAATATGAAAGTGAATATGAAAAGGTTTGCTAAAGCTAAATCAGGTAGGAGCAATGATAGAAAATAAGATGCATATCTACTATACAGTGAATGCAATAGACATCTAAAGGATAAAAGTACCAAAAAGAGTGATTTATTACATAGTCAACTAAATTTAAATTTGCATTAATGTCAAATGCTTTTATGACTCTTCATAGGCAGTGAAAACTGTAATGAATGCCCCAAGAGACAAAGAGCTAGAGTTAATTTATATATGAACTATTCAGATATCCTTACCCGAACTGACACAAAATTGGTGAGCTAAAGAAAAAACACTTTGTGAGGTCAGTCAGAAATAACACAGATGAATCAGTAGCATGAGAGCTGTCTCAAGACCAAAAGAACAGAAAGAATTCAAAGAACAATAAGGAAACATCTGACCTGATAAGAAGTATTGAATTACAATAGCTTATGAATTTATTTCTAAATACAAACCCTTTTTCTTGATTTTAGAGACAATAGAGGAATACGCTGTAAAAAATAAGTTTTCTAAATAGCAGATTACAATACTATGATTGGTACCATTATTTAATTCTAATTAATTCATATCCAGCTATCCCAAACTGATGCACTTTAGACCCACCAGAAAGAAAGTTACAATTTTTCTTGTCAATTCAAATTAAGGAAATACAAGAGCAATCCTAGCTCGTTACCTGATGTAATAGCCAGCTACACTCTGGAGGTGGACAACTACTTTGCGTCTTGATGTTTTATCCCCAGGACCCTTATCCAGGCAACTGTCAGTGGCTTTAATATCCCTGCCTTTTTCATCACACATCTGTGACAGAAACCTCCCCTGCAGGTCAGTTTTGGGGGCTTGACAGTTACTCTGGAATTATAAAATAATACAGCAGTAATAAAATGCAATAGAGAGCTGATGAGCCTCAGACATTAGAGCTTGTATTCAAAAATTATAAGAAAAAAAATGTATACCAAAACAAAAATCTAACCACCTTCATTAATAAGGAAGACTCCCTTCTACACACATACACAAGTCTAGGTTGTATAACCAATTCAAAGATCAATTTTCCTTATTAAACATCCTGGCAACCTCCAGCTTTATTAATAATTACTTCATTAAGACTTCAGTAATTATCTCTGCTTATGTGCAATAAAAGTGCCCTATGATTTGCGTAACTCTACCTCTTCACAACTTTATTGAAATTAAGAGGGAAAACTTATTACATTATAAACATAATATTAACTTAAGATGCACAAGTCCAATAAGATAGCTGGAAAACCTGAAGTTCCCTTAGATGTTATGGGCTATCAAGACAAGTATTTCAAGTAACTTTTAAAACTTTCATCTTCAATAAATAAACCACTCATACAACAAAAACACAAACAGAAGCAGTCCTAGCAGATACTCTTGTCAGTCATCTTTCAGCCTGGGAAGTGATACCAAAACCAGCACTGCTATAATTGCTCACAGACCATGTTGGTGCACCTGGCACTCATCATTGTGAGACTGTGTAACCCCTGATAATTGCTAAATCACCAAATACACTTATTCCTATCTCAGATAACCTCTGACTTCTGTAGATGCTGCTCCTTTCTGCTGTACAGCTGATCAGTACAGCTGATGCTCACAGCTTCTCTTATGCTACGTGGCAGGTAGGAAGGCAGACCTGCAGCTCTGCATGTTCTGGGTTTCTGCATCCAACTTTGTTAGTTGCAATCATCATTTCAATGAAAATCAGATTGTTAAAGCAGATGTCAGCTGAGACAACCATGTGAACAGGAATAATGAAACGCCTCAGATAATTTGTCTCTTGCAAGCTCCCTAGCTCCTCAAAGGCCATCACCACCACCAGACACTTTCTGTACCTGAAGCTCACCAATCTTTATTAAGATACAAAAAGAAATCCCAAATCTTGACAGAAAGCAATCTATGGGAAACATTAGGCTACTGTTAACTTAACTCTCTCCTCTTTGTTAGTACTAGTTCAAGTCCCCTTTCAAAGAAAAAAAAATGAAGACATACATCACACACTTACTTGACAATTAATATACTTTTCCAAACACTTCATGCAAAAATACAAGCTCTGCTAATCAAGGGACAAGAGACGAAGATATTGGTGCATCTGTTTAAGCACTGAGAGAGAATTCCTGTATTAAAGGTATTACTAACATTCCAGAGTCAGAGTCATTCAGCTAGAATAAAACTGGTCTATTTCCACCCTATATATTTTTTTGGTTCAAAATATTATTTAAGCTTGAGAGTTTGTTTTACTACCTACCAACTAGAGATGATTCT
This sequence comes from Anser anser, assembly GCF_964211835.1. Lineage (NCBI taxonomy): Eukaryota > Metazoa > Chordata > Aves > Anseriformes > Anatidae > Anser > Anser anser. The sequence goes on along the minus strand of NC_139724.1, from coordinate 39,639,515 downwards.
GCATAAATACTCTTTCAGAAACAGTGGTACCTTCCAAGAAGAAAACATTAATTAAACAAGATGAATTCCCATCTATTTTCTAGCCATTATCATATACAAGGAGTCAGTTTTTTTTTTTTTTTTAAAAAAAAAGCTTCATCTCCACTCAGAATCCACATTCTCTTCCCAATGAAAAAATGTATAATTGGTACAACCTAGCAAATACATAAAGAACAACGTTCAGAATGAACATTGTGAGCCACATCAAAGGTTGCAATGATGCAGCTCCTAGGGAGCTGAGAGCAGAAGCAGCCATGTCACATCTGGAGCCTTAGCCAGCCAGAGGCCATCAGAAACCACAAGTTGAGCATATGCAGTTTAGGTACAGTGGGCTAGCAACAGTTAGCATTTCAAGAACAGCCATTTAGGAAACGAGCAGTCATGGCCAAGATTATGTGATTAGCCCCAAATAATCTGTGTTTCAAATATGCTTTTCATATGATTTCTGATTATTTGACTCATTAAATCTACAGTCACTCTAAAGCTTTGGAAAGAAGTTAATTGCATGAACTACCCCATGCTATACTACATCCTCTCTTTGCTTTGTTTTACATGGTTATCCTAAAAAAAAAAAAAGACAGTAACACACAATTTATAGTTTGCATATTTTGCTGTATTCAACATAATGAGCACTTAGAGTATGTTTCTACACGTACAGTTTCTTTGTTAGCTTTGCTACCTACTGGCACTGAATTCAGTTATCAAGGCACAGTCAGCTCAGAAAGACCTATACACACAAGTGATTTCCACTTGTATGGTGTCACGTGTTCAGCCCTACTACATTTTACACTGAAGCACAACATGCTGAAGTCAGTAAAGATTGAGGTAGCAAAGGTAAAACCCGGTTGTGCTTTCATGGCCATGTTGTTGCCATGCTCTCACATTAGCAGTGGCTTTAAACCAACCTTCAGATTGTACTGTTATTTAACAACAAAACCACCCAAAATTTTATCCAAAGCTTTATTTTAAATTTATTCAGAACCTATACCAATCATTCAGTAAGCAACAACAAATTACCAAGATATTCTAAATACTTTCAAGCCATAAATGAAGGTATTTACATTTTCATACAAGCAATGACAGATTACAAGGATATGCTTAGCTGTATTTGCAGTTGTGAACATCTATTGTCTTACAACTGCCAAAATTAAGTAGACTTAGAATAGAATAAAATTCTGAAGTTAACTATTTCATTTTTCCCACTTCTCCCAAGGAGATATTATTGAGAATAACTGAATTAAACGGCACAGTGCTTTCTCTATTCCAAGAAACAAAAGGTTATTTTATTTGAATCAACTAGCAATAAATATTTCATGTGTGTAAAAAAATTAATAACACTTTCTGATGATCACAACTTTCTGAGGGTTATCTGTTATAGCCCTAAAAGAAATTTAAAACATTTTCATGCTTTGCCACAGACAGCACCTTCAGAAAAAAAAATTAGTAACAACTATGTGACTAGATATGTATATCCCTTTCTATTACCTAAGTTCACTCTGTAAATATATATTTTTTTTAAATCAGACTTGCTTTTCAGTTAGGGAAAAGATACCAAAAAAGCTCATGTTTTCCCTCCTGAAGTTGAAACTGATTCCTGACTGAGTTTACAGCAGAGTTATATAAACTCTTATGACAACACGAGTAAGGGATGGAGCACATGCGATGTAGCTGAACATAAATGACCTGTGGGAAAGTGGAAAAGACGCTGTGAGCCACTACTAGTGAGTGCTGAACTTTTTGTAACACATAGCCACAGACCCAGTTGGGAACCTGTGAGTGTCAGTGTTTAAAGCAGCTGATGACGCAAGCACAAAATAGATCAGTGTCAACAACTGTTGGAAAACCTTGAGTTTTGGGAACATATACAACTGGTTTGCTGCTTTTCTTCAAATGCACCAACCTGACCATGTAAATACCATGCCAAGCAGAGTACGCCCAGGGCAGGTGGCTTCAGTCAGGCTCTGACCAGACCACATGTTCACACATAGTCAGATAACAACCAGAGGGCAAAGAAGCCACAGATACAGTTACGGAGCTGTTTAAGCATCCCGCTTATGCAAGGATCACTAGAGACCTTAGAAAGTTGATATTCTGAATCCTTTCCATCTTCAAGGAACAATGTTCGTTCCTTCACTCAGTAGCTACTGCACAGCTTTGTAGCACATGAAGACTGCCCAGTTTTGGGTCTCTAATTTATACAACTGGCTTGTCATGAAAGGACAGAAAAGCCCCTGTACATAAAAGAGCGTTTGGGCCAAATAGAAGACAGTTAGGGAATCTTTACACTGTTGAAAAAGAAGACGATAGCAGCATTAATAAAGCATATATATATATATATATATATATAAAAAAAACCAACACACACACCTGTTTCTAACACGTGGAAGTTACAGAAAAGTTCTTATGGCTTGTGGTTACTATTTTCAAGGTTAAAAGAAATTCCAACAACTTTCAACTAATTTTTCAACATCTGTGTGTTGAAATCACTATTTGTATGTTTTAATCGCTATTAAAATTTTCATTAATGGAAAGTGTTATTTCTGAGAAAAAAATGATGAATGAGTAAATATTTTATGACACTGCCATCAAATCTGAAGCAGTCCCTCCTCTCCCCAGACAGTGCTCTATCTTTTGCCAATATTACATTTTCTATTTACTGTAGGTACGTATAAGTGCAATATTCTTTGTTTCAACTGAATATTTACAGGGTACAGTCCATGGAGGATTGTGTCAGAGCAGGCTCCTGTCAGGAGCTGAAAGAAAAAAAAGAAGGGAGCCCACGCTGGAGCAATCTCCCTGTCTTTATCTCATCCTGTGAGCTTTTTTTGTCTGATTTTCTTGCCCTGTCCTGTTAAGGATGGGGAGAGAGAGAGAACAGATCAGTGGGTGTCTAGCAACCAGCCACAGCTAACCCACCACAAATACATAATCTATAAATTGCTGCAGTCGAAAGCAGCTCTTGAGATCTAGAAATCCACTAATAGTTATTTAAAACAGCATAAAACAGCCCAGAGTTAGGTATAGTTATCATGACAAGGCCTTCACCATTTCATCTACTGTAATAAGTAATCTATTGTGGTTTCTGACTCTTCTCAACATCAAAAAGTATAAGGCAATTTCTAAAAATGGCTAGAGGAAGAATTAAATGTCTTTATTTTTCTTAATGTCAAAATGTGTAGTGTTACTTAGAACTATTAAAAATGTAAAAAAAATAATAATCCCTTGTTCTAGAAAGCATATTGTGTTTTGAGGCATTTCCCTCCTTCAAATATTAAACAATGTATTTCTCTCTCTCCTGCACACTCCTACAAAATTTACTTGTAGAAATCCTAGACAGAAAATGTTAAATGCACAGCCCACACTAGCTTTCAAAATTGCATCTATATTCAGCCATATTACCTAGATGGTTTCTTGGAGATAGGCAGGAGATGCATTCTCATTTTACTTTTTTAGCAGGCTACACAGATAGGACAGAGACTGAAAAAACATTGACATTTCAGTTGCCTACAGGGCTTATTTTGAAACTGCATTCATGGTAGAAATCAGTTTGAAAATTTTTTCTAAATGTTTTTCAGAGAATAACAAAATCATATCAGAGAGCAGCTCTTCCTTTACTCTAGCCTCATCTTTCTGTTTTTAACCAATTCTATTGAGGTCTATGAGAGACCTACTAAACTACCAAAGTCTGTTTCTCCCTTTCCTTTCTTCCCTGAGGATAAAAGCAAGCAATCAAAATCACAAAAAATACAAATTTAAAAAAAAAAGTATCTTTTTAAGCAGAAATAATAATAAGAGCCTTTTTGTAAAGAAAAAGGAAATATCTTCTCTATTGCTTCCTATTTGTTATAATTTATTTCATGAGATGTTGCATTTTCCAGTACTTCACTGAGAAAATTAAATTATCACTGGGACAAGTACGTAAGGAACTTATTGAAATGTGATAAACTACTTTTTCAATATCTGAGAAATTCAAGGACATGCATATCAGAAGAACAAGAAATCTTTCTATCCAGATTTATTTGTTTTAATATAAGCTGGTAAAATAAAACCAGCAATTTACTAGGTTCTATATTGTTATTAATAATATTTTAATGCTAGATTTCTTCTATTCTATATGAACATTTTTGAATTTTGTTAGCTGCACTGCAGTAGGAAGAAAATAGATTGAAAAGGAAATTCATTACTGAAGATTATAGCAAGATTTTTCAGTTTTCCTCATTCTCTCTTCTGGACTATATGCACGCATCAGTTATGAGTATTCTGCAAGGAAGGCGGGGTGGGAAAGAGAAATGTATTATAACATAAAGCAAGCTAACATATAATTAAATACAAAAGATTATTTAAGCCAACCACGTATCTTCCTGAAATAGAAATTCCAGTAAGCCTATCGTAAAGAAAAACAATTAACAGGATGAAAACTTACACATTTTCCTTAAGGATAGAAAGAAAAGAAGAAAATGAAAATAATTTGTACACAACTCCTTGTCTATCAGTTCAGTGGGTGCAATGGCACTGCACAGAAACTGAGGTATTGTGGGAGAATTCCTGCTTTGGGGAATTCACTTTCTTCTCATATAAAGCAACTTTGAGAAACTTTGGATGAGTAGCTATTTGTCTCATTATTTACTTAAAAGAATGTTAGTGAGAAATAAACACCTATTCTTTTCCTTCTCATTAGTGTTTCAAGAGAGAGTGTCAAAGAATAGGATGGTAGAACAAACAAATAAAATAGAATATCTTTAGGACAAGATACATTTTATACAGACGGTCCAAAGCTGCTGAAGTGTTCTCATAGGGCTAAGTTTTCATAAAATGTTTTCTTCATAATTAGTTCTACTAATTGCAGAAATTGCATTTTATTGAGGTAAGGAATTCTCAATATAAAGATGGTAATTTGTCTTTGTCCTTTAACCTATGAGGCCCGCTTGGTCTAAAAAAAAAAAAAAAACAGGGAAACTGAATGCTTCCCTGATTTATTAAATAAGTGCATATAAACTTGCGTTGCTATTGTTTATGGTACTGCCTTTTAGAAGTATTTTTTTTATTCCACCTTTCAGTGAAATATTTCAGGAGAGGCTTACAGGAACAAAACCACATCAGGCTTAGAGATCGATATAATTATACAGTATTGGATTCCACCATTCTATTTACATACTTGCCCATAAAAATGAAAGACTCATTGTAATTCCTTTCATCTAGAAGTACAGCTATAAGAACATACAATCTCTTTCTAATGGAAATCAGAATTGCAATTAGATCTAATAAAAAAAATGCATGAGTAGAACATTTGTTCTGCAAAAGATGCTGACGTAGTGAAGTCAAAAAAGTTCAAAAGGGCACGTCAATTCTGTTGATATTTTTAATGCAAAGCATAGGAAGACTAGTTGGCCTGCCTGCCCAGATTTTGTCCTGGCTGGTTGCCCTTAAGGGTCTCTGCTTTTGCATGAAGACAAACTTGCTAGAAACATAGTTTACCTTTGAACGATATACTCAGATCTCCAGTTCGTAGCTAGACAGTCCTCGGATCCAGTCAGTCAGATACATAAGAAAATGTATCTGATTTTATATCACTATATGTTATTTTAAAATACATGTATATATACACACGCTCTAGCTTCCAATAGAAGTTTTAACATGGAGAGTTAAAAGAAATAGAGTATTTGAGGGTGTTCCGTTTTTAAACGCAAAAAAGTGAAACAGCTTTTAAAGAAAATCTGATAGCCTGTATTTTAAGATAGAACTATAGAAAATTAGATCAAGGCATCTCCCTCTCTATTTCAGCTCAAAGCTGATTTTCTTAACCTGGAGTAACACTTGCACTCTCTGTCCCACAAGAATGTATTAACATGTGAATTACTACTTAAAAATGAAACACCCTTTTCACTGATCTTTCTCCTCTTTGTACTTTCAGGGTTAAATTTAGCATGATCAGAACACATCTACCAAATTAGGTTCAATAAAATATGATAGCTACAAGAAACCAAATTTTAAAAACAGACAATGCAAAAATAAATCAGACACTTACCTGGTGAGTACTTTAGGAACTCAGCAACTACTTGATTTTCTATAAAAGACAATAACAGCCATTTATGTTCTACAAATACCCTAAAAAAGTAGAGATCTAATGAGTGATGGTAAGACCTAAATGTTTATTGTAGACACCAGTTGTGGTCAGTGTGACTGCAACCCCAGTACCTTGCAAGAAAAAGCTACGCTCATTTAGGAAATGGAATTCTATATTCATCACCTGTTATTCCAAGTGATTAATTATAATTATAGGTAGACTCAACCTGTGATTAATTACATACAGCTATCTAAATAGAAATTGATATTTATTTTTTTTTAAATTGTAAAATCACTGTTAAATATAAAGCCCAAAAAAACTTACTAACAAAAGGTAAATATGTTAAAATGCATAGATTTACACCCTTCTGATACAGAGCTGTTTTAACTCCCAGGTAAATGATACGGCTCCTAGTCTAATAAAGAAACATCTTCATAACGCTACTTGCAATAGTGAGCAGACTACCATGTAAAAAAGGAAAGGAGCTTGGGTGTAAAGACTGAGCTTCTCTGGAACCAAGAGATTTCAAAGGGAAGACTGACTGTAAAAGCTAACACATCCTACAGTAAAGGCAACATGGTAAAAAGTAGGAAACTCTAATATACTAAATCAGTCTGAAGGTTCACTATTAAGGGTGCCTTTGAAATTTATCACTGACAAAGGCTTTCAAAAGAGATTTCTTTAATGAGTATCTCTGATGGAGCTGTTGGATTTGTGACAGGCTACATTGGCTGTGATGGTAACATTGGTAATAAGTAAAAAGACCAAACATTTCCTGAATCACTGCTTAACTGTTTTGTCATCTCTTGAGGAAAACTGTGATAAAAGTAAATAAAAACAACACCCCAAAATCTACAAGAAACTGTGTTATGTTTTACTATTTCATATCTGTCCTCTATTTCACCAAAACTAAAAAAAAAAAACACCAAATGCAGAGAAAAATACAATCAAATATAGTTCCTCCTCATTCCCCTCCCAATATCTTACAAACATGAAATAAAATCTTTCTCTTTTGCTTTAGAGCACCTGGTTCCCAGTTGCTAGCTAAAGGTAATTAGCCTTTAATTATCACCAGTTACATTTTCACCTGCAAAGCACTGGAACATGAGGCTTGCCCAATTAGCATATTCATCTCCCACCTGCAGGCAGTGAGGAAACACTTCTTCATTTCAACTAAAGGATTAACCTTTAATTTACCTATGTCTTAGGTGCATTCTCAACTGAACCCACAAAATGTAATTCTTACATACATGTGCAGATTCAGAGGTCAAATGGTTTGTTTTACTAGAAAATGATGCTAAGAGCTTCTTATACCCTCCTACAAGGTTAACCACTGGAAAACCCTTAGAATACTTTCACAGTAATAAACACTGAAGTGAAGAAATCAATGTACAGACAAACTGTCCAGTCCTTTCAGTTCAAACTGTCCAGTCCTTTAAGTTTTCTGTCTCTAGTTTAATACTGTTAAGTGAACTGGAGGAGACTCGTAAGCATTGTTGATATACCAATGAAAATATGAAGTATGAAAGTCTGACTCCTGAATCCTCCTGAAAGTTTGTGCAATACTCTCAAATGCAGGTAGTCTGATTCTCACTGCAAAATATAAATGTTTCAGTTGACCTTCCAGCAACCAATATGTAGCTTTTACTGGGCTTGTTACAGAATTCATTCTCTAGCTTAAATTTTGCTTGCAGTATTATTTTTAAAAGCAAAATAATTTAGTTATTACATAAGTTGGTGTACTGACAAAGTTGTTTTTTGCATGTATTTGATGATGTAAATGTTTGCAATCTAGGGCTTTAATTTTGCAAATAAATACGTCCTTATGCATGTGGTAAGTTCTGATGCCTTCAAATGGACTAATGATGTGTGCAAACACATCACTAAGGTGCATATTTTCAGGATGAAGACAAAGAATTATGAATTCTTACAGACCAGAATGTTGTGGCTAGTGTCTGGAATAATATACTCACTGCTGAAATAACATACACTATACTAATCTTCAGTATAGAAAAGTTTAACTTGGGAGGGTTTTATTTTGGTCATCTGTTATTGAGTTTGTGTGTGTGGAGGGGGTTGTTTGTTAGTTTGACATTTTAAAAGATACATTTAATAGTTTTTGCATAAAAGGCAATGGACCTTAATGTGTTCACATTTACAAAGAATCTATAGTCAAATTAACAAAAGATGTAGAGAAGAACCTCCATCCATAAATCCAAGAACCTCTGTTGCTTTACAGAGACAAAAACTGAAAACTAAATGCCTTACTCCATAATGCAACAGGTAAAGCGAATTGATACACTCTCTTTAAGCAGTAACATTGTGCTAAGGTGTCATAATTTCAGCAGGGATAGAGTTAATTTTCTTCATAGAGGCTTATGCTCAAACGATGCTGCGGTTTGGGTTTTTGATGAGAAAATGCATGTTTTAGCTGATGAAGGGCAGTGTTTACACAGAGCCATGGACTTTTCTGCTTCTTCTGCTGCCCGGCCAGCAAGGAGGCTGGGGGTGCCCCAGGAGCTGGGAGGGGACACAGCCAGGACAGCTGCCCAGAGCGACATCCCATACCTTATGTCATCATGCTCAGCAATAACAGCTAAGGCAAAGAAGGAGGAAGGGGTGACATTGGGAGTGATGGCGTTTGTCTTCCCAAGAAATGTTATGCATGATGAGCCTTGCTTGCCTGGGAATGGCTGAACACCTGCCTGATGATGGCAAGTAGTGACTAATTCTTTGGTTTGCTTTGCTTGCATGTGCGGCTTTTGCTTTAGCTAGTAAACTGTCTTTATCTCAACGTATGAGTTCTCACACTTTACCTTTCTGATTCTCTCTCCCATCCCACATGGAGAGAGAGTGAGCAAGCAGCTGTGTGGTGCTTAGCTGCATGCTGGGTTAAACCACAAAATAAAGTAATAATTTTCTTTTATGAGTATTTTTTTTTCTCCTGCTCTGCAATATATCTTCATGTCAAAACTTGATTCAAATAAGACTCTGTTGACAAAGTATGAATAAAAATATGCATAAAAATTGTTTATACAATGTTCATAAGATTGTCTGAAAGGAGTGCAGCGTAACTAGCTCAGTGTATCCTATTATTGTTATTGTATTATTAATTATTTTATGGAAAAGACTGCTATGAAGGAAATAGGGAAATAAATAATATAAATTATAATTTTGAAATCATAAAAGAAACAAGCTTAAAAACAGTGATACTGTGCTCTTTTTTATATGCAAATAGATCCTTCATTCTACTATATGTAAAATGTAACATACCAGTCTCAAATATAGCCTTTGGTAATTAATAGGTAGGTGTTCATGGTAAACACTACATTTCATCGTAGTTAAAATATTTCTAAACATTTTTTTTAAAAAGCAACTTTTTGTTTTTATTCATCAGCAAAGGATATTATATTCCATATTTTGCATTGTTATAGATGCAAAATGGTTGACTACATTTCTTTTCTGTGCTAAAGCACTGAGACACCAGCATAAACAATGGACCACATACTAATTCGTCTTTTCATCCTGTTATATATATATATATTTTTGAGGGTACTCCAGATATGAAAAATTGGATTTCTGAAGGATTAGGTAGATATTTAACTCACAAGGCTTTGATTTGTTCTGAGTAAGATTTTATTTTCTTGTTTCAACTAGCAATTCCATCCGTAACTTGAAAAACCCTCTTCACTGAGTTTAATCACAACTAATTAAAAAAAAAAGTTTTCCTGTGGGAACTTAACAAGTCCGTATTTTCCACTGAAGATAATTTAATCAAATATTTCTGAGCTATATTCATCATTCCTTTCTGTCTTGCTGATAGACAAGAGCATTCTGTCAAGCTGCAGTGATTTTCTAAGTGGATGAGAAGAATGTTATGTGTGTAAAACTGAAATAGTTTAAAAAAGGCAAAATGGTTACTTACAGTGAAATGGTAATGTCATTTTTGCATGGCTAATAAGATTGAATTGATTTTATGAGAAGATCATAATTAAAAACAGAACCATTTCTGGTTAGAAGCAATTAGATCAATTAACTTATTTTTCCCAAATGCTGCTAAGGGTTATCTTCCCTACAAGTTATTTTTCCCTAATAATTTCCTACTCATTAATCTTTCATGACTGTAAATATCATAAATTGGAAAACACCAAGTTATAGTGGGTTATTTCTGTGATAATATCTGTGAAAAGTGCAAGTCAACTGTCATGCACACATCTTTGACCTGCCATCACAATGGTGGTATTGAATAATCTTCCTCAATATTCAAGAAAAAAAACATTTGTAAGATATAGAACTCCAGTTTATTTTGGTCAGTCTCAATCTTTCAGAAATATGTGTATATATATATATAATTAGGACCACACTGTAAAGAGGAAATAGGCTGCCATATTTTAAAGAGTCATAGAAAGCAGGCATTAATTAAGCTAGTATATAGAATTAAAAAGAATGAAGATTCTAGGAAAGCACAGGACTGGAGAACCACCAAGAAAACACAATGTACATCTGGGGGGTGTGGGGTGTGAATCTGTTTTTCAGAGGAGAACTTTAGTTAAAATTGTCAGGATTTATTTTTGTGTTTGTTTGTTTTTAGGCGATGGACCATATGTTGATCATATGCTAGGAGTAGTCTTGAACTGTTACTATAACATCAGTGTGCATAGTTTATATCTATATAAAGCTGTAGGAAAGATATGAAGATGTATATCTCAAGGCTGAAGGAAGTTTTACATGTAATATAGCTGTAATCCAAAGCCAAATTATTAAATTACTAGAATAAAAATGCCAAACATTTAGAAATCTGTCTGGCATCACAAAATAAATATTTAAGTAATCCAGCTTTCATGTATTTCTGTCTCACCTAGCCCTCCTCCTTTGCATTATCCACTCAGAATTTTAACATTGTTCTTCAACATTTACAGATATATATGTATTAGATACTGTTACCATCCAGGAAGCAGCAACCAGGTGATATTGCTATGACACAGAAAAGGGGATTATGTCTGAAAAAGTAAATTTTCAATATATATTATTTAATGTTACATACATTTGCCACAAATAATTGTACCTAGCAGACATCTTTTTGTTTGTAAGAGAGCCATCATATTTGCCATGAAGTTTCTTCAAAGAGAAATACAACAGTTCTTTTTCTTTACATGAATATTACAGTAAATACACGATATCTGAAGCACTTTTTTAAAATACCAAGACAAAGCATAATTATAATTCAATACATTTGGATGGTAATCAAAATAGCTACCCCCTATTAAAGGCACCAGAACCATTTGCTTTGACTTAAACGATCACAAAATTTCAACACATAAGACAATACATCGATTTCTTGACACTTTCTTCAAATTGGCTGTTAACATGCAAACCCAGAAAAAGTAATTTATCTTTTCCCTTCCCTAAAGTTCACTTTTTAGTTTACAATTATTACAGCTTTGTTAAAATATTCTGCATTAAATACAATTCTTCCTTCTTAGATAAGGATCCACAATTTTTAATGCAACTGTTTTTGCAGATGTTTATGACAGAGCTAAGACGTGGCTTTCACAGTTACTTTAATTTCTCTGATTTCATTTAAAATATATATAAACTTCAATTAATGTAGGCTTTAATTATATATATGCATTGGGTTTATGTGGCAAGGTTTTGGCAGCAGGGCAGCTGCAGGGGTGGCCACTGTAAGCAGAGCCCAGCAACTGCCCCATGTCAGATCAGAGCCAGCTCCATAGGGACCTGCTGCTGGCCAGAGCTGAGCCATGAGCGACACTGGTTGGGCCTCTGGGAGTACTGATTGAAGAAAGGGAGAAAACTACTGTGCAAGGGCAGCTGGGAGAGGGGTGTGAGAACCAGCCCTGCAAACACCAAGGTCAGTGCAGAAGGAAGGCAGGAGATGCTGCAGGTGCTGAAGCAGAGAAGTTCCTCTGTGGCGCATAGAGAGGCCCCTGGTGGAGCAGGCTGTCCCCCTGCAGCCCATGGGTCCCACAACAGAACAGATCTCCATGCTGCAGCCTGTGGAGGAGCCCCTGGTGGAGCAGGCCCCGGGCTGGAGCTGCAGCCCATGGAGAGGAGCCCACGCAGGACTGTGGTGGTTTTACTCAGGTGAGCAGCCGAGCTCAACCACAGCCACTCTCCCACTCCCCCTCCTCAAAAGGGAAGGGGGAGAACATATGATGCAAAGGACTCAGTGGTTGAGATAAGGATGGGGAGCTTGCTCAACAATTATCATGACAGGCAAAACAGACTCTGAGTAGGAAGATAGTAAGATTTATTGCCTATTACTAACAAGGTAGATAAGTGAGAAACAAAGGAACGGAACCAAAACTGCCTTTCCCCCATTCACCCCTCTCTCCTACCTCCTACCTCCTCCCTCCGAGCGTTGCAGGAGAATGCCAGGCTGTGGTCAGTCTATAGCACTTCATCTCAGCAGCTCCTTCTCGGTCACTCTCTTCCCCTGCTCCAACATGGGGTCCCTCGCACGGGATGCAGAACTTTCAAATCTGATCCTGTGTGGGCTTCCCACAGGCAGCAGCTCTTCAAGAACTGCTCCAGATATGGGTCTGTACCATGGGGTCCATCCACCAGGAGCACGCTGCTCCAACCTGGGTCCCCTACGGGCAGCAGTTCCTGCCAGGTCACCTGGTCCCATGTGGTTTCCCCTCCACAGGCTACAGGTCCGGCCTGGAATCTGCTCTGACAGAGGTCTTCCATAGGCCGCAGCCTCTGTCAGTGCAGATCCACCTGCTTCACCGTGGTCTCCTCCACAGGCTGCAGGGTGGAACCCTGCCCCACCATGGTACACCATGGGCTGCAGGGGGACAGCCTGCTTCACCATCGTCCTCACCACAGGCTGCAGGGGACTTCTGCTCCGGCACCTGGAGCAGCTCTCCCCGTCCATCTTCACTGACCTTGGTGCCTGCAAGGCTATTTCACACTCCTCCCTCCCAGCTGATGTGTGGCGCATCACTTTTTTTTTCCTGTCTTAAATATGTTCTCACAGAGGTGCAAACAATATCGGTTATTGGCCTGGCTCTGGCCAGAGGCAGAGCCCTTATTTAACATGGGGCAGCCTCTGGATTCTTCTTGCAGAAGCCACCCGTATGCCCGGCCCTTCCCCCCCCCCCCCCCCCCCCCCAAACCTTGCCACATAAACCGACTACAAGGAGCAGGGAGGGAGCCTGGGGGGAGCTGCCGCCTGTGGGGGGCCCACATTGGTGCAGTTTGCTCCTGATGGATGGAGCCTGTGGTACAGAGCCATGTTGGAGCAGTTCTTGAAGAGCTGCTGCCTGTGGGAAGCCCATGCAAGATTAACTTGTGAAGGACAACTCCCCATGTTGGAGCAGGGGCAGAGAGTGACCTCGAAGTGGTGGAGACAAAGAGTTATGAACTGACCAGAGTCCCCATGTCCTGTTCCCCAGCGCCACTTGGGTGGAGGATGGAGAAAAGGGTAGATGAGAGGGAAGTGTTTTTAGTTTGCTTTTAGTTTCTCACTCTTCTACTCCACCAGTGGTAGATAATAAATTATATTCATCTCTCTATGCTGAGTCTGTTTTGCCTGTGATGATAATTGGTGAGTCATCTCCGTGTCCTTATGTCAACCCTTCAGCACTTTCCATTGTATTTTCTCCCCTTCCTTCTTTGGAGTGAGAGAGTGATTGCGGTGGAGTTCAGCTGCCCAGCAGAATAAGACCACCACAAAGTTTTTTTAAGAATATACCTAGCACCTTAACTTGACAGTCCAATAAATAATTTTGGATGTGAATTTCATCAATAATCAATCCTTGTCTATCCCAAGTCATCAGCAAATCTCCACGTGTATAATCTATTAATGTTAAGGTATCCAAATAACCTTTAAAGTTACATTTTCTGACTTTATAATGCCATACAGAATCAGTAACACATGCCATTTATTTAATTAGCTTTTTCTCCCTGAAAAGAAAGATGAAAAGTAGCCCTCAAACAGTAAATAAAGAAGGGTTCATTACTGTTGTGTTCAGTATTAATGGAAAGATTCTGTACTACTTACTTGTGGCACAGAAACATGGATTTCTTCTCACTTTCCAGTCATGAGAAAGTACATGACTGATACTAGTGTGGATGGCATTGTTTATAAAATGAAAGAGAAGTGAAAAAAAGAAAGAAAACAAATCAAGTAATGCAAAGGCAATAAGTCACAACCTCCCGTAGACCTGGATCAGTCCTATAGGACTGATGCCCAGTCAGTTCCTGAGAAAAAGGTGGCTAGCACACCTGTACCTCCTCATCTCCCGTTTCATTGCTAGGCATGGTGTTATATGGCACAAAGTATCTCTTTGGTTAGTTTGGGTAAACTAGCAGGTTGTCTCTCCTCCCAGCTTCTTGTGAACCCCTTAATCTCTTCACTATGGTGCAGAGAAACAGAAAAAGCCTTGATGTTCTGCAAAATGCTCTGCAATAGCTAAAACATTAGCATGTTGTCAGCATCCTTTTTTTTTCTTTTTTTCACAAATCTAAAATACAGCATCATATAAGGATCTATGAAGAAAATCAACTCCATCTCAGCCAGACCCAACACAGTATGTTATATAGAATAAATAATACAATGTTCTTTATATGTTAAAGCTGATACATATTACCTCATTCAAAATGAAAATCCATCAAACATTCCAAACCAAGTTCAGGAATCTTTGTGAAGGAAATATGCTGCCATACCCTTGTGCTTCTTCCTCCAAATTCAATGTCCATGCAGTACATAGATGTTATTTTCCAGGATCAGCCAACTCCAGCAAAAAATGGCCAAATATTTAACCGTGGTTTCTCTTAAATGCTACAGAAATAAAAAAGAGGCCTTATGTTCTGAGCTGCTAAGGCTGCATCAAGGCACATAACTGCATTCTCAGCCTAGAGAACTCTATCCAACTCCAATTAAACAAAGCTGCTAGTTACTAAATCAAGGATTCTGATTTATTGGATTTTTGTCACTGTTGTTGGTTTCCCTTATGGATATGGTATATTCTATTCATGCTACTATTTGAAGATTAACCAGTAATAAAAATGGTGTAGATCATTAAGCATATTTAGCATTAGATTTTAAAGTGCTATTTCCATTTACTTTGGCAGACTAATAATGAGGAATATATTGTAAATTTCATTTTAGTGTTAATGGCATGATTAAACTAGGAAACCTTGGTATAACTGAATAAAAAACAAACAAACAAACAAACAAAAAAAGACACGCTTTATTGTCATTGTAAAGGATGAAGAGAAGAAAGAAAGAAACTTAATGGAAAAGGTAAATGTCTTTTCCCTGAAAACCATGGCTTTACTTTCTACCTTCCCAGCCATTTTCTCTTTGGAAGGTAGTGGTGCAAATGACATTTTGAGGCTGTGACTAGAACTTTCAGAAAAACAAAGGACTTCCAAAAAAAATATTACTACTTACTTTTGAATCATTTAGTGTTTCTTTCCTCGTAAAGGCATGATTCTTTTTTTGATAAGTGTGAATAGCCAGTGCTTTTGCTTACATTTGTGAAATCAGAACTGCATCTTCTGCTGTCCAAAGGAAGAATGGTCTACATGTATGACATTCACCATAATAGCTGTCTAAAAGTTAAGACTTCACAATAATCACAGTAATCCCAAGCTTTCATTGCCCAACCCTCTAGAGAGGTTTGTTCCTAGAATTTCTTGCCTGATTCATTGTGGATACAGAGATTGTACTATTCCCCCTCTCTGAACAGTTTACAAAAAATATATGATTGTCCTTTAGGACTTTGAATCTGGTATTGCTTGCCTCTAACAGTATTCCCTCCTTGTCCGCTATTCCTGCATTTTCTTTATATAAAATATCCGAAACAGTTCATTTCTGTAGGTCATGTTTCCTGGGGCTCTGTTCTTATTTTTCTCCTGTGGACTTTCTCAATACATCTTAAGATCTGAAAGGATAACTAATCGTCTAATCTGACATGTTTTAAATTCTTGTAAGTGTACTACAATATCTCATATTTTACTCAAAATTTTCTTCCAGAATGACATACGTTCTTAAAAAAAAAAAAAAGTAGTGAATTTTTGATGACTTTAACTTTCAAAAATATGCTTAGTTTTTTATCTCAATGTATATAGGAACACTTATATCATCACGCCTACTCCCCTACTGGCAATCATTCCATAAAATCCCCAAATTCGATCTCGTTTGAGAGAGTGGGTCGATTTCCTCCTGAGTCCTGTAAAATGGCAGACTGTTCCTGCAGCTCTCACTTCCTTTGTTATTCATACCATCTTCTAGCCACAGCCTTTGTTGTGTTCCTCTCTTGCAGATTAAAGAGCTCCTTAGAACCTTTCAGAGCCTTTGTCTTTGTAATGCCATACTTATACATTATAATCAAGTCACTTCCCACCTTCTTTTAAAGAGTCTGCCAATAATCTACTGAATTGTGAGATTGGACCTTTTCAATTTCCTTTCCATTTTAATTTTTCATTTTATTTTCCTTTTCAGTTTTAGTATCCCTCTCCTTCCGATAGTTTGCCACTTCTGTTTCAATGCAGAATAAAAACAAATGCTGCAATGCTTCAGCATAAGGAGATTTCTTATTTTTCTTCACGTTGCTATGGAATGAGAGGAACTCAGGAATGGAAAAGGGAGAAGCTGACAATCCTGTACAATAATTTTGTCCTAGAATTTGTTACCGGCATCGAAGTCAACTATTTTACTAACTAAGCAGCTGAGGTTTTAGCTTGTACTCTTTACAGATTAAATATAAGAACAGAGATCTTTCTTTTACCTTTCTATGAATAACCACTCTGAATAATATCAACTGCAAAGGAATGTACGATATATTCTCTCTAGAACTTATAAATGCTAAATGTCATAAACTGGTTCTTTGGCTATAATAGTTATTTTTTTTATTATTTTTTATTTTTTTTCCTGAACAAATGGGACCTAAGCCTCCATACTTAGTAGCACATATGACTTATTCCTTTGCTAATTAGAATCATACGAGCTTTCCGGGAAGGGTTTGAAACATAGTGCACTACATTTTGTTAAAAAGAATTACTGAATAATGACTAAGTGAATAATCTTAAACTGTTTGTTTGTTTGTTTGTTGGGGGGGGGGTAATAAAACAGAAAACAGTTACTATATAAAATTAGTTTTCTAATTATGCAAATAATTAGACTGCTGTTTTGCTAGCTTATAAGAAAACAGTGTCTTTGCCAACAAATTTAGTTTATATTTATATATTTGTTTTCTCAGAAGGTATAATTAAAAATAAATCTTTAGGGCATAAGTAGATGTTAAAAAGTGACAACTGTGTGCTATGTTTACACAATGCTACTGATTTAACTGTGTACTGAACAGTGAATAAAAATAGATGGTATGGAAGTTAAGTACTTCTGCAGAGAACAAGGAGAAATGAAAAATGCATAAGAATACAGCTTTTGAAGAGTAAAAGTGTGCCAAGCATGAATTTTCTTCATTTCCATTTTTGGACGTATTCCCTAAAGTAAATCTTTAAAGAAGCTATTCCAACTTTAGTTGCCGTGTTGAAAATAATAGAAAAGGAAGGACAAACCTGAAGCTATGCATGATTACTTCACGTGTAGGGAGTCTTTCACTGTCTATCGTTTGTCATTGGGTCATTCTATAAATATGAGCCTGATAAGAGGTTTGTCTTTGTTCTTGTATTAGATGTTAGCAATTTTAGGGATCAATGGGTCACTAAAGCACAATATGGAAGATTTTAGTCCAAGTAGAAATTGAAAAGATGTACACATATTCTATCACAGGTTCTGATCACAACCACTGCATTAAGATCACGATTGCTAAGACACCTAAGCCAACTGAAATATAAATAAAGTTCAAAAGAATAGCTGAGGGCAACAGAACAACTTCAATGTAAAATGAAGAACAAAATCATCACAGTATAGGGATATAGTGCAAGTAGTTTGCAAATACTTGCAAAACTATATCAGCTTAGTGAGAAATAGTTATGTGACTTAGTGTAAGATATAAGACCTTATAAAATATGAGAATGTAATATAACTGTATTAAAACTGAGAGACCTTAAAACACCTATTTGTAGATTTTAAAAAAAAAAAAAAAAAGTTATTTTTTTCAAGGAAGAGCTTTCCTCAGCAAAGGAATCAAGCAAGAAATAAGAAAAGTGCATGAATGCTGGTGGTCTCTGGAGAAACGCTATTGACCTGATTGTGAGATTGTCTATTTTTCCAAAGACTGAAGTTCCAACTAAGTTGACGTTGCCTGAACTTTTGTTACCTGGCAATGAGGTTGCATAGGAAAGCATGAATATCAAGTGAATCTGGAGTTCATAAGCTGTTCTAGGATTCATCTTAAATGTTTTTGTTTGTTTGTTTGATTTCCACTTTTTCTATTTGAAATAAATATTTAGTCACATAATAGGATCTGATACAACAGAAGCTGAAGTCTTCAACAATAGCATCAGGAAAGAAAATTACTATTCTATCCTTTTCTCTGTGCTCATATACAAAGTACAGTACAGGACTATAGCACAGATTTGCTATCCCACATGGGATTATTTTATCACGATGTTTTTTCTTATTTTCTATGTTGATTATATTCTTTTCCTTCTAACTATAAATCAAGAGGAAACTTTCCTTCTTTGCACTATCTTTGACTTCTGCTAATTAAATCTATTTATGACATCAGTGTAACAGAGCTGACACAGCAACTGTGAGCAAATATGTCAGATTTATGGCTTCTCAGCTTCTGCAAACCAGAAAGAGAAATGGATTATAAGGGTTGCATTTACAGCTCAATAATAATAATAAATTATAATTGGCCATTTGAGGAGAAAAATGGATCAGAAAGGTGGAAAGTAATTTGAATAATTTTCAAATATCGCACTTGTAAAATTTGACTGAGCATGAAAGTTTATCTTTTTTAAATGTTGAGTCATCCACCTTTTCATGTCCCTACAGACAAAACAATATCAGTACCTTGTACACCAAAAAGTCATTTGATGAAACATCAGTTTTGAAAGTGATACTAGGGGAAAAAAAAAAAAACACCATAAATACTCAGAAGTGTTTTTGTTTGTTTGTTTGTTTGTTTCTTTTTCCTAAGGGGGCAGGAGAGTTAAAAGGAGGTAAGCACAGAGGTAAACACACTGTATCATTTTCAATAGTATTTCTCCTAAACATGACACACAAGGTTTTTAAAAAATAATAGTCTACATAAGCAGTGGTTAAACAAGTTATAAAACCTGAAAATAATAATAAAAAATAGAACTACTTTCTACTTACTTTTATTTATTGTATAAGTACAAAGCTAAGTATATGCTTGTCTTTCTCCAAAGAACGTAATGGTTTTGGCACAAGATTTTACTGTGCAGAAAGGGAAAAGAAATTGAGCTGTCAGAATTGTAGACCAGTTTCTTGCAAGAATAAAAAGCTTTGGATTTTTTTATGGCATTACATTCTAGAACATTAAAAGTTCATGGACAAATTTTATTTATTTTTAGACTCAAATATAATCATGAAAAATATTCTGCTATTTTAACATTCTACAAGTCAATAGCTGTTTTTCTTTAATTCCTTAAAGTTCACTGTTTTACACCACCTGCAGGTACCAGGCAGTTTGATTCTCACCACCCCATAAGTGCCCTTCCAGGAGCTTCTGCGTGCTGCTAAGTTTCCCCTTGCTGTCTCTTCCTTCATAGGAGTTTTAGCTTTCTAGTGGATCCTACCCAAATTCTTGATGTCCTTCCTGAACTGAGCACCTGTGTTTCAGGTCCAGCCTTAGCACAATGCTGAGCAGCAAGGGGAGATAATTGATGTTTATCTCCTGGCCACGAATTAGGTAGCCCAGTTTGCCTAATTATTATGAGATCTCATTAACTCATATCCATCTAGGTATCCATCTAAAGGATCCTCCCGATCCTTTTCAGCAATATTACTCAGGTAGTCCAGACTGTACGGATGCATGGAGTTATTCCACTCGTAAGTACCTGAAGAAATTCTCAAGTACACCGATCAACCAACAAAGAAATAAACAAAATTCCATGATAAAACTACTACTAATACTCTACTACAACTATAGTAACAATCCCTTTTCTTTTTCCTGTCCTGAGACCTTCATATTGATATTGTTTAAAAAAATAATAATCATTGGAAATTGAGTTCACAGGGTTCATACTACACATTTGAAGACAATGTTTGTAGGATTAAGAAAAAGAAAAGTTTCTGAAAGCAGTTGTGTCAAGTTATACAATATTTACTCCTTTGGAAAGTGTAAAGATATATGCAATACTATATAGTAAAATCTTTCACAGGTCATGTATATTAGACATGTAATAAACAAGTTAGCAGGGTTTGCTGTTATTTTTTCCTCTACCTACTATCCTAACTACCTACCTACTATCCTAACAGATATGTTTGGATACGTTTATTTAATGAGGAGGTAAGAAGAAAGCAGATAATGTATACAGCATCAGTGAATAAGTTTCTGCCTTACCTGTTCCGGTAAGAGTTTGGTTAACCAGAACTTAGAGATGACTGATGAAATTATATTGATCATAAAAGACTGCAAACTGAGCATAAGAACATCAGTGAATAAAAAGTCGATATTAGCAACAAGGAAACACATAGAAAGACAAATATTATTGAATGAATTGGTATGAAAGATTTTTCAAAGTTTCCTGCAGGGGGAATATGTATATATATATGTATACATACACACACACAATATCAGACAACTTACAGATACGAATGTCAAAACAAGTTATGAAAAATGTTTTAGTGTGCTCACTAACAGTGTAATCATAGGGATAAGAATTAAAAATTACTTATCAGAAATAATCAAAAAATATTGTTAAGCTGTATAGGGACTTAAAGAAACTTCAAAAGTGGTAGCAAATTTGTAGCTATTACAAGATTACAACCATCAATCAAATGAAAGACAGATCTCCAGGGTAACATATGTCAGACTTAAGTGAACCATAACCCAAACTACATAAAGTCATCAAATCAGAAGACAAAAAAATATCATTTAAAGACATTGAGAAAAATACAGGAAAAGGTCTTTTGAACTAATGGTAACTGCTGTGTTGTTATTTTTATTGTACTATTAAATGTACTATTAAAGATCCACTTTATATTTCCCTAAATCTATGTATGTGTACCACACCTCGTCTTCATGGAATCATACAAAAATGTGTCTCAGAAGGTTATAAACATTTCCATTTACTGTGCTTTGGAGGGTTTTTGTCTTCAAGTTGCTATCACCACTCCCAAGACAGCATCTCTATCCACAGACTCCTTTTGGAAGAACCTCTATTTCCTACATTACTACCTTGTCCTCCTTAAATAAAAGTATAACGATTTTCATATGTTGAATATTTGCGTGCTGTTCTTATTCATTTATATTAGAGTACCTCTTAGTGGATAATATTTTCCATGACATCTCAAAGTCCAAACATTAAAGAAAACCAATAAACATCTATCAACAATAAATCTATGCATTTTTTGTATTGATTTCATAACCATCAGCAAAACATTCCCTAGAACGTATTTTTTTTAGATTTGAGTTATGTGAGGCAAAGGAAGTCTGCACAATAACCTAGTAAGTATACTGCAAAGATTCTCTCATAAAAATTGGAGACACTTAAGAGTATTTTCTGAGATCCTTTGTAACATTGGCAGAGCTAATTGTAAATTTACCATTGAAAATGTTACTAATTAAAGCAGGATGATAATGTTCCTCAAAAGCATCTATTGTTTAGATTGTTGCCAGAACAGAAAGGAATGACCTGAGATCTTGAGTGCTGATGAATTCAAATACAGAAAAAAATAACAACAGTAGTTGCTTTAATTGTGGATATACGGAACATGAATGTCCAGAAGTCAGAGTTCATGTTTGACAGCAGTTAAGAGGGCTTATAAAAAGTTATTATGTTTTTGTTTTATATACATAGTGTATGACTTCATAATAAAGCATTAGAATGTGTCCTAAATTTGACATTGAGGGTCAGAAGAGGATGTAACTGAATGGATCATGCTCAGCTCTGACCTAAAGGTTTCCTAGCAAAAAAGTAACACCAAGAAAAATCATTGTTCAGTCATTCAAAGAGCTGCATAAAATAAACTGCAGTTCTTCAGCACTTTGAAAAAAACATATTGCACAGAAAGGTTAGGTTGTTCAGAATTTATTTACAATATGCAATGGAGAAAATATTAATGAATCATAAACAAGTGAGAACACAGCTGCCTTAGGCTGGTAAAATTTGTACTTCTGTAAATTACCATTTCACAGAGGCATCAGAAGTGATTCTGCTATCTGGAATAATGAAAATCCAGCAAATTCCTAGTCACATTAATTCTTAGGCATAAAAATTTAAGAAATCTATCCACTCCACCTGTGGTTTACCTGCTTTTAAAAAATAACTTCTATTTGTCTGATTTTTAGAAGAAAATACATGAGAAACAAGCAGATTGCAAATCTGGATGTAGGCAGGCTATATGGATGGATGCATGCATAATAACTAATGATTCCTTGCATATCTTTTTACTTTAAAGAATATTAAACTGGTAGTTATTATGCCAGTTTGATACATTCTTTATGTCAAATGGTGCTGTTGAAAGAACCATTGAAAGCGATACATTTCCCTGTTACATTTACTGCTATTGTAGTTAGTATTGCAATAAAAGTTTAAAAAAAATAAAATAAAATAGGTGATCTTTGATGAATCTTAGATCAAAGGAAGCATTACTGAACAATTCCTGGAGATAAAACTAGCAAAAACTTTTCCTTGTGAATTCCCAAATGCTTTATGATATCTTATAGGTCAAAAATGTCATGAGAATACTTGTTCTAGTTCTAATTTGATGTTAGCCTTTCAATTTGATTCACAAGCAAAAAGTAGGAAGATACTCCCCACCCCCCCCAAAAAAAAAAAAAAAAAAAAAGAGATAAGTTAATAAAACTTTATCAATTCTTAAAAAGCTGGGAATCAATTTGACTTCTAGTCTTGATGCAAAGTATGGCTTTAATTCTGTTATTTATTAAACTTTGTTGACAGTTTATATTATCTTACTCTTGTGCCTCTCCCCAAACCAACCTATCTAATCTCAAGTATCATTTTGTGTTGTTTTTGTTTTAATATTTAAATAGAAACAATGATAGTCTCATAAGAAAGGTAGTGAGTGATTCCCCCTTTCCTCACATAGTTCCTTTTCTTTTATCTCACTCCCTGCAGAAGGAGATTCTATGAATTAAATAGACCATAAATCATTTCCAAATATTTGATACAGACCGTATAACTCTGTAACAGGATGATCTGTAACTTCCTTGGATTTCAGAAAGAAAATAAACATTAGTACCTCATGCATCTTAGAGATAAGAGAGAAATGAAGTTGCTGAAGTTATTTTGTCTGATATTTGCAGTCTTTCGTGTTGCATATTGATATTTTAATAGAAGATAACCTGTCACTACCAGACCACAGTTTTATTCAAAGTTAAGAAATTTTCCTATTTATGTATTTACCTGTATTCTGTATTATCTCAAAATCTCTTTATGTGTAGAATGCCATCATGTTTTCACAGTTTCCAAAGACTGTAAATCCAGTCTAGCTCCATTCTTAGAATTATGAGGAATATGAGCACAGTAAAATATTTTTGCTAATATCAATTTTTTCTATATATACCAAACTGTGTATGAAGTTAGAGGTCAGTTTAATCTTGGCAAATGAGTTAAATAATAACACCATTAGATCTGTGTGATTCAAGAACTGAGATTCTACATCAGTCAGCAATGTTGTTAAGTTAAAAGATATGAATTCAGGTCAATACTTTGGTAAAAAAGAGTAAAATCATGAAGATATCTGATATTTCCTCTCCACTTCATGTCATAAAACCACTTTCTATTTTCAAAAGCAGTATGCTCTTAGGAAACAGCCTGACTTTGAAACCAAGACAGTTAGACATAGACATGAGCCTACAGCATCATTTACCAGGAGGTGAAGCAAGAGTAACTAAAAAAATTCTTTGATTCCAAGAACAGGCATATTATTACTGACACCACTAAAAGAAAAAAAAAAAAATCCTTGCACTCTGCCTACCCTCTGCTTTTATAGTACGAAAGAAACTTGAAAGAATGAGATCTCATGGGGAAAATAAGAAAAGGAGAGATGAGAAGAGAGAGCGGAAGAGAGAAGAGTCAGCTGTACAATATTTTCTTTCCTTTATATTTGTACAATGCTTTGGTACATGACAGTTCAAGATTCTAGGAAGGATATTCTCATTGAAATTATGACTAATGCAAACCTAATCACTGCCCTAGCAAACATTACTAACTACTCAAAGAAGACTTTCTAAAATTCTCAGCTACATACACATAGATGAAGCATTGCTTTGAGAGGTAATTCATGGAAAAGATTGGAACCACACGAGGAACTTACGCAATTTAACACTGGATACTGAGAAACCTAACCTTTAGGTACTATTTCATGAGGTAAAATCTGAAACATTGTCCATTCTGTTATAAGATAGCTTTAGCCACCTTTTAGAGAGAACTCGTTCATTTGGCATCCTCAAGCTGTGTAGCTGCAATAACATGAGACTGTGCCCACACTGAAAAGTCCACTGAATATAACTTACTTTACTAAGTTATTTAAATTACTTCAGTAATGTGAAAAATAAAGTTGTGTTTTTTTGCAGTAGAAAATTGCACTAGCTTTTCATATTCAAAAGAAATTGTGCAGAAATAACAGTGGGAGGCAAAGCATATAAGGGGACAGTGGAAGGTCCCACTGTTCCAAAATAAGGATGGCTAAGAAAACCAAGACAAGCATTTGCAGAATTAAAAAAAAAAATAAAATAAATAATCATGGGCAGTCATGAGAGAAGAAGAAGAAAAAAAATAAACACCATACAATCCTAAGTTTGAATTCATAGGATCCAATATGAAGTTATGTTAGCTGTCAGTCTACCAAATACTCTCACTCATCTACTATGTCAAAAATGTCACAAATATTTGCTATTATATGCTACTTATGAAATATGATATGGTTAAAAATACTCTTGAAAGTCTAAAGTGTTACTGACAATTTTAACAACTTCTAAAGAACTGTGCAAAAGAAGTTTTGTTTATAAATATCTGATGTATAAAAAATATTTGGTACTAAAAGTGATAGTCTTTTTAATGTATGTTTAATGTTTTTCAAGAATGAATGAAAAAGAGCCAGTTAACTTATTTCCTTTCAATTTACATTCAAAGCCTAGACAAATATTTCATCCATGTTCAGAGAAAGAAGTGCCATAGTATAATCTTGCACAAGTGGTCAACACCTGTGCAAAACTGATTGGTGAAGACTGGAAACATCTGCTTATCCTCCTATATCTCACCATCAGCAGCAGCTTCACAACATCTGTTCTGCTCTTCTCCTTTTCATTTCTTCTCCTGTCTTTGCCTACTTAAAATACCCAGAGGACTGGTGCTTTAAGTCTAACCATCTGTTCCTTAGCCCTTAAAAATAAATACAAGTAAATATTAAAGCCTTGCTGAAAAGCAAGTGTTTGTGATCTTAAGGGTGTATTTAAAAAATAAAAATAAAATAAAAAATATATCTAAGTGCAAAATACTATGTAAGAGTAAAAATCACTAAGTTGTGGTCTAAAGATATTAAATCCACTGTAAAACATTCTAAGAATATCTGTTTAAAATCCATAGCCTTCAAAGTTAAAATTAAACATGATTAAGGTCTGTATCTATAAAGAGACATACAAATCTTCAAATCCTGTTACCTATAAAAAAAAATGTCCAAATGTTTAATGCTTAATTACCTGAACTTTTGTCACTTTATTTTTAGTCTGGCTCACAATCTCATCCTGTCCCTTCTATTTGAATAATAAGAAAGATACTGTCAGGAGTCTCTGGAAGTTAGTTATAAGGCTGTCAAGTCACTTCATTTTTTCTTAGAAAAATGAAATAGATCAATCATCTTACTACAAAACATATTTCCCAGACTGAATTATTCATGTCACTATTTTCTTCTGAAAATCTCTGTTGTTTCATGACATATGGACACAAGTAGATACAATATTCTAATAATTTTATCTCAAAGCTGTGTTCATGTATATTTTCATTTCTTGCCATTGTTTTACATTACTTTTGCTCTTATATTCTACCTTACAGATGCATTGAAGATACATACTTTATTGGATATATTTTCTTAACTTTAGACTTTTTAAATCACAAATATCAAACTCCAAATCTCCCATTTCATAAGACCTAGGTTTGACAATGATTTTTCTGCATTTCTGATGCTGATTTGTGCAATGATGTCTGTACTCTTACTTTACCACTTCTTTTATTTCCACTTTTAGTTGTATGTTGGCTTTTTTTAACTAACAGCATGTTGGTGACCTTGAAATGAAGAGAATTAAATCTAGATGTGTAATTTTTCTGGATTGGGATTTTTATTGTTTTTAACAATCGTTTAAATAACGAAAAAATAATTTAGTTGATTAATAAATCATTTTTTCATGTGGAAAGTGCATAGGAAAAGTTAACTACTATGTACAATTCTATAGCAGCTTTATATAAATACCGCATTATTAAAACGCATTTGTCAATAAGATCTTGCAACTATAACACAACACTTGTTTATCCATTTTTCCTTTTTTGGAAACATGGGTCCTATGAAAAAACTTATGGCCAATTCCAATAGTTTTTCGATTTTCAATGAAAAATTTGAATAAAGTATTCACATAAAGTGATGCATATATCTTCTGAAAATCTCATTCATCTTGCCAATGATGCCTCCTTTAATTATATAGGGTGGAAATATATACATTGGAAAATACTGTCATTGACAAATTGCTAACATTTTATAATTTTTGCAGCTTGTCTCTGAGATAAGAATTGTATTATCACTTACAACAATTGAATTATCACTTTATTTCTGGCTTGCATTATATTTAGGGCATGTATAGGAAAGACAAAACTAAAAAATATACTTGTTTGTCATAGTTAGAGCTATTTCAAGACAATAGGAGATAAGTGGATATTAACAGAGTGCAAATAATTATTCAGTTAAAAAAAAAGACAAATATTATCAATCATAAATACTAAAAGCTAACGTTTGTCACTATACAGATAGTTTACATTGAATTGATCTATTAGCCAGTAGATAGTAAGCACATTTTGTTGTGTTTTGCTTTTATGTGTGTTGGCAGTCTATTCTTTACAGCTTTTTAAACAGATGGTTTTATATCAGTAAAGCTTAACAAGACACAGAGCAAATAGAAATAAAATCTTCACTAGCAATATTGCTTGTCATTGCCCAGTTGCTGCCAACTAAATATATTGGACCAATCTTTCATTAAAAAAAAAAAAAAAAAAAAAAAGTTTCACAATTCCTAAGCATGTACTTATCAATTTACAAGACTACAAATTCTGGGATGCATTTTGTAGGCTGAGTAGTTATGGATTTCAGTCATGAACATTTAATAGGAAAGTAACTACTAGCAAGGTCTGCTGCCAGATTTGACTTCTACTCTTTTGTGAATACCAATGGGAGTCTTAGCTCATGTGATCTGACAGACTCTAATTTTTGTTTCAAGGATATTACAGCAGATTGCAGAGGACACATCATATGTGCATTTTGTGATATGGTAAGTACCAGTAATAACTGGCAACTCTGTCACTATTTATGCTAAATACATTCTCAGTACTAGGAAATAAGCTTTGAAAAATGCATTCATGTTTTTATTTTGTAAATTCAGTTTCCTAAATAAACAATTTTATGTAATATTTAAAATGCAGTTATATGCCCCAAAACACACTTTGTACATTTCAAACTGGTCTAATACGTCACATTTCCTCTTATACTTAGAATCAATTCACAGTCCCTAAATTAATACTGGATATTTTGTGTAATTTTGAAGGCCCTGAAGATAATGGTTCAGTGATGCTTTTGAAAACCTGTTCTTTCATCTGTGACATTTTACTCAGATAACAACACAAAACAAATATCAGAAGAAAAAAATCCAGAAACATTAGAGAAATATTTCAGCAAAAATCCTTAAGCACCAATAATATATATATAATATCTATATATATACATATTTACCCAAGATTATATAAGAACACTAAGTAGTATTGAGATAAAGGAGTGGACGTTTCACTTCTACAATTTAACAAAATTATAACTTTTGGAAAACAGGTTTTCTGCCTGTGTGACATAAATTGTATATTGTTTAATGAATACAAACAACCTGCATATATTTTCAAAGGTAACACTGAAGGAAGGATAAGCATATATAACTGTAGCAGAATTTCTAAGTAGAATTTGTCAGAAGAATTCCTTTCACCTGATTAACTGATGAAGACTCTTCCTCTAAATTCAACAGTAAAAGTTTCCAAATTATTCCTCAGATCACTTTGAAGATCACCTTGAAATTCTTGGGGACTTAATGAAATGTTTCCCAAGTTCTAAACATAGCTGCCAGTCAACACTCACATACTTGCATTTGACATAGATATGAGTCAAAAAGCCCTCATAAACCTCGATGGAGTTACTCTGGATTTACACTAACATTCATGAGGTGTATAGAAGTTTGCATCTTCTCTTAAGTCTTAAAAAAGAAAGGAAGTAGAACTTTGAACACCAAAGGCTTAATTTGCAGCCTCTAATTTCAGAATTGTTCAGGGAAATCAGACCATCTAGTCACACTAGATGCAAAGAGGGAAAACACAGAAATTCAGGGCCCCATTACCTTACATACAGGAAAGCTATTCTTGTACTCTTCATATGCCACGGCAATATTTGTCTGAGCAATGCAAGGGACCTTGAGAAGTAGGCCAGCTTCTAAGCACACGGAAAGTTAGTGAAGCTTTAACTAGCACAGCATTTCATTCAAGAAGCCAGCTTCAAGACTTCATTTAAAATTATCAGGGGCACATTATCTGGGAGCACAACAAGAAGCAATTATTGGTTTAATTAGCCTGCATTCACCACGTTGTGCTCCTTCTCTTTGTTGGATTGCCAAGCAATTTTGTAAAATCATTAAGCAAGGGAACTATAATTCCATAATGACCTAATCTGCAGCTCTATCCTATCACACTCGAATATTTTAAAGTTATTTATGACTGTCCTCAATAAAAGCAAAGTCCATTGGGCAAGACATGCTTTGGGTCTCCAATATTCCAAATGGCTTCCCTTATTGAAAGTTTTTTGTTGTATTCACTCATATATCATCTTCTACACCTAAAAGAGAAGTTTTGCTGTTGAAATAAGGTTAGCATAAATGTATGTTGCAATAGAAATGTACAAAACACACTAAAGGGTATCTTTAATGCTTCAAAGCTGTCCTAAAATAATTATATTTACCTTGATTTATTTTCAACATAAACAATGTTACAATTATAATGAAGACGAAGTCAGAATAATGTAAAATAATCAAACAAAACCTCAAGAACTATTAAACAGTTATTTTTATTGAGAAGGAAATTGATTTAACAAAGTTATTTTTTTAGTTACTATCTCAAAATTTGGCAGTAGGAGAGATTTAAGTTTGCAATTGTTAGCATTTTATGTTTTCTGTTTTCTTGCTTTCATAATCTTCATACCAGGTTTATGGTCTTTCATTGTACCTTCAATGTGAGACTAGAAGGAAGGTTAGTTTTATGAACTAATATATCTCCACAACTTTTAAGTAGTAAATTAGTGAAGTATCATTGTGTTCAAAAATCCCAGAACTTCGTTACAAAACATCCAGGAAGAGTGCATATGAAACATTTGGAATAAATTAAAAAATTGAAATTATTATCAGATAGCTATCTTTGAAGTTACCATTTGCCTAACTAAATTGTTTTACTAGGCTGAAAGAAATCTTGGTAGAAAGCTGTAATTTCTTCATAAGTTTTGCTAAACAGAGAGATAGAAAAACTAATTAGAACAGAATTACAGGAATAAAAAGCACCTTTCATATATTTTGCTATGGAGATAAAATAGAAGCTCTGAACAGTACTAAGATTTGAGAGTAGCTACCAATCAGTGAAATTGCAATGGATTTTTTCATTTTAAAGGGACTTTATAAAAGTATGATCTTATCAAAATATGTGAGATATGTCAAAAAAATCTATGCCAATGTAGAAGGTAAGCAAAAAAAGATATCAAAAAGCAGTTGAATTTCTGAATAACAAAAGCAAATTTAAAAGTGAGCTGATACCAACTGAGAATTTTATGTTATGTAAACCAAGCAAATGTGATTTTTAAATTATTAAGAAATGTAATAACTTGATCAGAATGTGTCACCTTATTACTGCTCATCATTTTGACCTGGAACAGGTACATAAGCGTTAACTGTATCACCTAGTCATGGTACAGTGGGAATGTTAGTAAGTATTTTAAGTAGTTTCCAAATATCCAAAGCCACTAACTCCTAAAAACAAACAAACAAACAGCAGCAGCAACAACAACACAGTAACAACAACAACGAAAAATGGAAAGGAAGAACATACAGACATGTCTCAACATCCGTTAAGGAATTGTTTAAACCTAGGAGGTCTGATTTGAGCTCTTTAGGTTATACATACAGTGTACATAAAAGATAACATGTTCATAAATGTGCTTAATGGATTAAGTAAAACTTACTCTCCCTGTTAGGTTTTAGCTAGAGTAGTTTAGCACATGAAAATGCATCAGCTTTTGTTTACACATGGAAACACCAAAAATGCATTCCCTAAATCTTGGTTCTTAAAATGCTAATACTGTTATTTGATTAGCTTTGGAAGTTAAATGAAACATATTTAGTTTAGTCTCTCATAATGGTTTACATTTCAAAGTGACATGTGCTATTGTATAATGAAATCAAGGGAAACTGTAGTTTATGACATTCCCAATAAGACAACAAAGAAAGAAATCACAAGTCACAGATCTCACTGTGTTCTTGGAGGAACACAGGAGATGAGACTCAAAAAGCAGTTAAATGTAAAATAGGAATTCTGGTCAGAACCAAATTTTTAAAATGCTTATTTAAGAGATGAAGAACAGAAAACAAAACTATGCAAGTAATTACATATGGTTTTACAGTTTTGTTATGCAGAATTTTAAGTAGGTTTAAATACACTTGAAAGAAGCTCATTCTTGTTTTCAGACACTGTATCATGATGAAAGTACGAGAGAGAATCAGAAGCAAGAAGAATTCCAGAAGGAGAAGTAGGGAAATGACAGAACAGCATGAGAACAATGTAAAAAATGTAGAGAAGATTAACTATGTTCTTCTTTCTTATGATATAACATTAGGAAGAAGTCAGTTCTTCAGAGGTAATACTATTTAAATTTCAAAAAGTTGCTACATGGACGCTGTAATTAATGTCTTTACCATAGGTGTGTGTTTTACAGCTACAGGCTTTGACAAAAACTTATTTTGTAAGTCATTCTGCAGCATGTCTGTGCCTTTTTCCCTATGTGGATTTTCTGAGATACAGATAACAGCTGAATTTTAGGTTGCACTCACACCTTGAAGATCTTACTGTATGGAACTTACATAGTTTTGAAATTTCCACTTCCCGTCAAATTTGACAGGAATTAGTTTAGGGGCCAGGATAGATGCAATGATCATATATCTCCGTTTGTCTTAAGAAGGAGAGAAAAACTGTTTTATGTGACGCAGGAATAGAAGTTAGGATAATTGTCCAGAAGCAAGACTGCAGTAAAAGAACTTTGCTATTTAAAGGTTTTATACATAAAAATAAATAAACAGTCCTAGAATGTTAGATAGGTGTGAAGACGTAGATAGGTGTGAAACGTAGAAAATATTTAAAACACACAATTTTTTTCCATCATACAAATGCTCCATTGTATAAATTTTATCCATTGGTAATTGTTTTCTAATGTTGTATAATGATGAGAGAGAAGTATTACATGCCAGATGTAACTAGTCCAAATGCAGGAATACTACTTGGCCTGCTTCCTTCAGATCTAGTACAATCATCCCTGTACTGTATTTTGCTATGAGATGTAAACACATCTGTGACAGCAAAGCCTTGCTTTTCAAATTTGATTTCTACATCTACCTTTGAAATAAAGGAAACTGATCAATGAACGACATTAAGTAGTATCCTTTTAACATGCTAACCTCATAGTCATGTTGGTTATCAAATTTGTCCTGTTCCAACTCACTAAATGCTGCACTGATCTAGTCTATACAGTATGATCTAAAGAAATCAACTGAAGCTGTGTGTCATGCATGCGCTAGCCCTTAATTTTCAATAATTTAAATAGTATAAAGACAATTCTTAATATTAAAATCAGTATCCTGATTTTTTTTAAAAGAAATATTTGACATGGTATAAAAGACCTGAATTTATGATTTGACTATTTGCACAGATGACTTTCAGATAAAGCATACTAAGAAGCATATTATTTCCATGCATGGCAATTTACATGTGAAATTTCCATTAGTGGTAATGACAGTGGCACATATAAATCTCCAATTCCCTCTAGCATTAATTGCAGTCATCTATGTAAGTACTTGAATTTTCAATGACATTATATCCGTAGCTCTACAAAGTCAGAAGGGATCACAGCCTGAAGAGGCTAAACATTAAGCACTGTCATTTCTAATGGCAGGTAATAACTAAAATCTTCATCTCCAGCATTGTTAAAATATAGCATCGCATAAACTTTATTCGAGGAAAAAATACTAATGAAATATATTTGCTTAATTTATCAGACTGTTAAGAGAAAACTAGTTGACAGAATTTGAAATTAAGCTGATTATTATTTTAAGCACACTATGCTGATACTTTGAAAGTCGCTAACTAATTTACCATTTATTTGAATAAGTATATGTGAAATCCACTTTAGACCTTTCTAAACCTTCAAGAGAAAGCATTGAATTTCTTGTAAAATGGGACTTTATGAACTTTCAAGGAAGCTGTTGAGAATATAATATAAGCGAACCAACAGGTTAATTAGAGAGCAACTTCTGGGATTTTTGAAGTTCAAATAGACTTCATATTAGATGTCAAGATATTAAGCAGAAACAACTTCAAGTACATTTTAGTTCAACAAATGCATTATTTAAACTGAATTAAACTTTAGATATTTCTGTTAATGAAGTTATCAGAAGCTTGGAGTTCTCAAATTACCTGTTATGAAAAATCACTGAGGTATATTTAAAACAAAATCATTCCAAATTGTACTTGATTTCATTATGTAAATATGTGACATCTGATTTTTCGCTCGTCTCCAACATGTATCACAAAAAGTACTCTTTCATTATCTTAATCTTGAATCATGTAATGAAACAACTACTGCCTGAGAATGATATGAACTGTAACAAAATATTAGTGTTTTGGTATTCAGTGTCCAACAGAATTTGTCCAGTCATAAGACATCATCTTACTCAAATATTTTGCAATGAACAATGGAGGCTGAGTACTCTTAAAATGCAAATTATTTTATTCACAAAACAGAGGAAAACAAAAAATTCTCATCCAGCATGCTGAGCAAATCTATACTACAATAAACTAGTTTTCTTCTGAGGTGTTAGCAAAAATTCTTAGAATATGAGGAAATTTAAACACTATTCAATCCTCCTCCCTGGATACTGGGCATCTGTATAGCTCAGGTGACACCTACGACCTTACAAAATCAGCATTGATCAAAACAAGTGCAATTTAACTTGTTACATAACTGGTCTTCAAATCTGATAGATACTGAATTTTGACTTCTTTCACTAATTTTAATTTCTCTTTGCACATGAATTCTATGATATGAATCAAGATGGTCTAAACACAAGGAGGGACTGTAGCCATGATGGAAGTTATTCAACTGAAACATTAAACAAGGCTCTTTTCAGTCTTTGTAACAAAATCCTTGAAATACAAAAATTGATTGTATTGGGATCATATATGACAGTGAAAATGTCAGTCATTTTGCTTTTGATTCAAATTAGGCCAGGTCTACACTTGTAACCAATTATCAATAATATCATCCTGCAATGTTAGCAATATGTTACTAAGATGAATTTCTTCTTGTGTAAATTTTAACATTTAAAAGACAGTTAATTATTCTGAGAGTTAGTCATCGCAAACATGTCTGAAACATATCTACAGTCTTACTACCTGATGGTGCCTATTTCTCCCTATTTATTCTAAGAGGATCTTGGGCAAGTATCTTAGAATTAGACAGCAATTTTTCCATGTCAAAGTTAGGTTAGAGAATGTCTTTCCTATAGAGCTAGAATCTATCAGCATTATTATTTATTATCAGCACTATTTATTATTTATAAAATAATAATTCTATTTCTCCTGAGGGACGTGAAGTTTTACTAGCAAATGTGATTCTCTGTTTAGTTGTCTTCTTTAAGAGCACCTGAATTCAATTTTTTGCCAGCAACTTTATGTTGGTCAGAGATAACTCATCAAATCTCTGACAGAGCCATGCTGGCAAGTTTTTACAGTAGACCTATCTTTAGATTAGTCTTAATATTAAGTTAAATTGCATCAGCAGCCACGGCTCCCTCAAGGCCAATTCACAAAATTGGGATTACCTAAAGCAGTCATGTTAGAGCTACATTTCCTGCACCTTTCACATTTTACTCTACAAAAATACAGGGAAGGGACTGAGGAAGAATAAAGATTTCATTACAAGTGAAAATCTTCAGCAGCTCTTTTTAGCTATGTTCAGGTGTATGTGGGAAAAGTGCACTGCGAACTTGGATGGCCTTCAAATATTGTGCGACATTTAAGTATTTTATCATGCTCCATCGTAATATTACAAAGCAAGGGAATGTAGTGTTCATCTGTCACTGTTCAGGTTGGAATGCATGAATTAGTTGTGGAGTAGAGTCAATTTTACTATTGTACTTGAAAACACCACCAACAGTTAGCTATCTGGATTTTCTAACTTTGCATGAAATGTAGATGGATGACAATTTACCTGACACACTAAATCTGCATCAGGATCCTATCAACTGCATTGAAGAGAAGGTATCTTTTACATTTTAAAGGGTAGAAACATATTTTCTGTTTTCGTAAAATACATTAATGAAAAATGTAGTGCAATACACAGCAAGTTACAGAGGGTAACTGATTTTTTTTTTCAGGGGAAAAAGCAGATAAAATCTTTAACAGGTATTTCCTCCTAATACTTAAAACCAAACTGTAAGATTGAAAGTATTCTTTTTTTTCTTCACAGGAGGAGACAGTAAAATACACATTTTTTGACAAGTGTGAATAATTCAATATTTGGGGAAATGAAAAGGAAATATGGAATTCTGATTTAGAGCAAATGCAGTGGTTTTTGTTTGTTTGTTTTTCCCACTCTCTTTAGGATTTTTTTTTTTAATATTATTATGCAATTGAACAAGTAACATCCATGCCTTCAAATGTGATTGAATATTATTTTAGTTGCAGAAAGTTATACATTTCTTTTTTACAGAAATGTTCTACTAGTATTTGTCTCAATCTGGCTGGCTGTTTAGATGCCAATGAAGAAAATTAAGAAAAGGATTCCAGAAACTACCCTGACAAATATACAAGATGAAATCTATGAGACGATGCAAGTTCACAACTAAAGGGTTGAATATGTAACAAAATTTTCTTATTTTTTTTTTTTGTTATGTGTTTTTATAGTTAAATGGCTTTCTGTTAAATGCGTGATTCAGAATTATGTATAAAATTAACAAATCAACTGCTCTGAGAGATAAAGACTTTTCATGGAAGTGTAAATATTTCTTTGTGTGTATAATGTTCTCTACAGGGCTTTTGCATGATTTGCTTTAATTTTGGTTACCATCTGCAAAATAGATATCAATATTAGAGTTGTGAAATATGAAATGCCTGTTGTTTTACTTTCTATAGACTGCGAAGAGGTCAATGTTAATTAAGGCCTTATCTTATAAACCATATGAAGATACGGTTTCAGAATTCAGGCAGCAGAAGTACAGGTTCCCAGAAAGCAGTATGGGAGCATCTTTACCTGGATCTTCTGAGTTTTATTGGGTTTCTTGTGTATACTGTTCTCAGGCTTAAAAAAGAAGTGGTGATAGTAGGGTTTCCAAGAAGGTTACACTATTGCTATCAAGTGTCTCTAATGGATGATTTTTCTATAAACAACAAGTTTGGAATGTACAATCTGCAGCATAGTGTTGAGGTACTGTGAAGGTCATTTGGAATTCAAGATGCTTCACAAGCAGCTACATTTATAAATCATGATCTGCATCTAGTAATATTCTCCACAAAAGAGCTCATTCAGTATTCTTACCATCACAGCTTTAAAGCCTTCTAGCCTCTGAGGATATTGATGAGACACAGCATATTCAAACTTCAGAACTATTGCAGATGAATTACACACTCCCATAAATGTATTAACTACAGCTACATATATTGCCAATCTATCACATCGAATTAAATAAATGGAGAATTTACTGCAGCTTACACAGAAATAAAAGCACAGTCTATTAAATCAACCTTATTCTGAATCAGGTACATAACCTATCTAATCAGATACTTAATATATTGAATCAAAATCACTGTACCTGCTGCATGGAATTCATCACACATTGAACGAAATACACCATCCAAAAAGCATATTGATATTAAACTTAATCATGTTGAACTGCTATATAATTTACTAAATTAAATAAATTGGGTCGATACACTAGTCACTGAACCTAGCATATCAGATCATAAACAAACAAAAAGCTAAGACGTTTTGAAAGAATTTGACATGCATTACGTTTTAGGTCTTGGTAAAGTGCGGTGTTTAAATGGACAAAGTTTTCCAGAATGTTAGGATTTTTTTTTTAAGAGTTACTGAATAAATAACCTACGAATTTATGTATCACACTCAAGATCTACTATCATCTACAATCATTCCTAGATATCCAATGCCTCCTATTATAAAACTAATGATAAATCAGAGATTCCTGAAGTTCATATCAAAAAATATTCCCTGAGAAATTCTATAGCAAGTATGACATCTTGGCTGTTAATCGTGGCTGTTATTTTTTTTTTTCCCCACAGCTGTACTTATAACAAAATCATAACAAAAAGCAGCAGAGACCTAAGTGCAAGACGAGAAAAAAAAATCTTACTTTTAGAGATTTTTAAGAAATAGTTACATATTTAAGCTCTTATTTCAGGTTTAATGTGATACAGACCTGAAATCTTTCCTAATATTACTTTTCAAAGGCCAGACAACAGTTATTAAAACAAACAAACAAACAAAAAAAAACCCTAAGGTTAAGCAGTATGGAATCAAACCTTCCTCCATTAAATTTAATTGGATTTCTGCCAATTACACTGTTTTCTGTATATTAAATTCATAATCTTTTAGTGCAATTATTACCAGGTATCATTTTATAATCATCACTTTTGAAACAAAGACAAATCTAAATGAATTTAATCATTTTATGATACATTTAATATTCTTCAACTGTAAATATATATATATGTAAATATACACATATATTAGTAATGGCTTACCTCATAAAAAGACACCTGATGTTTCCATATAATGTCAATATTCCTGCTGCAAAAACAACAACGTACAACTGTTGAGGTCTAAAATGCATTTGTGCCCATTTTAGAGACAAAAATAAGTTATTCGTAAAGTAAATCTGTGTTTTTAAATACTCTGCCCTTGCAAGAACACACTAAGTATATATGTATGTAAAACTAAATGAAGATTTATGATTATTAGACAAAAATGTTTTAACAATTTTGTTGGTTGGTTTGACTTCATTTTTAAGATTCTCTAGTACTTGAAGTAAGCATCTTGTTAATGCTCTGTTTCATACAGAAACTCCAGTCCTTTATGAATACACTTCAAACTGAGAGAGTGAGAAGTTCATCTGTACACTAATTCAGTAATTAAAACATTTAGCTAAGAGCTGTGGAGATTCATTTCCTTTGAGCTGCAAAGCAGAAAAAAGTTATTCTTTTTATCACACAACAAATACTTCTGTTTTATCTAAGTGGAATGATTCCAGCCAACATACAGAGAAGATCAGATTTTTTTTGGTTGGTTGGTTGTTTTTTTTTGTTGTTGTTCCTTGTTTTCCCTCCTTGTACTATAGCACTAGGAGGGAATACTATATAATAGTATATAATAACATTAGTTTCTACGGGGAATAAAAAATATGCTAAAATCCTGTCCAAGTTTT
Organism: Anser anser; assembly: GCF_964211835.1. Classification (NCBI taxonomy): domain Eukaryota; kingdom Metazoa; phylum Chordata; class Aves; order Anseriformes; family Anatidae; genus Anser; species Anser anser. Next base: position 39,601,271 of record NC_139724.1, on the reverse strand, counting down.
TTCAGCGTACAGGTAATGCCCCTGAACAGGAAATGATACTGTTACTCATTAACCATTTTCAACACTTACCTAAAAATAAGGTGGTTGTCTTTGAAAGCATTAACAAATCCTGGGGTGTCAATATATGGACAAATAGCAACTTTGCAGAAAGCTTTTATTCTTAATTCCCCTTGCCTGAGGAATAAGAGATCAGCTGGAGTCTTTCACCCACTAAAGCATCATTTATAATGCAAACCAGCAATCAATAACAAAAGCAGATGTTTTATGAAAACTTCTCTTGCTTTCTCAGCTTTAGTCCTTTTAACCCATGCTGAGAAGTTAAAATAAGAAAGAAGAACACTATTGATGTAAAGGGCAAAGCTAAGGATGAAAAAGTTATGTCAGAAACAGAAAAGGTAAACTACTTTTTACAAAGAAACTTATATTGAGTTTCTCAATTCAGTAGATTGAACTCAACAATCCTGTAATTCTGTAAATTGGACTGCTTTCATGCAAGGTTCAGGGTCGCTGTGTTTTGAAGAAAACACATTTGCATCCTTAGAGGCAGTCAACATGTCTTTAGAAAGTTATCTAGTAAAAATGTCAATTGTAAAAACAGTGGTGTGCCCATAATCTTTCATTTCTAATGAAATGCTTTGCAGAAACCTGATGAAGAAGCAGTCTGTGTGGTTCCTATAACCTATTTTGTAACCTGTTCCCACATAATACATTTATAGAAGCTTTTTGTTGCCCCACCCTATCCTACTGCTTTCAGGAAAATCAGTAACATTGTCTATCATCTTGCCTGTGACAAGAAAGGATATGTTTAAACTTCCAATAGGAGTCCTGTTTTTCAGAATTATATTTCTGAGCAATTAGTTTGCTATAGGTTGCTGCTGCATGGTATGCAGTGTTTTAGCATATAAAGACCTTGCTCTGTTATTTCCTAGAAATTTACTCTGTATTTTTACATATATAAGGATTAAAAATAGGCTTGATACCAAAATGTGATGCACAAGGCAGAGCTCTGTGTGTAACCCTGCTGATTTTATTGGTGTTCCTTGTAGCTCAGGGGCCGCTTTCATGTGTATCTCACAGAAGGCATGGAATCATCATTAATTGCAACTGAAATTGGGTGAAACACTTAATTGTTTTGCCTTATTAGTAGATTGGATTAAAAGGAATTATTATATATATATATATATGTATTTACAAATTCATTAAATGAAAGCTAGTAACCTGGATCAAAGCAAATATTCAGACATTGCCTAGGGGCAGGACCCCGGAAGCAGTTTTACAACAGGATCATACTTTGTAAGTGAAATGTGGGAGCAAATAAGAGACAAAAGGGATAAATGTTTCTGAAAAAGTCATGTTCTGAAAATGTTAGTCCACAACACGTTAAATGTCTAAGAGCTTAATTTATCAGATGAACTATTCTGATAAATCTATTCTCTCTTCATGCCAGATTACCAAGAAAAGGAGAAAAAAAAAATCCATTAAAAAAGGAGGAATAACCAGATATTCTTGATAAATGGTCTCTAAATTTGGCATATGCTGATGCATCATGAAAAGGAGGTATACATTACAACCATAATGGAAAGTTTGTGAACAGGTTACAAGGAAATATGCAGAATAAAATCTGCACAAGTTGTAAACATTAACCAAATATACCTCATCATAAATTGAATGAAAATTCCTTGTTTACTGAAAAATATCTCAAGTTCCAAAAATATGTGGAAACTTTATATGTATCCATAATATTATATGTCATTGTCAGTAAAATGTATGAACAAAAACTTTGAGACCCAATGATAGATATAAAAGAAAAAATTCTTGATATTATCTATGTTTACAATATTAAGATATATGTACACACAATTTGTTTCATTTTAAGCTGACCTTAAAAATACTTAAATTCAAAAGAAACAATATTCCTTAGGGAACCATTAAAACTGTAACTTTATATAATTGCAATCTTATCTTTATCTCACTCATATATCTATATATATCTACCTTAATATATATAAATGCACACACATTATTTAAGGAAAGACTCAGAAAGGCCAAATTCTTTTCTTTATCAAGCACAAAGCAAAAGTAGAATTTATATCAGAAAACTCTAAATGGACTTGAATTTTCACAGAAATATCACTCAAATTATTTTTTCACATTTCACTGATGAGATTTTGTGCTGGCAGCATGTGTGCTTTGGTTATTTGCCATGTGGGTCACCCAGTCCTGGGAGGGGTAGAGTGCCGATCTTTGGTCCAGTCGGAGTCCCAGGAAGGCAGCCAATTTCTGCAGAGGTAGGAGTCCCATTTGTAAGCTAAAACCCAGTAAGATGTGAAGTTATTTTGCTTGAATCAAAAACTTTTTCTGCATCTTGCCTGTACCTATTATATTATCACAGTCCTCTACTTAAAATGTCTGCCTGCATATTACTGGTGGAACAAGAAGATGCTACTAGAGAAAGCAATATTGAGAGTTAACCGAAGCAGCATGACATCCCTGTGCTGCACAGCTTTAATTCTTCAAAGACTTAAATGATATCATGATTTCATAAAATAAATACAATAGTATATAACATAAATTTGTTTATGATCAGTTAATATCTTTAATAACTTTGATAAGGGATGATTTGTGGAGGAGATTTGCTTCGCTGCACCCCCTTGAGCAGCCTCACTAAGAGGCAAGGAAAGATGGGCTTATCGTGAGGGTGTATTTGACCCACCCATAGGGGAAGCAGCTCTGCAAGGCTCAAGATGCAATCAGCATTAAATGAGAAGAAACTGAGAACAGCCAGCCTGTACATCACACTATGTTGGCAAAGAGCAACTGCCACCTGGGCTGTTCACAACAGGGCATGGCCTCCAACCTCACAGCATTTCACACAGCGAGAAAGGGACCCAGAGGGTGTCCTTTAATATCAAGCACTGCTGCCTTTGCACAGGCACTCTTCCTAGCCTTATTTTGTCTGATTTCACATCTTGGGCAGGGCTGTGCTTAAGCACTTAGAACAGACGAATTTCAACCTGACAGAACGCATCTGTTGAACACAACACAGAAGCTGCTTTCCCAATCACAAATTGTAGCATACTTTGTCATCTTCTTTTCTCATACTTGCAAGCATTATTAGATACAGTCTATCTACTTAGCTTATGAAAATAGGAGTAGAAAATGCAGTGAAGAAAAAAAAAGTTAAAAAATAAATTAAAAAAACACAACTCCTTGACTTTCCCTGTAGGAGTAATCTGTGTCATTTTTAATTTCATCGAGGCTGAACATATAACATTAAATGGTCAAGTGCTCTGTTAGAGCAGTCTAGGAAAAATGCAGAAATGCATTTACTTTTTTAGACTACATTCAGGACATATTCAAGGTTGGCCATTAGGTCTTCAATACCATTTTCTAGAGTGATATTTGATGGCTGCATTTTGTACTTTTATGTTGGTGAGATGGGTCACAGAAAATAGTCTCAAATCATACATAAATAAAATATTTTATTATTCAAAAAATATACATACATTTTAATAAGCCGCTAATCAAAATTGGTTGTAAGGCATTTTGCAGACCCTTTGGGAAAGATGAAGCATGGTTCATTAAAACGATGGGAAAAAAAATCTGTATTTAAATCTGTTTGATGCCAAGGGTTTAATCACAGAGGAGAGCCTTTTCTTACATTTGTATGAAAATGTTACAAAAAAAATGAATATAAAAAAATTAATTTGGTCTCCAGATACACATTTATCTATTAAGACGTGCATGAATATATCTTTCTATATTTAACCAACCCATGATCTGCATTTACTGTTTGAAACAGCTCTATCATCTGCTTTATAGAATTAATAAAAGAAGGAAAAGGAAAGAAAACAATAATTTTAAGCTAAATATAAAGTTTTGGGAACAAGGACTTCTATGTACACAAATAATATGCAGGCATACAGAAATACTTTTATTAAATTAAGATGAAATTTTCACTTTTTACTCCTGAACCCCTGGGAAGAGCAGGGAAAGAGATGGCTGTACTTCAGGCCCAATTTGGTATTTACTGAAAAAAAAAGAGGGTAAAACAGGCTCTTATCAAAAAAAGGAATAAAGCATGACTGAAATGTATTTTATATAGGATATTGGGTCTCTCTACATTGAGATGGTTTGAAGCAATCAGGCTCAAGCTCTGAAATCAAATACTATGATTTTTTTTTGATAACTCATCACCTTGTCTTTATCTTTTTCCCTGTCTTTCCCTGATATAATTACCAGTAGTTATAAACTTACCACCTGTCTTCAAAAATGGAAGACAACACAAATCTCTAGAAATTCATACAAAGTTGTTTGAATAAAGTCGTAGAAAAAATGATACAGGCTATGAAGGAACCCTTATCTTGCGGCTGAGAAGTGGTATTTGAAAGCAGGTAAGATCATTACCTGTGAGGAATGAAATGGCAGCAGCTGTTGGAGGAACTTTCACATGAAAAAAAAATCTTCATCTGGATCTCTTCCAGGTCAGGATGCAGAACCTGGTTACATTTCTGTTTACTTCCCACAGAGTGCTGAGATTAAGGCTCTTTCCTTAGAGATTTAGCATGAATGCTTATCAGCACTCTTTGCTGAAGTTCTCCAGGGTTTTTGTGGGATTTGCTCATTCAGACTTAGAGTATAACATGTAAATTCATTCTTGTTTCCTCAAATACCCTATTTATATTGACAGTGCTGAACAAGGTTTTATATGTCTTTCTCAGTTCCTGATCAATTACATTTTACTGTGATAAGCTGGAAACAACTAAGCCTCCTTAGTACTCCTTTTATATATATATATATATATATATATACTCGTATGCATTACATTAAAAGGCAAGGTGAAGTGCCTGGGCTCATCATTAACACCTGAAAAAGCACAAGAAGTGCCATTTGAAAACAGAAACTCTATTAAAGGAAGCATGCAACTAAACAAAGGAGCTTAGTAAAGAACATAAGAAATTTGCTGCAGGAATTCCAGAGAACAAAAGACAGAGCTTAAACCAGTAAAAGAGACTGTCAAATTTTTCTCTCCCTTAGCCTGCCATCATGTAGGATCCTGTGCAAAGCATCAAACAGGTTAGGGACGGTTTGAGGGAGCCTGCTGTAATTCTTACTCCAACATTGGCTTGCTATGTGATGTTGGGTAACCACTTTATGCCTCAGTTACAAATGAGACACATGTATTTTTCTGTTGTAAAACACTTTGAAAAGTATAGTGAAAAATAAAATATCATTATTATTATGATTTCCTTTACTAGGCATCTTCAAAAGACAAAGAAATAAGAGGAATATTTTCTTTCCTAATTTTCTGATTTCTTTCCTGAGAACTCAAATACGGATCATGTAGCTAAAAGTAATACTCTAAAATCTTATGCTCCTTCTTGGAGTGGGATCTGTGCAAAAAATCCCCATAACTAGATCTAAAGAATGACAGCGGAATTCTTCTCTTCTGTAAAACAAACAAACAAACAAAAGCCTAGATTTTGTCTGATTTATTTTCTAGCATTGAGAAAATCACAAGCAGGAGAAAATCAATTACTTCTGAACCTCTAGATCTGTCCCAAGTATATGACAAAAAGCCCCATAATACTCTTTGCATGTTAATTCCCCATCATTTTAATTCTCAACTACATTATTCTCCCATTTCACAGAAAGAATTCCACAGAAAGGGTAAAATCATCTACTTGCTTATGCAGAAACATTATTCTAATCTAATGACACACATGAAATGCATTGAATTTCATGGCATTTGATTTTCATTCAGATGCATCTGCCTATGGAAAGAGTTGTCAAAGAGAGCTCCCTGCTAGTAGTCAGTGGGGAATGATTTCAGAAATCTCTGTCTAAATCTTCCCTGGCATTTTCTACTAAACTTTTTGAAGTTTTTTGAAGTTTTTGAAATTTACTTATTAGCATTTGAAAGAAACTTTTACCTTTATAGAAACCTTTGCAGCCACAATTTTGAAAAAGCATAATTAATATATGTTTCTCGGAATATTTACTTCTATCACAAAGATGAGTAGATAGTGTGTATTTCACTGGGAATGTTACAGTTCTTCCCTTGGTATTTCCAGATATTGGAAGCAATAGTGATGGATAATGAGAATTCCCTTTCTTGCAATGACTACAGCTTTTTGTCAGTTTGATTGAACAAATTCTTCTGGTTCCCTCTACTAGTTTCCCTGCAATGAAGGGGATGCAGAGGGCTGGGCAGAACTACTCTCACAAAATTCTGCACATTTTAAGGATGAATTAATTGAGTTGAAATTGATATCCAATTTGCTCAAAATGTGCAAGACATAAAAGAAATGTATTTTTGAATATCTGGGAAAAAAAAGACCCCCCCCCCAAAAAAATCAACCAAAAAATAACAGCACTGTGGGCTGAAAATTAAGTTTGTGTTAAATAAATGAACTAGACTACCCAAATAGAAATAGGAATAAATTAAAATGAGGAAAAGAACATATGTGTGCATATGTTCTTAAAAAAAGAAAACTGCTTTTAACAGCCATAATAATAATAATATAGCTTAGCAGGTTTTCTCTTAGCAAAATAAAAGCAGACAGTATTTAAACGTGGATTTAAATTTTAAAACACTCATACTAGAAAACCTATAATCATCATAAAAAATATCATATCTTAAAATTATATCTCAAACCCAAAAATAATGAAACATGACTGTCATTTCCATTGCAATGAAACACCTTACAAACAACAATATGTGCACATTCATTTACCGCATTTACTACCAATAAAACTGTAAATGGCCAAAGCATATAAAATGTCTCTATCTTTAGTTATAGCTCAGTAAGATACTTGGGCTTATATGTATTAAGTTCACTTCAGAAGAATGGAGCTGAAGAAAACCAAAGGTTCAAAATTAGCACAACACGTCAATACTTTCTTTCTGGTAAGGTAACACTAGAATAAATATATATATATATATATTTTTTTTTTCCTAAGTAATTTTATTTCACTCTAGAATTTATAAAACCATTTGCTCCCTAGTTAATGTCATTCCCTATATACGAAGTCTTTTGGCAATGCTGGTGTCCAGAAAGTGGAAACTATGCCAGGCCCTGGCTTCAGATGCAGATGTTAGCAGCATTTTGATTTCTTGCAGACGCAAAACCCAGATGTACAACTTTTTTTTTTCTTATGACCTTCCTTCTCTGAGAAGAACATCAGGCAAAAAGAATGGGAAATTATGCACAAATCGTAACCAATTAGTCGGAAAATGTAAGTTCATATTGAAACTGAGGAAAAAATACCAATTTTTTTCCTTTTATTAAAAAAAGGTGAAAATTAATGTTAAACTGAAATAATCCAAGAATTATTGTTTTATTTATTCTAAATAATTGTATAAAAATTAAATATATTTGAAAGACATTTATATAAAAATACTTGTTCTGTTGTTGTTTTTACAAACATTAGTATTTGTTTTAAGAGAAATAAAGGCAAGACACTGTCCCTTTTCTCATTTTCAGGTTTATTATTATTATTATTATTATTATTATTATCTGTAAGTTGTATATGAACAGCTATCTACTAAAGGAATGATAAGAACTTAAAAGAGGCTACCAAGTGAACATTAGGTGACTAGTTCAAGTAGTGCTTACATGCACCCAAAGAGGGAAAATTTCTTTATCTGATCAGAAATGAAGTTGTTGCAAAAGCTTCATGGGGCAACATTGGTAATATTCTGTGTAAGAGTCTCTACAAAGAGAAACGATAAAGAAAAAAGAGTAAAGAAGAAACTGCACTAAATTCCAGAAGAGATAGAATTTGGACAGGGACAGTGGGAGTGGAGTGAAACCTTTGAAACCTTCTAAGCTGATCTACATCGTGTGTGTTCTTGCATGCAAACAACACTCAACGTCTTCCATTCTCAATGTCTTCTATAAAGTCGACGAACTGCAGATTTTTTGATGTGCTCTGGGATAATGTGATTAAAATTAACATTAGGTAAGGGACTTAAACCTGTCAGGAAATCAGGAGGGACTGGAAGGAATTTCTGAGAAAAAGAAAATGCTTGAGATTTTTATTTTAGTGTGTTTCATTCTAACTGTTCATTCTAACTGCTTTCCATGTTGTTTGGCTGTACTGCTGTCAGAGATACAGTGAACTGCTGCTACTGTATGTTGAGTCAACCTTCAGTATGCTGTGATAACCTCCTACAGAGAAATGTTCTTTTGCAACCAAAGAGTTTGTAAAGAATTGGGTTTTCAGGAGAAGCCACACTTTTCTGCATATTGCTCAGAAGTGGACATTTTACTCAGATGACAGTTTTCTATCCCAAATATTTGGATACAAACAACAGTTTCTTCAACTGGTAGCTTGGATGATACACTCTTGTTTGTATATGCTGCATAAAAGTTGTGTTTGCATGTTTATACAAACACCACCTCATTGTTACGGTTTGTCTTTCCTACTGAGTGTTCTCTCTCTTTTTTATTTTTTTTCTTCTAATTAACAAGCTTATTTATACCTAAGGTAAACATGTAGTACACATTTTGCATACAGTGAGTTGCATTTGCAGTATAAAATAACAAGAGAGCTATCATGATAATAAATATAGACTGTTCAGGTGACTGACAAGATTCACTTCTTAGCTGATTCTGCTCCTATCATGGCTTTTGTTAATCTGCTCAGTAAAGCGCTCAGTCATCAAATGAGCAGTTGCCTGTTTGTTTGATTCACTCCTTGGTTCATCTGTGAGAAAATTAAACAGAAACAGTCAAAAGGAAAAACATTTTAGGGTTACCTTAGAGAGTTTTCTTTGGCTAAACTGTTGGCAAGGAAAAAGCTTTGCCTCCTCAAGTACTCTCATTCCCAGGAGGACCATTAACACACAAGTACATTCACACAGGAGAATTCTGCACTGGTTTGTGTCCTTTGACTCCCTGCCAGTAACAATCCAGTCCCACTGAAAGGAGTTTAATCTGGTCTGGGCCCAACTAATTTCCATTCAGCTCATTCATTTCACAGCCAAGCCTCACATCTACACTTTGTCTGTGTCCTGACTATGAAGACTCAGCAGTTAGTAAAGATCTATCACAATTTTATAAGTAGGAAGCAGAAGTCAGAGAGGGAATTGTGGAGGGCTCTAAGCCCTGCAATCACTCTTGCAAACAATTAACTTTGTAAGTATGAAGAATGGCCATGACTGTGATGAAACACATTACTTGTCCACATTTCATAAATACTGTGTATTTGAGTGTGCACACCCAGATTGTTTCACTTATCACTAGTTGCTTCAGCGGCAATGACAAGTAGTTTTACAGCTAGTATATTCTTAAATATAAAAGTAGAAGGACTGTACAGGAATTGTTCCCACAGGGAATCAGGGCACAAGGTCACTAAATTTTGGCTCATTTATTACTTATTTTCTCTGTAGCCCAGAACAGCGTGTGGTATTTGTTGATAAATATTGTAGAAAAGTGAACAATTGCAACAAAGAATAACTGTCACTAGTCACAAAAGAAGTTCCTATTTCTAAGTATTGTTCAAACTCTCCTAAAAAAATCCTCAACAAATTATGACAAAACTAGTGAAAACAAGATGAAACATTTACTTTTGTTCCATTGATGTGTAGAAGCTTATACAGGGTCATTACCTCAGTGTATGAAGAAAAGGCTTCACTTGCAGAAGATGGTCTTGAATGGAAACAGTTTAATTTCAGGGATGTAGCACAGTATTCAGTATTATTAGGATTGATCTTCTCTACAAATATCAATAATGTTGATTTAAGAAATGTGTTGAACTATGATGAAACCTAAAATGGAAGCAGACAATCAATATGAAAAGGATAAAACAAAACATATAAATAAATAGATATAACACACTGAAGAAAGCAGAAATATGGGCAGCTGTATGCTTTAAATGGATTTTATACAACATTGTTAAACATTTTGACTATACTTTCCTGTAAACAGTATGTTAGAAGTTTGGTGTTTCTTGTGGTAGAGATATCTATTCATTTGTACTAGCAAATAGAAGTCAAAATCAAAATAAACGGCAGTTTCTGGATTGGCCTGTCAGTTTCAAAAATATTCTCTTATTTCTCTGAAATTTTATATAAATGCTAGGAAAGTGAATTACTTTGTTATTGCAGGCTGCATTTCATTTCTCCATCAAAACTTTTATGTTATTTGCAACAGTATATGTCTCTGATTCTATTGTTATTTCTCCAAATGAAAATAACCCTTTTGATTGCTATTGGTGAGGCATCTGTGCTTCATTCAGAGTTAAAAAAATTAATACACCGATTGTCTTCTCTATTTCTAACAATAGAAGAAAACAGTAATTGATATATATCTAAAGTACAAACATTTTCTGCCAGGTATAGGTCCCAACTTTATCTATATAATTGCCAAGTAAAGATTGCTGGAAGATGTTAAGGAACGATTTTTCTAACAAAATTTTCAGAGTGACAGCATTCAATACTGCATTAAGGAAACATCACAGTATTATTTTTAAGTAGTATGAATTATTTTCTGGCAAATCAAAGTTTTAATTACCTTTGATATATAATGATTTTGGAGACCTCTTCCTGTTTTCATCACAGCAGAAGCAGATGAAACAACTTACTAAAGACAGGTAAGCATAATTGTTCATTACATGTTTAAGACGACTTTTAGAGGGAATTTCACTTGCAGTTGAAGGGTTGAAACAAGCTTACACTACAAGACAAATTTACATTAACAATTTGTTCACTTCTTGAAGCAGCAGTATGAGTGGAGAAGACACTTCAAGGTAATGCTCCCCCTAAACTCTGGCTTCCAGGCAGTATGTTACCAGACCCCTCTGGTTTAGCTCCCAGCTACGGAACGCTAAAAGAAAATTAAGACTCAGACTGACAGTAAGAACAAAGAAAGATATTGCTGTCAGCATAATGCTTGTTGAGTGCTGTTTAACAATAATAAGAGAAGCTTAGGAGTTACAGAGCAAAAGTTTGTTGTTTTTTTTTTCATATATTTTCTAATTATATTAAAGAATCTATTAAGTAAACTAAAGAAAGACATTTCAAATCATATATGAAAATAATGCAGTGATGTCAGATCAGATCTGTTTATGCAGAAATCGTATGAAAATCCCTAACACTTCCTCTATAGAAAGATAGTAATAATATAAATGCACAACTGATTCAAAGAAATGTATGTTTAGAGACATTAATAAATAAAACTTCAGAAAGCCATATCTTGAGAAGAGGCATCATTCAGTTTTGTAAGAAAATAATTCATTGTCTTCTGGAAGAAATATATAATTAAACTCTTAATTAACAGCATTTACTCAAAAGAAGTATTAAGAAAGAGAACAAGAACTGAAATGGAATCACTATGTCTATGGAATAAGATTAGAAGCCAAAGTAATGGAAATTTGTAAGGCAAATTTGCAACGTATGATGATCAGAGTGTATTTGGGAGAGAAAGGGAGAAAAGTGCTGGAAAGGAAAATTTATGGAATGATAGAACAATGAACTTAAATGGAACAAAATAATCAGCCCGGTCAGTGGTCTGTTAAATTTAACTCTGAGTGAATCATTTTCATTTATATTCATGGTCTTTCAGACTTTATTTATTGGTACCATAACATATTTCAGAATATCACCCTAAAAATGAGGTGAAGAAATAGAGTAAATCTAATAAGAGCAAATACGAAAGATAGTGGATGCCAAGTGTCTGGCGCAACTAAAAGGTTGTTAAATAGGGACTTAATGGACAGCAGAAGAGTAATTCTCACACAATCACAGACTTTTATATGGTAATCACCTTGAGTTGATCCGTCCTGGATACTAAGCGAAGACTACATCCATTATAGCCAGCGTCTGTACATGGACTGTACATATACTAGGACATGGATTATTCCTGGGCACTGGAAAATAAATGACTACACTGAAACTATAAAAATATTCCCTACAATAAAACTAGCTCCTTCCAACCAGCATCTTCACAAGCAGTTCTTGGCTCTGTTTCATGAGCCTGAATAATACAGGTTCCATAACCACTGTCAGTTTACACATACTCATTTGGGTTTGGCAGCTAGGGAGATCCATGCCACATTAATTTCAATACCTGGGAGGGATTCTGGACTTGTTAACACAAATGTAGCCTGAGAGGCTGATTCCAGAATAGCAGCAGCATGTATAGCAGCAGGGTTTAGGCTCTCGTGGGTCTCCCCTTCCTCCAGCAAGCCATGACTCAGATATAATTTTATACTACCAGGTAACAGTGAAAAGAACAAGTTTCCTGTGAAGCAGTAAGTATTTTATTTCCTATTCTCCTTTGTATTGACTGATATGAATTTGAAAACTTCCCTAATGTAGTCTTTAAATCAGTAAATAAATCAAACTTAATAAAACTGTTCCTTCGTATAAATTTTTCTAGTATTTCATTGAAACCCAAACCTGCCTGCACACAGAAAAGGTGAAAGTATTTGGATTCTGAGCCAAGATGACTGAAATTGCAATTTTAATATAAAAAATGTCACAGTGATGTACATAATGTATGATGCTAAAGTGGTCACTTTAGTGGTCACTAAAACATCCCAATTTCACCTAAAGACATTATTGTAATATTCTCTTTCTATCATAGATTCACAGAATGGTTTGGTTTGGTATAGACCTTTAAAGATAAACTAGTTCCAACCTCCCTTCCAGGGGCCGGGACACCTCCCACTAGACCAGGTTGCTCAAAGCCCCAAAAGCTCCAAAGCCTTGAACACTTCCAGGGATGGGATATCCACAGCTTCTCTGGGCCACCTGTTCCAGTGACTCACCACATTCAGAGTGAAGAATTTCTTCCTTATATCTAATCTATATCTGACCTATGTCTGTTTAAAAGTAGTACCCGTTGTTCTATCACTACATCCCTTGCAAAACATTCCTCTCCAGCTTTTTTGTAGGTCCACTTTAAGTACCAGAAGGCTGCTATAAAGTCTCCCTGGAGCCTTCTCTTTTCCAAGCTGAAATACCCCAACTCTTTCAGACTGTCTTCATAGGAGAGGTGCTCCAGCCCTCTGATCATTTTCATGGCCTTCCTCTGGACTTGTTCTAACAGATCCATGTCCTTCTTGTGCTGGGGGCCCCAGAGCTAAACACAGTACTCCAGGTGGGTTCACACAAGAGCAGAGTAGAAGGAGTGAATCACTTCCCTTGACCCACTGGTCACACTTCTTTTGATGCAGCCCAGGATACAGTTAGCTCTCAGGGCTGCAAGTGCACATTGCTGGCTCATGTTGAGCTTCTTATCAACCAACACCCCCCCAAATCCTTCTCTTTAGAGCTGCTCTCAATTCTTTCTCCGCCCAGCCTGTGTTTGTGCTTGGGATTGCCCTGTGACCCATGTGCAGGACTTTGCACTTGGTCTTGTTGAACTTCATGGGTTTCACACAGGCCCACCTCAAGCCTGTCTTGTTGCGTCTAAATAGCACCCCTTCACATCTTTGTGTCACCAGAAAATTTGCTGAAGGTACACTCAATTTCACTGTCTGTGTCACAAAAGACATTAAGCAGCACCAGTCCCAGTATTGACCCCTGAGGAACACCACTCCTTACTTATTTCAACTTGGACATTGAGCCATTGATTGCAACTCTTTTAGGGCAACCATCCAACCAGTTCCTTACCCACCAAGTGGTCCATCCGTCAAATCTATACCTCTCCAATTTAGAGACAAGGATATCATGGGGGACAGTGTCAAATGCTTTGGCCAAGTCCAGGTAGGTGACGTCAGTTGCTCTTCCCTTATCCATCAACGTTGTAACCCTGTCCTAAAAGGCCACCATATTTGTCAGGCACAATCTGCTCTTAGTGAAGCCATGTTGGCTTAGCATGGTTTCCAGTAGGAACTGCTCCATCATCTTGCCAGGCACAGAGCTGAGACTGACTGGCCTGTAGTTCTACAGTAAAATAAAATTTATGTACATTTTATTTCATCTATAAAAATATATAGAAGTAATGTATAACATTACTTCATCTGGTTTACTACTAAGATCAGGAATTTAAGGATCATACCTCTTAACACTGTGGCCTTCCCTAACTGTGTACACTGAGAACAGAGGAAGAAAAAACTTTTTTCTTTGATAAGCATGAATAGACAGCTTGTTTTGTCCTGTCTATAATACAATTGTGTGAAATGGGTGAGAAAATGTGGATGGCAAAGTTTCAGTGTCCTTTAAAACTGCATCAAATTGGAAAAGAGCCAAGAAGAGTTTTCTAATGAATAAAAGAAACTGAAAATTACAACTTGAAGTTTCCTGAACATATGTAGATTTCATATACAATATATGAAATGTACATATATGCTTAACATATTTTTCAATAGAAGTAAAAATCATCTGTGTTGTTCCTGTATTTACACTTAATCGCACCAATTGCAAATACTTCATGCATGTATTACCAACAGGTTTGTGTGTCTGCATGCCTAATGTTTATATGTAAGTACTGTTACAGGAGAGAGAATGGTATTTTATGACATTTATCCATTTTTATCAATTTTAATCTAGGTAGAAAAGATCAAAGTGATTTATTGTCATTAATTAGCACATTAGAAATATTTATATCGCTATATTTTTAAAGGTTGACCCTGCTATTGGTGGATGTTCAGTCCTGACATGTGACATGCTATCACAGTAACATTTTATTAACCTTCACATATTTCAGGTTTTACTGAGAATTCAGTAAAACTGGTAATGACATTCCCACCATCTGAGTCATGTATTCTGCCTGAAATTCTGAAAGATCATTACAGTTATGATTTGAATGGCTATAATTGACCCAGCATCTAACTGTATTCACAATGAAACCCAAAGGATATAAATTAGCTTTACAAACATGCTCATACTTATGGAAATGTGCCTTGGACAACTTGTAAGACAAGCACTGTTTGTCTTACTGGAAACCTTGGAGTCTCTTCTATAGCATAATATTTTATGGTTCATAATCTGTACACTTTACATATGATATACAAAAATTAGGAAGGGGGAAAGAATAAAAAAGCTAAATGATTCCCTTGTTTCAGATGAAGATCAGAATCTTGGTCTATCAAACTGAATTATCATCTTCCAGATATGTAACTAGCCTGAAAATAACAGACTTCACTTGTGTTTCAAGCATGTCCCTTTCACAGTACCTTCATTTTCTAGGAGAGTAATCTCTAGTCTACAGACCCGACATACTTTTAGGTATGTAACAGAGAAGCTTATGTACCATTTCCAAGTGAGAGACCACAAACATGATATGAGCATAGGAAGTCATATACATGGATTCTGCTTACATTTGGGAAAATTTCTCCCTATGAACGAAAAAACAGTCATATTTCTGATTAGGCTGAGCTTCTGTTTGGTGGCTTGGAGAAGGGAAAGACTTTATTTTTACTGATGGTTTATTTATGTTCGTTTATTTTTAAATGGCAGTTGTCTGAGGCTGTTCAGTGTTCTGAGTGTGAAATTAAGTCTCAGAAGAGATGGATCAGTGGATAGAATGTCAGGAAGTCAATCAAAATATCCCAGTACAAGTATTTTATCTTCTGGCTCTGAGAATCTATGACAAAGCTTCCTCTTCATTTGTTATAATTTTTTTTTTTTATAGTCTTACATCATACAAGCATGTTTCCTTTCATACTGCTGGCATTCATATGCATGCAGCATCAATATTTAATATTCTGGAATATTCCATGTAACTATATTATTTTGTTCTTTTTTAGTAAAACTATTTAAAGACAAAATTACCTTTCAAGCTATAGAAATGTTGTATATTTGTCATGAATTGTTGCCTGACATACAACTAATCTTTTTCTTCCAACCAGTAAGACTGCTATAGTAGCCCTTCACCTTTTCTACTATATTATTTTAAAATAAAATCTTAAATGATACTATTCTTTCTTTAACATTTTTGGAAGGAATGGGCAAAGAGAGACATCCTAATTAAATGCACTCGTTGATGGCAACTCAACATTTTCACTTCCAAAAATTCCACTAAAAGAGTTCAGATGAAACATGATTCTTAATAAACAGAGACACAAGAGCACTGTAGAGCTGATGGTTCAATATTATTCTTTGACTTGACACCATTGGGGTATACTTGAAATGTATCTGATAAAGTAATAGCAATCAAACTGCTACAGTAAACTAACAGATGTAATGAAACTCTATTGGCACCTAGAGACTTTTCAAACTACAAAGAGACAATAGATTAATTTAGAAATCACTCTTTCATTTCATTAATTCATTACATTCATCTTCTTTTACATGCAGTCATGATAAAACATGTGAAAACTACAGGTGAGAGAGCAGGTGAGACCATTAGGAAAGTATTCATCAGTAAACAGAAGAGCTGTTGATCTTTAGGAAAGCATCATTACTGATTTTCACTTCTCCTTCTTATTCCCTCCCTTTTTGTACTTGTACCCTTGTACATTTCTAAAAGCTTTATACTGAGGGGAAGCGGGGAGGGGGGGAGGAAGGGAAAGATGGGGTGATTATTTTTTTGCTGGAAAAAAATGTGAGAGAGAAGATCTATCAATGTGTTACCAGACCAGAATGCTTTTTAATGTACAATACAGTGATGGGATTCTCGTGCCAGCATGACTGATAGCCTGGAAGTCTGCAAAGAGGCATAAACAGTTACTACAGACTCAACTGAGCAGCTTCAGCTGAGTAGACTCCAACCAAATACAGAGAAAGGGAGCAACTGCCTAGAAGAGGACAAATTAGTCCTCAAGGAAACATTTAGATATAAGAAGCAATGACAAAGTTAAGATTACTACGTTTTAGCATGTGATTAATTTCTGATTAAAAAAAAAAAAAAATTGAACAGAGTGACTTTTTGACTGTTACAGGAACTGCATCGTTACTGGACCCAGTAGCACCAACTACGGTGCTTTAAATTGAATTTTTATCTCATTTGATCTCAAACGAGCTATAATCCCCCAAGGAATTAGAATGCTTCAGCAAATGTGTGCTCAGGAAATAGCTCCAAAGTGCCACCTGCCAGCAGGAGTAGCAAGAGTCATGGCCAACACTAAAAGCTTAAACTGGCTAGGTTTTACTGTGCTACATGAGGGAGCACGATACACAGATGAAAGCAATAAAAAACGAACATACAACTGTCAGAAAAATTAGATGCTGCTCCTAGAGACACTGGAAAACGTGATTGCATGTGATTGATCTGCAGGCTACAGCTACATTGGTGACTGACCTCCTTTGGTCAAGTGCTAATCTAAATGCGTTTTACCTGACTCCTGAAAAGCATCTCCTTAGGTTTCTGGCTATCAAGAGGCTGGCCGCTCCCATAGTAGGTCTGGCCTTGAGCTCAGAAACTGGAGAGGGAATTTGCCTCATTAAGTAGTAAGACACAGCTTTGTTAGCTCTACAGATCACTCTTGGGAGGGGGGCGGGGCAGGGGGGGAGTCCAGTCCAACAGTTTGGTCAGCCACAAAGTTTGAACCCTGACTTTGTGCGTATGTATGTTTTGTGATCGGGCTGGGAGATCATGGTTCATGTAGCTCTAGTTCCAAAAGTTCTGCATCTACTATTTGATGCATTGATCCTTTTGCTTAATAGCTAGCCCTTAAGCCATAATAACTTACAGATATATGCATTTATTCTGCAATACTCTGAAAGGTCTTTTTAAATATTCATTCTATTCTGCTAAATAAGCAGCCCTCCTTTCCAGGAGGCCTGTGATTAACACTCCTTTCATCTGTCACCACTATACACAGCCTTTGGGAAAGCCTGATCCTTTCGCCACTCTGAAAATGTAACTTGAACCAGAACTTATTTTCAATAGCTCTGCTACTGCCAAGCTTCAAGACTTTAGGCAAATCATTTGACCTCACTGGATCTCACTTTCCTTTCCATTAAAATGGGGATAGTGCCTAGTTTCATAAAGTATGTCAGTTTTACACATTAAAATAAAGTGAATATGGGAATAGAATGAATATATGGGAATATATTGGAATTGAATGAATATATGGGAATTTGGTAAATTATTTTACACACAGTGGAATTTTCATCCTTTAAGATGATGCCAGTGATAAAGCCGTCAACCTGAAACTGCTCCTGACAGCCAAAATCTTATATCAGCATCATGGCTGATTGCCATCTGTAGGACCATAAATAAGGGAAGAGACACATTTGTTCTGTCCACTTGACAGAATCATCATCAGCACAGCACTTCCAGGGCTGTGGTGGTGCCTTTTTTTTTTTTTTTTTTTTAATGAATGTAGTATTTAGCTCAGTGCTATTTTATATAGGTAACACAAGAAAATACAAGAGGTGTATGAGAATTTTCTATTAAAAAGCAAGTTGGCAGCAAAACACGATATTCAGAAATGGCTCTGATAATGTCTGCCAATGCTGGTTTAAGATGGTAACCTGTCTATTTGTCTAACTATTCTGAATGCTGTGAGATAACTATTTTAAACTAGCCTCAAATTTAACTGTATGGTAAATTAATAAGTAAAAAGCTTCCTACTGCAGTTTAATAAGTATGAAGGAAATACACTAAAATTTTCATGTAAAGTAGCCAAATTGTATAAGCAATTGTATTAGTGCACATTAGATGTCATATTTATTACATCAAATCCATGAACATCATTAATACATTAACATTTAAAAAGGTAGCCCATGGCAAGTCAATTTCACAGCAATTAAAACTGAAAAACTGGTAATTGACATTTGGTAAGTGTGTTAATTGATATCAAGCTTGCAATAGCTAACATGTTAAATGTCAATTAAATCCATGTGTTTTTACAATTAGAATTTATTAATAAAGAATCTAATTACAGAATGTTGGTTATGTCAATTTGTGTTAATTATGCAACAACTAAATTTATAGCTGAAAAATTCCTTCAGACCTCAGCAGCACTTAAAAAAAATCCTTAATTTTTAATATTTTGCATTCAACACGTCTGTACTTTGCTCTATTGGCTGTAGCAGATGGGGAAAGAATTTTAGGTTGATAGTATAGTATATGTTCAGTAAACCCATATTGTTTTTGTGCTATTGCTTTCGTCGATCGTAGGTATTTCCTTATAAGCTGGCTTGCATGCTGGGAAATGCCTGTGCAAGGCAACCAAGGCAAAATATGGGCTGATTGGTCTTATTTCAGGAGGCTGATGTTTAGTCACAGAGACTGACTCACAGATTACTGTATTTTTCAACAAGAGCTGTTCATATATTTACCCACGCCTGTTTTAGACATGGAAGTGACTGGCTTGAGGTTTGTCCCAAATGAAAAGAAAGCAAACTGGAAGCAAAGGTAAGATTGTACTCTTGTTCTTCCACAAAAGAAAGACTTTTTGAGGCCTATTCTCTCTGAAAGAGCATGAGTGGAATATGACCCTGATACACATCAGAGCTTAACACAAGTGTCATCCTCTCGTCATTGGATCAATGTAACCCAGCTGCAGTCTGCTCTTCAAGTTCCCAGCTAAGCAGCAATCAGATTCCTTATATGCCATGTGGGAAGATCTGGTCAACCACGTTTCTGGTTCCCATCCTTGGTGCCATGTGGCTTTTTAGGCCAGCATACATTGATAGAGGCCAGGAGGAGAAGGTATTGCCACACGGCTATGAAGGAAGGTATGAAACTAGAACTGCTGTAAATGACTGGAGGCATCAGACAGAATCACGAGCCACACTGGAGAAGATAGCTAGCAGAAATTAATTTAGGTAGAGAAAGTGAGCACCATACACAGGAAAGGGGGTAGGAGGAGGAAAAGAAAGTTCCTTAATATCCTCAAGGCACATAGAACAAATTAAGAGAGTTAAAAGAAGACCAGACAAATTAAGGGAAGTGAAAGTGAGGAGAAAAATGAAAAATACAACAAATTTCTTTAAATTTGTAAAAAGGTGAGAGAGTTCAAACAAACTGTAAATCTTAAATGACATGTATGTTGGGCTGTATAAAGAATTTAAATTCTGTAAAAATAATTCCCCATTAATTTTTTACCATTTTTGTATCTGTAACTTCTTGCTGATGCAGAGTCTTTGGCTGGAGCTTTGGAACTTGGACAGATACTCTTTTGTCCAGTGTAAGATCACCAATAGCAAGGATCCTTCTCTATTTCAAAGTTAAAATTGATTCTCTTGGTCTTGTTTGTTCTGAACACTTGTTTCAATTGTCACCTGCTATCACAAATTCTACAGCTTACTTTGCTTTTAATTTGACACTAATAGGGAAAAATTGATTTTATTTCCACTTATTTCCCAGCTTGTCACATGTTCATCTCCATTTGGGACAACATACAATGCTGTCTCCCTTCACTGTGAGGATGAAAATTAGGCTTGCACCAAAGCAAGATTTTGTCAGGAAGGAATGTTTGGGCCTGACAATATCTGTAATTAAATTCTTAAAGAGGAACGTATATGACCTGAAAGTATTTAAAAATTAACCTGTTTTGAAATCTGAAGCAGAACACCTTCTGGTGCCTTTAAATTAAAATTGATCTAGCATAGCAGACTTGCAGGTTTATTTAAATGATTTGTGTCCCTTTCTCAACCAAATTTGAAATCCAGAGCAAAAGGTAGACATATTTCCACACACTGTAGCACCATTTGTGAGAGAGGGAATAAAACGCGATTTGAAAAAACAACTGAGAGGAAGCAGTACAAAGCCAGTCTGTAAGCATACTTATTTAAGAGAAGTAACAGTTTCCAGTATTTATTTAAATACCCATCTAATAACCCCACATTTCTTTAATATACAGTTATAGTAAGGCTGTAAATAGTATGCACAGTCAGGACAAAAATTTAGCAACAACCTTTACCTAATGTCACAATGATGGAATCTCCACCTTGCCCAGTTTAGGAAAATAATTTCTCAGATTACTCTGTTTAGTTCTGCTGTTCTAGCTCTACATAACAGAAGGTTTAGAAGCTCACATGAAGCCCAGTGGCAAGTAGAGATATTTTACTTATATCACACAATATTTCTCTGTGTGACCACAGACAATAAGACAACCTCTGCCTCTCCCTTGGCTGTGAGCAAGGTCTTGATGAACTGGGTTCCCTCATCAAGGACATTTAGTTTTATGTACCATATCTATCAATTTCTAGAAGAGATTACTATCTCAGAAACCACTGTTTAAGGATGGACAGACTTCCTTGATTTATAGCGATACAAAAGGAACCATCATAATCTTTGTCCTCCTTTGGTTCTTACAACTGAGCCCTTGGGCATGAAAGGTAGGAACAGAGGAATTTTGAGATGTAAATCAAGCCCAATGGCATAGGCTAAACTGCAGTAGCAGTCTGATATGCTGAAAGGTTAGAACTTGCTTTAAATACATTAACTTTTTTATTATTATTTATTAATCAATCACGTTTCACAGACAGCAACACAAAACACTGAAATTTGAGCTGTTCATTAGAGAAAAAAAAAAAAGATCCTTTTAAAACTCTCTCTGGAAAAGATTCCTGGTTGCCTGAAGGTTATAATATTTGTCTGAAAAAAGGTTTCTTTTTATTTAATCCACATTCTACTGACCCAACCTATGCTCATACTGACAATTACGCAGCTGCTGTCTTACTCTCATGCTCTTTAATGGGATCTGTTACTCTTTTGCAATGAGAAACCGTCACTGAAACAGGAAAAGTGGCCCTATAGCCTCTGGATTTCTATAAGTTATGCAAAACCCAATTTGCTGCTCTGCCTGTATTAAAAGCAAGCTGTTGCTCTTGATTTTGCAACCTGATCTCTTTGGATGTGGCTATTTCAACAGCTTCCCCTTCTTAACCATACCCTTCTTGAAAAGTCTATTGATGATTAGTGAAAACCAGTATAAAAGAAATCAATGTTTTCCAAAATATGTTTTACTGGAACACCTCTGATCAGTTCTAGACAGATCATTTCTGAAAATGCAATCTGCAGCTTTGATTACTGTGCAGCTTAGAAGCACTTCAATAGATAGTTTTCTGGGCCACTCTTGCATCAGGAAGGCTGAAGAAAACCTTCAAAGCTCCTTTGTAGCATCCTTTATATGGCATTTCAAGCATCCTCATAAATTCTCTTTCAGAAATAAATATGCTAGAGATACTATATTTCTCCATCTTATATACTCCAAGACAAAGCATATAAAAAAATAAAAGGAACTTTTAGCAGTGGAATTCCAATGAAAATTTAATATTCAAGTAGTGAAAATATATTCAAATAATTTCAATTTAGTGATAATTTCATAACTTTTTAGAATAATGTCTTTTTAAAGATTATATTTAATTCTGCTGATTATAATGGAGGTGTTACCTACATAAATACTGTTTTTTCAATCAGTACTCAACAAACTGTCAACAAAAAAATATATATTTTTAGCATAGTGTTAAAGATTGTGTTCAAGCTTACATATTTCTTAACCTAGACACCTCTCTGTCCTCAAATATCACCTAAATCTTCCGGATCCTTCCCAGAAAACAGCTAAAGCAAACA
This sequence comes from Anser anser, assembly GCF_964211835.1. Taxonomy (NCBI): domain Eukaryota; kingdom Metazoa; phylum Chordata; class Aves; order Anseriformes; family Anatidae; genus Anser; species Anser anser. Next base: position 39,578,847 of record NC_139724.1, on the reverse strand, counting down.
GATTTTCTGTGCGGAGATACAACTTTGGTCCTCACCCAGTTTCAGTTATTGCGGCTTCCATTTCAGTAGGAACAGAACCCAAATGGTCAACGCTAAACCTGACATCTTAGTCTTCTCCTCTGCCCACCTTACCTGGCTTTTTGTATCCTCTCTTTTCCAAAGACTGAAGATCAAACATCTTTTTCACTTCCAAGACCTTTCATCAACATTTCTCAGTTCTGCTGAGGATTAAGAATCAGAACAACACACATTTCTAAAATATTTCATATTGCATAAAACAGGACGAGGATAAAAGGAATCATAAGATTCAGTAATGTATCATTCATTCTAAATGGAAATGGTCTCCTGCAAAATTTTCTTATTTTTTTATCCCTAGACTTATTCCTTTTTAATGACAGAAAAGTAATGATAGTTTTAAAAACAATTTTTTAAGAATAATCTCCCTGAGTTTAACAAAGTTGTTCAAAATACTTGCAACATTATTAGACCCAGCATTTAAAGAATTTAAATGAATCTTCAAAGTGCTCAGCTTATGAGATTTGCAAAATTAACTTTGTAATTACAGTATGCAACAAAATATAGTGCTGATAGGCATTTTCCAACTGAATGGAGTTTGTTTCTAGCATTAAACATTATGTATCCTGTCTCAGATAATTTTAGCTTACCCAAAGATGGGTTCTATAACAGAGACAGATTTCCCAGCTATTCTAGAGAAAAATGTCAGAAACTACTCCACAGATTGCATATTGTCAACCTGTTCAATTTAATATTTACCTGGCTTTGAGAGTGAATTTTGAAGGACAGATCCTGTTTACACAAGCTGAAGTATTTTTCTATTTAAAAGCCCTGTTTGAAGGCTGCCAGGGTCATCTTCTCATCCCTCCAGTTTTGTCTGAAATAAAGAACCTTTGAAAATCTAACTTTCTGCACTGTAATTAGGAAACCTGGTTTTGCAATACATCAGGAACAATGTGTAATGGCTTTCTGATTTTAAAACAAAACTTTTAACTCAGCACACAGTAATTTTATTTAGTCTGGGATAATTGCCATTCTTTTACAGATGTGGCATTCTGACTGCTTGTAAAGTGAGAAAGTCAAATTTAAATCTTGATAAGCAGGTGACTTAAGCAAGGGTATATTCATTTGCCTTTCATGTTACTCTTTACACACACACACAAACCTCATGCTGAATGCTGACAAGCCAAAGGAAAAAAAAATCACTGAACACAGATCAACAGTGGAAGACCTTATCTATGGATACGGAGAATTCTCTTTACTTGTGGTATTTAGATCAAACTTGTAATAGGTCAAAACTAAGCACACTGGTTTCCTTCATCACTCACATGGGCTGACCTTGTCCTTTGCAACATGACTAATCTGTCATCTAAGAAGATATGTGAATCCATGAGTGGATACCTCTGAAACGTGGCTGATAGACATTTCTTTAGCTGTTTCATTGTGTGACCAATCACACTTGCATAATCTGCTTGCATGCTGTGACAAATAAGGAGATGCCTGCTGAACAGTGAGTGTCTCTACAGTTTATTTCTGCAATGAGTATATGCCCTTCCTGTAACTGAATGCAACTGGTTATGGGGTAATTAGTTATTCTATTTTTTTCATTTAGTTTTAAAACATATGATTCTTTCATATGATCATATATCATCATAGTGATCATTTTTACTTCAGTTCCTGAATCTAAACAACATTAGAAATCAAGCTTATAGTAACAAAGAAATACATTTATAGAGTACTAGACTTTCTGATAATAGTCTCTGTGTAGATTTTGCTAAATTGCCCTGCATTCTCAGGTACACTTATTAAGTCTCATCATCTCCCATTTAAATCTCTTTTTTTTTTTTTTTTTACCCGTAGAATTATGCTGAAAGTGGGCAGATTTGCATAAAGAGTTAAAAGCATAATTTTAAAGCAACAGTTTTAAAGAAGCATACCTATGGATAATAATATCCAAAATTAATATTCTTACCCTTAATATCCATAATTTTTATTAGTGATATTGAAAAAAGTAACACAAGACACCATAATTAGATTACATTTCAGAGTGATACACGTTCACATGTTGGAGAAGAGGAAATATATTTTTGCACACCAAATTAATTATATGAAGGAATTAAGGGCACAGAACATAACTGGAACCCTACAAATCTGTACAAAACTTTAGCATCGTATTAGCCCTTATCCCCAGTTAAATAGTTGAGTGTAATAAAAGGAGGGTAGCATAACTGGAGAGCAATTTTTCATGTTTCATTCTCATAATTTTAAAAGATGTTAGAGGTTTGGGAAGATAAAAGAATTTAATACACACCACATGACCTGGAACCCTTTCAATGCACACTGCAATTGCCTAGTTTGTCCCATTCATATCTATTAAATGGTTCAACATGCATCATTAACAGTTCCTTATATGATTACTTGTTTGCTGAGCTTCAGACACTGAGGACCCCTAGATCTAAATGTTCACACCAGTGTCTTAACTCTGCTTAGATTTTAGCTAGCAGGTACAATAACTGAAATTCACATAACTAATTTGCCAGCACCTTGGAAATCTTTTATCCTTTGTACTTTGCAATGAAAAGATGCATTGTATTGCTATTCCACTTCAAGTCTTTCATGAAATATGCCTCTCCTGGATCCTGAGAAGATGTATTCCTTATACCATATGAAATAATTAACATAGTTGAATCTTATTATAATTACTATTATTTTTATTATATTAGCTCCTCTTATTATATTGCCTAAATTAACTATTAAGGAAAAAAAAAAAAGCATTGCAGTGGAATTGTTTAATTAAAGTTGTTTTTATTTCATAGCATTGGTATCTTGAGAAAGGTTAGAAATGGAGAAATTCAGTAACTCACTATACCATACCTAGTAGGTATAACCTCCACTGCAGCTTGTTTTTCTTTTCTATCTGCAAATTAGACCCCTCCCACAAGGGAAATTGATTCTAATTTAACAGCACTAAAAGCCTCTTGATGTTCCTATCTGGACACTCTCCAGTCTTTGAGGGAATTATGTCACGTGTATGGCTGTTTTCCAGCTTATTCCTTCTTTCTAAAACTATGATATCTTAAAAAGAAATTTCTATTTCTTCTAAGCTTTAGGAAACCCAGATAATTAGCTATCACTTCCTTTGATGCTAATTTTTTTTGTTCTTTATCTTAGTCCACATTCAAATTCAAAAATAGAAACAATCTTGTAAAAAACATACTTAATTTTTGTGTGACATATAGGAAAATGGAAAGACAAAGCTCTCCATATTTTATCTACTTACAAAGTAAAATATAATTTGTGCAATACCTCAGTAATCCTCATGATAGTTTCTATTCTTGCATTACGTAAGATGGATAAACGTGATCTGTAAATAATGCAACATTTTTCAGTAGATTGAACTGATTATAAAATAAAAATCTATTTAAAAAATTCCTCAAATTTCAACTAAAGCCTTTCATGGTCTGTTCAAGGTCATCAGACTTTTCCATTTTAAACTTACATGTCCAGACAAACACCCTTTATTCAATCAAGTACCTGTAAGCCTGAGAGCACATAAAGCTGTGACTAAATTAACCTTGGGAAGATCTCCACTAATTTGATGGGTTTTAATCAATGGAATGGTTGATGCACTCTCTGACCTAGACATGTAAATATTAGAATAATTTAAGAACTATTGTGTGATAGATCTTTAAGTACAAAAGAAAAGAAGGTCTGGCGCTTTGTTTTCCTTTTTTTTTTTTTTTTCCCCCCAAAGGTGTTTCTTAAGTACATATAATTTCCAGGCCTAAAAGTTATAGGGATCTGATACGTAGTTACCAATTAACACACATGCCACCTTCAAAATGCTTGTTTCAGCCACTACTGAATATAAGAAATGTAGTTTCATGAATGAAAAATCAAAATAAGGGTAGATGGCTCCAGATACTTATTGGAAAAAAAGAATCATTCCTATGGAAGAGATACCAGAACAGATTTCACTGACCTAGGTAAAATCTGAATAGTTACAGTAGCTGGACAAAGTCTGTCACAGTATAAAAGGTACTGGTAGTGCTATGAGCTAATCAAAGAGGAAAATATCCATTGTTACTCAGATGAAAGTTAGTTCTCCTCTGTCTAGATTTGGTGCTTCCTAAGATTAAACATACTTTAATTTCAATTCTCAGACTCTTTAATTTCCTTGAAAAAACCAGCAGGGACATGAAAATTGTGGATAAGTAAAATTAAAATTTTCAGTCTATACCACATCCACCCTACAGCCAGGTAGAATTGTACAGGTGTTTATCTCTGCCACCCAGGAATTTGACTCTACAATTGTTGAGTGTTCTCAGACTTTTCCCAGATTTTCCCCAAACAATTTGGCTTACAATGAATTCCAATTGTTTTCTTTTCTTTTCCTTCTTCTTCTTCTCCTCCACCCCCAAATTACTATTTCACTGATTTACTATAAAAGGATACATTACTATATCTATATAGGTAGTTAACTCCTTGAATTATTTCTACAATACCAGAATCATAATAAAATAGAAATAAGAACCTCAAAAAACAGCTAGGTTGAACGTTAGATCAACAACACAAAAGGATAAAAAATAACTAATTAGTCTCTGATGTATGTCAGTGACAAGAACTATCTATTGTTGTTAACAAAGGAAATAAAATCTTGTCAACAAATATTAATACACATTTTTGTGGCAAATAAGATCTGACTAACTACAGTTTAGCTCTTTTTGTAGGTTGGAGCAATAAAATTATTCTGGCTTTTTTGTTTGTTTGTTTTATTCCTTCAGACAGAATGTTTCCACCTTTCAATGTTTGCTTTTTTTCCCCCCCTAAAAGTACTACTCACAAGACCAGTTATATTTACATGGTCAAGATTCTTTCATGGCCAAAAATATGCAATAGCTAAATATAGCACAGTTCCACTTTCAAACGTGGAACTCATTTAGGACCTTAGTTAGCTGAATTTAAAGATTAATTTAATAGCTTTCTAGGCACTAGTTTGACAATGCAGTATTTCAAGGATTTTTCTTCTAGCATTTTTTTTCTGTATGCATACAGCTTCTTGTATGTATAGCATAGCCAATGATGACGCAAGGAAGACTTTTTAACATTAAAAAATAAAGAGAAAAAAAAGAATGCACAGTATCTTTGTATAATTAATACAGGATTGAACAGATGATTTACAGTGATAAAAAAAGATTAAGCTTCATGTCAAACAAATATGCAAGACATCAAATAATCAAGGGTGCTCTTTCTCCCCTCCTTTTAGGCTCAAATTTTTTTCTTACCATGATTAAAGGTCAGTCTCCTGTCAAGTAGCTTGCTCTGTTTTGCAAAATCCTGGTTCATCCTTGATACAAGCAATAATGTCCACGTCATGGGTTGCTCCCAGTCATAGAATCATTAAGGCTGGAACAGACCTTCAAGATCATCTGGTCCAACCATCCCCCTACTACCAATATCACCCACTAAGCCATGTCCCTAAGCACCATGTCCAACCTTTCCTTTGACACCCCCAGGGACAGTGACTCCAATGCCTCCTTGAGCAACCCGTTCCAATGCCTGACTGCTCTTTCTGAGAAGAAATGTCTCCTAATTTCCAACCTAAACCTCCCCTGGTGCAACTTGAGGCCATTCCCTCTAGTCCTATTGCTAGTTATCTGCAGGAAGAGGCTGACCCCCAGCTCCCCACAACTTCCTTTCAGATAGTTGTAGAGAGCAATAAGGTCTCCCCTGGGCCTCCTCTGCTCCAAAATGTACAGTCATGTCCTGTTCTACCACTGCAATGACCAGACCAGTTCAAATCACTTGGAAAAATTCCACCCAACTTACAAAAGGTACCACATTGAATGAATTACATAGAGCACAAGTAATGCACAAGTAAAGGAATCATGCTTCCAAGGTGGATTGACATATTCAAAAAGTTCTTTCATTGCCTCCATAAGGAACCACACTTACAAAGCCTTACAGTCATAAAGGTAAGTGTCCTCACCTTAGGACTCTGGTACCACAGAAAACCTCACTCTCTTCACCTCTTTCAATTCTGATGCCTTTCTACACATTTCTACACAGTGTGGGGAACATGTATTGCACTTAGTGACCTATGGAACCTCAAAACAAGTTTTTTATACTTTCTCCAAAATCTCTTTGTTCTTCTAACATGATTTATATACCACCTTTCTGCACTGTGTTACAAGCTCTGTGTATTCTCTTTTTTTATTATTATTTTTTATTTATTTATTTTTTTACTTTTCTTTTGGCACCAAGGAGTAGGCCACTGCCTTTTCCAGGAGGATAAACTTTTGTTAGAGACCTTCTGTATAAAGATAGTTTTTGAACATTTTCTGTGTGAGCTTGCACAGATCTCTGATGAAAGATGCACCAGAGTTGGATGTCCTCGGACAGTGAGAGAGCAGATGGCAACTGCATTCACCATCTTCCTATGCCAGAGTGGCATCTGCTTGTGGGTGAGAGTTTGCTGACAGAAAATCCATAGAGGGGACAAACTTATCCTGTAGTGACACTGAACGATGCTCAAAGAAGTGTTGCAGATCTGAAGCTGTAAACTTCCCAGTATTCAGCAAATGTAAGTAAAGAAATGTGTTATGATTATGGATGCATTCATATTGAGATCTATAAGATTATAGAACACATGCAATAAATAAATAAATTAAAATTAAAAAATAAAATAAAATCTAGGCCAATTTGCTGGTCAGTCAAAAGGCTTGCTGTTTTGGGTGCACTGAATGGTGGAAATACATCGTTATAGTCTCTTAATCTTCTGTCCATAAAAATATATGGACATGGAATGTATTTTTAAGGGAAAGCTTAGCTGCAAGCAGTAGCAAGCGTATTATGACACTAGTGGCAAAGATCAGGACACAGCATTTCTTCAAACAGCTTGGAGTCTGGTCTGTATTCTGGTAAAGCAGCCACAGAGAGGGTGCCTTTAATAGAATATCAATTGAAAGTTTCCTATTGGAGAGGGAAGAGACTGTGCAGTAGTTCAAAGGACATCACATGAGATAATATTTAGACTGTTAGACATAAATGCAAAATCTGCAAGAGATGCCTATCTTTAAGTGGACGAGGCAAAGTCATTCAGGGAAAAGCACTATTTCTTTCCTATATTGTCCAGTAAGTACAGCATGAACTCGATTTATTCTGAACTTCAGAAATTTGACTTGAAAACTAAAACATGACAGTCTGCACTTATGCAATTTATATGCCTTTCTTTATAAAAGTATGGTTTTCAACACCTCATGGTAGTTTTGTGTATTTCATATTGTTCATGTAAAAATAATCAAAAGTTTAAAACAAAAACATTTGTTCCTAAAAAACAAACAAGAAATATCAAAGAATGTGAATCAATCAAAACAAAGAAAAAAATAATATAATAAGTAATATAGAGTTTTAACTTCAAACTTTAGTAAAGTAGAGAAATCCAGATATGTAATGAAACGGATGTCATTGCAAGCCTCTAAACATGCTACAGGTCATCTATATAAATGGTCCTGTAGTCTCTGTACATACCTGTGTCAACATGTTCCTGAATTTTACACATATAGCTAGGGGAATTTACCCCTCGTTTCATTAGCTCTTTCAAGTCTTTCATGTTACTGAAAAGCATTAGAGCTACCACTGTTTTTCGAACATATTTCTATATGATTGAGACTGCTGGTAGAACAAATATGCTCTCAGTGATGCAAATCTATGTTTTCCAGATGGATAACTGGAAGGACGCACTCCTTGTGTTTTAAAACATTGTCTGATGTGCCATATTTATTTATTTTTTAAATGGGGATTACTTTGCATTTATTTTTATTTATTTGAAATAGCAGGAACCTACAGTTCTGACCACCAAAGAAATAAACTTCAGAGTTCAGAAGCCAACTCCAGGGCAACCTGACAACATCTACAGGAAAAATCAGACACAGTTTCATACTGGGACTGTGCCAAATCATGCATATTGCTTGTACACTAATTCATCATTACAGAAAAGCCCTAACTACTGGTGGAAAGAAGTGATATGACAAACCCAGAGACCATTACAGCTCCAAAGAATTCTCTGGAGCAATGACAACTTTACCAGATGCTTCTCTGTCCTCATATTTTACAACTTGGCAAAAGAAAAGCAGCTTGTTCTCATCAATTTCCAGGAGAAAAAAAAAAAGGGGGGGGGGAAGAAAGAAAGATTCCTACTGGATGGAAACAATCTCATTTGCAATGGTAAGTTCCTTCCACTAAAGAAACAATTTCAGCAAAATTATCACATCAATGATTTTGACCTAGGAACTGAATTTCCACCAATAATAAACTTTTAAAATTTCAGGCCAAATACTTCTGTCCAGGCTCATTCAACTCAAGAGGTTAATGGGTTCTTCCTATTCCCCACCTGAATGTATGCTAAACAGCTTAGTTTATATTTAAATGCTTATTTTAATTGTACTCTTAAAACAAAGTAGTAGGTATCTCTAAACTCTGGTGACAGATAAAAAATCTTACCTGCTAATGTTGAGGAATGCCAGCTGTGGCCTGTCATAAATATGAGGACTTCAGAGAAGAAAGGTAGAACCTTTTACAAGATGATTTCTTTATACTTTCTTTATACTTTCATATTGTAACTCGTATAGTAGTCCAACTTTTTATCAAGAAAGGAGAATCAGGTCTCACAAGGCATGCTTTATTTGACTACTGCTATTTAGGACTTCAAAAGCATTTAACCTCCAACCCTACCTACATCACTCAGCTTTCATGAGACATCTGCATAACAGCTGACCTGTTAAGTCACCGCTGCATCTGGAAAGTGACAGCCATAAACTATTTGAAAAAGGAGCTTATATATTGACTCTTTACTTGAAATAGAACAAGGTTACTGTCCTAACAACAACGAGGAATCTCAAAATCTTTATATGTGAAAATAAGTATTTAAAACTTCCAAGAGAGCAACAGTGTTTTTTCTTTCCACTGCATAGCTTCAAAGTAAATCTTTGCAGTTTAATAGTTCAAGGGTGCTATTTAAGCAATTTCCCTCGTTTGAACAAAAAGTAGTACTCTAACTCAATTCCTGTTTTCGCTACAAGAGTATGATGTCTCATTTTAAGTTAATAAAAGAAATGGTTCTCATGGGGTACAGAATTTATACACACGCTGTCTGATACCATTTAAATACAGAACATAGGACAATATATTACAGGGAGTTATTAGCAGGTCTAACATCAATATAAAGAATAGTACTGTAACTACCATAATGACATTACTGATATTTATTTAGCCAGGAACATCAACTTTTTTTTTCCCCTTCCACCATCATATTACAGCCTACTTCCTATTATTCATTTATCTCAGTTCCCACATTAAAAGTGTTACTAGCTCTTTTTCATCTTTTTCCCAATTTTAACATCCTGTCTCGATCATTGCTTGGGCCATTGACAATAGCAATATTTTATATGAAAATGAAGTGCTGTCAACTAATTTTTCTAAGACAGTTGCTTTTCCCTCACACTGATTTCAATTAACTGGGAATTAAAAACACTCATATGTTCTCAGGAACCTCAGAATCTCCTGTTTGTTTCAAGCTAAGACTTGTGAATTCCATCTCTTAGGAACTTTGGTTTTATTTGTTATTTAGTCATCATTGAACATCTCATTTTTTTTCTTAGCAGTATGCACAGAGCAAAAGAAGGGAAAATCAGTAGCTGAAATCTCCAAGGAAAAGAAAGCAGTTAGAGTTATGTCATTCTGGATACCAGAGCACCAAGAACTGTTAAATGGAGTCGTTAGATTTGCACATCTCTAATGAACTGATTTTAATGATCTGTGTGGCAGGAAGAAAGTTAAATCATAAAACTGTTATTATTCTTAAGGATTTTTACTGAGGTAGGGAAAGAGGAGCGAAAAACATTTTTTAATGGATTTCATCAAATGTTTGAAATTTACAGAATGTCTTGCATATACACCTATCTTTTCCAAAAACTACTGTCTTGGCAATGCAACTGTAAGGTTTCCCTTGCCCAGATTACTTGCTAAGATAACGTGTGGTTTTTTCCCCACTGAACTTCTAAACCTTTCTTGGCTGAACTTCACTGATATTAGACAGGGGATGAAGGGTGAAAAATTCTGAAATTCTGGTGAGAAAGTCTTCTCTCTCTCCATTTAAGACACTCACCCCTTGTTGTGCAGCACCAACTCAGGTAGCATGCTCTTGCAGTTCTTCCAGTCTTTTTCTGTGGCTGTAAACACTATTGTCTTCTTCCCTAGATGTGCATGTAGTCATAGTTGCATACCTTCTTTTTTAAACCCAAGTTGTTCATTTCTTCCTTTCCATCCTCTTGCAAATTGGTCTTTGTTCATCTCTGCTTAGCAATTGGAAGTCAGACAACAGGAGAAACAGGTCTTTTTTCAGCCTGAAGATCTCCTCTAGCAAGGTCTCAGCTCCTAAGGTGCTCTTCCAGGGACAATCTACTGGAGTTACTTTGCCTGTGCTAAGGCATTTTCTTGTGGTTTCTTGTTGTACCCTTTCTGTTTCTCTGTAAGAGATTCAACAACAGTAACAACAAAATAAACAAGCCTGGTAAATACAGGCCCTACAAACATACTTCTCTTCAAGCTGGAGATACTGGTAGACTTGCTGTGAATGTTGAGAAGAACCGATAACTTCAGTTCTGTGGGGAAAATGGAAATTAATGAAAAAGATTTTTATTTCTTTCTTCCTCACTTTAGGAGAAAAGACTTACAAATCTAATAATTAAAAAATTGCCAGAAAACTCATAAAGCAGCAGACTGAAGTTCTGGCTAAGGCACACAGCTGATTACTAAAAAGAAGCACGTACTTTATACACAGCTGAAGTATATGGTAGACACCCTTTAACACATTTCAACAGAGCATACATTCTTCAGACACATTATTCCTTGGAGCTGCTAGCATTCCGTGCTAATCTTAGTGCTTCCAGTAATTTCAAGACTTTACCAAGCCCATAACTCTAGTCCTCAAAAAAAGGAAGAAAAAACATTCTGTATTTGATTAATTTTTATCCTTTCCCTGTCTTTCCTTTCCCATACAATCCTGAGTGGAACACTTGAGAAGGGAGGCTGGACTCTTCCTCACCATTACTGTTAGTTTCAGCTGAGAGCTGGGGGAAGCAGTTCCTCCTCTTCGCCCTGAATGGAACTGGCAGTGGTGACAAGTGCTTCGGTACCTTGCTCCACATACCCTTGTGCTAGACAGGCATCACTCCAACATATACACAGCACCGTAGGGAGCCCTGCTGAGGCCAGCTATCCAAGCACTGGACTCAGCTCAGCCCTACAAACACAGTTCTGCCCTTTTTAATACACATCTTCTTCCCTGTGTGATAATAGGCACCATCATTCAGTTTTATTTTAATCTAAAAAGCCTTTCTAGTGATTCAGGAGACTAACCCACACTATTACACCACCTCACCAGAGGCTGGTTTCCCTCCTATTGAAGTCAATAGCAAAATTCTTATAATGAAAAGAAAAACTGACTGCAGATGAACATTAACCATATCCTTTCACCATTTTTCTCTGCCTAATGGAGTATATTAAAGCTTCTCTACATAACTTCTGAATAATACTGTATGCAATTTCATTATTGAAGTTTCACTTAATTTAATTCTGCTTTGAGGTTTCTGGTTAAAAATAAAATATGATTAATACTTACAAAAGAGAATGAGAAAACTGGCTGTGAGGGAAGTTAAGAATTCTGATAATGGCTATAGTTTCTGGGTAAATTGCTTCAGTAATTTTCATAGTAAAACACACTAATGTTACCCTTGCTTATTGCAGCTCCCTGCCCTATAAAGTCAGTACTCTTCCCAGTGATTCTTTTTTTAAATTAATTATTGTTGCATTTGGCTGCTTAATATAACATACTGACAAAACGATGTTTTTCCCTGAAGGTCATTAATGGCTGTATACAACTGAAAAAATGTGAATACCTCATTGTAGGCATATATCCTGCCTGGAACATGAATGAATTGTGGTTTTGAAGCACAGAGAGTTATTGGATCTCTCTCTGACTATCTGCTAGATCTGAGCTTTCAAGTGAAGAAAGGCCATACAGGCTGGAAAGAGGCAAGACTACTGTGATGCACTCCAAATCAAGTCTGAAGCTGTCAAGTCTGAAGAGGTTTTTGTGGTGGTTTTACTCGGGTGGGTGGCCGAGCTCCACCACAACCGCTCTCTCACTCCCCCTCCTCAAAGAGGAATGGGGAGAAAATACGATGAAAAGGGCTCAAAGGTTGAGATAAGGACAGGGAGATCGCACAGTAATTATCATGATGGTCAAAACAAACTCAGCATAGGGAGATAGTAAGATTTATTACCTATTACTAACAAGGTAGAGAAGTGAGAAACAAAGGAAAGAAACCAAAAGCACCTTCCCCCCCCCATCCACCCTCTTCCACCTCCACCCCCCGAGTGGCGCAGGGGAACGGGGGAATGGGGGTTATGGTCAGTCTATAGCACTTCTTCGCCGCCGCTCCTTCTCGGTCACTCTCATCCCCTGTGCTGTGGGCTCCCTCCCACGGGATGCAGTCCTTGCTGAACTGATCTGGCATGGGCTGCCCACAGGTAGCAGCTCTTCAAGAACTGCTCCAGATATGGGTCCGTACCACGGGGTCCATCCCTCAGGAGCAAACTGCTCCAACCTGGATCCCCCACGGGCAGCAGCTCCTGCCAGGTCAGCTGCTCCTGCGTGGTCTCCTCTCCACATGCTACGGAAAAAGGAAAAAGGCCCAGAATCTGCTCTGACAGGGGTCTTCCACAGGCCACAGTCTCCATCGGTGCAGGTCCACCTGCTCCACTGTGGTCTCCTCCACAGGCTGCAGCGCGGAACCCTGCTCCACCGTGGTACTCCATGGACTGCAAGGGGACAGCCTGCTTCACCATGGTCCTCACCACAGGCCGCAGGGGACTTCTGCTCTGGTGCCTGGAGCACCTGTCCCCCTCCTTCTTCACTGACCTTGCTGCCTGCAAGGCTGTTTTTCACTCCTCTCACTCTCCCAGCTGCTGTGTGTCGCAGCGTTTTTTTTCCCTGTCTTAAATATGCTCTCACAGAGGTGCAAAACAATATCACTTACTGGCTCAGCTCTGGTCAGCAGTGGGGCCCTTACCAAACATGGGGCAGCTTCTAGATCCTTCTCACAGAAGCCACCCCTATGGCCCCCTGCTACCAAAACCTTGCCACATAAACCCACTATAGTTTTAAGGATGCCAAGCATTTAATGACACTATTAGAACATGTTTCCAACAGTGATTTTAAAAATCTACTTACGCTGCTTTGGATTAGATATTTTGATATGAGATCTAGGCTGTGTTTCCAAAAGCTGAGTTTTATAAACTCTTGATCTTCTTGGCCCATAGAAGCTCCTACCTTGGATTCCTGTCAATCAGTGGAAACCTATTAGGATAATAAGAGATTCATTATAGAAAGAAATTTGATCAAATAGGGGTAAAAGTCAGAGGCTGAAGCTTTCTTATGCCATTCATGCCTTACCTTTTCAACATATGGATTTAGCTGGAATTTTTTTCTCATAAGATGTACATGCTTTTAGAGCCTATCTACCTATTGTAGTGAAGTATTATATATAACACGTATATAATAATATAGTATACATGATAAAATATGACAAGCACAGTAGATGTAGCATGATAAAGTAGAAAAAATAACTGTTAATCCAACAGAAGTGTCTTGGCTACGTACCAAGCTATCATCTTTATTAATTATTATTCGTAATTATGGTTATTATAGGAGATCCATAATACCTTTCCCAGTAGTGTTACCTACATAGTACTTGAGTATAATGAAGCAATTTGGAATTCACAAAGAGTGGGGTCACCCTACAATTAAGGATGCAGATGATCACATTTTCCAATGGGTTTTGTTAAATCACATTTGGCCAAGACATTAAAGCAATTATGGCATTAAGCTCTTATGGGTTTAAAAGAGGATCATTTTAGATAAATAAATGTACATGATAATGGATGTTTTTTAAAAACTGAAATTTATGCCACAGATGATCTTCAACAGAACTTCTGAATTCCAAGTATCAGAGAAATTTGAATCTGCCTGCTAAGTTCCTAAACTTCACGGATAAATTTAAACTAATCCTTATTAACTAGAGAAAACCAAACAAATGTGACCCCTTTCCTAAGAATTATGTAGTACTAACCAGCCCCTGACCCAGAAAATAATCACCTTTGAGCATAATAAGTAGTTCTATTGAAGTCAATAGAAATTCTCATAAAAGTAAAAATTTTACTTAAGCATGTGTTTAGGTCTTGTGAATAATTTGATCTTTATTTTTTATTTGAAACTGATCTTGAATATAACAAGCCATAATGACCTGGAAAAGGAGATAAATTATTAAAAAGGAGTCAGCAAATAACTTATTTTACTTGTTGCAGCTGAAGGTTAAGAAATCCGATCTGAATCTATTACTACTCTTAGACAATAGGGAAATTCAGAGTAAGATCTTAGTTGTGACTAGTGGGGCAAGGTGTCCTATTATTATGCTTTGCTAAATCTTCGCAGCTATAAAATGAATCTATTTTTTATGGTCATGGATAAAATGTAAATATTATTATTAATGATAGAAGTATATAAGATTCTCAAATAATAGTGTTGAGATACTCACAGCAAACCTGTAGATAAAGAAATGTGTATATGACTAAAGTGTTTTTTCCCAGACTACAGCCACTCCACTTACAAAGACTTGTCAGAGAGAGAAAATTTCCCTTCTTTCTTTTCCTTTTTAACTTTAAAAAAAAAAAAAAGTGTGCTCAAAAAAAGGCAAAACTCTCATATACATATATTAATCTCCTTCCCACTCAACATAGGCTTTTATTTTTCAACTGAAATATGTATGCTCCCATGGAAGAAAATTTTCTCTCTGAAATGAGAAGGAAATGGTGAAAAAAGGAAGACCCGATGAAAACACCTACTCCTAATCATAAAGGTTTGGGGTTGGTATACAGGATGGTTAACAAATGGAAAATCATTTCATTTAGAAATACTGTTTCTGGAGTAGCAAGCTGAACTATAACATAATTACTTTTTTTTATGAAGACGACAAACATCATTTGAAATGTTATCACTGAGTCTCACCAGTACAAGACTGGCCTTTCAGTTAAAGTTATCACCCTAAAAATCAAAGGATGTGATAGAGACAATTATGAAATCCCATAAATTCCTATAGGAATGGAGCTATTTGGTAAATAAGTTACAATCACAGTGACAATACTGCAGCTAGCTATAAGCAGAGTTTCTGGAAAAGAATTTAAAGACTCCTGAGAAGAGAGGAATGTGGAACCGGTTATATACTCCTTCCCTCAGCTTGAAAGGTATGCTGCAACGTATTGCAGAATGCAAAAGTACATGTTGCTTACCCAGGCACTGCTGAGAGCAGGAAGGATGGATTAGAGCCATTATCAATCCTTCATTTTTAAAGAAGTCATGTCTCCAGTAGAGAACTAAGGTAATTATAGACAACGCTGTTAAACATAACTTCTGTACTATTTGTTTCTCAAAAAAAAAAAAAAAAGTCAGCAAGAAAAGTTACATAATTTAACTTTTCTCTAAATATTTCAAATAGTCTGTAATCATAATTCTCACTTAAATGAGATGCTAATGACACATACTTGGATCAAAATGTTAAAGAATAAAATGAAGAATAATGGTATAAATTTTACAGGTGTTGATGGAGAGCAGGCATTGCTTTCCATTTACAAAGCTCAATACACTAAAAAAAAGAAAGGAAAATAAAAGCATAGTGCCTGTCTGTCCATCAAAGGTTATTTAAACTCTTGATATTTACATAATTTTTTAGGTAAATTTAGGTAATTTTTTCTTTTATTTTTATTATTTTTTAACTCTTTGTGTTTCTGTTTGCATCTCTGATGCATAAGGTATCTTACTTTAGCAAGAGGTTTTCTTGTAACACAGAAGGTGATTCTTGCTTTTATCATCAGCCAGAGATAAGATTCTGAAGCAATCTGAAGAATTCAATAAAAAATACAAAGTGTAAAGGGGGATTTAGTATATGTGGTATATATGATCAAATCCTGAATGCTCTACAGGACTATTTTTTTTTCCCCTCCAGTCTTCAGTTGATGTACAAAACGGGTACTGGACTCAAATCTTAGGACCACCTTCAAATAAGACATGAAACTACATATGTGAAAACAGAATGGGAGCTATTAGCTATACTATTAGTATAGTTAGATTTCAGCAGTCATCTCTAGCAACTGCAAGAATAATTTTCATTAGTCTTCTTTTGCATGAAACAACAGGTGAAAGACTTCTTCCCACTAACTCAGGCAGAATATAGCTCTATTAGTAACTGATGTGCTCTAGCAAAATGTGAATCAGCCTCTGTCTTTCTCACATCAGCTTCCGTTTCTCTATTGGTAAGTACAAGCACCTCATCTACTCTCAGAAACATCTGTTCATCCTCTAATGAGGAAGGAGGCAACACTAATTTTATAGGCACAATTCTATTAAAAATTTGATCTGTTTTCCAACCCATGCCCTTGCAGTACATTACCAATCCTTCTCTTACAGTTTGCACTTACAATACTAAAATACCACCCACTAGCTTCTGGATTACCCTGCTTGCAAAGTTCCTTGACTGTACTTCTTCAAAAAAAAAGAATATGACATTTGGAGTTGAGAAAGTTGAAAAAGCAAGGATTCTCCTTGGAGATAAACTTTTCTCTTGCTTTTGGGTTGCTACCAGGAAATCTGCAAGCCTCTTGATACCAGACCTACCTTCCCCTTTTCCTCCTTTTTTAATATTATTGTCTCTTTTTTAATTATAGTGGCACCAAGAGACCCCAAATGCAATCAGTGACTCATTCTGCCAGTCTCTGTGAAGACATATGGTATGAGACAGTCCTTGCCCTGAAGAGCTTACAGTTTAAATAGGCAAGACAATACTAAGACACATTAGCATTGTTATCATCATCTCCCAGGTGGGAAATTGAGTCACAAAGATGAAAAGCAGCATGTTCAAAATCACATGTCTACACCATACGGTAAAGGATGGTTCAGTCCTCTGAGTTAACAAATGTTTAAGCTGATAAATTGACACTGTGGAAAGGAATGCTGACTTTGGGTCCAGAATGTCTACAGACTGAAACTGCACCACCATGGCCAAGACAACAAACCCTGAAAGGAAGCATTGCATTAAGTGCTTTTATGGTACAACCAAGTCAGACCACCACACTTTAATTTCTGTTCAGACTGTGAGAGAGTGGACTCACTGCAAAGGTGCCCATGAAAAGTCCATAATGCAGAAATGCAGATTCTTCAAGACACGATCAAAAAGATTTCTGTAAAGCCCATCTTCCTTTCTTTAATCAGGCCTTTTATCCCCAAAGTGAGAAGTTGGTCATGGTTACAGATTTGCTTTCTCGGCAATTCTGGACTCCAAAGCATGGGCAGAAAATCCTCATGTTTTTCATAGCAATAAAGATCTGAAAATGAAGCCAAGGGGTATGTGGTACATCAGTTTTCTAGTGTCAGTTTGGGAAAACTTTAAAATGAATCGTATTGGAAATACGTGAAAAATAATACAGTAAGCTAAAGAACAAGATAGGATATAGTTTTAATTTCTCTGAAGAAAAAGTTTCTGAAATGAATTTATTTCAAAAATGTTACACCAGAAATGAGAGATTTCATTTCTCTTTTTGAATTGAAATTACACGAAGTAGATATATTGAATGAATATTCAGTGTTATTCATAAGTTTAGATGATGAACTCAGTATCCAGAACCACTGAATACTGAGTTATGTTGTTTATATTAGCCTCTTTGGAAAATCTATCATATTTTTCTTTCATCTGTTAATAACATACAATTTTATTTCTTTTATCAAGAGATTTATCAGTGGTTCTGAGCGTAGCACAAATTTAAATATTATTTTCAAATCTAGCGAGACAATATAATTTACCACACTGTCTTCTTATACAAGTCTTCTTTTTCCTGATAACCTATCAGCCTGTATGCTATCTAGTAAACTTTTGTTATCATTTGGAATAGTTTTCCATTATAATTATGAAGAACAAGAATATTTTCATAAAATCTTTAGGAGTTATGAAATAGGTTCCATCCCTCCCCATCCCCTCAAAATTGCACTTACTGTGCCACTTTTATTATGCTCAGTGTTTTTCATTTTCAGTTACATATTCTGTATTTTTTTCTCATTAAAAAAAATGAAGAAACTGTAGAGCATATAGGCTACTGCTTTTATTATCAAACAAGTAGAGTGAAGATCCTATAGTAGTACTTGCATTTGCAATTTATCTTCGATTTCTCTCTCCATTCAACATTTTGATGAGAAAATTTTACCTACCAAGATGGTAAATACTTTTTTTTTTTAATTCTAATTATTTATTTCTCAAGCACACATGCAAAGTTTTCACATATTAAAAGATCTCTTACATAACGCAAAATTCTGTATAGCTAGTCTTCAAAAGGAAAATAAAATAAGCTAAAGTTTCTTTGAAGGCTTAGTTTTCCTGCTAAAGCAAAACAAAGGACTAAAAGAGATCTCCTGGACAAGGTCCATGCCATACCATACCAGTTAATTGTAAAGTCATCCATATCCATCATAACGATTCTTTTTCAACACTGCCCTTTTGCATTACGACTTTTGGTAGCACTTCTTGATGGTATAAAATGAAAGTTAATTTGAAGTATTTCATATTAAATTTGTTACCTGTTATACCTCATCTGTAAAATCATTCATTTCCATAATTCAAAAGAGTACCACTGTGTAACATAAAGACTTCCTTGCATATCACTTAGTTACTTGAAGCAGCAGCTAAGTGTTAGCTTATTAATGAATAAAAGTTTGTGTGGGATTGAAGATGATACCCTATTTTCCAGATGTGAAATTTGAAGGAAAAATATTTGATTTCTAATCCAAGCATATTGAAATGAACATAAAAAAATATTCCCATTTTGTTTGCTAAGCTATATTGTATCTACTGATCTAGTAAATCTGCAGATTGCGCAGAATGGTTACCACCTCCAGAGTTTACTTACCACATATACTCAGTGATCTACTGAAAAGTTATGTAGGAATGTACAAAAGAATATGGGTGCTCTGAATCAATTAGAATTGGCCTGAGAAGCGTTGTTCATACTAATCAGTTGTGATAAAGACTTCTCTCACATAAGAAATTTTTCCATGCCCTTTTATATAGACTTTTACGTTCATTGGGTATTCGCATCATCTCCAGAATCATTTGCATATCTATCTAATAATTAAGGAGGTATATGATGGCCTCTAGTGGTGCATACCAGCATAAAAATGCTCAACTGCTGTTTTATTTCCTCAGTTTTAAAGACAATATATAAGAAAAGGAAACACACATTTGAATTGGATTTTCCAAATTAGAAAAAGAGCAGAACGTGGCACACAGCAAAGAATGTGAATATTTCATCACTTTTTACACACAAACAAGCAAAGCAAGATTGTGAAATAAACTTTCAGCCAACATTATTATATTAAAATAATTTCAAAAATATTCGATATCTTTACAATTTCACTGTTTTCTCTCCAGGCTTTTGATCACTCTACACAGTTTAGCTTTAGCCTGTTAATACTGTCAATCACTAGTTCATTGGGGTTGCTGCAGATACTGAAGAAGATAAAACCCATCTACAATTTTCCATGGAGAAGGGCCTTACAGACTGGATATTCTTTAGCCTGAATTAATCCTTCATGTCAAAAAGACTATTGTCATTGTATTTGTGTAATATTATAAGAGAAAGACAGTTCATTGTAAATGAATTTCTAACAATAAAAACACTAAAATAAAATTTTACCATATTAACTAATTTTGAATCATCATCAAATGGCTCGGGTTGGAAGGGGCCTTAAAGATCATTTAGTCCCAAACCCCCTGCTATAGACAGGCATGCCATCCACTAGAGCAGGTTGCTCAGGGCCTCATCCAACCTCGTCTTGAACACCTCCAGGGAGGTTTTTTCAATTTCACTTTATTATATAACCCACAGAACTGTAAGAGACCTCACACAGTTAATAGAGAATACTGTAATTTTAGAAAGTACAAATAGATAAGCAATTAAACAATAATGCCTTCTTTAGCAGGTTGAATGTTGAACAGCTCTTTGTACATTTCCTCTTAAATCTATTTAATTTGATATTTTTATTTCTGTGTGAACAAAAGTTTTGTTTTGTCGTGGTTTTTTTTTTCTTTCAAAATTTGCTTATCAAAAATGTCTACACTAATAGGTTGTAATATTTAGCAGTAATTTCAGCCTGAAGAGTTTTGTGTGGTTTTGGAATAAGTTTTATGAGAATTGACAGATACAAGTTTCTTTTTAAGCAACTATATATATATATAGTTTATAGATATATTTCATATATGCATATATGTATCTATATATATATTTCAATCAAAGCAATTCACACTCTTCTGTGAAGTTTCTATATTATATTTTTAAGAATTTGTTGACTAACAAGCTTGTAAAAATTTCTATTCAACAGAAGATGAATTCAAAGGAACTTGAAAGAAAGAGCTACTGATCTCAGTCAGGATCCTCCAAAGCTTTGCTTCAAGTAAGTTTTCAGAAGGTAAGTCACAAGATACATAATTGTCTTAACTCATTCCCAAGGGAAAAAAAAAAAAAAAAAAAAAAAAAGGAGGAGGAAAAAAAAAGAGCTAAATGGGTACAATAAGGCTATTCAAGGGAGTTTCTGAATATATCTTTCTGCCAACCTTATGCAACCGCACCTTCCCTATCAGAGGCTATCTGCAGATTTAGTCCACATATTCTGTGGATACAAAGTTAGAAGGAGAAGGATGTTACAAGGACTAATTGTATTCCTTGTTCTGAAAGTCATTGCACAAGTATTACAACCCTTATAGAAGACTAACAGCATCAAACCTTTTCCCATGATTTCCACATTTTTGTGAGGAAGGTTGTTCAGGTGAAATCAGTGTTCTTTTCACAGGAGAACAGAGTTTGAAAAATCTGAGAAATGCAAATGTTGAGACATACCTTGTGAAGTACATAGACAGTCAGTAAGCAAAACTTTTTCACACCAGAATGGAGTAGAAAACTATAAGCAAGGAAATGGCTAATCACAGGACAGTTAACTAATCAGGCCTTTACTTAGCTTCTTTTAAGTGCAAACGTAGAAGCTGCAAGGTTTTCCTAAACATTTCTGACAAGTTTTCAAGTGTACATTTGTTTCCATCTGTACCTTATTGCTTGCAATTCACATTTCCCATGGCCTTATGAGTTTTCACTATCTATATGCATCTTACTGCTGCTAGAGTTATATACAGCTACTTCTGCTACACAGTCTTCCTCTAAGCACTGCATCCCATCACAGGGTTAGTGAACCATGTTTTCCCTGAGCCAAAGTGAGTCTACTATGTGAAAATGAAGAAACCATCCTTTCACAAGGGGATTTTCTCTCCCACACTCTTTCTTCCTCTGCCTTCCCCCCTGCCTCAAAGCTCTACTTTCCATCTCTCCCTTCTTGGGATCTGGATGCCCAACACTGTGTGAAATATTAACTAGATAATGATTTTTATTTCCCTTGCAGGAGATCAGAGGAGCTGCTAAGAAAACCACTGCTATGAAACAGAATGCAGAGAGCGCCGTCATCTGAGGAGAAGTCACCATCCACTTTCTGTGCGGCAGTGATGTTAATGTACAATGCTATATCTTAATAGCCATCTCAATTGGCTATTAAAATGCTGCACTGCACATTAAAATCACTACCCCACTGCTGCAGGAGTACTTACCAAAGATGCAGTCCCTGAAAATTACCTTTCAGCTCAATGGAATGCTGCCATGCCAAATGAGCTGTCTCAGCTCCTCTAATTTTCTGCTAAAGAAATAAAACTCTTCCTTTTAAATTTTAAATTTACATGATTATGCTGAATGGCATATTCAGCCACAACAACACAGAAGTAGCACGAGTGTACTGCATGCAGTGCCTCAGAAGTCAATAGCAGAAGTACCCTGGACTTCCTCAAGAAATTTGTACCAACTTCCAGAGGAGTTACTATTCTCAGTTTCTTTAAATAATGCCTTTTAAGAGCACCTATTTGCAGGTATTGGACAGGGGATATCAGGAAAAGGTAGTAAGAGTTTGTTTGTGGAATCTTACAGGTATAAGCAAATGAATTCTGAAAAAGGGGGATAGCAGATGATGAAAACTACAGGATGAATACAGCGGTGTGAATAAGCTGCAGTCAAAAAGAGGGAGTGGTGAGGCTAGTAGGCTGTGCAATAAAGAGGGAGGATGAGGCTTAACACAGAACTGAGTCTTTTGCTCCAGAGAGATGGTTAATAGGCAACTTTGTCTCATCTTCTGAGTACACAGGTAAAGTTGGGAACAAGGAAAGACATGGAGGTAAATGTAAAAGGGTGATGTGGTAAGCTCTTGTTGCCTTCCCTGAGTCATAGTAGATGATCAAGTTAAGTCAAACAGATATGTGGAATATAGCAAAAGTACATTTCAATTGCATAAGCTTCAAAATGTAGGCAGTCTCTGCTTCAAATATCCAGCCAGATAAATTGATCTGATCTGAAAGGTAGAAATGTGTTTGATTGGCTTGAGCACCTTGCCTCCTATTTAGCACCACACAGATACTACAAGGCTACACAGCCCACGCCTAGAAGCCACTCCTGATCTGTCTGATCTGGTCTGAAAGGTAGAATGAGTTAGGGATATTTGTACGTAACCTAGTTTCTTCAAATTATTCTGAAAAGCTAAGTCATAAACATAATGTTTAAACCACACCAGGCATCATTGGTTTAGCTTAATTTCTTACCTGGATTTCTGATATATCTGTCTAGGGTCCAGAGGTAACTGCAGCTTTTGGCCTAAGTCAGACATAATTTATTAGACTGCCCGAGAGCCAAGGACTCTTGAAGCTGCAGAGTAATAGCCCCAGGGAGTCTACTAGCAGGGCTGTTCTGGAGCTCAAGACCTCGAGAGAAACAGCTAGCCCAATGGAGCTGACAGTGCTGGCAGCTTCATTACTGGTATCATCTGGGATGCTGACAAGGACATCAGTTTTAACTAAAAATCCAAAGGGACAGAAAGTTCTTATTTGTCAGAGAATTCAGATGTGTGATTTCTCAGATTTAGCATGAATCTGGTTCTCCCTGCCCCTCAAAAGCCCAAATGTGCAAACTAGAAACTTTTTTTTTTTGACAGCTCTACTGTAAAATTGATCCTTCATGTCTTTTCCTTCTTTATATATATATATATGTGTGTGTGTGTGTATATATATATATATATACATTCAGTCTTCCTATAAGAACATAACACTATTTAGGGTATTAAAAAATAAAAATGTATTCCAATATAACCTGCTGCTATAATTTGCAAATATCTGCCATTACAATAACAGAAAATATGGAAAATGTTTTATAATTAGCTCTTCAAATAGAGAAAACAAAAGTGCTGTTCTGCAGCAGAGGTCACCCCCCTGTCCAACCTCCCCCCTAAACTCTTTTTACTCTGATACCTTCCATCAGTCTCCAGAAACACAGTAACACACCAGACTACAGGGTGACATTCCAGACTACACAAGCATGGGAGCAAGTTAACAATAAGCAGCTCATACTGCTAAAATGGAATAAAAAGTTTTGGTCAGAAAAAAAAAAAGAAAGAAAAAAAGTGTTTTGGGATTTTGAACTTGACCTTTCACCAAGAGATACTTCTTGCCCTTGTACCTTGGCTATCCTTTTTAATATTCATTCAGAAAACATAAATACTTCTGAAAGAAGAAGAAAAAAAAAAAGACAATAGTGTTCCAAACGGTCTAACAGACTCTGGGCTGGATTTCACGTTTTCAGGCATCAAAGCCTGCATGACTTCAGGAAAGGGTGACAGTTGCCGTGTATAACAGTGTCTAGCTGTCAAAGAAAAGACCAGGGGAGCATCTGCCTTCAAAAAGAAAAGTGAAATAAATCTTACCTAGAAACAATTTGAGGCTCTGCAGAAGGTAGCATCATGCTGCATCATGTTCCCTCCAAACCCAGCTTTTTTTTTTCCTTTTTTTTTTTTTTTTTTTCTTCTCTTCTCCTCCAATTGTGCTTTAAATAATCTGAGCCACTGCTTTATGCAACACCAGTAGTAAGTACCAGGAAGATACTGCACTGGTGACCTTGGATTTTCCAGCCCATTACTCCCAACTGGTCTCCACAAGACTGCTACATTGCCACCTGCCACATAACACCTCCTCCAATGTCACGAGGAAGTCAAACTCTGTTCACACTTCCCCAGGTCCTACCCTGTTGTATCATGGAGATTTTTCTGTAGCTCTGTGAGTGGAAAGTGAACCAGGGCTGTCACTGTGCTAAGGATCCTTCCCCCCTCCTAAGCCTACTTTTGTCACTTATCTAGTAGGACTTGCAGGAGAAAAGAAAGGAAGATGAACAGAAACATTTCCATTTTCAGCCTGTTTAAAGGAGTATTTCAAATCAACAGATGGTGCAAGCTTTACAAAGAAATTAAAAGCCTAGTAAATACTACAATTTAAAATATTTTTTAGGAAAGAAACCTAGATACATGCAAAGCAAAGACGCACATGCAGTCTGAATGATTATGTCCAGAAAAAAGGGTCAAAAATATACCCTCAACACTTGTAGCAAATTTTACATGCAAGCCATATTTGAAGTAATTAGCATAGTTGTTTGCCTTTTTATTTCTACAAAAGCAGCTGACAGACTATCCAGAGACCCTAAAGAAAACTGCCTCAGGGGAAGACAAAAGCTGTCAACATCAAGCTGCAAAGATCTCTTTGAGGAGGAAAACAAATTCTCAGCAAGAGAAGTTGATATGCCCGCTGATGAGCTCTTCAAATATGAAACACAGACATTTGGAGAGAGCCTGCTGCAAACACATCTATACAAGAAACAGAACATTTGGCAAAAAATTTGGCATGACAAAAAATGAAAACTGAAAGCAAGCATAAGTACATGATGGAACTAAGAAACGCTGGCACGCCATGAAGAGAAGAAAAGCTGAAGGGAAAGCAAATATGGCTAGCAAACTAAATACAAAAACGTGTTGGCTGGCAACACCAGCTAAGCTCTGACCACTACCATCAAGTAGTAAAGCTATTTGAATCAAATGTTAAGTGAAGATTTTATGTCATGCGGAAATATGTAGTAGATGTGTTGGTATCTTTGTATTTTATTTAATTAATGCAAAAGCAAAAAAAAGGCTAATAACCTACACCAGAGAGTTAGAAAACGTTCTGTTTCAAAAGCTTTTTCAATTCCTACAATGGATTTCCAACAAAAAAAAACTCATTTTCCATAAGCAATGTTATTCTTATTGCCTAAACACCTCAATTTTCTATTAGATGGTGGAAAATGAAACAACTAATTTAAAAGAATCATATAATGGCCTGGGTTGAAAGGGACCTTAAAGATCATCTAGTTCCAACCCCCCTGCCATGGTGTTTTTTTTTGGTTTTTTTTTGTTGTTTTTTTTTTTTAAATAAGCCCCCCCCTTTAAGTATTGAAAGTGCATAATGAGGTCTCCCCTGAGCCTTCTCTTCTCCAGGCTGATTGTGCACAACTCTCTCAGCTTCTCTTCACAGGAGAGGTGCTCCAGCCCTCTGATCATCTTCGTTGCCCCTCCTCTAGACCAGCACTAGCAAGTCTACATATTTCTTGAGCTGGGAACCCCAGACCCACATGCAGTACTCCAAGTGAGGCCTCACAAGGGCAGTGTAGAGGGGGACAGTCACATCCCTTACCCTCCTGGCCACGCCAGGTAGATGACAATGGTTGATCTCCCCTTGCCAACTGATGCAGTCACTCCATCACAAAAGGCCACCAGGTTGATCAGGCATGATTCGCCCTTGCTGGCTGTCTCAGACTACCTCCTTGTCTTGCATATGCCTTAACAATGCTTCCAGGTGGAATTTGGGCCAGTTCAGGTATTTTTCTCCTTTTGGTTGTTTTTTAGCTGAAGCTGATGTTTCATGAGAAGAACATTAGGCGAGATATTTGAATACTTCATCAAAATTTAAGAGCAAAAACATGAATTTTGCATGCCCTAAAGATAATAATTTGAACTTGTCTCACCATCTAATGGCATCTTCAGTAGAGTCCTTGAGTACTCCTGTGAACAATTATTTAGGGAGACTTGGTCAACTTATGTATCTCTATTTATTCCCGTGTCTTAGTGGAGACAGATCTTGGCATCATTCAGAACAGTGCCCCTGTGGAGTCAATCATCTAAGAAAGGAAAAAGTTTCAATTTCTGTTTAGGAACCTAAGTTTTGTCTACAGTCACTTGGTCTGCTGAAAAGTGAGGAATCAGCAAAGTCCTCAAGGTAGAAAACTGCTGTTTGAACGTTGAATATACATATCCAGCATGTCATTCAGGAGGACAATCTCTCCCACCTACCCCCAATGCACACACTTAAACCACCAGAGAAGCCACCAGAAAAAACTCAACACATACAAGCAGCTAATGAAAGCAACAAGATGTAAAAATTCTTAATCTATGTAATTTGATCCTTTTTAACTGTTTCATAAAGTAATTCAGGAAGAGGTAAGATGATAATGTCACTGCAGACAATAAGGCAATCATAAAACAGGGCAGGTAAAGCTATGACAATAATGAAATTATTTGAATAAAGCCTATTATCTTCATTAATTTTCACTCACTTTCCACCACAATAGGAAAATATGAAGTTGCTAATATCTTTTACCATATTCAAAGAGAAATGCATCCCTTGAGCTATTAAACTAAGTTGTTAATGTCCTTCTATCAGGATTTATAAAATATAATTATAAAATAATAATTATTAGATGTATACACAGTTTCCTTGGTTACAGTCTTCAGATGCAAAATGACCGCTGTCTAGGGGAGTAACCCTGTCTATTACTTTAGAAACT
Organism: Anser anser; assembly: GCF_964211835.1. Lineage (NCBI taxonomy): Eukaryota > Metazoa > Chordata > Aves > Anseriformes > Anatidae > Anser > Anser anser. The sequence continues at coordinate 39,551,892 of NC_139724.1, read as the reverse complement.
CTGAAGAAATCTGATAAGAATCTTAAGTGATTTTTTTTATTTAAAGAAATGCATTGGTAAAAAAAAAGCACAACTTATTTTACTGGTCTATTACTATCATTTCACAGATATATTCAAGACCATTGTGTAGTAAAGAATACTGTAATAGATAGAATTGTCACTATCAGTTTATTCTGTTAAGCAAACTGTATAATAGCTCTGCTGTATATAGAAGCAGCACAACCACAAACGACTCTTGGATTTGCTAAGAAATTGGTAAGAATTTTTGCCAAACAGTTGTGGCTAGGGCTCAAAATCCAGTTTCTAAAATGAAATAATCAGTTGGCATATTGTTTCTGTCAAAGCTCTAACATATATGTTATCTTAGAATACAACAAGAAGCTGAAAATATTCACTTCAGGTTTCAAAACCACTTTTACTGGAAAGTGTTAGAAACTAATAGGCATAAATCAAAGATTCAAACTTTGTCTCTGTATACAAAATTAGACTAAAAGTTTTGCCAACTTTTTTTTCCCCTCTACATAGGAAAATAATTGCCTTTCATAATATTTCTTGGGCCTGGTAAACCTCTTGTTACATTTATGCCTAAGAAAACCTACAGTTTCATAAATACATGCAAAGCTACAAACAAGCCTTTAGTTGCATGCTTTTTGCACAAGCCTTAAAGTCATTTATTTTAGAGTGAAAACTGAAACAATAGGATTGTCCCTAAAAAAATGTTCTCAGGCTTTCACGAGAAGGGAAGGGAAGGGGAGGGGAGGGGAGGGGAGGGGAGGAGAAAAAAATCTTTACAACACCAATTGCTTTCACCCTTACTTTATTATTAGCTACAACTCTGATACATTACGTTTGCAATGACTTTCAAAAGAAAGTATATCACTGTTGCTCATTCACAGGAATAACAGAATGGTTGAAGTTGGAAGAGATCTCTGGAGGTCATCTCACCCAATCCCCCTGGCTCAAGCATAGCCACCTAGCACAGGTTGCCTGGGACCATATTCCAGCATCTTTTGAAGACCTCCAAGGTGGGAGACTCTACAGCCTCTCTGGGCACCATGCGCCAGTGCTCAGTCACCCACACAGTGCAAAAACAGCCTCCTGATATTCCTGATATTTCATTTTTTTGCCCACTGCCTATTGTCCTGAAAGTAAGCAGCATGTAAAATAAATAAAAAGCCCAATTTTACACAAGAGATTACTCAGTGACTTAAAGGTTTCCTATACATTGTAAGCCCTATAATACTACCATAAAAGCTACAAAATAAACAGTACTTACAAGACCTATTTTAGGACAGCTTACTATTTCTAAGAACACAAGATAAAAAATACCCTAATATAAAGAAAGATCGCTCTCTTTCTAAAACACACGCAGTAAAACGTATATTGTATTAATAGTATTTACTGAATACTTAATAGCATTTACTGAAGAATTTGTCCATTCACTTCAAAAGCACCAAAAGCGGATACCAAAACGAGTATCCCAAGGCATCAACAGTAATCGATCATATGCCTCAAGTATTTTCTCTATCTGGTAACCACTGACAGGATCATAGAAATTCAAATTACTTAAACTAGAATGCCTATGTTAAACAAGAAATACAGCTATTGAAAGGTGAAGTCTCCTACAAGATCTGACTACAGCAGATGATTAAAGAAGTTTATCAAACTCTATATTTGAAATAGTAGGAAAATTCATGAGAGAGTTCTCCTAGATGTAAGGTTTTATTTCTATTTCAGATTCCACTAAAACATGAAATACCAGAATCGAGATATATTTCAACTTCAATAACTATAAAAAGACTTAAATCTGTCACTCTGAAGCCATACAAAATAACTGAAAGAATCACAAGAGACAGAAGAATTATGATTTTGAGGTAAAGTGCACATTAAATGGACCCTGATTAAAGTAGATTTAACCGAACAAAATAAACCCAAACAATAAAGTTGTATATATCCCAACACATTTTAAGTTCATAGTAACAATGCTTTTGTTGTTGTTCACTACTTCCAAAGCATCTGAATTTCATCATTAAAATCAAAGAACAGAAGAATGAGAGGACATCCTGCAACTGTCCCTAACATACTGAAACTTCTGATATCGACAGAGAAATACTAGAGATCAAGGCTGATATCACAGAATCATTAAGGTTGGAAAAGACCTATTATTATTATTATTAGTACAGAATATTGGGGAAAAGAGCAGGCAGTGGAAATAGCTATTCTGGTGTATCAGAATCTGATTTAAATTGCAGGCTAAGTTACGTGCATTGTAATTCAAAACTGTACATACTGGTGATTATATCCTTCAAAACCAAAAGTACTTCTGAACAATTACCTTGGTAGGTTTTGTTTGTTTGTTTGTTTGTTTGTTTGTTGTATTAAGGAAGACAAAGCACAGTAAATACACCAAAGATATTCTTGATTCCAAGACAACTGAGTGAATGAGTCCTTAATAGAACTTCTGGATCCATACACCTTGTACAGCCACACAACCCGGATGAATAGATGCAGTTTCGGTCATAGATTTTGCTGCTTATAAAGGTAAGGGGCTCAGCTCCCATACCATGAACATTAGTCACAGTATCTTACAGAGTGGACTAGGAAAATGGAATAGAAGTACCTGTCTCTACTGAGCTGCAGTGGGTATTGAAAAGCTGGTAATACGACCTTGTTTAAGAGTTCTCATTTGTTTGGTGAATAGCAATCTCTGGGCCAAATAAACCAGACATATGGAAATACAGGAGGAAATACAGACGGCAAACACGGGTTCAGACCATAGTTCAAAATATAAACCAAGCTTAGTCACAAAGAACTGATTAAGAACAAACCATCTACAGTTAACTGATTTTTTGAAGCAATCCTCTATTGTGTCTCAACAAGTATAACAGGCTGAAGGTTTTTGCTTTTGGTAGCTGGTCTCCAGAACTCTCTTCAAATGAAGATGTAATACATCTTACATGTAAGTTTAAAACAAATAAACAAAAAACACTAAAAGCATGCAACTGGCAAACCATCCAACAAACATTTTAAACACCATTTTTAAAGAGTGGTATGTGACATACAACCCAACGTAATATGCATATCCCCACCGTTAAGAGACCAGTGAATGAAACAGACCTTTATCAAATTCCTCAGTAGAGTTTTACAGAAAAAGACACTGAAATACTTTTATCTCATGTATCTGAGTTTCATTTTAAGGTGAGTAACATCAAAAATACAAGGAGAGCTTTTTACCCAGTATGAACTAATGACACTACTTCATGAGATTCAAGGACTATAAGAGCTAGCATTAAAAGAAATAAAAAACCACCAGAACATAAAAGGAATGCTACATTCATTTAAAAAATAATGAATAGGGGAGAAAAATGACAATTTGGACAACTCTGTTAGTACAATGCTTCCAGAATCATGACTGTATATGATAGAAATAGCCAGAAAGGGAATTTGGGATTTGTGGTGCAATTCTGTTTCCATTAACTGAGATACATCTCCTCTTTAAGTCACTGGAAGTTATGCCTGAGAGACAGAGGGCAAACTAACTCCTTATTTACATTACAGACTACTCCCACCATTGATAGTTCTTTAAGAAACGCAGAGTCAGAGAAGAGTCTCAGAGTACAAGCTGGCAGCTGAAATTACCACAAAATACACATTTACAAGTCCCTGAAAGTCTTCTTCAGCAGCTGTGAAAGAATGAACGGGAAATTACATGGTGGAAGCTGCTGTTGCAGAATTGCAGTAAACAGGAATGATACGTAATATCATAATACAATCTATATAAAGCTCCTTTTAAAAAGCAGGAGGAAAAAAAATGAGAGAAAGCTTGCTGGAGTGGCTGACACACCAGAGGTCTACGCAGCCATTCAGAGAGCCTTGAACAGGGGCAAGAGTTGGGTGGAGAGGAACCTCATGAGGTTCAACAAGGGCAAGTACAGGGTCCTGCACCGTGCCAGGAACAACCCCAGTCACCAGTACAGGTTGGGGGCTGACCTGCTGGAGAGCAGCTCTGCGGAGAGGAACCTGGGGGTCTTGGTGGGCAGCAGGTTAACCGTGAGCCAGCAGTGTGCCCCTTGTGGCCAAGAAGGCCGATGGGATCCTAGCCTGCATCAGGAGGAGTGTGGACAGAGGGTAGAGAGAGGTGATCCTCCCCCCTACTCAGCTCTGGTGAGGCCACACCTGGAATACTGTGTGCAGTTCTGGGCTCCCCAGTACAAGAGGGACGTAGAACTTCTAGAGAGTGTCCAGTGTAGAGCCACGAAGATGATTAAGGGATTGGAGCATCTGTCTTGTGAGGAAAGACTAAGCGAGCTGGGCCTGTTTGGCCTAGAGAAGATTGAGAGGGGATTTTATCAACCTCTATAAATACCTGAGGGGACAATGTAAAAAGGATGGGGCCATACTCTTCTCATTGGTGGCCAGTGATAGGACGAGGGTTAATGGGTATAAATTAAACCACAGGAGGTTTCATAGCCATATGAGGAAGAACTTTAGTTTGGGTGACAGAGCACAGGAACAGGCTGCCCAGAGAGGTTGTGGAGTCTCCTTCTTTAGAGATATTCAAAACCCACCTGGATGCAATTCTGGGTAACTTGCTCTAGGTGACCCTGCTTGGGCAGGAGTGTTGAACCAGATGATTATCTCTGGAGGTCCCTTCCAACATCAATCATTCTGTGATTCTGTGCCATTCACTACTGGAAACAAATTCAGAAATTATTTTATCAAAACTTCAGTTAACCTCAGGTGACTAACTTCAGAAGGGAATTTTTCCTAGTTAAGGAAAACTCAAATAAGAAATGAAGAGTGGGTTAACAACCTCAACATATTGACTTTATATTATGTACTTCACTGAAAAAAAAAAAAAAGTTACTTTCATCATTTGCACATTCTGCATTGCTAACAGTACGAAAACCTATCCGAAAACCACAAATTCTCTTAATGTTGCTATTTTGCGTTAATATAGTTGTAGTACACAAACTAGCTGGCTTGTTTTCCATACTGATGTTCCAAAGGGAAAAATGCTGCTTGTTAAAAATAAAATCTCTTAATGTTTCCCTGAATGAGAAGATGTAGAGAGCATATTTAAAGCATTATCAATGTTCTTATTATCCCAATATAACGTTTACACAGGATAACAGCTGTTACTATGCAGTAGCATAATACTCAAACTAAAACAAATGTGTTATCTACTAAGAAAAACTAAGAGAAAAGTCTTCCTCACACTAGATCTCATATATAAGTATGTTGATCAAAAATTATTCTCATGAATTCTTATTAACTGTATAAATTCTACTGTTTACATTTTTTCTTGACATCTGGAAGCTGATACTGGAAGGGTGTGTTTACTAAGTGAGTCTCAAGAAGAAATAAGCAGGGCTGTTGGCTTCATCATTCACTGCACCTCGTAAGAGTGGCAGAACTGGTGGTGCAGAACAACAAACTTCAGAAGGAAGTGAGTGACTACTCTCACACGTAACGCTCAGTACCTGGCTTTTGCCTTTTTAGGCACTTATCTAAAATTCAGAGAATATATTTTAAAAATAAATACTGTGTTTAATTTCATGATTGCCCATCAATAAGAAGTCCCCAGCACTCTGTGGGAGGAAAGATTGTTAAAAAACAGATATGCACAAACAGCCGAAACTAAGATGGAACTAGAACAGAATGTGAGTGTTTAGTATAACAAGTACACTTTGACAGGAAAGTAAGCAGTTTTCAGAAAGTATTTAACTTGATTGGCAGAAATCTCTTAGAAACAAATTAGCAATGCTAACAATTTACAGAAAAATTATAAATACAATTTAAGTATATTGGATATCCATTAAAGACTGAACTATGTAAAAACCCATCATACAGCACGATCCATCAATGCTCAATGTACTAAGTTTATCTGGACCATTCATTTTCATCAGTTTAATCAAAGAAATAAAGAGCAGGTTTGATGTGTTTGTGTAAATAATGTTATGAATTAACAGCCAAGCAACAATAGTAAGTGTTCATGCATCTGTAACAATCCAAGCTTGTGTGTCGAACTGTTTTATTTCTAATAGTGAGAGCAACATAGAGTTACTTACAGGACTCTAGAATCCATACGCCCATCCTCTCCTGTATTATTACAGAGAAATAACCCAAAGAGTTTGCTAACTTGCTCTTACAGGCCATCTATTTTACTGTCTCAACTTCAATATCAAATGTTCTCATTTTTCTGGATAGTAAAATGCCTACTTAATGGCAATGAAAACTTGATTGACTACCAGAACATTCAACTTCTTCCTTTTATTTTCTTGTTCAAATAAAGAAGTCAACCCCGTGTTTTCTGTTGTAAAAAATTACTAGTTCTAATACCATCACCTAATGTACAAATTCAAATTTGAACAAAAATTCAAACTATTGATCTTGTATTTCTGGAGCCCCCCACCCAAATGACAATAAAAATAAACACAAACACACAAAACAGCAACAACAAAAAACTACTCTATAGTTCTACTGAAGCATCAGAGATGTTTGCTGTATCTTTTTCTATCATACTTATATAGAAATACTGGGAAAATGAAAACTAGAAAACTTGCTATGAGTAATAATATATAGAAAATCTGAAACTATAAAAAGACATCTGTTTCATCTAATACTTTTCCTGACAGATTCAGGAAAAAAAAAAGAAAGAAAAAAAAAAGAAAAGAAAAGTAATGGATTCTTAGAGATTTCTGAAAGTAGTACTTTAAATTGCTACTGTAACTTCAAAAAAAAAAAAAAATGAAGGAGGGAAGAAAGGGAGAAGAGGATAGAAGTTACCAAAATTATAATTTTGAGCTCATTGAGCTTCTGGTAAAAGATGATAAACTATCTCTCAAAACATAGATGGAAGACCTCTCCAGGGAAAAATCTAGGTTAAGTAAGGACCAAAACATTTGCAGGAATGACCACTGAGTGATTTGTTTTATAACCACAGAAACAGTAAACATGAAGCACTCTCTCATTAGCTGCCCCATCAGCTTACGGTTGATGAATATCAGAAATGAAACATGTTGACTAAGAAATCTGTTATTTTCCTGCTTCAACAATCTTAGATGTTTGGAATGTCGTTTTAAAATAATTTGTAGTATAATAATTAATAATCCAAATTGATATCTGCAGTTTACCTGCTGTTCCAAGTAAGAAATACCTCATGATAGGACATACTACAGTGGAAATATTACATCCACTTTTTCTTCTTCAAACAGTTACCCATAATTCTTAAGTAGTATATATATTCATGCTGATTTTAATTTCTCCAAAGTCAAGTAAACCAGGCTGTATGTGTACTCACTGATCTTTCATGCTACACATTCAGCTATAAACATATATTTATTAGGTTTTGTTAGCAAACTTGTAACTGTTATTTATACAAGTACCTATATACTTTGCATGTACCACTAAAGGCACATAATATTCTGGCAAGAAGAACTGAATGATGTAAAATTCCACCACACAATATTACATTTTAGGTCTTTGTACTTTTCCCTTCTTCAACAAGCTGAATTTCATATTGAAATCTATTTCCTTGATCCATACTTTCTGTAAACAATAACAACTACCATCACCCTTCACAAAAAGACAAAACAGAGGAATCCTTACCTCCTCACCTAATACTATTACTTTTTTGTTTCTGGTGGGGGGGAAAAAAAAAATCAGTGCAAGAAAGTGATGCCTAACTCTAAAGATTTTTTTTCTGCTTTAAAAGAGGAAAAAAAGGCAATACAAGTCAGTAAGTGTTCTGAAGAAACAACTTTTTTATTCCTGCATGAGGAATGGATGTAGATTAAGCTGTAAGAGAAAAACTATGGAGCAAAATCTCTGATTAAAGGAGTAATCTGCAAAAATTACCTACAGATTTTTCTATGTATTTTTAATTTTGTCAAATAATATTTTTTTTTCCCACATGATGTGTTTCTAGTTTTTTTCCCTTTTTTTTTTTTTTTTGGTAAAGGAAATGCAGTAGTATATTAGTTATTCTGTAATAGTTTAAAAAATCAAGATATCAGAATAAAACACACCATTTTACAAATGTTTAAAGTGAAAGTATTTGAACTGATGCACAGAGGATTTGCAAATAAACTTCTACACACATTTGTAATTTCTACAGTTCTCAAGCTGCCAAGCATAAAGGCTACTATGGTACTTCAATTCAGCAGATTATTCACTTAAAAACACATCTGTTATCAACAGATTAATGAAAAGTCTCTTGCAGATTATACATTAAGATGTTAATACACTCAGTTTCATTTCTAAGTTTTGTATGTTTTGTCGGTTTTCAAGTAATTTTTTGACAATGAAAAATGTAGGACAAAAATGAAGACAGGCAGACAAGAATTGATCTGGGATAAGAGAAATCCACAACCTTGAAAATCTTCGGTATTTCCCAGTTTAGCATGTCAGGTACATTTAGCAATTTAAGGTAATCTCTTTTTTTTTTTTCCCCTTTACTTTTTACTTCTAATTGTGAACACAGCCATCAAAATGCATTTTTTTAAATTATTCTTATTTCTCTACACATCATACTAGAATGTCCATTTATTTTAACAGATTAGTTTTTAATCATTTCTGTACTTAGCTCTTCTGCTCTTACTTTGCAAGTTAACAGTAACTTTACCCTTATTCATACAAAGATGAATTTCATAAAGCTGTACTGCTTCTGGCCACAGAAACTGTGACAGCACAGTAACTCAATTAATTTTACCTGAGACCTTAGCAGTAAAGGAAAGAATAAATATTAAAAAAAAAAAAAAAAAAAGATAGCCAACTTGATGAACATGTCTGCTATGCTTTCAGTGAATTTGCTATGAAGAAAATGTCATTTCTAACTTTCTTGAAAATCTAGAATAAACTAGAAAAAATAAATCAATGGATAAGGAAGAAGAAAACAGAACTTTTTTCACATAGGTAGACAATGCAGTCAAAGTGTCTCTCAGCTCATTTTCACCTTCAAAGAGGAATGAGGATAAGAGTGACTGTGGCTGTATTCATCTGTGGTTAGTGCTATGTAATTATATAGAATATATACACGAGCCAAAATGCAGAATATGTAAAGCCTTCTGTCCCTTAATCTAATATTCTTGCTGATTGTTCCAGTGGAGAAGGATAGAATCATAGAAACACAAGGTTGGAAAGCACCTACAAGATCATCTAGTCCAACCGTCATTCTATCGCCCATACTACCCACTAAGCTACTAAATCATATCTCATAGCACCTTGTCCTGGCTCTTCTCAAACACCGTGAGGGACGGTGACTCCACCACCCCCCTGGACAGGCCATTCCAGTGCCTGACCACTCTTTGAGAGAAAAGTTTTTCCTGACATCTAACCTGAATCTCCCCAGGCGAATCTTGTGGCCATTTCCTCGAGTCCTATAATTAGTTATCTGAGAGAAGAGGCCGACCCCCTTCTCATCACAACCTCCCTTCAGGAAGTTGTAGAGTGCAATGACATCTCCCCTGAGCCTCCTCTTTTCCAGACTAAACAATCCCAGCTCCCTCAGCCGCTCCTCATAGGACTTGTGTTCCAGGCCCCTCACCAGTTTTGTTGTCGTTCTCTGGACATGCTTCAAGGCCTCGATGTCCTTCTTGTACTGAGGGGCCCAAAACTGGACACGGTACTTGAGGTGCAGCCTCACCAACGCTGAGTACAGCGGGACAATCACCTCCCTGCTCCTGCTGGCTACACTATTTCTAATACAGGCCAGGATGCCATTGGCCTTCTTGGCCACCTGAGCACACTGCCGGCCTATGTTCAGCCGAACATTGATCAACGCTCCCGGGTCCCTTTCATCTTCACAGTTTTCTAGCCACTCTGCCCCAAGCCTATAGCGTTGCATTGGGTTATTGTGACCCAATTGAAGGACCCAACACTTGGCCTTGTTAAATCTCATCCCATTTGCCTCAGCCCAGCACTCCTGCCTATCCAGATCCCTCTGAAGGTCAGCCCTACCCTCAGGCAGATTGACACTACCTCCCAACTTGGTGTCGTCTGCAAGCTTACTGAGGGTACACTCAATCCCCTCATCTAGGTCATCAATAAAGATATTCAACAAGATAGGCCCCAGTACCGACCCCTGGAGAACACTACTTGTAACGAGACGCCAGCTGGACTTAACTCCATTAACTACTACCCACTGGGCACGGCCCTCCAGCCAGTTCCTTACCCAGAGAACAGTATACCTGTCCAGGCCACAGGCAGCCAGTTTCAACAGGAGAATAGAGTGGGAGACTGTGTCAAAGGCTTTGCTGAAGTCTAAGTAGACTACATCAACAGCCTTTCCCTCATCTACCAGTCTGGTCACACGATTATAGAAGAAGATAAGGTTGGACAAGCACGACCTGCCTTTCATGAACCCATGCTGTCTCAGCCTGATCCCCTGGATGCCACACAAGTGCCGTGTGATCTCACCCAAGATGATTTGCTCCATAACTTTCCCTGGAACCAAGGTCAGGCTGACAGGCCTGTAGTTCCCCGGGTCCTCCTTCCAGCCCTTCTTGTAGGTGGGAGTCACATCGACAAGCCTCCAATCCTCTTGGACCTCTCCAGATAACCAGGAATGCTGACAGATGGTGGAAAGCGGCTTGGCAATCACGTCTGCCAGCTCCCTCAGCACCCTAGCGTAGAGCTTGTCTGGTCCCATGGACTTGTGACATTCCAGATGGAGGAGCAGGTCTCTAACTGTCTCTTCCTGGATCACAGGGGGTGATTCTCTACCTGAATCACAGAGGACGTCCAGTTCAGGGCGCAAAGTACCCTGAGGATAACCGATCTGACTATTAAAGACAGATGGAAAGAAGGTGTTGAGAACCTCAGCCTTATTCTTATCCTCAGTGATCACATTTCCTGCTGCATCAATTACAGGATGGAAATTTTCCTTGGTTCTTCTCTTGCTGTTAATATATTTGTAAAAGGATTTCTTGTTCTCTTTAACTGCAGTGGCCAATCTGAGTTCAAGCTGGGCTTTTACCTTTCTAACTTCCTCTCCGCATATCTTAGCAACTTCTTTGCAGTTGCCCCAAGTAGCCTGTCCCTTCCATCGGGTGTAGACTTTTTCTCCCAGAGTCTCAACGAAAGCTCACGGTTCATCCATGCCGGTCTTCTTCTCCTCCAGCTCGCCTTATGGGACTCAGGAACAGCCTACTCTTGTGCCGTTAAGATTTCCTTCTTGAGGAGCATCCAGGCTTCCTGGACGCCTTTACCCTCCAGGAGTGACTCCCAAGGGACCCCTGCAACAAGTGTCCTGAATAGGTCAAAGTCCACCCTCCAGAAGTTCAAGACAGCAGTTTTGCTAGTTACCCTTCTGACATCACCAAGGTTAGAAAACTCTACGATTTCATGGTCATTCTGCCCAAGAAAGTCCCCAGCTTTCACATCTCCCGCCAGTCCTCTTTGTTAGTGAAGAGCAGGTCTAGTGGGGCACCTCCCCTGGTAGGCTCTTGAACCAGCTGTGTCAGGAAGCTATCTTCCACACACTTTAGAAACCTCCTGGACTGGTTCATCTGTGCAGTATTACACTTCCAGCACGTACCAGGGAAGTTGAAGTCTCCCATGAGAACAAGTGCTGTCGATCATGTAACTTTTGCAAGCTTCTCATAGAATGCCTGATCCATCTCTTCATCCTGATTAGGCAGTCTATAACAGACCCCCACCAAGATGTCACCCCTACAGGCCTTCCCCATGATCCTTATCCATAGACACTCAACTTTATCATTCTCAACCACAAACTCTTCAACATCAAAACACTTTTTAATATAAAGAGCTACACCGTCACCCTTTCTTCCTTGTCTATCCTTTCTGAAGAGCTTGTGGCCATCCATTACAGTACTCCAGTCATGGCAGTGATCCCACCACGTTTCAGTTATTGCAACTAGGTCGTTGTTAGCCTGTCACACAATTGCTTCTAGCTCCTCCTGTTTGTTACCCATGCTGTGTACATTGGTGTAGATGCACTTCAGATGAGACATCTGCCTCACCCTCAGCCTCAGCATTGTTCCCCTAGGCACTTCTCTGGTGAGCCCCGTTTTACCCCCTTCCCCTGTCATAGCTAGTTTAAAGCTCTCTCAAAAAGTCCTGTTAGCTCCTGCACTAGGATTCATTTCCCCCCCTTTGAGACAGGCGGGTTCCATCCATCGACAACAGGCCAGGGGTCATGTAAACTGCCCCATGGTCAAAGAACCCAAAGTTTCTGTCTTGACACCAGCCTCTCAGCCAATTTTTCATTACTTGTGTTTTCCTAGCCTGCTCCGTGTCCTTCACCTCCCCAGAAGGAATAGAACAAAACACAACTTGCACTCCCGCTCCTTGAACTATTCGCCCTAAACCCCTGAAATCTCTCTTCATAGTTTGCAGGCTTCCCTGGGTGATTTCATCGCTGCCCACCTCAACTATGAGTAATGGGTCGTAATCAGTGGGGTGAACCATCTCTGGGAGTTTTCTAGTTATGTCCCTGACCCAGGCCCCAGATAGGCAGCACACTTCCCTATGACTCGGGTCTGATCTGCAAATGGGGCCCTCCATTTCTCTGAGAAAGGAGTCACCTACCACAACCACCCTTCTTTCTTTCCTGCCAGAGCCAGTCTGAATGCGTGGAGTCAACTGCCTCTTCCTTGGTAACGTCTTTGGGGAACCTTCTTGTGTCTCCCCACTGACCTCCCCTTCAATGTCCAATGCTACAAACCTACTGCTTAGGGGGACCTGAAGGCGTGAGGGAAGCAGAGGGGAGGTTCACCCATGATGCTGAGCAGGGACCCTCTCCCATCCCTCAGGTCCCCCTCCTCTGCCCGACAGGGACAGGTCAAGGGGCCCACCACCAGTTGTGGGGTATCTCCCTGGCGCCTTTCCCTCTGTCACACCAGGGAGCTACTCTACCAGTCGATCTCCCGCTCACAGTCCCTGATGGCCCTCAGTCTCTCAACCTCCTCTTTCAGCTCTGCCACCATGCTGACCATCCACCTGCTCACATCTCACACAAGTGGAATGCCTGCCACCCTTCCACTGCAGCAGCAGGCTCTGGCACTCCCTGCAGCCAGAGACCTGTACAGCCACGGTTCTGGACAGACCCTCTGCTTGGGTTGCCACAGTCTTTTGGGGGAAAGCTCTCTGCCTGGTGGAGACCATGGCAAAAACTGCAGTCACAGAAACTGCCAGTGGATAGGGTGGACTCAAAAGGGAGGACGGACAGAAGTCCTCCCGCCTGCCGCACGAGCTCCCACACCCACCACCACAGCATGCTGAGGGCGGTTTTAACACGCTGGGCGCCCCTCCCCGTGCCTGGTAGGCAGCGACGAATTGCCGCCCCCCGGAGGCTGTTTCTAGGCAAAGGGCGTTGGCACAGCTGCCGTCGCCCTGGGACGCCCACCCCCTGTCAGCTTCTCTCCGAGAGCCGGCGCGTGCGGCCTGGTGGCGCTGCTGCCCCGGGCCGCCCCTGGCGAACCAAAGGCCCGAGATCCCTGCTTGTAACTCGTGGGCGGGTGCTGCGGCTGCGCCGGCTCTGAGGGGGCCGACCTCGACTACTTTTGCAGTAAAGACGTTGTTGGTGCTGTCAGAAGCAAGCATTAGCTTGTGGTTGACAGAATGTTAGATGCTTTCCTCTGGTCAAGTCAGATGCTTGACTAAGAGATGTTCCTCTGCTCTGTAAAGCGCTCAGACAGAGCAGTGCACTTTAGACCACAAGAAGAGAAATAGTATTTCCAGTTACATGCAAGTGATTGGAGAAATAGTTCTATACCAAAACTTAGCAGCTTTTTGCCACCCTCCAGCTGTGTTCTAATCTAGACACAGTAAAAAAAAAAAAAGTCAAAAATTAATCAGTGCACCTTCCAGTGCAATGTGCACACACTGCATACCACAATGCACACACAAAAAGCATAATGGTGCTATTCCAGTAGTAGTTACTCACTAGAAACTTCAAGATCTAGTCATATCAGATTTTACTAGGACAACACATTCATTATACTCATGCCATTTAAAGTAGTTTTTGTCTTATAGCATGCTAAATAGTCTCCATGACTTATGTTTTATTAGTTTTCCATGCTTTTCTTTCCTTGCATTTCTTTTTCTTTCCATGCATTATCTTTTAGGGTGCCAGTGAAAGAACAAAAATTAAAACAGACATATATCCTGGGATTTTTTTATAAAATAATCAAAGTACGTGTTCCACCACTCTCTCAGTAGATGGAAGTAAATATGAGTGAATAACTGAGGACCTAATATGCATGTAGTGAATTTTTTTCAGAGTCCCAAAATGTAGCTGTGTCACACATATATATACTGTCTCCTTATCATAAATTGTTAAAAAACATTTTAGGTAATGTTGTACACCCAATGTAACAATATATGCACACAATTCCAGTAAACACTCTGCAGCTTAGTCCTTTATCTTTCCATAAAATAAAAACTAGATACATCTAGTTTAATAAATTTCCCTACAGCTCAACATACTCCACGCATACAAAAAAATGCCTTGCAAATTCAAATACTTATTAGAAGCAATCCTGCCACGAGCCCGTTCAAAATCTCAAAAATCAGAATACGATCACCACATTTCGATCACTCAATGTTTAGAAATGCTTAATAACAAGGTTTAAGATGAACAACTCAAATGTAATAAAAATAATGAGAAATTACTAACAATCTCACCAATAACCTTTCTGAGGGTAACTTGAATACAAGATTAAAGAATAATATTTTCAAATTAAGGGGTATATTTAAAAGACTATTGTCAATAATCAAAAATTGAGTATCAGTCCAATAGCACAGGTGATGGAATGCAACTTGACCCCTCTGTATAATGTGTAGTGCTAATTTGTATGTTTTTTTTTTTTCCATTGTAACTTTAAACTTGTACATGATTACATATCTAAGTGCTTCATTTCTCAAAATTTGCTTAAATTAAAACAGGGAAAAAATAGATTTTGCCATAGCTGTAGTTGTGCCAGATAACGACCACTTAATTTACACTGATTACTCTATTTTCTTAGCTGTAAAGTTAATTGTGTTGATCCCTATATCTCATCTGCTGCTGCAGCTTGTGAGAAACCAGTGAGAGGAAAGGAATTACACACATATAATATTGATGGGAACAGAGGATCAAGTACAGGGCAACGATGAGATATTGATCAATAGTCTATGTCCAGATACTCATCACAAAGTCAATTCCCTGCCCTCAGAATAAATGACCAGAAAGAAGTATGTTGTTCTAAATAATGAAAGACATTATTCCCCAATCCACAAATGGTTTAGGTAGCACTTTATGTCACATAAGTTAGCTTAGTTTTCCCAGTGACAAAAACAATGTTCAGTAACAGGAAACTTAAACCTGGAAAAACAAACAAACAAACAAACAAAAAAGCTGCATTTCAAGATTAGGCTTTCATTTTTAAAAGTAACCACAACCCAAGTATACTACCACAATGTTCTCTTCTCCCCTTGCATCCAATTCTTCATTCTTTTCACATCTATTTCTCTTGCAAAAACATTTTAGTTGAAAAAGGTGTTAAGAGGACCGTATAGGTCAAAGGAAATGAAATTTTTGAAGCTGAATAAAACCTTGAAATTAAATAATTGTATAGCTAAATGAGAAGATAAAAAAAGAGGTCCCTATATTTTGTATTGTCTATATTCCCTCCCCCAGCTAGGCATATCACTGATTGTATTAATTGTTACCAGTATAGTACCACCAAATTTGTCTACTACCAAGAACAAGTTAACACCTTTTTTTTTTCTTTTAAATAAATACTTTATCATCTTTTTCATTTCTTTCTGAAATGCTTGAATTTATTACTGGATAAATAATAACTTAGAAGTACAATCTTAAGTTATAGTTTAAGGAAGATACAATGAATTTAAAAGCTTACAATTAAAGAATCAACCTCACATTGCGTCAATATTAACATCCATGTGTAGTGTAAGTACAGTATAACCCCACAGAAATCAGAGATCTGTTCACTGGAGGCTAACATTTCCTTCTACAAATCTCTTCAACAACTAAATGCAAGCCAAACATTTTTATATTTCCATTATTCATTCCCTTCAGATATTCATGCAGATAACTTCTATCTTATGTAAGACTACCTCAAGTGAGGGGGGGAAAAAAACACAATCAGTTAATGTTCATATTATAATTTCTAAAGTAATTATTTTCAAGTATAATACATTATTATGTTAGATGTAACACAAATATAATGTTGTGATTCTTCTCTAGTTCTGCTGTTTGGAGTTTTGCCTATGACTACAGTATCACCTTGTTATATCACCTTGTGAAGACATTAATCTCTAACAAACAAATGCCAAGACCCGTTCTGGAAAAAAAAAAAAGTAAATAAACAGTTAAGAAAAATCTATGCACATTTTAAATATGTAATAAAAGAAGTTTCTTAACTTATTTCAGAAATTTCTTCTTAAGAAATTACTTATTTGTTCATACAGAATTTTGGGGAATGGAGAACTAAAACAGTCATGTGAATAAAGAATAATTAATAAAAGACAATGTTCGTGAAAGGAAATCAACATAAGTGACTGACGTCATTGCTCAGAAATTAAAAAATAAAAATAAAAACGATGGAAGAAGGCACAAAACAGATTTCTGATAAGCAGCACAATCTATGAGCTACTAAAACTGACAAAAAAGAAAAAGAAAAGGGAAACCCCGGAGATAAACAATTCAAGTAGAAGCCTGAAGAAAATGAATAAAAAGCCCCAGTGGAAGGCTGAAGGGAATAAAATCATAGGACAGCCAAAAAGCAAGGACTGTATCCTGGGAGCAAAGCAGTGAAATGATGCATGCAAATAAAAACTAATTACTTGAAGACCTAGAAAGGACAATATGAACAAACATATAGACAAGAACATCTGAACATCTGAAAATCTGGCACAGGCCTAACATAAAAGGTTGGCCTTTTTAGCTAAATGAATGGCCTTGCATTCAATTTAGAAGATGGTATGGCTCAAAAGTGGAAGACGACATTCTTTTCCTTTCAGAGACTGAAAGGATCTAGAAATTGTTGTAACCTGTAACCTCAGAAAAAAGCAAAGGAAACCAAAATAGAGATTTTCTAGTAGAAATACTCTGTCCTGGTGAAATCCAGCAAAAATAAAGCTTGTAAAATGTCTTCGGCAAAAAAATTAGATATTTTGCCTGGATTGTCAGACTACTGCTATTTCTTTGCCTGTCTGATGTTGCTAAATTGCAGGCACTGTAGGTAAAATGGGTTTACCTAAAGTGATGAATGAACAGAAAAAAAAAAAAAAAAGGAATAAATTTCCTGTAGGATGCAGAGAGGGAAAAGGAAATTCTAAGTTTCAGAAACCTTGGGTCATTTCTTAGTAACAACTTGGAAAGCATTGCTAGTACACAGTTTTCTTAATTCAATTATGGCAATTTAAAATGATCTAACCCACAAAGCATGAAATTTGGCTTTCTGTCAGAAGCTTTGCTTAGGAGTTGGAGACAATAATCGGTTTATAGTCTTATGCAAACCAATTGCCATAGAATATATACCTGCTTTCAATATTCAAATCAATATTGTCTCCAATGCAATCAAGATTGATATATGGTAAGTTTTCTCTGCTTCTTTTAATAGACTCTAGTTCTCTTAATAGACTAGCTATTCTCCCTGAATATTCTCCCGATATGTTTAATAGGCTAATGCACCGTTTGTGTACCTGAAGAATGATTGATCAAAAAACAAATCCAGTGTGGAATTTGTAAATGTTCTATATGTAAACGTAAATATTTTTTATGTTTACTACCATGAAATGAAGCAAATCACAATAAATAAATAAATAAATAAATAAATTAGTTAACCATCGTGCATATAAGCATTTCTCCAGGGATCAGATCTTAAACTGGGAATACTTTGTATCACAGTGCAGTGACATCTACAATAAGTAACCTTTAAACATTTGTAAGAAACAAGGATAGGTTGTATTGGTATAGGTTGTAGGTGTTGCAATTAATAAAATATCACCTTTATTCTGTAATAAGGTTTATGAATCATGCTTTATACCTTAAAAATTCTTCATACTGTGTTAAATTAAAACCTCCTTAAAAATATCAAAATGGGATGGTCAATCCCTCTTATTTACCCCTCTTTGTCACATGGAGAAAAAGCTAGTAGGATTTTTATTTATTTAGTTAGTTAGTTATCACCATAATGTTTGTAGCTTCATACCAGCAATTCATCTTTTCCCATGCAGGCACAGGAAATTTGTTTGAACCACAATTAATTTAGTGCAGACATGTGGCTTATGAAAGTACTTGTAGTTTAGGAAAGTTTTTTGAACATTTTTGAAAAGTTAAGAACTTGCAACAGCATACAGAATTGAAACAAGAGAAAAACAAAACAAAAAAAATACTATGCCTGAACGTTGACTTACATGAAATTATGGCAAGGAAAAAACGTCAGCTACAGAAGTAAAGAAAAATCAGCTTGGTAAAGGGTAATGTGCTTTGAAAATTATTATTATTTTTTCTATGTAGTAGAGGGAAGCACCCAAATATTTTAAAACTTTATGTTTGGCTCTGTGCTCATGGGTAGACATTTGATGTTTAATGTTTGAACTCTTCTGCATATAGACTTCAAATTTTTAAGCAGTATTTTTTCCCCCTTTTTTCCTCAGCCTACAACGAATGTGGAAGTAGGGAGAAACCAATAGTTTACAATTTTATACTTGGGAAAGCATGTTTAAGTTAGAAGAAAAGTTTCCTTGGGCTTTTGTAACCAATCTCGGGTATGTGAAAAGTTGGCAGTCAGAAAACATACATCATGCGGCTGCTTGAGTCTAGAGGTGATATCAAAAAAACAGAAAAATCCCCGAGTTGCCAAATATGTATTTTGGCTTTCTGATTTTATTTAGTTGTCAAGAAACTGCAAGAATCTGAGAGCAGCCCTCTTAAAGGATAACAACTCTTGACAGCAAATACTTGTCTGTCTTCAAATTGTTTTCCTCTTGCTGACAGCTTTCCAATCTCCTCCAGAATTAGCTTGAATTGGTTTTCTCTCCTTACAGTTCCAGTTTTCTTCAGGCTTGTGGTTAGCTGAAAGATAGCATTGTGTATGGTAAACTGAATTAATGACAACCACAGAAAATGCTGGCACTACAGCCCAATATAAGATCTCAGAGTCTAGCAGTATACAGCAATTAAGCAACCTGCCCCTACTGTACAGCACTCAGTGGAGCTGAAGGGCTGGAGGCATTATTACATGGCCTCAGGACTTTAGGCTAACTTTTTGGGGACACTACCACTCAAACTCATCAGCCCTATTGTTTGTTTATTGTATGTTGTGTGACTGGGCATTGTCTTGCAAAGCTTCATATTACAATGCATTAACCAAATAAAACCCTTAAATGAGAGGAATCGTCAGTCTCCAGGTTAGTCTCCATTCCCCTCCTCACTTTAGGCTTCCGTGACCTTAGAAAACAAGGAAGATATTTGACTCTGCCAGAACATTAGTATAAAAAAAAGGTCAGAATTCAGGGACAGAAGTGGCTGACATGTTAAGCAAAAAAAAAAAAAAAAAAAAAAAAAATTTCAGAATTATGAGTTACACAGAAATCAGATTCTTATTAAAAATGAAATAAAAAACAGGCCAATATGTCTTTGAGGTAAAATAAAAGATCCAATATAGTGGATATATTTATTAAAATGTTTATTTCTAGAGCAATAGTCACTGTGCATAAAGGAAACTGCAAAAAATCAGATGGTGTAGTAGTGGTAGAATGGCAGTGTGAAAACACAAAAGAATAGAGCATGGAAGAAGCATCTGTATCAAATATTCAGTAATGAAAGAGTGAAACTAGAACCATATTATCAAGAAATCCTGAGAGAACCCTTGGTTTCAGTGGAAATGAAACACTTTATTGCAGCTGGAGACTAGTTACTAACATCTGCAGGGTATCTTACGTAAATTAAGACCACTGGAAGTAGCAATCAAGTTCATTAAACACCTTGATCTCAATCAGCCTTTAAAAATAACAGTAAAAGTCAAAAACACAAGAGAAGTGTCCACAAAAGGGCACTTACTCAAATTGTCAAATACTCTGTTGTAGCCTTAACAAGCATGAACTATGCCCCTTGAATTTTAGAAGAGATCATAAGAAAATATTCATTATTGTAGAAAAACACCTCTTTTACACATTTTCTAAAAAATAATAGGCTAAAACTATCAGCAATAGAACTGTTTCATTATCATAAAAAAATAAAATATCACAGATATCAACATTAATATGCCCTAAGTTAAAAGGAGCTAATGTTGCTAGAAATGAAGTTTTTTTTTTTAATGTAGTAGATAAGGAGTAGCTCAGAAAAAAAAATTGAAAAAGCTGTTATTTAAACCAGTATTATGCTTTCTAAAAAATAAAAAAAAAAGGACACAAAGGTGCGTTGATGATTCAGTCTCATTTTGTAAAGTAAATTTGTGATGCAGAATTTAAGCTATGAGTTTTGATACAGTTCTGCCTTTTATTTTGAAGCTTCTGGTTTATTATTAAAGAAAATGTAAATTGCTCTGAAAATATTCTCTGTGTACAGAAACAGGAAAACCTCCCAGGGAACAACCTACATCTCTCAGGCTGTGACCAATCATTTGGCTGTTGAAATTAAAGATGCTAAAAAGCCTCACCTTTTTAGGCAAGCTCACATAAATTTGCCAAATACTCTTAAAGAAAAAACACCACAAACAACAAAAACAACAACAAAAATATTTACCATGGAGGAAAACACTCTTTCCTACTTCTTATATACTTCATACCCCAGAGGATCTCTGGCTTTTCTTGATGTATTATATGCTGTGCCCTGAGGGTACTTCTATTTGTATTATTATAGGTGGCTTCAAGAGCACAAAGGGAAGCTGAGCAGTTCTACCCCGGGTGAACCCTGAGTGAAAAGCCCTGTAATACAAACAGAGGCACCCCGAGGGCACCACTGAATTTGTGCGAGCGTATGTATCTCTCTATGTGTATGCTTTAAAACGTAACCAGGGCAGAACTCTTTCAGATTAACTGATCTCTAAAGGTTGAAGTTTTGAAAGGACTTTTTTTCTCTGTAATAACAAAACTACCTTTGTATTTTTTAATGTATTCAAGAACTTAAGGTTTGAAAAATCTTTCTCTACAATGACTGTCAAACTTGTCAGAAAATACAACCCTAAGAAAAATGATTACATTTAAATGAAATTAAAACAGATCTTCCATTAAAATTCAAAAGGGTCTCTAAACTTCTCATATTGCAAGTAAGCATCTATCTTTCATCTTAACTCTTTCCTTTCAAGAGTAAGAACCAACATTTACATTAAGACTGTTTGATATTATCAATGTAGATTTAACTTTCCAGTATTAAACCAGCTGAAGAATTTTCTGCCTTTGTTGTAGTCATTAAATAGCATTTGTTCTAGCCAAATAAATAGCAAAATGAAATAAAATAAATATCTCATGCAGGTATAAAAAGTTATTTTTGTTAAAAAAAAAAAACAAAACAAAACATACTGGGATAAAAAATAAAAATATTAAAAAAAAAAAGTAGACCTGATCTTGTAAATGTCTGCACTTAAAAATGGCCTGATTCCTGTAATTAATTCCATATGAGTGGAAAGAATCATTCGTAGAATCATTTAGGTTGGAAAAGACCTCTAAAAACATCTACACCAACATTTAACCTAGCACTGCCAAGTCCACCAGTAAGCCATGTCACTAAGCTTTACATCTATGCATTTCTTGAAGACCTCCAGGGATGGTGACTCAACTACTTCCCTGGGCAGCCTGTTCCAATAGTCCACAACCCTTCCAGTGAAGATTTTTTTCCTAATATCCAACCTAAACCTTCCTTGGCACAACTTAAGGCTATTACCTCTTGTCTTATCATTTGGTGCTTAGGAGAAGAGACCGATCTCCACCTCGCTATAGCCTCCAGGTGATACTCTTCCCATATTCAATGTAGTTTATGAAAACAGACCCTAACTTTAATTTATTCCAACCTTAAGTGACTGCTTTTGTCTATTACTGAAGAAAAATAGTAAAGCTGAAAGAATCTGATGTTTTTCTTTGCTGTCATGACCTATGCTGCTTGATATACAATTCTGCACACCTGCTTGTTTTTCCACCAAAGAAAAATTTGCATGCTTTAGATAATGATGATCTCATTTTTCTTCATCAACAAAGGTGAGTATATTTCAAACTAGACTTTTACACATGCCTAGAACACCCAGTAACGCATCATCTAAAAAGCACTTCATGGCCTCAGGCAATGAAAGGCGATGGAGAGCACAGCTATTGTTCTTGATAGTGGCTAAGGGTGGCATGCTTTCTTTTATGGTTCTTTTTTAAAGAACTATGTGGTTCTGCTATAAAGTATCTTAAAATGTGTAAAAGTCATTTAAGAATTAAGCAGTTTTAGGACTATGCAAGTAACAACCTATTATCTTAATTTATTTATATCATACAGTAGAACTGCTCATAAAATACTCTTGATAAAAGCTCTGTACCAAAGTTACTATCTTATGGCATCAACCACCATTAATGTAACTCAATTAATTTTAGGTGAAGAGGTAAAATATAAATGAATTCTTACAAAATATCTGACTACTCCTGTAAGAATGATGTAGGGAAAACAGTTTCTATGACACCAGAAAAACGACAACAAAAGTAAGAGCTCATCCTTTGTTTTGTGGTTTTATACTAGCAAATTAGTAAAGTAGCATGAGAAGTTTGACCAATATGTCCAATTTTAACATTCATTCAAAATGGTGTCATTATAACATGCAGAGATTAGGAACAAGACAGGCATTAATGCTTCCTTTTTTTTTTTTTTTTTGATTCCTTGTTGAACTGTTGCATATATCAAATTTCAGAGAGATGTCCATACATATGGACATCAGTGGCATAGGACAATCAACATTCAGTATAGCTTACAGACAGCTTTGATGGACAGACAGACCTGTTGGTTAGTTTTTTTCATAAGAAAGCATTCATAAAAGATTACAGAAGTTTCCTTGCGAAGTTTGATTTTCCTCTCTCCATCAATAAACCAAACCTTTATTTAGCTACTGCATTTTTCTTTCAAAAAAAGGTATCAATTACCCTCAATTCCATAATATTGTCGCCACTTCATTTTATCTGATAGTAAACACACTCAAAAACAACATTCAGCATCTTTTCAAACCGTTTACATAAAACACTCTAGAACTTTCATTTGCAATATGTTTTTTTTTTTTTAATATAGACACCGGTTTTGCGTGTTCGTGTTGAAATTCATTCTGTGCAGAGTGCTCATTTATATGTCTCCTAAAATTTAAACTAAGCTTTTCCCTCTCCCCTTAAGGAATGTAATTACTATCCTTCATTTCTAGTAGTTCCCATGATGTGCCTGTCTCCCAAATAGAGAATAATACATTATCTTTGCCCCAAGGAATTTATATTAGAAGGTAAACCATATTATTGTCTGTAAAATGAATTATTTTAAATAAAAAAGTGAGGATACAATTACTATGTTCAAGAGAACACATTTAGTTCTGTTTAAACTGATGTTGAAAAATGCTGCATAGTTAATAGCACATTTCAGCTAATAATATGCTACAACAGAAACTATATTCATAAAGTCAAATGAAATTTGCATACAGATAAAATATCTATTTAATCTACTGTCCATATCCTAAAACAGAAGTTATAGACTGGCTTTCAGTGTGACAGAACTATGGATAAACACTTAAAACATTTCTTGATACTTACTAATCACATGCTAAAAATCTACGACCCATTTTTTTATGCTTCCTAAAACATGTATACACACTAGTGGTGTGGGTTTTTTTTGTTTGTTTGTTTTGTTTTGTTTTTTTCTTCAAAACACCGGTCCTATCACAAGTGACAGGAACTAACCAAACCAAACCATCCAAAACAAAACCACCCATGTACAGTTATTTTATACATATTTTTTGTTTAAATCTCAGCTATAAAAAATTAGGCACACAACTGCAATAGTAACATACCATTTCTGCATTGTAATAGAGTAGAAATAACAGAAAATGTGGTAGAATGGCATAGACATAGATCTGTGCAGTCTTTCTGAATAAGAATATAAAACCTAAGTATTTAAGCTTGCTGCTCTTTCACACCTCCAGGAGTGTATGTATATATATATATATTCATTTTACGCATCTATTAAATGCTCATGGCTGTGTATTTAATAAAGCATTATTTTCAATTCTCCTAACCTTCTTCCTCTCTTTTTCCAAAATGAATAGGAAGAAGGGAATAGGCAGATCTCCATTTTCACTGACCAAAGGTGAAGAAAGTGTGCGTTTTAATAGCAGGATGGAAAACAGGAATAAGACAGGAGAAAAGAACATGAGATGTGAAAAAGCTGTCTAGAAAGTGTTTGAAATGTCCATTGCTGGCAGGTGCTATGAACAACTTAATGAGATCAAGAAGGTATTAGTTGTTAGATTCTGTTCCAAGGCAGATGGTCTGTATGATTTCTGGAGACCGTTCCCAGACCTTTTCCCTGCCATTTCTCATGAATATAATTTTTAGGATACCTTCTACCTTCTTAATTACAGCAAGATATGATTTCAAATTAATATGGCAAAATGGCATAATATATTGGATAAGGAAGATAGTAAACTTATCAGACTAAATCCTATTAAAAATAGTCTCTAATATGTGCAGAATGCATACAATTGTCAGCAGTATGAAACCTCAGAGATCTTACTTGCAATTTTTCTTTTGTTTTGTTTAGACTGCCTTACATGTCATAGCTAGAAATACTTGATCACTCATGCAAATACTAGACTTTAAATTCTCCATTTTTAGAAAGCATTGATATGTTGTTTTTCTCATGCGCTAGAAAAAAAAATAAATAAAAGCATTAAATGAATTGACCTGTACAGGTTTCATTTGAGTAGTGGAACTATGATAGCTACCATTGCAATAGAGTTTCAAGCCTGACTACACATCTGTATATTTTCAAATGTTGTAGTCTCAGGAGGATCAGCATACTTTTTTGTTTGTTTGTTTGCTTTCTTTCACATTCTGATTATCTGATTAAGCATTTACCTCTTTCTTCAAGTTACTGTAACATATTTCAACCAGAATTAGCAAAGCCATCTTCACAATACAGTGTCCATCTTTATTTTGCCACAGTAGGTATTGAATGCTTTGGTTAATTAGAATGAACAATGCTTTAAAATTGAACTGTATGTCTTTCCTTTTATACAGAGAATATTATCACATTTCAGGATAATCTTTGTACATCATATATTGCTTTCATATTCCATAATTATTGTAGAGGCAACTCCTTCTAGAAACAGCTGCTGCTGATGGACTGGTATGAAGTGGAAGACAGTATCAAG
This sequence comes from Anser anser, assembly GCF_964211835.1. Taxonomy (NCBI): domain Eukaryota; kingdom Metazoa; phylum Chordata; class Aves; order Anseriformes; family Anatidae; genus Anser; species Anser anser. The sequence continues at coordinate 39,526,540 of NC_139724.1, read as the reverse complement.
AGTAGCATGTTTAAACATTCAGGTCTCCCTCTGCTTCCTTTATGGGAAGGAAAGACAAGTTTTGGCCCTGTGTTCTTTGAGTGGCAAAAATTCAGTTTACCTATACTATTGTAAAGCCTTTAGTTGTCTCTGAGACAGGATAAAATATTTTTCAAGAATGAAAAATATAACTAGAAAACAGCAAACGTGCTCTCTAGACAGGAAACTGGAGCAGAATGCCAAATGTTTACTTGGACTAGATGAAATAAGACAATTGCCAAGCTCCAAGGCGTATGTTATGTGACACCCAACTCTTTAGATTGCAGCAAAGGCTTGTTTAGGCTTCTATTTGACCTATTTGGCCAGTGTAGGGTCTAAAAGCATTCGAGATTAAATGGCTGACTGCAATTTTATTTATGTTCCAATTTAATTCATCTTCCAAGTTTCAGAGTCAGTGGTGCTTATGATCTGTTATCAGAAATGCCAAGTAGTTTTCTATACAATTACACTACCTCTCACATTTCTTTTTTTTAAAAAAAAAAAAGTAAAAAAAAAAAAGCTAAAATAGTTTTTTCTAAGTCCTAAGGAAAATTTCCCAATCACAAACGTAATCTGTATATTCATGTATATATACACGTGTATTTGTAGAAACTACTGGTTCTTCACATTCATTTTTCTATAAAAAGATTAATATATATTCCCTTCAAAGGTTTAGTAGGCTCTAACATGCTTTGAGCATAGAGACATAGAGAGAAGCCCAATACTTCTACTTCATAAAACTGAAGATATTTTATGGACAGTTACAGTAAGGTCATTTGACGCTTCAAACTGGTAATTGAGTTAGAGAACTACTTAAGTATACAAACGAAGAGTCTAGAGGGCAAGACATATGAGGAGCAGTGGAAGTCACCTGCATTGTTCAGCCTAGAGAACAGAATACTGAGGGGAGACCTCATGACAGCCTACAGATTCCTCAGAAAGGGGAGCGGAGGCACTAAGCCTGGTGAACAGCGATGTGACCCAACAGAATGGCATGGAGCTGTGACAGGTTGTTGGGCACTGGAACAGTCTCCCTAGGGAAGTGGTAATGGCACTAAGCATGTCGGAGTCCAAGAAGTGTTTGGACAATGCTCTCAGACATATGGTCTGATTTTTGGGTGCTCCTTTGCAGAGCAGGGAGTTGGACTCAATGATCCTTGTGGGTCAGTATATATTCTATGTTTTTAAGGAAACTGGAACTAGCATGGGCTTTCTAGTCCAGTATTGCTACAGTTCTGCACCATAAGGCTTGGAAATCAGTAAGTCACTGAAGTTGTATCAAAACCAAGGCGAAATCCTGGACCTCTGAGAAATCATCCACAATACATGAGCACTGAGAAGTTGAAAAAAATAGCCAATAGATTAAAAACAATGGCAGACAGTACTAATTAATGGGACTGAACCATCCAAGTTATTCTGTTCTATCTAAATTAAGCTTACTAAACCTGTTACAGATGCTGGTAAAAGCACTGAATGAGGGAGATGCAAAGGGAGTGAGAGGGGATACTATGGGATTAAATTAAGCTGATTTAATTAAACAGAATTAAACAATGAAACAACCAGCTGAAAAGCAGCTAGAAACAGTAAGGTCTATATCAGAGCCACTCAGATGATGGAAAGTTATTGGAAATACTGTATTTAGAAAATGTAATGACACTATTTTAATGGATACATCCAAATTCTCTACCTCAATAACAACCACATCTTCACTGTCACTCATATGAAAATGCAGAAAAACAATTTTTAATAAAAAACTCCATTGAAAATTGTGCATATGTAACTTGGGAGAAACACTAGCCTAACATGTATTTAATTTGATTTTGGAAATTCTATCCTCTGGACAGGAAAAAAAAAAAAAGCAGCTTCAAATAATTAATCAAATCTCCTCTGATTCTGTGAATCATGAAGTGGCACTTTCATAGCAAGCACAGCGTTGAACAAAATTATACAGAACTTTGTGAACAGTTGATAGTCATGTGGAGATAAGTTGCCACCATTTGTCATCTGTATTACTGAAAACTGCCATGTATGCAGCCTGCCGATACACTGAAAATTGTTTTAAGGAATTAGTCCCCTACAGTTTGAACCAAATGATATCAAACTGTTTTGCAGCAAGCTGACTTGACATTACAATAGACAAATTAAGTAAAATATTTGTTACCACAAACGTAGACATTCTGTATGTCCAAACATAGTTTTTCAATGTCTTGGCTACTAGGTGGAACGTCTACAACACAATTCCCATCACTTCTAACAGATGCAACAAGTTGAATGTGTTTCTTTGAGGGTTACAGACTCAAAGAATGTTTTTTTTTTTTCTGAAAAAAAAAAAAAAACGGTTAAGAATTCTCTGAACTACGTGTAATATTGTTATTTTAAAATTTGACTAAAATATTGTCATATCCACTTGCTGAAACTAGATATGCATCAGATAAGCACCGCTCTCCATATGGTTTCTCAAATTAAATACCAACTTTCTAAAAAAAATATTTAAAGTGCATTTTGGATTTTCAGTCTGATATATATATACACATAAAAATAAGGTTGTCACAAACCAGTTCATGAGATTTTTTCCTAATTTACTTTAGGAAAAATTTGCAAGTTAATTTATCATGTGAGCCATTCTATTGACAGAAAGGTGTGACTTCTACCAACATGGACAGGTCTGAAGAGGATTGCTGCCTAAAGCCTAAATTTAAAACAAAAACAAAACACCAACTGATATATTTAGACCTGGGAGACACTTTTACAAATAAAGGCTTTAATACTTTCACTAGGTATTTCTTGGACCACAGTAATTTTTGGAACAACATAAATTAAATAACAATTTATCGACCGTATTGAAGACTTTTTATTAAAAGTCTTTTTATACCTCCCAGAAGTTAACTATATATTAAGTAGAGATATTGCATGCTAGTGTAGGAACAGAGAAGAATGATTGAGAATGAGAGTGATAGGGACAAAAAAGCACCTGGAAATAGAAACTCTCTATTTCCTGTCTGGGAAAAAGTACTTGCTCCAAGCATCACTGTAGAGATTTATTGTTTGCTTCTCTTGGAAAGCTAAGATTAAGAGAATGGTTCTCCAGACTGGACTAACAGAGAGCAGGCTGTGAAGAGAAAGTTATTAATTGAAAAGGTTATTTCTAGTTGGACTGAAAATACATTCACAACCTCTTTGCCAGGATTTGTTGTTGTTGTTTTGTGTTTTTTTTTCCTGCAGCAAGGAAGAACTAGATTCAAGTATACTGTGACTCCTCCTAAAACTGAGGAAACAAATTTTAGCCCCTACTCTTAATACTGGAGAGAGGAGGAGACTTTTCACTATACATACATATTATATAACTAAAAATGCATATGTTTTTCTTACAGAAGCACCAAGTTTAAATCAGAGACAAAGCTTGGAAAAGAAAAAAGTAGCAACACAAAGCCATTACTGTGCTTACATCCTATCTATCTCAGCATCATCTTGTGAAATAGTCCTTTATCTCCAATTACATGATTTTCCCAGGGACATAATTTTCCTGTGCTGATTGACTCTCCCTGTTAGCTCAAGTTAAAATCTCACTAGTTTATTTGTCCAACCTGGATCACGCTTAACACATTGCCTCCCTTTCAATCCCAAGGCACCATCACCTCATTCAGATGGAATGATTTCAGGTCCATTGTAATGTCAGAGAACAAAAACAAAAATTAGGAGGAAGGTCCTTAACTTTCTAATTTCTCTGCTCACTGCAAGCCCACCAGCCATGAGGCTATCTTCATGTTCTTTGCTTCCTTTACCCAGGGGAACGCAAAATATTGTAGTTATGATTGTTTGCTTTTCAGGATATACTAAATATACTTCCATTGTTCAAAGATGCAAATAATAACAATAGTATTTTAAGGTTAAAGTCTTAAATCAAGCAAAGCAAATCATACAAAGGAGTCATTTTGTTTCTTGTTCTAATTTATCAATAGGTGTGGACAAACAGCTCCTTTTCCTCTGAAGAGGAATTTACAAAGAGGTCATGATGTGTTATATTAAGAGAATCAGATCATGTGACTGTAAATAACTAGAAGTCACCCAGACAATTAACATCTGTATTACTTTTAAAAGTAAAATTAGCTCTACTATTTTCTAACTATGTGAATAGATAATTCAGTTCACCTGTTTTTAAGTCATCTTCACTACTAAAAATAAGAAACCGAATTTAATTCCTCTGTGAAGAACCAGGAAACTTTAACTGCACCCCTTTATCTGATAAGTAGTATTAACAGTTTTAATATATTCAGTGTTCTTTTCCAGAAGAGAAACATGTTAATACAGGAGTATTGTGGGAATTTATTTTAAAATCAAGTAAAAGCATTAGATGACTGAAATCAAATGTAAATTTAAAAAACAAAACAAACAAAAAAACAAAAACAGATTTGAAATTGCATTTACAATTTTGGAACTACTTCATGGCAGTGAGGCATATGTCCTTCAACTGATAATACAATATCACTTCCTATGTTTTTTAGCGGGGAAGATCCACGTTTAAAGTATTTCTAACTTTTAAGGTCATTTAAATATTTCAAAAGTATCTGTACTTGAATGCTTTAACTTTTTTTTCCTTTTGGGGGGAATCAAGATTTCCTTTCTACAGGCAAATAGAAAACTTCATGATGGGACTATTTGTGGGTCTGCTGCATATAATTACTGAACTTTAGTAATACGGTTTGGGTATTTTTCAAAGGAGAAAAAACATATTTTCAAAGGAGAAAAACCCATTAAACCATGTCCTCAAGGAATTTTATTTGTCAGATCTTCCCTAAAAATTTGCAAATACAATAATAAGCTTTTTACCACTAAAATAAAAACAAAAAAAAAAAAAAGCTAGAGATAAAGACCTTCTGGTTGAACTTCAATATTCTTTTCATTAGGCAAAAAGGAAAGAAAGGAAAATAGCAAAGCACCATTCAATAAGATTATAGCATGTCGTCTGCCAGAGAAATGAACTCCAGTAAGCAATCGTCTCCAAGATGGTGAGATCCCAGCTGTTCACCCATTTGGATCAAACTGATGAGTGAGTAGAAAATCACGCAACCAAGCTGCCAAAATATTTCCCACTGCTCCAAGCACAGAGCCAACAGAGCTGCTGAAACCATAAGGTGATGTTCAAAATGAGCTCATTCACACTGTACTTCTCTCTTCTTCTTCGAGCGTGTGAGAGAGCATATATTTCAGCACTGAGAGACTTTGAGACACACCGAAGCAGAGATAAAGAAAAACTAATTAAGCTCTCTGTAGGCTTGCAAGCATTGCTAGTCATTGTAAACAGGAAAATATCTTGCTCACCAGCCATTTCAAAGAATCCCAGAGGGCTACCACTATCACCTAGGCAGAAGAAAGAAAGGAAGATTGGAAGGGTGACCAGCTGCATTCATTATTTGCAGTGGAGAGACAGGGTGCAAGGAAGGAGGAGATGAAGGGAAATGTTGCATAAGATTTCACAGTAGGAGGACTGCTAGAACAGACTGTTAAAGAGAACTGTTTGTTTAGTGCTATAACCACAAATGACACTAATAAACATAGTTTTTCATAATCTGTGTGATCTTCTCTAATTTTCCTCCCTTTAATGCTACTTAAAACAGTTATTTTAACATTTTTTTTGATTTCTGGAATTTTGATTGCATGCATTTCCCTCAACATAAAAAGCTTTAATAGATTGTAGGAATCATCTTTTCATTATTTCTTAATCTTTGTACTCTTGCCTTTATTTCGATTTCAGAGGACATCTCTGCAGCTGGTTAGAATGGTAATGAACAAAGAAAACCACCTCCAGACAATAGCTGAAAATCATAAGTTAGCACAGACATAAGTTAACAGACTCCCTATGTGTTTTGTATTTTCATTACCCACAGCAGTTTCTTTGGTCTAAATCTAAAGTAATGACAAATGAAATACTTAGGGAAAATTTTGATGTTCCAAAACAGAGAAAACTTACATTGACTTAATTGAAGGTTTTACTCCACTAAAGACTGCAGCATTAGTTTCGACAAACATTAATGAGAAGCTGTTGGAATGCAGTGGCAGGAAAAGTTTGAAAACCGGTTAGAGCAAATACTATTTTCATTACTGAAATTACTGCTGCTGGTAGTAAGATTGCATGACTGCATTTTCAGTAAATGAAGTTAACATCATGTTAAGGTTTGGGAGTTTCAAATTTATTTTTATTGTTGTTACAGTTTAACCTAAACAGTCCCATCCTTCAATTCTGTATTGTAACAATACAAAAATAGGTGTCTCTGTATATTCTTTCAGCAGCAGTGTACATTTTCCACTTCCTCTGAAAATTAAAGGACAGCAAACTTTCTCTAATTCCAAAATAAAAAACAAAGTTAAATGTTCTTTTCTAATGTAAATGTTGCTATGGAAGAATGAAAAGAGATCATAGAGAAATCCATAATTAAGACGATAAAATTCAAAGCGTACAGGGTAGCCAATCTGCAGTATCTTCTGTAGATTTAGGAGAGGGCTACAACACAATTTGTTCTTTTATATAAAAAAACAAACAAAAAAACGCCTTCACTATCAGATTTAATTCACTTAAAAAGTAACCATCACTGTATTAAAATCGTGATATTATTTAACTACTACTATTCATTTCAGTTGATATTTTATTTGTATGGAGAGCAAGAGGGAGATCTCTTTAAGACTATTCCCCTGTCTCCTTCCTATTTGTCAGCTGCTTTTCAGTAATTTATATGCATGCCCTGGTTGCAGATCCTGAAAAGCAACATCCTGAAGTTATATGAAAACTATTCTTTCTACAGTATTAAGGAGAACAACAATTTTAACAGGAGGGCTGATCCTGTTTTTCTTATTGTTGTGAGGCAAAGGTGAATTTAAAATTGTATATTCATTCTGATCCTTGTCCCCCACTAAAACTACAGATTATTACATTTACTAATATTTATTCTCACCAGACTGCTAAAGTCGACATTACTTAGATTTACGAATTGTATAACTCCAGATGATTCTGCTATTTAGCTCACTCTCTTCTGTCTCTCCATTCCAATTTTAGCGCCAAAAGCATACTGAACTCAGCTGTCTTTACACAGGCACATCAAAAAAAAGAGAAACTAACTTCATTTCTTGTACAGGAACCCCATAAGACAAAGAAATATAAGGGAGTGGTGGCAATTCTCCTTGAAGCCAGACCCAAGTGAAATTTCCTAGGATAGTGGAATGACCTCGTATTTCAATTTTTCATCATTGTTGCACAATTTTGACAAAAGTAACTCCTCCAACTACATAGAAGTGCTCTGCAGAGGACACTCTAAAAATCACCGTCCAAGATTACTGGCAAATGACAAATCCATGCAATTTAAGAATTCTATTTCCTTAGAGAACCTTCTGCTTTCTCTTCATTTTTTATTTTTTATTTTTTTTTAACTTCTACTAGGGCTTCTTTTTATAAATATAGTTTACTGTATTATTCTTTTTGATTTCAGTTCCAGGAATCACTATTCCCTTCCCAAATACAGTTTATACAGAGCAAAAGACTGCCAGAAGTTTTCAGCCCCAATCTGTGATACATGGCAGAACTAGAAATCATAAGGATTAAAAGCTGCCTGTTCTTGCTTTTTAATGTAGATTAAGTTGATGAAGACTAATAACCTAATAGGAATGTTTGTACCTGGGAGAACAACATCACAGAATCACATTATCACAGAATCGTCTAGGTTGGAAGAGACCTCCAAGATCACCCAGTCCAACCTCTGACCTAACACTAACAAGTCCTCCACTAAACCATATCACTAAGCTCTACATCTAAACGTCTCTTAAAGACCTCCAGGGATGGTGACTCAGCCACTTCCCTGGGCAGCCCATTCCAATGCCTAACAACCCTTTCGGTAAAGAAGTTCTTCCTAACATCATTCCTAACATCTAAACCTCCCCTGGCGCAACTTTAGCCCATTCCCCCTCGTCCTGTCACCAGGCACATGGGAGAACAGACCAACCCCCACCTCTCTACAGCCTCCTTTAAGGTACCTGTAGAGAGCGATAAGGTCACCCCTGAGCCTCCTCTTCTCCAGGCTGAACAAGCCCAGCTCCCTCAGCCGCTCCTCGTAAGACTTGTTCTCCAGACCCCTCACCAGCTTGGTCGCCCTTCTCTGGACTCGCTCGAGCACCTCGACGTCCTTGTAGCAAGGGGTCCAAAACTGAACACAGTACTTGAGGTGCGGCCTCACCAGAGCCGAGTACAGGGGGACAATCACTTCCCTAGACCTGCTGGCCATGCTGCTTCTTATACAAGCCAGGATGCTGTTGGCCTTCTTGGCCACCTGGGCACACTGCTGGCTCATATTCAGCTGCCTATCAACCAGTACTCCCAGGTCCTTCTCGGCCAGGCAGCTTTCCAGCCACTCATCTCCCAGCCTGTAGCGCTGCTTGGGGTTGTTACGCCCCAGGTGCAGGACCCGGCACTTGGCCTTGTTGAACCTCATACAGTTGACCTCAGCCCATCGCTCCAGCCTATCTAGATCCTCCTGCAGAGCCTTCCTACCCTCGAGCAGATCGACACATGCACCTAACTTGGTGTCGTCTGCAAACTTACTGAGGGTGCACTCAATCCCCTCATCCAGATCATCGACAAAGATATTGAAGAGGACTGGCCCCAGTACTGATCCCTGGGGGACTCCACTAGTGACCGGCCTCCAACTGGACTTGACTCCATTCACAACTCTTTGGGCCCAGCTATCCAGCCAGTTTTTAACCCAACGAAGCGTACGCCAGTCCAAGCCACGAGCAGCCAGTTTCTCGAGGAGAATGTTGTGGGAAACGGTGTCAAAAGCCTTACTGAAGTCAAGGTAGACCACATCCACAGCCTTTCCCTCATCCACTAAGCCTGTCACTTTGGGGGATATCCCTACATCAAGTAGGGATATCCCAAGGAAAATAGAGGAAGACCCAAATAAAGAAGCATTTGGAATATAATGACAAAGTGAATTGAGGAGAGACAGTGAGAGAGAGAGAAAGCCAACATATATTGAGTAAGATAAGCTAATCAAAACTATGCCAAGTTTGGGAACATCAGTACAGATTTTTAAATCCCCTAAATTCCATCAAGAAAAGGAAAAAAACAAAACAAAACATGATTCTGAATTCTGGGATGATGTTACCCCCTCCATGCATCTCCCGGTGCTGAACAAGCAGTCAAGCAAATTACAATCCTATCCAGCATGCAGTGAGGCAGTTTCCTTTCCTAAGAAACTATCAAATAGATAAGAGGAAAACAGAGACACAGAGAATAAAGTGGCTTCTCACCTTTCCTAAAAACAAACAAAACCCACCAAAACACTGATCACACAGTTGGGAACACATCTACATTGATCCCATGATTTAGAGATACAGTGAAGGAAGTGTTTCAGCCAATGAATAAGGCAGTTTTGCATTTATGAGATGCAATTTAAGAAAGGTCAAAAATAGCCAAAGTGAGAATAATTAGTCCCTGCAAGTGGTCCTAATTCAGATGTTCAAACTCTTCACTCATTTCAAGGGGAAACTCATGCTTTCTTCTCTTTCACATAGCAAAAACCATAGTTCAGCAGCAACATGGGTTTTCTGAAGGTTATGTCATTCTCAAAGGGAGCTGCAATGCCACTCTATAACTTGTTTATATTTTGGGCAGGACAAGGTTGTCCAGATGCTTCCAGGTTGGAAACTGCCATCCAACAGATTCAAGCAATTCAGAAGACATTTGGCACCAAAATAAGTTAACTCAGTCTTGGACAGCAACATTCAAGTGGAAACAAAAGGAAGTAACAGACATTGATTCTGAGAGCAAACGTGCAGCTATTCAGGATAGCAGAATTCAACAGAGTAAAAATAAGATGTTAATATATCCCTTAATTCCAGCTCTAGGGAGCAGCATAAATCAGATTCTATGGTTTCCAAAAGAATTTCCAACTATCATTCAGAAAAGAAGGGTTTTAGCTGCTTCTTTTAAATACAGAGAAATTTTGATCTAAGCTTCTTTTTCAAGTCCATCACTGCCAGATGGCAGAGAAAAATCACGAACTGAAAGCTCAGTGGAGAAATAGGAAATCAAGATGTTTGATAATTGCATCTCAACCTAGATGGACTACGAGCAGCTGACACAACTAGCTTATCTGTATACTTACGCAGGGAATTCTAGATTTTTTTTCAAAAGACTTTTTCAGATGGGAAGTGTAAAATTGTTTATACAGTTTTGTCCTCGTCATTATGGTTTTGTTTTTATCTATCACAGTAAAATTATTACATACATATGAAATAAACCAATATATAAAAGTGTATACATCTAGTCAATGTGCTACACCAATCTATTGCTTCTCTGTGCAGTGTTAAAACATGCTAGACAAACATTTTTTTATTACCTGTTTAGACAGCACTGTTATGAGGTATCCAAAGGCAAACGGTTCCTCATGCAAAGCACCAGTGAACTAAATTGGGCTACCATGAATAAAGTGATGCTGTGATATTCAGTGTAACTAGAGCATCTATTAAACATTACAGAATACTCTCCTCCCTCTTTCTTTCATCTCACCATTCTGATTTCATATTCACTATAGTTTCAGGCTTAGGCAAGTAGGACTTGCTCCTTCTAAAGTATCTCCTTTAGCAACTCACAAGTTTCCTTCTACAGCTGTGTAATGTCACTGCTCAGATATCCTGTCCCAGAGTTTGGTGGGAGAAGTCTAATGAAGTGCTCATTCCATTAATTGCCCAGATTCTTCCTCCTGTTTTTATTTCTTTTCCCTCCATGGGTACTTTCTGAGCAAAAGTAAGTTGTCTGCTGTGCCCTGACCCTGCAAAACACTTAAATTTAGCAGTCTGTTTCTGATGCTTCCAGAAGGAAAAACTTGTATTTTATGGATTTTGTGTTTCCAGAATTACCTTTATGAAAGTGAAATAAACCATAATTTACCATTATTTTTAAGGGCATTCTGGGAATTTTGAGACCTGATGTAACATTAAATTACAGCTTCTGAATAAATCCTAATTCTGAATGGAAGAAAAGAGTCTTACGTCAAATTTCACAACCATATCTACGCGCCTATACATTATCTACATGTAGCATACTATTACTATCTATATTATAACAATGGTTAGGTGAAATCCTACAGATCTAGAAAGAGAATCAATACTATAATACTATACTATAAATCTTCCTGATACTCTATGCAATTTTTTGACAGGCATCTGTAAGCCTTCCTCACACATATTAATTTGTGATCTCAACTGTATGTGGACATGTGACTGCTGAAAAAAAAAAACCTGACTTACCTCATTTCTAGCCTTTCATCTTTTTAAATCTTCAAGTCATACAAATGTGTTCAGTTTTAAAGTAACATTGCATAGAATGTAATTTTTGCAATACATGAACTTGTTCATCCCCCTTTTGTAGTCAATTTCCCTAGTTAGAAGCTCTGCTTATTTTAAGAGTTTGTCCTGAAGATTCTTTGAAAGACTTTACAATAGATTCCAGACTATTTCAAAAACATTATTATTATCCACATTTATAACTAACTGAAATATGTTTTGAAGTCATTATAACATAGAAAATCCACCTGACAATTCTTGTCCTTATGAAATTTTTTCTTAGGCTCTGAACCATCTTAAAGTTCTTTGAAGGAAGCTGATCTTTTCACATAAGAAATAGAATTTAATACATAGCTTCAGAAAGTATTGGGGAAGGATTGGCTAAGATAAGGGGAAATAGGTATAACAACACAATAAAAAAGATAATGATTATACTTAATCTGAAGTAGTTTAGGTGTCATTTGTGGTGAAATTTATGGTCTAATTTGATTATCAGCATTCTAACTAATTAACATACTGAATACAACAATTTCAGGCAATACTACTCACAAAATTAATTAAAATGTATGTGCAGTGCAAGCTCTAGTTCCCATATCGTTGTGTATGGGCTGTGAGATGATGTAGAACATCATCTAATGTAAGAACTACGTAGAACATTAGCAGTAAATTAGGTACCTTTTCTCCAACACAGATTTTTCCTTCTAATCCCACATTGATTGAATTTAACACAGAAATCCCTTTGGTTTGAATATCAATTTTTATTACTAACAACTATCCTTGCTATCCTTCCTTTCACCTATTACTCAGTAAGACTGAGCAAGGACTCAAATTTAGCCTTGAAGCTAACATACTAGCCCCAAAGTTTGATAACTTCACATTAAGTTGCATATGGAGCCCATCAATGTTTATACAATGAAATCAGAGATCCATAAGTTATAAGAAAATCAGGAGGGAAAAATAAAAATAATAATAAAAAAACAGTCAAAATCAACTATTTAGGCTGCACTTTAATAGCGACTGGAACAGTAATAAATGATGTGGAACCACTGAGTGGTTTTGCTTATGAACCTAATGAAATTACATCTTTTCATTTTTATTCTAGTTCTCCTTCCTTGTTCTATATTATTCATCTTTTACCTTTATTTTTTAATTATTATTTTTTAAATGAGAACATAACATAACCATCTTTCAGGGTTTTCTGGTTAGCAATAGAATCCAAGTCTAAGTATACAAAACTATACAGACAAAAGTTACACTGATCACATGGAAGTTAATAGTACTGCTCCATCTATTGTCTTAATGTTATTTCTTAAACAAAATCACGCTTATAACAACAGAAATTGAGGAGAAGAAAAAAGAGAAAAAAAAACAGAAAATATAATAATGAAGAATATAGGAAATGGCAAAGTTATTCCAAACATTTTTAAAACTCTTGAAACAATAAAAAGGTGTGAGAGTAAAGCATGAGAGCAGACAATCATAAAACAGAAGGCACAGCTAACATTATGCATAATACTTGCTTACAGAAAAAAATATTTAAATGCACCAAAATAGCTAGATGTGTCTATGTCAGTGTCAAAGTACCTTTAATTTTATTCCAAAACAGTTTTGAAGAAAAAAGAGTGTCTCTAAGAAGTGTATGCTTGAGTTCTCAGTGAAGGTCAGATTTTCTCCTGCTTACTCAACAACTGTTATATTCTGAACTGTCAGTCTGGCTAGGAATAGATAAAGATGTACATAAAATAGACTAGTATTTCACCATTATACTAGTTAAAGTATCAATTAGTTTCATGCTTTGCTTTTTAATGAGTTAAAGTTTTTAAAATTATCTAGTTCCTGATATCTTCATCATAAAATTTCATAAAAACAGGACCTCCAAAACACTTTTATATAACTAGACTTTATTTCCTCCTTTTGATTGGTACTGATTAAAAACAGTATATATTCATAGCTTTTGTTCGAAGACATAATTTTCAGATACCTCTAGAAGCACATGCCCTCATGGTTTAAAGAAAAAAAAAGTCTTTGACCTTTCAAGATGTAATTTTACTACTAAAGTATCACCCTCGGGCTCTTTGTAGGACAGTATAGCCATTAATAATGCTTTGTTGTTGTATAGGATATGATTTACGCTCAACTCTAATGACTTACAATCCATTTATTTTTTTGGCAGTATGAGCAAATTAGCTCTGTTTTCCTGGCACAATTAGTTGCAAGTCCTTCATTTTCATTCTGCTGAAAACTGAAGGACAAATCAGTGATAACAGAATCAAGCACTTGGGTAGTCAGCTAAGATTCTTGTCTGGGAGCAATTTATCATGTAAATGGTGTCTGCTTTGTTTTATGGAAATCTGAAAACAGCTTTCTGCATGATTGAAGCCTTTGTCAATGAAAACCTCTTCAAAATGTGACAAATGTTTATCTCTGGAAGACGCTGAAAGGACTTACATAATAAAAACTATATATACACTTACTATTTTTATCCAGGTCATACATGTATATGGCATTTGAAGATAGCAGCCATGCCAGAAATAAAAGATTTTCTATATATTGGATCGATTCTGTTCAACTTTATTACTGAGTATTCAAAAAACAATCTTTGTTTTACCCATGCTATGTATAAATATTAATTAGCATCATCATAAATAAATAAAACACAGTATGAAGTAGCTTCCCAGAGAAAAAAATGAAGTGTATTACAGATTATTTCCAAGCCTTTTTGGAATGTGAACTGTATGCTTTGTCATCACATTTGTCACAGACCTATGTATGTCAAAGAAGTCACTTGCATGGCCTCTATCTCAGACTTCCTCCTTCCCACTCCACAGTCACTTTCCATACCATGTCACGGCTACAGCTCAGCTCCCACAGGTGAATTATGATTGATATATATTCCACTGTGAATAAACAACAACCTCTTGGAACTTGACACCCCTTGTAATGCAGACTTAGGTTTAAAAAAAAAAAAAAAAAAGAGAGAGAGAGAGAAAATCTACTTCACAGAGTCCCTTCAAATACTTTGATCTAATTGCTCTTTTAATGGAACATTCTTAAGCCATCTTGGATAAAGACTGAGTTACTCACAAGGTGGGCACAAACATAGAATGAACAACAATTTTTAAGGGCAGTTGCATCCAACAGAATCCTAAATTCAACATACTATACTCTGGATTTTTTTTATTTTTTTATTTTTTTACCTTCTATAATACAGAAGATGTACAGCCCAACGAGGCCTTGGTTTTTTGTTTGTGGTCCACCAAAAAAAGTTATAGCAGCAAGGACAATCCCAATTATGTCCCTTCTTCTTAGTCTGAGATCTCAGAAACAGGATGCATCTTGCTTAAGCATAGACATTAGCAGCATAAACACCTCATCAAGGTCTCCAGACCAAAGTTATCAGCACGAGTAACACAAGAGATGCTTTTTTCTTTTTTCCTATTTTCACCTACCCTAAACGTTTCTAAGTGAGATGAAACATGCCAAGCCCCAGCAAACTTTTCCTCTTAGAAACAATGTACAACAATCTAATAATAGCTTTCAATTGTTAACATTTCTGAACTTGCAATAGGAGAATGACATCCTTAAACCATTTGTGCAGAGAAGGTATTTTCTGTTTCTTATTAGCAGCATGCAATAGACCGGCTAGTCCAAGTGCTTTCACTTGGAAGATGTTGCAGGTAATTCCTCCCAGTACTGATATTTCAGTTTGAACAAGAAGCAGAGCATAGAGTGATTAAATGAAAACAAGGGATAAAATGGGTGGGGTGGGGAGTATGAACGACTAATTTAATAAATTCATTGCAGTATTTTCCCTCATCACCAGTAAAATCCAACATACTTGAGAAATGTGTTGCCCCAATAGATAAAGCGGGAACTTGGGTGGGGAAAGATTTGTGTGCTGTAACACATTCACTTGAGAAACACTCTGCATGGTATGATTAGATCTTGCTAACCAAAACCCAGCTGTTTAAGTTATGATACTTAGTACCCTCCAGTTCTTAGCCAGTCTTATCAGCAGCACTCATCACCATTACCTCCAGCAGTCTGCAGCCACATGGTCCTTTCTACAGCCTGGATATTAATATTGGTTAGTCTGAAATCTACCTAACAGGCAGTTGTTTATTGACAACTTAGAGTATACCTACCAAACCAAACCTTATACATCTTGATATATTTTTATTTATTGGTAATGGATATCCTGGAATCTACACTCATGTACCATTACATTTTGTAAATATTAATATTGAGTACATGGTATGAGTCAAAACAAAAAGTGAAATACAACATGAAGAAATAAGGAATAATTAGAGATCTTTCCTTTTCTATCTAGCTCTAGCATTACACCTATGATGAAGCATGATATAGGTAGCAGGTTTTAATCATGGGAAATTAGATAAATTAATTTTAACCCCCAAAAGCCTTAACAGTTAATCTTTTCCTTCAAATAATTTTCTAACCTTAAACCATTTTTTGTTCGTTTCCAGAATATGTAACTTTCATATGGACTCATCTTTGCTAACATTTTTACACAGTGTTAGACATTATTTAAAATGATTTTTTTCCTTAGATTCCAATATATTCAAAATTGATAAACCCTAATGAGCTCAAAGGCAGTCAGATTAAAGCATCCATTTTTGACATGACCAATCTTCTTTTTAGAAGGTACTTTTATTACCAACTTTGCATTCACTTTCTGTGCAAGAAGAGAAAGTAGTCTTAATTTTAATGGATACAGATTTTAATGGCACTCTAAACCTTTGCCAAAACTCCATCAGCCTGAAAAATTTGGTCAAAAGTTTCGCAGCAATGAAATCCTTGCAGAGTGAGAAAATCTGCCTGGATTATATATGAATCGGAAAGAATTAAAAAAAAAAAAAGTGTATATTTTCTTTAACTTCTCAGATGAGGTTTGATTTCTCCCCTTAGGTAAGTACAACTAAAGACACTGGGTGATGGGTTATTAGTTATCAAAGACAAGGTTTCTGGCTCAAATTGAAAATAATGGTGGACAAAGTCTGCTCAGGTAATTGAGTGTTTATGCCTGCAGCTCTATTCTGCTCAGCCCTCATCAAAGTGATAATATCTCCATATAAACCCTCTTAGTGGGCTATTTTCATAATTTGGAACCCATCTGTACTAATGAGAGACTGGTATGCAATTGAAATATTTGTTATTAACCTGACTACACTTTTTCTGGTAAAATTTCAAGATATTAGAGAGGGGAAATGCTTTAGTATAATTCAGTTGTAAAATATCCCTTAATATCTATAAGAACAGAGTTAACACATTCCATCAAGTCACTCACTGTCTGGAGGTTATTACCACAGAACAATTTGTTTTTAATTTCAAAGAAAATCAGAGCTAATTAAACCTTTAAGGAACAAAATATAATTGGTTTTGATCAAAAAGGTAAACAATAATTTTTCAGTTTTTATTATTCTTCCACCTAGCTTTATCCCAAACATTACTTATCTGATAGAAGCCCCAGGGGAAAATGAAGATATATATAGCTGAAATCTTTCTGTATCACACACACTACAGCAACGCTGCTTATTTCAAATGCTCTGCTGTTCTTTACACGAGCAGATAAACTCACAGAAGCTGCCTGAAGCAAATTTTAAATGAACATTAAATACTTCCACACTTTTAAGAGTAAACCCAGCCTGCAAAGTCTGATTTATTAAAAGGAAAAGACAAATTGGTCTTTCTAGAGGCTCTTGTTCAGAAATTTAAAGTCAAATAAAGACTTCTCAAAACAGTAACATGTTTAAAATGTTTTTCCTTTGGTAAAAAAATAAAAATGCCAGACTCTCCTCTCTCCAAAAACCAAAGACACACCCCCACAATTAACCAATAACCATAATATTTCACCATTCAAAAACAATGCAGTTGTTTATGCAAATATTAATACTATTAAAAGGAAAAATAAATTAAAAAATCTTATAGTTTACCATTTTTTATTTTTGAAAATATCATGGTTTGGGGAGGAAGATGAAACTATGAACTGAGAGAAAATAGCATTTACTCTTATGAAATATAAGATTTTACTAGACAAGTTTTGTTGACTTGAAAATGAGCAAAGGTGAACGAGGTCAAAGAATTCCTTGTGGAAGCTGATAACTTTGCATACTGTGTATGCTGGGAGAAAGAAAGCAAAAAGGAAAAAAAGAACCCTCACCACTGCATGCTTTAAAAAACAAAAAACAAAAAAAAACTTTTCCTAAAATGTACTAGAAACATTATTTTTTCCTTATGATCCTGTGCTGTGTGTTTTTCTGTTATGTGTTTTTTTGTTTATTTTTTTTTAAAGTTGTGGTTTGAAAGGGAGATAATCAGCTGAGTGACTAAGTTTTGAAAATCAGAACATTATGATCTTTTACCTCTACTATAAAGTCAATAAGATATCAGGCCATAAAAGAATTATGAAAGAATCACCAAGTACATTGTCTTCTTTACTATGAAACACCTCTGTCTTTAGTTATCACAGAAAGAAGTGTGTACATTTCATACACAAATGCATTGCAGGCTCCAAATTCGATTTCTCTGTTTCTTTCAAGATATTAAGTTGTACTGGAAAGTTAGGCTTTCAGTTGCATGAAATGGTCAGTTGTGGTCACAAACAGGAACATGTTGTGGTAGACATTCAATTTTGTGTTTTTAGCTTTTTTTTTTTTTTTTTAAACAAACCTTAAAGGAAGTTTTGAATTTCACTGTCAAAAATAAATTTTATTTATAATATTTCCCTCTTTCTTTAAAAATCATGATGGTTGCAAGACATTGAAACTGTCTAGTATAGTCTTTAAGGAAAAATGGCTTGGGGGTGGAGGAGGAGAGACAAATTACAAGTACATAGGGAACTAATACCACTATCATGTGAACATGTTTGCATTCGTACATTATTTTCTCCATATTCCTAAAAGATGCTAAGATCACCACAGCAGTGTGGAGTCCTGAAAACATATTGGAAAGTACATCAACTACAGAGCCCACTCAAACTGTAGAAAAGTCGAAGAAAACAAAGGTTAGAAATTTACATAGAACAACTTAGAGGACAGTAAAAAGGTGGCAGAAATTGAACTCTGATATTCTAAACCACAGTCCACACCCTACTCATTAGATTTGTTTACATTTAAAGCAATTAGTCTTTCTTAATTTCAAAGAATCCTTTGGCTGCTTAAAACACACAGAAATATGGAGAACTCAACAGCACTAAACTGCCCTGAACACATTAAAATTAAAATATTAAGCTTTAGTCTTAGTTCTGTGACAATTAATGCTTTTCAGCTTTAGGATTTCATCACGGTATATTAATCAAGCCATAAAAATACAAATTAGCACTTTAGTACAGAAAAGCAGTTTCTAAACTGATTTTAATAGTAATAAATTTCCTGTCTATGGTGTTCTAATTATATCTTTGAAACTGCATGAATCTGTCGTATTCAGCCTCCATGCTTGTGTTTATTTTCAGTTAGTTATTAAATAAAAGCCCTGAATACATAGAAATGGCATACATAGAACAATATTGCTCTTCACAGTACATACACTGCCCTATCAGCAAGCCAGGGCAATACTTTATTTTTATTGTGATGAATAGGACAACGCATTTATCATTATAAAGGTCATAGCTTTTACTAAGCCATCTTTACTCCTCAGCCTGATAGATTGGCTGGTGAAGACTATCTTTAGACAGCATTGCACCTTCCAAAAGATGCTCAATACTGAGATTATAAAGTGATACGTGAGCAGAGCACCGGCAGGTCTGCAAGGCAGAAGCAGGGTAAGAAGTTCAAGAAAAATCCAAGCAAGCTTTGGAGACAGCACAAGATGTTCAGAAAAGGTAACTGAATTGGATGAGGTGCAAAAGGCAGAGAGACTGCAGACAATGTAAGGAAAAAAAAAAAAAGTCTGAGAAGAGGTACAAAAGGAGACACAAGCAGGGAGTGAAGCAGACAAAGGTATCACAGCAACACACCCACCCAGCACAGATGTTGGTGGGAGTACAGAATTTGGAGCTACAATTACAGGAAATACCTACTATGAGGGCACTACTCACAGGCATCGTTCAGAAATCTTTTATTTATGTGATGACTGGAGGAATAGATTTATTAAGATCCTGGTGAAAAACATTAGCAAAGGTATGGAACGACAGCTTTGTCAGAAGTGTATCCTTACCTACATTTTTTCCCCCCAAATATCATAGATTCTTTACCTCATATACAGTATGAAGGAATTTCAAATGGTCATGCTTGAAAACATGATTAAAATATAATACTAGGCAGTAAACGATTAACTGCTTAAGTATATTGCATACATACACACAGAACAGGAGAAAGGATTAAGCTGAGAAAGTATTTGTTCAAATAAAACAGCACTTTAGTTTAATGTACAATGTAGCTAAGGGATAGCTTAAAAAAAAAAAAAGAAAAAAGAAAAAAAAAAGAAAAAGAAAACTCGAAAACTTACCCTAACACAAAAGCTAATAACTAAACGTGACCTGTTTTGACATCCTATAAAAAGTAAAATATCATTTTAAAAAGCTTGCAAGTCCTTTGTTAATAGTTCTCACTCACTTAGCATGTTTCAGTAAGGGAGCAGTATTTAATAGCTGAGGTGTTGCAGCTGTCTCAAAATGCTTAAATGTTTCAAGAACTCATCTGCTATATTTGAAATGCTGTATTAGCAAATGGCTTGGTTTTCTTCCCTCTATTTCACTGCTTTATTCCTGCCACTTCGCTCTAGGTTTATTGCAAACTCTGAACAACAGTTTTCAATAGCATGTATCCTAATCACCTTAATGGTACAGGATAAGCCTGAAATACCATCATGCGGTGTGTACAAGAGGAAAGGGATTTTTGGGATTAGCAGGCTAATGCTACAGGACACACTGCTGGGATAAATCCACTGTTTCCTAACACAGACAAGAGCTGCTCAAACTATGTCCATTCAGTACTTCAGTAATTGTCTACAGTCTAATGAACAGTAGAGTTTTTGTTTGTTTTTATGAGCGCTGAGTTTAGTCAGTTTGAGTGTTAAAGAAGTGAATTGCTACCACCTCTTCACATATTAAGGATACCCCCACATTCAATATTTCAGTGTTCAACACACACGGATCTGCAATCTTAGCAAAAGTCTCAGTTCAGCTGTGAAGGCACCATTTACATAGAAACTTAAAAATATTTATTCATAGACACACACCACGTAAGTAACACTCTGAGACATAGACAATTCCCTAGTTAAATAAAACTACTTCATGGCTTGCTGAGCCTGCCACAGCATCAGTCATGCGTATCTGTGTCAATCAAAGCAGGTCAAGGACCTGAGTGCATTTTGGGATCTGCCTTCCCACTTCACTTCATCTGACAACTGATTTGCAACGTGCTTTTCACCTCACCTACATATCAAGATTACAAGTTACATTAGAGAATGAGCAGAACAGATTTATGATTTGGATGCTAAAAAGAAAAAATAAAAAAGGATGGAGCGGAAGAAATTGGTGAAAGATGAGCACACTTAACACTTTCCTCTCAGTTCCTTCTAGCTGCAGAGAAACATGTTCATTGCCCTAGGACATTTAAGAGAAAACAAGATCAGAACTGATTAACTTGTATGAGAAGTAGCTAGTTTTATGGAAAATATTGATGGAATTAAGATACTAAAAATATTTAGAATACCTTCTATGTAGGTTGCAATGACAAAATGATAAGGAACTGCATATTAAAAGAATTTGGCTTTGAGAAGTTAATTCATCAGAAGGGTGGTTTGTAGAGTTCAGTCATATAGTAATTTCCCTGTGAAAAGGCCTTGTTTACATTACAAAAAAGTTTAACACTTGACTACACTTAAGACATTAGCTAAAGTCTGTCCCAAAATGAGATTTAACAAAGCACCATGAGTGCTTTTTTTCATTTTTTTTGCTGTACTCTACTACCAACTCCCTCTTCTGCATGAAGAGAAACACCTTCCATTTTTACACTTTTATACTGTCACCTGTCAGCATGACTCAACCAGACCTGTGCAGAATTTAACACTTCATGTTAGTGTTTCTTCCATAAAATGCAGTCCTATACAAAGAAACAAAACACACAAAAAAAGGAAAGGAGCTGCTGAATTTATACTGAGGCTGTACTTGCTTATCATGATGAAAAAAAAAAAAAAACCTCACCTTCTCCTGTAATTTAAATAGTCATTTATGCTGTTATAGAATTGGTGTGAAATAAGAACATTCTGATTTGATATAATTTTATGTCTCTTTTTACTTATGTTGTACAACTAAGTGACTACGTAAGGTTGAGGGCAATGAGAGGCAGGCCCACTGGGCACTAATGAGTTCGTATAACCTCTGGAAGATGATTAAGCAGTTGACCTTGCAGAGAGAAAAAGGAAAAAAAAAAAAAAAAACCTTCTTTCTGGTTTATTCATTTACACATTTTTTTGAAATACTTTTGTTCTAGGCATAGTCTAGTTGAACTAAAGGCCTTTTGCTTCTCAGGATTGAATTGAGGGTTTACAAGCGACCAAAATAAGTTAGCAGTAGCCAAGAGATAGACTCATTTACAAGGTGTGCATGTGTGTGTGGGGAATTATTGCTATCCTCAGAATACATGTTGTTTCTGGAGTGACATGAGAACAATTTAGAGTAAGTTTATTAAACGACTGCTTTCTGAATAAATTACACAAATTTCTATTTATGTTTCAAATCTGCAAATACAGTGCATTCACATAAACACCCATGAGATGTGTGAACAAATCAACTCACAGCTTGCCCACAAGATGAATCAGCATGAATATCTTCAAAAGAAATACAGAATTTCACAAGAAAGTGATTATTTTTCTTTCCCTATGCAACTCGTAATTAAAGTACATTCACAGAAATATTTACTGCATAAACAAAGCAATTCAATTCTTCATATCATGCTTTTGACATATTCCACAATAGTGAAGACTTGTCCACTGACAATTAATTAGCCTTCAGGTAAGGCACATCTTTAGGTAGCCGTTAATGAGAGAATATAGTTATATGATACATGTCCCCTCACTTCTCTACCATATCCCTGTCCCCCTCCTAACCTATTTAAAAGGAAATGAATAAATACAGAAAAATGTTTAGAAGTCAAAATCAGGTTAAAAGTAGAAGGGAAAATGTAGGAAAAAAACACCTTATTCAGTGTATGGTACAGGAAGAATTAAAACGTACTTTGTGTTTTCCAGTAAAACATGATTTGAAGACATGATTACAAGAGGCACATATCACTAACCTCACAGACACAAGAGCATGCAAGCCATTTTTATCCTAATCCCATAGTTATCGTTCTGGTCAGTAACTATTAATTAAATAGAAGTAACAATTCACTTGGTCAAACCACCTTACCTAACACTGCTCTGAGGTGATACAGTTTTCAGCACTGTTAACATACAAACGGGAAGTGGGGAGTGTAAAGACAGGGAATCAAATAAGCAGCTAAATACCAAGTCTTTTGTTTATAGCATATTCCTGACACAACCACAGGTTTGTTTGTTTTTCATTATCTTTGATGTTGTAGCCAAGTCATTAATCCTAGAAGAAGCACCTTTCTAAAACATTTTCTCTCATCCTGATACACTGATTCTATTTATTTTACCAGCTGTGGTAGCATGCAGTAATTCATGGCATTTCAGGATGATTATTGTCCACAACTGCATTCTCTATTCCAGGTACATTCCAATAAGTAATTTAAAATTAACTGGAATGATAGCTTAAAACGTCTTCATGGAACAAAGCAAACAAACAAAAGAAGACAACAGTCATAGAAGTAAGGGATAGGAAAGAACTTTGCAGAACTCTCAATAACTACAAAATAGTCTTCCAAATATTAATTTGCCTAAATAATTTCACCTACTTTATTTGTTCTTATTATCTTTCTCCAAAAGAATACATAGATATATAGAAAGAACTGTAGGAAGAATGTAAATGAATACATACTCATCATGGGCTGTCTATACAGGAGTATTATGAACAGAAGGATGAAAGCACAGAAAAGTAATTACATGATTTTTCTCTTCTTGTTAAGAGCTGCACCTTTTAAATGACACTGCCTTGAACCTCATACATCTTTCTCCCCAGTTCAGAAGTCTGAACAAGGAGCAAGTAACATCTGCCTGCAAACAGAGTCTAAGTTTTTTCTCCCCAAAAGGTAGCAGGGAAGGAGAGAGGTGACAAACCCAAACAGCATGAAAACTTACAAGAAAACAAAACTATCACCCCAAAGAACATCAACCACATACCTGACAATCAGTAAAAATTAATACCTCTTCAGTTCCTCCACCCTTTTGATACTTGTTTTGCATCTTTACTACGGAAACATCAAGTTGTGATTTTCAGGTCCTTGTGACAAACAACAAGGTGGATAATGTACAGCAGCCAAGTAACGTAACCACCAGTAGGATGAAACCTCACCCTCATCCTGCAGCTCACTGTCAAGACATGATAGCACCTGTATCATATTTTGACCACTTTACTGCTGTCCTTCATTCACACAGGCTTCAGCTGTCTTGCCCTCATCATCTTGCATTTATATGAAGGCTCCCAGGTGCTATGGTTTCAGATTTTTATTTTTTTTTTTAATTTCTCCTCTGCCCCCGATTATAATCCAATTACAAGTTGCTGTCTAGTCTCTAAGAAATATATCTAATATCTGTAGTGTGTTGTGCTGTGCCTGAAGAAGGGTTTAAATTAACTTCATGACCTATCCCACCTTTGACAATCATTGCTCTGTTGCTAGGTAGGAAGACCTCACGACATTTGATGTTTGAAGGTTAGACTCCTACTAGTTGCGCTCAATATTAAACTTTTTACCACAGATGCAAGGATCAACATGTTAAACTTAATAGAGATTTCTAGTCAATTCTAGAAACACTGCCTCTCTAATCTATTACCCAAAGTACCCATTTCACTCCCTTTCTCCCTCCCCCTCTCTTGTCTACTGTCTTAGGCAACTTTTCAAACTTAATGGTTTGCTAGACACATGTAGCTTGTGATACCAAAGGAGGATTTGCAAAATTAGACATGGTCCATGCTTTCCAAAAATTTTCGAACTCTCTTTATTCTAAAGCTAATTGTAGTAGTCAGTAACTCCTCTAAAAGAATCACAAAGAACATATTGTTTCAGCAATGTCTATAACCTAATGCCTTTTAGATGTACACCTAGCATACAAATATAAATGTTCTGGTCAAAATATCAACATAAATAACAAATACAAGACAATAATATTGGAATAATGCAATGACAGCATGCCTCAAGTGATGCACATACAACAGGGAATCTGCAGCATCCTTCCTTCTCTATAAAGCCACAGAAGATCAGTACAAACAATGTGAGAGCAGAGTTTACTGAAAATTTAAGGGGTGAAAGAATCACTTTAAAACAGACACCTTCACTTCAGGTAATAAAATACTCTATACCACTAAATCTGTGGATCACAGAATGGTTGAGGTTGGAAGGGACCTCTGGAGGTCATTTGGTCCATAATCATGGTTAGATTTACATTTTATTCTCCATATGCAGAAAATATAGTTGCAGTCTGCCAACTTTTGATGTGACAAAATGATTTATTAGTTAACTGTTCAGTGAGAGAAAAGCGGGAATCTCTCTAACACAAGTGTTATTTGCATAGATGCAAGAGGAAATGTACGGAAGTAATGTTCTGTTTTCGAGCACTTTTCTGAATCCCCCAGAAGTCGGGGCAGCAGCTCTAACGCTACAAGCATGTAGTATATATACTAATAAATGTAGTGCATGACACCAGTGTTACTTGCCTGATATTTCTTTTCCTCTTCATCTTCAATAAAGATTTTTGATAAACACAGATTGTCGCCAGCAAGTGTGTGGTAGCCACGTTTTTAGTACAAATTTCAAAGAGCAGGTATGGCTACTATCAAACCCCAGAGATTCTCAAACCCCCAGGTTGATTTGAGAGTATAAATCCACACAGCCTAAGCACTGAAGAAGTGAGTCACATGGATCTGTGATACAACACATCTTTCACTGTGACAACTACAGTATCCCTCAGCTGACTTCACTATGTCCAAAGGACTGGAACGTAAAATCTGGGGCTATTCCAGTCTCAATTGTGATGCCTCAGTAGTATCTCAGAATTTCATGGCTGCAGATAAGAAATAAATGAGGTCATCTGTGCATGACTGAATCCACACTAGAATCTGTCACAATTCATGACACAAAATAAAGTAAATTAGGTATTTTCCAATAGGTGACATTAGTAAAGCAAGGTTTTAATCACATCCTCTGCTGTCAGCAGGTTAGAGAAAAACCGAAAAAAAAAAACCAAAAACCTAACTGCTCCCCAAGACTGGCTTTCTCTGCCTCTTAGAAAACCACTACATACATATCTAATTGTATATGAATATAATATGGATTCACAGAAAATGTCCTACCGTACTCTACATATACTCATAAATATAATATTTTAGCATATTCTATGACTGACAATGTTTTAAGGACATTTTCAAAGTGCTGAATGAAATCCATAAAAGTTCTTGTTCCCCTCCTACCTCCAACAAGTCATACACATTTCAAACTGGATTCAGAATGAATTAATAACTGGTATTAATGAATTTAATAACTGGTTTAGGGGTTTTATGGCCTTTTTTTTTTTTTTGTGGCCTTTTTTTTTTTCTTGTGGTTTTCTGTGTATCAAGTCTATGGCTTGCATTTCTCTTGAGTCTCATATATTTTGCCATTACATTTAGGAGAGACAGAGTTGTCAGCAACATAGAAATAAAAACTATGAGCTAGTTCTAAATCCATGATTAGAAAACCTGGAAAATCCAGTTACCTGGTTTGGCTATAGTTATAAATGCCACTTAGTCAATGAAAACTGAAGTAGTGTAGTTTCAGATAATAAAAACTAGCAGATCGGGGGGAAAAAAAAAGTGAGAGAAAACTAATTTTTGGGTTCTTTTACAAATCATCTGTTGTTAATGAACCTCAAGATGTAGTGATGTGACTTGTTCGCTGAGACCTTGTACTCCTGGCAAGCAGAATTACTCAACATTTTCTGTGCTGAAGCACAGCATGTGACAAATATTCACCCTAGCAAAAAGGCAAGCTTAATCAATAGTCTTTTTTCCACTTAAAAAGACTTAGCAGAAATCATACTGTTTTTCTAAAAGTCTAAAACAAGCAGAGAAAAATCTGTACAGTTAGCAGAATGTTAGCAGAATGCACAGTTAGCAGAATCTGTACAGTTAGCATTCTCTTTACTATTATGCTAATGTAAACATTAGGATAAAAAAATCAAATTAAGCAACAATATACTGAGCTTATTTCCAACTTTTTAAGGTGACAGCAATCTTCTAAAATTCATGCTCTACTTGAGACTTTATTGGAATAATAAAAAAAATAATAAGCATTTAAATAAGGAGGCTTTATACAAATTTAGAAAATAATATTGAAAAGATGTCAGGCAACAACACAGTATTTTCACTGTGATAGCACTAACTGAAAATTCTAACTGTTACCTCAAAAATATATTTAAACTATTCCTATATTGTCACCCATTGTAATACACTCTGTTTAAATCTATAGAGAAATATGGTGGGCAAACATTAAATCATTATTTTCCATCCTATTTGTTTCACTTCTTTTTACATCTGAACTCTTCCTTACAGGTCTGCTGTTTTTCTGTACTGATTTATTGAGTCACAAGTGACAGCATTGTCCAGGTTACAGCTGAAGTAGCACAAACAGCAATAAATCCATGAGGTAGCCAGAAGATAAAACATGCAAGGAAGCAACAGTCTGAGGCCCCTTCTGGACAACTTGCCTAAAGACTGAAACATTAAATCCAAGATAAAGTTTATGGGTCTAGCTCATTTGTTCTTCTGCCTTTAAGAATTATTAAGCCTTGTCTATGGAAAAAAAGATTTTAGCAAATAATGCCAATAGTTGTATTATAATCAAAGTCATATAAAAACGAATATGCAAGTCAAATACACTTTTGACAGTATATGACATTAACTTGACCAAACTATTTAAAAGAGTGCATATATTTCCCCCCTTGTAAAAAAAAAAAAACACTAAAAATCTAAATTCACAATTTTCTACTAGAAATTAAAAATTGAAATGCACTAAAAATGTTCTTTCATCTTAAAGCAATTTGTAAAAGTATTTTTAGTGACAATCACAATGGAGCAATCAGTACATACTGTTGGAGGTATATCCTTTCTTTCCATTCTCAGATAGTTCTCAGAAATTTAACTTTGCACTATAAGGCACTTGTTCTGAGAAAACAAGATATTACCAAATAGCATTATCATTTGTGATTATTTTCCCCAGAAATCACTGTAGAGGATTATAATGTTCAAAACTTGACTTATCATAATGATACATCAACTATCCAGATCATCATATATATTGGTGATAGACCAAAAAAACAAACAAGCAAGTAAGCAAGCAAAGAAAGACAAAGCAAATGAATCGATCTTTTTTTTTTTTTTTTTTTTTTTTTCCTTACAAGTAGACACTGGCAGAGTCAGGAGGTTTGTAGCATTACTGTCCCTGTAATTCTGTTTTCAATTGGCAGAGAATTTCATATATCTGTAACAGGTACTTTAATGCTAATTTAAATGTTAAAATAAGTAACAAAACAAATTTAGTTATAAATTACCTCCAACATTCAGATGATGACAGAAGCAAGGAGCAGAATCTAGACTGCATGCAATCTAAAATAAAAGAAAACTGAATTAGTTAAATATTTTATCATGTTAGTTGAAAGCCTAAGACAGTTATTTATAAGTCCTGTTTCTTATTCCTGTCATTTACAGTAATGTCTGGGAAAATGAAGAAAAAAGAAAAAAAAGTGTGGTGGTTGTTTGTTTGTTTTTTGTTTTGGTACAGTTTAAATCCGTAAAACCTCAGCAGTATTTGCCTCTGAGTTTTGGCTGTGTTTGAAAACCAGATAATTTGACAGACAAATTATTTGTATTTTCTGCTGTTTGGGAAGAAAGATTAAGATCACTGGTGTGCCTTACAGACAGAGTGAGAAAAGAAGCAGTTTAGGGAGGACGCATAACATGGTCATTGTATGCAATCCATTCCACCTGTACTCCTCAACATTCATATTGAATTAAGGACATAAAATATACATGCTTGCCTGCTCCTGCTGTTACCTGTTTATGAACCTTCCATCCATGTCTAACCCTGCTTTAAATCTACTAATAGTGTTTGCCCTGCAACCAGAAGTTTTCTACCTACTGAGAAAAAATACGATCTTTTGTCTAATTTAATTACATCACCTAGTAATTTCAGTGATTGCCTTCTAGTTTTAGTTCTGTGAAATTTGGTGAAAAACAGTTTTGCATTTACCACCTGTCTGATTTTGTAAATCTTGATAACATACTCTGTTTTCTTTTTCTCAAAATGTCTCTCAAAATGCTTTCATGAAGCCAGTCCAGAAAAGAGGGTTAAACTGGGGTACATCTGCACAAAAATACTTATTGCTTGGAAATTGCTTGGAATACAGACTTTTTTTTTTTTAACTGAGAAGATAGTTTGGCTAATACAGTGATGTGTAGCATTCTAATGACTCTAAAAAGGAAGTTAGTTTAATTAAACATTTCTGAACTCAAACCTCCTGTAATTTCAGGAAAAAAAAAAAATGTAAGTGATAAAGAGCAAAGAGAGTTAAAAGGATGTTTCTGTTATTTAATTTTTTTAATCAAGGCTGGACATACCTTCAGGCTCCCTGTCCTGAGTAAAAACTCCCAAACAGTTTTCTACAGCTGGAGCTTGAGTATTCTCTCACAGTCCTCTCACAGTCCTGGTTCCAGGATACAGCCTGGGTGTGGGGCTGTTTTGTATTTCATCATCCTTTCAGACTTTTAATTTTAGCTTTATATTTGATTTGCCTACTGCATTTTTCTCTGGTCTATTTTTACTCTATTTGATTTTGGCTTTCTTTCCCCTTTGATTTCATTTTTCAACCCGTAAATTATTATTTCTATTTTTTCATATCAGAATGCATTTTAAATTTATCAGAATGAATATTGAGCATTTTAAAATAATAATAATAAAAATACTAGTGAATGAGAAGCTGATGACAACTCTATGAGTATCTGTTTTAAGTCATTTCATTTGGATATTTGGTAGTTAGGTACATTTTCTAAAAACAAACAACAACAAAAAACAGGAAAACTACAGAGGACTAATATCCATGAGACCAGTTAAGACAAGATGTTTCTGAGACATTCAGCTGGAATGGTTCAGAGTTTGCGCTTGGAAAAATAAATACGCCATGTCTTAGTGGGATTGATCCCTGTCGTTTCTGACTGTGAGGATGGGACATACTGGTCTTCTTTTGGTTATGATGCACATCTGCCATGTGTATGCTTATGAAAAAGTAATCAAGACTCAAGAGAGAATCCCAACACTGCACAATTGATAGAAATGAAAACAGAATTGAAACAAACCTAGGGACAGAAAGAAAGATCAACTTTAAAGGGCAAGGAAAGATCAATAGAAAGTTTCTTTATCCTTTCCTCCTAGCTCCTGATATGATCAGGCTGTTAGAAGATCAGTAATAAAAAGGCTGAAATCATCCCCCAGGGTTATTTTCTAGCCAAGGACTAAAATACAGATTATACAAGCCTGGCAGCTTTCAGCCTCCATTTCTTTAATATAGACAGAGAAACACCATATGTTTTGTTCTAAGATTGAACTCAACATTTTTGCTTCAGATTCATTTTTTTTTCCCATCACCAATCAAAACTTAATTAATCATAAAAGCTCTAATAATTTCCCATTCAAACTGTTCCTCTAGGGCTGAGCTAGAGTTTCCACTGCTGTTTTTTTTTTTTTAATTATTATTCATAACAAAAAATGTTTTGTTTTGTTTTTCCTCTAAAAGATCTACTTAAATCATAAAACATATGGAGGAATCCTACGGTAAATGATATTCAGGAGCTCTAATTTGATGATCACGACTACTCCAATCTCATAATTTATAACTCTGTGATTTATATGTTGGGACTGCTAATAAAATGCTAATCAACAAGAAAATCTATAAAACTGGATAGTTTCATATTATCTCCTACATCTGAACAGGCTCTCCTACTTCTGAATAGAAAGAATATATACTATGATGAGAAAATGGTAAATTGTCCTTATATTTTTCAAGAAATGAAAATATTAAGAAAAACAACCCCAGTTTTTCTGTTGATTATTTCATTTCCTTTTTATTATTTATTATTTATTATTTATTTATTTTGTGGAACTAGCTATATCTTCTCTCGTGCACTTATTAAATGTTTGATGTTGGTCCTAATAGTTTATTTTTAATCTATGTGTCAGAATGGTGGCTGCCCAGCTATCTTATTTTCATAGTTTACTTTTATGGCTTCAGTTTACTCTCCACAGACATCATTTTAAACAAGCAGCCATTTGCTGTTTTTATGGACATATATCTTTGCTGTTCTTACCAATTTAGATATTTTGCAGCAAAGGCAACATAGATTATATCTAAGACATTATATTTATGTGAAATAGCGTAGCACCTGCTTTCATCCATTCAGTCTCCAATAAACTTCCATGGAAATCAGTAGTTGTAATAGCAAAGCTACAGAAGTTTATGAAACCATTTGGGAGAGTCTGAAGAATTCTGGACTAGTCATTCCAGCTACTGTTTAGTTTGAAAAGACTGAAAATTTTGTGGCTTTTTTTTTTTTTTTCATGTGCAGTAATACTGAATGCTTTTAGACTCATATGTCTGGAAGGAGAAGGCTTGTTTTCATTCTATTGACAAAGGTAGAGATGAGACCAACAGGCAGACACCAGACTTCCTGCAAATATTACTGAAAACCGTCTTTAAGGTAACTTCTCTCTGGATGGCGGGATAGTTCAGTCTTAATGCCATTTAGCTTCTCCTTGGAACTGCCAAAAGACATGCCAATTAATGCCAGCTATGGTGATATTTCTGATATGGACACTTTTCCTTTGGGAGTTGGATTGAGTCCATTATGCTCATTTAAAAAAAGAAATATGAACAGGTGGTAGAATGTTTTAGTCATGCCAATTTGTGTTGGTCTTTAACCAAGAATTTAATGGTCTGTTAATCTATTACCGTTCACTTAAGCTATCCTTTGGGAAAAGATGTTGTTTTCATAACACAAATTGCTACCTCAATAGTAAAGAAGTATCATATGAGAAGGTGGAAAATATTTTCCCTAAATTTTATGGAAAAAAAATGTTGTTTAGATATTTTCTAGCAATAAAACTATCAGCTATATATTACGTATAGCAAAAAATAAAAAATAAAAATAAAAATATCCTTTATAGTTTGTCAATATTGATATTTTAGTTTTGCCTAATCACATTTATATATATTTTATGAAACTTAAATCTCATAATTCATATTTATTTCACTGTTATTCAAATTTCTCATTTGTTTTGGGAGTGAGTTATCCTGGAATTGTATTATTTTGTGCTGAGAATGCAAATTTATAACATGTATTTTGATGTTGCAAATGACTGTCATTAAATAAAAGTAGCCATGCCATAACATAAAGAAAGTATGACACCATGAAGTATTTAAAAAGGAGAAAAAGAAATAAAGGTACTGTTTTATAAATGCAATTTCACCTAAATGACTGTTATTTCTTTTATATCTAAATATCATCGTTTGTTTGTCACTTTTAATGTTTGCATTTACTGTGTCTTCAATAAAGCCTTTTTTAGGTTTGTTATGTTAAGTAGAATAAAGAAGAAATTCATCTGGCATTTTTAAGAGGAAGAGATGATATCAACAGAAATAAAAATGATAATAAGTACAGTATAGCAAAAGTTATTGCATCAGCTTTATCAATAAAATAGAATGCCTTTATTTGTGGTCATCATTTTACTTTATTAAATCTACATCCATGATCTATTGAACCATTGGAATGCTCATGCATATTTCAGATACTTAAAAATGAAATTTGACTTCACTAAGTCTCAACCGATCTTCCACATTGATAACATAACCACAACCTAATTGCTTGCAAGTCACTTAAACAAGGAGAGTGAAAAATGTAAGGACTGTTTGGAAGCTTTCCTGGCTTAAACACCTAATATGGAGCAAAGGTATATTTCTGAGAACAGTAAATATTAGTTACTGTAATAGGAAAGTAAATGAGTGCTACGATTTATCTTCTCAACAATAGTTCCAGACTGGAGGTGAGGAAGACAGATATCAAAGAAATACCATATTTGCATATTCTACCTTAAAACCGAAGCAGTACATGAAATACTTTATAAAAAATCTTGATGATAAGCTACAACGCTGAAACTATCTAGGTAACATTTATAGACTACTCAGCATTAAGTTAATTTGTTCAAATTTCCCTGACATTGGTACGAAATCCTATGGATACGATATGATACAACACTATTACAATTGTAAAGTGATCAGTGCAGCGTATTTTAATATCATAAAAAAATGTCTTTAGGAATACCAATAGTGAGGCAGAACTTTGCTAGAATAATAAAGTAAGAATTATTACCTGGGATACAAGATTCACTCATAAATAACCTCTATATATGTAGCAATATGTTAAATGCATGTTCTCATGTTCTTCCTTTTTTATTTTGAAAGATTAGACTTCTTGTTTGTTTGTTTTGCTGGTGTTGTTTTCAAAATTAACACTAAAGCACTGCACATTATTTTTAAACAAGAACAATAAGTTCATGAAGTTTGTTCGTAGTGGCTAGCAGTAGCTTCAGAATAGGAATACTGGCTTCAGAATAGGAAGATACATGTTAGAGTACTTATTCCAGAATCAAGAATAGTTTTGGGTTGGAAAGGACCTTAAAGATCATATAATTCCAACCCCCTGCCATGGGGTATGCCATCTATAATACCTCTCTTTAAAGTTTCTTTAGAGTACAAGTTCTCTGCTATCGTGATTACCCGAAAGCTTAAAAAAAAAAAAAAATCAAATAAGTAAAATTTATGTTCCTACTCTGTAAGTACCTGTGATTTTTCATAAATATCTATGATTTTCATTTGAAGCCTTCATTTTCCTAATCTATTTTTCTACCTCTTCCATTTCCTCCTTTTTCCCTTCCTTACCAAGCACTTCAAAAACTGTAAACAAGACTACCAATGTATTCAGCCTCTACTCTGGCATTTTGTTGTATACATAATAGGCATTGTAGATTTTGAAATGCTGATTCAGATTCTGAGAGCTGATTATTTTTCCTGTCTTCTGATTCTTTTGATTTTAACTGTGCTACTGAAAAGAAATATGGACAAGCAGACTTGGGTCTCTCTGCTGTGCAAAGTGCTTTCCCAATTTCAGCAGACTGGGATATCTCCAAACCATATAGAGATGCCCCTGTCTGGTAAGGTCTCACCACTCTTATGTTAATGTTCAGGTAACTGAGATAGAGAGGATACCGATAATCAAATTCCATATCATAGTACATGCATTAAAGGTGACAGGTGTAGGATCTGTGGATTCTTAACTTTGATGTTCCTAATCTTACTGGTTCTGCATCTCAAACTTAATGTTGCATTGATATAAAGGTCTATAACTCTTCTCCATCCCTAAATAATAGTTTTGTTTGTTTACGAAAACAAACAACAACAACAAAAACAGAAACAGAGCAAAACAATATATACATTTTCATTTTTGCATTTTCATTCAGATCTTATTCTAGCCTTTTTTTATTGCTAAGAATATGAGACACATATACACATATGAATACCTTGTGCTAAGAAGCTAAATGTTTGCAAATAAAGTAACAAAATACACGTCAGAGTAGAACATCTGTTAACTTTAGATTAAATAAATACTGGGATATAGTTTTACTCACCATCTTGTAGTGTCTCTTTTTCCAAGTATATGTAATTTCTTCTAGAAACCTGGAATTCCCTTTAGGAGGAAGAACAATAGGGTTCCTCAGTCCTCACCCTTGAAAAGTCTGTGCAGCCACAGTTTTGAAGTTTCTATGAATATAGGCTTCACAGAATCAGAAAACGTTGAATCCCTAGTTCTGAAGTTGAATTAAACCCATCAGGTATAAATTCTTCCTGCTACTTTACAGCAAAGATGTCTATATTTCTATTCTTCTACTTTCAGGATTTTATTAGTTTTCTTAAATCGTTAGAACTTTCTACTACCAGAACTCTTTCAGAAGGAACAAAATTTGATAAACAATAATAGGAAAATCTAAGTATCTTACCTGTTGTACATTTACTCATTTCACACTAAGTACACACTTTTTTTATGAACCATATGGTGATTAAGATTATAAATTTAGAATTTAGGTAATCTTTTCCTTCGGTTTTTAGACTTTTTATTATTGTAGGCTCATCGGATGTAAACAAACAGAAAAATCACCACTTCTTTTATAAATAAGCTGCTTATACTCAGACTAACTAGTGTTGAACAAGATTCTGTTACTTACGGAGGTAGTTCCAAATAGTTCCAATCTCAAATACATATTTCATCCAGTATACTGTTTTGAACTTAATCCCTAAACAGAACTAGGATGAAAAAATCTAGTTGAAAAAAAAGTAGGACAGAGCAGGAAAGGTTTTTGTTCCGAGAGCTCACTCATCATAAGTAAAAAGGTAAGCAGTGTGACAGCCTTGCAGGTTAACAAAGTTAATGCCCTTTTTTCATAAACTTTCTTTTTCACGTTTCAGGCACATTAAGTCAAATTTTGCCCTCGTATGCATCACTGAGCTCCACAGGATACATCCTTATTCTTCCAAGGGCAAAATTTGTCCTTTTGGAACTTTATTTAAGACCTTATTCATATTTACTTCAATTTCTTTAAGACAGACCAGTCCATTTATTTCTGAACACTTTTTTTTTCCCTATTTTTTTTCCCTATTATTAATTACACAGTTTATTGTAATCCCTTAAATTTGGATTCTTATCAGTTTTATCAAAGATCTACAAAGATCTACAGCTCTTATTTAGCAACAAGAGGGCAAATATATATACTTCCATGTCTTCTAAATGATTTTTTTAAAATCTCATTTCCTCCCCTGAAGAACCTTTTCATATGAAAAACTTACCTTGTTTCCAGTTCTTGAATGGTTCCTCATGTTGCTGTTTTGAAAGGACCATTTAATCAAAGTATATAAATGTCTTTTTGATCATATGAAGCAAGCTGTTTCCAGATGGAAAAGCTTAGAAATTATTTTCTTTCAACTGAAATGATTCTTAAAGGCATTTTAATGGCGAAAGTGTAATAAATACCAAACTTACACGTTTCTAAACAGTGATGTTTATTCCCTTTCAAACAATAGCAAAATATATATTTAAAACATAACCAATATTTCTGTATTTATGTGTCTTGGCACATGTTTGCTACAGAGAGCTTTGCTAAAACAAATCAAATTTCTGATGCTTAGACTTAACATTTAACAAATGGAATATTAACGTTAATATTAAAAGACATCATTTTCTGTTTGTAGCTTATGAAGTTTTACGTTAAATAATTTAATTTTGATAAAAGTATGCCAATGTTTGCACAACAAAATGCTATTATTTGCTCCCCATAACTTGTTTTTGAAAAATAAACAAAACTATTAAATACTTTTATATGCTTTTATAATACTTTTAATACTATTAAATAAATAAATAAATATATTAAATAAATACACTGACATTTTCAAAACCTGTGATGTGGTATATTTTGTTTAGCTAGATGTCTCATTTCTAGTTATGTCTGAATAAATTGCAGATTTTTTTCCAGTAAGGCTCCACTCATCACTGAACGCCAATCACTATATCTCTACTAATGGCTGAGATAGGCACTGAAGGTTCACTTCGTAACACCATGATACTTTAGGTTAGACTGAATCTGCTAATTTGACCTTTAAGAGCAATTTACTAAAAGAAGTTTAGCTTAAAATATCTGTGCTGTTCTCCAGCTGTTCCATACAGACATCATGTTGTATACATGCTCGATGTCAGGTGTTCATCAAAACAGCTAAAGACTAGTAAATAAGAAAGAAAACTTGTTTCATGTTTTTATAAGATCTATTCCAATCTTGTGGTAAATAGTTGTCTATTATGCTACATGAAACATGCTTTTGGTAAATAATTCAAATATGAGAAAAAAATCATTTATTTCATTATTTTCATAGCTTTCTAGGAAAAAAAATAATAATTCCTTGCAAAGGTGTATATTTTCCATGAATAAAAAAAAATAAAAGTAGAAAAAGACATAAAAGTGTTTTACCAGCTCATTAAACATTTTGTAAGCATCAAATACTGCAAACTGTATTCACCGGCATAATGCAAAAAAACATTTTTGGACAAAGCAACTTCATGGTACTACTCTCTTTTGTCCTATTGCTGGTCACCAGAGAGAAGAGATCAACGCCTCTCCCTCTACTCCCTCATGAGGAAGCTGTAGGCCACAAAGAGGTCACCCTTTAGCCTTCTCTTCTCTAGGCTGGACAAACCAAGCGACTTCATCTGCCCCACATACATCTTTCCCTCTAGACCCTTCACCATCTTTGTTGCCTTCCATCAGCCACCCTCAAATAGTTTTATGTCTTTATATCGTAAAGTCCAAACCTGCACACAGTACTTGAGGTGAAGCTGTACCAAGACCGGAGAGAGGGACCATCACTTCCCTTGAGCAGCCAGCAATGCCACACTTGATGCACCCAGAATACAGTTGGCCCTTTTGGCTGCCAAGTCAGACTCATATTAAACTGCCGTTGACCTGAACCCCAGATCCCTTTCTGACGGGCTGCTCTCCAGCCTCTCACCCCCCAGGTCTGTACGTATATCCAGGATTGCCCTGTCCCAGGTGCAGAATCCAGCACTTGCTCTTGTTAGACTTGTCGTGTTAGACAAGTTAACAGCTACTCCTACTTTAGAATCATCTGCAAACATCCGTAGTGTCCATTCATATTCTGCATCCAGATCATTTATAAAAACATTAGAGAGAACGGGCCCTAAAATGAAGCCCTGGGGAACTGCATTAGTGACTAGAGCCTCCAGTCTGATTTAACCCCAATTACTATAAACCTTTGAGCCTGATCTGTCAGCCATTTGTTCACCCGTTGTATTATGTTTTTTTTCTAATTGTATACTGGACTTTTTGTCCAGAAGCATACAGTGAGAAACAGCATCAAAAGCTTTGCTGAAATTAAGTTACTTAAACAGTGAATCTGTATTGGCTGTGACCAATGACTGGAGAAATTGAGCACACAAAATGACTGTGAACTGGTAGAAATGATTTGGGAAATAGGTTCACTAGCGCTGAAGTCATGTTCTGGTCTGATAGTCCTACTAAAAACAGCAGTCAGACATCATGAAAATATATTATCTCTGCTGTGTCTTTATGGAGTATAAAGTAAAACTTTTAGGTTGCCACAAGTCTGCAAGACAACAGTGTGATTGTTAACACATTTTCTCAATTTTAGTCAGATAATGGCAGAATATTAACTAGTTTTATTAATAGTAACTAAGTTGTGAGGAGTTAGCTCTCCCATGGTACCTGTCTTCCAAGAATTGTTTCTAAAAGCTACAATCTTCGTGGGGAAAAAAAACACTAAGTAATTTAGTAAAATAAATAAATGAACTTTCTAAGGGGTTCTTTTGGAGTTCTCTGTATAATGCATTTGATAAGGATGGGAAAGGGCAAATATTAAAGCAAAACATTTCTTAAGCTTGGCAGTAGAAAAATAGAGTTCTTCCATAGACCTTATACAACAGTGAGAAGAAATATCTATTTTGTTTCTGTTTTGATTTTTTTTCAAATAGTACCAAATACTCTATCAGAAATAATGCAAATATTGTATTAGACACATACAGTAACAGCTGTATTAAGAGTTCCTAATCTTTTCAATTAGAAATATGTTTACACAGGAGCTCATTGTTGACTTGGTTCTGATCCCATGGAAGTCAGTATTAAATCTCACCACTGTTAAATCAACAGAAATTGTTTGAAAGCCTACCGTTAATTAATATATTATTATTCCATAGCAAGCCTTCAAGACATAAATGTTGACTCTGCTGAGATAACAGTCTTTATAACAGCCCAGTATTTACTAGGATCAGGAAGAAGGTTCCCTTCTTACTCTTTTCTTCTTTTTCCTATTTTCCTCCTTGTCCCCTTTTCCTTCCCCTTCTTTTTTCCTCTTTTCCTTTCTCCCTTTCTTTTTCTCATCATGCTTACCTATTCCACTGTCAAGGCAAAAACTTGGCAATCGAATGATCTGAATGATCAAACACACTGAAAAACATGTAGTTTTTCTCTTAGGAATTGATATATTTCTGAGACATGCAAATGGTGAAAGATATTTTCTAAGATCATGTTTTCACAGGAACATCACTCTGCAGCAAGTATTAATGATATATGATCATTACACTTATCATTTTCATAACAATGTTTTATTGAAAATATCTCATGTATGTTGCTGGACTGAGTCTGTACCAATTAAAATTGTTACTTTTGTATGTTTTACAAAGGAATAAAACATTTCATTGTTCTTTTGATCAAAGAAAATATGAGTAGTCTGTGAGGTGAGAAGAAATGAATCCCACAGTGACTAATTCGGGAGATATCAGATATACTACCTCTGTAGACAGAGAGGGAAGAAAACTAACACCAATCAAATAACAGCAAATTCAGAGTACAGTGGGCATATAACTATTAAACACTAAGCCATGCAACTGGCACTGAATGTTAAACAAATTATTTTTGCATTACAAAATAAATGGATTATGTTTGTCTGTAAAACCTATTTGTATAACTACTAACTAAAGACAGTTCGGGATCAAAACAACTAGGTCAAAATGACAGAAAAACTATTTAAGGATAACAGTTTTTCATTTGAAACACTTGTCAAAGGGCAACATCTGCTTATTAATTTAGAGGTCAAAAATTAAACAAGTTATCTTATTAAAAACTAGTGACTGATGAGCTAAAATATCATAGAAAAGAAACTCTTCTCAGAGTTTTCTGTGGCAGGCAATTGACACATTGGTGTCGTGATCTGTCTCTCATATGAGTTGAAATTTACAACCCTGCTTTGTTCAGCTGATGTTTTAATTACAGGCTTCGGGCATCCAGATATTTTTGTGCAGTCACAGAGAAAAAACATCCATGATATCATAGAAACACAGAAGTATGGCTGGAACTTATCTGGAAGCTGACTTAGTTCACCCCCCTGCACTGAAACAAGGTTAGAAAGACTCAGACTACCCCTGATAGATGGTTATTTCTGAACACTTCTTTTAATAGAGAGATGTCACAGACTCCTTAAGGAATTTATTTCCTTTTGCTTAATTGTGCTTTTATATATATATATATATATATATATATAATTTTTTCTCTTATATGTAACAAAACTCATCTTCCCTACAAATCAAGCCAAATCAAAGGCTTTCCTAGGCCTTGTGGAACCAAAAGCAAACATTTGCATATAAGATAATTTGTCCCCTCTTCTTTCTCTTCTGAAGTATTCTAAGTTTCCTAAAAAGCACATCTTTTCTGAGCCTGTAGTGAGTTTTGCTGTGTATTAGACAGCTGCCTGCAACACCAATAAGGTTTTCTCTTCAGCTACCAAAGAGAAATACTTATCTTGGTCTCACCAATGTCCTTACACAATCTAACACAGAGGGAGGTAAACTTTTCCAGAAGAAAAGTAAGACTACCTAAAGACATTGTATGTTTATCTTCCTTGTCTATCTCTTTCTTAAAAGTGAGATGCCCAAAATATAAACAGTATTTCATCCTGATTGTTGAAAGCACAAAACCAGTTGTAACTGAAGTAGGGCAATATGCAATTAACTAACAAAAATCCTGAACAGAATAATATCCAGAAAAGGTATCTAGAGTAATTCACTTAAAAATTAAATTTTCCCACTTTGCCTACAACAGGTAATCACCCCAGAGGTATTCTTTTCCAATTTTTCATTTTCATCTTAATTTGAAATAATCTATTTACATTATGCTTCCCCAGTTAGCTATGAAGAAAGCTACGCAAAAAGTTCTACTAAAGTCAGAATATAACATATCTAGTATTCCTGCTTTATCCAGTCTGCCAGTGTTTTCGTTTAAGAAGAAAATTAGACTTGCTCATTCTGGACAAATCCATGTTACCTGTCCTAATCACTTTATTATCTCCTAGATGCTTATAAATCTATTCATATTTTTTTTCCAAATAACTTTCAGTGTATCCCAGCTACACTGAATGGTCTTTATTTCCCAAGAAATATCTTTTTCTTCCTTAAAGGTAAGTTCCTATGTTTGCTCTTTAAGTCTCCAGGGACTTAAAGGACAGCCTCCATTAATTCAAGAGGATAATTGCTAATATTCAGAGACTTCTTAGGCTACTTCCTTAAATACTCTGCAGTGAATTTCATCGGGAACTGAGTTCTTTAATTCATCCAGTGTGTGGATTGTTCTCTTGACTGCCTTTCAGCACTCCACCTTGTCTCCTGTTAACTATTCTTGTTGCTATTAATCAGTAAAACTACATGACCCTTTGCCTTCCTCTAATTTTACTTCTTGCATATCTAGTAGAACTCTGGTTGTTTTTTTCTATCTTTTGGTATTTTCATTTTATACTGCTGCTTAGATTTTTTCTGGTTATCCCCACATGGTTATGCTAACCTTAATTTTTAAATTTGATCATAATTTTTTGGTTCTCCTTTTACATGACTCCTTTGCTTTTATTTTCAGATTCTAAGAGATCTTAGTGATTGCCTTTTCTTCTTCAGTAACCATCATTTCCTCTATGCTTTCATGCTAAGTGCTCTCAGAAGCCACAGTATTAACAGGTGAATATTATACTAATAGGTATTCAGAAATTAAATAAAATTAGGAAGTAGTTTAAGGAAAAGGGTTCTTTCCCAGTTTAAATTCTCAAGACAGTATTAAGTAATGTTAAAGTGAATTGTATCCATCCTTCTGCTCTTGCTTTTTTTTCCCTATTTCTTAGAATTGTGAACTACATCATGTTACCATTATGCCTCTTCACTTACCTTTCAGTCTTCACATGCTCAATTTGTTCTCCCTTATCTTCGCTGCGAATATTACATCTAAGCTGCTTTATCGAACCTCTGAGATAAGAAACTGTCCTCCACACTTCCAAGAATTTGTTCATGTCTAGTGTGTTAATATTAAAAATCCAAGAAATTAAAGCCCCTCCTTTGTTAGACCAGGACCTGTTCCTTGAATGCTTCCTGCAGTTTCTCATGCATCATGCATCGCTCTTTAATTCACTGAACTGTAGCCACTGCAGGACCCCTAGTCTTTTCCTTCTCTTATCTTAACCCAGACTCTGTATTCTTCCTGAAGGTAAGGTAAGCTACCTGCCTCACCTCTCTGACAATTTATCTTAGTTTTCTAGCCAGCATTAAGGAATGTGTTTACAGAGTGTTACATAGTATAATTACAGAGCTTAAAGCTCAGAAGTGTTTCAGACCCTTTCCACAGTCACCCCTGTTCAGTGACCTACTGAAAAAAGGTTAAACTGTTCCAGCTTCAGAGAAAATTATCGTTATGCCTACATTAACAGCAACAAAATACCAGCTAGACTAGAAGACTTAGGAAGAGGTAATGCTGGATGACAAGGAACCCCAAACTAAATTTCTCAAAATCTAACAAACATAATCAATTTAGTAATAATTAGAGTTTATTTTTGCCCTCAGTTTGGTTCCCTCAAGAATAATTAGCTATTGCATTGGAATATTCAATTTTCCAGTACAGAGGAGTTTCTGTATATGAACTGAAAACTTGATTAACTCTTGTCCCCTCCCATCTGGACCCCACTGTCATCATCACTCTATATGTTTACGAACCCTTATCTCTACCCCTCAGTCCTTCCACACATTCTGCTCTCTATATAGGTCATGGAGTGAATTAATTTTCATTTGTTGTACAAAAAATGTCATCTATTCAGATCTTGTCTACTAACTGCATCACCACATTTCACTTCAGATGACTTTGAACAGGGACCACCAGAAGCATTTTATTTTTTCAGACTGAGCTCAAAATCTTTATCATAGCTTACAGAGAAGTAAAAAGAAGTATTTCTCACATTATTATTAATGAATTTATCTGGAAGACAGATTTAATCCTCCCAAGTGTTAAGAGGCTCAATAAAGGGTTTGTCAAGTATTTTCACATGCTCTGATAAATGCCATTATGTGCACGCCAAATGAATACTATTAATATGGATGGATGATTAAAAAATTAAGACCTTATTTGTTCATCCTTCACTACCAAGAAATGAGTTTGCATTTTGATTTTTTTTGCATTTTGGAAAGCAGTTTGTATTGAGCTAGAAAATGTTTTGATTACAAAAATAGCATAAAAAAGAAAAAAATTGGAAGTATTACAGTTTCTAACAACTGATATTGATGTAAGACCTATCAGAACAAAGTATCCTTAGATATAGGTGATACAAGTGTCCAGTAATACAGAGTATCCCTGTGTGACTGCTTCCATGGTAGTACAGTTGTTTCCTTATCTAAGGTATATTCATCTCATCATGCTCTAAAAGATGCAAAAGCAACAGTAGTTGCTGAACAACAGTTCACCTCATGTCTGAAGCAGGTTCTTTTTCCAACGAGTTGCAATTTCAACTCAAGTGAGTTTAGTCATGAATGAACAGGGATTATCATAATGTCGATACACAACATTTGAAATAACTCCACAGTATTGCCACTTTCTCTTATGAATGGACACTAATGCTGATACCAAAGTTAATTATTACTCTACAGTTGTGGTCAACAGATAGTACTGATATCTACTGCCCAAAGTAGATAATCCGCTACAAAATCCAGTACTCTATGACCATCCAGAGTGTTATCAGGATAAGATCCTACGAATAAAAGTGGGGATGTATAATCTTTTCTTATAAGAAATATATTTTTATATATTGCCATACATATAAGCCTTTGAGTGTTCTTTAAATTAAAAATCACTCAAGATATGGCATTGAACAGAAAACACTGTCAAATACACAGAACAAGTTAAAGAAAAGATTATTTTCTTCTCTTCTGTTCTCTTCTTCCAGAACATGCTAATGACTGGCATGGAGAAACACTTCCTAACTGTGTAATTTGTGTGCTGAATTTAATGGAAGTATTCAGTCAAGCAGCAGAACATACCCAAAAGTAGGAAAAAGTGTCAAATAGTATTATTTGCTCTTCCCTTTATTCTTGTTTTGGTCAAACAGCATCAAAACACTGTTAATACCAGTACTTAGAAAGGAACTGTTAATGAGAACATCATAAATCAGAACAAATTACTTTTTAAAGAAAAGTTTTTGGAATGTAACTCCCATATAAATACCTTTTTCCAGTCATCTGTACAGATATTACAGATGTTGAACGTTAGTTAATATACTCTTTATCTCCATAAAGAAAAAAAAAAAAGTTTGTTGTTCTGAATTGCAAATGTGTTCCTTGTCAGACAAAGAAAGATGTCTACTTGACAGCCAAAATGACTGAGAA
The DNA here is from genome assembly GCF_964211835.1 of Anser anser. NCBI lineage: Eukaryota > Metazoa > Chordata > Aves > Anseriformes > Anatidae > Anser > Anser anser. The sequence continues at coordinate 39,482,718 of NC_139724.1, read as the reverse complement.
CAGTAGTGATAGCTCAGTTATTACTAGGGGATCTCTAATTTGTTCTCTTCATAAAAGTTTAATGCTTGACTTTAATTTTATAGTTTCTAAATTCACAAGAAGACACAGAATTTCAAAAATGATTTACATTTACATTTGTGAGAAGAAAATAGAAATGAATCTGTTTATCTTTCATTCTTCCTACAAATAGCTTTTCTATAGGCCTTCAAAGTTAACTGAATTGTATTTTAAATATTTTAAGAACTGCATTTTATACTGCTGTTACTTGGCATTCTACCAAGTAAAACTGTTCTGTAACGATCGATTACTGTGTATTCCTTTAAAGAAAACTAGCATAACCTGAAAAACACAATTATGTCTTTCTGCTACTTGAACTATCAAATCCATATGAAAAACAAATAAACAAACAAAAAAAAAAACACTTTTTAGAAAAGATGGTTAGAGAGAGATTTACAACAGTATTTCTTTTTAAGAAACTTTCCTTGAATTGGATGGTTCTCTACCCAAATAATCCACGTAATCATGATTCTAAGTTCACACACGCACACATGCATTTGTTTTCAGGCAGCTAGTTTATCTCTATCTTAGCAGTAAAATATACTCTTCATGTATGCATACACTAGAAACAAAAAATTATTGAGTTTGAAAAGAATAAAACCACAAACATAAAGAATAAACCACAAACATACTTCAAATAGGAAAGAACACCTCATCACACTTTCCTCATAGTTGAAAAGGAACAACATATTTTTTCGTGTTATTTAAAGAAAAAGCAAAAAAGACATCTCCAGATGTAAAATGCTTCAGTTACATGTGGCTATTGAAGAGAACAAGGTGTCCTTGATAATTTAAATTAACTTTACTTTTCACTGAAAATTAATTTTGTGACTAAAATGCCTTCTAGTATTTCTCCTTTCTGATGTACTGTGTCAGATATGAACAACATTATGACTGTGATGCTGAAGAGTAGAAACTAAAATTTTTAAATAAACGTACAGTAAAATAATTGATTCAAAAAATACAAAACATTTCTGAAATAGTTCTTACTCCTAGGATGCACAAAACAAACCCCAGGATAACCAATTAAACATTATGGTACTTACCTTAAAATGAAAATATCTTCTTGCCTTGGCAGCAGCAGACTCTGGGCCACAAACAGTCCTGCAAAGTACCTGACGATGTTATGGTTAGGGCACAAAGCCCTCCAACATCTAGTATTTTCCAGTTGTAGCCACAAGAACTCTTCCTTAACCAAAGGTTTCTTCAATGTTATCATTACCCAGTTTCTCCAACAACTAAAATAATTCTGACACATCGATCACTTCTTTGCTGTTCAGAGCATCTGCAATAAAGAGTATAGAACAGCATGAAGGGTAATGAAGAGTAAATATACCATAACACTAGCTACAGTTCAAGAATCCAAAAAATGCATACAAAAACAAATTAAAGAAGGTATTAACAAGGGAAAGGATGTGACTCTGTTCTGACTCTTCTGAAAGTACACTGATCATAGTATCACAGAATGGTTCAGGCTCGAAGGGACCTCTGGAGGTCATCTGGTCCAACACCCTTGTTCAATCAGGGACATTGAGGGCAGGTTGCCTAGGACTGTGTCCAGGTGGCTCTTGAAGATCTCCAAGGAGGGAGACTTCATAATCCCTCTGGGCTACCTGTGCCAGTGCTCCATCACCCCCACAGGAAATAAGTGCTTCCTGAATTAAACCCAAAGTTTAATATATTTCCACCCCTCCTTTATTTCTTATTCGTGGATCCAAACTGTATTGATACTCCAAATAAGTGGGATACTTGAAAAACAAGAGACCTTTTTTTTCTTATTATTTTTTTCAAGCTGAGCTCAAGTACGACCACTCCTAATGTCAGTTGCTGTAAGTTCACACTGTTGCTTGTTCTCCTTTCCCTGAAATTCATTATTTGCTTTCTCAGTTTTTTTTTTTTTTTTGTCACCTCATTTAGTCAGGAAACACTGTGGGTTTTTTCATCTTTTTCCTTTTCGACGTATCTGTGTGTCCATGGTCACAAAAGTAATTCCAGAAGCAATGACAAACTAACAAAATGAAACCCAGATACTGACCAGGTGCTGGTGTACCTGATGCGTCTTTCTTCCCTTGACAGCAAAGTTTAAAGTTTGAGCCTGTGAGAGAAAAAGTAACAATTTTCTAAAACTTTGATTTTTTTTATTTTTTTCTCCCTGTGTCGCCACTCTCTCATTTTATCTTCAGGGAATCAGCATTTCCAAAACAGGAATATAATCTCAAGGCTACTTCTCCTAAAATTTCTTGTGATTGAAATATGGCTGAACAACCCTTGGCCGCATTGAGAGTTCACATTCTCCAAAGATTTCCATAAAAAACCTATCTCCCCACAGAAATGAACTAAAGTTGAAATTAATTCCTGTTCTAATCAGATGGAATTACCTTGATTTTTTATTTAATATCTTTTTGCGAAGAAATTTTTATGAAGAGGTGAATATTCCACCAAACTGGCATTTTCTTACCAGCTCTATCACCTTCAAGTTATACCAAGATTACTTTTGTAGAAATTAGTACACTTACATGAAAATAAAATACCTTATTTTGAGTCTAAACTGGTTCTGGATCCTTCTGGATATGTTATGTTTATGCTGCAGGTTTATACCACAAAATCTGTACTACAACATTACCTGAAGTGCAGTAAAATTTACTCCCAGTTTGGTGGTGGATGGATAGCAAATTAAGAAGGTGAAATGGACTGAGTGCTTCTTTGCTGGCATGTGCTGACATAACCAGCTGCACCCACAAACTTCATCACACAGTACAACTAAAGCATCTTCAATCCTGGTGTTACCTCCTTACTTATAACCAACCTTAAAAGCACACATGAGTAGAGATAACTTTTTTTTTTTTTTCTTCCCTGAACAGGTGTGGATGTTTGCAAAACTTTAAGAAAATACAATGTTTCAGTACAAGTTTAACATGGTTTGCTTAATAAGAGAATAAATCAGTCCTTACGGTTGAAAGACTTCTTTAAAACTCAAGTGGACATTTAATTCTGTGAAATAGCTAAGGTCTGTGAAATAGCAGAAGTGTTTTCTATACTTGTGCGGAGCAGACACATAAGACTCTGTCACTACATCGCACAAACTCCAGAGCAAAATTTCTAACTCCATTTCTCACCAGACTTTCCTGATGTGTATTTGTGATGACTGATCTTAGCCTTTTCTTTTCTTCTGGCTTTCATCAGAACATACAAATAAAAAGTACCGAAGTATTTCCCTCTAAACCTCTAGGATTTTATCTGTTCTAAGACATACATTGTGCATCTTAGAAATACAAATGTGCCACAGCATTCAATCAATCCTTTCAAAGATATGTAATTTCATTAATATGTGGAAAGATTTCACTTGTGAGTGGGGAAGAAGTTGAATTGCCTTATTTCCTTATTCTAAATTCCAATCTCAAGTAGTTTCCAAGATCGGTCTTAATTTTTAGAGTATAATTATCTTGACAGAATTTATTTTTACAAGTAGAAAATGAATTTTAGCATGAAAAATTAACTCTGTATAATGCCTGAATTCAACTCCTTATGTAGTATTGCTTTAAACTGTTGTGTTGTTTATTATTATTATTACTATTATTATTATTTTGGAAATACATGCTTTAGAATGGAAATTGCTTAACTACACTGAAATGTTAGGAGTGCTCTCCTGGACACTGCTGAACAGTTCAATTCTTACAGCATTATGTATGTCACATTACAAACTGAGCAAATAACAAGGTCAGGAGTACCTGACTAAAGGTAAGGATGCTTCTGATATGCAGTATAATATCTGTCCAGGTGTAAGAATTAGACATTCGGAAGGATCATCAGATTTAGAGATTAGTATGTTTTTCCTGTTCGTCTCTTCCCCTTCCTTGTGTTTCAGCTGATTACTTCAGTCTTTACATTCATGGAAAGGATAGCATGGTACTTACCTTATAAAATGTTTTGAAGCTTTTGAAGAGCTAAATATTTAAATAGATTTTTTTTTTTCCAGTGGAGGAAAAAAAAAAAAAAAAGTATTTCACTCTTGAAATGTATGAATTAGAGGAGCACATATGTGTTTGGCCTATTAATTTCTGAGTTTATCTGTGTGTTAAAGATAGTCATAACCATCTGTGGAAGCTACAGAATAGTTGATCAAGTATGGAGAAATGTCTTCATTTAAGAATTTGCCTGTATACTTTATCACTAATCTGGGAGAAGCATTTGAAAAAGGACATTATTTCCTATAAGACTGTCATATTTTCATCTTTTTTATGAGGTGAACAGGGTAAAATTTATTAATTTAATCACTATGCACCTGAATCAATAAAGTAATAATAAAATCATTAGAAGATTCTGTTATACAACAAAAATATTGTCCTTGACTTCTACCTGACGAGATTTGGTTTACCACATGAAGAGTGTGTCGTGTCTTCTAATTGAACATTGATTATGAACTGACTTTTGTTATATCAGAAATTAATTAGAAGTACAATAATAAATACTCAAATTATTTAGACTGTTTTTAACATCTGTGTTCATGTTTAATGAAAAAGGACTATTTGTTCAAACTGGAAACTGTTTTAAATACTTCTATGACTCAACATTTTTATATTAAAAAATAGTAGTATCAGGTTTAAAATTATTTTAAAATGTAAATGTAGGGGATGCAAAAAAAAAAAAAAAATTAGCCAAGACTGCTTTGTTTTCTTAATATGTTTTTGTTTTTCATAGCCTCAGCATTTAAGTTAAGGAGCTAGAAAGGAAAGGAGGGACATGAAGAAACAAAATTAATTAGTGGGTAATACATCCACTATCATTTTTCTTCCTATCTGGAAAATAAACAAACAAGCAAAAAGAAAAAAAAAAAAAAGAAAGGAAAAAAGAAAAAAACACCCCTTAAGCCCAGAAGATAATCATATCAAAGGCTCTGTTACACATTTCCTTAAAAATTCCCAATATGCTAATTTATCCTATTCCTGCCTCGTATTTTAAAGGCTGGACAGTTTTTAAAAGTTGATAATCTTTTGTTATTTTTCTTTCTTTCCCAAGGTCTCTCTTTTGCCTTTTATTGTTTGCTTGTATACTCAAGTCCCAAGATTCAGCATTAATTGAAAAATCCCATTTAAATCTGTTTTCTCACAGTACTGTAGATTATATCAAGCTCTACTAAGTCCCTGGAATGCTCCAATATTTTTTCAACCCATGTTTGTAGTACCCTGTATGGATGAAGCTTTTGATTAATACATTGTGCTTATAACTTGTTGTAATTATTCTTAATTTTACTGCATATAAATCTGATCTCCATACTATTGCACTAACTGTAGATTAGCATGGAGCCATGGCATTATATTTCATAAAAATATTTGTAGGTTTTAAGCCCAGTAGGCTCTATTAAAATCAGTTTTGAGCTTATGTATAGTCAACATTTGATCAAATTTTTGGTTGAACTTAGGACACAACCTCTAAGAAGACATTCTCTCTACATTTATGAGTCCAGTGAGGGTGGGAAGTGGGGAGGGTTGAGGATCCACTTTGTTATTTATCACCATCATTGGAAAAACCCTTAATAACACTTCTAGTTTAACCTGAGAGCATTGGTTGTCAGTCATTTGATCTTGCTCTCCCTTTTTCTTCAGATTAAAGCTATCTATCATTAAAAATTATTTTTTCCTCATACTTCTACTTATATATATCAGAATTAAATTACATCCCAAATTAACCTTGGGCAGATGAAATACAATAAAATAATTCAACTCTTCAGTCTGTTCCTTAGAATTTCTAATTCTTAAGTCATTCTGATGGCTTTTTAATTTTCTTTTTTTTCAAATAATTTCTAATTTCAGAATTTACAGTCTGTATGGTAGGTACTACATTGCAGATGTACAATGCAGGTGTGCAAAGGTACCACCAGTAAATACCTCAATAACTTGGTTATTCAGCTTGGCAGAATATACTATCTACTTAATTTGACTTAATATTTCCTTAACTACAGTTTGAAGTTGACCTTTGCTTTTTCAAAACAGTATTTCGATAGCAGTATCTACAACCAAGGCATCTAAGACATTTTTCAAATCAGTATGCAAGAGACAGTCTCTCTTCCTATAAGGGTGATTTCCACTATATCTTAGCTTGTTTACAGAACTGCAACTACAGAAAGTGTGTAAATTGAGGACTGAACTTCAAGCATGACTCAGTAGCTATACTTCCTAAGCAGGCTTCCAAATGCTTTCCTAAGGGAAGACATACAACTATTTAGAAATGATAATTGCTTAAAACTACAGTATTCCTAAAGTTCAAGCCTTTTTGTGATATGTGAATGTGAGAAAATACGGAATAAGAAAAAGCAGTGAAACTCTCATTCATACATATGGATCATGATTTGAAGAGTATTAAAAAAGAATTTGCATGTGTGACTTGTTTTTTCTTTTTGTTTTGTTTTCCTAGTAATATAAAGGAGTATCTTTGGAATATAACCTGCTCCATACATTTTTGCTAGACTTCTAATTTTGCTGCTCTGGGCAATTCACCATTCCTTTCCTTACACTTGGCTCCTCCAATGAGCTTCAGAGTAGAACAACTCTCAGAGAAAGAGGCTCGTAAACACCACAAGATTACAGGATCTTTTTTTCTGTGCTTGATTTAGAGATAAGGTCTGCTTCTTCAAAGTTATCTTTTTATCTTCATTGATGGAATATACTTGAAAGAGTATTCGATAACAGTTAAACAGACCCTTTATTATTTTTAATGAGATATTGCAAAGATTAGAAAAATAAAGAATTTTTAAAAATCTCAGTTTCAAATTCATGGGATAATTAAAAATTATAGAAAATAATTCTTTCTGTTCCTGTTCCCCATTTCATTGTTCTTTGACACTTTCATTTTTGGATGACTCATCCATTCATTAAGTGGTGCATAACGGCAGAAAATTCCCACACAGGAAGTACACAACAATTTCAAATAATCCATTTAGAAAGCAAAACAAAAAGTTTGAGAAAGTTTGAGTCCTAGCATAAAACCTTTGCCTAATTCAAAAAGCAACGAAAAATCATAGCTTGTTTAAAACAAAAACACACATCCTTCCCCCCTCCCCCAGCTTTTTAGCTACTTTTTAGTCCTGGTTCAGGGAACTACTTTGTCATTTATGCTTAACTTGCCAAAAACAAATAAGGAGTACAACAGCATAAACAGAAACTGCGTAGAAATGTAATTTATTCTTCCTTTCTGCCCTCCTGCCTATACACTAACCCACCAAACTCTGCAGCTGGAGTGAAAGTAACACACCTCTGCTTTGCTACACTTCTTCACCACTGAAAAAAAAAAAAAAAACATAAGTGAGCAAAACGGACTTTTGGGTTCACAGAGTTCATTTAATTTCTTTTCTGGACTGGTCTGTGAACAGAATAAATTTTGTTACCTTCTCTACTCAGGCTATCTGACTGACTGTAATTACTAATAAATACCATTCCCATAAACAATTATCTAATCCTTTAGAAGTAGATACAAATGAAATATATTTCTTAAAACCAGATTTCATCTTACATAGCAGTGTGGTATCTAAACCATATTGGCATAATTATTCCTCTTAATTGTTATATTTAATTGACACATTCATCAGATAATAGAGTGGTTTTTTTAATTATTATTTTTTTTTTTTACTTTATGGCATTGTTCGAATCCCTGCTCTCTATGCATGTAATGTAAATCTTTCTTCTTTAATCTCTTTGAAGCAAGCCCTGAAGAAGTATCGTATCTTAATGCTGTTACTCACTAATAATTATTTTATAAACTGCTACTTCATTCTAGAAGAATTAGTTGAATTCCCTTTCGAGTGACGGTGATGCAAACAAAAAGATTTCATATTCACCGGAATCAAATCTCTCTCTTAGGAACACATTCTGTAAGTGTCCATCCTGATTAATGTGTTACTGTTTGATCTATTTCTTTCTTTCTTTATTTAATCAATCCAGCAGCCTCCATATCTTCAAACACACAAGACCCTTAGAATGTCACGTTCCTTAGGGTATTGGGTTAAAGCTAATTGGAATTATATTGAATTCCAAGGGGGAAAAGTACTTCTGTTAAACAATAAACACTGTGGTTTTGTTTGTTGGTTGTTTTTTTCTTCACCTATCACACATATGAAATAAGGAATTAAGCAAGGATGAACATACAATTGGTCTGATTCAGGTACCATTTTTTTGACATAAAATGACACAATCTTTTTGTATAAGTGAAGCCTGATTTGAGGTGGGGAAAGTGCAGCAGAAAGAATTCGACAGGGAAGCAAAGCATAAATCACTCCACTTTAATTTGGCCAATGGAAGCGAGACTAAAAAACTGTTATTTACTGCACATTATTCAAACTTATTAAGCAAAATGGCTGTCACTTTCTTTCTACGCTTCCACTTTGAAGCAATAAGGGTCTTCTAGACCTTGGATCTAGAGGATAGATCTCAGAGGTGCCACAGGGCAGGGGTTAAATCCTTTACCGAAGAAATTACCAAAGAAATTCTTTGGATAAACACTGTTCTCTCTTCTTGCTCACCTCAACGCAAAAATAAAATGTTACAGACATTACTTTCCTTCACATCCCCACATTAGAGTAATTTTCAACCTTGAAAGCAGAGACAATAATTTTAAAAGATCGACTTAGTCTCCTAAATCCATATTTGGATTTCAAATTTAAAATTTTATAGATTTTCTTGCACATAAATATGCACAGCTATATGCATATATATGAACTATATACACTTATACATGTAAAACGAACTTTTAAAAAATTAATATGAAAACTAAGTTTGTCAATAGATAATGTGTTCATAGATAAGCTTAATTTCATACCAGCTAATGCAAAATGGCTCTCATTCAAATTAATACTTCTCCTTTCAAAAACAGATAGAGAAATCCTTAGGCATGGGAGATGACACAATCATCAACTTTTTAACTAAAATCACAGTGGCTACATGGGTTATTGAAAAAGCTAATCATTTTTGAATTTGTTTTTCAAAATAATTGACAGAAAAGAGAAAAATTTCTTAAGTAGCTGGCAGGTAACACTCATCTTTCTAAAAGATTACACTTTAACCATTTACAAATATGGTAGGAAGATGTTTAAAATTCAATTTCATTCAAAAATGCACAACCCTCTGCCTCCCTTGGTTTTCTTCAAAAGTTATATTCTGATTGAGTAAAATCTGAGTTTTGTATAGGCTCCTCTAATATACCACTATAATTATTTTATTGAGACAGTCAAATTGAAAAGTACTTCAATGATCACGTCCAACAATTGCATCACTGATAATATCCATATTTAACATTTCTTGCAATATAACTGTGGAGGCAAGAGATTTTTTTCCCCTTCTGGAAAAAAAATGTAACAAAAATGCATGTTTTTATCTGCTTCTTCTATGATTTTGCACATGTTATATGCCAAAATTTTATTCCTGAGTCATACTGCTCATCTTTGTTTTAAACAGGTAATTAAGTAATCACAAAATAATCAATAGAATGGGCAGTAAAAGCAATGCACACAAAAAAAAATCTGAAAAATTCAGAACAATCTACAGGAATAACGAGAGTTAAGGAATGGAAGGAAAAGATAAAAAAGCTTACCTTATATGGTGTTTTTGTTTGTTTGTTTTCAGATAATCTTTGGTGCAAAGAGAAGTCTAACTCCTATCTTTTTCAACTGGTTAACGGCCATCCTTAATGATTTAATTCATGCAGTAAGGAAGTTGAGATTAAGTTTTCTTATATATTTGTGCAATGACTACCTAATCAAATGTTTCGTTATGGAGAATACTTGAGTTGCAAGACAAAATTCAATTCCAACTGTATAGTGTGCACAAAATTCCTTATTATGAATACCAGGCCTTCTCTCTCTCTCTCTTTTTTTTTTTTTTAATCCTAAAAATGGTTTAGGCAAAAATAATCAAATTGCTAAAACTTTGTCAGCATAAGCAACAATGTATAGATGTTTTTCAAATGAAAATTTTTCAATATTTTTTTGCCATTTCTATGTTTTCAATTCATTGTGAAAAACAAATCAAAAAACAAACAAACAAACAAAAACACAAAACAACAAAACACAGCTTTTTTTTTTTTTTTTTTTTTAAATCATCATTCTGAAATGAAAAGCTCTTGTTTGTCCATACCGGTAGTAGACTGAGCACAGCGGTAGTGTAGACTGTAGATGGGTAACTGGGTAACTGCAAAAATGAACCGACAAAACACTTTGATATTTTTCCTTAAAATCTTGTATCCTTTAGTTTATTCAGACAATTAATCCATAATAAGCACTATAAATCCCTATCACTGCTAACGCCTTATTTCAAATTGCAAATTTGTTGTATAATCTAGGATTCAGTTCAAACTACTTTGAGAACATTCCAATTATTAATTGTGTAAGGGACTTTTTTTTTTTTTTTTTTTTTTTTTACCTTTTTGCTTCTATAGCTCTTCTGGATGCAAAGTTAGCAACATTGGCAATGTAATTTAAAAAGGTGCTAATGAGCTCTTTAAATACCAGAGATTGTTGAAGTAATGTTCTTCTGTTGTGATTTTTTAGTGGTAGAGGAGTTTCACAAAACATGAGAGAGCGTCATAATTTGTTTTTCTGTTTTCGTTCTTTACTTCAAACAGATAAAAAAGTGTCAAATAAAACGACACTAATTAATTTCTATCAAATGTTCCCATATTAAAGCTCATTTTATTATGCAAAACAAGCAGACAGAAAGAGGAGGGAGATTTTCTTCTCTGGCTAAATACAAAATCTCTTTATTGCTTTTTAGAACATTGCACATTTTCAAAGTGACAGCAATACTCACTTGTGCTACTTTAGTCAAGTATCTATCTAAATATATTTATGGGTTTAAGCAGTGAAAAGATTCAAAGGGGACATGTTTTATATATTGTTTCTAGCATTGCAATTTTTTTTTAAGATAAGGAATCTTGTTATTTTATTTATTTTTTTTTAATCAGAGATTTGAGTTTATGGAAGATACAGATTCTTGCCATCAACCTTTCAAATGCATAAAGAGCCCACCAAGCAGCAGAAATTGAAAGATTTTGAATTGAATTGAAAAGAATTGAAAGAGGGAAAAAATTATTTTAAACAAATTTAATGGTCTCAGAAACTTATATAGTAGGGTTCAAATCATTCAGTCTTAGTGTTTATAAAGACCTGCAGTAGTTTCCGCAGAAGACAGACCAAACCCAATTGAAAGGTCTAGAGACTATACTATACAAAATGGAAACATCAGCATAAATAGGCATACCACTTTTAAATAGCAGGCACGATTTATCCAAAACTATGTAACATGCAATTTAAATTTTATTATTTAACGGCAGCCACATCTTAAATACATATATTGCCTTGTTTTCAAAAAAAGTATAAAATATACTGAGATCTTGTACTGTGCAATAATTTTTGAGTATTTCTCAAACCTCAAGCTTGATAAATACTCAGGTATGCCCTAAATGTTCCCTGTCCTCTGAAGACATCAGGCTCCATGTGTTCCTCAGTTCCTAGAACAGCTGCATCTCGTTCTAAGCTAGGCACTCAGAGGGTGTGTTGGATGTTCCACAAAAAGATTAATTTCCACAAAACTCTGCAGGTAACAGGGATAAAATGTCTGAGAAGAAGATACAGCTCTGAAAAATCATGGATGACAACAGTAACGTAGAACCTACTGGAAAATCATATTATCATTTGAAATTCTCCAGTTGTCAACTGTGGAAAAATAATATTTCACAGGCTTTCACAGTTTTATTCACTTTTCATTGAAATCCATTATAAACACAGAAGACAGATGGAGAAACAATCAGGAACCTGATAAAAGAGGTAAATAGGAAATTTCACACAACAAAATGTTTTGCAGCTTTACAGATGAAATGCTTTGATATTGTTTCAACTGTTCAAAGACTAACTATCTATGTGAGAATTAAACAGCTTATTTGCAGACCGTGGTTTCTGTGATTGCTAGTTATTCTTTAAATAGTTTTGGAAAGTGAAATCACCGAACTTGATCTAGAATCACAGGAAACTACCTGTGATTCTACAGGTAGAATTCACTACCTGTGAAACTACAAGCTTCCCCTAAGGTTTGTCTTTCAGGAAATCATTATTTTGCTCCACCTGTTCAGGCAACAGCTTCTGAAGCTGATTCAGGTTTTCTGAGAATTCAAGTCAAGGAAAACCAGTATTCCCATTCTTATCAATACTTATTAGTAAACTAAACTTTATTAGCATAGAAAGAATAAACCACATATTAAAACAGAGGTATATTTGAGGTTTATCCTGAATATTTTCTAGAACCTTTAGTCAAAAGATTTTTATGACGCTCAATCCCACTGGGTATGTAAGTTCCTGGGGCTTTGAAATATGACTCTCAGTGAGAAAATACTACCCTCAGAAATACCAATACTAATTGAAAGCAATGCTGTTGTGAGAATGGTAGGTTCTCAAGCAAGAAAGATTGTCAAAGAACACAAAGCTTACTTCATCCTTGTTAATTTTTACTAAATAAAGAATAATTTTCTTTTGTGAAAGACTGCCTTTTCAAGCAAAAGCTTTTTTTGCCAAGAAAAAATAATCAGTTTTTGTGTTTCTTTATACTTTTTAAAATTCATTTTTGGAATATCTCCTGACTAATTCTGAAAGCAAAGTTTCAGAGTACTTTTTGTTTTGTTGTTTCTTCTGCTTGTGACAAACATTTCTAATCTACTGTGTAGTCTTTTTGTGAACTACATAAATGTTTTCCTGATGTTAAAGCTTTCAGGATTTTAGACCTGAGAGTCGTCTCAACATCACACACAGAAAGTTTCAGCGCTCTTTGAGTACAGCACTAAATTATTCTTCTTCCTCTTTTCGTTCTCTTGCCTTGTGTTCCTATCTTGAGAGGTCTGGAAAACGAAAGAAAGAATGAAAGAACAAAAGAACAAATTAAAGAATGAGACAATGAAAGAATGAATGAAAGAACAAAAGAACAAAAGAGAAAGAGAGAGGAAAGAAAGGGAAGAAAGAAAGATAAAACCCTACTAATTTTGTTTCATTTAAATTCTGAGAGAAAACTTACTCAAGTTCAATTTTGAGGTCCATGGGGGAGAAGGGGGTAGAGGGGAAGAAGAGGGGGAGAAGAATTCCTTCCCTTATTTGTCCAGACTCTTTAAACTTTATGATTTACACAGAGACAGATGCACAACAGTTAATTGCAGCAGGCAGAAACACAAGACACTAAGTACAAAACTTTACAAAAAGGAAATGAGAAAGGAAAAAGGAAAGGAAAGGAAAAGGCTAAAGTAGAGCCTAGATGAACACTGGTAAGATTTTGCAATCCTGATAAAGAATACAATGTTGTTACCAATGCTCGAAAACCTTCAAATCTTTATGACCGCTGACCGCCTTTATAATGATCTCCGTTGCCCTCCTTTTACATGGTCAATGCATATGATTTCCACATGTACATATATGGAGAGTTCATCTGAATTTATACTGAAATCACTACGAAGATGTTGTGCTATTGGACAATCTTACTGAAATTAGGGCTTCAATAAAAGGAATGAGAATAATGAGTGTTTTTTTTTTTTAATTAGGAATTCAGAATTCTTAATGGTGCCAACACTTTTTTTTTTTCTTTTAAGCATGAGTAATTATGAAAACTACAACAATTCAAAGAGTTTTCAAACTTTTCTTTTTCTGTTTCCTTGTTTTGATGCCATTCTGGTAATGGTTTTGCAATTTACGTTCCACTGATGACTTCCAATGTACATGCTTTTTAAGTTTCACTAAAATTTCTAACAGCTTCCTTTTTTTTTTTTATTTAAATGTTGATCAGAACAAAAAGTATATAAACAATACAAAAAAGCTTTTGTGTTCTGTATTTCCAGTGAGTAAAAGCATATCAATCTCCTTTCTCCAGCCTACCAATTTAAATTTTCTTGTTTTCTAGTTATTACTTAATATTTCATACATTCTGACCCTGCAAAACCTTTTGCACCTGCCTTGAAGAAAGGACTATTTATCTCCTTGAAATCTTGATTGTGCGTGGCTGAGTTTATAAGTTTCAAAAAGAATGAGATCATTCATATTGATTTTTTTTTCCCTAGGTTACTTTAAGAAGCTTTCCAAGATGCTTTTTTTTGAATAAACCCCATATACAACTTTCTAACATGCTCACAGATCCTCTCATTGCAAGATTTTGCAGTTAATTCTAAATTCAAGAGTATAGTTTTAAACCAGTAGTCCTAGTATGAGCTGAAATAAGCTTACCTCCTGATGAGGACTTTGAATGCAATTATATGTGACTAAAGTAAACTATATCGAGAAACCGAGTATTTCTTTTACTGTGCAACACTTCAATTCAGTCTGTATTGGCAAGAGAGACAGAAAATGTTCATATTCTGCTGCAACATTTTCTCAATATATTTTTTCCTTATTTTTTTTTTTAAAGATTATAGTCTGTCCAGCTGATTCAGGACCTTCAACTATGCTTTCCCATCATCACCTTTGTATCACCACAAATGCGATTGTTACTTCATAGGACATCAGTTCAAGGAGTTTCTAGATGAAAACTGACTCTTTCCCCACCAACATACCCACTACCACCACCCCTCCAAAAAAAAAAAAAAAAAAGAGATTTCAAGTCTTCAGCTATATTGGAAATAAAGGCCACAGGAAGACTTGCTGTGGAAGCATGATGTCAAACATGCTTTTTACACCTACATCCTTTTGGGCTCTTTACTTCTCTGTCTTCCAAGGTCCCTTCCAACTCCAAATACTAATTCCCAGTTCTAAGAGTTCATACTGCATTGGAAAATTGTTCCTTCAATGCTCACACCTCCGTGCTAAATCCTGCATGGAGTTTAACTCATTCAACTTTACAGCATGTATAGCAGAGAAACTGAAGCATGTATAAATGCTATAAGCAAAGCATTTCAAGAGTATTCATATCATTCTGAATCTTCATGCATATAACTATTGAAGATCTGATTTTTAACGGTTCACAATAATAATAGAGCTCTCAGCTGAAATCGAAGCAAGTCAGAGCACTGAAAGAGAAGAGAAAATTTTGAAACTGAAAGCTTGTTCACATCTTTCTAAATGACTATCAATTTCTTTTGAAAAAATTACCTACAAAGACCATCTGATTTTTAGCCCATAGTAACCATATATAGAGCCACACTATTTAACCTAATAAGCTGTCTTATTACCAATTAGTAATGCCATTGATTTATTCTCATTTTAAAACAAGCTATATTTTATAAAGCCAATAAACAAGCAAATATGGGGTTTGTTGAACAGAAATGATTTTCCTGAGAAATTCTGTCACATCAGACGCATGTCTCAAATTTGCCTTCATAAAACTATTGATCCTTGTCATAGAAGCCCCTTATTATTTGAATTTTGCTTCCTGCATTGCATTGCATTGCACTGCATTCCTGCAGTGAAAGACAGATTTAGCTTGCTAAGAAGATTTAAGAAGGCATTAAGGGACTTCTAATTTACAGCTAATTTTTACTCAACACAAGGATATAACTATTCATCCTTTTATAATATTTTTTAGTTCTTTCCTCTTCTAGGTAAGTAACCTTGTTTTGTATTTGTAGACAGCAACCATTCAATCCTCCTTTTGCTGCATCAATCATGCCAAGTTGTTCATGTATATGAAAGACTGGCTCCTTCAAAGTTTCTGCCAGCAGCTTTCATTTTGCTGTGGTGTTGAGGTGCCATACACAAATGATCTACTACAGGATACAACTTGATGGGGGGGTGGGTGGGGGGTGGGGGGTGGGGGGGGGGGGAGGTGGGAAGGGGGGGAGGTAGAAATCAACCACAAGCCCCTAATCTTGGTGCTTGGACACCTCTTTCTGATTAGAGTTACAACCAAATTGCTTACCCAACTGAAATGTAACATCTCACAAGGGCAGCAAAGGTGACATTCAAGGAGGGAGATGCCATGAGGGAAGATGATGAGCACACTGTAGTGACTGCAGGTTCCTTGAATCAGCCTCCTCCTCAAAGAGCAGAAACGTTTGGTCACTGCAAAAGGCAGGCAGCTCCTCCAAGGGCCATCTTCTGTAAACTGTGCACCATCACCAGTCAAGGGAGGCAGACCTAGAGAACAGTGACCCTGAAAGTAATTAACTCAGAAAGTAACAAAAACACACAGCTATTTATTCTCATAATCACAGCCCTTAATCCAACAGCTGCTGTTGGTTACAGTGGAGGTTCACAAGTACTAAACAGACTTGAAAAATCTACTTACCTACGTGATATTCTGAAGTTTGGTTTTTCAGCCTTGGTAAGCCTGATCACACAAAATTATGTCAGGTCTTACAGAAATTCCAGTTGTAAAACATTTCATCATTACATTTTTATTTAATCTATACATAATTAAAACAAACAAATATATGGTTTTCCTTACTCAGAGATATAGAACACTATATATATATTTGTATTCAGCGCAGAGAAAATTTTAATAGCCTCAGCCAGAAGTAGGTCATAATTTGTATTGTGTATTGTCAGAAGCCTTATTTTTTTTTCAGCAGAATACCTTAGCACAAACATCCCCTTTACTGTCTAGGAAAAAAATTTGTTTTTTTCCAAAATTGTGAGGATTGAATATTTCTTACTTTTTGTGATCATAAATCAACGATAAACAAGTTTTGATGTGCTTCAACTCTCCAGAGGTGCAAGTACATTATTGAGAATAAATATTGTCCTGTTGCTAAAATATGAATAATTCATCATAACTAATATCTCTTCATCTTTCTTTTCTACTATGCGTCTTCCAAATCTCAGTTTTGAGAACATAATTTATAGAAAGTATATATTTCTTAAGTAGTTTACTTTACTCTTTGTAATGTCACTCTCCAAACACTTAAAATGGCATCCCCATTAAATTTAATTGTAACAACTATTTTAATAACTATACTCAGAACCTGTGTGTTTATCAATATATTATTTGCCATTATCAGTTGCAGCATTATGATATTTATATACAAGTCCACTGTACCTTTTATCTTTTCTTTATTGGCAGTGTCCACGACAAGCACGACATCACACATTACAAGTAAAATAATACAAATCTATTTATTTAGCATCTAGTCTGTAGGCTACCTAAAAGAGAAATCTTTTAAAAGAGCAATACACTTAGTGTAATGGTATTTTTTTTAACATTCCAGCAAAGGAAAATACAAACGGTTTTTACCAGTGCCATTATTTTAATTTCTAAACAGATTTTCAGAAAATTCATTTCTTGTCTTTTCTTAGTGAGCTGCTTATCATAGATTTATTCAATCTCCAAGTCTAGAATGTTTTTTTGCTTGAATATGAGATTTGTATTCTCTTAACTTTGAAGATGAAAGTATTTTGTCTCCTACTTCACAGTCTGTTTGACCAGTCCTCTAATTCTAAAACACATTATTGTTTCATGGAAAATATTTTCAGTCATATTTAAAGTCACAGCTACCTTACTATGAAACCAATTGTTCTAAATCATGTCTGTCTTTCTTTCTTTCTCTCTCTCTCTCTTTCTCCCTCTTTCTTTCATTCCTTCCTTCCTTTTTAATTTAATGAACTATAAACTTATATGTGCTAAATTAAGACAATCCATATTTTTTATAATGAAGAAAACTATGGTAACTGTTTAAAGAAAAAAATTCAACTCAATAGTGTGTCCATTTTCATGGGGGAGCTTTGTATAACTTACTACTTATTCAAACTTTCATCTGCATATCCTTGGTTCAGACTCTATGACTCATTGAATAAAAACCACAGTAATGATAATTTCTCAATAACTTTCTATATTTTTAGGCTGCATGTATTTTAGCTCATGTTAAAATATTAGGTAATCAAGGAGAAAATTTTACTCTAGGCTCTACAATGAACTGTATGTTTGTACTTATGAGAAAATATTGTAAATTGCTTCAGATATTGGTATGCTTGGAAAATGACACTTCTTAACAAGTGTACATAGTGAAAATAAATGAGAAATACAAGTGATCGCTAGTGGAAACAGTAGGTTAGTGAATTAGCTGCACAGTTTAGGAATTCTACCATATGTTCAATTTTGCCTTTGGTCCTCACCAAAATGTACTGATCTCAAAGCTATCCTAAGCAAATCAAAACCCAAGAAAAGAAAACAAGAGTGTGGCATTTGAAAGTCAAAGCATTTTATTCACTGTAGCTTGTGAACTCAAAAGAAAAAAAAAAAGTAAATAGAATGGAAAAAATGATAAAGGAATTTGAAAGTTGAAAAAGTAGGAAAAAAGTAAACAGTTGCTTTAAGATGACACTAACTACTGATCAAAGTACTTCTGCATGCATGGACAGAAAGAATGGCATTTAAATTTGAATAAGAATCAAAATGAAAGTTGGGAATAGCAATGAAAAGGAAACTACTAGAAATAGGAAAAGACAGTGCTTAAAGGTTAAGCAAAGTTGAAAAAAAATAAAAGCGTATGTGATGAATATCTAAGGACGGGGGAATGTTCAAAAAGGAAAAATCTTCAAAATCTTTCTTACTACAATCATTAAGTGGGAATTTCAAAGAAGCAAGGTGAAGTTTATTGCTTCTTTTTCTTTATGTTTCACAGAATGGGTGCTTAATTCTTCATCTAATAAAATCACAGCCAAAAGGACTTTCAGCGTGTGAAAAACTAAGACTAGAGAAACAAATTGCTCAGCATTGAAGAAAACCAATACCGAAGATGAAATGGTTAAAAAATAAAAAATAAGCTTACTTAAAGTTACCCATAGCTGAGTAGACCTTTTTAGTGATATAAAAAGTTCGTACTATGAGAGGATGTCCTCTTGAACTTTCAGCTGCGTGTTATAAAATTATCTAGTAAAAATTACTAATTTATTTCCATACAGGATATCCAAATTCACCCACACTCTCTCTTCATGAGCATATTTAAATGAAAGAAGAATAGTATATATGCCCACGTATAATTTTTCAGGGATATCACTATTCTTACACATTAAATCTAAATATTGCATTTAATTTATATAACTGGAAAGATTCATGATATTTATCATCACTTTCCTTGTAACAACCATTATACCATGTTTCAGAGGATAGGGATATTGCTAGCAGCTATGCTTTTGAAAAAAAAAAAAAAAGAAAAGAAAATCTGCCCTTTTACCAGAATAAACAACAATTTTACTACTCATACAGCAATGATGTTTATCATGATTTGCTCTTCTGCACTTTCATCTATACCATCAGAAAAGCGAAACAAAAAAAAACAATCATCAGATTTCATTTTCAAAAATAGCCTCAAGTTACAGCAGCCTCTCTAACTCTCTATATCTTTAATCACATTTTCAGCAAATCTATGGTCCAGTATGTTTATTGAAACCTCCCCACAAAATATCGAGTATGCTCACTAATTCTTTTCCTTCTGTTTTGAATACAGGGACATGTTCACATTCCATATTTAACTGACTTCAATTTAGCAATCTAGAAAATCCTAGGATAAAATACTCTTTTGGGTTAATGAGACAATAAACTGTTAATCTCTCCCCGTTTAAAAAGTGTGGACTGTATAATCCTCTTCTATAGATAGGGATGTTTTGTTACCTGAATATCCTCAAAGGGAGTATAAATGCACTTCTTTTGTCTTTTCACCACATTAGGCTTTTTGGATAGTTGATATAGCCATGTGAGAGGTGAAATGGCCTCCTCCTAATCTTTTCTTGTCTAACTCATAAAGAAACTATGATATAGAATTGTAAAGCCAGTAATTTGTTGAAACCATGGCAAAAGACCATAGCAAATACGTAGCAAAAAGGGTGTCACAAAGAGCAGGGAAACACAGAATTAGTGAAGAAAGAGTAAGAGATACCTCAAAGTACTATTTTTTCCTTGCTCTTATCAATTTTTCTGGAATGAACCAAGGAGAGATTTTCCTTTGATCTTGTAAGAATTACAATTCAACAAGAGATTAAAACCTTCCATTTCTCCTTCTGACATTTTCTTCCACAATACATATCTCCTTCAGGTCCTTAAACTCCAAGTCAGCAGATCTGTTTTAGCTATGGCTTTTCTAGAGACAGCCTTCAACAACTGGTATAAAGGAAAAGGCAATATAAATGAGTCATTCAAAATATGAATACTGCATTTTTACTCCCAAGCTAAAATGATTCTTTGGTTTTGGTGGGCGTCTTGATGCAACCATTCCTGCCCAGCTGTATGCCATTAAGAATCAGAAGAAGATTGCCATAGGGCATCCTGACAATGGTATTTAAAAACCCATTACGACAAACCTTTAGTGCAACTGAGAGTTTATGAAATCAAATTAAAAAGGGAAAAGGCCCACTTCCAAATTAAAAAGCAGAAAAGAGCTTATTTTAAAACTGTTCCAAAGAAGTACATATGAGGCCATCTGGCTATTCTGCTCTAATTATTATGCTTTTACAATTATGGACATCCGGGGGGGGGTGGGGGGGAGATAAATAGTAACACGATCATGTAAAACAAACGTGTTGTTTATAAGATAAGAATAACATTAGAATTGAAAGAAAACACCCTCAGAGTGTGATATTCCATTTCAGAAAGACTTACTTACTAAACTTTAATATCTAAATTAAAAAAATACTGAGAAAGTTGTAATTAATAAGAATTGATTTCAATTAAAGAGGATTATTCAGTAATTCTTTTCATGAAACTATTAGAGAAGCTGTGATCATATATTCTTGTTATGAGTTTCTCCATAGGCAAACTAAATTACACAGTTACTGGATATAAGTCATTAAAGCAAGGAAAGATGTGGTTGAGTTAGAAAGACAAATTTTATGTGAATTTCTAGTACTGATAATTTGAGATACAGGGACACCAACTTTTAGTATGGCCCATACCTATTCTCCTTCTGTGTCCTTACAATTTTTTATTTATTTATTTATTTTCCAGATCAGGCTTTGACTACTTTTTCTCTTATTATGCTTTTGGATAACTTAGATAAAAGTCCATGTTACAGGTTCATCTCTAAAACATAGGCAACACAAGCAAAATTACATGTATAAAGTATGCAAAGAAGCTATATTTCATACACAGCATTAAGATTTTTAAATCTGGCATAGTTGAGTTTCTTTGCATTAGGAGTGTAACATTCAAATCATGGGAAGAAAGATCTCTTTGTAGCTTCTTCCTTCTCCATCATCTTCAACTTATATTTCATATTACTTAATAGTATTTACCAGAGATGTTTCTACTGATTAACAGATAGTCAACAATTTCTGTTTTTAATGAAAAATGAACTTATAGGAAGGAAGTAGCTAGATAGGGTTTTTTTTAATTCATTAATTGTCAGATGTAGCAATAGGTTAATTGGAGATGTAGCAATAGAAGTGTAGCACACTTCAGTAAGATGTGGTTTTAGAATGAAACAACGGGAGAAAATAATGATGATCAATTTATGCTGTAGAACTTTCAAAAGAATCTACCAAGTAGTAAGGGAATTTAAATACCTCAATAAAATGAAAATTAAGAAAATATTAAAAACATAAAAATTAAAATAGCAACAGTGAATTTTTAAAAATAATCAAATACTGTATTACCCATATGGTTTGTCCTGATACTTAGTATTTCACATTCAATCCTCCCTACTTATTTGGAAATTAAACGCTTATTGTCAAGTATATTTAAAAAAGAATAACCATCGTTATTTCTTTAATAAACTGCATTACGTTGTGATTAAGACTAATGATAGTCAGTAATACAAAACTGAATTGGCACTATTTGATATTATTGTTGGCAATGTCATTTAAATATATTTTAATTAAACATAACAGTTTAAATCCCATTCACAACATGAAAATCCTTGGCTTTTAACTATGTCTTTGTGTAAAAGTGAGGTATATAGAGACCTGCTGATTTCAGAAGCTGCATAAATGGATTTTCATTTTATCCAATTCATTAAGTACAGTAGAAAAAATAATCTGTTTCTTTGTATCTAAAACTACAGGGCAGAAACTCTCTTGGATGAGCTTAAACTGTATTTATATATATATATAAATGGCATATGTCTTGTCTCAGACATGAAGTTTGGTTCTGTTAGACAAAAAGGATGTGGAAAAATACGAATTGTCACATACCTATTTTATATTTTCTGTAGATTTTTGAATATTCTGCTTCAATGTTTTCAAAGTGAAACTTAACTTTTTATCTCAAAGCACCCTTCCTTCAGAACTTTAGTTCAGTTAGAGGAATGGCATAAGCTAACACACCAATTTTAAATTATTGGTCAAATACCTTCACATATTTCTCCTGTGGTCCTTCACATATTTCTCCTCTCCTCTCCCCACTTTTCTCCCATTTGATCTCCATCCACCTACAAAATACCTGCCTCCAAAAATATTTCCTAAGTTTTTATGCAATCTATTTTTAATACAGCCATTAGCCTAAAGTATTCCTCATCTACTAAGGTCTCCAGCATGGTGCACCAGCAAATAAAATTCTGACGTTACAGACAAAGAAATAAAAAGATGAGCTCTAAGTGCCTTTTTTATTTGCAGATAGGTTTATATTGTGCCTTATAGCATTCTAAAAAATGCTCCTTTCTGAAAGCTGTATGTTGCTATCTTTAAAAGAAAAAAAAAATTTTTGTGAGTAAAGAAAATCAGCAGTATTTGCCTATGTATTAGAATAAAATAAAAAAAAATCCAGTATATCCCATTCAAACCTATAATTTATGAAAATAAGACTTCACATTTGCTAGTTGTTTCCATATATTCACTTATTAAGAGTTTATCTTTTATTATTTGAACACTTCACTGTGGGTGTTCAAAGGCTATGTATAGCTTTCACAGATGGAGACAAGAAGCAGTGAAGCATAGACAAGAGATTCTCACATGACTAATTCTGCTCTGCTTCTCATTTCATGTGAAACATCCCATGATAAGTAAGAGCTGCAAAACGTGCACATCCATATTCCACTTTTGACAACATCAGTATTTTGATCAGCCAACAGGAAATTCAAATCCATTCAAGAAACTGGATCCCCAGTGACCTGTGGTAAGGTGTCAGCACGCCTGCTGTTTATTGGCATAAGAGACTCAGCTGAGCAAATGCAATCTGGTATTTTCAGTGATATAAATAAATAAATAAAAAATAATTGATGGGGGAACAGACACTGATCTAAATCTAATATTTAAATATTCTAATCTAAATCAGGGGAGCTTTTCCCATACATTTAAGGAGTATAATATCATACATTCATATTAATGATGGCAGAGACACAGGACTAAGGAATAACTACCTTGATTCAAATTAAAAGATTTTGTGCCTCTGTCTGTCTAGCTACAAAGATACTGGAAAACAAGAAATTCTCTTTGCTTTTACTTTGACCAGTTCTTCAATACATCATTACTTAATATTTTGTGTGTAGGGAAAACAGTGAAGTGAATCTCTGCAATAAATGCAGGATGAGACCCCTAACTACAGCTTTTTCAGGGGCCACAATTCATTCTGAAGTTATTTATTTTCTCTTTAGAGTGTTAGCAAACATTCAGCCAAATCTAAAGCAGGGCTTATTTCATAGCAGAGAACATTCAGCAAAACATGGCTACTGCCCCCAAAGAGCCCGTCATCTAATTTATCAAGATACAGCAAATGAGAAGGAAAACAGTAAGAGCAGCAATGTAAATGAAGATGAGAACTAATGATAAATGCAGGTTAAAGTTAGAATCACTGACAATATTATAAATTATATCTCAGAAGGCAATAATTTTCTATGTACTAGGATATGCTTCAGCTATAAATAGGAAAATAATGAATGTCAAGCACTGTTTTTCATCTGCATAACTTCATTGTACATCTCTTTCTCTTATAGACCACAGCTTGAGCACTGAAGCAGCAACCTCATCTTCCACCAAAATGACTTTACACAGTCTAGTAAAAGAACAAATTTTCAGGGATAGTGAAGTAATAATGCAAGTCTTCCTATATTTTTATAATGAAATATGACAAAGTCCACTGTATGTGGTGGAATTTCACTCACCATCCTTTGCCAGCCTCCTGTAAAGGAGACTATATAGCAAAAGACATACTGTTTCTCATTTGAAAGAATCACTCAACCATTCTTCACCTCTAGTGATCAGTCTTTCTTGCTATCTGCATCCTAAGATAACTGACAACATAACAGGAATTTCCTGATTTCAGATAACTTTATAAATCTGATACCTCACATTAATTACGTTATTATCACCTTATTTTCTGGTGTAGGTGAATTAAAGACACAGCTACATGACAAGCATTAGAATAGTTAGATGTGACGCCTAGATAAATGAGTCTGGACATTCAAGTAATTTACCAAACGGATGTCTACCATTTTTTTACACCATTTTTTTCAGATGGGTTGGATGATACAAAAACTTTATAGCTACCTGGATATATGTACAGGTATCAGTATTTCATTCACTACCTCATTCAGATTGGCATGGGTGGGGTGTGGGGATGCAGGAAGGACTAGAACTGACTTTTCCATATCCTCTTTAAGTCAGATACTCTAGTAGTGTAAAGCAAAATAACTGACACCTTTGATTGGTACTACATAAAGCCATTTTATCCAGAACAAGAACTTGGCCTAACATTCTCATTAATGTTCTAGATTCAGAGCCACAGTCACTCCCAATTTCTGGTCATTTGGAAATTCTTACTATTCTCTGAAAATCTTAGATTGGTTAATTATAGAGAAACTGGAGGAACACTGTGTCTGGCACTATCAAAGATGTATCTGATCTTGATACTTTTGTAGTTTCTGCGCAAAAGGTAGTGGGGAACAAGTACCCATGACAATGACCATCTGTTTTCTAAGAAGGATGTGGTTTTTTGGGGTTGCAAGCCAGACCCAATCCTATGCTGACTTTCACCTGGGGTTCTTTAGGTGAAAAATGTCTCATGGGAAGTGAAAGGTTATAGAAAAATTAGAAAAAATACATAAGCTGACCAAATCTTCCAACTCAGCTAGTAAAATTCAGAGGCCCTAGGAATTCTGAAATAATTTTATAGCTGCTTCCTTATATGTGATGACATGGACTACTTACATTAATGTAGCATTGATATCATATTTCAGTTATAGAAAGTTACTGAGTTCAGAATGATGACTACAATGGATAACTTTTCATAACCCATTCCTGGACAATGGTCCCTAATACTAGCATTTTTTCAGAGGCTTCATTAATGAATATATTCCTCAGTTTTGTTTTGACAATAAAAAATACACTGACAATTAAAATTTATTATAACCATATGTTAGAAAATCAGTTTTCAGACATTGTTCATATCCTATGTAGACCAAAGGGAAGTGAGCTGAACAGTAAATTACAGCATTACGTAGTCAACAGCAGTCTAAACTAGTTCTATGACTAAACCATATATTAAATTACTGCAGTCTAAATTAGTGCCTTTATTGCAGTTAGAACAAATATTTTCTGGTGTATTCTCTTGTTTTATCTTATTAAGATGTAGTTTATATATGTAAGGTTTTCTGGTAAAGATACGTAATCCTAAAGTCTACTATTGTGCTTACAATTGGGCATCTTCAGAAAACTTGTTTTCTCTGCCTGAAAATAAGTTCAGTTCAACAGTGCTTCCTAGTTGATGACACTAACATTTCATTTACTAAATGGTGATTAAATGACATGTCCTTGTTGCTTGTCCAGTAATCCATTTTCAGGATGGTTGTTGCAGAGGTTTTTTAATTAATTAATTAATTAATTTTTATTTCTATATAAATCTTTTAGGAGTCAAGACTAAGGGATAAACTTACTTTAGCAAAGATAATCCTTCTTACTCAGTGAGAGAGAGGTCATAAAATTACCAGCTGTATAGTGTTGTTCAGATTCCTGAGGGCATAGCCTTTTCCCCAGTGTTCATCTGTAACATTTAGTATAGCACTGAACTCTTAGAATCACAACATCTCTTTCCTAAGGTTGTTTTCACGCCTTTTAATTATTAATCATTCAGACTCTCAAATGTCTCTTTCTCCTTCACCTACTCAACACACACACCACATTTTCTGTTCCAGTTTTGTTTCATCCTTGGCATTTTCCTGGTTCCCTCATGTTTCTGACTTCTTACTCTTTGGTACAGCTCTAGTCATTTGCTGAACCACATCGACTTACTGGAATGAACACAGACCATCAGCTTGAAACCTCTCCTGCTCTAAGCTGATTTCAATCAGTTTTCTTCCACTTGGCCTACAGTCTAATTTTTTTTCAAGACTAATTTCAGCTTTAATATTACTGTCTCAGCAAAAACAACTAAGTGTATTGCTCAAAGGGGATAAGAAGCAAATCTGTAGAAATTGTGAAAGGTAGAAGAATACTTTTGCAGCTGAGGATTAATTCTTTAGTTTGTAACATGTCTCTGCAGTAAATGTGAGAAAATAGCCTATCTTAGACAGAGTTAATTACTTCTTTTCTGTTTTGTTTTTTAATGTTTTCCTGTCCTACCTGACAAAATGAGAAAGGATAGCTGGAGGATGGAAGTAAACATATTGTTTAAGACAGTAAAAATGTAATGGATTACTGTTCCAGCAAAAGAACAAAAGATCACACAGCTGATGTAGACATTAAAAGTTACTGTTGTGTTGTTGACGGAGAGTATTACCCTCTTTGGAAAACATTCACTACCAAGATAAGAGAAACAAAATTACTTTGGGCTATTTGCCATTCTGATGCTTTGTGCAACTTGAACTGGTCTACAAGCAAACCCTAGACTTTTTTATGCAGGAAGGACTGTATATCTTCTCTCACCTATACTTGCTCCATTGATCATTTGACCTTGGAGTTTTTCACTGTATTCTGCAGCACAGTGAAGCAGAGGCCATGCATTGCACATTCAGGTTTCACACCACAATGTTTTTTAGGTTAATTCCTCTACTAGCCGGAAAGAGGAACGTGTAAGAAGGAAGAACAAAGAAATAATGGTGAAAAAATGTTCAGGATTACAGATAAATTGAGGCCTTACAGGATTAGCAGAACAAAATGTGTACTTCAAAAAGTTGCAGGTAAAAGAGAGAATCACTGAAAAATTGAGTTGAGACGGGAGAACTACAGATGAAGCGAAGAGTAAGGTTGTATCTGATACTCTGGAGAAACTGAGTAAATTGTCAGCAAAGGAGATGGGTAGGAAAGGCTGCAAGGATTCCCTGAAAAAGAAGGTGATAGAAAAATTGCATCCACAGGATTTGAAGAGGGAGGAATGTAGAAAATTACTGGTGTGTACAGCCAACCTGGTATTAAGAAGCAAAAAGCTTGTACCTTTCAATAGAATGTGTGTGTTTACTAAAAGGCTGGGCCTTCAATCACATTCTATGTGAATATACCAATGACATAATTGGTTTATTTTTGCAAAATGGATATACAGTTATGCATGAAATTTAGCGGTCTGGTTTCCAGAGAAGTGATTTTATTTGATTCTATAATGCAATTAGATCAATCTAATACACAGATATAAATCCCTTTTCCCCTTTTAATATCTGTACATTCTTTTGTGGACTCAGTATATGCAGCAGGCTTTTCTCCAAAGGCAAAATAAAATTATTAAAAAGACTAAGCTGCCATAGCCTGGAAGGACTATTGGAAACCACAGAAAACTAAACAAACGTCACGGTTTATTCATTGTGGTCAAACCTGCAGGCATGAAAACTGTATTAAAGTGTATTCATAATTTTTAATTTCCCGACTATCTGTCAATACGTTAATCTCCTGATCTTTTTCAAGGAGAGCAAATACATAGATATATAGATATATATAGTTGAGGAATGCGACTATAAATTTATGACTTCTTTCAAATCTTAGCAAGGAAAAAGAGTTTTGGAAAAGACAAGATTTCTGCAAAAAACAACTTTAGTTTGCATTTCTTTAAGAGTTTTATATGCCCTGAAGTTCAAAAATATAACCAAAGCAACAAGCTTCAGCTCTGAAAAATGTCCATTATTTTGTGACTTGTTCCAACTTTAAAAGAAATGTGTTTCTTTTACCTTTCTGACTACTGGTTGTCCCCTTTTCTCCATCTTGTGTCAAGAAGAGAAAATGACTGGGGTGCAGCAGGTAGGAAAGTGAGGCTTTTAATGTTTTCACTGCAGCGTACTATACATAATTTCTGGGGTCTCTTTCATTGCCAGAGGATTGTAGTTAGAGATCCTGACAACACTGCAGCCTTTTTTTCTTCTGTCAAGCAAATCTGAGTTATCGAGAGAGAGAGAGAGAGAGAGAGAGAGAGAGAGAATGAGAGAGATTATAATTGTCTGAAAAATAAAATGAAAGCCTTACACAGAAACAGATGCTATAGCATTATAAATTCCAACTGTACCCTGTGCTGTGCATGGCCAGATGTAGAAGGGAAACTGCTTATTTTAATGTAACACATTGGTCTTCTATGCAGTGTCACAGCGTTGCAGCATCTGGTTTTCCTCCTCTGTCTGCACTATTTGCTATAGCCATCTCATACGCCTACTTATTGACATTCTCTGCTCTCTGGAAGTAGCTATTGCTGAGGGAATATGCATCTTTTTCTGTTTGTTTGCAGGCACTACACACTTCATACACACTACAACCACAGTTTCTCCCCAGCTCAATTCAATTTTCTCAAATAACCTTAGTGCCTGAGCTACCAGTTACTGTAGAGATCATTTTTACTGCTTATTGAAAAACAAACAAACAAACAAAAAACAAATGACATTAAACCATAATATTTTGAGCAAGTGTTACACTGGGGAAAAACTCTACATATGAAAGCATGTAGGAAATAGTGTTTCCCTGTTGTTTTCAATAGTCAAGAGGAAGTGATGTTACTATCTTTTTCCACTGCAGCTACATACAGTAAAGAACATTATATATAATCCTGCACAACCTTGCAAGAACGGATGTTTACAAATTTGAATTCCATCCATGCCTGGATAAGTGCAGTATAATTTTTCCCAGTCATGTTATGATCTTAAATAGGATTTTGAACCAAACAACATATAAATAAGATAAAGAATATGACATATTCATTTGTCTTGCGATTTCTCATCATTTTGTTCACAATCACACAATATTTCTAAAGATTATCAGGTATAAGCATTGTAACCCAGAAAATATATAATACAAAAAAGCTTTCATATTAATAATTGGAATCATTAGCCCTGCACCAAAGAGAAACTTTTCATAATACTTGCACCAAGGAATAGGTAGGGTTACTCCTATAATAGTTCAAAATTATATCCCTCTGTCCAATCTACTCTTCAGAAGTACTCCTGCCAAACGATAAGCTTTCTGTAAAGGATATTACAAGCAGATGCCTCCTCAGTCAGCTGCAGCCCAAGTACCCCTTCTGCATAGTCACCAGAGCCCAGCCTGGTGCCTGAGGACCAGGGGCCTTGTCCTGGCTGAGAGATGCGGCAGCTGCTGCTTCCTTGTTTATAGGTTCAGCCAGCACTGAGGCTGAGCACGTATCCAGTAGCTGGCCTCATACCCACTCAAGCCAGTTGACTCTGCTGGCTGGCACTCAGACCTTTCAGCATTTACACACAGGATAAGATTATGCAGACAGATAGTTAAGAAAGGATTCAACAATAATATAAGACAGATTGCAGTTATCAGGTACAGGGCTTGGTCAGAAAAGTGCACTGACTGGCACATTTTACACAAAACTGGTCCCTTTTATCCCCGTCTGTTCCTCCTTTGCTCCCCCAGCAATTCCCTTTCCCTGCACATTCCCTCATCAGTTTGCATAATCCCACTGACCCCCACCACCACCATCTCGAACACTCAGGTTTGCATCCTAATCATTGTCGAAGTCCTGGTTTGCCTACATTTTCTTAATAGACCATCAATTACTATGACTGACAAGGTTTGTTTCCTGTTTTTGTCTCTGTTAGGTTTGTTTTGCTGGTCAGGTCTGTGTCTCTGTATACTATGTCTATGACTTCACCCTTTTGTCTTAGTATCCCATTTGACAAGGTTATCAATACAATAATCTTACTGAAAGAAACATTTAATATTTTTAAATGCACCCATAGCAAGGTGATAAAAGGCCCTTCTTGTGCTTGTAATGTCACTGTCCTCTGTCATCACGAAAAAAAATGTTAACCAGCTCAAATATAGAGAATAAAAATTATGATCATGGAGGGGAACACAAATCTGGATGGGAGCTATGGGACAAAATCCTGCGAATGATAAAAGAATCAAGCAGGGAGCTAGTGAGGCAGGCTGTGGGGGGATGAAGCTGATATTCAGATGAGGGGACTGGCAAAGTCACTACATGGTACCTTTAACCTTCTGATTAAGGTTAGAATCCCCCCAGATCCTCCAGTGAAACCTTATCCTCCTTTGTCCTCCGTCAGCAGTGAGGATGTATGAATTCTTCCAACAACAAGGATTGCTCACAACCGCCTGAGTAGCAATATACAACCCCCCCCCCCCTCCCCAGAGGATGAAATCACCTGGCACTGCATTCTGTTCTGCTAGTTCAAAGGCCACACGTCTCTGCTGGGAAATAAAAGACTCCAGTACTGTTGATGAGCTGGGTAGTGGTTATGAGACATGGTGGGATGCTTTTCTGTTCCTTGTTTCAAAATGTGTCAAAAATGTATACACACACACATACAGATTATTTGATATTAATGTAATCAATAAATACAAATATCATAAACCCTTCCATACCATCCGTAATTATGATCTTATTTAAAATTTGATACAAAATCAACATTTCAAAATTAAAGCAAGAGAAAAATTGAGATGATGTCTACTATTAAACTGCAATAACATTGTACATGCCTGTTATTAAGCTACTTGCTGTCATCACTTAATGTTCCTTTTTTTATTTCTGGAAATCACTCTTATATTCAAGACCTTTACAGTCAACATACTAACATAGTATAATTATTTATTTTCCTTATACAATGTTTATTTTTTGCTGAATATGCAGTGAATGGAAGAAGGAGCTTCAGAAACAAAAATGAGGTAACTCTAGATGCACTACAGATCTGGATTAGATGTTAGCATTTTCCTTAGAGGCCCTGTGGAAATGTTTTATTCCAAATTTTATAATTAATTTTTAAAGGCTTTCCTTTGCTAGTTCTTAAATCTTTGTTTTCTATTTTTTCCCACTACAGATCCTGAGCCAAATTCCTGAGTATTTAAAAGAAATAAAATTTAGTAGAGCCCATAGCCTGAATGTGTATAGATTTAAACACACTGAAGAACAAGACGTTACAGACACCCAAAATTGGGCACCCAAAGTTAGCGAGTACATTTAAGCTTAATTTCTCTACATGGCCATTACCCATCTGTAAAATGGAGATAATAAAATCCCTTAACCTAATGAGGATTTTGTGAATATAAAGTAAAGCCTGACACTATATTAATGAGTTCCATTTAAAAAATAGCATAGAAAAATCAATAATTTCTGCTTAAAGAGTGTGGTCTGAATAGTTTGAAGTCAATAAGGCATGTCCACACGCTGAACAAGGGCAAGAGAACAAAATGCTGTCTATTCCTCATTAAGGAAGATGTTAATCCCTGACAGAATGAGTCAGGGATCCCTTTCAAAAAAATAAAAAATAAAAAATCTGTGATGATGTAATTGAAGACCATTATAATGCGTATGCCCAAGGGATCCAAATGGAGGTTGTATGGGCAACTTTAATTTTAACATTTTTTAATATGAGTGCTTGACTTAGTCACCTTAGTGGTTTTTTAATATAATTTTCTGGATAAAATAATAATTGCTTGTGTAAGAAGAGAGAAATTAAAGTTATGCAAGATTTTCAGATGTGACCTGAAAAGTAATGAACCCTAGACAACGATGAAGAGAGCCTTGAAGCTGGCAGACTTTTTGGAGACAAAGAGGAGACAGAGAGGAGACAGTGCTGTTGCAATGAGAAGATAAATATAGAAACAAGTATAATACTAAGAGCTTTTCAGTCATCTGACTTTTAAGCTTTTATGACAATGACAAATGAAATATTTAGAAATTTTTATTTCACAATCGCAGCACATTCACTCAGACTCCTGAAGCTCCATCAAAAAGAAGAATTAAAGTTCACTCATGCCACATAGTATTCTATTAACAAAGTATTTTTCAACAAGGGTTTCTCTGAAGCAGGAACAATTACAGTTCATCACCAATTTTTGTTACCTAGTAAATATCACAGGACATTGAAAAATCTTTTTCTTGTGACATGGAGTGATACTGAACAGTCTTACTGATGGCTGTATCTGCTAGAGGAGTTTTCATGAGCTCATGACTAGTATCAGATATTT
Organism: Anser anser; assembly: GCF_964211835.1. Classification (NCBI taxonomy): domain Eukaryota; kingdom Metazoa; phylum Chordata; class Aves; order Anseriformes; family Anatidae; genus Anser; species Anser anser. Next base: position 39,450,437 of record NC_139724.1, on the reverse strand, counting down.
TGTGTTATTGAATTGTAGACTTTTCTGACTCACGACAATAAAGGAAAGTAGAAAGGGTCATCAGCATCCTTTCAGTTGCAGCTAATTTACGAGTAATGTAAAAAGACAAAATACTTTATTCTAAAAAGAATATCTCACTATATTTTTTACAAGGTAACAAACTATTTGTAGGACAATAAATGAAAAATACAGTTATGATACTGTATTTGTGTTGTTTCCAGGCAAGTCCAGGCAAGGCTTTGAAAAGAAGCAGATGTTTAACAGAGAAGCCTCAAAGATATTCCTCAAATGTGTCTGGTATTTACAATCCTTGCTATGGTTCTACCACCTTCAAAAGCCAACAGCATTTTTTTTGTTTGTTTGTTTGATTTTTTCCTACTTGCTTTAGAACTTTACAGCATATAATAATTAAGGATCAAGCCTAATATTGATTCCTCGCACTTTGCTAGCTCCAGACAGAGTAGATCACACAGCTTAGAAAACAAATGTCCACACCACATTTATTCTCCAAGCAAAATCAGCATGACTGTGTAAATATTTGTGCTGAGTCTATGACAGCGATGCTGCATGAGGAGAGGCCTGTACTCCTGTACTCCCTTTTGAGGTATATAAAAAATATTAAAACCAGCTTTCTTTCCCCTTCATTCTCCTATTCCCCAGCCCCAAAAAACAATTCAGAAAAAGACTGTTTCTTTCGGATATAGAACCTGCATGTGTCACCTTTGAAGCCTCACAAAAGCCTAGTCTGATAATTACAGTACCATGGAAAAAGAAAAGAAAAAACACATGAAGTTCATTACTATGATTCATTCTTTACGAATTTTTTGCACTTAAAGTAAACACAGATTCTTGTATAGTAAGCAGTACCCCAAGCAGGAAAAAAACAGGCTTACTAGAAATGTTATAAAATAGAAGTCATGAACTTGGGTCTGGCAGAATAAGAATCCAGATTTGAAATTGGGTGAAGTCAGTCAAGTCAGTGAGCCAGGCACAAATCCAACACCAGGAAACACTTAAAATGCAATTTTCATCCTTGAAATAACTTTCGTTCATGATGTGTGCCCACTAACAGTTCTGTACCTAAGATTAGGACCTACATTAGTGACACTGCTGAAGTAGGAGGATTCCCTATATGAACTAACAGTATACACTGAAGAGAATATTACCTTACTTCTGCCTTTTACCCTTGATTATCAGCTTTTTGAAGTATGATACACATCTAATTCTTACTGGTAACAAAAAAATCACTCAGCTATGCTTGTGTTCAATTTCATCCATAAACATTTTCTTAGCATGATTATAGCATTATAACTTAATTTTGCACTTGTTAGCCAAAATTTATTCTAGCAAGCAAAATATGTACTACCATATCAAAAATATAATTCCTCATTTCTCAACATAAAAAAATAAAGGTACTACCATCATGTATACATTATTCAATTCTCATGCCAAGCAAACTACTTGGATCTGTCTATATTTTGTTAAAAAAATAAAGAAAATTATACAGGTCCCCTAAGTAGCAAGAGAGAGATCTGAAAAATAAGAATGGGATTCAAACAGAAATGCAAATGAGCAAAACTAATTACTCAAATTATTAACCCAAACCACTCTATGATTCTATGAGTACTTTCTAAGGTCTTGTGTACATAAATGCATAAGTAAAATAAAATTATGTAATGGCTAAATAGCCTAAATGGAGCTGCTTAAGACATAGGTCTAAATGTGTCTTTTCCATCACGTGACTATATGTACAGCTTAAATAGTATTGTTACTGATATAAACTATCTTGCTAAGACAGGTCAGGTCTCTCCTCTTTAGGATGGTTAGTAGCGACTGTGTGGTTGGATTACAGAAGAGGATTAAGAAAGTCTCAAGAATGATCTCATTTTCCTTACCACTTCTGTTCCCTAAAATGTGTTCTCTTAAGAGCCATTTAGGCTTTTCAATTCCTTTACTGTGCTTTGATAGCAAGAAGGACCACTCATCAAGAAAGCAGGAAAAGGATACCAGTTAAACTAGCATAAAATTTTTTGTTTATTTCTAATTTCATACATTATGAAAGATAATTCCATATTTTAAACTACAGATCAGGCACTATGTGAAAAAAGCTGTGGAAAGTGAAGACAGTTAAGAATGAGAGTGCAAAACAAAAACCTCAACAACTGCATGCGCAATTTCAAGACTACTGTAGAGACTTGTAAATACATAATAGAGTGTGTCATGTTGGCCTATACACTAAATTCTATGCTTTAATTTCGGTTTCTATTTTGAAGACCTTTTAAAGATCATTTCATTTTCAAAACAAGACTAGCTAGCCAACAATCAATTATATATTTTGAGTTTTGCTTTTTACTGGAGTTTTGGATTTATTGATAGAATTTTTTTCTGTGGCAGAAGAGGTAATCAATTAAAGAAATTGTTTCATCTGTAATTAGCAGCAACTAAAAGATTATTTTGCAGCTTAATTTTAAAAATGTCAGAGAAAGACATTTGAAAAACAATATCTGAAGTGGTATTACACAGCCTGCCAAGACATTAATAATATTGTCAAGGCAGCAGGTTACACTGTTGATTGTTCTTTCAGAACCTTAAGACAGTTTGTTGGTATATTCTTTCCCAAACACTAACATTTAGAACAAGTATTCCATCATTTTTTTTTTACCATCTTATTAAATTTAGAAAGGATCTTTTCTTACTAGTTATGGTGGTCCATCCTTGGTAGAACAAACATCAAACGACTAGGGAAAAATTATATTCATTATCGTGACACTTTAATTTTGCCATCTGCATTATATTTCTTCAAGATCCTTTTACATTACGTAAGCATAAGCTGGTAGTTTTGTTTCAAAATATTTGCTTGTGTGTTTAGCAAAAACCTATCTAAACTTCTTTCTCCTTTTTATGTTTCCTTATTCATTCTTTTTCCAGTGTTGTAAATAAATTCCTCAAATTACCATTTAATTCATTGTTGTAAAATTATCTCATACAATTTCATCTTATGTTACTTATCTCAAGAAGGATAATTTGTCATGAAAGCATAGTCAGGGACATAATACTCCTACCACAGCATTGTTCTATGGCTCCACCTGAAGAGCCATGCATATGATCATGACAGTAGTTGAACTAAAAACCAACCAAACAAAAAAACCCACAATCTTTAGTTTTAACCCCCATTTTTTAATTTAAATTTTAAATAATTGCAATTCTATAGTTAGAACGTTAGCTCATGGTAACCACTAGAAAAATAGGATTTATACATGCAACAAATTGCACCTGAGTAATTGACTAGACATCTTGGTCTCTTCAGAAGCACCTTTTAGAAATCTATCAGCAATTGATATTTATACCCTACATCTGATAATATAATTATTAAGAATAGAAAATATGAAAGTATCTCTCAGTAATAAGAATCATAGAATGGTCTGGGTTGGAACAAACCTTAGAGATCATCTAGTTCCAACCACCCTGCTATGGGCAGGAATGCCACCCCTGAGATCAGATTGCCCAGGGCCCCATCCAACCTGACCTGCTATCTTTGTGCTGAGATTCAGATTTTACTTTTTTCCATAAAAATCAGATGTAAATAGCTGATTGAATACTTTGAGTCAGCATTGGAAGAAAGCTATTTACTTAATTTTCAGATGTAAACGTAATGACCAAATGATACTGGATTCAATGACAGTATGGATTTTTTTTTTTCATCTGAAGTTATACAACTACAATAAAAATGTCAATGGTGGGACTATTTCCTAAAAGAGTTATAAAATATGTCTTTGAAATTTACTTAGTGTAAAATTATTATGTATACATTTAAAACAAAATATATATGCATCTACCAAAAGAGTCCTTCAAAGAATCAAAGCTTATTTCTCTTTACTAGTTTAAGAAGAGGGTATTGAAGAAAAGCTAAGTCCTCATCTTCTGGAGTATTCCAATAGCTGATTTTCAAGAATTCTGACAAGGGTTGTTTTTAGTAAAGACTGAAAGAAAACCTTGTAATTATCCTATTCCATTTCCTAAACAAGACAATATCTACCTTTTTTAGACCCAGTAATCTAAAATCAGATAGAACTCAGTTAGCATAAACAGGATTAAAATGTAACTCCTAGCCTTTAAGACCATAACATAAGGAGATTCCCACCACATAAGGAGACAAGTCATCTCATTCCTTATAGCAAGAAGTCAATTATCAGCATTTTAAGGATTTAAAATTTCCATATGCAAAGTGGCTGTTTAATAACAGCTCTTAGAGATTACATTAACTGAAAATACAAGTTTAGTCTTCTACTAATGCAGGGAGAGGAAAGGGCACCAGGATCTACAGGATTATGGACTGATTACAGATCAATTTAAAATCTTGGTTCTGAGACTTTTAATGAGAAACTGTGTAACATTCTTTTTTTTCATATGATTATTATTTTACCAAGAGGACATTTACATTTACAAAATTACTTCATCCTCAACAAAAATTCAGTCTGGTGACTAAAATCTTGGTGTTCATCAAAGTGGGGTGTAAAGACCTTCACATTAGTGCACTTACATGAAAGCTCACATATCATTAAGCAAGTAAACGGACTATTGCTAACACTTTGCATTTAATTATGAACAACATGTTTTTCCTAAGCCTTGACTGTTAGAATAATGGATACCTGTCTTTATAAAGTTTTCTTTAGTGACAATTTTGAAGAAATATCTAAGTGTATTTCACAAATGAATATTACATATTTCTTAAGCACCATTATAAAGCAAGTTAATAATCTTGGGTGCCTAGAATTATGACTATTTTAAAATATTTGTTTTCTACAATACTTTGTATGAATCATCTACCAAAAATAAAACAAAACCCAAAACAAACCAATGAACAACAACAAAAACATAGACACATACAGTGAAAGGAGATATTTGCTGGAGGAAGCAGAATGGGATCACTCCAAACAGAAGCGATAAAGATTCATTTCAGTGCTTTGTCTGAAAATTCATGGCATATCTTTTCTTGGGAGAGCTCTTTACCAAGACATGGTAAAGTAAATAAATACATATATACATAAATTCGCTCATAAGATACGTATTCACATATATATGTCCCCATTACCTTCTCTTAAAAGATAATGAGATAGTTTTAATTTGATATCTTGTTTTTCCTTGTCAGCTCCTACTTATAACCCTGTGTTTGTTTGTTTTCACAGGTGCTGGCAAAGAGTTCATTTGCTTTCATAAATTAAGTTTTGACAGGACTAAAATTTTCTTGCTGTTCCTTTCAAAAGCAAAAGATTCCTTTAAAGGAAAGAGATACTTTTTCCATTTTTCTGGAACCTTTCCTGTTATCTTTGACTGATAAATAGACAACCTCTGAGACAGTTTCAATGATGTTTTGAAAATCGTTGAATCAAATTTATCTGATTTAGTCCATTCAGCACACAATTTATTCAAGTATATGAATCCATCTCTCTTTAGTCTGATACAGAATACTTGTTGATACTAATTGTACTACTCATATTACAAATGCTCAACCGTGTTATTTGGAGAAAACTGAATGAGAAAATATATATTAGTTTTGTTGTCATCATTCAGAGAACTTTACTGGGCCACTAAACAGCAGATCAACACTTTCCTTAGTTTGTCTTTTACTGCTAATGCACTCACAGAATTATTTATTATCTTTTACGTGTCCTGGTAGTTGTATTTCATTTAGTGCTTTGGCCATAGTTTGACTTTGTCCATGTCTGCTCTTAAGACAGAGAGAATTCCAGTATCAAGAAGACTTTTATTATCTCTGTAAGATCTGCTTGCATTTAGGTGGTAGCTTTAAATTGCTGTAAATAAGGCGGGACAGGAAACAAGGAGATTCTAATTGTCTCTATCCATCACATTAACTTATACTCTGAAACAAAAATCCAAGCACATTACTCTTAGTGGTCCTTGGCCACAAAATCCAGCCTATGTAATAGCCACAATTTGTGAAAATGGTAACTGGCCTAGGCTAAAACTATGTCAGGAATAGCAATTTAACAGATATAAGTTATGTAGGTCACCATATGGAAGTGTTCTGGACTATGAAACCTCTTAGTTTGTTAGGGCAGAAATAAGTGGTTACTTTCTTATAAGGATGCTTATCATTACAGTATTTTAGGTGAAGAAAATCAGCGCCTTGAGACTAAGATCACAGAATTTACTACTATTATTATTATTATAATTTACCCAGTATTATACTTTGTAAGAAGAAAAAAAGAAGGAAAAGTACCACTCACCATTCTGAAGGGCTTTAATTGTGCACTGAATCAGCAGATCTGTACTGCTAGATTATGGGATTTTTGTGACTCAGTCTTGAAAAGAAAGGCTGAATGGCACAAAACAACTCATTATTTCCAGGTTCAATTTACAAAATCACTTATTCTGTCAATTGAGAACAGGGCAGGCTATTTTACCTCTTGTGTCTTAAATCAAACCCTAGGTCCTTAAGGACCTCTTTAGGAAATGAAGAAAAAAAAATTACACATTTAGCTTAATCAACGACTGATGTCACCTACTTGGACTTCTGTAAGGCTTTTGACACGGCCACACATGACATCTTAATCTCTAAATTCTATTTCGCTTTTCCGTCATTTTCTAGAATTAGCACTACAGCTAGAAAATAAATAAATGAACAGAATGAAAAAGCATAAGATAGAGGAATAAGGGCACCAAAAATAAATTTTATAAAACACTTGTGCACTTAAAATTAAATTTTCTAATGCTGTTTCATTGTCATTGTCCTTTGTGTGAACCTAATCCATAGCACCTAAATACTTGATTTGCATAGAAAAAGGTTTATAAATGGAAAAAACTGCATGCAAAAATCAAGACAAGCTTGAAATTGTTTCAAAATTGCTCTGTATCCACACAAGTTAGACAAAGAAAGTGGTTGTAGGAAAGAATGAAAGCATATGCTCAAAGTACATCAGGAAAGGCAGACATAAAGATGCTAAAGGAAGAGAACTAAATTAAAAAGAAAAAGCGATTAAAAAAAACTACGCAATTGAAAGGGAAGAAAAAGTTTTAATAAGTTAGGCAAACTAGATTGAAAAAGGTGTTAATTATGCCTAGCATCATAAATGGCAATTAAAAAAGCAGAAACAGTAGATGCAATATAGTTGTTTTAAGTTGTTAGTGTAGAAGAAACTGCTGCACATCCCATCATCTAGGAACAATTACCAGCTGTTGCCATCAGGGAAATCATTCTTTCTTCACTATCCTACTGTACGAAACCTATGTCCAAAACAACCAGCTGTCATTAAGAAGGTGAATGGAACTCAGAATACCTAAGTTGGAGTTTTTATTCTTTCTCACTGTTCTGCAGGCAGAATCCTATCCCTTCTTTTTCTTTCTCTGACACCTTTCTCAACCATTTCTTCCCTAAACTCCTGGTTCATCCCATCTACCTTGCTACTGGGATTAAATCTTATCCTAAAATGATCTAGACTGGTTTTTGAAAGAGTTATACACAGGAGAAATTAAACAAAATAGATTGTTATCTTTTGAAAATTGGTTATATCAGGAAAAACTATATCTCTATTCAGTGGAAAAAAAGAAGAAATGGAGAGGGCAGTCTGTAGCAGAGCATATTTTACATTCTGGAGCTGACGTGGACCTTGACAAGAATAAAAACTATATTTTCTCCTAGTTTTAATAAATGAAAGTCCTTTTGAGAACTATGATCTATGATGGTATTTAACCATTACTCAGCAAGATAGCTAAATAGCTAAACAACATAGGGAAAGAAGTCACTGATATAATCTGCTCCATTAATACCATGATGATTTGACATTAAATGCAATTAAGAGAGGACATTTTTATGCTGTTTCTTTTTTGTTGTTATTATTTTGTTAGTTTAATAATCTCATCTTTGATGGGCATGTTTACTCATACAGACTTTCTGTCTCTGTGCTACTGAATGGAAATTTGACATTCAGACACAGATCCAGCCTCCTGTATTTTGATCTAATGGAGACAAACCTAATATAGCTAAATAGTAGGCTGCCAACAGCCCTTTCAGATCAATTTATGATTTCACATGGCATAATCTTAAAGAAAATACATTTGTATTCTTTTATGAAATCTACTTTCTATACGTGTGTATATATATATGCATATATCTATACATGTGCATATATATATACACACACACAGAGATATTTGTGGCTTAGCAGAGAATGGCTGAAAACAAGTTGTTTAAATAGAAGGGACTGTGAAGATTTAAATAAATATTTATGAGAGATTCACAGTTAGGCAAAAAACATGAAAAAAAACCCTTTCCCAAATTAATCACTCACAAAAATAATCTTGAGAAGACTACTGTTGAACAAAGACACACATAATATTTTTAATTTTTTTTTTAATAAGTAAAAGAAACTGGGAATTATACCTGATACTTGTTTGCATTTTATTCATACTAAATGTTAAGGACTTTTATGGGTAAAAATCCATAAAATAAATAAATGCTACACCATGTAGCTGGAAAAAAAAATGGGATATGTATAAATACATACAGAAAAAAGTGAATCAGATTGGACACTATCAAAAGAAAAGTTCTTTGAAATAAAGAATAAGCCTGGGAGACAGAAGAAATAGGTTGACTATCTGGGGACCTTTAAGTACAACAAAACTTACTGAGAGATTAAACTCTAAATCTGAGACCAGCAAGAGTCAGTCTGTTCCTAAAAAAGCAATTTAGAGTATTCTGATTGCTCTGAGAGGAATTAGTCAGGCAGCCAGGGATTTTCAGAGCATAGCTATGAGCTTGGGCAATGATGTAAAGCTGGCTGTATTGCCTCTGCAGCACCTACATATTCCCTTCTGCCAAAGAATTTCTCAACCAGTTACAAACTACTCACCTGAAAAACCTGCAACACATTCCTATTTCTATCATAGATTTCCTCTATGACCATGGACAGCTTGGTCTCCATGGTACGTGTAAATGGCAGAAAATGGGAGCACTTCACATCTGCCAGATTCAGAAGTGTCCTGGGAGGTAGAGTGGGATAGTATCTATTATTTGTTCCTTTGTTCATACCCTTCAGCCTGGCTCTCCAGAAGGAAACCAAGTATGCAAGCCAGGAGATGCCTAGGGTCACCTATGACAGCTGAGAAAGTTGGAATTGTTGCCTCCTCAGTCTTGCCACTGCCTCAGGGCCATCATTCAATGCACACTTTTAGGGGCAGCTCCCAGCCCTTTGCCAAGCTAAGTAACCTCCTCTTCATAGCACACTATCTGCATTGCACTGTCATGACAACAATGTGAACAGGATTAATGAAATAGCCTGACTGAAAAATTCCCATGTTTAAAAAATTCTGTTTTAAAATTAGAGCATGTCCATGGACAACTGCACAAAACTATGTGCCAGATTAGCCAGAGGTGGGGCTTACAGGCCAGGGTTGGAAAAAGAGCAAACCTAGGAGAGGTTAAGCTATCTGAAGACTCTGCCACAAAAAGCTTGAGTACCCCTGCAGAACTTACGCTCCTCAGGCATGACACTGTTTTAACTTTTAGGTTCTACCCTGTGAATAAAATGGTACTTTGATAAGCAGGACATAATGCAGAGACACTTACAATAAATTGCAACAAAATGGGACAGATTGTTCCACAGGTTGTGATTTCCTTTCTATCACCAGATGTCTGCATTCAATATTTTCACAGTTCCAACAACATGCCTCCATAAATATTTTAAATGTAAGCATAAAACAAAGAATGGACAAACACCTATATTTTCCAGTATTACAAACAGGATTACAAACTGTTTAGCATCCTCAGATGCTAAGCATACACATCTGATTTTATTTCATGTGTACTGAGATAACTGTAACATCCACAATGATGGGCTTTCAAACATGAACCGCATCTACAAAAGAACTGTGCCTTCTTGCCCACTTAGAGTCTAAAATGGACTTTGTGTGATGGAAACTGGAGGCAGCTACTTCAGCACCTGCATTGCTTTAACTGTATCCTAATTTTATCTATCACTGTGGTACTCAAATATGCTAGGAGAAAAAAAAAAAAAGTTGCAAATCTCTAAATCGCTCTTTGTTATATGATATATTATAAAAGTAACTTTGGTTTTGGCCTTTTTCTACCATTCCATTTTCTCTCTCAGCTAGTCTAGCACCCAGTTATATCTGACAAGAAACAATATCTAAGCAAAATTTTTCTCTTTATGCTCCATGTTTTCTCAAAATAAAAAAAATCAACATCATAAATTGCAATACAATACGATGCTAACATTTTAGTGTAACCATATTTTTTATATATATATAAATATATATGTATAAAACAAGCTTTTTTTCTGAGTTGGCTAACAGTATCATTTCATATATTCCTGAGGAAACTCAGCTGGAATTTCAAGTTTGCTTATGATTGAAATCCACAAAGTGCTGTTTGTTTTCAAAGGTAAACAAACATCTGTGCAATGCAAAAAATCTCATCCTCATTTCAGCTGTTCTTTTTAACCATTTTGCAAGACCACACAATGATTTCTTGCCCCCCTTTTTTTTTCCTCTACCTCAATCCTTTATTAAAGGCGTTTTAAGTATTTTATTATGTTTTGCAGAAAGGGAAAGACATTTTAAGACTTGATCATACAATTATATTCACACAGGCAAAGTCCATTTGTAGTTGATTGTTTCTCTGCATAGAGGTTGAACTTTCCAATGAGCTTTGAGCACCAGGTATGCAAACTCACATCATGATATACTAATTCATGACTTGGTAGATATTAGGAAGGGAATAGATATGCCAATGTTATCCAGGAAAAGGGAAATAAAACTGCTTTCTTTCAAAATCTATAGCACATCTGTCTGTTATTATATTCAAAAAAGTAATTTATAAAGTATTTTATTTTAGATTAAATATTAGCCTTATTCCATAGTATCAAATATTTTTATGTGACCAAATATTAATTTGATCACATTTTTTTAATAAGAAAAAAAATTGAGTTCAAATTCAATTTCATTATAAGCATTTTTAGCTGTATTTGTTTTTTTTCCTAAAAAGTGGAGGTGGGGCTGGGGAGGAATAATAATCCTAGTAGTAGCACCAAAGCTCTATTTGAATAGAAAGTTTTGGATCTGGGAAAAACAAACAAGCAAACAAGCAAAAAACAGTTTTCAAATATAGGAAAATGAATCTGTAGAATCATTAAGCTCAATGAAACTTCCTTTGAACATATAATTGCGAGATTAAGGAAGGTATTGTGTAGGGTGGAGTTATGCAGAAAGGGATAATTTTCAATTTAGAGAACTAAAACAAGATCTAATAAACCCACTGTTTGAGCGGTAAACAGTTTTTTAAAATTTCTACCCCCTTTTCTCCAATCTACCATCCAGTTCTAAGCAATTAATTACCTATTATCTTGATTAGCCTAATTAAATTGAGGGTGAAATTATGCTTTCACCAGAGTGTGGCATTTAAAGGAATTTGCCAGGTTTTTCTTTTTTCTTCTCTCTTTTTTTTTTTTCCCTTTTTTTTCCTATTTTAAGTATTTCTTTAAAAGGTAGCTATTCATTTTTATTTGCTGCACACTTTTGGTTTTACTGTCACTCACTAGAGTCATTTTGAAACAGTTGACATTTTTCTTGTTAAACAGTTCTAAGAGTTTAAGCTTTAAACTCGTATCTGGACCTAGATGTAAATTTTCTGGCAAAACCAGTATCTTTTCCATTAGAGAAAAAAAAAAAAGGCTAATGAGATAAAGTTGTCTCACTAATAGCACCCCACTGATAGTCACTGTGGATCGGCTGATATATATTGACTTAACACTTAGTGACAACTTTTTATGTCTGCTGGACACAGTCATCTTTGTATACCTGCGTGTATTCTGGGAAAGAGAGGACAACGCTGACTCTGTAGAGTTTTCTTTCAGATGTTGGGTACCCAAACTCATATCAGAAAGACCATTTTGTTTATTACAGAGCAGCTGCTCAAATTTTTTCCTGTCATTACAAGATGCAAAATAAGCTACCCCATTTTCCAGGGTGTTTTAATTCTAAAGGCAGTAGCTATCCACTTTTCAGCAATAAAATTGAGAGAGCTCTTTGGCACAGGATGGCAACAGTTTTAAAGAACAGGAAAGTTTGTGTGATAAGGAAATAATTTTCTTTATAGCTCTACTCATAATATTTTTCAAATATGTTTAATAACAACTGCAGTATATAGATTACAAGGTAAGAATTCATAAGTTATCTATAATAGGGTAGTTCATATCTTTAAATTACTCAAAGGCTTAGGAAAAATATATGTGTTTAATAACTAACACTAATGTGCTATTGTCTGCTACTCCATTTCCTCACTGATATTTTTTGTATTGATTTTGATCTTGCAGTCATTTAATTTTACAGTAGTGATTTAAGCAGAGATATGATACATATCATACATGACTTTTACCCTCTTCTGACTGCATTTTGAAAAGGTTGTTCATTTAAAATTAAAATTTCAAAGGATGTTCAAAATATAGATAATATTCTGATGCAACTAGATTAATGTAATTATTTGTCTCAGTTAAGTGAAGTTATACTCCACCTATCCTTGAGTATTTTTTGTTTCATTGTTTTTAATTGCTGCCTTAGGCAGACCCAAGTTATTTCCAGTCTTTTTTAATGTTTTCTTCTGATTTTAAAGCCTCACTATTTCTTTTCCTGTTACCTCCCCCCCCCCCCCCTTTCTGATTTATCGTTTGGAGCAGTGGCCACTGAGGCAAATTCATTTCTGTCTTTGCCTTCCCATGAGGTTCTTTGATGCATTCCCTGTGGTATCCCCGGTTGGTGCATTATGCTACATAGAAGTTTTCTGCCTTCAGATTAAGAGATTATCGTCTAGCTCTGAAATTCGTATGATACAGACTCCACCCTTTGAAGATTACAGAATGCAAAATTCAGCATCCCAATTTATATTCTTCCAGAAGAAGATGATTTTTTTTCCTCCTGCCTCAAAGCTTCCTACCAAGACTAGGTATTAGCAAGACAAGCTTTTATGACACTCACCTGGTATTTCAGTGGCGTGTGAGGAAGCAAATGCAGGACGAGCCTGAGAGTGCTGAAACTCCAGTTCTTGTTCCACTGAGAATGGCAACTGCTTCATGTTCGCAGCTCTCACTGACAGCACAGAGTTGAAATTACAATTTGACTGCTTCTCCTGTAATATATTTAGTGGTAATCAAATGACAGAAACGAAACCTTTTGCCCCCTCCCCCCCACCTCCATTACACACACACAATTCTTTATGTGGGAGCATTAACACACGTGGCACCATCTTTTATCAATTTTTAACTCAGCCAATTTTATCTGGTGTTGCCTTCCCTTTCCCCTGCTTAAGAAGCATTCTCAAAACAGCACCCAGTTCCCCTCTCCAACTTGCTATTATTTACTCACGATGCCTCTTATTTTACTGCAGTTTTACTGCAGAAGAACAGAGACTTCCACCTGGTCAAACACCACAACAGAAATCTGTTACTCTTCTCAGTCATGTCTAGACTCTTAGAAGCAATCCCACAAAGTAAAACAACATGCATTTTAGTGCATTTTATACTTTTTATACGTGCAGGAACAAATAAGTAGTTTTAATTGCTCTCTTTTACCAGCAAATAATTATGGTTGGTAACTCTGATTTTGAAAACATTCCTGTAGAAGGTTAAAGATCATTTAGGAAGTAGAATAACATGCATGTGATATAAAGATATCAGAGTTTTGTTCTGATACAAATGGAGAAGAAAAAAAAAAAAAACACTTTTCAACATTTTTGTATCTTTACAAGTTGAAAATTTTTCATTTTAGATAATAATTCCACAACAGAGCCCAGAACCTTTTTGATAATTCAAAAGGATACAAGTAATATTGTAAAATATCCATATTTACAAATACTTTATTAAATGTTTCTCATCAAAGATTATTTTTTTCTGCAATACTAACATTTTGATGAGTAGTATCCATTGTGATATTTATCAAGTGACAGAAACAAATCAGAATTTGGTGTTCAATAGCCATATATTAAACAAGGCCCTTACCTACAGCTTTTTTCTTTATGATGCTTCTCACAGCACAAGAATGTAAAAAGATGGCATTCATTTTCAGCTAATAACAAAAAAAAAAAGCCTCTCGCTTCCTGCTAAAAAAAAAATAATAAAATAATTCACTATTCTTACTAAACAAAGCCTCCTTCTAAGTGGTTTTGGAGGAATAAAAGTTTTTTGTTCATAATGGATATTAGCCACTTCCAGCAACTGTTTTTATATAATGATTCATACCAGTTTCCATTAAATATTTAGACCCACATTTAGCTTATTTTAATGTTCTTAACATTACGTGGAAAGAAGTTTACCTAGCCTCTGCACTTTTTGGGCAAGAAAAGTTGTTCATTCTGACTCAATATTCCAAGAATTCAGTCAAACCAATGGATTAATTCAAGGAAACATCATACAGTTGATTTCTCCAGCTGATGGCAAGACTGAAGTTGATGGATGCCTCAAGCACATTCTTGAGATCAATCACTTTAAACCACTGAAGACAATAAAGACAGCACAGTCTTCAACACAGTGGGGCATAAATCCTTTCTTTCTCCCCTGAGATTTTCATTCTGTTTTAAAATCGTGTTAAAATATTAAAATATTCAACTTATTAACATATTCAAAATGAATTTTTATTAGTCCTTGTGCCAAATTCTTTCAAAAATTCAGTGAGAAGTAACTTCATTTCAAGACAGACACAAATTTATTTTTCACCCTGCTGATACACTTTAAGAAATTATCTATTTTTAGTCTTTTGACAACTTATGTCATAAATGACAATGTATTTGCCTCTATCTTCATGCCACCAAGGCATGTTTGATGGTAAAAAAATAAAAAAATAAAAAATCCAAAGGCTGCAATGAAGATTTATAACTGTTTCCTCTTCAGGCAAATGATGCAACCATAATTATTTGGAAACATAATTTTTAAATGCATAATATCAAGTCTGATGAAAAGCCTCGACAAATAAACCCAGATGGATATATCCTGTCCATGCCTCAGCACCTGCAAGAAACTTACTGGCATCTGCATGAGCACCTTCCTATTACTCTGTTAAAATCTTGGAAAGACAAAACAATGTCTTGAGTTCCCTACATACAGTCAGGTGTGAGAAGGGAGTGGAAAGGAAACCAGGCCTGGAAATGACTGTATTAGTAAAGAAAACATTAGCTTCTATATAGTTGTAAACAAATTGCTTACTATGCAGCTTTATATTTAAGGACATAATGTGGCAAAGGGGCTTTCAGAGACTCATTATTAGATGGATCTGGTTTAAGAATAGCTCAGTCCCTGCTGAGGTTGTGCAACAACAGGCCTGAAACACCTCAGTGTTCAGTCCTGCTGTCCAACCCAAAATGGGACCAAAAATGTTGAACATTGTTAAACAGTTTTTCACCAATTCTATTCTGTCATTTAGTTTGCTTAAACCTGTAGGTTACCAAAATTTTAAAAGCAACTAGATTTTTTTTTAAAAAAAAAATCTAGTTTCTCATTTGTATCACTTTCTAAAATATTAATATTAAAAAAAAAGAAAAACAAAAAAACACCAAAACAAACAAAAGCAACAACAAAATAAACAAACAAAAACAAATAGAAAGGCATCAATTTTTTCCTTCTAATACTGCTAGTAGGCTTTTTTCTTGAAATCCTACAGAAAGTTTATAAGACTTCTTTTAGCTACCAGATAGACTGACATCATTATTGATGTAGACGATATACCCAAATATTTTGCTGACTGATCTACAGTACATTAGGCAGCATAAATTTATAATGCCATGAACAAATAATATTTAGAAAATCTATTCAAGGCTGCATGGGAAACTTCCAGCTATTCGCAACCATTTTCCTTTCTAACAAAGACAATGTCTGGAAAACAACTCTACTCAGTAGGTTAATTAGATTTAAACTCCAGATTCTCCAGAAGAGCGTTACTTCAGCCATAACAATCATGTTGGGCTTGGAACTCTACTAAATTTATTAACAAATTACAATACTTCAGGTGACAGAGACATAAAAACCCTTAAACACTTTTAACACTCTAAGATTCTAGGTAATGTTAATAATACAGGAATGTAGTCTCTAATAAAGTATTATTTGAAACATAAAGAACTAGACAGATTGCGAAGAAATATCCTTTCATTACTTCTCTCTGATTCACTTTTTTGAACAGAGCAAAGCAAGTAGACAATCTGGGTATTTTGAGAAAGTTTGGGGCTTGTGGTGGTTTTTCAGATAGCATGTGCTAGCACTTTATAACTACAGACTACTCCTCTGTGGCTCATCTTAATTTGCTGTATAACACAATAGCCATTAAAAAGTCGTTGCCACTCTAAGAACAATTACACATCAGAGTTATTAGAACAATTACATATTAGGATTATATTGCAGGCCTGTATTATATCTGTTCAACATTTTACTTAAAATACAGATATGCAATCACCTTAATTCTCATTAACTGGAGCTAGACATGCAAACTGAACATAAAATTAAGTAAAAGTTAACTCCACTTACATTTCTTCACTGTATCACAGCAAACAACAGAAAATTTTCTTTTCACTTGGCTCTTAAGAGAATCCAGCTCCCATCAGGGAAGCAAGCTGTAAACAAATTTATAGAAGAATCCACCAGCTTACTTATTTAAACAGGTAAAGATATTAAGAGCCCTAATACATTATAATGGCACAAAATCCATATTACAGAGAGTAAAATGAGCATGTGCCAGCTAGAATCATGGTCTTGTGGTAGCACAATGCAGATCCTAATGGGGAGCCATGAACAGAGACTAGGTGTGCCAACAAGGCCATATATCTCTAGGGAAGGAAACATCACTAATGACAACCTGCAATCTTGCTGACTGAAGCGGTATCACTGACTTGTTAGTGGAAAAAATGCTCTGTACTTTAATCTAACAATACACAAAAGGACTACGATGTAGGGCCTCTAAGGCAAAAATAATTAAAAAAACAAAAACAAAAAAAACCACAACATTTCATGAAGTGAAACGATTGCCACTCTCCAAAGTAAATATGTACTTGACTGTGATGGGAAGATTTTTATTTAGAATATTTGTGTATTCATATTGCCTATTAGAATTGGAATGGTCTTCTTTTGAGTGGCAAGGGTTATGATTTGTCCCACGGAGCTTTTAAAGGGGACATAACATTATAAGAAGTAATATCTATCATTTTCCTTTCTTCTGCATTTTCCAGTTTCACCCTCCAATGGAACAAACAGTGCTTTATTCATAATGCAAGGCCACAGGAAGTATTTTCACAGCTTAATCTTCTATAACATTTTAAGAAGCAAAACACCCTTTAGCCCTGTTCTCTTTCTGTTATATTTTATCTCTCAGAAATATCTGTGGCTTCAGAACACCTGGATAGGCATTTACGATGAGCAGTTTTTCTTTACTTCACAGAGTACAGCAAATCTACACACACTGAGAAAAAAACTGTCTTGGCATGAGACCATTTAGACCAATTGCTTGTTTTCACTAATCTGTAGGATTTTTTTTTTTTGCAGAACTAAATATAGCAGCGCTCACATCTTAGACGTATTTAAAATGTGGACAGTCTGAGAATCACACTGCATTTGATACGCTGAAATCACATCTTTGGTCCTTTCTGAAACAGAACAAGCTGCTTATGGCATTTTACAGGAACTTTCTTCAGATGAAGCCCATGGTTCTCTCTATCATTTAACAGTGACACTGAGGGCATTTTTGTTCTCCCATAGTTTCCTAGTACTTCACAACTTCATTTCTGTAAGACTTGGTCATTATCTGTGTGAATGGTAGCTCTGTGGCTATGGCTCAGATTTTTTTTTCTTCCTGTAAAAGTGCCTGAAGGAATCTTAAGAAATATGACCCCTCTGGGACAAAACTTCAGCCCTGTGGCCATGGAGGCAGCAGGTTCCACCCAAAAAGGAATACATTTTCCAGGAGTCTGAGATCAAAGTCACCTAGAGTGGCTCCTGCCCCAGCCTAATATCCACTTCAAAGCAGTGAGACCTTTTTCAGACCTGTGCTATCACAGTAGTTCACTCAGACAACCCTTACCTGAGCTCAGGTATAACAGCTGTGTAGAAACGTCATCAGAAAAGGATGTACTAACCTTTTCACTTAAGGTTGGATTCTGAAGGACAATGATGATTTCTCCTCTGAGTCTAGCCCTATTATTCTTTCTCTTTGTCTCTTGCTCTTCTGTAGGAATCTGCAGAGTCTGGAAAAGAAGAGAAATAGAGACAACAGAACATGGTTTTGATTCTGGAAGAGGATTAATTGCCACAGTAGGAATTATTGTTAGGAAGATAAATGCATAAATTGCTGAGAATATGATCTGAGATTGAGTAGCTAAGCTGCTTGTGACTCACCTTTAAAGTGAGTCACTTGCACCAAATACAAAAATATCATAGTCTGTGCTTCTCCTAAAACCGTTTAAATTATGGGTGAGAAGAACAGGCATCTCAAAACCCCAACACTATTACCCATTATGCCACACAAGAACTTTAGCTGAATCTTCGGGGAATGACATCAAGACAGTTACTTAAGACAGCAAATATTCCCTTAAGTACAGACAAAGAGTAATTTAGAAAAATGATATAATCTTTTTAGATCTCTTCTTGGTCCCTTTCCTGTGAACTGTCTGGCTTGCAGGACTCCTGAGTAAAAAGGGCAATAAAATCAGATAATCCATGATTTATATATTGGATTCTTACATAACCCCCTTTGCAGTGAGATTTCCCATTGGAATCACTAGAGTTAAAAAGAGACTTAAGACAACGCATAGCTTGTGACAGTGAAGACTCTGCATAATTGGTAAGCATAATTTGCTTATGTTTTTCTAACATCTGGAGTCAAAATGTCACATCAGAGTGACAGTTTCTTTGTACTTACAGCTAAATGAATACAGAAAGTCAATGACAAACTGTTAGGCTGAAGGCAAACAGATGATGTTTGCTGTCCTCTCATAAAGATCCAAATTGTATATTTTTAAATGCCATCAAATAAGGCACATAATGTAATGCAGTTAAAGATAGATGAAGACTGACAAATTTTTATGTTGCATAGAATTTGGTGAGCTTTCTCTTGAAATGTTAAATGCAGTTTTACATACAATTATATTTTAAAAAAAACAATTCATGTTATGATTATTCACTTGCCTTAAGCCAGTTAAGTGATGATACAATAAACAGATTAATGATTGTGACCATGACACTTAAACAACAATGCAAAGCACTTTGAAAGTGCTGATATTTTGATTAGATTGATGGGGAGAAAAAGAAAATAATTACATGGATATTATCTTAGTGAGTAGTATTGTTTCTCATAATGAGGAACTGTATACACAAAGTGCATAGCTATCATCCCCGATAAACTGATCACAGATTGAGGCGGAAGATCACTTTCACTTGACTGTTCCCAAGACCTGGCAGACAGTTAGATGTTTGATATTTTTAAGAAAGAATTACTTCTTAGTGAATATCACATCAGTGTTCAGTTTCAGAACTCCAGTAATATTCCATGTACTGCCAATATCTGATTTCAATTGTACAGATGTTTTGCTGTTGGTGGTGTTTGTTTTGTTGTTGTTGTTGTTGATTTTTTCCTAGTTCTTCTGTGCATTAAAATTTTAAACTAAAAATGCAAAGGTTATTATTATTTTCCCCCAAAATCACCTGATCGCACACTGATGTAGCCGCAAGACTTTATCTTTTAGTTTAATTTCATCCTGAAGGAATACAATTTCAGTCACAGTGACCAAAGCATGATAACTGGGGTTAATTGGAATTGGTTAACTGGGGTTAATGGGAATTTTTCCTCAAAAGTGTACTCCTGTACCAATCCAACAGCAAAAAACTAAGATGGGTTAAGCAATACCAGAAATCAAATACGGATTCATTGACAAACTATGTTTTTCAAGCATAATTTTCTAAAGACCTAACAGTAAACTGATGTTATGTCTTGGACTAGTGATATCTAAGACACCTCTCCTTGTGGGAACTCCACCTGCAGTAGGCTCTAATGCATCCACTCCTACTGGCTTGTGAAAATAGGTTTGTGGCACTAAATTAGGTAATTCATAGTTAAACAGGTAACACATTATTCTTAAATATCAAAGAAACTCTTTCAAAATGTTAGGATGTATCTTCCCTGCTTACACAAATAGCAAATATAATCATCTGTAGGGTTATAAAAGGCATTTTGCAACTTGTCCGGCGTAGAACTGCAATTAGAAAGTAATGAATATTAATAGGTTCTCTGCAGCCAAATTCACCACATCAAATGGAAAATTCTTTTAAGTGTACTCAAGCAACTTCTATTTAAGTTTTGAATAGATGGCATAATTATTGTGATAAGAAATTATATAATGAATTTTGCACCCAGAATGCTTACTCATTCTCTAATGCATCTGTTTTCTTGAGTGACATTGTTCTGTACACGCAAAAATGCGGAATAAAATGACTACTTATTAT
This sequence comes from Anser anser, assembly GCF_964211835.1. Taxonomy (NCBI): domain Eukaryota; kingdom Metazoa; phylum Chordata; class Aves; order Anseriformes; family Anatidae; genus Anser; species Anser anser. Next base: position 39,429,936 of record NC_139724.1, on the reverse strand, counting down.
GCTTAATAAAAACTTGAAAAATCATCTTATCCTTGTAGTATTTTGCCTGCTTGTTTCTCCAGCAAGAAAACTATTTTAAGATTTAACTACACAAGAGAACTTTTAGCAATTTCTGAAGATGTTAATTCTTTCATGCATTACTACTATCACACATGCAACTTATAATACAGTGTTTTTATGTTGTGTTTGTAGATACTGAAAAATCTCATTGATTTTTGTTATTAATCAGAAAAGTCCAAAGAAATTCATAAAGTAATTCAGCTTAAAGTCAGCATAGTGACTGAATAAAGTATCTCTATGTATCACCTCCACAGTAACTCATTGATCGGACTTTAAGAGCATAGCAGGGTACCAAGATCAAAATCCCTGCATTTTGAAAAATAAAACTTTCTGGGAATTCTTTGGCAGACAATCAAACTGTAAGTAAGCTGTACAAAACCAATATAAAAATTATCTCCTAAAATTATTGTTTTAAGGTCATCCTTCTTAGAAAGAACTAAATGATTCTTACATTAAAAGGTGCTGAAAAGATATATCCAGTGTACTGCATGTATTCAAAACATAGATGCTATGCCCTTAACGTCACTTGTGCACTGGTCTGAAAACACACTGAGATGAATTACTTCTACTTCAAGATTAATTTGGAAAAAAAAAAAAAAGAGAGAAAAAAAAGAGCTGCACAATAAATAATATGAACAAACTATCTAAAAGGAAAATTAGGTCCACCAAGCTTTCAAATATCAAATGGTGTCCTTGTTTGAAAATCTAGTTGATCCATAACTACCAGTGTATGTGTGAAGGCAGCATAAAGGAAACACAGAATAAGTCCAGCAGTTTCCGGCTAGCATACAGTCCTTTCAAGACAGGAAGGTTATCACTGTACCTAGATTATTGTTTGTATTACTACATGGTCCTCTGTGTTCAAAATCACATTTGTCAATATAGTTCCACTGCTACAGAGTCCAACACATCTCAGTCTTACAGGAGTGGCAATTTCTGTGCTACATCTCTAAGTGGCAGTGCATACCTGTAATGGATATCCACGAGGCACCAGCACCAAACCAAGTTGCTGTTTTGGAACTATACGAACTGGTTGGTAAGGACTGCAATGCTGACAATCATCTAAGGTTCAGCAATAATCATTTAACAACTGTACCAGGTATTATAAATTAACCATACATCAGAATTAGTATAGATAGATTTCCTTCAAGATGATATTGATTGATCGTGAGTATGAGAGTCCACTGAAGATTATCCAAGCTCAAAAAAGACTGTATTAACACAGAAATGAGATGCAAAATACTGGATATAAAAACTCTACTGAAAAATCCAAAATAACATTAATTTTGTCTTGGAAATGTTAAATGTATCCTGGGAAGAAGCCTTAAGCATTACACAATTCACATGTATCACCCTGTCTTACTCAGTGCTTAGAAGTGACAATGCAATTTTGAAAATTACATTCATTAAGTCTGTCTGTTTTAGTAGTCCTTAGGGAGTTGTTATCAGTCAGTCTCGACTTGGGACAGCTGAATACTAGTTTTTGTCTTATAAAATCAGCTCAATTTCAATGGAGTGCTTCCAAAGGTAGTTCAATCTCTCCCTTCCTGGTAGTCCAAAGAATACCATTTGTCAGCTCTCACTCCTTACAAGAAAGAGTATGTCCTCAAGAAGACTCATGACATCTAAATACGTGTGTGTATGCACATAAATTTTGATGTTCCTCCAGACTAGTAACGTTTTTACTTGTAAATGTGTATTAAAAGTAAATACGGGATTATTACTAAATGAAATATTTGTAAGAATTGCTAGTAATACGGAGTTCACATCTGCTCTAAACTATCACAGATCATTTGTCTCTATGTAGTGTCACTAGTTTGGTTTGTTCCTAGGTTTTAATTCAGAGACTTTTTTCTGGCTCAGCTTAGTGTCTGAAGCAGGCTTGCATGCCAAAGCTGTGATTAACTTTATAGATGCAGTGGAATTATGGAAATGCATCATGCAAAAGTGCATACTTGCCAAAATTATTCCATGACCTTGTGCTTAAACTGAGTTTTAAATAATTCAGCAATGTATTGAATGAATAAATTTGTGCTGCTTGTTACTCTAAACAGTAATGCTTTCACTTTCCTTGCCATTTTTAATAAAGTCTCACTTTCTAATATTCATGAAATATTGCATTTCAATTAAATTACATACGTATTGAGAAAATAGTTTGCCCTAAGCTGTTTAGTGTTGACACCAACTGTCATTTGCCTTTTCTTTTAGTATAATAACCACAGAGGCTTTATGTACAGGCAATATAAAGCACTGTCACACTTTAATGAGAAAATTTTTTGATCATGTATAGCACAGGAGAGGATAAATCTAAGCTATTTTGTTATTTTTAAAGGCTATTAATACAGCTTAAATAATGCATACTCACTCCTAACTTAGGTTTCCATTCTTTGTTTCATGGTAACAACAGCACTCTAAATTTTTTAATGTTTCAGATATTCAGTAAAAGATACAGAATTCAGGGGTTTGTGCTGATTAGAGAAACTCCTTTTAAAATGGAAAGATAACAGAGGAGTTACAGAGAAAATTGTTAATATTTTAAGCAGCATAAATAGGTTAAAAAAAAAATTACCTGCACTGAGGCAGAAAAATATTGCTTTCAAATTTGCCATTATTTCAATGCAGGTAAATTGATTAAAATTCTTGTGGCTCACTGTATTTCCCTTTTAAAATAGGAATCTTTTCAACACCTTATTTATAAGGAATAAAATAAAATAAAATAGAATAGAACAAAACAGTTCAGTTCATTAGATATTTTCAAATTAAAAGCATTCCAGTGGTGCAAACTTATCTCACTATATCACTTTGAATAATAAAACTATAATCATGTTTTATATATAAATGTATGTACCTATATGGTCCTCCCCTTTCTGCCTGACTGCATTTCCCACCATTTGGCCAAAATATTTTTATCAAGACTAGATGGACCTCATGAAGTGCATTTTGCCTATCACCCTCTATGCCTGATACAAAAAAATTTGTTACTGAGCTCAACCAGAGCCCTGTTTCTCAGGGTGAAGTTGTAAAGACTTCTCTGTTTGATATGGAGACCCGAACTACAGCTACAGTGTAGATGCAATGTGTTAGCTGCTGCAGATAGCAGCCACACAGAAGTTTATTCCCAGAGTGCAAGTGAATAGACGCTGTGAAGAGAAAGGAAATACAAAATAAATATCTCATTAGTACAAGCTCAAAAGCTCATCAAAGTCCTCACAACTCTTCTTTTGTCATTCCTTGCTGTTTTCAAACAGTAGGAAGAAAAAGAATAAGAAAATTAAAGAAAAAAAAAAGCGTTTGCAAGCTTCACCTTCAAGATAAGGATTTTTCATTAATGCCTGTAAACTGATGTGGATATAATTACCTTACTGCATGTCTAGTCATCTTAATAACTTGAAATTGGCCCCAACATATTGGGAATCTTCACACGCCAATGAAGCACCCACTACTTATCATTATGTTATCAACAAATTACCCCAACTTTTCTGGTTGCCACAACATAACTAAGAGGCCATGTAAGACCCTGAAGCATTAACAATCAGTGCAAGAAGGAAAGTAGAACAGTTACTGTAAATACCTAGGCTAAAGAAGTACAGTATGGCAGCAAAAGCTTTTGATTACATATATATTTCCCTATATATATATATAGGGAAAAAAAGAGTTGTTAAATAAGCAACCTAAATGTCATTCATTTCTTGTAATCATTTCAGGAAAGAAGGTTTTCTTCAGCAGAGATACAAATGATGATAACCTAGCATCCCAGTTCAGAAAAAGTTTCAAGTAAGCCAGATCATGAGCTTTCTACAAACATCTTCTGTTTGAGGTTTCTGGGAAAATGTGGTAGGTTACTTAGCATATATGTCCTTGTTCAGGTGTCACTGACACAGTTAGTCATATGATGGGTGAAAGAAAGGCTGCACAAAATTATTTAGCATTTTCAACTCTTGCTCCATCTTAAGTTCCTTTAAGTAAAGGGGAACCTTTTAGTTGACTGGCAAGTGTTGGGGAATTGCTCAAGAAGGAAAGAGTTGACATAATGAGTGAAAAAAAGATAATGACTCCACTGAATCCTGGACTCACACTGCTTCCTTACATTGGCTAAATCAAAATACACTTTTATAAACAATACAATCTTAATATCGGTAAAGTTTTTTGAGATGACAATTTTATGATATTTATTTATTTTTTTTTACAACCATCGCTATTTTATTGCAAATCAATAGGATATTTATCAAAATTTAAAACCAAAACAATACAAAGAGGAATATATCTAAGGGTACAATTAGACTGAAATTGAAGGTCAGCTAGGCCTTCATCTATTGTTTTCTTTCTCGGGGATCACAAAATTGAAGGATTTTATTATCTACCTTAGTCAGACTAGAAATTTAAGCCTAGACACTACGTTTCTCACCTTCTATGGTTTTGAGTCAGATCATTAATTTTTTCAATTTTTTTGTTAACTTGTTAACAACTTCTCTATTATTGAAATCTAATAACTCATATTGTCTATCATGTGTTTTTACACAACAGATTAAAAGCTTTCTAGAATTGTGAAAACTCCAACTTTATGGCCCAAAAGGATGAGCAAAGAAGCAGGAAAAGGGGTGGAAACTGTTACCAAAATATTTTCTGCATATTGTGTTCTTTGTCTTTCTGTAATAATTACATAGGACTAATTATGACTCTTTGATCATTCTTTGACCATTAAGATTTTATTTATATTACTGTCAATACATTTTTGGCTTTGTATGTTACACGAGTTTCCTCCTTGCCTTTAAACAGAATTTTCAGAATAGCAAGCTGATTTGATATCAAGGAAGATATTTGATATCATTCTGTTTTCCTGGTATATGCTTTTTACTCCCAAACAAATAGGAAATTATATGGGGGTATAATAAATATGCAAATATAACATTGTTCTTTGTACAAGTCCTCTGAAAAGTATGTTAAAATTGACACTCCACCATTAGACAAGTCAGAAGAAGGGCTGCATTTGTCAAGAATGGTGGCATTGCTGCAGAAGTAAAAGTCTGACATATATGTCATGATCATGTAGGATTTGTAAAATACACAAGCCTCAAGGTGATATTTGCTTGTAACTCAATTCTGTGTAGGCTGAATATTGTGGCATGGTGGCACTTGTAAAGTCAAACTCAATATGTTCAGTTTCATGATGCTCAAGTAAGACATTTGAAAGGACTCAGCATGGATCATAGGCATACCTTAATAAATAAATAAATAAAAATCTACCATGTGTTTTTTGGGAGTAAAAAGCTACTTGTATTTCACGACTTAAAGTCTTCCACGTATACTCTCAGTATTTGTTCAATTATTTATCTTAATTACTAAGTTCAAAATGGGTACGACAAGCTATTATATAACTGATTGATATAAAATATGAAGCAATCAATAAAGCATGACACTATTGTAGAGTCTGGAGATGCACACACTTTATGGACTTCTCTCTTCTGTACTAGAGTCTCAAAAAATGACAGAAACCATGTTTAAGAATTCTCTCATTCCTTGTGTATCATTACACAAGACATCCATGAGCCTTTTATTTTTGATTATAATGCAAAATCATTTGTTCTTGTCTTTCAATTAAGTATACACAAGAACGGTTTTCATAAGAACAGCTTTTACCAAAGCAGGTGAAAGGTCTACTGAATCCACTATTCAACAGTGGTCATAGGAAGAGCATAACAGCAGGGTACATATACAGTAAAGCTTCTCTGATTTATTTTCCTAGTCTCTAATGTCTCCAGATGCAAGATGTGTTCAACCATTGGTTGGACTAAGTAAAAATTAATCTATATATTTAATGAAGCAGATATATAAATGGAGACATTTTTCTATCTAAATATTTCACAGATCTAAATTTACTCTTCTATTGGTGTGGCATAAGTTAAAATAACACATGAACCAAATACAACTGCCTAAAGATGTTTTGATGTTTGTTTCTTCTCTGTATTTCAGTAAATTTTAATTTTCACTGTGTAACACACACTTTAGAGGTTTTGCTTGTTTGTTTTACTGATAGGAGTACAATATTCAGTTTAGCAAAGCACTTGGAACATACTTAAATCTAAGCTTGTTCATATACTTGCTTATATTGAATACTGAGGTTAACACACTTATTTTCCTGCACTAGCATCAGATGGACATTAAAGTGTCCAGATGACAAAAGCCTTTACATGGTAATACCAAGTCCAGCATTAGTTTTGTCAAAATACATATTTTAAACAAATCTGTGATAATTAGTTCTGTTTTTTTTTGTCAAACTCAATCCTACCTTATAAAGTCAATGACATACATTCAATTTATTCCATAAAAATGGGAGTAAACAGTTGATTCATTCATTTGCATACAATCCAAAAGAGATATATGATTTTGAATGTAAAAAGGTAAAATAAAACTGTTTCTCTTTGCAGTAACACAGGACTCCCAGGGCAAAGAACTGATGAGTAAGGTTAGTTCACCAAAAATAAAATTACTATTGGAAAATAAAATCTTAAACTCGTTAAAGAGTGCAGTCTAGTAACATTTTCTTTATGAATTCTGACTTTTTAGTTTGTGTAAACAAAGTTTCTTAAAATGATCATCAGACTCATACAAATAGCTTATGACCTGTTAGCAGATACAAAAGTCTCTCTTCCCTATTCTATGGCCTAGCAGAAAAGACCATAATGTTTTGAAATAATAACTAAAACAATATAAAGTCAATGTTCTCTCTTTAAAAACTTAACTTAGATCAGATACAACTTTGGTATGACATTGTTTAAGTGTGTGAATTAAACCACAGAATCTAAGGAGTGTGATATCCATCATTATAATCAAAACTGCTGAAGAACTACTTAGGCAAGAGCCTATCAACATGTGAATGAAGCCACAGAAACTCAAGTTAGCCTCCTGCATAAGTATTGGTTCAGTTGCATCTAAAGTTAAAACAATCAATCAATCAAACAAACAAAAAAGTGCAAGAATATCAGTTCTTTACGTTTTTTCATAAGGGAAATGAAATAGACATGGAAATGTACCTCTGTGTGTGCAATCCAGTCTTCAGAAAGTAAACCAATATAGAAGAAGTCATATAAGCAGACATTAATTCTACTTAACTTCAAAACAGAAATGGCAATAAATTGAAATATACTCATCATCTTAGTTAGCTGGAACTTGAGAGCTACACAGTTTTTAAAGAGATGAAAACAAACAAACAAAAAACAACAAAAACATGGAAGAACCATTTAAATTTCCATTCTTTCTGGGTTTCTATTAATAGCAATAAGCAAGAAGTGAATTTAAAAATATAATTTTAATACAATATATTACAAAGTTAGCTGTAGATTATATCAAAGCAAAGTCATTCCATTCCTGTTATTTGAAAATATTCTCTGCCTTTAGGACATCAAGCACATGATCTGATTTTTCAAAGCACAATGGAGGATATCAAACAGATGAAATACTCACTGATATCCTGGAGAAGCTGTATTGATTTTTCCGAGTACTCTGTATCAGCACTGAAAAGTCAAGGAAGTTCTTCATATCACTCTTAGTCTTCCCGGTGTCCTCTGAGAAGTTTAAATCATTTCTCCATTGAAACACCACAATATAAGTAAGACAGAAATAACATAAGAAAAAAAGACACTGATCTTAAGTGTCATATGTACAACATATTGAACTTTAATCCTAGCACTCTTGTAAGCTTTGTCACTATTACATACTACCAACAAAATGCAAAGAAGGCACAAAATTGCAAATTTTATCCCCTGTCCCAAAGCTCAAAAACAAACAAACAAAACAACAGGTGTTGCCCTTGTCAAGGAATATTCTTTAAACTTCATATTTTACAGTATTTTTTTTTCTAGACAAAACGGTAAAAGTTGTAAGCTATAACAGTGCAGAGGCAAATGAACACAGTTGCGTCCTGACCTCCAGCAAGCCCTCTCTCTGAGCATCCCTTCTGCGTATTTTCAAACCTTGTCTTTTCACCTGCACTAGCTTCCCCCCCGCTCCTGCCATTTTAACCTATTTGAAGCTTTTAATCCTCATGTATGAAAGACCCTGAAACCTGACTACATTTCTGTCAGGAACTCCTTCATTCTCTTCTGCTTCATTTGTCTACTCCTACCAAACTAATCTTTTCAAACAACTTTGTACCTTCTTCACATTCTTGTCTTTGCGTCTCGCGTGTCATTTAAAAGTACAACTATTTTTCTCTAAAGGTATTGGTTCCATTTACAAAGTGTTGTTAAATCTATATGTACAGAGATACCTATATAATATGTATGTATATAGAAAGACATTATTTTTCAGGAACTATCCGTCTCCTGTAGTCTCAATGCATTATGTTTGAACGATTGATAGGCTTACAGGTATACTCCTGGACAAAAACTTTGCCTCCCCCCAGTTTGCGCAGAAATAAAATGCCGCTTGCATTCAACTGATAATTATATACTGAATTCAGAAGTAATCTACCCAATGTGCCCTAGAAATTATTCATGAAAAGGATTATTCATGTATTGCCCTAACATTTGTCACTCACTGAAAACTGATGCCTGACTTAAATGAAATTATTGATTTGCTATCCTGAAATTTAATTTTTCTCAAAAGTACATAACCCCATTCATAGAAAGTTTGAGCTTTAATCAGCAGTTAGTTCACCCCTGCTCATCTGTCATTCTATCATTCAAAGACATATGAAGACGAAGACGTTATATTTTCAAGAACCCTTGAGAAGAACACTACCATGATTTTGAGAGTCCTCTCCACAGAGCAGGTTTTAACTGAGTGAAAAATCATGTACCTGTCAGGAGATCTCTGGGTTGGTTGAGAATATGCTTCAGCAAAACACCCAGTAACGGTCCCGTTCAAGAAATTACCAAGAAAACAAATGAAAAATCTGGAGCACACAGTTAGGTTCCACTGATGTCTGCACAGAGCAAAATCATTTTATGAGCAGAAATATATTTCTATACAGGACTAATTTTTTTTTTTGAACTAGGGCCCCTGGAGTCTAGACAGACTGAGGACTACATTGAACAATAAGAATTTTTTCTAACTAACTCTATGACACTGCTGTTGTTAGTGACTTACTAGGTACTGAAGGAAACTAATGACTTTGTGTTTAAAACTTGCCTTTTATTTTAGGTGTCTAATTTCAAAATCTATAAGCAGACCAATACATGCATGACATTTAATTCTCTGTACAGGAAACCTAGATACCTTGGGCTTTGTAAAAAAATTAAAACTAATATTATCTGTAGCATTTTCCCTGAAACTGTGGTCTCATATGCATCAGAACTGGACAGCCTGGTTGCAGAGTGCTGTGGCTTTTTCTGTGTATACCTCCAGTTTCTACCAACAGAAACATAGCATAACAGAGAATGGGAAAAACATTATACCCAGCCATGGAGTTGGACCAGGATCAAGGCTCATACTGAAGTGAAAAGCTCTGCATACCTTGCAGAGTGCAGCTTAGTTGAGTTTACTTTTGAAGAAGATTGTAGAAATCTCAGAGATGGTGAACACATGGTGCCCTGGAAATCAGCTCTAGATAATTACCCACAGGGGAAGGGTCATTTCAGGAGCAAGGGAGACAGATGAAAGTGTTTTCCTTTAATGACTTACCTTAATCTGTGCTTGCCAGATCATTCAGATCATAGGCTATGGTTAGCAAACATGATTTATTTTGTCTCCAAGCCAGACTCTGATAGTTGATTTAACGGTGTGTGTTACAGTCAGCCGTTCACCTCAGAGCAAAGAAAACTTACAAAAACTCATCTGCTTTGGGATGTTCTCATTCTGCTTATAGACCAAGGGTTTCTGGATCAGTAAACTGTCTATAATGGTAAAACAGTAGCATTCACCAAACAAGGAACTTACTCACCAAGTGCATATATGCCATTATAGCTTTGAAAATAAACCTTTGATACTCATTTAATATATTTCCTTCCTATGAATATTTGCTCTGTGGCAATGCTTATTTCCATTATTGCCTTGTAAATGCTGTTTCCTTTACCATGTTATTAAAAGTGCAGATTAAATTTATTCATATAAGAAATTTCCATTTCTTTTCAATTTAAACTCAAAAGATAGCTTGTTTAACCAAGTAATAAAATTAATTTCCAGGTTAACCAGCAGCTTTTTTTATTGGCATTCTATAGTAGGACAAAATCATAAATTAAAATTATACTAATAAAATTACCCAACACCAGTACACTTCCTTAATGTATCTTCATCTGTTCCCAGACACAGACTCCCAGGTACTAAGCTTCCACAGTCATATTATTCAATGAAAATTAGCAACATATATGGAAATGTCTTCAGTTCCTACCTGGCAATTGACAGACATTCTGATTCTGAGTGGATCCATTAACAATGTACAATGATCTATGAAATCAGTTTCTGGTACATATATATATAAATATACACAAAATAATGAAAAATAATCAGTGTAATTTGAAAACATTTAAAAACAACAACAAAAACAAACTCTGCCTAGATTAAAAGGATGTATGAATACTATAAATTAAGCTAATGGTGAGTTTAGGCTTTATATCATCCATGTCTTCAGTTTGATCCATAGTTCTCCGAGTTCTGGATTTCAGAATTGCCCACTAGTCAGACAGTCAGTGCAGGGAGAGCAATGCAGAACAAAAATATGACTGTCATGAGCAAACAGTACAGAAATTCCTCCTTGATGCTTTTTCTGTTGATTGCTCCCCAAGCATAAGCCCAATTGCAAATTCCTTTCCAGTTCCATTAAATGTAAATCACAGTTCCCCGTGAATTCCTTTGTCCTGGTTTCAGCTGGGATAGAGTTAATTTTCTTCCTAGTAACTGGTATGATGCTGTGTTTTGGGTTTAGGATGAGAATAATGCTGATAACACACTGATGTTTTAGTTGTTGTAGAGCAGCATTTACAAAGAGTCCAAGACTTTTCAGCTTCTCACACCACCCTGCTAAGAAGGAGACAGGATACACAAGTAGCTGGGAGGGTACGGAACCAGGACAGCTGATCCAGACTAGCCAAAGGGATGTGCCATACCATATTGTGTTATGCTGAACAATAAAACGAGCTGAGTTGGCCAGGGTGTGGCAGGCAGCAGCAGCCTGGGGAGCGGCTGGGCATCATTCAGCAGGCGGTGAGCAACTGCACTGTGCATCACTTGCTTTGTATATTCTTCTATAATTTTTTATCATTATTTTCCCTTCCTTTTCTGTCCTGTTAAACTGTCTTTATCTGAACCCACGAGTTTTTCCCTTCTTATTTTTATTTTGATTCTTTCCTCCATCCCACTCAGGTGGCAGGGGGGATGTAAGAGAATGCCTATGTGGTAGATTAAATCTGCCAGATTAAACCACAACATCCTTGGAGCTTCAGGCTATCACCAGCTTCAACCCTACAGCAGCAGGTTATCAGGTGTAGAGGTCAAAGCCTAGCACTTAAATATCTAATACATCTAATGTATATAGGCAGACGGTATAGGCACAAGCCAAAGAGATATGAATACAGTTACATCACTTACCTTTCTGTGTGTCTTGAAATGTTCTTCAAAAGAAAAACAAACAAAAACGGGAGAGGGAAACATGGATACCACAGAAGCTTAAGTAGAAAACTCATAAACTAATATCAGGACTCTGCTTTTATGTTTCTTTCCTTTTTTTTTTTTTTTAACTGCATCAGATAAGGACATCAGTGATTTTCCACACACAAGCCAAATGCTTGCTGATTAGGACACTTGTACATATTCTGAAGGATTGGCTGGAAAAGAAGGAAACCGAAGGAAGGGAAGAATTTCTGATGTAGCCTAACATGAAATCATTTACCACTTACTTCACATATTCAATTTATCTGAAGAAAATGAACAGTGACTCATTATTCCTAATGATAAATTATTCTGTAATACTGAAAGAAAAACTTTAAAGCACAGGTAGGTAATTATTCCTTAAAAGCAATCCAGACTTACATTTAAAAATGACAGCTTTAATCAAGTGTATTCTCCGTAAGTGAAAAAAAGTGGTGAAAAAGTGCCACAAACTGTGAAAGGAAAATGTGATAGAAGATATTCAGTACCATTTCCATTTTATCAATTTCTAGGTCAGTTGTTTGTCCTTTAAAAGTGTCAAAGCAAGACAAACGTTCATAACTGTAGTCTTTTAAAATAATATGTTACATTTGAAACCTGAAGTATGCTTTATTCTAGCTTTCCAGATTATTTTGAAGAATGAATTTTTTTCTAACATAAGGAGAGAATTTTAAAATAAAAATCAGAATCCTCAGGAACTGTGGCTTTGACATACTTATTTCATACACTGCAGCAGCAAGATCACTGGTGATCTTATACTTTCAGGGCAAAGGATTTAGAAAATGAGTCACTGCTACCTGCTTCTTTAATTTATGCTTCTGCCATTCGTTCTATATGCTATTCAAGAGTTTTCATCCATTTAAGGAAATAACTCTGTCTGGGATCACTAAAAAAATTGGTAATTTGAGATTTATTAATTCTTCGCAGGAATTTCCTTCACTTGCACAGGAACAAGTTAGTTTAAGTCCTGAAACAAACTGGAGAAAACACAGAAGTTTCTTACTGAGGTAGAAGAAAATTTTCTTTCACCCATGCTAGGCATTCATGAAGCCAAACAAGGTTAGGCTGTCACTAAAAAAGGCAGGTTCTGCTTTGAAAAACCTGAACACACATTTCTGAAAGATGAATATATTTTGAGTGTGGTAATTCAAGCCACTCAGAAAAAAAAACAGGTGCTACATAGTGATAGTTTTCTAGTCATGGTATTAGCACATGCCTAGTTCCTTAAGGATTAATGAGACCCTTGAGAATTAATAAGTCTTTCCATGTAGTATTAAGCAACCTTACTCTCACAGATGCTGAATGTTCTATTGACCTTACAGAAATGCTCAGCTTCTTTCAGCATTTCATATTATTCATTTTAACTGTCTTCATACCATATATTTAATAAATACCTATATTCAAAGGCACTTTTTCAACAGCATGACCTTTTTCTATATTTTCTTCCATGATGATCAACAGATTTAGTTGGCCTTTCTCAGGAGGGAATTAACAAATTGGATGACTACTTTTCTCCTACTATTCTTTTTCGTGCAAAACTGATCCATTCATCCAGTTTAACTGTTCCTAAAGGATTAACTCAACACAAGGTATCATCACAAAGTTGTACTGGGTTCACACGGAAAGGTCTTGGTAGCAGGGGGGCTGCAGGGGTGGTCTCATGAGCCAGGAACTGCCCCATGTCAGATCAGAGCCAGCTCACACTGGCTCCAAAAGGGACCCACTGCTGGCCAGAGCTGAGCCAGTGAGTGACACTGGTTGGGCCTCTGTGAAAGCAGAATTAAGAAAGGGGAGAAACAAACAAACAAACAAAAAACCATGCACAACAGCAGCTGGGAGTGAGAAGAGAGAAAATGTTAGAGAAACAGCCCTGAAGACACCTAAGCAGGGTGGATGGGTGCAAGGTATTTTTAGTTTGCTTTTGGTTTCTCACTGCTGTAGTCTGCTAGTGATAGGCAGTTATACTAACAATTATATTAATCTCCCTATGCTGACTGAGCCTGCTTTACCCCTGACAGCAATTGGTGAACCATCTCCCTTGTCCTCATCTCAACCCTTGAGCCCTTTCCCATCATATTTTCTCCCCCTCTTCCTTTGAGGAGGGAGAGTGAGAGAGTGGATGTTGCAGAGTTTTACCTGCCCATCAGGGTAAAAACACCACAGAAGTACATACTAAGCTTATTTTACCTCACTCTTTATGAAGCAATAGGTCCATGTAACAATAAAACTTTAGTATCTGACTTGAGTTGAAGATGATTTTCACAAGGAAAAAAAGTACATTGCAGAGTAGGGTAGGCCAAGTAACACAAAAGCCACCTTTTAATCTCTCCGAAGAGTTCTGTAATAAGAGAAACGTAGACAGAGACAGATGTTGGGATTTTCATTGCTGGACAGAAAGAGGACAAAAGTAAACACTATTTTATATTACTTTACATTACTTTTTCCATTGATCAATCTATTAACCACTGACTTAAGCAGTGAATTTATAACAAAAAACAAGGTTGCATAATAATAATTAAGGTTGCATAATAATAATTAAGGTTGCAAAATTAATTATTAATTTCATATAAAATATCATGCATCACAGACTCCACACTCAGTCTATGTCTATGCATAATGTAACAAACGCATGGATCCTGAAACTGACATGCTCCTCCAACCCAGATGTGAAAGACATCAAGGAGGGCTATAACTAATTAATTGATATTGTAGTATGATATTTCTGTGCCATAAGACAATAATTAACAGTAACAGGGATAACTGCCAATATAATAATTTGCATTAAATGAGCAAATAAATTACACACATAAAGTTAGGAAATAATTTTGCCCTTATATATTAAACCAAGCCAAAATTACTTTGTTTCAAGCAGAAAAAAACAACAAAATAAACATTTTGATCAGTTTTAAAAATCAGCATGTTGGAAAAAAAAAAGTGTTAAATTGCAAGCTTGATTTTTTTTTTTTATAAACAAGACAGCTAGAAACATTCTGCCACCTATTTTAACTTCTGATAATAAACTGGGCATCAAAGATGTCAAAGTTGGCAGAACAAGAGATCCTAACAAGAACAGCTAAAAGGTCAAAACTGAGCCATCTGTCTTAACACAGAATTAAAAGAATATTTGATGAAAGCTGCTAACACCAACATATAGGAGTCTTTGTATCTTTCCTACACTGAAAGGAAAGAATAAATAAAATTATATTAAAATTGTCAGTTTAGGCAGAGTTCCCTGAATGTGCTTTATTGCAGTTTTTCACTGGGTTTTTGGTTAGTGTCTTCTTTTGAATGAAAAACACACTCAGTTCTCCAAATCAGTTGGGCCTGATAGTTCATGCTAAACTGAATGGTTTGTGAATAATGCGTTGCTAATAACTAGAACAAGTAACATTCAAACACAGAAATTATATATGGTCTATTAAAAAATCTTTTAAAATCCTGCTAAATAGTACGGAACATGAATTTGCCAGCCATTCTAGACTGCTAAAGCAGTCACATTGAATGATTAGTATATTTTTTTCTTTCATTCCATTATCCTATTTCAATATATTATCATCTACAAATGTGCTCAAAGAAAAAGAAATCACGTCTGCAAACAAACAGAATTTGCACTAATATGCATCAACTCAAGGAGAAACAAATCTAGTTTTTTCTGGATCTGAACACAAGACACTATTTTTTTAGTGCCATTCATCAAACCTGGCTTTTTCAGAATGGGATTCTGGCAACCTGTTCTTGTGGAAGAGGGTGCAGTGGCAGCTGTAGTTATAGGCAGGGTGACATTTATGGGGCATGAAAAGACAACAGCAGAATAGCTCTCTCATAAGGCTATTTTCCAGAAAGCTCAGGGGAATGCTTGTGACCAAAAACACATTCAAAGGACAGCAGAAGAAACATGCTGTTCTCATTCTGCTCCATGTCAAGCAACATGCTAGATCTCAGTTTCATCGTTCTTTCTCCATAGCTGATCACCCAGAGAAGTTTCTCTTGCCCTATCACCAAGCACAACTGTGACACTCTACAGATGAAGTTGAAATAAGTTGTTTCATCTTTAAGATGGCAAGAAAAAATCTTATCAGTTTTTTTCTGTCATCCAGAACTGTGGTATCATCACCAATATGCTACCCTGTGAAAACATTTGCCTACCATCAAGTTAAGTAACAGTAGCTTTCCTTTCTGCATTTTAAGATTCTTTGGAGTATAAGACAGCTGTCATTAAAATTACTCTAGATCCTACCCACAGCTACATCTCAGAGTTTAAAACTGGGATCAAAATATGATTGACTATATTAAAAATGAGCTAAAGCCATCTTAATCCATCTTTGTTATTACTATACCTTTTTTTCCTTTTTTTTAACACTGCAGTGCTAAAACATGATTTATTCAATTTAGAACTATTGTACAGCTTAGAGATGTATTTTGAATCACAGGAATGTGTTAATTAACAAGAACTTTAATAAAAAGCTGAAAGTATCATTCTTTTTTAATTTTTGACATTTGACAGAAATTGAAACACACAACTAAGGATAGCATATTTCACAGAATATATATTAATCTAACACAAAATACCATGTTGTCATAAAGACTGCAGAGTATTATGAGATCCTTTTCCTCAGCTATTTTCCAGTTGTTGTGGCACCATACCAACTGAAAAACCTTTCAAGTGCTACAGTATAAAAAAACCATAGGTAATGTAATTTTATATGAACTCTTTCTAATATTTATTGAGACATTAATTTTCTTAGATAAATCTCATTATGTTCTATAATTTTTGTTGTAGTTACCTAGTTTCAACAGCTTTATGCTCCAAGATCATGAACTATAATCTTTATAGTTATTTAAATACATTAGTTATCTAAATATCTAAATATGCAAATAGTTCTATGAAAGCCAGACTATGTTACATTTTGCTAACTGACATTGATTATTCTATGAAATGTCCTATGTTAAATTTGCAAGTCCTCCCATATTAGCACATATCTCACAGTTTTTTTCAATGTTTTACAAAGGATTCTTCTACTGTTGTTGCATTTCTCAAAATGGTTTAATAATATCTATGGAATAAATATTCTCCCAGATTAAGGTTTGCTGGAGTAATTTGGTTAGGGCATCTGGATTAATCTCTACTAAATTCTATTAAGCCTTTTCTTAAGGGCAATGTTTTTATATAATAAAATCCTGTAAACACAAGGTCAGGCAGTGAACCATGTCTAAGCTACACAAAATTAAATTCAGGGAAGACTACATGCAGGGTTTTCCTTTACACTCATCTAATCCCTGCTTAAATCATGGTCAAAGCTGCAGAGGAAATACTTGGTGGACTTTCGTCCTGACATGCTTGTACAGCAAAAACAAAAAGGGATCTCATCTAACCAGCCATGATGGGATACCAGATGTTGGAGAAAACCCCCTTTCAGCCCTGTCAGAGTCCAATACTCTTCAATCAGGTTCTTTTAGATATTCCATGTGTGAAGGGTAAAATGTTTAACACCAACAAAGTTGATGTTAGTCTTGCATTGCATTTCTAATTTAGCTGTGTGACACAAAATATACTGAAATCCCAGTAAAAATGTAAATTGTTACACTTACTTTGCTTTAGCTGTGGTCAGTCACACCCGGCTTTGTTCCCTGAGCTTGATAGGCACATCAACCTTGCCCTTCTCCACTGATCCTTCTTCAATTTAGAGGTTCATTGGTCACAAGCCTTTAAATCACAATTCCGTGAAGAAAACTACAGAACTACAGAGTAGGACAGTGGTTGCTGACATATCTTTCTTTGAGAGGGGTGTAGAGAGCAGAAATAACAAAACTAACTGAAAGGTGCACAGTTTTTGAGGTCACCTCTATGGTCTCAAAAAAATCAGAAAATACTAACTTAGAAAAGTAAAATAAATATGCTAGGCATTAATACAAAGTTTTTTTTTTGTTTTTTTTTGTTTGTTTGTTTGTTTTTTACTATTTGAATATACTTTCTAAAATACTTAACATTAACACTAATGATCAACTGCTGTGAGGTCAGTAGCTATAACACAAGAAATCTCAAAAACAGTGCCTAAAGCTTTTTGCTTATCTTTATCTCTTTGTTCTTTGCTCTGCCTTCATTAGTCCTCTGTTGCCTTTGACAATAAAAGCATTTAATGAGACTGGCGTTTTCACAGTGATGGTACTAATCCTACCTAGAAACAATCCCCTGTTTTTGAAAGTCTCAGAGTAAGAGCCATCACAGTCCTCAGAAACAGCCCTTTGAACCATATAGCTAACCCAGAATAGCAGTGTGCTCTAGTCCTACTACATGAGCAGCATATCAAAAAAAAGAACAACAACAACAAAAAACCTTCCATATTTAAAATTCTTCATTTTAATAGTGGCTTTCCTGGATGAATCAAAGAACTCGGCTGTTTTTCTCATACATGCCATACTTGGCACAAGTGAAAAGGGCATTGTGAACTGGCAAAGAGCAACATCAGATTTTTTCTCCTGTATGTTCAATAGCTAATTAAAATAAGCATGACTGACTGAAATAACCATGAGAATCTAAACTTGAAAATTCTTCTGAAGATTCAAAACAAAATGCTTTAGGAAAGACTTTCCTTACATTTGTTCATTTCTTTAAACAAATATCCAAAACAGTCATTCAAAATGATCTTCATTTATCTTTTTAAAGTTTTTTCCTATTCATGACAATGAGTATTAAAAAAAATGAGGTCTTACCTGCTGAACTGGCAGAAATACTTTGTCCATTTTAAGAAAACTTGTAATGGTGAAACAAAAGAATTACAAAGCTTTGCTCAAAGTTTCCCAGTTCTACTTTTTCTGATTTTCTAATAGTGGAAAATAAATAAAATAAAATAAAATAAAATAAAATAAAATAAAATAAAATAAAATAAAATAAAATAAAATAAAATAAAGCTACTGTTGTACAGTAAATAAATTGGCAAAATGCACTTTGATCTAATGAATAGTTCATGCTGTTTTAAAAGGTAAGTATATTCAACACCACTAAACAATGTATTACCTGCACTAGAAATTAGATTGCAAAGCATTTGTCCATTGGAAGCTGTGGACCTTTGCTTAACTAACGGTTTTGAAATTTTGGTCTTGAGCAGTCCCTCTTACTCCAACACAGAGACATAACAGCCATAGTTCATCTAGAAAGAAAGGTATCTGGGGAAAAGTGCATTTTGAGCATTAGTATTCAAATATAGAAGATATATCTGGGAGCTCCCTTGTTAGAACTACAGTCACAATTTTCTTACCTGTTTTTCAGGGAGAAGGGAGTGAATACATTCATTCACAGGTGCAATGCTCGTTTCAGCAAGAGGTGAGAGCTGTGTCTAGTGGCCTCTCAGCAGGAAGGCTATTCTAAGACAATTTAATGTGGAATGTATCATGGGATGATCAAATACTTGCACTTTTTGTGGTGCTACTCAAGTTACTTTTTTTTTTTTTTTTTGCATCCACAGGGAGAGAAAAATTGAGGTTAATATCTCTACGTCTAATACCAAAGATGAGGTTCTTTGCTATTAACTGAATTTTTCTGAAAATTCTACATTAGAAGGTAGGTTTGGAGAGCAGTCATAGAATCATAGAATTATAGAATCATAGAATGGCCTGGGTTGAAAAGGACCTAAAAGATCATCTAGTGTCAACCCCCCTGCTCTGGGCAGGGTTACCAACCACTAGAGAAGGCTGCCCAGATCCGCATCCAGCCTGGTCTTGAATGCCTCCAGGGATGGGGCATCCACAACCTCTCTGGGCAACCTGTTCAACTGCCTCACCACCCTCTGAGTGAAAAACTTTCTCCTAATTTCCAACCTAAATCTCCCCTGTCTTAGTTTAAAACCATAACTTCCACCATTGGCAAATAAAGGAAGTACATGGAAAAAATCATACATCCTTTAGCATAGTATGATATTTTGAACGAAACCTGAGTTATCCAAGAAATATATTTTCTTTGTAAAACAGTTAGCAGATATATTTTTGATAAAGCTATATCTCCTGCATGATACACTGAGGAGATAGACTTCTCTCCTGAGGCTGGAAAGAAGTCTACCTTTTAGCAACATATGAGTATTTGGTCCACCCAGATGCACAGAATCCTTAGTAAAATCAGAAATCTCTTAAGAGAAGGAATCTCCTAAAACACTAACAGCCAAAGCTGGAATCTAATTTCTGTAACTGTGAGGGAATAAATTTCCCTTTGTTCCCATGTCCAAGGTGTCTACAACACTGGTAGCAGAATTGAGGAAAGAAAAGTTACTGGTTGAAAGGAGAGAGGACCACCTTTGCAGGAGATAAAATATGATCACAGGTTTTTGGTTTTGTTTTCTTTTCTTTTTTATAACCTAAAACAGACATAACGTAAAACTGACAGAAACAACAGCAAAACAATATTTGAAAGGTACAAGCTATTGCCAAACAATTCCTTGATATGTTGAAAAAAAAATAAATCTTTCAAGACTGATTAAACCTTGCCTTTTCCCACGTCTCAGACAGCAAGGATGAGTCCAAAACTGCCATTTTTATATTTTCCATAGATGGAATTGTGCAAATAATTAGAAGACATTTTAAGCTGATTAAAATATGTATTTTATGCAACACCCACACAAGGAGAAAACTTTGCTTCAGGAGAAAAAGGGCAATTCAGCTGAAGGCTGTTTTTATCTGTGTAGCATGAGTTGGCAACAGTCTTTGATCCATACCCTTAGGGCAAATTTGACATCTATTTCACTCTAGGCAAGCACAGATCTTTTGAAGGATATCTCTATATAATGACTGACTGACTGCAAGAAGGCATGTCATTGTCCTCCTCTGCCTCTTCAGATTTGATTTGCAAGCCAGGTGAATCTCATGACATGTCACCTAGTAAATCAAGCAGAGAAGAGATGCCTGAAATAGTCCCCATCATGCTGACAACATAAAATCATGATGATGACTGATTCTGAGAATCTGAGAGAAACTCAGCTTACCCCTACATTCATTTCAGAATAGGGCAGCATTTTGGAATAAAATTCAGTCTTTCAAATAGCACATACAGATTCTGTGCAGAAAAAAATCCTCCAAAATTCCTTTAAATAAAACCTATTTTTCCTTATTAGTTCTCTTTTTATGTCTGTTTGCATCCACTTATTTTATTCCCCTTCAATAAAGTTTATCCTTCATGTCATATCAAGTTATAAACATTTAGTTCTACAGCCAATAGTTAAATACTAGGCCTGCTACCACACATCTAAGTTTACTTCAGAGAAGTCTGTGTGATCTGTTTCTATAAAGTGATGGATACTTTATAAGTGCCTTGGTAGATAATGAAAGTAAATCACGGACCTAAAAACTGGACAAATATCAAACATTCATAAGCTAACTGTTCCTAATTGTTACCTTAGCAAAGTTCTCACTGTGGATGTCTCTTCTGATGATTATAGGATGAAATTCTTAAAATATTTATTCTTTCATTCCATGAATTCTACAGTAGCAAAAACCAAAAATAATTTAAAAAATCTATCTATGAGGAAGAGCTAATCAATTAAGAATAAGCAAAGGATAAAATATTTCTGTAGATAAGCAATCCACAGCAAATAAAACCTGCCCTTTCCCCATGTGATTTGATTCACTAAGCATCTGAACACATTTCCACTCACAGGTCTGCTACAGCTATTTGAATTCTTTTTATCTTCCAAAGAGCAGCTGTGCAAGGCTTTGTTTTTGTGTAAAATCAGCATAAAAACAAGAAATGAGTTATCCACCTATAAATATATACTTTTTTTTTTTCTTTTGACGAACAGTAGATACTTTTCCCTAGTTCTCATAAGGAGGTAGGAATATGGCCATATATATAAACATTTTTACTTTTCTTTTGGAGGGGCAAGAATGTTGCTTGTCCCAGCTTAATTGTACTGAACTTTATGTTTTTCCAAAACTGAAAATTCATTAAATCTAGACAGATTAAAGTAACATACTTGCTTTGCAGTGATGGAGTTTTATGAAGCGTCTAATAATGAATATATTACTTCATATTAAACTTACAAGAAGATATGTAATCACTTGGCACTAAAGAATACCTAGAAAGTTTCTTCATGAACTTGTGCATGACGTCGACCTCTTCTTGATGTTATTTTTTCCTAACACACAATAAATAATTCCTTCAAGACGAAATCATTTACAAATATTCGGAGGTATATAGATATACGAACATACACTCACACATACACATATATATAGATACAAATATATACCTATCTATTTTGAGAAGATCCAGGTCAAGATTACAAATATGGTTAGTTTCTGAATATTCAGTAGATATATATTGAAATATATTTCCAAAAATATTAATATTTACTTATATTTGAACATATTAAAAGTGTCCTTTGGGCCATCAACATACATCCTCTTATTACCTGCAGTATAATAACATATTAGAACATATTAAATGCATCCTTAGGGCTATGAACATACTGCAGGTATTAGGAGGATATATCTGCAACATCTTCTCAGGATATCCAAGACTGCATACTTAGGCTTTCTGTAAAAATAAAGGCGATAGTGTGTCCAAACTGTCAAATTATTTGGTATCAACCAAAGAGCTTGGAAAAATACTTTGTTTCAACATTCATACCATGCATCTTAGGTAAAAATGGAAGGCTAAAAACATAGAAGTAAATCAATTTCAGCAGTTTGTAAAAAAGAAAAGCCCTTATCTTTTCTGTGCAATTTCAGTCAAAGAAAAATGTTTAATAGAATCCAAAGGCAATAATAAAAATCCTCATTTCACGTATCCAAATTTATTAACTTCATTTTTTATTCTTCTAAAATTTGATAACTCATTGAAGTCCGTGAAGCAATAGGGATTCTCTCTTCTTCAGTTGTAATAGAAAAAAATCTACGTTATAGAAAGACAACATATTGTTCAGTCTCTACTGTTTTGGCTAGGATATATTTTCTGTACCAGGCAATTTCAGTTGATGTTCTTAGTCCTCAAAAAAGAGATAAACCAAAGATAAAAGAGGGAAAGCCCACTCCAAAGTGAAATCTAAAGGTGGTGTTCTTGTGTTCTTGTTGTTTTTTGTTTTTGCTTTTTTTTCAGTTGTCTTCAGTAGCCATATGAGTATCTTTTTTTATGCTGTGTCCCCCAACTAAAAGTGTATCGTTCTGCTCTGAACAGCAGATTAGCAAATCCAGTGAAAGGACACCAAGTAACATCTGAAAAAGTGACAAAAGTTACATAAAATAAAGATAAAACTTACCCTATATGCTTCTCTTTGGGTTGTGTGGTGGGTCAACCTAGGCTAAGGTACAAAATCCCACCCATCCACTCTCCCACTTCCCCTTCTCAACAGGACAGGGATAGAAAATAAGATGGAAAAGTTCATGGGTGAAGATAGAGAGACATCACTTACAAACCACCATCACAGACAAAACAGTCTCAACCTAGGGAAAATTAATTTAATTTTCTGCCAGTTGAAGTTGATATTAACAACAGACAGTAATGACAGATAAGAATATCCATGTAATGCCTACTGAAATCAGTGATACTCTTAAAACTCTTCCTGTTCTTGACTACAATCTTAGCTAAACGACAAGCTCAAAGCTGGCCAGCACAATCAGCTCATACCATCACTATAATTTTCTCTTAACATTTATTTAGTTTATGAGAAATTAAAACCTGTCATATTGTCTTGGACACACTGGAAAATATTTAAAGTAATGAATTAGACATCTAGCCATCAAGCCTTTGGTTATACACGTACTTTTAGTTTGCTTTCTGATTTCAAAAATCTGTTTCACCCTATCACTTTTGGCAGTCTTGAAACCCTCACAAAGCTCACATGATTGTTGCATAGCAGTGATGATTTCCTTTCCTCTCCTCCCAACTTCTTGAAAAAAAAAAAAAAATCACAGCTCATCAGGATTCTGCAGTCAACAAATCAAAAACCATGGAAATATACAACATAAGAGGTAGTGTCTTGTTTTGTTTTTCTCCAAATAATAAACGTCTGAGGTTTTGAACTGTCAACAATGCTAAGTGGGACAGAAAACATGGAAATGGCTGGGGAAAAGAATTGGGATAAAAATGTTTAGAGGAATGTTTCTGAGGAATTCACAAAAAATCATGAATTCCTTACACCTCATTTAATTTCTTAGGAGAGTCAAAATCTTAAGTAGTTAAAAACATTTCAACAAGATCTCCAAAATCAGAAGTCAGATAAGGCATGCAGAGTGCAGGTGTGCTGAGACAGCATGATATTGAAGAGTTTTATAGCATGCAAAACAAGCTATTGAGGAGAACAGGGAGCAAGGTAGGCTGTTAGTAAACTGCACAGTAATGTGTGTTGCTCAGCTGACATGCTAATCTATTTTCTGTCAAGAGTTCTGACAAACCTTCAAAATATTCCTGTTTGCTTTAGAAAAATGCATTACTTCTAGGTTTACCTGAAGACATGTTTAATTTGTAAAGCCCCTGATGTGTATACCCATACAGATGAGAACATAATTACCTAGAACAATTATAATCAAATACACCAAAATATAGATTGATAATATGAGGAATTAATGTTTTCCTAAAGACCTGAATTAAGACATTTATTATTCTTATTTGATTCTCTTTAAATAATTAAATAAATAAAACTCCTGAAGAATGACCCTGGAAGAGAAAGAAAGAATTTTAGGCCAAAGGATGCCTTTTTTGTTGTTTTTGTGTGTAACAAAGAAATACTTAAGCTATTAATACAAGACCTTGGCAGTGGAAACATGTTGGCTTGTGTGAATTTCAATACTTATTATTTTAATGCCCTTTTGTTAACATTATTACAGACTGTGAATTCTTCCATTACTATTCACAAGTAACTGGAGATGTCAGAGTAAATGTGGGAAAGCAGGGTCAGGCTGTTAGGCCCTGAGTAACCCACAAAAGGGAGAAATTAATTATGCAAATGAAATGAAAATGAAAGCAGACACATGAACCCGTGCTATTTTTACAAAATATGGTGTTATGTTTTTTGCTAATGGTTGCAAGCCACAATAAACTCATGAATTTGTTGACCTATTTACCCATATTTTCTGCAACTTCAAGAAATAACAAGAGATACAACTGGCCACCACAACGCATTAAGTATTAGCTCTACTCATTATGGGCTATGCCAGTGCTTAGTTACAGCAAAACAGGAAAGGTATTAAGTAAATAAAATTTAAGTAGAACAATATTTTCTTTTACTCCTAACAGAATGGATTTTACTCACAAGATACATGTGAGAACAACATAAAAGTCATCATTTGAGCCTTAAACACCCGGTTGCCTTGAAAACACGTTATGGTAGACACAAAAATACAATGCTGAGGTGAATATGTATACTTCAACACCTTGCCATGTATTCTAGCACAGAATTTTCCCAAGCAAAATAGTGAGACCATTCACTTGAGAAAAACATTACAATGGAGTGGCTCTGGCATTTGTTGAATGAACATGGATTAGCAGTTGCAAAATATTAAATTGAAAGTCATGTATAACTAAGAACAGCAAGAATCCCAGATGAGCTCATTTTTCATTAAGGTGATGTTTACACAGTCTTCCTGAAGAGCAGGGACAAGCAGCTAACCACACTGAAGTCCTCCAGTGAAAGCAAAAGGGACATGCTACTTGATGATACTGTCAGACCATAAAAAGGCAAAAATTGATGTAAACTGAAATAAAGAGTGCACCTAAGCAAGCTTCATTCCAAACATCACTTCTCTATGGAGCTCCCAGTAGAAGACAAAGTCTCTTTACTGCACAACTGATAGTAGTTTCATGCTGAGAGTTGCGAAACCGGTGTAATTGCAACATGCACAGAAACACTGAAAGCACTTTATAGTCAGTACCACATATAAAACTTAGATAACTTTGAAATCAGGATTTGATAACAAGGAAAAGAAAAACAAGCAAAATGATTTTGTGGCATTGGCTATGAAACTGGTGAAGGGCCTGGAACACAAGTCTTATGAGGAGCAGCTGAGGGAACTGGGGTTGTTTAGTCTGGAGAAGAGGAGGCTCAGGGGAGACCTTATTGCTCTCTACAACTACCTGAAAGGAAGTTCTGGGGGGCTGGGGGTCAGCCTCTTCTTGCAGATAACTAGTGATAGGGCTAGAGGGAATGGCCTCAAGTTGCACCAGGGAAGGTTTTGGTTGGAAATTAGGAGAAACTTCTCAGAAAGAGTAGTCAGGCATTGGAACGGGTTGCCCAGGGAGGTGGTGGTGTCACCATCCCTAGGGGCATTTAAGGAAAGGTTGGATGTGGTGCTTAGGGACATGGTTTAGTGGCTGATAGTAGTGGTTGAGGGACAGTTGGACCAGCTGATCTTGGAGGTCTTTTCCAACCTTAATGATTCTATGATTCTATCTGTGGAGGCAAAGAGGGTCCACAAAAGGAACTAACAGAAAATATCTATGTTGTCACGAAAAATAGTTTCAAAAACACTTCTAAAGATGACTATATTGTTAAAAATATGTCTTATGGCTCAAATATACCATTCATTTTAGCTAACTTTATGGCTCTATAACACAGATTACAGACATTAAGATAGTCCTTGTATTTTCTTTACAGCCAAATGGCAAGAAATAGCCACTTTTAGGATGCAATTAATTTGGTTTCTTTTAGATATGCACTTCAGGATGCAAATAATTACCCCAGATGATACTGATTAGAACTCCACTGATTACAACAGACACTTGGAATGATTAGCTTAGAGATAGATACCATCAGAAATTAAGACACGTAAGAAATCTTATAGGAAGGCAAAAAAAAAAGCATTCTTGAATCTAAAAGACTGAATACCAACTATTAAAATTTGATGCATGGAATGAAAAAACAGCTCCTACCCAGCCAACTTTTACTGCACGTCCATGGGCTGCCTTCCCAGAAGGGTCCTTGCATGGTAGGTGGGGAAGCTGTGGCTGGAGGCAGGATGCTGTCGGACAGGCTGTAGTGAGTGATGCAGGTCTGAGCCACAATTCCTTTGAGGTTGTGTGACGACTGATCTCTGTCCCCAGACAGTTTTTTGGACCACTACACTGTTGGTTAAAAGCGAATAGCTACTGTCATTGTTTTCACATTTTTAGATCCTGAGTAAACACTAAATTCCCATTCTTGTCTGAGCTCAAGGCTGGCGGAAATATGTGTACAGGAACATCTGACACTACAAAAATTTACAGAAAAATCTCATAACACTTAATGACCTCACAAATTATATGTTCTGGTAGTAGCATAGCATAAGTACAAATTAGACATATATAAGTTCTTTCTCAAATTTGCCCTTAAGTTTTTGGTCTAGCAATTTTACCTAGACATATGTTCAAGAGAAGGATATAGTCTTTAGTGGGGTAGTCTTCCTCACTAAACAAGACTGCAGAATCAAAATTTAAAATAAGAAGGTCAGATTCTACTGTAAAACAAAATACCTCTACCCTGACCAGAGTACACTCTCGGTCTTCAACATGTATAACCACACTGTTTTTACCAAATGCATTTTTCCTATTGATTTGTCATACGAAATTGGTTGAATGTAATAATTACCAGAAAAAAAGAAGTGAGCCTTTCATAGTATATTTTCTATCACATCCCATATGCAGAAGCAATCTCCTAGCATTAATATCATTAAATTTGTATTAGTACATTATTTACTGGTAATTGGCACCTTATGAATAGCTAAGTAGAAATCAAATTTATTTTTATTTGCTAAGGCATTTAACTTACAGTATATCTGGTTAAAATGTTAGTGATCACTAAGTTTCTTAGTACTTAAGCGCTAATTGTCATTTGTTAATAATTTACTTTCCTATCACTAAGCTGTAAAAAAAAATTACATCACTTACAATGCTAAATGATGCAAAGTTATTCCATTGTTGATATAAAATTGTAGCATATTTCATGTTTGATACATTTTCTAGCATGAGGTGCATCATTTTTAGACAACTGGTTGCTGGTAATCATCATTTTTCTGATATTTTTCCAGAAAGCAGAAAAGTTTCTAAAGCAGTTTCAGAAGTAAGAAATGAGGTTTGTTGGCAGAGGCAATATCTTTTATTAGACCAGCTGATATAGTGGGGAACAATCAGGCAAGCTTTCTAGCATGCAGTCATGTAATCAATTCTTTTTGAAAAAACTACAAAAGCACAAAAGAAGAGTAGAAGTTGAAATATTTTTATAGTTCATGTGTGGATTAGCAGGAATGCAATTTTGAAACTGAACAACTTTGAAAGAGGTATCTTCAATTTTCAGATTTAAGTATCTATGAAAAATAAAGATTTTATTTCTTTATTTTTAAGACTAAGGCTTCATTTCAGTTTGTATACTCTCAGTAATGCCACGGGAGGTATCCAGAATTTCAAGGTTTAAAAATAATACCCTTTACAGATATTTCATATATCTTATAAACCTCATAGAAAACATAAATTGTATAGCTGTTTTATGTGCATGTAGAAAAAAAAAAAAGATTATAAGAAATAGACATTTCAAGAAAAGCAAATAAAGACATCTGTGTACACACAATAGCCTCTGAATCATTTTCTATATATTGTCTTTGTCTGTAAATGACACACGAATAATTAGGGTATTTATATTCCATATGCAGAGCCATGCAGAGATCCCCTGCAATAGTATCCACATGACAGTATCTATACAGTGGCAATAACTTCATACGTATAGCAGTTTAGCTGCTTAACACAGCACTGCATCTAAACTGAGCAGCTCTGCCTCACTAGACAGCTATTTTATTAGTGATTCTAGAGCAGGTTCAACTGGAAATGACTCCTAGTGCTGTCCACAGTATGGACATTTGTCTTAATAATGCTTTTGTCCTTCAGTACTAAGCTATTCAGACTGTATAGAAACACATTTATTTCTCAAACAAGAAAACAAACAAAAAACACCTATGTAAAGTAATACTGGAGTTTCCAAGAAATTAAAGGTAACACACAACATTTATAAAGCATGTAGTAAAAATGAAAGAAATTCAGAACTAAGGTAGGCCTAAATATGCTGGTGTTAGCTTCAATATACGAAAATGTATACCACTGCTTTAGCTGTACTTTATTATGGTGTCCTGGAAGGGTCATGTGATTAGAATATTTAGGTCTCCGTGATCCAACTAATTTTAAATAATAATGCTTTCTTTAAACTTTTTTTTCTAAAGAGAACCACAACAATAAACATACCTATTCTGTCTGTAACTGTTACCTAGAACCTGAAATATCTCCCAAAAGCAGGACTAAATCCCAGATAGCTTTATCTCTTGTCCTGGTTCCAGTTAGGACAGAGTTAAGTAGCTCATAGTAGCTGGTAGGGTGCTATGTTTTGGATTAGGATGAGAAGAGCGCTGATAACATGCTGATGTTTTAATTGTTGCAGAGCAGTGTTTACACCAGGCCAAGGACTTTTCGGCTTCTTGCTCTGTCCTGCCAGCGAGCAGGCTGGGGGTGCAGCAGGAGCTGGGAGGGGACAGACCCAGGACAGCTGACCCAAACTGGCCAAAGGGGTATTCCATACCATCTGACGTCATGCTAAACAATATATAGGGGTGGCTGGCCGGGGTGGGGGGGCCGGCTGCTCGGGAATAGGCTGGGCATCGGTCAGCGGGTGGTGAGCAATTGCATTGTGCATCACTTGTTTTCTTACACATTATTATTGTTAATACTATTACCATTATCACTATTATTATTATTATTGTTATTATTATTTTCCTGTCTTAATAAACTGTCTTTATCTCAACTCACAGGCTTCACTTTCCCGTTTCTCTCCCCCCATCCCAGAGAGGGAGGGGGGAGGGTGAGCGAACGGCTGTGTGGTGTTTAGCTGCCAGCCGGGTTAAACCACAACAGTCTTTTTGGCGCCCAACGTGGGGCCCGAAGGGTTGAGATATCGACAAATCTGACCAGAGTGTGTTAAACTAAAATTGGTATAAGTATTGGACCTGCTTAATAGTTGCTAGTCACGATGTTGATTGCCTTAATCTCCAGTCTGCTGTACCTGTATTCCAAATTGAGTTTTATGGTGCGTTACTTTCTGTATGTGCTCCCTGTTGCACTGTTTATCCTTTCCGGGCCCTGGTTTAAGATTGTTATGGTACTGTGCGGTGTAGCAATGGCTTATGAAATGATGAAATATCTGGTCACGACTTTAACCTGGTATTTGTACTCAGCACTGACGTCGACTCTATACTTTGGAACCCATATCTCGGAAACTATTAGCAATTACACCTATTGCCTGTTTTCGTTAGGGAGCCCATCTGTGAAGGGGACAGGGGAAGACATGTTTCCCTACCTGTTCACTCTCCCTTTCTCCTTCACCACCACCCTCTTATCCCCCGAGTTAGTTACGGTGGTTCTCCGAGATGTTGAATATCCTTGGGATACTCAGACCAGCCTGCTCTTGTTGTTATGTCTCCTGAATGCGCTTCAGATTTTGTGGAGGGTTAAACAACTACTTAGGAATCTCATCCGGAGATCTGTCTTGAGGCGGGATAGTTGCGAGTGGCAGGGAGTGTGGGAGGATATGGGCAGGTTTCTAGAGCAGTGGTCACCTCCAGTGTTTTGGACATTCACCCCTGAACAACTGCAAAATCCTAAAAAGCTGGCAGAATGCTTGAAAAAAAGGTGTCATGACTCTGGCAGTTCCAAAGTGACACAAATCACTGTAGCGTGCTGGGGTCTGGCTTGTGCCTATCGAGCTGCAATTGATGTTATTAGCAACCTAGCTCCAGCTCCTGCAGCCGCTCCAGCTGCAGCTCCTGCAGCCGCTCCAGTTCCAGCTCCTGCAGCTACTCCAGCTGCAGCTCCTGCAGCCGCTCCAGTTCCAGCTCCTGCAGCTACTCCAGCTGCAGCTCCTGCAGCCGCTCCAGTTCCAGCTCCTGCAGCTACTCCAGCTCCAGCTCCTGCAGCCGCTCCAGCTCCAGCTCCAGCTCCTGCAGCCGCTCCAGTTCCAGCTCCTGCAGCTACTCCAGCTCCAGCTCCTGCAGCCGCTCCAGCTCCTGCAGCTGCTCCAGCTCCAGCTCCTGCAGCCGTTCCAGTTCCAGCTCCTGCAGCCGCTCCAGCTCCTGCAGCCGCTCCAGCTCCAGCTCCTGCAGCTACTCCAGCTCCAGCTCCTGCAGCCGCTCCAGCTCCTGCAGCTGCTCCAGCTCCAGCTCCTGCAGCTACTCCAGCTCCAGCTCCTGCAGCCGCTCCAGCTCCTGCAGCTGCTCCAGCTCCAGCTCCTGCAGCCGTTCCGGCTCCTGCAGCCGCTCCAGCTCCAGCTCCTGCAGCCGCTCCAGCTCCAGCCCCTGCAGCCGCTCCAGCTCCTGCAGCTGCCCCAGCTCCTGCAGCTGCTCCCACTCCTGTGGCTGGGTCAGAGAAACGAGCTGTAGCAGTGCAAGTTGAGCCCGCAGAGGGTATCCCAACCCCTGTGGCAGACCCTGTGTCTGGGTCAGAGAAACGAGCTGTAGCAGTGCAAGTTGACCCCGCAGAGTGTATTCCAAGCCCTGTGGCAGACCCTGTGTTTGGGTCAGAGAAACGAGCTGTAGCAGTGCAAGTTGACCCCGCAGAGGGTATTCCAACCCCTGTGGCAGACCCTGTGGCTGGGTCAGAGAAACGAGCTGTAGCAGTGCAAGTTGCCCCTGTAGACAAGGTGAAAAAATGGTATAGAGGCTCAGGTCGTTTAAAACGCAGACAGTCTTCTGCTAAGTCTGGGCGAAGTGAAGACGAGGCTGGGCCATCAAAGGTGCAGGAGACTGAAGATGAGGATGAGGATGGCGAAAAATCAACAGTAACTACCCGGACTCCATACCAGCCATCAAAGGTGCAGGAGACTGAAGATGAGGATGAGGATGTCGAAAAATCAACAGTAATTACCCGGACTCTATACCAGCGTGAGCTACGAGATGTGCGAAAAGATTTTGGTCGCTGTATAGGCGAGCAGCTTGTCACCTGGCTGCTCCGGTGCTGGGACACGGGAGCCAATTATGTGGAATTGGAGGGCAAGGAAGCCAGGCGGCTGGGATCCCTTGCTAGGGACGCATGCATTGACAAAGCAATTGGAGATGGAGCACAATCTCGCAGCCTCTGGAGGCGTCTCCTGTCAGCTGTGAAGGAAAGGTATCTCTTCAAGGAAGAACTTGTATGTTTACCAAGCAAATGGACCACCATGGAGAAGGGAATTCAGTACCTGAGGGAATTGGCCGTACGGGAAGTAATTTATAAGGACCTAGATGACGCACAAACATCCACAGATCCAGATGCAGTCCAGTGTACACCACCCATGTGGCGGAAGTTTGTACGGAGTGCCCCATCATCATATGCCAACTCATTGGCAATACTAGCCTGGAAAACGGAGGAGAATCCCACAGTGAATGAAGTGACTAAAATACTCCGGCAGTACGAAGGAAATCTCTCCTCTTCCCTAAAGGCCTGTGTCTCAGCTGTGGAGAAACTCTCTGAAGAGGTCCACCAACTTAAAGAGAATTTATCTTCCCCTCCACCTGAACGAACCAGTGTCCACCAGCTAAAAGAGAATGCTTTAGAGAAACTTTCTGAAAAGATCCACCAACTTGAAGAAAGATTATCTTCCCCTTCACCTGAACGAACCAGTGTCCACCAGCTAAAAGAGAATGCTTTGGAGAAACTTTCTGAAAAGATCCACCAACTTGAAGAAAGATTATCTTCCCCTTCACCTGAACGAACTAGTGTCCACCAGCTAAAAGAGAATACCTTGGAGAAACTTTCTGAAGAGATCCACCAACTTAAAGAGAGTTTATTTTCCTCCCCACCTGTACAAACCAGTGTCTCAGCTATTAGGGGTAAACGTTCATCTATGCAAGGAAGACAATATGGTGGGCACACACACCGCGCCACCCTGTGGTTTTACCTACGTGACCATGGAGAGGACATGAGAAAATGGGATGGAAAATCTACTGCGACCCTAGAGGCACGGGTACGTGAATTGCAAAGGAAAACAATTGGGAAAAAGGAGTTCTCTGAAAGGTTTGCTGCTCCAACTTCCAGCAGGCAGTCCTTTAAACACAGAAATGAAGATTCTGACCAGGACTAGAGGGGCCCTGCCTCCAGCCAGGGGGAGGAAAGGGACAATCGAGTTTATTGGACTGTGTGGATTCGATGGCCTGGCACGTCAGACGCACAGAAGTATAAGGCTTTGGTAGACACCGGTGCACAATGTACTCTAATGCCATCAAGCTATAAAGGGCCAGAGCCCATCTGTATTTATGGTGTGACGGGGGGATCCCAGCAGTTAACTGTATTGGAGGCTGAAGTGAGTCTAACCGGTAATGAGTGGCAAAAGCACCGTATTGTGACTGGCCCAGATGCTCCGTGCATCCTTGGCATAGACTATCTTAGAAGAGGATATTTCAAGGACCCAAAAGGGTTCCGCTGGGCTTTTGGCATAGCTGCTTTGGAGACAGAGGACATTAAACAGTTGTCTACCTTGCCTGGTCTCTCAGAGGACCCTTCTGTTGTGGGGTTGCTGAGGGTTGAAGAACAGCAAGTGCCGATCGCTACCACAACTGTGCACCGGCGGCAATATCGCACCAACCGAGACTCCCTGAGTCCCATCCATAAGCTAATTCGTCAACTGGAGAGCCAAGGAGTGATCAGCAAGACTCATTCACCTTTTAATAGTCCCATATGGCCAGTGCGAAAGTCTAATGGTGAGTGGAGACTAACAGTGGACTATCGTGGCCTGAACGAAGTCACGCCACCACTGAGTGCTGCAGTGCCGGACATGCTAGAACTCCAGTATGAACTGGAATCAAAGGCAGCCAAGTGGTATGCCACAATTGATATCGCTAATGCATTTTTCTCCATCCCTCTAGCAGCACAGTGCAGGCCACAGTTTGCTTTCACTTGGAGGGGAGTCCAATATACTTGGAATCGGCTGCCCCAGGGGTGGAAACACAGCCCTACCATTTGCCATGGACTGATCCAGTCTGCGCTGGAGCAGGGGGAAGCTCCTGAACACCTGCAGTACATCGATGACATCATTGTGTGGGGTGACACTGCAGAAGAAGTTTTCGAGAAAGGGAAGAAAATAGTCCAAATCCTTCTGAAGGCCGGTTTTGCCATAAAACAGAATAAAGTTAAAGGACCTGCACGAGAGATCCAGTTTTTAGGAATAAAATGGCAAGATGGACGCCGTCAAATCCCAATGGATGTGATCAACAAAATAACAGCTATGTCTCCACCAACTAGCAAAAAAGAAACACAAACTTTCCTAGGTGTCGTGGGGTTTTGGAGAATGCATATTCCAAATTACAGTCTGATTGTAAACCCGCTCTACCAAGTAACCCGTAAGAAGAATGCTTTTGAATGGGGCCCTGAGCAACGACAAGCCTTTGAACAAATTAAGCAGGAAATAGTTCATGCAGTAGCCCTCGGGCCAGTCCGAACAGGACCAGATGTAAAGAATGTGCTCTACACCGCAGCCGGAGAGAATGGTCCCACCTGGAGCCTCTGGCAGAAAGAACCTGGGGAAACTCGAGGTCGACCCCTGGGGTTTTGGAGTCGGGGATACAGAGGATCTGAAGCCCGCTATACTCCAACTGAAAAGGAGATATTGGCAGCATATGAAGGAGTTCGATCTGCTTCGGAAGTGGTCGGTACTGAAGCGCAGCTCCTCCTGGCACCCCGACTGCCGGTACTAGGCTGGATGTTCAAAGGAAGGGTCCCCTCTACGCATCATGCAACTGATGCTACATGGAGCAAGTGGGTTGCACTGATTACTCAGCGGGCTCGAATAGGAAACCCCAGTCGCCCAGGAATCTTGGAGGTGATTATGGACTGGCCAGAAGGCAAATACTTTGGGATATCACCAGAGGAGGAGGTGGTTCGTGCTGAAGAAGCCCCCCTGTACAACAAGCTACCGGAAAATGAGAAGAAATATGCCTTGTTCACTGACGGGTCCTGTCGTATTGTGGGAAAGCATCGGAGATGGAAAGCTGCTGTATGGAGTCCTACACGACGAGTTGCAGAAGCTGCTGAGGGAGAAGGTGAATCGAGTCAGTTTGCAGAAGTAAAAGCCATTCAGCTGGCTTTAGATATTGCTGAACGAGAAAAGTGGCCAGTTCTCTATCTCTATACTGATTCATGGATGGTAGCAAATGCCCTGTGGGGGTGGTTACAGCAATGGAAGCAGAACAACTGGCAGCGCAGGGGCAAGCCCATCTGGGCTGCGGCATTGTGGCAAGATATTGCTGCCCGGGTAGAGAACCTGGTTGTAAAGGTACGCCATGTAGATGCTCATGTGCCCAAGAATCGGGCTACTGAAGAACACCAAAACAACCAGCAGGTGGATCAGGCTGCTAAGATTGAAGTGGCTCAGGTGGACCTGGACTGGCAACATAAAGGTGAATTATTTATAGCCCGATGGGCCCATGACACCTCAGGCCATCAAGGTAGAGATGCAACCTACAGATGGGCTCGTGATCGAGGGGTGGACCTGACCATGGACACTATAGCACAGGTTATTCATGACTGTGAAACATGTGCTGCAATCAAGCAAGCCAAACGGTCAAAACCTCTTTGGTATGGAGGACGATGGCTGAAATATAAATATGGAGAGGCCTGGCAGATTGATTACATCACACTCCCTCAAACCCGCAACGGCAAGCGCCACGTACTTACAATGGTGGAAGCAACCACCGGATGGCTGGAAACATATCCTGTGCCCCATGCCACCGCCCGGAACACTATCCTGGGCCTTGAAAAGCAAGTCTTATGGCGACATGGCACCCCAGAGAGAATTGAGTCAGACAACGGGACTCATTTCCGAAACAACCTTATAGACACTTGGGCCAAAGAACATGGTATTGAGTGGGTGTATCACATCCCCTATCATGCACCAGCCTCTGGAAAAGTTGAACGATACAATGGACTGTTGAAGACTACACTGAAAGCAATGGGTGCTGGGACATTCAAAAATTGGGATACACATTTGGCAAAGGCCACCTGGTTAGTCAATACCAGGGGATCTGCCAACCGAGCTGGACCTGCCCAATCAAACCTGTTACGCACTGTAGAAGGGGATAAAGTTCCTGTAGTGCACGTAAGAAACATGCTGGGTAAAACAGTCTGGGCTACTCCTGCCTCAGGAAAAGGCAAACCCATTCGTGGAATTGCTTTTGCTCAGGGACCTGGATGCACTTGGTGGGTAATGCAAAAGAATGGGGAGGTCCGGTGTGTACCTCAAGGGGATTTGATACTGGGTGAGAATAGCCCATGAGTTGAATTGTAGTATGTTAATTATTATATAATAATGTATGTCATCACTACCATGATTGCTATATATCATAGATGAAAATGGTGATTAATTAGAATGTATTGGACAGAGTGTAACCTGAGCATGACATAAATGGTATGGAATAAGGGGTGGATATCTGTCCTGGTTCCAGTTAGGACAGAGTTAAGTAGCTCATAGTAGCTGGTAGGGTGCTATGTTTTGGATTAGGATGAGAAGAGCGCTGATAACATGCTGATGTTTTAATTGTTGCAGAGCAGTGTTTACACCAGGCCAAGGACTTTTCGGCTTCTTGCTCTGTCCTGCCAGCGAGCAGGCTGGGGGTGCAGCAGGAGCTGGGAGGGGACAGACCCAGGACAGCTGACCCAAACTGGCCAAAGGGGTATTCCATACCATCTGACGTCATGCTAAACAATATATAGGGGTGGCTGGCCGGGGTGGGGGGGCCGGCTGCTCGGGAATAGGCTGGGCATCGGTCAGCGGGTGGTGAGCAATTGCATTGTGCATCACTTGTTTTCTTACACATTATTATTGTTAATACTATTACCATTATCACTATTATTATTATTATTGTTATTATTATTTTCCTGTCTTAATAAACTGTCTTTATCTCAACTCACAGGCTTCACTTTCCCGTTTCTCTCCCCCCATCCCAGAGAGGGAGGGGGGAGGGTGAGCGAACGGCTGTGTGGTGTTTAGCTGCCAGCCGGGTTAAACCACAACATCTCTATATCACACTCTTATCCAATCAATAGCTGCACACCCAATGGGAAAGATTCATTTTTTTATAAATGGTCTACTGAAAAAGTGACTCATTCAGGTTGTTACATAAACAATGGATAAATTTATACTTTCCATACAAGAACTATGGCATAGTCACATAAAAATATCAGGTAACATATTCAAAATGAATTAATGAAAACGTATCTTCAAACAACTTTCAATTAAGCTTGTGAGTCCTTGCCATAGGATTTAGTGATCATTAGAAGTTTACAGGGGTTGAAAAAAGTTACAACAAATAAAACAAGGGTTGCTAAACACGGGATGCTATCTATGTCTGAGCCAGATCCTGAACTGCAGCTTTCTCTAGGATGGGAGTATACCTGGGGAAATGAGCACTAAAATTTGGTCTTGTTCATTGTTTCCTAAGTGTTTGCTGTAGGCTGCTGCTAGACAGGGGATACTGGGATAGACGAACTTTTGATCTTTATGTGAAGAGTCTTGTGCTCTTATGTTTTAACCTTACAAACTTGCAGTGCCTGAATTCAGCATTTTGAGTATTCCATGATGGTCAACATACACACAAGATATGAAAAGTTCAAATATTTTCCATACATATGGGAAACATTACTATAATGTTAATTTGAAATTATGAGTTCACTGTACGTCACATTTTACATTCAATATGCAAGCTAAATAATGGGGACTTGAAATGAATCTGCCTCCAATCAATACCCTGCACAGTGTGTGGTAAGCTGAGGAAAATAATTATTAGCTCTAACAACAGCTGAAAGGATGGTGAGAGAAACACAATTTGGGGGTGAAATCCATTGCCTTCATTCCACACCCTCAGGAATGAGAATATCCCTTCATGTTCTAATAATACTTGGACCATCTTATTTGATCTTTTTGTAACAAAGTTCTCTAGAAGAACATGCAACAAATCTCTTCGAAGAATTCTGATTGCAACATAAACTTCATGCATAATAAACTGATTTGTGTTCATTTAGAAAAACTTAACTGTATATTGATGCAGCTAGACAGCAGTTCAGTGCTACTAATAATGAAAAGTCAAAATTAAAGCAGTAGACAGAAAATTAAAGGACCGGGAAGTTAAATTTGCAAATGTAACATAAATGGAGGAAAGTTAGCAGATAATTAGAGTTTCTAATTTCTCTTTAAATGTCTCTCAGGTTGTGCACCAGGCAATTAGATTTCATTGGGCTTCGATTTACAGTTGGGAACAGTTGAAAGTGTGAGACTTTGGGTAAGATTAAAGAGAATTATGTTTTTTTAATGAATATGCTGAAAGTTACTGTAAGGTGAACACAGATTTCAAGCTACAAAGAAAATGATTTTAACCCTTCTTTAAAGAAATGTTATTCACAGATCATAGTTCCTTTGAAGTACAGTTCTGTAAAACAATATAGCAACATATTACCATACCAGCAGCCTATCTCTGCCACTAAACAGCCGTGAAGAACCATAAGATGCACCAGGATTTTTCTCCCATTGTTTCACATTAGTCTTCTATAAACACAGTTATGGGCACATAGAGACCTGAAGTTCAATCAATAGCTGTAACTACTAAATTATGAATTACACTAAGTCTGGTTGACTTTCATCAGTAAAAGTAAGTTCATATGAAAAAGCATGCATCAATTGGATAGTGCCCAGAAGAAATGTAGCAAGTATTCAACAAAGGAACAATTTAATTTGGCTTTCTTTTCTGTCCTAGAGGCCCTTTAAAGGATTGAGGACATATGAAATCTTCCTTATTTTCAAGAAAAGGATAAAAATATGCAGAAATAAATTAGGAGTCTCCTCTATGCTAAATTTTTCTAATTATTTATTTTTATTAGTGTTATTAAGTAGAGATAACAACATTTACACATAAATGTAAATGTTGTAAAGAAGCATTCTGGAGACACCAAGGGAATTAGTGCAAACTCTGAACAATCCACAATCCACTGCTTTAAAATTCCATTCCCAAAACTCACATTACTAAAATGTGTACTCCCCAACTAAGATCTTTCTTTCTGGGGAAAAAATAAAAATAAAAATGCATAACCAAACTTTTTTTTTTTTTTTCTGTGAAGAAGAAACGATCCGTAAGGCATTTTCCTTAAAATTTCTATATCAGAGCCTACTTGAGACATTGTGGCTTCTCTACTTATCAACAGACAAAGAACCACTTCTCAAACTCAGGAGGCCTGCATATATGAACAAGGAGCTCCTGGTCAAACTCAAACAGAAGGGGGACTACAGAGGGTAGAAAAAAGGGCAGGTAGCCTGGCAGGAATACAGAGAAAATTTCCGAGCAGCCAGGGATCAGGTCAGGAAAGCTAAAGCTTCTATAGGTACATCAGTAATACAAGGAAGACTAGGGAAATTGTGGGCCCTCTCTGTGGGAAGGTAATAGGAGACCTGGTTACCTGGGAATTGGAGAAGGCTGAGGTACTCAATGACTTTTTTGCCTCTACCTTCACCAGCACTAGCTCTAGCCACATATCCCAGGCCCAGAAGGCAAAGGCAGGGACTGGGAGAATGATGACCTGCCCACTGTAGGAGAAGATCAGGCTCAAGACCAGCTAAAGAACATAAAGGTGCACAAGTCCATGGGACCTGATGAGATACATCCATATGGCCTGAGGGAACTGGCAGATGTAGTTGCTAAGCCACTATCCATCGTATTTTAGAAGCTGTGGCAGCCTGGTGAAGTTTCCACTGACCGAAAGAGGGGAAACAAACCTTCCATTTTTAGGGGTTAAAAAGGAGGGTTAAAAGGAAATCCCAGGGAACTACAGGACAGTCAGTGTCACCTCTGGGTCTGGCAAGATCACAGAGCAGATCCTCCTAGAAACTATACTAGGGCATATGGAAAATCAGGAGGTGATTGGTGACAGCCAACATGGCTTCACTAAGAGCAGATTGTGCCTGACAAATCTGGTGGCCTTCTACAACAGCGTTACAACATTGGTGGATAGGGGAAGAGTAACTGACATTGTCTACCTGGACTTGGGCAAAGCATTTGACAGTGTCCCCCATGATAGCCTTGTCTCTAAATTGGAGAGGTATAGATTTGATGGATGGACCAGTCAGTGGGTAAGGAACTGACTGGATGGTTGCAACTCAAAGAGTTGCAGTCAATGGCTCAATGTCCAAGTGGAAGTCAGTAAGGAGTGGTGTTCCTTAGGGGTCAGTATTGGGACTGATGCTGTTTAACATCTGTTGGTGACATGGACAGCAGGATTGAGCGCACCCTCAGCAAATTTTCCAAAGACACAAAGCTGTGTGGTGTGGTTGACATGATGGAGGGAAGAGATGCTGCCCAGAGGGACCTTGACAGGCTTGAGAGGTGGGCCTGTGAAAATCTCATGAAGTTCAACAAGGCCAAGTGGAAGGTCCTGCATCTGGGCCAGGGCAATCCTAAGCACAGACATAGGCCAGGTGGAGAATGGATTGAGAACAGCTCTAAAGACAAGGACTTGGGGTTGCTGGTTGATGAGAAGCTCAACATGAGCTGGCAATGTGCAAACACAGCCCAGAAAGCCAACTGTATCCTAGGCTGCATCAAAAGAAATGTGGCCAGCAGGTCGAGGGAAGTGATTCTCTCCCTCTACTCTGTTCTCATGAAACCCCACCTGGAGTCCTGCCCTCAGTTCTGGAGCTCCCATCACAAGAAAGATGTGGACATATTAGAACGAGTCCAGAGGAGCACCACAAACATGATCAAAGGACTGGAGCATCTCTCCTATGAAGAGAGGTTGAGGGAGTTGGGGTTGTTCAGCCTGAAAAAGAGATGGCTCTGCGGAGACCTCATTGAAGCCTTCCAGTACCTAAAGGGGGCCTACAGAAAAGCAGGAAAGTGACTCTTTGTCAGCGAGTGTAGTGATAGGACAAGGAATAATGGTTTTCTAAAAAAAAGAAAAAAAGAAGAAAAAAAAAAAGGTAGATTTAGATTAGATATTAAGAGGAAATTCTTCACTATGAGGGTAGTGAAGCACTGGAACAGGTAACCGAGACAAAGTTGTGGATGTCTCATTCCTTTGAAGTGTTTATGGCCTGGTTGGATAGGGCTTTAAGCAACCTGGCCTAGACAAAGGTGGCAGGGGGTCTCTCTATGACAGAGCTGGTCTGAGAAATAGCCTGTAGCCTAGTGAACGTGGTTTAGACATCACTAGTAGAAAGCCACCACTTTACACTGACCTGATAGTGTCAGGTATCCAGACTCATTGCCTTAGGCAGGCTGATTTTTTCTTGTTTTAGCTGTGAAAACGAAGTAACTGCTCCTAATGTGTTTTAGTTCAGCAACGTCAATACCAAATGCAGTCAGTAGAGATCTAACAAAGCTCCACAGCCACACAGTAGCTAGCAGGCCTTTCTGTTAACTGGAACTAGGGAAGGCTGTTGTGTTACTTTTTTGAACTGGTGAAGAGTGTCAAACTTAGTTCAATGACAAAAGTAAGCCCTGTGCTAGAAAACAGAAAAATATCCCCAAGCAGATGCAGTCTGATGAGAAAGAAACATTTAATGTGAGCTGTACTTTTCATGGGGGAGGACTCAAATTTCTGATGATGGCCTGTCATCTTCTCCCCAGCTATGCACTTCTCCTCCAGGGCAACTGAAAGCCAAGGGCCAAGGAGTGTTTTGGGTGTTTAGCATAACACTAGGG
This sequence comes from Anser anser, assembly GCF_964211835.1. NCBI lineage: Eukaryota > Metazoa > Chordata > Aves > Anseriformes > Anatidae > Anser > Anser anser. The sequence continues at coordinate 39,388,653 of NC_139724.1, read as the reverse complement.
GAAAAGGGGCACGTTCGAGGATGTTCACGTATATGCTGGTCTTACTTGTCATCTTAAGTGTTGCAACTGGACTAATAATAGTAAATGCTGTACTATTATTTTTTTTATTAGACCATTAATTGAACTTCACATTTAAGCTGTTTCCTTTTTTGCCTGTAAAAGGATTTTAAACATTACAACTTCATCAACCTGATTGTGCCACTGTAATCTTGAAAAGATTACTCAATTTGACTATTTTTGTTTTACTTTCTCTAGGGTAATAGGAAAATATGACAATACAAAATACTTTGTCTTTACGAAACAGAAAAAGTTAAAGAAGAAACAAGGTTTCTAAACACTGCACTAATAAAAATAAAATTAATTAATCTTATCAAAATTACATAGAAATAACATGCCCATTCAGTTTCTCAATAGGTTTCACATCTGAAATATAACATGGGTAATAAGTTGAGAAAGCAGTATATTGTGTTATCTATGTCATTACATCATGGCATAACAAAGCAATGTTGTGCCTTTGACAAATGCTACAACAGAGATGTCCATAATGCATTTTAAAATGTAATCTTAAAGGAGGCATGTGAGAGGAAAAGCAAGGGAGGGGGGTTTTGATTTATTTCATCTTTTACACAACACATTTTACTATATGGCTTTCTATAAAAGAGTGATTTGTCAAATGTAGATACATGGACTTAGTGGAAAATTCTGTATTTTGGACTTATTTAAAACAAAAACAAAAACCCTACTTTTAGGAGACCTAAGTAGCCATCAGCTTCTCTTACAACACTTAGATAATACACTTTTCTAAGAATACATAGATTGCATATGTATAAATTGTAAAAAAAAAAAAAAAAAGACAACTCATTTTATTGTTCATTTAGTAAGAACTATTGTAAGTGATTAAAAATAAAATAAATATACATACAAAACCACAAACAAACAAAAAAAAACAGTACCCTGACCGAAATGGTATTTCAGATCATTCTATCCTTGAATTCTTCTAAATTAGGCTAAGAAACAGTTGCATACTCTAAGGAGGTCAGTATGATAGACATTGTCAACGGATGCCTATCAGGTTAAACTCTAGGCAAAATAAAGTTAAAACTGCCATTTTCTTCTAAAATCAAGTCTGACTACACAGAGAAACTTCATGACTACTGCCTATATGTTTGACTTCTAATATTCATCTTGTTTCCAAGATGAACACCCTGACCAAAAGGCTTTAAGCTGATTTACCAGAGAGAAGGTATAAACTGATTCCCTTAAAGTTATTCTACTGTAAGTAAAATAATTCAAGCTTCAGTGGGTGAAAAAGGAAGTATAAACAAAACTGGTCAGGGATTTCTTTAATGGAGTGGGATGAAAAGCTTCAGGTCCTAAAACAATGAAAATTTTGTACTTCACCTACTGTTCAAGAGTACTGACAGCAGAAATAATCCAATAAGGATTTTACCTAGATTTCCATTATATAAGAATATAAACAAAGTAAAAAATAGCATTTCTCTGGAGATTTTTACAGAGAAAGTGAAAAGGAGATAAAGTCACTCAGATCTATCACACAGTGCCTCTCTCAGATGCAGATGTACATAAGGGTTTATGGCCAAAGGTTCAGTTCTAAATCAGCTCTGGCTAGCTACTGGTACTAAGTGTTTTAATAAAAGTTGCTTAGAAGGCCAGAGAAATGCAGTAACTTAACTACGTGACGCAGCTTTGACTGTTAAACTTCTGCTATTTACTGCTCTTTAGCTTTTGGCAGATATCTTTCTCATTTCTTCACAGAATCACAGAATTGTCTAGGTTGGAAGAGACCTCCAAGATCACCTAGTCCAACCTCTGACCTAACACTAACAAGTCCTTCACTAAACCATATCACTAAGATATTCTTGGTACATCTTTTTGTTTGCTGTATTTACCATGTTATTTCCTAGGACATGTCTCTCATAGAACAGCACTAGGCATTCCCTGTAAGAGGATTTATTGTGTCATACCAAAGAAAACAAAGTAATACCTTCTCCATTGTACAGAAGGAAGAAATCCCAGTGTCATTCAGAGAAGGGTCCGGACTAGAGTACCTCTTGAATCTCTTCCAAACTGCATGGCAGACCTGGAAGAGCACAAAATAAATTCTGTTTCCTTCAAATGGAAATACCAGGAAGAATGATTGATGTTCATCTAGTTGTCACATGGAGTTACAATGTACATAGACCCAGATGTGGGAATTTACCACAATGCTCCTGTGACCCGCATTTAGAGTATGTGACAAACTCCAAGTGAACTCTGCTGATGATTTCATTCCAGTTAGTAATACTACAATCTTATAGCTTACTTTCAAATGTATTCCATTTCTTCTAACACAGTGAATTGTGCCAAGCTCAATTCAACAGTTTATGAGTCTCAAAATAGGGATGTGCTATGTATCTCCAATGAGGTCAAATTATTCAAATGTATCTGAACAGGAACAAGCATTTGAGCTGCATTTCTCAGACTCTCAGCAGCAGTTTTTTCCTTTATTGCCAGTTTATGTCAAAGACATATGGTTTGGAAGAAGTAGCTCTCTTAGGAATACTTTTGCTTTCAACAAGAATTAAAACTGCATTTCTTCTTCAAACTATTTCAAGGCTTTGATGTCTTAGACGAGACGCAGCATTCTTTCATCTTGACATTCAGTAAAGGAAAGCATGTTTTTATTTATTTATTTAAATATATTCAGAAATAGCTGAGGTTAATTTAATTAGTTATCATTACTGTCTTGACATTCATACTCAAAGGTCATACTTTCCCAGCAGTAGTGGTATGTATATTATTTAAACTGAAAATAAAATTTAAAAAAAACCACTCCCCTCTTTTGAGATTATCAACTGCAGCTATATTCTCCATTTTAAAATGCATAAAAGATGTAAAAGAGAAGTTAGGCCTCAATTTGTCCCTCTAGTAGGTTCAATCAGCAGTAGTGGCTGCAAAGATTTATTTTTCATCATTTGAACTGTAGGCATGCAGCCAAACATGGTTGAAAAAGGGGGGATTATAACCCAATTTAGCTAATGGAGATAGGTCTATCTTAGACCCTATCATCACTCTGCATTATTTTCAACTCTGTCAACACCATCAGCCTGCATTCCTGGTATGGTCTCTGTGCAACAAGGCAGAGAGCAGAGCTCTATAGAAAGTTTGACTAGGCTATCTTGTCTTACTCTAGATCACTTGAGGATCCACAAAGTAGTGATAATTCTCCCCTGCAGATTTCTAGAATATACACAATACTAAGCATACAGCATTTGATTCTTTGACATATTTTTCCACATAGTAATTGGGCAGTCTGTCTAAATGTGAAACAAAATGCTTTCCTGAGTTGGTATTGCCAGGTCCAACTTTAATATAATCTACAATCACATAGTATGTTTGTTTTGAAACTGTATTTAACCAGAATATAATCCTTTGTTTAAAACAGGGTAATCCAGAGTATTGAAACACTACCCCAATGATTCATAGTTTTAAGTAACTCTGAAAACAATTACTAAAAAAGTTCAACAGTAGGTGTCAAAATTAATTTTAGTAGCATAGCCTAGTGGTCTGTTTCGGAGTAAAGAAAACATGATCCTCAGAGTCTTTGTCAAATTAATTGCCCAGATGTCTAAATATGGACATATAATGATAGCCTTCCATTAAAAAAAAAAATAATACAATTATATACAGCAAAAATATTGACTATTCTTGTTCAGTATGCACAGAAAAGAAAGGAAATCCTTGTCTAAATTTTAAAATGCTTCCAGTTTAAAGATGTAAAGTGCTTAAAATTGAAAGATCTTACATTTCAATTATTTTATACGTATTCAAAGGAATTTCTTCTAAAAGAAGCTAAAATGTTGAGCTAAAAATTTGTGTGCGAAGTTTGAGGAGTAATTTTAAAACATACATGTGAAATCTCATCATTGAACTGGTTGACATAATTTTCTCCTAATACATATTCTTCCCTCCTTTTAACATAAACTTAATATTCTTACAAGCACAGCCCTAACAAGGATTCCTTTCACTGCAGTTTAATTTTCAGTAACCAAAGAAATATTCAGTAGTATTGTCATTCCAAATCAGCAAATTCGGCTGTAAATTAAAGAATCAAAACTGTTCAGAGAAAATAATCTGTGTCCTACCTTAAACAAAGACTTATCAATTTATTTCCATATTTGATCATCTCCCATTTCTGAGTATAGCATTCCATCTACGTCTAATCAGAAAATTAAATTTTAACAGATTGAGATGATATATCCCAAAGTATTCAAAGATAAAAGCAATGAACAGCTCTTTTAGATCCAGTTTAGATCTATGCAACTTAATCTGGATCATTAAAAAGAGAAAGAATTAAATTACAACCAGTAGAATCAGTAAGTGATAGTTTATGAAAATGCAATGAAACATCAAGGGTATATAGGAAGCTGAGTTAATAATTGAGTATACGCCATAATGTATTAGATAAGAGCCTTGCGGATCTACTTTCACAATTCAAATACTTTGTAAAAATAAGATTTTTTTTCCAATTTTCATTATTTTTCATTCATTAGAAAATAAGTAATCTCATTTTAAGGCAAAAAATGGTGTTATTTCACTGAAACTTTATAATTTTCTTTTTATACCCATCACTGGCAACCATAGAAAATATACACATTCATTTGAAAGGCACCTCACCATAAAAAAAATGCTCTAAGATGTTAATGTAATCTTGAAATGGATTCATGTTGAAAATCAGAAGATCACCTCCTAAGACTTCTTAACTGCCTCCATCATAATTACAAACCTGTTGCATGTCCGAACAAAGAAATAGAAAGAATAACAGACAGTACATGGAAGCATGAACAGGCCTGGAGCAATAGGAGAAAAAATGAAAAAATAAAAATCAAAGTGTTTGTGACATCTAATTGCATGTACCTAAGTAAACATTTTACATTTTCTGGTCTGACTGTACTTCTTAGTGTTAGCAGCATTGGTTTTATTACCAGAAACACTTATGTTTTTACTGGAATTTTGTGACAGTGGTAGAAAATGTTCATTGGAATAAATAGAGAGTTGGCCCTTAGTAAAGTGTGTCCATGATGTCTGGGTAAACTTGGCATTTCTTAAAGGAAGCGCTGACACCTGAACTAGGATGAAGCCCTTACATTTTTATGACTTGCTCACGTGAAACACCTCTGTCTTGCCTGAAGATACAAAATACCTTCCTCATTTCCTTCTTTATTTCTTCTCTTGCATATGTGATTTCTGACAGTGATAATGTGTGTTTATATCTTGAAGAGAATCTGACCAGAGGTATTTCTTATGGATTTCTGATTATTAAGCCACATTTTATCAACAATTTCTATGCTTGCGCCTGTGATCCAATTCACTTTCAGGACATGGAAAGAGCCCTCAGTCCTCTCCCCTACGCTTTCCTGATCTGTCAGCCCTAGATAACGAATGCATTCGTGTGAGTGGCACTGATACCCATTGGCATCTTTCCAAATAATTTTAGGTTCTCAAATTCTCATCACACTGACTGATCTTTGAACATTCAGCTTTTGCATGAGTGGCGATTTCCAGTATCACAAGAAGACTGACAGCCTTACTGCTTGTCATCATGCAGTACAGTAGCTGACTGCCCCTGGATAAGGTGACCTGAGGCTTCCCAGTTTGACTAAGCTAGTGTCTGGTCCTGTTTGCTTTTTCAGGATTGTCCTACTGCCATGGTAGGGCTTACTGGGATACAAAAACATCCTTGGTTTTATTCTCCCTCAGCCATTGCATGTCACATTGTTTTATTGACTTGAACCTTGTCATATCTGTCCAAGCTTGTCACCACACATTTGTAGCTCTGATCACTGTAGCAAATCTCAGATACAGCTTTTTCTTGCAAACTCAAATTAGTTTATGCTATTTTTCCCATTTTACAACAATGCAGTGAAATCAGGAGCAGACATCATGACTGCACTGAAATGCAGAATTTAAAAATAAATCAAGATCAAAAGAGGTAATGGTATGAAAAGGAAAACAGTAAACAAATCAGTGTTATACATGCTCTTTGCAATGATCACTTCTTTCAAAGCTGAATGTACCTAAGTGCACATATTTTTGCACATATATTACAGGACTAGCAAACAGAAAATTCAAGATGACAAATTAATTGTAAAGCCCACGGCTTTGTCCTGCACAAAGCACCCACTCTGTCCTCCCTTTAATCTAACCAAACTGTAGAACTGGAGGACAAAATTCTACTTTTAGCTAAGAAATACATCTTCCTTTCTCCTTGATTTCTCTTTCAGACTAAGACTTAGTACATGCTTATACTGCTATTGATCTCCTCAAAGCAGACAAAGAAAGAAGGTTGTTGTTCTTGCCTCTGATTTCTTTTTATTTGATTTTAGAGGAGCTCATTTGAAAAGGCTTTATTTTTCATTTCTATTTTTCCATTTGTAAATTTAAGCAACTATTTTCCATCTTTCTCCTTTCAAAATGACAAGACTTTGACAGTAACTGCTAAGACTGTATGATTCATCATATTTAACTATGTTCCCCCTGAGAAACCAAAATAAGGTTTTGCATACAGCCATTTTCAACTTTGAGCGGTCAGTGAAGAGACAGTGCAATCAAGATTTTCTAGAATATACAGCCTACACAGCCAGATTTTCTTATATTATTTCATTGTAGATCGTGCATCTCAAGGATGCTGCCTAAATAAAGCACACTTCTGCAGCGCTCCTTAGGCAGTGCTCTTTCAAAGTAGCCTGAAGACCTCAGCACACTAATCTGTATAAGTCAAAAGAAAAAAAAAAGTATTCATATTTATCCTTTTAATCACTTTTCCCCAACTACTTTGGCAACAACAACAGTGCATAACGTATTAATTCATGCATTGTTTCAGTGCCATTCCTGTGCAGAAACTATATTTACACAGCTTTTCTGTCAAAGTCCATTTGTGATTTGATGCCATAGAAAATTATTCTGTTTCCACTTAAACCTGCATGTGTCATACAAAACAAAAATATTTATAGAATACCAGCTCGCTAAAACTAGGACAGGCATCTGCATTGCCAAAATAATAATTAAAACAAAACAAAAAGCATTTTTAACTACCTGCTTTGGCATAAGTGATGTATAGAACATTAATTCCAAAAAAGCCGAATCTGACATAGCTGGCAACTGGCCATGCAAGTTGGAATGGCTGTTTGTGACCCTGTTGCCAGTTGGCTACCTCTATTATATTAAAATGCAATTGTCTGTAAGAAGCATCTTTCAGTCTTCTCCAAGGGAAAAAAAAAATAGTATCCTAACGCATTTTTCTGAAGTATCCAGTGACAATTTTGAAAACTCTTATTTTACCAAAATAAAACGCTGGCTTTAGAATCTGACTGCTTATTTATGGACATATATGGAAAATCAGAAGAAATGTAAATTTAAGAGTCCTAGCAGAGTTGGACTGAGCATGCTGAATGTAAATTTGAGGTATATGTTTGTGTACATCTATATAGATATACAGATACACATGTGAGTGGGTTACTATCATGTTAAAGGGGGACTTAGAGTCTAACACTTGCCTGTTTCAAAGCCCTTAAGGACTTTCACTGAGACAGTTTTGCAAAGGTGAAAGTATTTAATAAGGTGACCGATATATTCAGAATCACCATTGATAAATACACTTAATGCTAGCTATATAATACTGCTAATATATGACGATAGTACTAGCAAAATGCTGTCCTGGGTATGTCTCATGAAAGGCTGAAGGCCCAGAGCTTACCAAGAAGGCATCCGTGTCTTGGTTGAGGAGGAGCACAGACCAGCTACTGCCTCTTCTGGGTTTCCAGTTTCTTCTTCCTCTCCCCCCAGCCCTTCTTTTTTCCTCATTTTAACCTTGTTTTGTTTCTTCCTAACGCTAACTACTTCTCTCTTTTTATTTATTTTATTTTTTTTACACTAACTCCTAACGCTTTTTTATATCCTAACATTACCCGTTAAGTAAGGATTACCCTGGGGTGACATTTAGCATGATTTGGGTGAAGAGTTGAATAATATAGTCATATATGTTTAGCAAGTACTTCATTGAGCTCATTATCATATTCAGTGTGTTAATTTTAATATTCATTTTACACTCAGGCACCATGGCCCTCAAGATTCTGTTCTACCACCAGAACAGGGCTGTCCTGCCAACACAAGACTCCCTCCTTCAGAAACCTCTCATACCAAGCTTGTGGACCTCCATCCACAAAGTTTGTGTAAGTGATAAACAAGAACAAGCTGCTCAACTTCCCTTTGCCTAAGGCTGGTGCTTATCAGTGAGGCTAACAAGCCTGAATATTCTCCACAGTTAATTAAGTAGATGTTTAGCTGTTTATTTACCATTTCAATAATACTTTTGGAGTCAAAAACACTGATAACGAAAATATAAATTATATTGTGGTGTTTCTTCATGTAAAAGTAAAATCAAGGAGAAAGGTTAAAGGTCTCAGAAAGAACCCCAAAGAACTGTGGCCTCAAAACAGATATGCAGAAGTTTGGAGATTGGCTAAGCGTACTGTACTCATCTGTTTGGGGCTATTTCTGGAGAAAAGAAAACAGAAGCTGTGGGTGTAATTACCCAGTTTTAACATAAGTTTTTAACTTTGACAGTTGAAGTTACTCTTTCTCAAATAAAGCTTAATGTAATAGTCAAACAGTGAATAAACAGTAGATTTTATTAGAATAGTTACTATTCATTAAAATATCAAATGAACAGATTAATTTTTTCACACCTGTTTTCTCATCATGCTAACATAACACATACAGGCAATAGGATATAGTAATATGTTTTATAATTTCCCTTTATTAAAGAGTAAACAAATCATGACTCAAAATACTTCATGGTTGGTTGGTTTGTTTGCTTAATGTATATTCTGGAAGCGCCACACACAGGAAAATATAAATTGTGACTATATTTTTACTCCACAAAGTAAATTATGTGGCTTTTGTCTGCATAATTTTCCCCTTAAAACAGACAGAATAATTACTGTTGGCTTAGTTTTAGAGACTTCAAATGTGAAGAGAGCTATAACTCACATAAAACTAATACAAAATAAAGTGCATAAAATCAATCTGATTTATTTCTTTAGCAAAAAACACTTTTTTGGGGGAAAAGTCACAAAAATAAAGAGAATCTTTCACTGAATTAAATTCCTCCTGTCTTTTTTCATAAACCTCAAAAAACTGTTAAAATAATTCTCCTATACCTCCTTGCACGTCTGTTCATCAAAGTACAGTACAATTTCTATGGTAGGCATATAGCAATTAGAGTAGAGCAGACAATACACAGATATGGGTTTCAGCTCATATAAGAAATTCTTAGTTTCCAATAATCCTCATCTCTACGTGCCAAAAGGACACCAATAATGTAAACTTAAAATAACAGCCTGTGAAAACTTATTTTCCATCCTGAACCACAACGCGAGTAATTCTGCTATTTGGGACCCTAGAACCTTAATTTACAGATTTTTTACATATTTTTTTCCCACCATTTTTTTATTTCTTAAAATTATAGCTTTTTCACGGGAGTTGGAATAAAGCAAGTCATCATGGAGAACACGGATAATTGAGATTTATGCAGATGAAGCAGTCAAATATGTAAATTAAATGTGATGTAGCAAATGGATGTCAACGTGAATACGTACAGTCAGAAAGAAAGACAGAAAAAAAGCATAGAAGCTTTCTCCTTTTATACTGCTTCTAGAATACAAGTCCCTTGTGGCAGAAGTACTGCACAATTTTGGTCCTCAATAAATATTTATGGGAAACATTCTTTAGTTCTTGCAGTTTTGTAAGGAACATCACTTTATTTTGTACCACTGATATCCCTTTCGCACTCTGTTATCTCTCACAGGCCTAATTTCACTATTTTGCAAGGATGGTCAGCTTTAGGCAGCTGCACTATAGACCAAATTGAAGCATCAAGTTTCAAAGGACAACAGGCTTTTCCAACCTAAATACAAAGTGACAAAGTAATTCTATCAATATGCACACAACGAACTTGAGATGCATGTAAATATTTGTGAATTACTTTTACCAATAATCATATTATCGTAACCTACTTAGCATAAGACCATAGAATAGCAGTGACTCCACGAGAAAAGGGTGAGATGGGCACCATTATGGCAATAAAGACATTAGAATTTAAGGAAACTGAGCTTACCTGACATTTCTAAGAACACATTCAATTCCTCAACATGGCAAAACAGACAAGCTGTTTATGTAGAACAAGTCTGGCATTGCCACTTGGGGTAATTCTCATCATCTGGTCAGCAACCATTTCCTCTGAATGGCTTTATAAGGTGATGACAGAACTGTTGCTTCTGAAATCCTGCAACAAAAGAGCTATTGACACTCACTGAAACTTGCAGATCAGTTTAACACAGACCAAAAGAAGCATTTCCTTATAGAGTGAACAGTGGTCTGACTTACATATCCTCCTTAAATGGCATCTCTTCACAGCTACTGTCAAAGACAGAAAAAGAGGCTAGATAATTGACAGACCACTGACCTTACTCTATAAGAATTTTTTCATGTGATTACAACCTCTATATGCTGATTTTGTGGTGGGGAGTGGCTGACTGGGGATGGTATAAAGTTGTACATCAAAAATGGCACCTCCATTATGCTGGTAGCCCTTGGTTATGAACACAAGTGTCTGCACAGGTAAATCTCTATGTGCCCCAAGGCTTTCTGAAGATTCTCAGGGAAAGCAGCCTATATACTATATACCTGAAAGAGTAAATGAACCGCAATATTACAAATAATGTAAGCAAATAAATGTCCTCCATCACCGCTTATGGCAACAGAGCTAGTTTCAAAATAATTTTTAAATGGATTATCAAATTATTTGATAATTTTCCCAAAAATACAGGACATTTAACGATATATATATTTTTTTTAACTAATCAGTTCAGTTTCTGTACCTCTGTAACTAGAGAAGAGTTCCCTCTTCTCTTTAACAGAAACATCTTCACTTCAAGCTTTTGTTTTCTTTAAGTTGAGATTCAGCTGAATACTTTCCATTATTCATTTTTCTCTATATACAAAAAAAAAAGCAATTATACACTGGTGGTTACAGTTGTCTTGGTTATATTGCAGTTCAGGTATATTGTACAGTACAGCTAATGGTATCTCCTCTCTCACACAAATGTTTTCAAACAACTCTCTCTTCACTATTGTCAGTATTAAATTAGGTCTCCACTGTAGCCCTACAGAGCTGACACAGCAAAGACATTGTTTGGATTGTACCCTTCTGACACACCATCAATACCAGTTTTCTCTTAAGATTTGCCTAGAGGGTAAGTCAGTCACATAACTGGTTCCAAGAATAGGCGTAGTACTCAGCTGCCTTCTACAGCAGCTTGTAGTGGCCAGGAGGCCACCAGACTTGCCTGGGCCTAAAGAGAAAGGATTTACCATTTCATCTTGAAAAGCCTTTCTCCTGGCTTGCCCAACCCTTTTGCTGTTGCTGCTGAAAAAATCAGCATGGCTACACAGGCTGCAGTTATAGGGTAAGTCTGTTAGACATAATGCTCCTATGTTTCTTCCCTCATCGGCCTTTTTAGCAACCAAAAGCCCTGCTGTCCAAGTTTTTTTCCCCATATCCCCCAAGCTTTCTTGATTTAGACCCTCAGCTTGGGTCTTTCCCTTAGAAGTAAACAGGAATTTACTCCCTGTGCAAAATATGGACAAGGCATTAGAAACCCAAGAAAGAAAAAGTTCACTGTGTATGAGGATAAGAGGGAAAGGCAGACTGAAGGAGGAAAAGAAAAGCATACAAACACAAAAAAATAATTCCAAATGCAATTACTGTGTTGGGAGAGACTGGAAGCATTGCATACAGTTTAGATGGAGTGTACATAAATCATCTTGCATTATGAAAGATAGGAGTTAGGTACACTTTAGATATATCCTCTTGTTTCCCTCTGATGGATTTTTCTTCCATCCCTCCCTATATTCACCAGATGCAACGCTGCATGTGCTGGAAAAGGAGCTGCTAGTTATCAAATTAATCTTGAACACGTTGAGACTCCAGCCTGATTGTGGGCATGTAAAAAGGTATACATTAATTGTCCCGCACTTATCTTTTCACATTTATTACAATTTATTCTTAAATGAGCAATTTCCCTGGCAGTTTGCCACTCACCAACAATTCCCGAATAATGGTATCTGGTTGATTTTTTTGTTTGTTTTTTTTAATTTTTTATTCCACTTAATGCAAGTAAAATATAGGATCCTGAATGGCACGGTTTCATGTTATCCAGTAATTTCAGATAACACCAAATGATTAATAACTGTTGCTACAGAGTTTATGGGCATATCTAATACTGTTTTAATTTTCTCTAATTAACCTTGATGCAACTCAGAATCAGCTTCTGATTTACTGTAGCTTTCTGAATGCTTTGGGGTAGAATGAGATCAAAATGTTAACATACAGTCTAGTCTTTGGGGTAGAATGAGTGAGATCAAAATGTTAACATACATTTTAGTCTTTGAGTTGAATGAGCATTATGGCTTCAATTCTCATGTTATTTACATCAGCCTTAAACTGAATGTTATTTACTTCAGCTTTAAACTGACGTGTCCATTGTGACCACAGTTGTCTTAAAACACAGCAAATTCAGCTAAAAAGAAAACCAGGCCTGCAATGCCAAGTTAAATAATCCAACACTTGCAGTGTAAGGAATTTGCACTTTCTTTCAGAGATAGGTGGATTATTTCCAATACCTGCCGATCTCTGCTTTTAATCAGATCTCATTTCTGTACAATTATCATTTCAGGCTTCTGTTGATTGCTTTTGCTCCACATAATGAGTAGAAAGAAACACTATCTCATTGTGCAGAATATTGGATTGGTTGGTGTAATAGACTCAGTTCTATTTTTTGCCTTGCTCTTTGAAAAGTTAATTTTCTCTTTCATCAAATAACTAGCAGACTACTAATAGCATATAAGGTTTTAGAGGGATTTGCATTAAAGAATGCAGCTGAGTGCCTTATCTACTTCTGGAACCAGAGTGACATATGGATGCTGTTTTACTGTTGAATAATTAAGGTAAAGTTTAATGCTTGCTACAAGCCCCCCTTAGTGTTAAATTCATGGAATGGGAATGTGGATTAGCTCTCCCTGAAATGCAACCATAGTGTGTGGAGGAGGTGGTGGTTCTTGCACAGGCTTTGTAAGCATAAAGTTGCAAGTTCAAAGCCTCATCAAAGGAGCAGAACTCTTCATCCCAGTTTGAAACTCTGAGAAATCCTCTTTGGCATTGTATCATGTCCTTTTTCACAGTGAGCAATAAGTGCCCTGAGAGAGAGCTGAAACCATATGACAGAGAGGATGCATTTCATTTGGCGGATGATGCTTGAGACTACTTTCTGCAAAACATAGAGAGACAACAGTATAGGCCCCGTGACTAAGGTTTTCTGCAGTCAAGGTAGCAACAAAGGGACTGCTGCGCACAATCCTGTTATGTGCCCTGTTGTTTTACTTTTCAAATAATAAAGCAAAATTGCACCTGGTACACGTGGTCTCCCTCAGAGAGCAGAATCTGTGTAATACAGCCCCAACAGCTCTGAGCATTATCAGCAGTACAGATGTAGTGGGATACCCTCCAGAAAGACAGATACTGCAAGATATAGACTTAAAACATACCTAAAACAAACCTAATTTTTCCTCAAGGAAACTATTACTGCCCTATATTGATTTGAGGTATATACTACCAATTGAATGTTACCATTTTATTAAATCCTAATCCACAAGTGAGATAAAGTTCAAGGATACTCCCTCAAATGGCATTTGTAATTCACACATTGAATAACCTGATGGGTTTTGAGCAGTGTTATACCTACTTACATTCCATACCTTCTGTTTTAATTAACTTGAACACACAGCTTCAAACTGAAACTTGGAACACAGGAAAAGCACAATTCTTTATGCCCCTGAAGAATGTAAAGAGTACAATACTAAACTTATTTGGGAGTAGATTTCCTTACATCGGTCTCTCTGTCATGCCGTGGTGCCTAGTTTAGATATCTCCTGCTGCTATCCCTACATTAAATCTGAATGATTCTGTTATCTCTAGTCTACTTGCCTCTACCATAATCCTGACACTGACGCTAGGCTTCGCCTTGGTTCAATGGAACCTGAAGGAATGAAATACTGTATTTTTTCCTGGATTAACGTAACAACTATTATGTAGAAACTACATTGGAGACCTTCTCACAGTAGTTGTCTTCTTTGAATTTTACTGAAATGCACTTGTCTATATTACTTTTACTAAACGCAGTTTTTAAACCTTGACTTACTACACACAGCACTTACAATAGCCCTACCTTCTACCTATGATGAGAGCTAAGGGTCCTTCAGTGGCCCCCAGGGAAAATGACATTCCTCATTTTTTCACAGTGCAGTTTAATGGCAACTGTCCTGAAGTAACTCAAGGCAGTGTCCCCTAAGTGTCCCCTAAGGATCTCCATTCAAACTACATATATGTTATTTACTGAGCCCTGTCTATTATACAAATGAGAACACTTTTCTGAGGCATCATGCAATGATTCCAGAAATAATATGTTATTTAAATAAAAAAGTAACCAGCAATCTTAGAAAGATTAGAGGGAATTCCAATAACCTAGATGGTCCTGTCCACAACATCTGTTTTCATTGCTGCTACTCTTATACATGCATCAATGTAGTGTGGTGTAGAACTCAACTGGCACAGTAACTGTAATCTGAGAGTGGGCAGAAAGCCTACAGAAAGAAATGCAATAAACATTTGCTCACTAGAAAAACTACAAAAACATATTTTGGGAAAGTGTTTCTAGCGTTACTCTGTTTTCACACTGTGTGAGCTAGAAGTTCACATCCCAAGCACAACTGTACATTACGCCAAGACTGAATAAGAGTACAATGTCACATGAAGGAATTGTTCTGATTTTCTCAGCAACTAAATTAGTGGATACTCTTCTGAACCTAAGAAAGGAGATCATCATTCATAGCACCCTCACTCAACAGGTTAATTCTCTAGCCTTTACATTTAGAATATTCCTAACCCTCATTTAGGCTGAGATGGCTTCAGTAGTTTTAAAATATAGAGATGATAGAGACTTTCTTGATTCTGAATTGATATTCAGTTATGGTGGGAAAGGGGAAGCTGTCTGAAGCCAATGCTGCTTAGCTGTGTTAACTGTGAGTGACAGAGATCACCTAAAAGAAATCAAGCCAGGTACTCTATGTATTAAAAGAATATCTAGAAGTAAGCATTTATAAAATTATTTTAGCTGTAAGAGGCCTTACAATAAAATTATAAAGTAATATTTTGCATTCAAAAGGCCAGCAAGCATGGGACTGACACTGTCAAAATCACTTCAAAACAAATGAACACAGCTAGAATCTTTCAAAATACCAGTACTTGAAATTTATTGTCTAACTTAGGAAAGAAAATAATGAAGCTTTACTGTTCCCTTGGTATTTTCTTTCTTGCCTTCCTGAGTTTATTGACATATAAGCATTATGTTAATTTCACTCAAAAAATTTGGACTATTATTAATAATAGCAATTCAATACAAATTAAAGTTAAATTAGTTATAATTAATTAACCTTACCACTTATGTACAAGATAGTAACTGAGGCATTGATTTCTGGTTCTTAGCTTTTAATTTTCCTTTTAAAGTAATGTGCTACTCTCTATGTATTTATTTATTTAATTTTATTCTCAACTTTTACATGTTTGGAGACTATTGTCATAATAGTTTATATTATTTAAAATAATAGAATAATAATCAATGGGTGGCAGGTGTTTCATAATATTATGTTTATATGCTTGTATTTATTGCATTTTACATGCTTTTAGAGTATTAGGTAATCTTGGCATCATTTTCCCTCATTCTTTGCCTTTTTGTTTTATTTCACATAATGTTCAAATAATTTAAAAAAATGCAAAATATATGAAAAACAATATATTTTAAATGCAGAGAAATATGACTTTCATTAAATAATTTTTACAAAAGCAAACATTTTCCATTATAGGAGGAATGCATCTTGTTTTGCTCTAATGAAGAACAGTTTCTTGTATAGTACTTGCTAGAATTTTTCTGTATGAAATGTTTAATTAGAAACATAGCTTCAAAACTTTTTTTTTTTTTTTTTAAAAAAAAGCCTTACGGACTTAGAAGACCTAAGTGTTCTGAGATTACAGCTATTGCAAAAAAAGCAGGATTCATTATACAATACCTTGTTATTATTATAAGGTAAATAATACTTCTTGTTAGATGAGAATGAATCTATGAAGACAAATATATACAATATATTGTGGTACATAAAAGCGTTTAACAGCTAACTAAGCACATGACTTCCTTTTGAGATAAAGTGTGTTCTTTTGCTTAGGATTTTATTAAATGTTTTGAGTCATAATAAATGATTCTTAAAATTGATTGAGAAATACTGGAAAAGGAGTCACCAGGAAGACTGCTATTAGTTGCTCATATTATTTACCTTACCTTACCTTGAATCTGTATAAAGTCAGTGGTGGTCAATTAAATTGAATGGAAAAATTAATATTTTTTCCTAAATATTTTTCCCCCAGACTAAAAATGATAACTGCTAGACTTTCTACTGCTGAAGAAGAATTTCATATTTTCTTGGTTGCAATGAAAGTACAAAATGTTCCACAAAATGCTATGTTCTCATCGCTTTGTAAAAAAGAATTACAAATGGAATATCCCTGATTTTAGAACATGGTATCCAGGTAAAGGGTATACTGGACATTCAGTAATTCACTACACCAGTAAAACAATATCTGCTATTTTTTTATCCACATTTTACACCAAAGAAATACTTTTCAACAAGTGTTTTTCACTATTGTAGTACAAACAGTTTATCATACAGCAGCGTCTTCAGACCTAGCTGCAGCTAATGGGCTGCAAACAATGTGCTTAAAACAATGAAGTGCTCATCACAGGAAACTAAGGGCACCTACACCTTACAACAGCAGATTCAGTATTATTGCTGCTTGAATTTTAGATATCTGAGAATAAGATGTTTATTTATTCCATCACAACTGATGGAACAGAAAATAGTAGCTAGAAAATGCCTGCACACATTCAGGGAGATGTTATTGATCTCTTCCTTTTCATCAGGGACTAAAGGACATCCAGATTTGTTAGACCCTCTAAGAATTAATGATAGAGATCTCATGCCTTTTACAATACCTGGTGGGAAAGATCTTATATTACTTCCACACTGGGTGGGAAAAACTGTAAAACAACCATCTGTAAAACAGCTTACCTGAACTTCAGAGAGAAATAACTAAAGAGGGCACACAGAGATGAAGAGACCAAACATTGCCTTTGAGAAGTTACTTCAACTTCAGTGCTCGTTCAGGCTTGAATTCCTCAGGTTCGGGGTTGAATGGAAACTAGTATTAAAAGGAGAGAGAAGAAGACAGGATGTAGAACTTCTGACTTTGACCAGAGACTCCAGTGAAATCCTGATGAGGGCTTTGTTGAAACTATCATATTAAAAATAAAATAAAAATTGATTTTTACAGACTTGTAAAGTTAATAAGCTATTGTTAAAATTTCTAGTCAGCCTTCTTTAGATGTATGAATAGACACTACCAACAACAACTGTGGAAAGCCTGTGTAGTGCCTGTTAGAAAACAGGATGAGAACTGATTTCAGGTATTAAAAACAGGTCCAACTGGCTCTAAAAAGCTATTTAATTCCTTTAAAGCTCCTTCAAGTACCTTCCTAGGTACTTCATTCAATGGATAGACTATTTCCTTTCTGTTCAATAATATATCTCATTATGATAACATAGCACAAAATACTGTTGAAAAACATTTACAAAAATTAATTATGTTATGATAATTATGATATTGTCTTGATATTATTTCTTTCTATTTTCTGCTAATGGAACATAACAGACAAAGTTTCCAGTAGACTTAATTCATCTAGTAGGCTTGTGTCATTCTCTGTATTCACTAGAAAATTAAAATAAAAAGCATGGCATTATGACAAAATAAGGAAAACAGAGGCAAAACTTATCTATACATCAATGTTTTCACTGTAAGTAACACGACTTAATGCCTGTAACACCAAGAAGTTTATGGCTTTTAAAGTAATTCGTTAAACTCAGCATATGTAAAATGAGTATTTGCCATTTTGCTATTAGTCTTGCATATGTAAGTATACAGTCTTGCTTTAAAATAGTTAATTGCTAAATTTAGTAAATTTAGCTGTTAACTATTTAGGAAAAAAGCTTTTCACGTTTCACTTTTATTTTATTTTTTATTTGGAAGATTTGTTATATCTATTACATTTCTCTAGGAAATACTCAAATAAGACCGAGCAGTTTTCATATCATTAATTTTCTCTAAACACATTTTCAGTGTTTTTATGTGATGTTAATAAAAGCTGAAATACTAGTTTTCAGAAATCTTATGGCTGACACAACCTATAAAGATGTCGATTCCAAGTGACAGTCAACACATTGCAGGATGAAACCATATGTCTACAGAAAACAAACAATCAAAAAAAAAAAAACACCAGAAAGGAGTTTATCAAAACAAAATCTTTCTAAGAAATGTACCCAATTTACTAATAGCTATTGGCTATTGACTGTCTTTACCTAAATTCAGTCAGGTCAGACAGACTTAAGTATTATAACTCAGTTTTAGTATTCAGCAAACCAGATACTATCTTATGACAGAACCAGCTGTCACCACTGTGTGACTTTTCAATAACAGTGAACATTTTCCAAATATAACTGTGTTAATGACTATGCTTATCAAGATAAAGCCTAAAGAGACAAGCTAAAAACGAAAGAAACAAACAACAAAGACAACACATTCCAGTACTCTAGACAGGAAAAGATAGAATTATTACAGTGAAAGTTAACTGATTTATTATAAGCAAAATATTTTCCTAACAGTAAATAGTATTTTCTGAAATTGTACTACTACTTCCTTTCTGAGCAAAACAATTAGAAAGATGAAGGCCAAAACGTTAGACTATGTTTTAATGTGTTTCTGTATTACACTTTCATTCTACACTGTACCTACTTATTCAAGGCTCCGTATGGTATTTGATCTCCAGGTAGGACAGAACAGCCTCATCATTTTCAACTCCAAGGAAAAATGCTGGTCTTTATGCATGAAAAAGACCACAAATTCAAATTCAAGCTCTTTTCCAGGCTGCTAATAAGTATTACATTTTATCATTATAGATAACCTAAACAGCATTCCTATGAGTTTAAAGAAATGTGTAGCACAGTTTTTAAAAGGATATATCAGAAGACTGCAAACACTGGCCCCAAGCCAGTGATGTCACAAAGACTTAATTGCTATTTACAGTGTCTTACAACAGCAATGTATTAACAATAGCTGCATCTTGGCTACATATTAATTCTGGAAGCTTTCTAGCTTTTATTTCTAGAAAAAAAAAGTCTAGAAATAGCCTCAGTATCTGGTTTATATTTAACTAGTAAGCAAGTGAGACAGGCATAAAATGTGCATTTCATGTGCTTTAGCAATTGTTCAACCTAAAGAATTAATAATCTACTTCATTTGTTCAAATGAGAAAGGTATACACTTTGAATCTGTATGTTTTGATATCCGTGATCAACCCCATGAGGCCCAAATTGTTGATTTTGGTCTGGAAGTGCATCCTCATTTTAAAGATTAAAGTTGTTGAACAGCTTTAAAATAGAGAACTTCACAAGTGCTTACTGAACTAAATACGATTTTGTTCAAATGGCACAAATAAAGAAAGCTTTCAAATTTGTGGAAGACTATTGCAAAGTAGATTGCTTTGAGCATGAAGTCAGGATAAAATGCTTGTTTTAGCTACTTTATTATATGCTTTAATGAAGCTTAACTAGAAAAATTCACACCAAGATCCTTTTAGTCTCTTCAGTATTTATACAGAGGAAGTTAAGAGACTGATTGCTAATAATATATAGCTGCTACCATTTGCAGTGTATGCAATGTATTATGTTCTCAAATGAACCAAAATAACAATGAACACTATTTATTAAATAAATAAGGAGCTTAGCTCATTCTGTTTGTGTAGAACCTCTGATAGATAAAGAGGCAAAGTGCTGTAACCCAGCACTTCCCATATTCAAGCCTCCTTCTAGATTACATGCAACTTTTCCAAAGCTGAACCCCTTGGCTAGGCCCATTCTAGTTATCTGCATTTTCTATACAGATGATCCCTTTGTTTCCAGTGAAGATTAGAGAACTTTATGAACTATGATGCCTCATGAGAAATGTTTTGCCAGTATTTTGTCTGAGCACTTTTATCGCTTCTATCCTTTTACAAAGACTTTTAAAACATGGCAGGCAGCTGTGAAAGGGGAGGTTGTTATTCCTGTGAAAAGTCACCCAAAATTTGACAAAAGAGTAAAGCTTAAAATCAATGTTCGTGAGGGAGCTGGGTGAAATTATTCACTGGTATACTATTACAGACTTTGCTATAATTTCTTCTTCAGTTCAGTAATACCTTTAGTGTATATCAATCTGGTATATTCTTTAGACCCAAACTCAATTTTTATTTTTATTTTTTTTAATCTAGTTCAGTTGTTAACTCCAAGCATTGCCCTCTTTCTTCACACCCATAATTAAATATCTAGATTTTTAGAGCACCCAACTGCTGCTTGTTATTACAAGGAAATTAAAATCACTCTTCACCAGAGACAACTATGAGGTAAATATTCACGTGTTATTATACTGTCATTTAGAATAAGGACTTATCCTACCAGAAGTAAAACTTCCAAACAACTGAGTGAATTAAAATACAGCCAGTAAACTTTTGAAATTACAGGATATCTAGTTCCTATTCATCCGTTTCTGACTGTCATTTCCTAGTAAAAGCTGTACTGAGTGATATTTGTGCAGTCTGCATGAGACCATGAAATCAAAGCTTAGTGCATCATACATCAGGTGCGATGCTTTCACATAAATGTATTCCTTCCACTGAAGCACATCTTCATAGATCTTTCAACCATGGAGTATGTTCCAGATGGAGTGGAGGTTTCCAAGATAAGGCAATAACTTTTCTGGTTAATAATAAAGTAATGTGTAGATGAAAGGTGTCCCCCCCCCCCCCCCCCCCCGCCTTCCACATATGATTCATTACTCTTTTGCAAGTGAAGCTATCATTCTTATGACCCCAACACAACAACAATATTTCATAAAGTGTGACACTCATGACATTAGCAATCTTTACTTTTTCTGCCCTTGAAGACTGTTATTTTTTGTACATCTGTGGTATGGTTATTTATTTATTTATTTATTTAAAGTAAACTGGTATTATGAAAGTAAATTTCTGTTGATTTTTACAACATATAATTATTATTTTCAATTTTCTATTATTTTCAAATCAAAATTTCATGGTTTTCCACAAAGAGCATAACACCATATTCCTAACAAAACAGGCAAAATAGATTCCTTCATGCCTTTTTTATTTTACCTGGAGTTTTCTAACTTAGATTGTCATTATAAAACTAAATAAATTAAAACAACAAGCAAAAAATAATCAATTTTCTTTACCTGATAAATTGTAAGAATTTGGCCAGATTGCATAATTTATAATTCCAGTTTAAATCTGTTATTGTCCTCTGTTACTAAGTTACAGAGCCACACAAATGAGTAATTATTCAAGCAAGACTCAAACTTCTACAGTAAGACTTCATTTTATCATCTGAATTTTAATACCAGCAACCCCTTACTTAGTTTCTACCTAAAATGTACACTTCATAGCACCTGAAAACTCATTTGACTATCTCTTGAATGTCTACAGTTTTGCTTCTACAAATACTCAGGCACGACTTGTGTTTTTTGTTCCCAACACCAGCTTAGCTTCTATATTGTGTTTTTCCCAGTAGATCAAGGAGCTAGGTATTTCTCTGATATATCTCAGGTTCTGAGTAGTGATTCTCAGAATATAACTGATGGAGTTGATTTTTCAAAAGACGAATTAGTTAGATGTTCTCAGGTTTCAGGTACCGAAAGGAAAATTGGTTTGGACACCATCAGAGATACAGGTTTGACACCTAAAAGAATGGGAATGGATCTACTACTTCATCTTCCTTTCCAAGGAGTATACACATATTCCAGGTACATGCATTTAGCAAAAGGGAATGTTAACGTAACAGTGTTGATTCTTTCTGAAGACAAGGGCCAGCTGTGTCCACAAAAGAAAGGCTGCCTACTTTTTTGTTCCAGCTCCAGAGTATTTGAGTCCACGTACTCTACTTCAATAAGGTAATTCACTGACCTCAGCGACACCTGCTGACTGACTTTTGGTATGAACAACAAGTATTCCAAAAGCCTGCATTCAATCATTTCCCTGAAGTTGTTCTGTATCCCATTTGGAGGTAGATATGTTTCTTCCAGTGGGTTTGTGACTCAGGTTCTTCACATGCGGTTCAGTCCTGCTGGACAATGTCTTTTATCTCTCTGAACTTTACCATATTTACATGGGAGTTGAAACACAGGGATTTTGAGGTTTTCCTGGGTTTGCTTTCCATGTTTTAGGACACTCTTTTCTTGAAAATTAATGCACACATTATTATAATTTCAGACTTAATTACAATATTTTCACCCTGTCTAATTTTAAAGTGAACTGAGTCTTCGAAAATATATCAAAGTAATAAAAATTCAATTTGGTTCTCCATTTATATATTTAACATTAGTAACAGAGGTACATATTTTAAATTAAATGTTGGCTTAATATAGGCAATAATTTTTGCTACTACTATAGATAAGGGTAAAATCTACTCTCAGATCCACATGGCAGTCTTCGTTTAAATGTGTTCACCTTCTCACAAGGCTCAGTAAGCACATGAGAACATGTTACTGTGCCCACTGTCTCTAAAATTACAGAACGTCCAGAGATATCTAGTGTTTGTCACAGTGAGTGCAAATGCACTTTCACAAAGCTCTAGTCAATCATAGATTATTAATACAGATTTGAATTGCTTTGATAAACTAATAATGAGACATCTATTATGGGGATGAATAGGAACTAAACTGTTATTTTGTGGTGGGTTGCTAAATGACAAAGAGTTCAGCTGAACTTGTATCTACAAGCAAGTGAAATCATATCACCTTTGGCCTGGAGCAGTGACTTCAAAGCTGCGTCATCGATACAGTATTCCAATTAGTTCTCTTCTTGTGTAAGTGGGTAATCTTTTAACACCAAGATAAGCCTTGGCCTCTCTTAGCTTCACGCCCGTTGTCATCACTGCTAACCGTTGCAATCAACCTACTGTTCCTGCAGCAAACAGTTCTGGAAGCTTTTAGTGTTTTTTCAGATCTTAATAAACAGTATTACTGCACATTTGCAGAACACTTTTACATATGATTAGTGTCAAACCAACCTACTGAACCAAAACATTTTGAAGATTTAAGGCATGAGAATTGTAGTGCCATTGGAAAATACTTATGAAAACACACCTGATGTAATATTCCCTCTTAAAAGGCAATAGTGACTTTCCCAACATACCATTTGAATTTTTATTTTACTGTAAACTTGAAAGTGGCTTTGGAAGGACAAGTAATAAATGCCACATGGCTATTTGATATTCCTGAACATAGAAGTGGATGCAAGTAGATCTATAAAATCAAAAAATGCTAGCAAACTAAATGCTGCTAAGCTCACATTTTTCACTGATAAATGAATTCATCATAGATGTTATAAAGGAAAATAAATTTCAGTATATATAACTTAAGAACTTTATGCTATAATCTTGCTGTTCTAACAATCTTTTTCTGGATGCACTGCAAGGCTTAAAGTTGACATTTTCAAAAATTTATTTTTCGTGATGTTCAAAGTAAGTGTCATGTACAAAGTGGGCCCTTAAAAGCTTAGCTAAAGGAAAACTCCCCATTATTTTAGCTACATTAGGCCTAGTATTAACATATATCAAAATGAAAGGAAGATATCTATAGGCATTTTAGTCTGAGAGCAGTTAAGCTTGCTTCCAAAAGCTATGCTCAGAGTCTAAACTTTCATCCTTAAAATGATTTAGCGTTTGTTATAAAATGCCACAGAAGCAGGGCTTGACCCTTGGTATTACAGCTTTAGCACTTAGGGCTAGATTAGAGCTATAATTAGGACACTTTAACCAAAGAAAAAATTGATAGTCATGGCACACGTCATCAGAAAACAGGTTTCCACTCACCCCCAGTTCACTCTGAACTGCCGTCTTATTCTGCTCAACCCCTTTCTCCCAATGGAAGATTTCCTCTTCAGTTGCTGAGCACAGCGACAAAGACATGCATGTCTTTTTCTGTCATCTGTCTGGCTGTCCTCCTCCTGCCCACTCACAAGAGAGGAGACACAAAATAAGCCCATGCTCTCGTTTTCCTTCCATGTGCACTCTGAACTCATCTGAGCCCACTAGTAAGATAATCTTTGAGGAACGGTATTACTGAGCTCAGTGACCAGTCAATGGTCATCTCTAGTATCTTCAGACTCTTAAAACAGTATTAGAAAATCTGTCTGAATATATGAACACTTATATCCTACTTTCAGTAAGGATTTTTGCCTTACACATTAAATACTTGTTAGCTGAATAAGAATTTGTTACTTGACTCCCTTGCTGCGCAGTATAGTTTTTATTATGTACTATGATATCAAATTTCTAGCTCTACCAAAGAATTGCATTTAAGAAAAATAAACATTCCATTTATTAAACTGTGGGGTTTACATCATAATAAGACAGAAAAAAAGAATAATGCTAATAAAAAAAAGGAATTAACTAACAGTGTGGTTGCGCTGCAACGGAAAAACAATCTGTAGCAAGACATCAAATCAGTTTCAGGAAAACAGCTGAAAAGCCCATGCCAAAGAATGCTGCTGCTGCATTGTGTTTTCATTTCTGTGATGGGATTTACATAACTCAACATGACATTATATTGGCTAAGACACAAATCTAGTCTTTAATCCAACAAGATGCACAGAGCTTGCTGTTTTGTGGCACCAAGAGCCCCTCTGCCAGGCTTCTGTATCTTACCCTGCCAAATATAATCTTTATGCGTATTTATCCATTTAATACTTGCTGCATGTTACCCACCGCCTGCATGCCCACAAAGTTACAGTATACAGATATAAAATGCTCTCCTAATAGACCAGTTGTCATTGATACATTAGCATTGAAATGACAACTGCAACTCTGTTTACACAGAGAATGAAAATATATCTTGCCTTTACTAGCTCATCATTGCCTCTTGATTTTTTCTGCTTTCTTTCATTCCCCTATTATTCACTGACACTTAATGAGTTTTTGCCAGAACAGTTGGAATCACAACCTGACCATCAAAAGCATACCACCAAAGATGTACTTTTGCAAAACGCTAATGAAGACTGCAATTCCAAATCTATGGTGTAGACAGAGTTCTGGTTCATTAGGTTGTGTAATTATTTTGAAAGTGAATACCTACTTGATGCCTACCTTGGCTCAATTTCTGCCTTGAACTTCAATTCTCTGTTGTAATTCCTGGTTGATTCTTTGCCAAAACCAAAACTTGCATCTCCCTGCGGAAAGGAAGATCACATATTTGTTTCTAAGTTTATGCGTGGTACAAATAGCAGTATCAATAATATAATTAGGCTGGTCAGAGTCAGCTTACAACCAACACAAGAGCAAAATACAATATTGCTAGTCTAGTATTTAATCCTAAAACAGGGTTTGTATTCAAATTTTGCTTTTTATAGACACAAATCTCATGTAAATTGACAGCATTACATAAATGTTTCCTGTGACTAAGAAATACTTATGTCCACAAAGAAGACAAGCTAACTTGACTTAAAACATTTAAAAGCAAATCTTTCTCAGTTTTCCCATTGGAGGATCTTTACTATTTATCCCTCATTTGGTCTGATAAGATTGCCTCTTATCCCTTATCCTCCCACTCTATACACATTGTTGTGATTGTTGATGGCCGTTCTGTTCTTTATAGGACTATTCTCTACATTACCGAAATGACTTGCTTTCCATGCTAAGTGACATTTCTCTTAAATTTGAGTCTTTGTTGTTTTCAGTCCCACAAATTCATTTGAACTTCCTCTTCAATTTTATCTTGCCTGTGTATAGATCATCTTTAGTCTCTGTTTAACATTTACTGTCTGTGATCCTGCTGATTTCTGAGACAGTTCCTTTCTTTTGCTTTCCTTAGGAACACATCCTCAATTTCTCAGAGCAGATCTGAGAGTAAGAAAATCCTTTCCTACTTCATACCTTAGTCTTTAAAGTGGATGTTCTTTTAAGCTGGTACCTGCAATTCCCAGAGCTTAACTGAACTGAAAACTGCAGAGAACAAGGTGGTTGAGACTTAGTCCACTTCCTTGGGAGATCATTCCCGTCTGAGAAATTCTCTCTAGAGAATCTTGGTTGGCAATGTCGTTTCGGCATCCAGTGGCCCTAGAACACAGGGGAAAACACAAAACTGCATTCAGAAAAAATAAAAATAAAAAAAAAATCAGTATCCAAAAGTCCCCAATATAATCGATTCTTGCAACTAGCTTGCCGTGTTTTTGAAACTTTTCTGTATAAAGTTCCTACTTAGTCTACTTTGAGGCAAAAAAAAGCAGGCTGTTGACTAGGCATAGTTAGACTCATGCAAAAAATATTGTGCAAGAAGTTCATAATTTTCTTGTGCATTTATGAGTTCAGTTCAACACAGCTGTGGAAAACCCTTAAAAGCTTCTCTCTGTTATCTGGAAGTCGAGGTGAGATGGAGCATTCCGCCTAATATCACCTGGATTTAAATTTCCCTAATTAACAGGGCCATTCTAAGTAAAGATCTGTCAAGTTAAGGATTCACTTTCCCACACGCTCTATCAGACTTCAAGTCTGTTGAGCATGGTACAGAAGTGTATGATTTTCTCATTTTTGGAACTCTTTCGACTGTTTCCTTTAGATATATCTTTTCTTGTCTGTAGGAATAAAAACAGAGGTATATGTTATTAGATTTTACTTCTGTAGTCAAATTCTTCTTAGAAAAGATAATTTAAATATTCGAGTGGTTGAAAACTCAGGAACATTCAAGAATCTCTGTGAAGAAAATGTAACACCCAAACTGGAAGTTTCTGAAGGAAAATAGGATTATATTGTTTCAAACTGTACAAGGTACACTACAAAGCTACAATAAAGAAAATTAAGACAAAACAAAACAAACTCATAAGCTCTTACTAACATCTGTCACAACACAGTATCCCAGTAACTATACCTTCATAGAAATTTAGCACATCTTCACTCTAAAACACCATCTGTTCTGATTTATACAACTGCATTTGTAGTTTGTGGGAACGGGTGTTTTTTAAAGTCAGAGAAATAATTTGTATGTATCAGTTGTGATAACAAAGAATGCACAGTTAAAGTGTTGTACTAGTTACAGGCAAAATAATCCTACTGTTTGAAAAGACTCTAAAAATGATTTTGCTCATTACAATAACTCCTCGTTGAGGAGTTTCTCAGCAACAAGCTGAGGCAAAGCAGATGACAGCTCACTGATACTTCCACAAAGTGGAAGTCTAGACTTCTCTCAGATGTTCACAAATACAAATGTGTTTATATTTCTGTAGATCCAGTTTCTAAATGCTTTGTTAGAAAATTCATTTTAGGACAAATCCATAGACAAAGTGACTTCATTGAAACACAGCAATCAAAACATAACTTTCAGTCCATAGCCAGTTCTACCTAATACCTCTACCTACCTGCATTTCTCATGAAATGACTGTTGACAGGATACAAAACCTAAGAATATAACAGGAAACCTATTAGGTAGCAGGACGTTTCTTGCTATTTGCTGCCTGTGATTATCATTTTGGGCATGGCAAACTCAAAAGTGAAGGGTTTTTTTTGTGTGTTTTCAGAGTTGGGATAAAGAACTATTTCTAGTAATAAGGAACTCTATAATAATCTAGGGACTCTGCTAGAGTTTAAGATTTTCTCCTTTTTCAGTCAACGTAAGTGTACTACATCGTAAGTGCTGCTTTGACTGTTGCACTTGGAAAAAAAAAAGGGTTTATACACTTGTTCACTAAAAAGATAAAGATGCAAAGTAGAACTGTTAGCATTTGGAATTATTATGGAATTAGAATTCGCATAAAGGGTATTCTTATTTAAAAAAAGCTCTTCTTGATGGAAACATTTTTCTGTCTAGAAAAATACTATTTCAAGCCTTTGAACTTGAGGTTATAGTACTTCTAGAAGAAAAAAAAAAAACTTTCAAAGCAATCAGCAAGGACATGGTTAAAGCAAACAGTGCAGAAAGTGTGCCACCATTGTCAGTATCTGTCACTATTAATCACTGTGAGCAATAATGTTTTTAGCTTAAATTTCCTACCCATAAGGAATGTTTAGGCAACACTAAATATAACGTGGCAGAACTGAACAAAGTCTGATGTGTTTCTCAGCACTTTACCCTAATGATCCCTGCATTATAAAGAGCTTCATCGACTTCCATGAATACTTTAGTTGTGTCTACTAGTGACCTTTTATAGAACAAAACTACCTATGTACGTGTGACTCTAGCCTGGTCATAGCCTTGTACTACTTGCATTATTTTAAGTCAGTTAGGACTTTTTTCAACAATGATATTTAGCTGGAAAAAGACTCCTCAGAACTTTTTTCACACATAGAAGTTTTGACAGAAAATTTTCATTACAAGAATTTCTTAGTCCTTGGTAGAATTCCAAATCAAAACCAAAAAAATCAGCTTAGAAACAATAAGTAGCTTAGATTGCCAGAGTATTTCCCTTGTATTAAACCTTTGCAAGCCATGTATGAAGTCTCAGCCTCACATACTCTTACAGCCACTACTGAACTTTCACTATTTGGGGATTTCCTATTTCTGCTATTTTCATAGAAGACTACAAAAGATTTATCTTTCAAATAAATATTGAATGGAATACGTATATATACATTTGTGTGTATTTATATATATATATGTAGATACATTTATAGAAGATTACACATACATTTATGAATCTAGTAAAAAGCTCAAGGTGGGAAAAATATTTCTGATGTCAAACTTTTTTTTTTAATATAAAAACTTCAAAACCAAAATGTAGCAGAATCATATGACAGAAAATAGAGAGCTGATTATGAAAATTAGTATAAAATATTTGCAAGAATTGTTTATAGTTATTACAAATTGTTAAAGCACTTGATAGTAATATAAACATCTTTAATCAAAAAATGCCAAACAATAACTGCAAGAAATCAAGATGCCTTGGGACTTTTCATCAGTAAGAACCAATACTGAAGTAGTTTTTCTATGGGTTAATAGTCACAACAAACCAAGCTTGCGAGCAGCTGCTAGAGAAAATAGCTTATTGATGTTATACTGAGAAAGAACATGAGTCTTGCAATCTGTGTAGCAACCAAATGCAATAAGAACCGTACATTTGATTTTAGATGAAATATTCGTTTAAAATGTTTACAGTTGTAGTACAGCCTTTATCCAATGTTTCTTTCATTGCTATAACTTTGTAGAAACAACTTTTGGGCCATGGGTAAGCTTCTAAAATAAAATAAATGATAGAGTAAGAGGGAGAATTTATAATGCATAATAGATGGAAGAACAGGTGCAACAAAGTTTTATATTTTGGACAGATTGTAAAACTGAGATATTTGGATGTGACTGGATTATTAAGTCTGTAACAGAGATAATGCAAGGAAACAGAACTAAAGCAAACTGTACTGTATTTGATAAGTATTATTGTTCTGACTTGAAATACTAGATACTAGTTAGAAATGTTTTTTGGGGGGGGGGAAGTGTGAACATATCTGAAAAAAAAATATTGGGAATCTTCCCTTGGTTACTATTTCTTATCAATATTACTCCTGCTTCTTCGCTTGTTGTTAATATTACCAAGTTATATTACCCTGTATTACGAACAATTATACCTCTAAATGCACTGTCATACCAAGTCAATCTTCCCTAGACTTCAGTTAAAGTGCCTGAATGTTATTTCATTTATCCCAGCCGAAATCTAAGCTCTGGAAATGATTTTGTAATTGATATCCAGATGTTGCAAATCGCTAACACTTGAAATCAGACCAATTGTCCTTCAGGTCTTTGCCTTCTGGAACTCTCCTATTCCTTTTACCTCTTCAAAAACCCTTAAAACAGCCATCTAATTTCTGGTGCCTAATTTTTGTTAGGCATTTTATTCTTCACAGATAAAGCTAGGAAACTCAGGAGGTTCATAATGGTGCAGGAGTGACCAACACAAAGCTAGAACTGTCACCTTAATGGGCCAGTAAGCTTGGAGCCAGATTATCAGCTACAGCAGATCAATTTTCAGGGAAAATAAAACATATCCATATGTACCAAGAAATCTTTAAAGTTTCCTTGTTATTCTCTCCTTCTGAAGGAGTTCTGGTCAAGCCTAGCTAAGACTGTTAAAGCAGTTGGGAACTGCCAGAGCACTTGCTAGATATTTCTTGCTTAGTCTGCAAATATATGGACTGGACTGCATTCCTTTTGACTGGTTGTGGTCCCTTATACTGTCACAGGATTGCTGACACAGTCAACTTCTACTCTAAGAAAAGCTTTGTGCTAGGGTAAAGAAGCAAAATGTACCTTAAACGGTGTTTTTAATTGTCTTAATTCTAGGAGGGGATAGAAATTGCTCAATATCTTTCAACCTTGTTGCCTTAGTAAGAACAGAAGATACTAAAAATGTTACAGCAGCATTTCAGCATCTGGAAGTATCTCTATGTTGTGGTTTAACCCGGCTGGCAGCTAAACACCACACAGCCGTTCGCTCACCCTCCCCCCTCCCTCTCTGGGATGGGGGAGAGAAACGGGAAAGTGAAGCCTGTGAGTTGAGATAAAGACAGTTTATTAAGACAGGAAAATAATAATAACAATAATAATAATAATAGTGATAATGGTAATAGTATTAACAATAATAATGTGTAAGAAAACAAGTGATGCACAATGCAATTGCTCACCACCCGCTGACCGATGCCCAGCCTATTCCCGAGCAGCCGGCCCCCCCACCCCGGCCAGCCACCCCTATATATTGTTTAGCATGACGTCAGATGGTATGGAATACCCCTTTGGCCAGTTTGGGTCAGCTGTCCTGGGTCTGTCCCCTCCCAGCTCCTGCTGCACCCCCAGCCTGCTCGCTGGCAGGACAGAGCGAGAAGCCGAAAAGTCCTTGGCCTGGTGTAAACACTGCTCTGCAACAATTAAAACATCAGCATGTTATCAGCGCTCTTCTCATCCTAATCCAAAACATAGCACCCTACCAGCTACTATGAGCTACTTAACTCTGTCCTAACTGGAACCAGGACAGATATCCACCCCTTATTCCATACCATTTATGTCATGCTCAGGTTACACTCTGTCCAATACATTCTAATTAATCACCATTTTCATCTATGATATATAGCAATCATGGTAGTGATGACATACATTATTATATAATAATTAACATACTACAATTCAACTCATGGGCTATTCTCACCCAGTATCAAATCCCCTTGAGGTACACACCGGACCTCCCCATTCTTTTGCATTACCCACCAAGTGCATCCAGGTCCCTGAGCAAAAGCAATTCCACGAATGGGTTTGCCTTTTCCTGAGGCAGGAGTAGCCCAGACTGTTTTACCCAGCATGTTTCTTACGTGCACTACAGGAACTTTATCCCCTTCTACAGTGCGTAACAGGTTTGATTGGGCAGGTCCAGCTCGGTTGGCAGATCCCCTGGTATTGACTAACCAGGTGGCCTTTGCCAAATGTGTATCCCAATTTTTGAATGTCCCAGCACCCATTGCTTTCAGTGTAGTCTTCAACAGTCCATTGTATCGTTCAACTTTTCCAGAGGCTGGTGCATGATAGGGGATGTGATACACCCACTCAATACCATGTTCTTTGGCCCAAGTGTCTATAAGGTTGTTTCGGAAATGAGTCCCGTTGTCTGACTCAATTCTCTCTGGGGTGCCATGTCGCCATAAGACTTGCTTTTCAAGGCCCAGGATAGTGTTCCGGGCGGTGGCATGGGGCACAGGATATGTTTCCAGCCATCCGGTGGTTGCTTCCACCATTGTAAGTACGTGGCGCTTGCCGTTGCGGGTTTGAGGGAGTGTGATGTAATCAATCTGCCAGGCCTCTCCATATTTATATTTCAGCCATCGTCCTCCATACCAAAGAGGTTTTGACCGTTTGGCTTGCTTGATTGCAGCACATGTTTCACAGTCATGAATAACCTGTGCTATAGTGTCCATGGTCAGGTCCACCCCTCGATCACGAGCCCATCTGTAGGTTGCATCTCTACCTTGATGGCCTGAGGTGTCATGGGCCCATCGGGCTATAAATAATTCACCTTTATGTTGCCAGTCCAGGTCCACCTGAGCCACTTCAATCTTAGCAGCCTGATCCACCTGCTGGTTGTTTTGGTGTTCTTCAGTAGCCCGATTCTTGGGCACATGAGCATCTACATGGCGTACCTTTACAACCAGGTTCTCTACCCGGGCAGCAATATCTTGCCACAATGCCGCAGCCCAGATGGGCTTGCCCCTGCGCTGCCAGTTGTTCTGCTTCCATTGCTGTAACCACCCCCACAGGGCATTTGCTACCATCCATGAATCAGTATAGAGATAGAGAACTGGCCACTTTTCTCGTTCAGCAATATCTAAAGCCAGCTGAATGGCTTTTACTTCTGCAAACTGACTCGATTCACCTTCTCCCTCAGCAGCTTCTGCAACTCGTCGTGTAGGACTCCATACAGCAGCTTTCCATCTCCGATGCTTTCCCACAATACGACAGGACCCGTCAGTGAACAAGGCATATTTCTTCTCATTTTCCGGTAGCTTGTTGTACAGGGGGGCTTCTTCAGCACGAGCCACCTCCTCCTCTGATGATATCCCAAAGTATTTGCCTTCTGGCCAGTCCATAATCACCTCCAAGATTCCTGGGCGACTGGGGTTTCCTATTCGAGCCCGCTGAGTAATCAGTGCAACCCACTTGCTCCATGTAGCATCAGTTGCATGATGCGTAGAGGGGACCCTTCCTTTGAACATCCAGCCTAGTACCGGCAGTCGGGGTGCCAGGAGGAGCTGCGCTTCAGTACCGACCACTTCCGAAGCAGATCGAACTCCTTCATATGCTGCCAATATCTCCTTTTCAGTTGGAGTGTAGCGGGCTTCAGATCCTCTGTATCCCCGACTCCAAAACCCCAGGGGTCGACCTCGAGTTTCCCCAGGTTCTTTCTGCCAGAGGCTCCAGGTGGGACCATTCTCTCCGGCTGCGGTGTAGAGCACATTCTTTACATCTGGTCCTGTTCGGACTGGCCCGAGGGCTACTGCATGAACTATTTCCTGCTTAATTTGTTCAAAGGCTTGTCGTTGCTCAGGGCCCCATTCAAAAGCATTCTTCTTACGGGTTACTTGGTAGAGCGGGTTTACAATCAGACTGTAATTTGGAATATGCATTCTCCAAAACCCCACGACACCTAGGAAAGTTTGTGTTTCTTTTTTGCTAGTTGGTGGAGACATAGCTGTTATCTTGTTGATCACATCCATTGGGATTTGACGACGTCCATCTTGCCATTTAATTCCTAAAAACTGGATCTCTCGTGCAGGTCCTTTAACTTTATTCTGTTTTATGGCAAAACCGGCCTTCAGAAGGATTTGGACTATTTTCTTCCCTTTCTCGAAAACTTCTTCTGCAGTGTCACCCCACACAATGATGTCATCGATGTACTGCAGGTGTTCAGGAGCTTCCCCCTGCTCCAGCGCAGACTGGATCAGTCCATGGCAAATGGTAGGGCTGTGTTTCCACCCCTGGGGCAGCCGATTCCAAGTATATTGGACTCCCCTCCAAGTGAAAGCAAACTGTGGCCTGCACTGTGCTGCTAGAGGGATGGAGAAAAATGCATTAGCGATATCAATTGTGGCATACCACTTGGCTGCCTTTGATTCCAGTTCATACTGGAGTTCTAGCATGTCCGGCACTGCAGCACTCAGTGGTGGCGTGACTTCGTTCAGGCCACGATAGTCCACTGTTAGTCTCCACTCACCATTAGACTTTCGCACTGGCCATATGGGACTATTAAAAGGTGAATGAGTCTTGCTGATCACTCCTTGGCTCTCCAGTTGACGAATTAGCTTATGGATGGGACTCAGGGAGTCTCGGTTGGTGCGGTATTGCCGCCGGTGCACAGTTGTGGTAGCGATCGGCACTTGCTGTTCTTCAACCCTCAGCAACCCCACAACAGAAGGGTCCTCTGAGAGACCAGGCAAGGTAGACAACTGTTTAATGTCCTCTGTCTCCAAAGCAGCTATGCCAAAAGCCCAGCTGAACCCTTTTGGGTCCTTGAAATATCCTCTTCTAAGATAGTCTATGCCAAGGATGCACGGAGCATCTGGGCCAGTCACAATACGGTGCTTTTGCCACTCATTACCGGTTAGACTCACTTCAGCCTCCAATACAGTTAACTGCTGGGATCCCCCCGTCACACCATAAATACAGATGGGCTCTGGCCCTTTATAGCTTGATGGCATTAGAGTACATTGTGCACCGGTGTCTACCAAAGCCTTATACTTCTGTGCGTCTGACGTGCCAGGCCATCGAATCCACACAGTCCAATAAACTCGATTGTCCCTTTCCTCCCCCTGGCTGGAGGCAGGGCCCCTCTAGTCCTGGTCAGAATCTTCATTTCTGTGTTTAAAGGACTGCCTGCTGGAAGTTGGAGCAGCAAACCTTTCAGAGAACTCCTTTTTCCCAATTGTTTTCCTTTGCAATTCACGTACCCGTGCCTCTAGGGTCGCAGTAGATTTTCCATCCCATTTTCTCATGTCCTCTCCATGGTCACGTAGGTAAAACCACAGGGTGGCGCGGTGTGTGTGCCCACCATATTGTCTTCCTTGCATAGATGAATGTTTACCCCTAATAGCTGAGACACTGGTTTGTACAGGTGGGGAGGAAAATAATCTCTCTTCAAGTTGGTGGATCTTTTCAGAAAGTTTCTCCAAGGTATTCTCTTTTAGCTGGTGGACACTGGTTCGTTCAGGTGAAGGGGAAGATAATCTTTCTTCAAGTTGGTGGATCTTTTCAGAAAGTTTCTCCAAAGCATTCTCTTTTAGCTGGTGGACACTGGTTCGTTCAGGTGAAGGGGAAGATAATCTTTCTTCAAGTTGGTGGATCTTTTCAGAAAGTTTCTCTAAAGCATTCTCTTTTAGCTGGTGGACACTGGTTCGTTCAGGTGGAGGGGAAGATAAATTCTCTTTAAGTTGGTGGACCTCTTCAGAAAGTTTCTCCACAGCTGAGACACAGGCCTTTAGGGAAGAGGAGAGATTTCCTTCGTACTGCCGGAGTATTTTAGTCACTTCATTCACTGTGGGATTCTCCTCCGTTTTCCAGGCTAGTATTGCCAATGAGTTGGCATATGATGATGGGGCACTCTGTACAAACTTCCGCCACATGGGTAGTGTACACCGGACTGCATCTGGATCTGCGGATGTTTGTGCGTCGTCTAGGTCCTTATAAATTACTTCCCGTACGGCCAATTCCCTCAGGTACTGAATTCCCTTCTCCATGGTGGTCCATTTGCTTGGTAAACATACAAGTTCTTCCTTGAAGAGATACCTTTCCTTCACAGCTGACAGGAGACGCCTCCAGAGGCTGCGAGATTGTGCTCCATCTCCAATTGCTTTGTCAATGCATGCGTCCCTAGCAAGGGATCCCAGCCGCCTGGCTTCCTTGCCCTCCAATTCCACATAATTGGCTCCCGTGTCCCAGCACCGGAGCAGCCAGGTGACAAGCTGCTTGCCTATACAGCGACCAAAATCTTTTCGCACATCTCGTAGCTCACGCTGGTATAGAGTCCGGGTAATTACTGTTGATTTTTCGACATCCTCATCCTCATCTTCAGTCTTCTGCACCTTTGATGGCCGGTGTAGAGTCCGGGTAGTTACTGTTGATTTTCCGACATCCTCATCCTCATCTTCAGTCTCCTGCACCCTTGATGGCTGGTATGGAGTCCGGGTAGTTACTGTTGATTTTTCGCCATCCTCATCCTCATCTTCAGTCTCCTGCACCTTTGATGGCCCAGCCTCGTCTTCACTACGCCCAGACTTAGCAGAAGACTGTCTGCGTTTTAAACGACCTGAGCCTCTATACCATTTTTTCACCTTGTCTACAGGGGCAACTTGCACTGCTACAGCTCGTTTCTCTGACCCAGACACAGGGTCTGCCACAGGGGTTGGAATACCCTCTGCGGGGTCAACTTGCACTGCTACAGCTCGTTTCTCTGACCCAGCCACAGGAGTGGGAGCAGCTGCACGAGCTGGGGCAGCTGCAGGAGCTGGAGCGGCTGCAGGGGCTGGAGCTGGAGCGGCTGCAGGAGCCGGAACGGCTGCAGGAGCTGGAGCGGCTGCAGGAGCTGGAGCTGGAGTAGCTGCAGGAGCTGGAACTGGAGCGGCTGCAGGAGCTGGAGCGGCTGCAGGAGCTGGAACTGGAACGGCTGCAGGAGCTGGAGCTGGAGCGGCTGCAGGAGCTGGAGTGGCTGCAGGAGCTGGAGCTGGAACTGGAACGGCTGCAGGAGCTGGAGCTGGAGTAGCTGCAGGAGCTGGAGCTGGAGTAGCTGCAGGAGCTGGAGCTGGAGCGGCTGCAGGAGCTGGAACTGGAACAGCTGCAGGAGCTGGAGCTGGAGTAGCTGCAGGAGCTGGAGCTGGAGCGGCTGCAGGAGCCGGAGCGGCTGCAGGAGCTGGAGCTGGAGCGGCCGCAGGAGCTGGAGCTAGGTTGCTAGTAGCATCAATTGCAGCTCGATAGGCACAAGCCAGACCCCAGCACGCTACAGTGATTTGTGTCACTTTGGAACTGCCAGAGTCATGACACCTTTTTTTCAAGCATTCTGCCAGCTTTTTAGGATTTTGCAGTTGTTCAGGGGTGAATGTCCAAAACACTGGAGGTGACCACTGCTCTAGAAACCTGCCCATATCCTCCCACACTCCCTGCCACTCGCAACTATCCCGCCTCAAGACAGATCTCCGGATGAGATTCCTAAGTAGTTGTTTAACCCTCCACAAAATCTGAAGCGCATTCAGGAGACATAACAACAAGAGCAGGCTGGTCTGAGTATCCCAAGGATATTCAACATCTCGGAGAACCACCGTAACTAACTCGGGGGATAAGAGGGTGGTGGTGAAGGAGAAAGGGAGAGTGAACAGGTAGGGAAACATGTCTTCCCCTGTCCCCTTCACAGATTGGCTCCCTAACGAAAACAGGCAATAGGTGTAATTGCTAATAGTTTCCGAGATATGGGTTCCAAAGTATAGAGTCGACGTCAGTGCTGAGTACAAATACCAGGTTAAAGTCGTGACCAGATATCTCATCATTTCATAAGCCATTGTTACACCGCACAGTACCATAACAATCTTAAACTAGGGCCCGGAAAGGATAAACAGTGCAACAGGGAGCACATACAGAAAGTAACGTACCATAAAACTCAATTTGGAATACAGGTACAGCAGACTGGAGATTAAGGCAATCAACATCGTGACTAGCAACTATTAAGCAGGTCCAATACTTATACCAATTTAAGTTTAACACACTCTGGTCAGATTTGTCGATATCTCAACCCTTCGGGCCCCACGTTGGGCGCCAAAAGGACTGTTGTGGTTTAACCCGGCTGGCAGCTAAACACCACACAGCCGTTCGCTCACCCTCCCCCCTCCCTCTCTGGGATGGGGGAGAGAAACGGGAAAGTGAAGCCTGTGAGTTGAGATAAAGACAGTTTATTAAGACAGGAAAATAATAATAACAATAATAATAATAATAGTGATAATGGTAATAGTATTAACAATAATAATGTGTAAGAAAACAAGTGATGCACAATGCAATTGCTCACCACCCGCTGACCGATGCCCAGCCTATTCCCGAGCAGCCGGCCCCCCCACCCCGGCCAGCCACCCCTATATATTGTTTAGCATGACGTCAGATGGTATGGAATACCCCTTTGGCCAGTTTGGGTCAGCTGTCCTGGGTCTGTCCCCTCCCAGCTCCTGCTGCACCCCCAGCCTGCTCGCTGGCAGGACAGAGCGAGAAGCCGAAAAGTCCTTGGCCTGGTGTAAACACTGCTCTGCAACAATTAAAACATCAGCATGTTATCAGCGCTCTTCTCATCCTAATCCAAAACATAGCACCCTACCAGCTACTATGAGCTACTTAACTCTGTCCTAACTGGAACCAGGACACTCTAAAAATTATCATGCCTAAAATAATATGTTTAAAGCAGGCAGGGATGCTGGAGAACTTTATTATAAAAACTGGTGGCACTACATTTCAAACAGTTTCCTTCTGCTCAAAGCCCATGCTTGTCACTCTGCTCATGCCTCCCTCATCCACATTCCTAACTTCACCAGCTTAACAAATTTTGGTTACACACCAGTGCTGTTACTTCTGTCTGCATTGCTCTTCTACCTGCTTAAGTTCTTGTCAACATTGTTCACAAAGATTGTCCTACATCTATATGTTATATGTATTTACACACATAGCAGACCTTTTCTTTTTCCCTTGACATTTCAAACCAAATTAACTTGAAAGCTTTATAAAGCTGATGCTTAGGTATCATAAGTCACAGTTAGAATTTTTTAATCCCATGCTTTCATTGCCACAGTATGTGGTTTGCCTGCTATGAATGAGTCTAATCATAGAGCTATGTAATGTTACTACTGGGATATCCTTCCAGCAAGTGACACATTTACTAATTAAATAGCAGGGCAAAATTCCTTGACTTATTCTTTAATCAACAGAAATATTCCTGATAATAGGAGTTTTGTAGAAGCAAAGACTGTCTAGGGACTTGACGATTTGGCCCAAAACAAATTAAAATATTACAAAAAATAAAAATAAAAACTTTTTTTTTCCCTTCCAACTGATGGGAAGCAAATCCAGCTTACAACAGAAAACCTTTCACCCAATCTCCATCCAAGAATTCTACTCTGGACAGTTACTCAGCTGCACACAAATAACCTTGTACTGTAAGACTTTTTGAATATGCTCTTAAGTATTTTTCCATTCATTTTATTCATTACTAACATGACTCTATGTGATGGTGTGTTCCCACCCCTCTACCCCCCTCGCCTTCAGTCTGGATGTTGCCTTGCTCAAACACTGGCCATTGCACCCAAGGCCTTGCTCAGGTAGATAGTGACTAGTATACTGGCTACAGCTGAGGCCTTGCTCATGCAGACAGCAATCACAATATTGTCTCAAACTGGGTGCTCAAACCAGCAGACATACGTCTTGCTCAGCAGCTGAGGGCCAATGGAGCATGTGCCAAGAAAACCCACCAATATGTCCATTAGTCCATCATCTTACCCCATAAATAGTGAGCAGGCCAAGAGCCCTGTGAGCTCTTCTGCACAGCAGATGGCTGCATGACAGGATCTCCCCTTGCCACAAA
The DNA here is from genome assembly GCF_964211835.1 of Anser anser. Taxonomy (NCBI): domain Eukaryota; kingdom Metazoa; phylum Chordata; class Aves; order Anseriformes; family Anatidae; genus Anser; species Anser anser. The sequence continues at coordinate 39,349,210 of NC_139724.1, read as the reverse complement.
AGATCCTCAGTAAATGATTAATAGTTTGCTAAACCTTGTAAGCTTCACTAGGATTTTATCTTAGATTGATTGAGCACATATAATCCTTAGACATACAGTCCTTAGACTGCTGACCCAGCCTAGGACTAGGAGTGAATTCATCTGTACCTAGGCTCGTTCCCTCTTTGGTTCAATGAGTTTAGAAATCAGTGAGGTCCAATCTGAACCTGGTGACTCAATGGGAGGGTCTCACCAACATGTCTGACTTACCCTGTCCTCTATGCAATAAATAATCAAGCATACCTTGCCATATCAAATTTTAAGTTGCATATAAACACCTCTACAGTGTTTCAGTGTAGTTCTTGCTATTTTAGTAGAATCTGGACTAGAATATTGAGTCCTTCTCTCTTATGTTAATTACAAAGGAAGCATCTATTACTTCTTGATTAAAAAAAAAAATCCCCAAAATCAAAGAAAAGTGTTAATTTTCTGATTTAAAATATGATTCAGCTCATCTGTACAGCATAATAGGAGAAGAAACACCCATAATTTATGTTTTAGATTATTTTCTATTTAGTTCCAATATAACACTGTGATCACTAGTGGATTTTAATTAGAGTTGGACAAATTATTACTTACAAACACAGCCTGATGAATTTGGTCCAACTTCCTGCCCAAGACCAGATGTGAACAGATTTTGAATTTTATTAATATTTGCTTAAATCATGTAGGCAAACAAATTCCAGCCAGTGAGTTCTTGATGAATTGCTCCCATTCCTATTCACTCTTTATTATTGCTGTGTGTGCTGTGAGATTGGATATCTAAATTATTTCTGAAGCAGAGCAAGGAGTGGAAGTTTTTTTGTTGTTGTTTTGTTTTTTAAGAGGGAAAGATTAAAAAAATAATTAACATTGATCATTCATTCACATACTGATACTCTTTTATCAATGCAAAATTGATTATTGGTAATTGTCTGTTACATTCCACAGAAACATTTACACTAAGGAATAAGAAATATTATGTTATGCATTGCACAGTGTAACAACACTGGTCATTTAACAGCTATTGTAAATACTTGGAATACTTGTTTGGAATATTGAAAAGTCATTCTTTACCTTTAGAAATAGTGGATAACATGCCTTTACTGTTATATATTTCTATGAATCCTGAGTCCCAAAATAGTTTGAGATGGTAGCACTGTATCTACAACTGTCTGATGTATTCTTTCTCCATGTGACTCTTTCAGATACTTTTCCTTTTCTTTAGAAATTATTTCTGTCTTAGATTCATAACAGCTCTATAGTGTGGGCTCTGCCACAGCTCATTTGTCCACAAAGAACCACATATTCTCTCTAATTGAAAATCATGATCTTTTTCCTCACATTTAATGAACTCACTAAACAATATCTATCCAAACAGAATTACACGCATGCTTTCAAGTCACCAGTCTTATAATAATGTTTTTACCACTTTTTTTTAAAAGTGGTTCTTAAATTACATTTTTCTCTTCTAAACAAAAGCACTGAATTTCTTGGCTCACATTTACTTTTCCACTGCAAATCTGAGCTTTCTTTTGCTGGAATATAGTTCAGTTAGATCTATATTTTTGCAATATTATTATGTATTATCATATTAACTGTAGGTTAGATTTAATAAAAATAGGGAATACAATATCTGCAGGAGAGATATTGTCACTGGGGATTTCCAATGAGTTATTTCCCGACAACCTTGAGCGAGACACAGATATTGCTGTCCTTAGTATTTACAATCTAAACTTTTAAAATGAAGAAAAGAATGTACCTAAAGTATAACCTAGATAGTTTTTTCTATAGACCATTTATTTTCTTACTAAGTAAAAAGCCAAGAATCCTAAATTCCTGATTCCAATCAAGGGAGTAAGAACTGTGGTCCCTTAACTTTAATTGTGTTCAAAATCTATTAATTTAGTCCCACATCTTTATTATTATTATTATTATTTTCTCTATGCCAAGCAAAATATTGCAACTCAGAACTGTAAAACAGAAAGAGCTTTAAATAGGGGGAGGAGTAATTTCCATGAAATTTAGAAGTATTTCTGGACTGAACATATTAAATGAGGTTTATGAAAAAGATGGAGAATTATTTTTTACAGAGGCAGACAGTTATAGGACAAGGAGAAATTGTTTTAAACTAAAGAGGGGTGATTTAGATTATAGGAGGAAATTCTTTACTGATAGAGTGGTGAGGCACTGGAGCAGGGCGACCAGAGAATTTGCAGATGTCCCATCTCTGAAGGTGTTCAAGACCAGGTTGGATGGGACCCTGAGTGACCTGACTTAGTGGGTGGTATCCCTTCCCATGGCAGGGGGATTGGAATTAGACAATCTTTAAGGTTCCTTCCAACCCAAGCCATCCTATGATTCTATGGAATGCAAGGCTTTTAAACATCAGACTGTTTTTTTTCTGACTAGCTGTAAAATCATTGAAGCAGACCACTGCTCCAGAAAATCACAAGATAAGGAGTCCTCTGCTTTCTGCTTTCCTGTCAGAAGTACTTTTCTAACTTTGATTACCATGGCAACTCCTATTAGGTACTTTATTAACCAAGTTAGAGCTAGGGAACGGATTACCCTATTTTATATAATCACGTCTCGGGTAAGTAAGGTTGGGTAATCAATGCAATGCAATTTTTAACCAATTTATTTAAAAGATTTCAAGACATAATTTTGCCTGAAAAGTATAAATGAAGTTTTCAATAACATTAAGGGCAACAAGTCACCACACTATTTTTCTAATGGTATCATATGCAAATTAACATGTTATGGAATAGTCAAAAGTAACTGGGAAAAAGACCAAAATTTTATAAGACCCCAGCCCTTTGAAAAGATAGTGGAAGCTTTCATTGCCAAAGGAAATTACATTTGAAAAAAACAACAAAATAAATTTTATTTAAAAAAAAAGAGGAGCTTAGCTGAGCTACAAATGCAGGTTTCACCTACTTTGACTGTTATCATTGATCTTGTGAGGTTTTGGAATTTCCTTCTACAAATTACTTAACCTCCAAGAACATGGCATATCATAGGTTTTCACAGTGAAGCCAAAGGACTGAATATCATGTTCTTACTCTATCTATATATTAGAATTAAAGAAAAATACTGTATTTAGATATCACTTGCTGGGAACGAATATCCAATAAAATCCCATTCCTCCTTGAAGCTTGATTACTGATTGTTCCACTGATCAGAGGAAGAAGAACTTCAGTGACATGTATGTAAAAGTATATTAATCTCAGAAGCAAAAAGTATTAATAATAAAGCACTTAGAGTGTATATCATTTCAATCCTGCCACTGCCACATGCATCTAAAAAACTTTCCAAGTAGGTGCCTGTGACAATATTTAAACTTTTGTTCAGCAAATATCTAACAAAGTACTCTTGTATTTTATTTTAAAGATGGAAGAGATATTTAAGGGCACATTTTAATTTTTTAAAAAGCATTATATTTATCTGTTTTAAGAGACTATCCTCTTTCCCAACCCAATTTTGAGTTTTAAACTATGAATAACTGTAAGTACCGTAGAACAGAAATTCTTTTGTACATCAATTTGTATATCAATTCATTTGCATATCATTTCATATAGCACACAAAAATTCCTGCTTTGAATTGAACATATATTCAAAAGGACACAAATACAGAATAGAAACTACCGAGAATAGTGATTATTCAGGTCCAGTTTATATGTAGTTAACGATTTCTCTGAGAAGCTCTGAAAAGCATTCTAAATATCACTCATATTATCTGTGCAGGCTATGTAAGGAATAGAAGTAAAGAAATGAGACTATATAATAGGAGATGATTGTAAAATCTTTTTCCTATACTAAATCACTAGGTCTTGTATTTCTAGTATTTCCCCTTGGCTTTTTTCTTTAAGTACTTATAGCAAAATTGATATATGGGGAAAAAATAAATACATAAAAGAAAATAATAATAAAAAAAAACACAGACACACCAAACACATAGATATTATTGAGAGAAACAGTAAAAAGTGGCACTAAAGTATGTGACCTGATTTTGAGGAAGAATAATAGAAACTGAGACTAATGTGATTAATCTCACTAGGAACAGTTAACCCTGAAAAGCTCCAAATCCCAATTTATTAGCCTGGGGAATATAAGGAGTCCCTCTTCCAATAGGAATCACTGATAAATTTAAACATTCTGAGCTAGGTGAATTTACATCCACTATTGCAAAAAGCTAGGGAGAAAATGAAAAGTAGCAATACTTCCTTGTTTGTTAGAGCAAGCAAAAATTTCTTCAGGAAAACAGAGTTGATTTTCTTTTCTTTTTCTTTCATTGTACAATAGCCAAGATTTAGGGAGTACTATATGTTGGTATCCTCATTCCTCTCTGTTACACATTTTAAAGCATTAATTTCAATTAAGTCAGTTCATAATCATTTCTAAAATCTGATTGCATCATATCACTTATAAACTTTGCTGAAGACACAGCTGGGATCAATATTCAACTCTTTTAGTCATAGTTTTATCCCTTCTCAGGTTGCACCTCCTGGTCACAACTGAAAATGTTAACTAGGCTTTCTTCTGGAGTAGGAAACAACGATCTCTCAGGTCCCCTATAACAGAACCTATACGGTTCCTACAGGCTTAGGGCACCACTTTTTGACAGACTTCTCAAATTTCTGTTACCTTTTAGCATGTTCTGTTTTCTGTAAATAATATTTACAGAAAGACTTCTACTTAGTAAAGATGTAAAAGAAAGAATAACAGTAGTAATTTGGTGAATAAAAACTAATGGCATAATATTATTACTCTGAGTCTATTCTGTCTGTGGCCAAAATAACTGTTTAAAACCATGCTATGCACAAAAGTAGAACAAATACTTACAGAGAAAAATGTTAAGATGGACAATACTGAGCTGATTCAGAAGGGGTTAAAACTGCAGTGGAAGGAAGCAATAAAAAAAAAAATCCTAAGCCAAACAGTCATGTAAAATTAGAAAAAGAAAATGGGACCTTTATGTAACCTTTTATACCACCATTTAGTTGGCTTATGGATCTTGACCTCAGTTTTATTTTTCTCTCTCCATTCCTTGTAGTTGTGCTTTGTTGTTTTCTTAGTTGCACTGATTAATAACAGGTGTACTAAGTTTTTTTTACTAGTTCGTATGCTTCTAAACATAAGTCAATTTATTATTCTCTGGATATATAAGTAGGCTAATTAAAATAGTAACGAATGCATTAGATCATGTTCCAATGCCAACTTGAACACAAAGTTTTAGCAGCTTTTTATGTTGAAAATAATATGTACCTAAATTTTTATTCAGTGAGCAAAAGCTTACAAACACACATATGTATCTGAGTACAAACATGCATTTAAGCTTATGGAAGTCAGAATTTCAGGTAAAATTACCTTAAAACATTGTATAGCTCGTGATGAAACAGAAAATGCAAACAAGTCAAGCATATGAATTGTCATATATCATTCATCACTTTCTTAAAATAATTTTAGCCAGAGATTACACAGGTATTTCTCATACAGTACTAGAAGCAAACCAAAACCTATCAAGTATGCTTATATTTTAAGAGAAAAAAAAAAAAAAAGCTGTCTTTAGCAGGAGCTCTCTTTCTCTCCTGATGAATATCAAACACCCCAAATTAGGAGCAAAATAATTGTCAGAAGCTGTGGGATACAAAAAAATATGACAGATCTGGGTAATAAAAACTTAGAATATTTCTCAAACCTTAGGAACAACATGACATTGGGAGTCTTTTTGTTTTCTTTCTCCATGCAAATACTGATTAAAATCTCTGATTGTATACTTGCAGTTTATTCATTGGTATAAGAGAATAAGATGGCTCCAGGCATTCACTAATGGTATTGTTCTTGATGAATTTATCTTTCCTCAGGATATTCAGAAGACACAAAGTATTCTGAGGCTTGATTTATGTCTGACGGGAAGCTAAAGTCTAGAATACTTCTCTAGCAGACAAGAAAGATAGTATTTTACATAAAGGTGTCTTCGTTTGTCTGCACAAACGAATGTCAAAGACAGAAATTTATACTGGTCACTAGATCTCAGAGATCCTAATTACACTTAGTATGGGAAAGAAGGGAAGACATCAATCTAGTATATTTGGTGATTGTTGCTATTTTTCTTTTAATAAGATGCCAGACCAAAATATCTCTGTGTATTAGCCACCTAATTTTAATTGTGTTAGTGAACATCTGTTATTGCTATTATTAACTGACTCATTTGCAGTAATAAGTTATTCACTCCCCAAAATATTTAACAACTTGCTCTTTGGAAATTCTAAGAGTTTTATCTCTTTAGAGCTACTTCAGTAGAAAAAACTTCTTCTCTTTTTAAACACCTGAGATGCGCTAGTCAAACAGACATAGCTCCTCTGAAAATTTTGATACAGCTATTACATTGGACAAAACTGAAGTCTTGAGAGCTTATTCAAAAGTTAAGTTTTATGTTGCCAGTACAAGCAGAGAAAAATTTTACTCTTTCAGAAATTCTATATTTTTTTTAAACGCACAACGTCTTCCTGCACAATTTGATTGGGAGATGTAATAGCTGATATAAGCATTCTAAATATTTATTTCCAATTTGTCCTTTACATGCTGCATTTTTATTTAAAATGGCATCACTAAAAAGGTTGTGCACTTTGAGCCACGTACAACCTTCCGGAAAGGAGTAGCTCTTGCTTTCCGCTGACCCTCAATGTGTGGAGCTTGTGCAACTTTCTTAGCTACCTGCAAAATGGGCAGTACATGACACACGAACTGAGCAAAAAGAAGAATATAGAGGGCAAGAGTACAAAGAGTACCTCTCTCTCTACGGAGAATACTTGTTAGCAAACACAGCAGAAGAAGATAAATAGTCTTTTACTTGTCTCAGACTCACCCCCTACATTTATTTTTAACATCCTTTCCACCAAAAAGTTCAGCTTTGAGACCATGCTCCAACCCACAACTAGTTTGGCATGCTATTTAAGAAAAGGCAGGTTAATCACAGTCCTGAGACAGTTAACTTAGGTTCCTCTAAATTTAGTTTCTGAAGTAATAAAAATCCTTAAATAGCCCAAAGAATAATGTTAGGGACAGTTTTAAAGTTAACATCCTCAGAGAAGATGCATAATAAGAAACTCACCCTCCAAGCATGAGACAGACAAGAAACCACACCAACAGCAAGTCCCACAAGCAGACAGACAAATCAGTGTCTTTCCAAGGACAGCCAGAACCCCTGACGCTATTTTCTAGTCTGTTTAGACAAAATCAGAATAATGATCTGTACTTACCAAAGAGCTCCACCAAAGACACAGTGAGTTAAACACAGCTGGGATGCGTGACCTCAATTTACCTGAAGACAGACAGCAGAGAACCACACAGGATAGACTTAACTAGTGACACAGATGCACAGTGCTTAAATTCTGGTGAGTGGTTGCCAGCACAAAAGCCCATGTATGAATTATTATGTAACAGCCTACAGATGCAAACCTTATAGCTGAAATTGGAAACAAAGAGATTCAAGCTGGAAATGCCATTCATGCAGCAAGGACAAACAGTTATACAACCTTACGAAATGATAAGAGAAAAATCAACTTGTTTTGAATTCTGATAGCCCCGGTGGGTGCTAAAACGTTTCCTGGAACTGAAAAGTGGTCTAGTAACTTTTTTTTCTTAGGCCTTTAAACGTCACATCTGCTACAGAAAGCTGAGTGTAAAACAAACCAAATTATTGAAAGAAGATCTAGAAATGTGAGATAATCCCAGAGATTTCTACTGCTACAGGGGTAAGAGCAACTAGAAATTTCCTTAAGCATGTGTTTTGTTATTTTCAGAGAAAGAATAATAGAATAATATCCTTCTTCCTTCAGAGGCTTACTTATTTCCCATTACATGGCAAACATTCAAAGCATAGACAGTCTTCCCTCCTGATCTTCAGCCATGTTCTTTTTAAAAAATATATAGGCTGTAAAACATTTTTGTATGAAACTGTGAAATGGCTCTATCCAAAAACATAATTTATGCTTAGAGTTTATGAGCAATTTAGTTCATTATTAAGTAAGGAATAACAAAGAGGTAATTTCTGATATCAAGTTGTCATAAGTTTTATTAACGAAGCAAGAAAATAACATTCGGTAATGGTGCTATGATTATAAAGTCATTTGGCACATCAGAATTGCATTGCATGCAGAGTTCTGAGGTTAGAGGTTACTGTTTTATTTTGTTTTAAAATGACAAAAATAGAAATAAAAAATAAAAAGGGAAGTTAAAAAGGCTTGATAGAGTAAGAATACCTAGTAGAATATCTTATTTTGTTAGAAATACACATACTCAAAATATTAGCACTTAGGCATATTATTAACTAAAGTTGTATTATACTTCTCATTTGGTAGCATTCTGCCTGGTAAGCAGTATTGGTGAACTGTATGTAACTGATTATTTAAATGTGTAAGTTTGACAAAAGCCAAAAGCTTCAGATTTATTTCATACATATTGAATTATGTTAAAAATCTGAAATCTGTGTTATGAGCCCCATTTATTAAATATGGATCAGTATTTTCTTTAAAAGCATTTAACTTATGTGGAAATTTCCACTTGTGGAAACTGTATAGTATAAACTGAACTTAAAGATAATTGTAGCAAGGTGTTCGCAGAATTTTCTGCATTTGAAAGGAAATTACGCAACTGTTTATCTACACAAAAAAAGACATGAGATAGTTTTGCAGACATACATTTTTCTGCTTGTGAAAAGATGGATTTATAGACATGGTGAAGCTGTTGACCCAACTGGCTTCAAATTCTCCAGTGTTTTCAACGGATCTTGTCAAACAACAGGCCAGCCACACAGACTGATAAAACAACTGAAGGACAGAATCAGATAGTCAAGAAGCTCTGTATATGTCATGACTTTCAGAACCAAACACCCATGTGAAATGACAAGAGAGTACTTCAAGATTTACCTTAAGAGCTTTCTTGTCTTTCATAATCTAATTTTTACTATTTAATGTCTCTGACCCAAATTGATGTGGCTTTCAGTGGCTTTTATAATATGAAAGGTATAGTCTGTATCAGTTTCAAAAAAAAATTTTTAAAGATACAGAAAACATTCTTGCTACAGATTAGATGCTTCTAATCCCACTTCTAGTGGGCTCTGAAATAGATTTTTGTGCACAAACACAATACTTATAACACCACCCTGTGGCTCCTGAATTGGTTCCTGCACTCATGAAAAACAGCACCTTTTTTTTTTTTTAATTTGCACAATAATTTCAATAATAACTTATTAAACTTATTATAACTTCTAAATATTCAGAGGGATGAGTACTACACTACTCACCAATAAAGTCTACATGTCCTCATTCAGAGGGAAAGGATAATACGTTGACAGTGAAGGAGTGCCATTTTACCCTCTTCCCAAAATCATTTATCCGTTTATAAACCTTCTAGTAAATAAACAAGACTCAACTTTTCAAAAGGAACTTATCTCAGATACAGCAAAAGAAAAGATCAATACTATGCATGGAACAGGATTTTTTGAACACTCTGCTCTTGAAATTGAGATTAAGAAATACACTTCTAGAAGAAAAATGAGCCAGCAGATGGACTTATAGGCCCTCAACTCTTGTGATTGTTACTACTTATTACTTAAATGTTATTTCATAATAGTTTTTGATATGCAGTACTTTTCCATTTGAAATATATGGTTAATCTTATATTAAATGGATAAAGCAAGGACTGCACTAATAGTAGTCACTTGGCCTCTCAAAGTCCTGCATTGGTAGACAAAGCATTTTAAATGGCAATGCCATGATGGGGGAAAAATGCCTAGAAAATATAGTTAATATAGTCTTAACAGTAGTAATTTAAAGAAAATTAAAGAAAAACTGTGAGATTTACTTACCAAATGACTTACTCGCATCTTGTAAATGAATGACTTCAAAAAAATAAAATGCAATACAATTAGTTATCCAATAAGAATAAAAGCACCTTTTGTGATGTAATTCATTTTCTTATACTTAAAAAAATAAAATAAAGCTGGAGTGACTTAAATGAACACTCTCTCAAAGGTTAAATAAATTGTAATGCCATAGAACTACTGGTGTTTGGAACATTTAAAGGTCAGTTCCATATATTTTTTTTTCAGAAATTTTAAGCTTATTTTATTATTTACCAAAGTGGTATTTCCTTCAACTGAGAAAGTTTTGAAAGGTCCATTTAGTATGTAACACTTTTTGAAGGGCAGTGCTAGGTCGAACAATGGGGATAGCTCAGAGGCATTCTCTCTCCCTGTCAAGTTAGCATTAGCACAAACATGCATATATATACAGCATGGCATCACAGCAAGAACAAGTACTTAACAATTTTTGGCACAACTTTATTGAGATCAAAACTTATGTCGGAGTTAACACATGTACCTCAGGTGTTTCCCATCCACAGCAAATAATAATTTCAGGTAACATTTTGGAATCAGGATAAAACCATGTTTTGAGTACTTATGCCCCCTTTTATCAACAAAGTAATCACCAAAAAAAAGCAAATATTTAGAAGCTTACAAGAATTAGAATTAATAATCTCTAACTGACAATGTGAAGATGTTTACTGAGTAGAAATTGCTAACCTACAAATTGGAGACAACCAGAAAAATTCCTTCTCATAATATGAGGCAGACCCATATAGTGAAAAGATTAAGAGGCAAGTGAACTAAAATAGAGACAAAAAAAAAGTTGATGCAACTGGGAATGTGCATATTTTAAAATTAAATTACTTGATTTCCAACTGACCATTTGAAATGTTACCCTTTAGTTTGTGCTAAAATAGAATTTTGGTGTGAAGCATCATTGGACTTCTTTGCCTTTTCCTTTACTATAATAGTAAAGGAATCTTTTGTATCACTTTTGCAGGAGTTGCTTCTCCTGATGCCTTGAAAAAACACAATCTTTTATCCTGGCTTAAACCTTCTCTTAAGGAACTGAATGAACAATAAAATTATTTAATTAAATATGATTAATGAACTACTATCATATTAACAGACAATTAAACATTTGAAGGTACCGAATTTTGAGGCTTCCTTGTTAACAGGTGTATTCTAATGGCTTTGTGATCCGGTCAGTGTAACAGCAGAAAGCAAATGTGGTCGCAAATATAGAGTATTCGTTTCTTATGGCTTACACATAAAAGTACACATACTTTTTTAAAATAGCATTCCTTGAAAATACAAATGAATATGGTTATTATTTTAAAATGTTTCACAGAAATGTCAGTACTATAGTAATCTGTAAAAAATGACTTACTGATAAAATTTTCACAAAGACAAATTTGATCAAATGCTGATTGCTAGGAGATTAAGTTAGTTAGCTCTAATGTCACAAGTAACACCTTTTATTTTACTCACCTTGTTCCCCCTTAAAATAATGAAGAATAGAAAGTAGAAAACCGAGATCATCAGAATCTTTTAGCAACAATGGAAGATTTTTCTGTATAGAAGGGTAGCCTACAAACCTCAGTTCAGTTTTTAAGAGAAGCGTTTCCACATTTCATATCCTGTTGGTGAACTAAGGGCAGTGAAAAAGCAGCTTGCTATTTCTCCACAAAGAATTTTATGGGTATGATACTTCCACATAAATTTCATGCTTAACACCACACTGAATCAAACAGGAAAGAATAGATAAATACTAAAATCATAGGTCTTAAAAACAGAAATCCGAGCAACCCTGAAAAGCATGTTCAGTAAGATCCACAATCATCCCCCAAAAAACTGAGAATCTTTCTGGTAAACAAAATAACATATAATGTCAAAATAAAAGGTAGGATATAGTCATCACTGAGTGACAGGAGGCCCCAACCTGCCTGTCTTAGAGTAGTATCCTTAGACCCTCTAGGATCATCCTGTAAGACATTCATATTTCTTACTTAGAATCCACCCCCACTTTTTTTTTTTTTTTTTTTTTTTTGTAATTTTCTTCTTAGTGGCCAAAACATTTTAGCTATTCAAGCTTGGAAGGAAAAAAAAATTTAAAAATGAAAGAAATAAGGAAAAGAAAAAGAAAGCCAGTAAGAATCCTTGTATGTAATCAAAATCAAAATTTCAATTTGAAATTAGGCACCCAGGACTGAAATGAGCAGTCACAGTTTTATTAAAGAAATGTTACAACTAAAACGTGTGTACAATTAAAAATAGCATTATTAACACAGAAGTGGTACTCATCTCAAAGCTGTTGGTTAATTAACCAGTCAATTTCCAGCCTCATTCCTCTTCACACAACACATATGAGTTTACACACAACACATATTAGTTTTGTCCTGCTTCCTTAAACTCAAAATAAAATTACAGTTATTTTGGTGGCAGTGGCACTTCCATAACCACTGTAATCTTGTCTGTCCTTTGTCTACCCACTCAGTAGGCTCACTCTTCTAATACATCCTTGAGTAATTTTACTCCCACTATAATTTTTTTGAGCTGAAGCATTTGCAGGATTTGATCATTCCTATCTACTTCATAAATCCTTATGCATTGAAAAGACATCCCTCAGCTTCTTTGCATGTTAATATTAAGCCTTGAGCTCAATGGAAATACGTTCTTCTCAGCACTGTCACAGCTGCATATTTTTAATTTTAAGCAGGCTCTCTGAACTGCCATATTGGCTAACGGCTATTGGGCGTTTTCATATTGTTTTTCGTATACAGCTTCTCTACTACTATTGCTATTCCAAATCTTTTATTGCCAGTTATAGTATGAAGAACTCCCTTAGAACAAACTCGTGGACTGAGCCAAATTCAAGCAGACATTTCAGTTATACATTCAAATTTGTTTAATACCTTCAGCCCTATTTCTAATCCTTAAGTTTAATTAAAATCATTGCTTTCCATTTACAACTATTACTTATAATTTTATTCTTCTGGAATAAAAATAATGAGTCTGTATCCCAGTCTCTAAGTCTTTGGAGAATTTGGCTATATCCAAATATTCATCTTGCTGGATGTTTTTATAAAAATATTTACATTTAGACTGCATGGAGTTGCTACACTGAAAGGTATAAATACAAGCAAAAAGAAACCTACTGAAAAAAATGCATCATCACATCTTTAAGATGAACTTTAGTAGAGTAGGGAGAGGGCAAAAACTGAGAAAGTGGGGGAGAGAACCAAATCACAAGTTTATCTGTTATTAGAATTTTTAGCTGACTCTCTCTCAGCTTCCATTAAAGATATTTACAACTGACCTAATTACAAGATTGTTTTTCCTTAAACTTCCAACTAGACCATTTTCATGTGTACTTACCATAGTTTTTCAAGAATCTGCTATAGCTCCTGTTCACTTTTTCAGTAGATTCAAACTCAGTAGAGAAATCAGGTCTTTAAGGTTATCCTAAAAGGTTTAACCTTTAAGGTTATCCCTAAAAACTAAGATGTAAACAGCAAAAGTGAAACAAAAAATTTGCTCCCCAGGGTTACATAAAGTAGGTCCTGGAAACCTACCTACTCTAGCATATGATTAGAAAAACAGGCAAATACAGAGCTCTAGAGCTTACAAAATTAAAATATTAGAGAAAAACTTATAATCAACAGGTTTCTTGGAATGATAACGTGCTAACGTGTACAGGACGGAAGGGCATTCAGCTAATATATTTTGCAACCATAAAGGTTCTTTGTTACGCTCCTGGTGTGCATGATTCTTCCACGTCAGTCTTTCAGCTGCTCACATTTTCCTCTCAGTAATTTTGCCAGAGATTAAGGCATTCACTTAGAAGTAGAGCCAAACAGCTTATAGCTCAGGTCTTCATGGTCTGTGAACAAGGCTGTGAGAAGCAAAGCTCCAAGTTTCCACATCATCACTGTGACTCATGCCACCTGTCAAGTGTCTCTTCTATTCGTTTTAGAGCTCTAGCCGTTTCACTTGGAATATGAACAAATTAGAGATACTTATATTGCAAAGTATTTGCCGTGGCTGAGAAGTGACAATTAAAAGCAATGTCTCCAAGCAGAATCTGGCACTCAGCTCCTCGCATATATGCTGTACCCGCTGACCAGTATATGTTGTTTGAGCACTTCCAGTACTCCTCTACCGAGAGTCAAACAGGTTGACAGAGAAACAGGGAGAAAACTTTCACACAGTCAGGTGCCATTTTCATTTGGGACCTGGTGCTGTCAGCTACCACTCATGACTGGCTATGTGAGGATTTTCTCCTTGCTCAGAACTGGCTGTCTCTACACCAGAACAGACTCAGCTCAGCCTCTGTTGAAAGCAAGTCCATGACTTGCTGCTGCTTGTCTGTGCTCTAAACAAAAAAAAGATGTGATTGGAATCCAAAGCAGGACTCAGATCCATCATCACACAAGTTACAGACTGGTTCTGGAAACATTAGCCCTTGTCTACATGCAGAAGGACACAGAGCATGTCTACACAGGACTCAGAGCTTAAGTAGCTAGACAGGGAACTTGAAGAACCACTGGTTAGTAGATATTCAGTGTTTCCAAAATTCACTGTTGTGCAGCTTGAACCAAACTAGCCTGGAGAATACATAAAATTTCAGCCTACTCCTGACTGATACACTAGGCTTTCTCCAGAACACAGGACACACAAGCAAGACAAGATTCCTCACAAAACAAAATTGCAGCTTCTTTGTTTCACAGTGCAGCCCAAAGTGCTACAGGCTATCTGCCACTGGTCAATTTTTGCATAGTATCTTAACAGGCAAGAAGATATACCAGTGGTTAAACATCTGAGAAGATCTAATGCCTATCTCAGTCTTAACTTTAATCTTTGAGCTGTGTGCTTTATGAAACAGTCTTAAAGACATTTCCCACCCTAGATCTCCAGAGAAAATTCTCCAGCAGATCTCTTCAGCCTCCTGCTGAATTTGTGCCAAAAGGGAACAACAAATTAAAAAAATATTTGGCTGGAAAGAGAATGAACAAAATATTGGGTATGAATCTGTAACAGGGTGGTTACAGAACTCACCTGCAGCTGGAAAGTTCTAACTTACAGTTGCTTCTTCCAGGATTATTATTCAATTTATTTTTATCTAGTGCATGCAAGGAGAAATGTTTAAATAGATTGAGGTTCAAACACGAAAATTGCCTCTGTTTATACCATCAGGTAATTTTACATTAGCTGCAAGTTAGCGTACATCATTCTTATTATGCCATATCTTGTTATGGACTACTAAATACACCTGCATGACAAATGAAAACAAACAAGATAGAGATATACACACTTCTTCAGAAAGGAAAGTAAAAGTAATGGCTTCTAAATTCAGCTTTTGAATAAATAAATTGTTATAGAAATGAAAACAGAGGAGATCTGAGTTTATAATACACCACAAGCATCGCTAATGACTGAAGTCTTTCACCTACTCTTCCATAGGATTACCTGTCTGAGAAAATTGGGACTATGCGTTTCCACATACTGCTAATGGTGTAAGACTTCTTTTTCTTTTCATGATCCAAGCCTCTTCCTGCAGTTTCTTAAATTATTAAGTTGCAATTAAATCTTTGTGACCTTCTGCAAATCAGAATATACGTGTGTTATTTTCTCTAGGTAATTTGTGATGTTAATCTTTTTAGCTGGTGTGATACTAAATCATCAAAATACAGAAATCCCTAAAATCCTCCTTTCAAGATAGCTAGCACATGTTCTTAAACATTAATTTTGTGTTAATTTTTACAGTAATCTTGAAATTAAAATATTATGTAATTTTTATTTACTAATAGCTTCCACCTATCACGATCATGAGTTGCTCTTTTGAATTTTCTTAACAGGATCAATTCTCCTCAAAATTTACTCAGGGGATAGCCACTCATGATATATTTCTCAAAATATGATGTTCCAAAGAGTGGGGTTGTAAGTGTAAGTTAGTTAAATCTATACAAGGATGTGAATATATAAAGGTTCTGCGTATATGTAAGCTGATAAATTAGCCCTCTTTTTATTATATTGGTTCCGACTTGTAATTATATATGTTATTAATACCTTGTTAATAAAAACAAATTATCATAGAATCATAGAATATCACAAGTTGGAAGGGACCCACAAGGATCATCAAGTCCAACTCCTGGCACCGCACAGGTCTGCCCAAAATTTTAGACCATGTGACTAAGTGCACAGTCCAATCTCTTCTTAAATTCAGACAGGCTTGGTGCAGTGACTACTTCACTGGGGAACCTGTTCCAGTGTGCAACCACCCTCTTGGTGAAGAACCTCTTCCTGATGTCCAGCCTAAACTTCCCCTGCCTCAGCTTAACACTGTTACCGCAGGTCCTATCACTGGTGATAACAGAGAAAAGGTCACAGGCCTCTCCACTCCCCCTCCCGAGGAAGTTGTAGACTGCGATGAGGTCCCCCCTCAGCCTCCTCTCCTCCAGGCTGAACAGGGCCAGTTACCTCAGCCACTCCTCATATGTCTTCCCCTCTAGGCCCTTCACCATCTTCGTTGCCCTCCTCTGGACACCCTCCAACAGTTTCACATCCTTTTTGTACTGTGGTGCCCAGAACTGCACACAGTACGTGCTCCCCAGTCCAGTTGTGACCAGGATCGAGGGTGTCCCCTTGCATTTTTTTACCTCGATGTCTTCATCAGTAGAACAAGGATAACAGTGCTTAGTTACTTCCAGGAACATTCAGGCATAATGTTTATAAATACCTCTAAAGGTTACAAGTTCTTTCCAAGTACCTAGTATTTCTGCTGATTTCCTGTTGAGTAGAAAACTATGTGTATGTGGGGTTGGGTTTCAATCATCAGATGTCAAGTTTTGTTTTATTTTTGTAATGGTTTATGCAGTTGTTAATCAGCAGCTGACTCCTCTGAGGAAACTTCAGGGAGATCATGCATTTAGAAACAATCCTGCTTCTAGTATTTTCTCTCCATTGTATTTTTCTTCCTTTGTTCTTTTGTTCTCTATTATGAAGGACATTTGCATGAAAACAAGATTTTTGTTTCTTAAGAGTTCACCTGCTCCTGCTGCTTATTCCCCACCTGGCCATAATCCTCTGTTTGTGACATCTCGATTGGTGGCTGTGCAAATGATTATGATGTCAAAGACAGGATTATGTGAAATTATGTGAAAAGGCCTGATAAAATTACCATGGAACATTATTGGTCAAGTAAGATTCCAAGTGGAGATTTTGTTTGCTTACGTATTTATTTATTTTTATTATTCAAGCATGGGAAGGGCTGCAGGAGGAGAGAAAGTGTGTCTCCCTTGGGTCTTCAAAAAATCACCTGTCACCTTCCAGGATTCCAGGTGTAAGGAGTTTCTTCAGAAGCAGAATGTGTGGAAGAACAGAAAGTGGAGTTAGTCCCCTCTGACAATAAAATGGTGTGTGTGAATAATCCTACTGCACAAGTAACAAGTGCTAGAAAGTGTTTTATTAAGGGCATCAACTCATGTGATAATACAGATTCTTTGAATGACTATAGCAAATTTAAATCTAGTTTACCATGTTCAGAATTAGATCTAGGATTACACAAATAAGTATAACCTTATACAGAGGAGATGGACACATTCTCATTTATTTCAAAAGAAATCTTCTCTCGTCTGTGACTTTTTTGTTTGTAGGTACAGTTCACCAGGAGATTATTTGAAATATTAATTGCTTGATAGTCTTCATACTGTGATTAGTTTTAGAATAAGTGAAAGGAAATACTAAATTATGTTATTTGAAGTGATCGTTTCAGTCATTTTGAGCTTTTTGTTTCATAGAGCTTGGAGAGTACTCTTTCTTACAGAGTGCTGCACCAGGAATCCTCAGCCAAACTTTGAACCTTCCATAAGTAAGAAGCCAATTAATTCTCATTTATTTGTACATTCCTCTAAAATTCCAATAACACTATTTTCTCTTGAATGCTTCTAAGAAGCATGTTAATGGAAAGCTGAGCTGCATCATACACAACCTCTTCCCCTCTTCCCCCTTCCAGTTGTGAAGGGCTGTCATCTGTAGGAAGAAAAAATAAAAACAAACCCATCCTTTTCTCTTTTTTCCCCTCTAGCTTCTGTCAATCACTTAAAGTACATTTTTCTGCACATCTCTCTCAAGGCTCTCCCTCTCATTTTCCCTCTGTAAAACAAAAGTGCTTTCCACCCCTTCCCCAAGTATGTGCAACAGACTAATTTTTCTTGTCCACACCACAGGATTTTATGCTATTAAGGGTCATGGATTACATACTGAGTTTATGCTCACACAGTACAGGTTATTTTCTCACTGCTCCTTTACATGTCTAAAAAGCACCTTTGATCATAAAATTTTCTTTGATCATCTAGAGCAAAGTCTTCAGAGGTGTGTTAAATTGTTCACATTGAGTAAAATCCTACCTTTATGTAGAAATAGTGTATCTGTTCTGCTCTTTAATAGTATTACTACCAATGAACACTCTTGTTGATTTATTATTTATTAGCTGAACCTTAATCATTATTATTTCTTCTGCTACAGAACGCACTTCTCAGTACTCCCTTACACTTGTGTTATTGAGAATTCTGTGCTGTAGTTTTATTGAAATCTTTAGTCTCCCATGACTGGCTTCACTGTCTCACAGTACATATTCTTAGAAATTATTAGAAGTTAATAGATTAGATTCTGAGCTCTTCACACACAAAGAACAAACAGTTTTAATCTGAATAACCCTTCTGTACCCAAATGACAGTGAATTAAGAACTGAAGTGGCCTGGAAAACACCTCAACTTTCTTCACAATAATAGCTTGTATAGAGTATATCAAAAAGTGTTTGTAGAAAAGCTAACTGCTTGATTAAACCAGGAACAGCAATTTAAGAGAGATACTTTGCTTAAGTTAATGAACAAGACTTTCTAGCTGTTCCTCTGTTTAAGTAGAGAGGGAATAAGTACAATATTCACTTTCTAGTAGGCTATGATGCCCCGATAGTAGTTGGGATCAGTCAAATCTCCAACTATGGGATGGTCACAGTGCATTCAAAAAGAATGCATAGCATAGCAAAGCATACAGTGACTACAGCTTAAATTAAATTGTCATGGCTCTTTAGATTTTCTATCAGCCTCATTCTACTGAGAACTCCCTGGAATCTAGTCTAGGAAACTACTTTTCTGTTTACTACATCAATACAAATCATATCCAAAATATGAACAAAAATTTGCAATCTCGGTATGAGAAGGAGTTGATTATATTTATTAAAGAGTTTTAATTTATTTTTTCTATTTTTCACTATAAATTCTATTACAAATAGCGTTCTACCTGAGGACTTATTCAGTTATAATACACAAATACAAATATTATTGGATTGTTTTATTACATTCTCCTAAAAATGCAATAATTTTGATTTGACTGGTACATCTTTTAACCTAAATGCAAATAAATTCTCCTAGAAAAATTAAGTTAGCGATCTAATTATCAAAGAAATAATTAGAAGAGCTGCCTTTTTTTTTTTAATTCCCTACCCAATCCCTAGCCTTTTTCAGATAAATAAAAAGTATTTGCTGTAAGAAGGGGATTACGTAATTTTAAGCAAAACTAATAATGTATTGTAACTTTCTATTACTATTACTTGCGTGAACAAATGGAAGCATCTACAGCTTTTTCCATAAATGGTTAAAAGTTGAATTCTGCAGTGATGCTTATGTTTGTTAAGTTTGTACCAATCTCTTCTCCATAGTGTGGTTCTCAGCCTTCTAAAAGTTTCCTTAAACGACACCCTTAGGCAAGTGAGAATCTTCCCTAATGCTCAGAAATCCTGAGAACTGACTGCTTGATGTGAAAAGTTAATGATTTATTATCTACTTTTAAACTCACTGCAATGGATGAGTTCAAAGAAATGTACACAGTATGTGGGTATCAAATTAAAAAAAAAGACTTCACAGAATAATGCATTTCCAGAAAATGTATGAAGGTTTTTCTCTTTATAGTTGAAATTCATAAATTTACATCTTACATTTTAAAACCGTGCAGTAATCAGTGACAAACTCACGAACAGAAATGTAATCTCATCAAACCCAGCCTCCTGTCACTGCTTTATGAAGTCCTTATTTAAAAATGAAACAACAAAACACTTTCTAATTTAAAGTCCAGTATATGCATCCCACAAACTACTAAATAAAAATGCTTTTGAATATACTTATTTTGCTGTTTAATACTGTCACTCTACGTATGGAATATTACTATTTTTCTTTTGTAATTTTAGTCTTTCAGAAGTAAGGTGTTAACTATACACAATGATGTATACTTCCTTTATCTTTCTGAGGAAAGAAGGAAGGTCTTTCCACTAATGGGCTAATAAATCTTCCACCAAAGTTTTTGGAAAATATGCCACTGATC
Source organism: Anser anser (assembly GCF_964211835.1). NCBI lineage: Eukaryota > Metazoa > Chordata > Aves > Anseriformes > Anatidae > Anser > Anser anser. The sequence continues at coordinate 39,328,938 of NC_139724.1, read as the reverse complement.
ACAGATATATGGTCAATAGTCTCATGACACAGATGTATCCTTTGAGCTTTGAAATTCAAGATTAGTTTGAGAATAAATTACTTTAAAAATAAGCAGGGGCTGAAGAACTTTGCAGTAACTGTGTAAGTATAATGTCTTTCAGTTTTATCTGAGTTAATAGAATGCCTAACCCATAACAGCCATAATTTATTTTATATTGATGCATTTTATATTGTTGGATTTATATAGACATAATTCATATTACATGTGCTCGTAGAAAGTCTAGATGGGATTGGAATACTGTTGTACAACATTCTGACAGTGGAAAGCCTCGAAGACGACCTACTTGTGATGGTATTGGTAGTCTTAAGTTACTTTTTATTTTTTTGTAAATAACATTTCTTGTATATGTAAAATTCCTACCAGAGTAATGAAATATTGAATTTCTATCCTCACCATGTAATTGTAAATATGCAGAAAGAATCACAGAATCATAGAATCAAGAGCATCATAGAAAGATTGCATGTGTACAGGCTAAGAACATCTATGCAGAGACAATTCCAAAATCAAACGCTGTCAAGGAAAGAATTCTTTGTTCTATTTTTTTTTCTAACCATGTCAGAAGTTTAAAATGAGATACTATAAATTATTTAAGAACATGTATGAACTTTCACCTCTATTGAAATTTTATTTAGAGAATTGAATTATGTATAAACCTTTCTAGTTTAATTTTGCCACTGATTATTATTAATGCTCCTTTCCCTGATTTTGACTTCTTCGGATTTTTGCTATAACACTTTAAATTCTGTAATCACTTGTTTGATTTAATTGCCTTCTTGTTACTTAAAACAAGATTTCCTATCCCTCCCTTAAATGAACTCATTAGGTTTTTATTCTTTATGAGTACTTTCAAACTCCATTCACTTCAAACGACAAAGATGTCAGTCTCACCATTAAAATGTCTATGTAGCAAAAATATAACATAAAATGAGAGTTAGATTCCTTTATTAGAATCAGATTCTTAGTAAGGTTTCTTTATTAGAATTAGGGTCTTAAGCTACTGTAGGCATTTTATTTCTTCCCTGAGTAAAGATTGAAATGAGATATTTCTTTCTTTTTTTTTTTTCTCTTAAGCTTCTAACTAGAGTTTTTCAACCTTCTAAAGGCAACTTCAGCTCCTACAGGTACAATGCTGATGAAAGTAATCTCTCCTGCCCCTCTCTCCCCATGTCATCAGAGCTTTTTAATTATATGAACACATCTCTTTGTATAGTATATTCTACAGTTACACTAGCCAAAACATAGAAGAAAAGTAGCAGAAAAATCTGAAGATAGCTTACATTTATTTATTTCAAAGTAGGTATCTAGGCCTGCAATTGTTTTATTGGTTTCTGTTACATGGAAATAGTCCTATAGAGAGAGATAGAGAGAAAAAAAGTCCTAATCCCTAGAAAAGCAAAAGTGTTTTTGTTTGTTTGCTTTTTGTTGTTGTTTTTGTTTTGTTTTCACATAGAATGGTAAAACATCTCTTCTCAAAAAGCATATGAAAGGCTGTGATTTAGATGCATCTAGTTTATTGGGGTGCCTTAGATATGTGAAAGTCCCCTCATTAAATAGAAATTCAATTCAGATAATTTGTAGGTATTTGAATTGAGAACTTTACAACCATGGGATGAATTTTTATGCAGTTTGTATAGTGAAGTACAAATACAACTCAACTCCAAATCACTCTCAAGACAGAAAAGACAAATTTGTCTTTCCTTTCTTCAGAGTTCCACCGGTCAGGGTCAGTTTTAATTTCCACTGGAGCCTTGACAGTAGCCCTTGAGGCAAGGACTGTCATAAGGTATGTACTGACTGAGTACAAGCCCAAACTACTACTGCTTCCTGGACAGCACTGCCTTTCGCAATTTTTCTCAAGGTAAAGAAGTGTGCTGCTTTTGACTGTTTCAGTCTTCCCCAGAGGACTTTCTTATAATCAGATTTATGTCAGTAGAGGGAAATTACAGAAAGAGTATGAAACATCTCATAGCAAGAGATGCTCCCAAATTAACAATAAATATTTCAATTAAATATTAGACATGTCATGAAACCACTCAACCAGCACCTTAATAGGATATTACATGGTGTAAATAGAAATAGTTATGGTTTATAGTTATTAGCTTTGACCTATTTTGTAACTGCTAAGGCAAACTTAAATGCCTAGCTAACAATCCATACTGAAAAATTTTAAAATGCTGAGTACATACTCCCTATGTACTCTTCAGACAGAACTTGCATTGATATCACTTGGAACTTGGATATACATCTAGGTCAAGGAGCTAAAGTGTGTAACTGGAATCAATGAGAAATTACAGTCTAGCTGTAGAATTTGAGATTTTAAGTGTTGCTGTTACAACAGTATCAAACCATTCAAGTACCATCAAAGAACAGTCCAATGCTTAAAAATACTGAGACCAGAAAGGCTAGCTTGACAAGACTTGCTCCTGCTCTAACTGAAGCATCACTCACCTTGCCAGCCCCACTCTCTCTCTGCGGTGTCCTTCTGAATCAGTCAGCACAACTGATGCTGTAGTCAGAGACATCTACATTAGGAAAACAAAACAAAACAAATATATATTAGTATCTGTTCAACTACAGGGTTTAAAATGTGGCCAGCTAGTAGTTCTGCTGGTATACCATCAGAAAAGGGAGAGGTGCAGGAAAAATTGGCAGAAGATGGCAGAATGAGCTATGGTTTAAAACCTAGATGTGAATCAGGTGGAGAAAACCCAAAACATCACGTCTCCCATATACCTAGTCCATTTTCAGTCATTGAACTATTGGACTTCAAACAGACTTATACTGCTAGAGCTAAGAAAGTTAAACCTAAATTAGTATATTTACAGGAAATTGTTCTGTCCTAGCAAAGAGACGTTTTCCAGCAAAAAGCAATTTCATCAATTAGCAAATTCACTCTTCAGGTCTGGAGAGGAACGTTCTGTTTGTTTTGAGCTTCTCCACTTTTTTGTGCTGCATAATCAGACAATTCAGATTAAATAATTTTCTCCTAAACTAACTTATACATGAATGCCCACTTTTATCAACTTAAACCAGTACATAGGTGGCTTCTTACGTATCCCTGTAACTCAGATTCAGCTTTACTCAACCAAATGGAGAGCAAAATCCTTTCTCTTGGGAGTGAGAAACTTGAAAAGATATATGCAGAAGCACTAATGAGGTTCTGTAACAACATTTGAAAAACATCTGTAACATTAGAACTTAATAAAACTCTTCCTAATCCATTTTCAGTATAAATGAAATTATATACCAGAGATATTGAGAATCTCTAACTACAAAACTGTCACAAATATAGAACTTCAATTTTAACTTATTTTTATCTTTTTATTTTCAACTTAATATTTTTAGATCAATTACATAAAATTGTAAATTGTTATGAATAGAACAATATGAAAATAGCTGAGGAGATATTTATGAACTCCCCTATACACTTTAAGGACAATTCATTCATTGAAGTTTATTTTACTATCTATGAAAAAATGCAGATATGTAAGAGAGAAGCTGTACATAAGAAAAGGCTAACAACCTTCAGGATGTCCATTCACCATCAAACTAATTTCACACCTAGTCTATTATGTAATGTGCTATGAAAATATTCTTTGCTTCAAGGTACCTTTATATGAGCTTGGACCAAACAAACTCAGTTGTGTTCAATGTTATGCAGAACCTCTAGAATAATTTCAAAAACAGTGAGAAAATGATATATACCCTTCATTTCATAAAATGGAAGCTAAGGTAGTTGATGTAAAAAATAAAAAACAATGTTGTTGTTTTAACAACCACTTTTGCCCTATATCCAAATATTTACAATAGCCACTGAAAGTATCTGAACTGTTGATTAGTTTTATGGTTTGTATGCTTTAATGAATCTTGCTAGGATTGAGGGAATCTAATTAATGAATTATTTGACCATTAGGAATAAACAATTGGTTTGAAACAGTATTATTTAACGTAATAAAAAAAGAAGAAAACATTACTTATTGAAACTGACAAAAATTAGATTATCTATAGTGCAGGTTTTTTTTTCTTTTTTTTTTCTTTTCTGTTCTTTTTTGTTTGTTTCTGTTTTGTTTTAAAGCTCTGTTTTGTCCCAGAGGAAAAATAACTGTCCAATAGGAAATGAACTAGAAACTCCAGGACTTGGTGGCTGTTCACAGAAATTTTTCCCTTGAATCAAATCCAAAAATCCAAACCACACCTGTGAACTGGAACACCTGAGTACAGACTGGCTTTTTGGATCTGCCTTCACAAGCATATGGAAATAGAAACAAAATCCAACAACCACCTAAACCAGTAAGCTTTCCATCAGTTTCATAAAGAAATAAATAATTTCTCAAATTGGAAATCAACATTCTCACACAATGAAGACCAAAAGGGAGCATACTAAATTGATATGGAAAACATAAAAGCAGATGTTGTCATTCAACATTTCTGAATTTTAAATGAATTTACTATTCTAACCAACAGCTGCTTCAATACACTTCAATTAGTTCTAAAATTTTGATTCATCTTTCCTCTCTTAAAAGTCTTCTGATAATCGGTCATGATAAAGTTCAGTATAAACACAAACATCCATTGTCATGACTTCATGCTTACTTGTTCAGTAATTCCAGTTAGTCAGTAGGAGATAATTTGGAAGAAACTATAATTTAGAATGACGAAAGATATCAATTCACACACTAAAAAACATTGTTCCATGCCAATAATGGTACCTCAACACATAATGCAAATAAAATAATGACTCCATTGCAACAAGTTAACCAATAAAAAAAAGCAAACAGACAGAACATATTTTTAACACATTCAAAACCTATAATAGGTGTCTAAACCGGTATCATTTTTTAATTCTGTCAGTCTAAAATTCTGATATTTCTCAGTTGCTAGGATACTCTACATGAATAAACCTCTTTTTCCTTTCTAGCTAATTCACTTGTCCACTACTGAAATGCTTTTATTATATACAGACAGAAAATATTTTAACTGCAAATTATTTTTTTTTCCAACAGCAAGTAGTGAATAACAATAGCATACATAGATAATAAAATACGTTTAAAGATATTTTAATTTTTAAGAACACAACAGCTGTTAGCTCCCCTAAGTATTTCCAGTTGAAAGAAACAACCTGTAACTTATAATAAAAAAAAAATGGAATTTATATCACATTTCACTATCTTGCAACAAAATTCCACTTCTTTAAGATTAGGAATCCTACGCCTTATCATAAAAAAAAAAAATCAAAAGTTATAGTAATACATATGGGTCCCAAGTTATCTGAAATTGGAAACTACAGGTGTTTTTTATGATCTGTGATAAGATAAAAAGTATTGTATAAGACAAGCCTTTCTCAAATATACCAACCACCCCCTACTTTTCAGAAGACTTAAAACTATACACATGAGAAACTTACTCTATTTGGAAAAAAAAAAAAAATACTTTCAGCATATTGAAGTGTCAATTGTTTCATATTTGTAATGCTACTTTAAATGTAGCAGTATCATGACATGCTTTTATTTTGTCAGTTATATGTATCATATTGCTTGTGCATTATAGATTCTTATTTTAATACACAGAAGACATACTGACTATAAATGTTTCTGGTGATTAATATACTGTAATTCTGGAGTTAGATTGCTATCATATTTTACAAAGGAAAATTGCTTAACAACAATCTCTTTTCAGCAAGCATTCAACAACAGCCATTGCCGCCTCATCTGCGTAAATCCTCTTTGAAGGTCATATCAAAACTACAAAGGAAAGAAACTGAAAATCAGAATTCTTGCATGAAATAAAAATAATAATAAACACACTACGCAATGCATCACATGAACAAAATTCCACAAAGAATGAAATTTCTGCTTGGTTAAGGACTGCAATTTTAAGCAAGGGCAAAGAAAGAACTCCTCCACAAAGTCTATAGAAAATGCAAGATAATCTGACCCAATATGCCTGGGATATATTTTTATCACTGTAACTGGTCCCACAGTAGGGTTGTAGAGAGAAGTATAAGTGTGAGGGACATATTATAACAGTAATATTTATCAAAATCAATTCCAAAGTTTTCCTGGCACTGTCTGTTGACCTTCAACATAGCTTTGTACCTATTACTAGAAAGAAAAGGACAAGGAATTCACAAATAGATGAAAATGACTAGGAACAAGGCTGAAAGTATGCCTTAATCTGTGATTTGCTGGTCACACTTGGAGCCCTCCAAGCAAATGAAACGTTTTCTGACTTAAAATTAAGTTTTTTTGTGATGTCATCACAATGAAATAAGGAGAAAAAACACACAGTATGTGTTTTTGGCTTTTTTCATGTGTTTTTCCACCTTTTCAGTTTACTGAATTTCATTATATGAATTCATAGCAAATTATGAATTTGAATTCATAATTGAATTCATATTATGAATTCAGTATACTGAATTTTAGGCTTAGTGTCCAAGTCTTGCTATTTAGGACCTTCTCATTCATACTGAATAACTAACAAAGCACCAATGTTGTCAGGATGCTGTTGTCTCTTCTGGATGCTGATACCTTAAAAGCAGTATTTGCCTTGAAAATAAAGGAACAGATTACAGGTTTTATTTCATCAATGAAAGAGTAACTCGAAAGTGTATTGATAGAGAACGATCCATACACTGCACATGGAAGGTCAAATTTACCTTTACTTCCACCATTTGCTTTACTGAGGCTTACTTTAGTCAGCAAAGAAGATGGTCCAGATATTTAAACCATATCAAGACACTTTCTAATTAAACAGAGATATTATCAGTATTCACTACTATTATTTTCCTTGGCGAAATCTATTATCTTTTGCAAAACTTAACATACAGTGTTTGTTTCTGTAAGTCAGTACATCTTTCTTTACTGTTGTTTCTTATGATGTTTTTGCCAATTCAGTTATACTCCATACTGGAAACGTGGTATCTCAGAAGTAATAATGCGCCTCTTTCTAAAATGAGATTAAAAAGCAGTGTAAGACTAGATTTCTCATCTAAATTCTACTTATATTTAAAGGTAGGAATTTTGAAAACTGTTTTTCTTGCAGCCATAAGCTTACTGTCCTTGGCAAATTATAGGTTATTAATTAATCCCATCAACACTGCACTGATTTTTCCTAAACTCAAAAAGAACAGAAAAATTGAGGAGAGAAAAAAAAAATCAAGGAAAAAGAAGAAAAATCGAGGAGAAAAAAAGGGGAAAAAAGAGAAAAAAAGAAAATCAAGGGAAAAAAAAGAAAGGGGGGGGGAGGGGAACCATTCATCAAGGCTAAGAGATCAGTTCAATTCAATAAACTCTTTTGCCTCTCTGCTAAGTCCTTGCAGGACAACACATGCATTTCTAGCTGTTTTTCAGAATCGCTCTGAGCTCACGTTGGTTTTCACATGAGCAAAATTCAATTGGGAGTTTACTGTTTTTATATGAACAGGCAGATCTAGATCCAAGGACTCGCCACAGAGCATCCCAGAAGATGTTTCAGGCACAAAAACAGTTCTCTCTTCTTAAAAGGGATATAATTGTCTCCATATCACAACAATGTTTAGAGGGAAATTGCATTATGCATTGTGAGATGCTTAGCTAATATAGTACCAAGTATCAGATATTAACAGGTAACTTATTTCCCTGATCGTGTAATTATTTTGCAAGCAGGGTTACTGCAGTGTCAGAAAACAAAACATGCTTTGAAATACTGAGGAACAACATCACATCTACCATTTTCCATGTCTCTCCTCTCACTATTTTACCATCATCTACAACTTTATGAACATTTTAAAAGCAATAATATTGCCATCCATTTTTTAGTGTTCTGAAAGGTTTAGAGAGGTTCTCTGAATCACTATCTTTAAAATGAAAGACTATATGATTAATAAGTGATATTAGTTTTCCTGTCCTAAAATGCAGTATCATCTTTAACTTAGCGTAGTTATTTTTTACTCTGTAAAAAGAGAAGTTAAGCCACATGTATAAAGATACACAACTAGCTAATGCCTACAAAAAAAAAATCTAATCTCCACTGTTGACTGTAATATCAACAAATCAGAAATTTCAATGAGTTATGGCAAATCTACCACTGCAACACTGTTTCTACTGTTGGGAGACCTTTTTAGTTGAAATACTGTTAAGAATTTGACCTTTTAATAAAGCAAACAAGATCCAGTAAAAATAATAGTGGCATGATAGATTACCACGTACAAATGTTCACAGAAAGCTAAAATCAGAACTGTGAGAATCCAAACACCAAAATAAAAATAAAACTGTAATTATTCAAACTGGAGTTATACATTTAGATCTGTTACATAATATTCTTGTGCTTCTATTTATAAAAATTGTATTGCAACTTAATTTAAGAAACTATTCTACACCTATTAGCAGGTGTTAAAACAGCCAGCTGGAATCCATACAATTTAATTTTCATTTTCTCTTTATGCATGTCTTTTTATGCTGCAGTATTTTTCTTTTTATGCCTTTTTAATGTTATATCTTATCATTTGAGAACTTTTTATTTTAGTTTATCCATTATATTCAACATAATTGGTCATAGACAAGGCAAAATTTGCATGTACCTGAAATTGCTGTGTCTGCTTTTAAATGTAAAAAGAAAACATTATTTTTTCAAGCAACATTTTCATACAACACTAACTTTCTCCAGTGACCAATTAGTTCTAAGGCTGAGTTTGCTAATACATATTTTGTTGAAGAGTAACTTAAATAGCTATTTTAATTATGATGATTTCTACTTAATAAAATTCAATAGTGGTAAACACTATTCAAGAGCTTGGAGGTGAGCACATGATGAACAGAGTTCTCTGTAATAGAGAGAAGAAATGAGTTGCTCTTACAGTCAGGGCCCGCAAGATATTAACAAGACAACTCTCTAATAGATATATCCCTACCATTCTCCACTGACAGCTGGTAACACACTATAGTTTTTGAAACAATGGAGTAAGTGTGTCTGATGCACAAATATGAGTAAAATAGCAACACCCACGTAGACTGTAGAGCATGGTAAACGGAGCTGTAGGCTCTGACTGAAATTTGATCTCTCTCAATTTTCTAGTTTTTCACCCAAAAAAACAGAATTTTTATTACTGAGGCGTGGGTCATTCTTTGAATTCTGGAAACGATTGATTGCCCTTCAAAAATGTTACCACAGAATATAAACACAACATATAAAAAACGTGTATTTTTTCATTCTCACAATGCACGTGCGAATGAACTGAATTACTCCTCACAAGTGCTTATTTGCTGTAAGACACACTTAGAAATGAAATATTTTTCTTCTGATCCACTAATTTATAAAACTGAGGCTAGGAAGTAGGGGTCCTTGATTTAGAGATGCAAATAATTGAAGACCAAATTTGAGAGGTCTGACAATGCAAAAGTCATCTCCTTTGGAGGCAGAAATATATCACTGCAAAAGCACAGCAGTCATACAATCCACTTACTAATTATACTGCAGGACTGACTACTACTACTAATTCTGAGAGATGTCTATCTTTTCTTGAAAATCTCTACAGCCTTTGCTAATCTACTAAGAAGTCTATTTTTATGACTGGAAAGATCCTACCATCAACCTGAATTGGTGGTCAAATTAGTTTGGACATCTTTCCTTGTCTACCTCCAAGGAGGAATAACCGACCACTGCCAATTTACGACAACTTTTTGAATGTTTGAGGAATTCGTTGTGTCTTGTTAAATTAGAACAATTTTGTCTTCTACATTTGCCATTCACTGAGTTGGTTCTATCATGTGACTATTTTTTATCAGCTTGAACTTATTCCCATCAAGGTATTTACATATAAAATGTTTTTTAGTTTGCTTTGTAACCTTTCCTGTTAGCAAAGTGAGACTTATTGCTATGTAATTCCCCATGGCATCTCTTCTTTTCGAAGGTGGCAATTTATCTTTTCCCAACCTCACTCTTCTGGACCTTCCTTTGCCCTGCAAAACCTGTCACAAATAATTGCTAATGGCCCAGGCATTATTTCAGTTAGACTTTTACATACTGTAGAAAGAATGTCATCAGGGCCTGATTATGTAAAATCTAACTTGCATAATGCTTAACTGGATAGTTCTCTATTTTGCTTGGTAGTTACCCTTTTTATAAAGCTCTCTGTTGTGAGACAGTATGAATGCTTTTCCAACAGCAATGAATGCACTATAAAACACTGGATTGGAAATCCAGTAACCTGATTTATATTTGCCATCTGTGTGCACTATTTGATTCTAGGGTTTTGGATAAGTTTGATAAGGTATTGCTTCATGATGACATACTAATTTACTAACAGCATGATGGCAAATCTTGATTCTACAAATCCTATGGAAGGTCATATTCTTTTTTTTTTTTTTTGTCAGAAAGGGAAGGATGGTGGGGGGCATATTATTTTCCCCTGCAGTCCTTGCTGCTGATAAAATATGCATCTTACTGAGACTTAGTAACTCTTTCCATATTCTGCTAATTTGCAGAAGCTGGGGAAATCAGATATAGACAGGCAACAATTAATCAGAAATAAGGACAACATTTGTGAGTAATATTATCTACAACTGTGAATAACATTCATGTAAATATAAAGCGGAGCCTTGCTGTTTTCCCAGTCACTGATATTTTGAACTGTTTGTATAAGAATGGTTAAAATGAATGTATTGTTTTCACTTGGATACATTTTTACTTATGATTCCTAAGGCTTCCTACTTTTCAGTCATTCAGAATCAAGTGTGTAAAAGATTCTGTTTCAATATTTCTTTCTCTTTTATTTTCAGCTGTCTCTAATTGTTGTTATAGTATCCCCATCAAGGATAATAAACTTTTTTTTTTTTTCTAATTTAGATTTCTCCCCAAAGATCTTCTCTGTACCAGCCTACTGTTTTTTCTTTTTGCATTGAATCTTTAAGGACATGTTTCATCTCCACTGTTTTTAAGTAAATATTTCAAAATTTCCAGCATAGCTATTGAGAGGTTTTGTTCACATGTATTGCTAATGTTTAACTGTTGTCTTTCAATACTTTCCAAAGCAACCAAAATTGCCCTTGGGGTATATTATGATGAAAGTAATGGTGAGGATGAGAAAGAATTGTATGTAGGGGGAATATTAAAATAACATCAGAACTTTGACCAAATCCCTTTAGGGTAGCTTGCCTTAATTCATAGCTATTGAGCAAGCACAGATGTAGCAAAACAGATTGTTAGAGATAAGAAAATTTGGAAACTGAGGTTCAAAAAGCTTTGCATACATGGATGATAGGATATAAAAGCAAAGCCAATTTAAGCATGCCCCATTGCAAGAGTATCATTCTACCTTACTGAGGAGTAGAGCAGACTGTAATAAAGGAAGAAAGGTCAAAAAGAGAGCAGCTTACATGAGAGCAGCTCTAATGTGAGAACAAAAATCTTTATGAGAATTCAAGACTGGTTCTCTCTGTTCCTCACACACTAGATCATCCAGAAGGAACAGAATAAATAAACAACAGGGAAAGGTTAATAATACGTTTCAAAACCCCATTAAGTCAAAATCAAAAGCTGAGCAAGGCGGACATGAAAAACAGAGATAAAGGCAAGCATATTCAGGAACTGGTACAATAGTAGTATATTATTGAAGCTAATTCAGATAAGGAAATACCAACTCTATTGCTATCTGAAATGTGTATGTTCACTACAGGGTTGTCTTATCATTCAAAGAACTATGAACATACAGAAACAAAGCATGCCTATGGACATTTATAGTCAAAGAAAACAGTGACACTTTGATAATAATTAATCTATACTAAGTACCAATGTTCCATGACCACATAATGTAAAACTAGAAGAGACACAGTGAAAAGGGCAAAATAGACCTAGCTGATAGAACCTTAAATGAGGAGAAAATTCTCTGCTGGCAGAAACTGGCACAATGCCTGGTACATCAGCAAAGCCAAATCAATATATAGAGAATTTGGTCTCGAATAAACCAATTTTAATTCTCTTAAAAAGTCTATGGGACTTAACAGCCTTCTACATATTTTAATCATTAAAACTGTATCAGAAATCAGGAATAAACACGCAAACAACATCGGTAGAGATAAGATACTACAGAAATTTCCAAATTACAAAGGTACTACATTTAACACAATAAATAGACACAATAATTTTATAGACACAAGGGTCTACGACCGCTGTATGGCAGTGCCTTTGGCTTTGATACATTTGGGGTTCTGAATTTCACTTCAAACAACAGAACATTAATTGATAATTTTGAATCTTATTGGAATATCAATTTCAGTTTTGAGAAACTGAATATAAAGTTCTTTCTGAAAAGAGGATTTCACTTAAAAAATATATATATATTCTATTGTGAGGAGAAATAAAAAGAACGTTCTGTTGCTAAATTCTGAATTGTGAATAATCGTGCCTTTTCCTACTTTGACAAATACACAGAATTAAAGGGGGAAAAAAAAGGCCAAGCCAGGGAATGTGAAAAAAAATATAACAAATCTGTGTTCTCAGACCACTGCATAGATTGGTATTCAGGCACATGATTTAGGCTAGCCAATTGGCTAGCTGTAGAAGCTATTTTCAGGGATGCTATTTTGCTTCCCTAATATATAATTTACCTCTCTGGGATGTTTTAAAAGCCTTCATACTCAAGCAAGTATGGTTAGACTTTCTGCCTTCTAATAACTTTTTTGTTCTGCTGGTTTCATTATCAGGTGAATAATGGAATGAAAAGGGATATGGAGAAAAAGGAGCAAGGAATGAAATGAACATCAAGGAAATTTAGACTTATAAGGATACACATGCATGTGGAAGACTATCATGTGAGACATATCATGGTCAGATATACCTATCGGTAGAAGAGCATCTGCCACAACAACACAGTAAGTCACAAGGGCACAGGCAAAGAACACAGGTTCTGGAAAGAAAGGAAATCCAGACAATTCATACACCTATTATCTTCTGCAGGAGGAACTCAAACATAACCTCCAAAGAGATCACAGAAAAAAACACAACAGGATCTCAGAAGGGGCAGAGTGTGCAACAGCCGTTCTTTCTTTCATTATTTTTTTCCCCACTAGTTAGATAATTTCCAGTAATTTTTATCCACTGATTTCCAATCCCATTTATTTCTTACTTTCTAAAACACAATGTAAACATAATTTCCTGATTATGCTATGTTGTAATTGCCCTTTAGAATGCATGTCTCTCTTTTGATATTTCCCTTCAATATTTATTTTTTTTAAGGCAATCATAATTTTTAACAAATCCTCATTTACTTTCCACAAATGAGCTCACAACAAAAGGTAGGCCTGTAAGACACAATTACTATAGTATGTTTACGTAAATATCCTTGCACAAGTATGTCGTCTGTTAAGTAATACAATGGGGCTCTATAAACCATTAGCTTCTCCTTAGAAGGGAGAAAATTATTCAAACTACTGCTCAAAACTGTACCAGCATTAAAATGGTCATCTTTGTGTCTTATGGTTATTTAGAAATGAATCAAGAAAGAACATTGACCATAATCTTTGATCACAACTGTCTTCATATTACCAGGTGTCCAAAACTGTCAGTTATTTATTTAAGCAAAATTAAATGAAAATTTAGAGTAAAGAGAATAAGTTCCAAATACCTCTCCAGAAAGCTGAGGATGATCAATCAAGTACTACAATACTAATAGTAATACAGTACTTTAGAGTAAAAATTACTACAGTACGGCTATTTATTGAGAAGTTATTTCCTTTCTGAAAACTTTAACAACCAAAATTCTATAGTTAGTAACATGGTTGAGGTCAGACTGGCCTTAAAATCCATTAAACCAATCTACTCTGGATCCTTACTGAACTTTTGTTCCATTATACTGCTATTCATTACATAATAGTAGCCCTTTCAAATAGGCTTGAATTTACATATATTGAACACTTCAGACAACACTCACAACTTAATGAGTTCTCCCTTCTAAGAAGGAACTACTGAATTATAGAGCCCCACTACATTACTTATGGCACAAACACATAAACAATCAGTGTGAATCTACTGTCCAGTGAAAGGTTGCAAAACTGAGATGACACATACATACATCTAAAATTAAACTGTACAAAGACAGCCACACATAACAGGTTTTAAATATAATAATAATTTTAAAATAAATTTCCATAATCTGATTTATCTATTATCACTCACAGTCCCTGATACCCATGACAAAGATAAGTTTTGTCATAGTACACATACAGAAAATGTTTATGAAAAATTTAGCCAGATCTTACATTCACTTTTTTTTTCCTAACCTTACCACATCTTATTCAACAATGAAAATTTACCCTTAATTAAATATAAATACAGGGGGAACAGTACACCCAAAGAACAAAATCTTGTAATTTCTATACAAAGTTATTTTTACATGGAAAAGTCTGTCCTTCCAGTGGTTATGTCAACAGTGTTTCTAGTAATTCACACACATAACTTCCTCCACCTTCACATGGGTAATAGCAGCATCTGACAACAAAGATATCAAACCACTGGCATTTCCACTTCAGGCAAGAAATGTCAGAAAATTTGTAATTATACCTTCTATCTAAGCTAGCACAGAGAAGAAATATGTGTTGTTTAAGTCCACTGATGTGTTTCTCTTTCCATATCTGGCAGATGAGTCCAATTTAGAAACTGAAGAATCAGCAAAACAGAACAATGACATAAGAAGCCATCCAAGTCACTAACCAGGAGCATATGCACCAATGTAATATGAAAGATTAATTCTGGTTCTAGGTATTTTATTACTGACAAAACAAGTTTCACAAAACACCAGCAATGACATTCTAACTAATAACAACGCTACTAAATCATATGTGTGCATGAATATTCATTAATGAACATTATTTGCATAGGGTGGACTATTCAATGAAAATAAAACATAAGTCATGTTTTCAGGAAACCACTACTTGAAGTCCTTTTGAAGGAAACCGTGAGATTGTAGCCAGATTGTCTAAAAGTACAAGCAATATATGATGGCAGTGTCCCCACGGACATCACAACACAGAAGAAAATTTCCTGCATACGACTAAACAGGACCACATCAGTATATCCTTTTGAATATCTTATACATATGGACATCTCTTATGTAAGATCTTATATTTAACACAATTTTTCCCACAACTGCACTAATTTTTCTAACAGAAGTTTTTGTAATAGAAATTAATTTGTTTTTCCTACAGGAATAACATTACAAACAGAAAATATTTGATATTGTCAAATCAAAACCGCAGCAAAACTATTTATTCTATTTACTGTCAAAGACATGGGCCTGTTAGAGCAGATCCAGAGAAGGGCCAAGAAATGATCAGGGGGTGGAAAACCTCTACTATTAAAAAAAGTTGAGAGAGTTGGGGTTGTTCAGCCTAGAGAAGAAAAAGCTTTGTGGAGACCTTGTTGTGGCCATTCAATACATAAAAATAGCTTGTAAGAAAGACAAAGACTATTTACCAGGGTCTTCAGTGACAGGACAAAGGGCAACAGTTTTAAACTGCAAGTGGGTAGATTCAAACTGGATATAAGGAAGCACTTTATTATGATGAGGTTGGTGAGGCACTGGAGCAGGTTGCCCAGAGGAGCTGTGGATACCTCATCCCTGGAAGCATTCAAGCTCAGTGGGGCTTTGAGCAACTTGGTCTAGTGGGAGGTGTTCCTGATTATGGCAGAGAGGTTGGAATTAGATGATCTATAAAAGACCATTCCAATCCAAACTATTCTTCGATTCTGTGTTAAAAAACGATGGTTATCTCAGATTTCAAATCTAGAGTTCTTAAATTCCAGTAGGATTATTAAGCATATTAATGATATAGAAGAAAAAAAAAAAGAATCAGATGAGTCTAAATTCACTAACAGACCAATGAACACAAAATAATATATTGGACAAGGCACCATACCAAAGTTTGTAAAGAAACTGTTACAGGACTAGAAGAAAGGCTTTTTTTCAGAACTGCAAGTCAGTTGAAGGATACAATGCAAAGGGCAAAGTTAATGGTCACTTTCCAGAACAGAGAAGGGTCAGAGAGGCTGGTCCTGAGACTAGTTTTATTCAATGTCTAATCAGTGACCTGGAAGAGGAAGTAATTCAAAATCTCAAGAGTTGTGGATAGATAATCAGATGACATTCAAATGATGAATGACCTCACAAAACTGAATGAGAATACAAAAAGGTGATACATGAGCTTCAACAGTGAAAAATGCCTCTGCAATACTGAGCTCAGAACTGGTTGTTACAGATGAGGAAAGAGTTTTTGAATCACTTTCTAGCATTCTTGGAAATCATAAGCTCAGTTTTCAGCATATGGCAAAGAAGCCAGTGAAATGCTGCACATTGTCATGAAGAATATTTAGAAAGTAACACAGAAATTGTCATTCTGTTAGCACATAAAACTTGGTTAACCCACACTGTGAATACTGCATGCAGTTCTGGTATTTGCATCTCAGGAAAGGTACACTGGAATAAATGGCTGAGGCTCTTGTGGTTGAAGAGAAAGTGCTGATCAATGTTTACAAAATCGTGAAGACAAGAGGCAAGTTAGGCACAGATGGTGCTTGCATACACATATGTATTGCATATGCTTGCATATATAGTGGGCCTCTGATAAAAGCAGAAGATCGGCTGAAGAGAGAGAGAACACAAGGCCTTTCTTTACACAGCAAGCAATAGAATTTGAGGACACAAGGACATGTGGAGGCAGACACTATCAGCAGGCTGACCTATGAATTCAATAGATTATTGGACAACATGCACACAAAAAGGATTAGTCAGAGACAGTTCCTCAAATATCCCTAACACAACAGTTAGCAATGCTGGCATAGCATGAGGGAAACAGAGTCCCTCCATTTCTTTCATTGAGCTTTGGACCAAATATTAAACGGGAAGACACTAGTCTCAAAGTCTGTTTTTCTTCACCACAAATGTTTCTGTATGACCAGAGTAATACGAAAACTGACTGTGGTCTGGAAAGATATTTCTACCTGCTCTACTCTCACTTCTGACTGGAGCACTTTAGTGTTGTACTAACATGACTATAGTTACGATGGTGTGAACCCTAGCTAATAAATCTTGTCTATCACTAGCTAATTGAAAATGCTGTTAACAGGAATTTGTCTCAACTCTGGCCAAAATCAGGTACTTTGACATGGTTTTGAATTCATGATTCACAGCAATGAGCCCTTTACTAAAAACAGACTTCGAAAGAATAATTCCATATTGGACGTGCAACACTTTAAAAATACATCTGAAAGCTGAACATTAGTTTCCCCTCAGGGTAATAGTTACTGTACTCATCCGGAAAGCAGAAGAAACTTATTCAGTTTCCTTTGCAGCCTCAGGGAAAAATTTTAGAACATACTTTGTGTATGCATTCCTCTTTTCTAAGCACTTAAAAAAAAAAAAGAGATAATTTGCATCAGGCACACGTGGCACAGTATTTGTAGCATTGGGGTTGCAGGGGTGGCCTCTGAGACAAGCCCAGGCTCTGCCTTGTGCCAGCCAGCCAGTCCCAGCTGCTGCTGCAATGGACCCACCACAAGACCCAGATGAGTCCATTGACCACGTTTGTGGTGCCTCTGTGAAAACATACTTAAGAAAGGGCAGAAAGCACTGGACCAAGAGAGGAGAAAGGAACAAAAAAAAAAAGTGAGAATCAGCAGAGGAAACAGCAAGGTCAGAGGAGGACAAGGTGCTCAATGGCAGAGCAGGCAACCCACTTGTTATTTCCCGCCACTTTAAATCAGTAATTAAATATAAATTTTAATTGGCAATAAATTAAGTTAATTTCCCAAGTCAAGTCTGGTTTACTTGTGACTGGTTTACCGCCCCCCCCCCAATGTCCCACCAAGAGGGAGAAGGAGTGAACAGTTGAGTGTATGGTTGGCTGCTAGCCCACCTATTATATATGATTATATCCCTCTTATGGGCATACTGGAAGCACTTGTAAGGCTATCAAGAATATCCAGTTCATCTTCCAAAAGCAGAATAAAGGTCATCATCATGACAACATGAATTCTATTTACACAGGAAATAGTGGTTGAGTACCACCCAGTAATACCAGCTGTGGCTCAAAAAAAAGTATACAACACAAGAACTCTGCAAGAACAAATTAGTGAAACAAAATAAAACCAATTATATATAATAGAACACTTTGTCTCTCCTAGTTGATTTAATTGCTCAAAACCTACAAAGTTTTGTGAGCACGGAATTATACAAATGTACTTAATTCTGCTTCAGAAGAGACAAGCATCATCTTGAGTTACTTCCCTCATAGCAAATCATTTCTGTTATTTGTGTGAATGAAGTTATCCGTGCTTACAAGATCTCATATTAACACCCTAAAAAATAAACCTCTTTATAATAGTCTGAATGACAAGTGAGTTTACATTTTTTTCTAAGACAACTGAAATAACATACAGCAAAAGTAAGTTTTTGAGCAAACTGAAGTACTCAAGTGAATACGATATATCATAACCATTCAAAAAATAGGCAAGCATCTGTCAGTGTGCAAAATGATATACCAGTGAATAAGAGAATACTGTTAAGGATTATTGCAAAAAATGAAAATAAATAAAAGTGGTTGTTCTTTTCTGTTTTGGGCTTTGTGGCTTTTCAAAAGAGGCTACTGCGAATCTTTTTAACTTGGTTGTGAGGTAAGTGAAAAACTCTGGATAGTTTGAGATAGGAAGGAACTAAAAAGAAAAAAAAAGAAAAAAACACTAATGATTGCAATTTGTTTGTGCAAGAACTAGTTTGTCTTCATTTAGAGAAACTTCTTTTAAGCATAAAAAATTGCTGATACTACACCTAGTTTCACAGTTCCATAGAAACTATATGCCAGTAGAAAATCATTTATAACTTAATTAACCTAAGTTTCAGGATCACTCAGCTGGTTTAGTTGAATCAGGTAAAAACAAAAAACTGCATATATTATTTGTAAATGAGGATGATAAATCTCCATAAAATGTAGAGATCATCTTACCTTACTGTAAAATGTCTTAAGATCATAAAGCATTGACTACTCTATCACAGCAGTGAATAATTGCAGCTGGATTTTTAAAGTGATTTTACCTGTTATTGAATAAGTGCCATCAGGGCTTATACAAAATTAGTTTTAGGATATTCATTTAATAATTCTAAAATGCACATCTTCAAAATGATGTAGTTAGGGATTAAAGTAAGAAAATTAAAATGAATGGCTACTATTAAGAAATTTTACTTAAAGAGTATTAAGGGTTTGTACATAATTTGACTCCATAGTGTGGGGAAAGTTACACCTCAGATTTTTATGACTAACAGCCTTATAGTAGCAGAAAATGTATTATAATGGATTTATGACACTTTAGCAGATTGTATCTATATTGCTGAGGCACATACTCCTAAAGTTTTGGAGGTATAGTGGGAAAACAAGTAAGTACTTTGGCAAACTAGAAGCTAGGAATCTACACTTTAGACCATTAAATGGTCTTGTCAGAATATCAGTATTATATATTTTGTTGCTGGGACTGAAAAGTAGCTTTCAGCCTCTCTCTTTGCAAGTTCAACTCTAAATACCTGAATGGAAATATTAATTTGAAACTCCACTAACTAAATCAATAAGAGAGATTAAATCACTTTGTCTTATTGAACTTGCTTTGGTAAATGGAAACTGTTTTTCTTTCACATTATCCAGAAAATGTCAGAGAAAATAATGAAAGTGAACCAATCATGGAGCAGTAGATTCTACTGTATAAGGAATCTATGCTGTGCAAAATAATTTAGCCCATTGTCTAACACATTCGGATAACTAGATAACAGCACCTGAGCTACTAGGGCATTTGGCAACTCCGCTTAAATTTATATTTCAATTAACTGTGCCACCAAACGGCTCAGGACCACACAATATTTCTGAAACACATTCATACTTGCTACTACTTCTGTTTCATGTATTGCAGTTTGTGTTTATACTATATACGTGCCAAAGCCTTTCACCATTTTCATATATGAATTTCTACTCAATGATAAGCACTGAATTTTCTCCAGGATGCTATTCAAATTGAAAAGGAAAAAAAAAAAGACTAACAGTCTTTCAACTCTTTTGACTACTCCACAGTATTCCACTGTGAAATGAAAATAAAATATGTAAGACTATCCAAGATTGGGATTAAGAGGGCTCTGACCTCTGAGATTTACATTCAGGACTTTTTTCAATACGGACAACGGGTTCCCTGAAACACCTTCCTTCCTCTATCTATCAAGCAGGCTTTTGAGGGAAAAAAAAATAAAAAAAATCTCTCCCCTTATTTCTGTTGTGAAAGCAGAACAGAAGTATCTTTCCTTATCTTTAAACTTTCTATTCCCTCATACCTTTTCTGGCCTATGCCCATGATTTCTGATATCCTCTAGCTGGCTTAAGTGTTGCTGAGGAGACTGCCTTCTGTAAAAAGGGCTGAAGTGATTTATCGTTGAGCTTGCTTCCTTACTCCAGTGTTCTCACCATGGACACTACATACTAAGTGAAGTCTGTTAACTGAATCAAGGAAGAGGGTTTTGGGAAGTTTTGGGAACGAATGGAGACTGTCTCAGCAGCGCATTCCACTTTTGTCCATTTAATTTCTGAATAACATGTGACAAGGGTTGCATTTGCTGTCCCACATATCTAATAGATATTTAGATAAATGTGTTTTATGTAACTGGATCTATGAATCTAATGCCTGCTTTACCCCCATATTTCCTCATGAATTCATATAGGAAACAGGTGACAACTCCTCCTTTCCTATAAATGAATCAGATACAAAACAGCTGTACTGGAATCATTTGTAAGGTTTGAGCTCCAGGTGATGCAGATAAGACAGCTGCTGTCAGCTGGTATCATCAACAACAGAGCACATTGGTTTGAATGGCTTTTAAAGTGTTTTAGTTCAGTTATTGACCTCTGCCATATAAAATTCAGCTCTGCTGATTATCATTGGAGCAATGTTCCCTTCAAAAGGGCTTTAGGCTGTTCTTAAGCTTCAGGGAACACTTTGTTTTCCTCTTCAGTACTTGAATCTACTTAGAAAGCAGATTGTGTTATGATATTACTGTCTTGATCATTAATATCTTACCCTGCAGCATATCATTCTACTTCAAAAGGTAAAATTATATATTTTTTATGATCAATTCCAACTATTTTTTTTAGATTTCTTCTTTGGTTTTAGGCCATTATGTATGCAGAAGAAATGTACATTTCAGTTTTGCTTAACTTCATATTTTCAGGAAATACAGTTGTTGTCTCTAGTATTTCCTCTAGAAAGAAAGTCATCATAGACATTAAGACTTTATTTGTTGCTTGAGCAGAGAGACTCAAATCTGGACTACAGAGGATTCATGGGGATTTATATTATCTCTTCCAGCTCTCATATTGCTTTCAAAAATGTTATCTTTATCATTTAAGTCTGACAGTTTAAATAGACTGTTTCTTTCTGGTCCAGGGTTCCCGTGTATCTTATGGGAAACATACAGATACTGATCCTCTTTCACATCTATCTATATATTTTTTTTACGAGCTTATAATCTGTACTTCCAATCAATGTTCATTTCCCCCTATGTCTAAGTACAAATATTTAATTTTGCTGGCCAATATTGGTTTTGTGGCATGGAATCTCATTTTCTCTTAGTACATCAGGGTGTCATGAATTTTTTAAATGATTTTTAGTATTCTCCTTTCACACTGAATAGCAACTGGTTCAGTTGTATGTATTGCAGATCTTATAACATAATAGTATCTCTTATTTTTCTCTTATTGCTGTGGAAGATGAACCATTTTGTTTATATATATATATACACTTATGTAAGTTTAAAGTGCTAACATATACCTCTTACAGCTGTTAAAATTTCTTTCCAGAACAACAAAAATCAGGGTATTAATATAGTATAGAAATAAAATAACTAATTTTAAATGAAAATACTCTGTTTTAGGAGTTCTGAGAAAATATTAAATTTGAGAGTCTTATCAAATGATCTGCTAGAACTCGGTGGTCCTTTAGTTCAAGTTTCAGAGAGTCTTCCTTCTACCTGTAACATCATTAGATTCATATATTCTTGTCAAGCAAGAAGTTGGTTACCACAGTGTTTTATATTGAATGAGGAATGTGCTTATAATATGAAAATTTGATGCACAGATAAAACGTGTATGTTTCAAGTGAACATAGATGCTCACTGCAATAACATAGCAAGTATTGCAAAAAGGTTACAAAAACAAACCTAATTTAAATATTTGGATATCCTAACTGATGCATATCATCCTCAAGTTTACTCTTACAGAGCCCCCACTACCCATCACTTCCTTCAGGTGTGAAGAATATTGTGAAGATTGTAGAACCACTTTAATAATGAAAAAGGATCTAGGAAGACACAGCTGGACTAATCAACTCTGGAACCCAGACGCTGAGACCACGCCTGGGCAACGCCAAAATCCATAAAGAATTTTCAATTACAAATTTGCAGATTCAGTTAAAAAAAAAAAAGCATCACCAGACCATGCTGCTGTTCAGTATTTCTGCAACTTCAATATTACTATCACTGGAACTTCAAAAATAAACAAACAAAAAACCTCCAATACAGTAGTGGGAAAAAAGAGTTCAACAGCCTTGATTGCAACACTGGCACAAATCCTGTGGCAAGCAAACTGTTCATCACAGATGACTTCAATGTGCTGCTTTGGCAGCTGACATCTGGTATGCAGCAATTGATCACAACAAAGCTGGCAAGATAAACAACTGTGAACTTATGTTGTTCAATAATTCGCTGGATTATAAGAAAGAGCTTGTACTCATCACCAATCTGACAAGTCATGTTGGAAACATCAATATTTATAAGCAGGGGCATTTCACTGTGAGTGACTTTGTGTCTCAGATCGAGACATGGCACCATATAGTAAAATCTACAGGATAATTACCTACAATTCTAATCTTGACATGACTGTCAACATGTGTGCATTGTTGCTGTCACAAAAATCTTGCGAAATTTCATTTGCATAGCTATGGAGGAAGATCACCAACTGGAAAGTATTTTTACACAGGGAATCCATATTGTTTGCTGTGGTTTTGTTTTTTAACTAACACACATTTCCACAGAGCAGAACACATTGACAATAAAGATGCACGACATACCTTCCCGGAGAGATCAAACTGACTGGAAAAAAGGAAGTGTAATGGATTTACAGTGGTGAATCCTGAAGCTGCACAGTGTTGAATTCAAGAACAGATATTTTCCAGATAACATTGGATACTGATATAAAATAGAAAAGTGTAAACATAATAATCAACTTCCCTGTGTATACAAAGAAACAATGTCATTAATAACAGTATCACTAATTGTAAACATGGAAGCTGCAGAAGGATTTCATGTCAATCACAGTTGTAAGCCTTAAGATAAACAAACAGTGTGTTTGTCCACCCAAGGTAAACTCTGTCCTGGAGAGTAATCTCTCTCCCTCAACTGCCAAACTCACTGCCATACAAACTATCTTACTTGTGTGGTTCAGTAATACATCTATATATCCATAACTACACCTATATCTATATATATGTTGGTCACTTTATATCCTGTTAAATGATTTGCTGTGTCTGAAATCTTCAGTGACTAGGTGAGCTCATTCTCGGCAATCTATCTACATTGCTTGTCCAAGCTTATTTTTTCATGCTATAAAAAATAAATATACAAGAATTCTGTTTTACTGTAAACAGGAAGAATGCTGCAAAATAAAAGACTTTCATGGCAGGGTCAGTTTTGATGAGTTCAGTTGTTTTCTAACTTATAGCACAGTCTGTCTTCCTAATTTCCTGTTAATATTACCACAGATTAACTCATAAAGAAAGTATTAAAATATTCTGTTTGCATTACTTAAAGAAATAATATGTATGCAAAGTCATTTAAGTGATCTCAAAATCTAAACTGAAAACATCTTTACTATGCAGCTTAATAACACACATCGGAAGTAGCTGCAGGAATGAAAAAGTCTTCAGCTAACATATGTTAATCAGTCATTACCCAAAACCAACTGTTAGACTAGTCATCTCCTGTTTTACAATAGTCTTGTCATAATTCTGGAGAAAATGTCATGTAATATCAACTATAAGGTAATAAATTAGAATCTTTTAAACATTGTGTTATGTTTTTCTCACCCCCACCATGTCTTTAAAATAGAAGAAAAGCCAAGAATCCAAGGAGAAAATGACAAAGTGGAAATGTAAAGTAACAAATTTCATATTTAAAACACAAAGCACAATTCTGAATTTGCTGTAATGGCATGGCTACCAGGTTAGAAGGAGTCTGAACTTCCATGTTGTGTCAGACAAATCTTTATTCCGATTTATAACCATAATGGAAAAAAACTTTACATAGAAAGCTGCCACTAATAACCTTTACAAATCCATAGTTAACATCAGAACATCCTTCTCTTGCTGTTTACTACTCTTGTGCACTGGCACTGCTCATGGAGAGAAAGAGTATTAAGGGGAGAAAAAAAAAAATGGGGGGAAGGGAGGTCAAATTGTTCCTTTAAAGACAAAGCAGCAATTTTTTGCTGTAATAATTTTGAAAAGACAATACAATATAGAAACAGTGAAAAAAAAAATAGGTACTTGGTAATGCAAAAGCTCAATAAATAAATACCGTCAACAATTTTCCTTGTGTGTAAAGCAAATGTTTGAACTAGCACATCTAGGGAAAAGGGAGAAAAAAAAAGGTATGGAAAGGTTAGAAATGAACTCAGAATAGGATATTCCACTTATAACAGTCAATAACGTAGGGAAAAAGCAACAAAACAAAAAACCAATATATTCACCGGGTAAAAATGATTACAAAAAACTATTTTCCATTTCTACGATTTATAAGTCAAAGGCTGTAGTGTGGTAATATACTTATTTCAATTAACTCACAGAATATGAAATAATTCCTTAGTTTCCAAAATCTGGATGATCACAGAATGGCTGGATTGGAAGGGACCTTAAGGATCATCTAACTCCACCCCCCCCCCCCCCCCCGCCATTGACAGGGGCCCACGAGATCAGGTTGGCCAATGATAACTAAAGATATTTTCTTGTCAGATTACTGTAGGACACTCAAAATATACTGATAAAGAACTTCAGTTGATGTCGTGGTTTCCCCATGCTGAACAACCACAACCGTCCTCTCACTCCCCTTCTTCAAAGGAAGAGGGGGAGGAAATACGTTAGAAAAGGGCTCAAGAGTCAAGATAAGGTCAGGGAGATCACTCAGGCAAAACTGTCACAGAGACTGTCACAGGCAAAACAGACTTAACGTAGGAAGATAAATAAAATTTATTGCTTATTACTAGCAGACTAGAGCAGTGAGAAAACAAAAGCTATTTAAAAACACCTTCACCCCCTTCTTCTACCTACTCCCCCTGAGTGGTGCAGGGGACTGGGGGCTGCAGTCTCTAACGCTTCATCTCCACCGCTCCCTCACGGTCCCTCTCTGCCCCTGCTCCCCGTGGGGTCCCTCCCACGGGATGCCGTCCTTCCCGAACTGAGCCTGCGGGGGCTGCCCACAGGCAGCAGCTCTCCAAGAACTGCTCCCACATGGCTCTGTACTGTTGTGACAATAAATTAGTCACAGAATATTTGGTAATACTGTATGTCACAATCCTCAAGCACAACTTCTTAATATAGGGAATGTACATTATCTTATCTGCAAATGCAAGGAATTTGAGACAAATGTTTTGTAAACTGTCAGTCAAAATGAGGATTCAAAAACAGTTAATAAAAGACCTGTATAAATCTCCTAGGCTTATCTTCCTGATACTGTTGCTGTTGAATGAAAAATGGCTATGATTTTTTTGTTGTTCTTTTGTTAATCTCCCCCAAAATACTTCCATTTGAAAACCATCTGAGATTTACTGAGCTTGCAAAAGGTACTCCCCAAATGTAAAGAGAAATTTACTAACGATGTCATAATTTTCCTAAGGCTAGCAGGGTAGCAACAGATGTGAGAGGAACAAGGGTTTCATAGAATATGTGAAAGAATATCAATTCTGTCCTACTGGTCTGTATTGGCTGACTAGTTTCAATAAGTCAATTTTTGTGAATTAATCTGATGATTATAAAAAGTGACACACATTTCTGGATTATCTTTCCTTTTAGCTAGCAGTTAGAGTCAGAAAAGTCAGTTTAGACGTTTTTCAAGTAATACGAATTTCTACTGAATGTTTTCCCCCCAATAAAACAATTATTGGGCCATATTAATGTTGCATATTTGGTACTGGAAGTTTCTGTACAGTGTATCTTGTTCTAACAATTCATTAGCCACTTCACTGGTGAAATACTGTATTGCACTGAAACACAGCCAGAATTGGCTGAATAAAACACTTTAAGTATAAATTACATAGAAAATATAGATGACACCTGGACAGCCCTTATAAATATTTGGTTCCTTGCACACCTGCAGATCCCTAATGCACAGTCCACCACAACTCAGGTTGAGGTGCCATGTACACACCTTTAGACACTGACCAAGTTCCACTGACAGACAGAAATTAGATAGAATTTAGACAAGTACTTGAAACTCTGAGATCAGAGCAAGCCCAAAACATCTGACCAGATGTAGGTCAGTAGGTCATCCTCAGTGCCTTTTGTCTTTAAATAATAGGCATGAAAAGAGATGCTGTCTTTTTGCCTTCTTCAGCATCTCAGAAGCAAACTGAAAAAACACGTTAAGAAAATGGAAAGCATACGTTATCACCACCAGTGAGTATTTAAATTCATCAACTACACCTCAACTAGGGAATTAGCTAACTGGTAAATTAGAGTTTAGAACCAGTAGCCAAACATTTTTCAAAGCTGTTTCACTGTAGCAGAGAAAGCAAAATTCCTGTTATTAGAAACAAAAAAAGCATAGAATAGTTAGTATAGGGCACACAGCTGGGAAGAAAAGGAATCTTAAAGTGAAGATCCCCCTCTCAGACTTGGTTCAGATTTTCCTCTAGAAGCTGTTTAACGTGAACCAGCCATCAGCTGGGCAAATGCTCTAGCCTCTGGATTT
The DNA here is from genome assembly GCF_964211835.1 of Anser anser. Taxonomy (NCBI): domain Eukaryota; kingdom Metazoa; phylum Chordata; class Aves; order Anseriformes; family Anatidae; genus Anser; species Anser anser. The sequence goes on along the minus strand of NC_139724.1, from coordinate 39,301,886 downwards.
TCAATCAGTCAATAGGTGCACACCTCCTCCTATGCAGGAATTTTAAAGTCAGTGAGTTATCACACCTGCCAAAGGTTATTATGGACATGAATTCTCATGCATACACCGGACAAAGGTGCAGACCTAATTCAGGTACCTACATATCAGATCAGCAGAACTGCAAACATGTTTTTGTTGAGAAACTCTGCAAGTCTCTGTCAGTTGTGCCACCTTGCACAACTTTATGTTTCTATGCATAAATTAAGGACACTAGGCTGTTAAATTTTAAGATCTTATCCAGGAAACAAACATCAAAAATGTCAATGACAGTTTAACCTGTATGTGTTAGAAAACCTTCCTGGAGTAAGCAGTTAATAATCAGTGCACATTACATTTATTTAACGAATTCATCCTTCCCAATTAGCAGAAAAAATTTAAAAAAAATTTCTCACTATCAGGAACAAACAAAATCATAGTCAGCAATCACAGTGATCTATATACTTCATGGAAAAAAAAATCATTATAGATAGTTCCATACTTTATCTGCAACAATACTTTAGATCAGGACCTTCATATTATACTTGAGTATGTGGAAAGCAGCAAAACAGAATTATGAGACAAAGATTTTTCTATTAATTGCATCAATTAAGATGTGTGCTTGATATTTATTTTTCCCTAAAATAGTTTATCTTGGGTTATCTCAAATATTTGAAACTGATTTTCTTTGTTGCATAATAACATAGATATATAGAAATATTGTTCAGATAATAGTCTATCATGTATCTCAAAATCAGAGGTTTTATAGTAAGAACTGGATCTGAAATATTATATCTCACCAATCACAATGAACTTTGTTGTTTGGAGTAGTACAAAAGAATATAAAATCTGATTTAATTCAGAGTTTCAGCCACAACAGCTACCTGACTTTTGCTGTAAATTTACTTCACAGCCTGTCAGGCCAGAACTACTGACCAATTATTTTCAAATCTACTATTCAACATGTGACTGCATACATCAAGATTAATTTTTCATGGGGAAAAGAGTAACAAAGCAAAACAAAAGCCTTGAGAGTGGAAGAAAGGTGTTTTTTTTAAAGCAATGTGTTTACCTTTCCTGTAGGAACAAACTTCTTAAAAAACGTTCCTCCCTTTCTAACGTTTCTGGGTCAAAAGCATGAAGAACATGGCAGGATGCCAAGAATGTCAGAGCACTAGAAATAACATGCCAATGTTATCAAAGAAGGATGAATAATAATGCAAGAAAAGAGAAAGGTCATACACCTTGTCATAAGAATAAGCGAAGAATTTTAATACTTTATATCAAGAGTAGCTAGGGTACCCAATCAAAATCAAATTGAAATGAAAGAGAACACAGTGATTACGGTTCCCTTTAGTTACTAAAATTTTGTAGAAAATTTTAAGGAAGTATGTGAGATTTTTTTTCTGTCACTTAATCTGAACATATTCAAAGGTAGAGAAGTTGTAATTCACAAATAATTTTAGAAGGAACAAACCTGTAAAGAAAACACTAGAAAAACTGGATAAAACAGTCTCTGCTAAAAATTCCCTTGAATTTAAAAACAAACAAACAAACAAAAACCCTCAAGCTCACGTATCAGATGTATCAGTTATAAAAGAAGGAACAATAATGAGCTCAGTATAATGAACTTAAATATGCTTCATGCAAATTAGGTTCCTTCCATACTCAGAGAAATATTAAGAACATTAAAACCTCAAACCAATTTTGACCAAACTAATGAGCAATCAGTTGAGCAAATGCATGTATTCAGATTGCTTATCTTTTAAAGCAAGAGAAAAAAAAAAAAGAAAAAGTTTCAAGAGTTAAATATTTTTGATTTCCTTAATACCATGACAGAAAGACATATCAATTTGGAAGCTCTTTCAACACATAATTTAGTGCAGCGACTAATTTACCTATGAAAAAGCCAATTATAATATTAACCACATTTCTTTATTTTGGTATAATTAAAATTCAAAAAAATAAACAAATAAGTAAATTTTCCTTTTTTTTTTCCCCCCCTCTTGGTGCCATGACCTTCAGTATTGGTAAAATTTCAGTTTAAAATGGTGTCAAAAGTGTGTGTATATCTATATATATGTCTGTCTGTCTAAAAAAATATAGTGAAGATTATTCAGCTACAATTTTTAACCTTGGCAGAATTAGAAAATCAGGCATGCTTTCACACTCTGTTCACCAGAAGAGCAGCCAGAGGGCAAATTTTCTGGAAACTCACCCTGTAAAGTCATGATCTGAAAGGTTTGTAAGGGTAACGCTATTTTATAAACAATTTGGAAACCTTCATTAACATGCTGAAATGCAAAATTTTACATCAAAGGAACATTATATATGAAATAAAGACCCACTTTAAAATTTGTATTTAAAAAAGACTTATAGGAATTAATTGTAAGAGTAAAAAAAACAAAAAAAAAAAACCATGCCTACTGACAAGAGAAAGTACTCATTCATGAAATAACAGCTAAGAATTTCAAAACTAATTTACGTGTTTCTACAAAAAATAATGAAGAAGTTAATGGAAAATGCCCTTTCCATTTCTAATCATTTTTAATTTTATAATACCAAAGATATCTGAGAAAGCACTGCTATTCTAGTAATATTGTAACATTAGCTATAACATACAGAAAGACTAAAATTAATTGAATAAGAATATGGTACAACAAAAGAAACAGCTGAAAAAGGCTTCCAGCCCCTTCTGCCAAAATGCTATTCCAGCTATTTAGCAAATAAAGAATAACATTTAATTAGAAAGATGACAGTGACATGTTGTAGCATTTTGTGCTTCAACTAAACAAGAAAGAAATGTAAAATTGCTTTTATCCCCCTATGCCTGCCTGCTTCCCTTCTTTCTTCTTCCTCCCCTACACAAAAGGGCCAAAGATCATTGGAGTTTGTGATCACATCCAAGCTCTTCAGCCCAATCCTGTTGTTATTTTTTGAAATCTATATAATTTTTGAAGTGTAGGCAATAGGCAGAGGATTTAAACGACAGTGTCCATACAGAAGCGCACGCTATCAGGACAAGCCAGCCATTTTGCTCTGAGGCCGCACCACCCACATTTTGATTTCTGCTGGTGCATGCAAGGTAACTGGACACCTTTTGCAAGAAACCCCCTGTACAAAAGATATTTTGCTTCCACTTACCCTGAAAAGACAGGGATGAGGTGTAAACGTAGCAGGCCATCATGGGCTCGTCCAGCTGCAGAACGGCTTTCTCCTCTGCCACTGCGCTTAGTAGCAGGCTATGCAAGCAGGAGTCTGGCATGCTGCTGCTGAGGTAAACAAGCCCCACAACTCCATGTGCCAAAACCTTGAGGGCACTGCATCAGCTCGGCAGGGCACTCACAGGAGGCTGGGCCCTGCATCTGAAGCACCTGCTCAACAGTGGTAGCTCAGACCACAGCCCTGTCCCACAGCTGCAAGTGGTGGTGCTGATGAAGCAAGCAGGGAGGCCACTGTCTAGGCCGCCCAGGCCTTGGGGCTGCTTTCAGCATTGGCCTGGACCCGTGGATGGCCCCACTGCCTTGCTGCTGGGCTGTGGACCTGGGCATAGGCCCAAGCATATGTCTGGCCTAGCCCCAGGCCACAGTCCAACAGGGGAGGCTTGGTGCTGGCCCCAGCCACCACCCTAAGATGGCAGGATCAACCTGCTGAATTAAAATGCCCCCATAAGCATATCATGCCTGGAGTTATGCTGCTCAGCAAATAGCGATGACAAAGCATTCAGGTGATTTAAAAGGCTGTATCCATTTTCCAGGCACAGCATCTGAAGCAGCACGATCTGTCTATAATGCCAGTCTGCACAGGCACAGCAACATTTGGACAATGCACTGCAGTGAGAAGCCAGCTCCTTCCCTTCCTTTGCTCTCCACAGAGTTGGTAGCTCTTATCCGTGGCTACCTCTAGTGCACCCCAACAGGCAGGAAGTAGTGCTTCAACGTCCTCACCTAAGCTTGAAAGAGACTGTCCTTGGCACACCTCTAGAGACCTGTTTCAGACTGCAATGCAATGATTCACCCTGTTTCACACTATGGCCTAATCAATCTCAGCCTCCTTAATATGGGCTTTTCTGGCTCCAGACAGTGCTGTTGATCATTAGAAATAAGCATCCCAGCAAAGTCTACTGCATTAATGCAGTTATGCCTGTCATTTAAAGCCATGATGACAGAAAGAAGTACTTTGGGCAAGATATATTTTCCAGAGAGCCATAGCATTAATAGCGCTATTATCCCTTGCTTACTTGCACAAGTCCTTGAGCAGCAGCCCTTGAACAGCCAGCCATCAAGTTCGTGGAGGGGAAGCTGGAGGAAGTTGAACGCTGTGCAGCGTGCACTTGCAGAACTTGCTTTAGCCTGGATGATGCTGGCAAAGGGCACTTTCAAGCCTGCTAACCATACCTTCCTCAAAAAGAAACCTTGATTCTCAAAACTGCTATGGCAGCCCTCAAACAGCCCTCATCACGAAAAGGTGTACTGACTATATGAAACAGTGCCACCTGATGAACCACCCCAAAACAACCTTAAACACACCTCCATTTTAATAATCTTTCCCGTTCTTCCTTCCTGTCATCTGATCTCTCCAAGAATCTGAAGTGCCCTTGCTGGGTAGAGAAAGGAATATATTTGAGATGGCACTTTTAGTCCTGTTGCTAGAGTCTAGTCCAGTCTTCTTATGAGGCAGACTACACATAAAGGAGGAAAGAGAATAGAAAAGTGAAAGATAAAAAGAAATGTGCCTTTCTCAGTTACAGTTCCTTTCCAGGAAAGTCACAGTTGCAGCTGACAGCACAGACTCTCTTAACTATTCTAAGGGCTTTACCTCCTAGGCTTGGGTTCTTATTCTCTCAACTTCAGCCTTTGAAGCAAAATTCTGTGTCACCTGTATCAAGATATTTGACTGTCCTTTTCTATGTATAGTTGTTAATACCAAATTCTTGTAAACAGCAAATATCCATGAGTACTGGAAGGAAAACAAATTAAAAAGGGTAGTGGAGGATGGAATCAGGTTATGTAAAGAAGAAACTGATAATTTTCATAGATGTAGCAAGACTTTTTCTTTCATCCTTTTTTTTTCGCTTTTCCCTTTCCTTCCTCTTTCTTTCTTCCTTTCTATCTCAGTCTTTCTAGTACACAAGAGGTATTAGAATAAAGAGACAGAGTATGAAAAAATCCGTAATTATCTGATAAAAAAAAGAAAAGGTTGAACACACCTACTAAGAAGCTATTCAGTAATAAGAGTTATTTTGCTCTTTATTCTGCTATAATCGTCACTTTGATAATCGAAGACTTAAATGGTTTAATTAACATTGATTTCATCCTTTAGTATCTTCAGTATTTATCCTAGATTTAAGTTAATTTAAAAAAATTAATCCTTCTCTGTAAGGGAAATCCTAATGAAGTAATGCCCAGATCAGTTCTGCAGACTTTAAGATCATTCTGCAACTTTCAGTGTTTTTCCTCTCTCTCTCTCTTTTTTTTTTAAAAAAAAAAAAACTTCATTTAAGGAAACAGGCATATGGAGACTGATATCATGCTATTTCAAAGCAGCGAAAGAGGATCAATACACTAGATGACTGAAGTAATGCATGTGTTTATGTAGAAAAAAAAAGTTACATTTTGTTATTTTGAGTTAATCACTTGTGAGAATCTTGATTCTTGTTATTGCAACCTTTTCCACAGCAAAAGTTTAATGAGTAAAGAAAGAGCTGTGAAGACATTTATTTTCAGGCCTTTTCTAACCTAAGATCAACATAAGCATAGCTTTAACCTTCATTTTAAGATTTTACATTGCAGTTGATATAAAATTTGGAAAGGGAAGAAAAAATTCCCCTCCGCTTTAGATTAGAAACAAACTTCAGCCTCAGAGTACCTTTCTAAACCTAAATAATGTAGACCTGATGTATAATTAAATACATGTTCTCTTAGAAGACATGCTTTTATTACAGCTCTAACATAACAAGATCCATGTCTATGGGAAATGATTCCATTGAGGGGCTATTTCCAGGAGCAATGCTACAGGTGACCTCTGTCAACAGTGAAGAAGAAAAGCATGCAAGAGAATTTGTCTGTTATCTTTGGAGGCATAAAATAGACGATGCACACTAAGATCATTAAAAAGGGCAGAACTTTCTGTATATGCCCTCTACCCCAACCTTGTGTAGAGCTCAGTCCCACTTGTGACACTTTAAAGTCAATCATGAAAAAGTGTTTATGAAACTCTTCAGCTAGTTTAAATGTAAAAATAATAATAATAATAAAAAGATGACTCTAGTCTTGCCCTTTGTTGCCTTAATCTTTTTTCTAATACCAAATTTATCAGATTTGGGATTTTGTTGGTCTCTGCAGAACATTATCTGTATCATTTATATTTCTCTGGTAAGCTCATGCCTTTATTCTGGATGTTTATTTTCATATCTACAGTGAGCTTTACAAGGCATATATCTATATTTTTTTTCCTGTTCCTGCTGACCCTAAAGAATCTCGTATTTTTAATATAGTAGTTTTACAAATATCAGAAGTGCTGTAACAAGATATTTTCCAGAACAATAGAAACAGTAATAATCTTTCTGAGTTTTCTTAAAATATCTTAACTATCCAATGAGTGACTATTTTTGGAAGGAAGGGGAAGGAAGGATTAAATATTTTAGATACTGTATATATTCCTCAAATCTCAAAAGGTTTCTAGCTGCAAGCTCAATCTTTATTAAAAAAGGTACATAAAATACATACTTGTATAGCATTAAGGTGACTGTATTTGCAAGTAAATAACAACAAAGCCAAGAAACTTTGTGATGGTATTTTTAAGGTCATGAAGTAATCATTTAAAACAAAAACGGTATATTTAAGAGGCATATTTAAAAATGTCTTGGCTCCTAGCTTGTGACTCAGCAAATGGAAGCACGTTTCTTCCTTTTACTCCCCATTGAAGGACTATTGCAGCCATAAAACTCTACTGTTGCATCCACATTAATGGATGCGTCTATTATAAGTTTATGTCAAAGGTGTAAGGAAGGTCTTAAACAGATGTGATGACAACCTACTTACTGTAACTTTCCACCTTAAAATTGTATATCTTCATTAGAGGTTTATGTCCATGCACTGTACTGTAATTAAATAAATCTACAATTCTACAGAATTCACAAATCCCCTTACTAATCTGAGTTGTGAAACAGCAGATTGACAAGGAACAAAAGAACAAAAGAGAAGTACATATTATTTCAGTATGCACCTGATTTAGCTCTTCACACTGAAGATGATTCAGTGTTCACTCTGCCAGTTTGCTCACTGCTGTTAAAAAAAAAAAAAAAGCCACATTAGGAACATGTTTAAAACCAACATACTGGGAACACACACACACACCAAAAAAAGATATTTATCCTCCCAAGTTCACAGTGAAGTAGGGAAATAATACCTGTGTTTTATAGGTACTGAGTTGCAGGAATATTAAAAACCTAACCAAAAAAAGTATCTTAATATCTTCTTTTCAATTCACGATTGATATTATAATGCCACTTCCTCATCAATAAAACTTATCACTAATACAAAGGAGTCTGTGGTCCCAAAGGAACATACAGTAAATGCATAAGTGATCCTTAAATACTCTCCTAGTCTTTGCACCCACGAGCTTGAGCCATGAGCAGTTTTATTTTTCTTAAGGTTATCAAATGGGACAATACAATTTGACTCAAAAGATTTGTCTTTCATGAAATCATTTTATGTTTTAGGAAGATTTGCCTACTTTTCTAACAGCTTATATGTCACTACTCACTTTTTTTTTTTTTTTTCCTCTCCAGTTTATTGGCAGACAGCATGGCAGCTTGCCATGAAATTAGGACATACCAGTCTCCTGTTCACCACATGCTTTGGCAATGCTACTGTAGAAACAGGTCCTAAGCTCCCTAGTAACTAGGGAAAACCATCTTATAACTGTCATAAAGTCACTGTTCTCAAGTTCCCAGGACCCTATCTCTTTTCATTTACATATTTAGTGGGAACTGAATGCTCTGAAATTAATTTCAGCAATTAAATTCAATGCAAATGTCATGTTCTGGGCTTTTGGTATCATTATTTCCCCATAAAGTAAAAACGATACTGTAAGTAAAACTATTTCCTCCTTTAAAGAGAATTAATTATGAAATCCAGACGTTTCTAGATCCAAGGAGAGTCAGATGTTCTTCTGTCATGCCAGTGTTTTCATCTCTACGTTAGGAATCTATAAACATTTTTATCAAAATCCCACTCAGAACCTCTTGCAAAATATTTCATTTTCCCTAAGCTGCTGAAAATTTCAGTGACATATACCGTTTATGATGTGTTGTATACCTGGAGATGAAGAATCATAGAATGTTTGCACACGAGTCTAGAAACAGGCTTGTTGGAGCACAAATGTCATCAAGACAGGTTGAGAAACACAATGCTTCCACACTGCTTTCACTTCCTCTATTTTTTTTCTAATTTTCATTACTCTAATTTAGAGTTAACCTTAAATGTGACAGTATTCAATATCTTTTGTCACATTGAATTTACAGGAAAAATGAGATAATTACATCTTCAATGTGTGAGACTTGCTTAAGGTCATCAACACATCAGTAACTGCAAATATCTTGCTAATGCCCAAGTGAAACAAGAAAAGCATTCTAATGGTGCTATTTGTTTGACTTGGCAACTGTATTCCTGGGTCTGATGAGTGCATGTTGATAGCATTGATAGTTGGCTGAGAATTTCACCTATCAACAAAAAATGAAGGAATAAACAAAATATAATGACAAAGTCATCCATTCCATCATTAACTCATTAGATGTATTTTCTGAGATCCAACAAGATAATTTGATATCGCAACATTTTCTGGTACAGTAACAAATAGTCATTACATCTTGATGTATTGAGATGAAAACACTATGTCCTGTATTTTAAGATACAGGGAAGATGTGTGATTTTTTTTCCTACATTCAGTAGGAATCCGGAAGCGTCAACACTGAATTCATTTTTTTATCTAGCAGTTTCAAAAACAAACAGAAAAACCCACCAAAACAAAACGGAAGCTCTCAAAAATATTTGGTAGGTGTTCACATGAGTCATCTGATAAAACAGTGATAAGCTATTTAATGAGTGACATGTATTGCCGGATAATTCTGAAATAAAAGAAAAAAACCTTTATGAAAAGTCATCTGTGTTTCCTCAAGCTCTCAGTGTCTGGCATGCTGCTTACTCTTTACTGTTGCCCAGGCCTGGTACTGGAAGTATGAGCGCCAAAATACTATAGCTGAAACCTGTTGGAAAATTGAGTGTAGCAATGTCATAATAGAATTGGTGGTCTCATGAGATTCACAAGCAAGTTTCATAGAACAAGTGTCTTAACAACTTGTGAAATGTTTGTATTTTAAGACAATCAAAACCAATTAAGTCAATTCAGTGCATATGCTGAGTCATCCTTATTCATTTTTCTGCTAAGATTTTGCTGCTCTGTAACCCATTTCAGCCAAGATTCAGGATAACTTTTTCACTTGCAGTAGCAGGATCATCTTCTCAAATAGCTACAGAAGCATATATGTAAGCTCTGTAGCTCCATCTGTTTCTAAGGGTAAAAGGCACAAACAAATTCAATTTTTGCCTAAGTAGCTGGAAGAACAAATTACATAATAGACTCTTTTAGTTGCTACTAAACAAATATTGGTAAGTTTTACCTTTTAAGCATTAGGTTTCACTAATATTTTCACATATGCATCATAATTAACAATGTCGGCCTTTGCCACTTTGGCCACTTTTTAGTGGCCAAAAACTATCTGAGGTCTTTCTCAGGAAAAAGAAAAACAAAGAGAAAAAGAAAGAAACAGGAGGAAAAAAAAGAAAAAAAAAAAGTCAACATTTGCTCAAATGCAATAGATGGATTGCCTGTTTATATCCAGCAATCATTAAGGTGTGCAGGGCTGTAAGAGCATCTTAGGAAAGAAGCAGTTCTTCAGAGATTTACCTTAGGCAAGGAACAATCACAGGCTCCCTGACAAACATGTCAGAACTCATTAAACAGAAGGCTCACAAATACCAGCAGATTATTCTAGCCATGAAGTCACAATACTAAAAGCAAATGATTTCTGTGGGCTTTGAATCAGGTATTAATGGTGTGTATCCTGATCCTCAGGAGGTGTAAATTACCGTAGCTCCATTGACTTCAACAGAGAAAGACACTGATCTGCCTGAAAGAATCCCCCTTTAGGGAGTAGTTCCTGTGTTGTGAGATTTGTATCAAGATCTTTGTTTTTATTCTTTCACATTCTTCTGTACATTCATCAAATTTTACACACAGCCAAATTAAACCCACTGAGATTGAGTTCCATGTACAAATAATTTAAAAGCCCAGAAATGTCAATTAAAATAATGTAAAACATTCATAAATTGAAAACAAAACTACCATTATTGGCCAATAAATACGACAACGTAGAATTAAGCCACTAAGGATTTAGGTTAAACAAACAGACAAAAACAAGAAAAGCACAAGTAGTTCAATGAAACCATAGAACTGGAACTAATGAAGCCTGTTCTCTGATGTGCATTCCATGGTAGTATGTTTTTTGAGTAAAGAAAGGTGTGAGCACAAACTGAAGCTTTTTTTTTCTTTTTTTTTTTTTTCAGTAGACTCACTCAGAAGAGCTATCTACTATGTGGGTTTGCTGAAGTATCTAGTAACAGGAGCTTGCCTTCAGTTTTTATCTCACTTGAGGCATTTTTACAAGTACCTGTTTTTATTAATGTTTAAGGGTTAGTTGTCCCTTGTAACTCTGTACTTCAGTTGTGTTTCAGTCAAGAGGTTTGTTAGACATGTATACAACAGGACAGTTCTCTTAGTATTTTTTTCACAGGAAAACAGTCCCCTGCTTCCAAAATATATGTGAAACTGAATAAGTGAAAATAGAAAGATCTAGTATCTTCTATACACTATTACAGAAGCTACACCTCACACACTATTATCTTCTCACTCCTGTTCATCAAAAAAGATTTTATTCACATCTGGATATTTTCTGAAATTTGAACAACAGTATTTATTTTTTTAAAATAGAAAAAATATACTAGTACTGATATTATATCAGTTTGTAAGAGTGGATGCATTTCGGATTACAAATTATGAGTTATTCTTGATTCCTGTGAGAAACTTGTAGTATAGGTTGAACTCAAGTCTATCTTCGGTGTTTTATTAAAGTCACAGGCCACTCAGTCCATTAGAGCTAGAATTCTGATGTAGACAGCAGCATTTTGACCACAGAGTATAAAAATAGCCTTCTACTACCAGGCACTAGTATTACTTTGGTTGTTAACTTCTCAAATGTTCTGGCATTTATAGTACATTAGCCTGATGAACTTGTTAGTACATGTATAAATCATTAAGTATTCATTTCTAATTAATTAAACTGAAGATTTTGCTTCTTGTACTGCTGTTCATTATGTAAACTAACCATCTTACAGTTACTTGACTGATGCAAAGTCACAAATGAAGATAGTTGATACACATCACTAATAAGACTGGTGCACTGTATCCTGGGGTACATCAACTACAGCAATGCTAGCTAGTCAAGGGAAGGGATTGTCTCACTCTATGCTGCTGGTGTGGCCTCACTTTGAGTATTGTGTGCAGTTTTGGGTGCCACAATAAAAGAAGAACACACAAAACTTTTACAGAATGTCCAAAGGAAGTCTATAAAGATGGTGAAGGGGCTGTAGTAGAAGATGTATTTGAAGTGGCTGAAGTCACATGGTTTGTGACTACAGCTCTCTCATGAGGGCAGAGGAGGGGCAGGCGCTGAGCTCTGCTCTCTTGGAACAGTAACAGGACCCAAAGGAACAGCATGAAACTGCAACAGGAGAGGTTCACACTGGCTATTGGGAAAGGTTCTTCACTGGGAGGGTGGTCTGGCACTGAAACAGGCTCCCCACGGCAGTGGTCATGGCACCAAGCCTGCTGGAGTTCAGGAAGTGTTTGTACAATGCTGTCAGACATATGGTCTGATTTTTAGGTAGCCCTGTGTGGAACCAGGAGTTGAACTTGATGATCTTTGTGGGTCCCTTTCAATGCGGGATATTCCATGATTCAAGTCAAAAGGAAGAGTATTTTGACAGGTGTAGTGTGTTGGCTGGTAATAAATCTCTGATGAATCTGTATTGTTGATTATTATTCAAAAGTACCTATGTGAGCTTTAAATGCTTAAATTGTACTTTTGAGCCTCGCTGCCAAAAATATTGCAATTTCAAAAAAAATTAATAATTTCCTACTTTTAAAATAATCCTTGTAGCTGAAGTCTTACACCAGCTTGGTAGTTACCCTGAACATGCATCTATTCATATAGACTAGAAATTGTCTAAAGCTTTTACTAATCCAGGAATTATACACAATACTACAATAGTTATTAGCAAATACTCATTATTCCTGTGGTAACTTGAGTATATTCAAAAGCATTTTATCATTAAATAAACAAATACATTCTCAAGTTAATAGGGCTCTACTCCAAAGAAAGAAAGCGGAAACATTACATAGTTTAAACTACTGAATTCCTCTGTACAACTGACGGCTTTAAACACAGTGTCAACTGTAAAGGCCTGTACTAAAAATTGGAAGAGGATTATCTCCATGCAGTACAGTGAACACTTACCACTGTAGTAGTACACTAGTCCTTTAGCAGATACTACACATGAAATGGCAAAAATGCTCTGCTATCTAGTATGCACAAAAAGAAAACAAGTGAATTGACAAATAGGTGTTTCTTACATTTCTTTCATATGTTGGTTAAGCAAAAGGACATCCGACAATTAGCAGCAAGAAAAATGAGAAGAGAACAGGTTGTGATTTGTTCATTTTCCCTATTTTGTGGGCTGCCCCTAGGTGATTCTGGAGTCACTGGGAGCTTTGCCCAGTAAATATCTCTGACCACAGTGCTGTGAAGAGTCTAGATACAAAGCAGTTGTGACCTTCAGGAGATTCACACCCAAGACTCACAGATGTGTTTTTTCTTATACTTCCACATCAGTTCCTAACAGTACAGTATGAATAGAAACCAATAAATTCAAATCAAGAAGAGTGGTTGGATTTAAGTAGCAGAAACTTTAAAACAATTCCAGTTTCAAATTTGAAATTTTCTCACTGTTAAGATTAATATGTCCTTGCCAATGACGTTTATTTGGAAAGAAAGATTTTATTTCAGAAGTTATTGACTCACCTAAATGCTTTTTCTTCAGAAAAAAAAAAAAAGTATTTAAAAATTACTTGATACTTCACCTTTCTTGTTATAACTAACTGAATCTTGTTGTTGTTGTTTTCAAAAACTTGGTAACAATATTTGTAAATATATTTATGAACAAAGATTTTCATTTTATCTATTACAAAGATTTTTCCATCAATAGCTAATTTTTACTTTGTTCTCACAGCCTTTAGCTGCTGTCACAGAGTATTTCAAGTCTGAATCAGTATTAGGACTGTTAACATGTTTAGTTTACATAATGACCAGCTATAGAGGATGCAAAAATCAGCAGCATAATTACTTACAAATGAATAATTAATAGCTTGTATGCAAGTTAACAGGTTCATCAGAGTGACACAAATTCATGAACATTTATGAGCAATTAATAACCTGAAAGTCATTGATAGATGGGCCATGTAATGTACACAGAATCTTCAAATGCTAAAAACCACTTTTGTCAACCACGAGGTTGCCAGCGGTGTGCATCAAAGTGGTAGAAGGCTAAGCTTCAGGGATGAAGCACCAACTGTGGGGGAATGAAGGATCCTGGTACTTGCACATTAATAGTTCATTTGTAAGGATCCAGCAGTGAGTGTTACAAGCATTCCAAAAGCAAAATTGGTCTTAATGATTGACCTGCTTTAGAGAATAAAGCAGAAACTGAGTAGATGGAAGAACTGAGCAGAGAGAGGAGCAAAACATGTCTTTCTTCAGAGTCCATAAATGTTCAAAACTAACAAGTTCTGAACCACAGAACTGTAAATATCCACTCTAATAGGTATAAGTAATAAAGGATTTCATGAGTTTTTCATTTGTACTTGAAGGTGACTAATTACAGCAAGATCAAAGCAGAACTCCCACAGTGCTATGGATGCTTTGCTGCAAATGTTCTGGTTTCCTACATGTTACTAATGTTCCACTTTTGGCACCTGAAGAATGAAATCTTGCTATTTGTAATAAAAATATATAAAATTCTTAGATAATTAATGACAAAATATAGTATAAGGCAATGACAGCAGTTTAGCATTAACAATAACATAGACCCTACCTGCAAACTTCTACCATAGCAGCTTTTAAATAATATTCATGCTAAATTGCATCTAGCATTATTAGACTTAATAATGAGTCTTATTGGACTTTAGGCGCAACCTTTTAGGGATTCAATGTTTCCATTATTTTTTTAATCATTTTTAATAATAAAACCACCAGTCACGAGTTAGGAAAACTGTTTTAGCAAAGTTTTAATGACTTATAGCTCCTCATGGGTGATGAAGCATAGAAGCAGAGCACACAAACAGTTTGAGTGTATCTGAGTGTAATAGCTATAAAGAGATTTCTAAGGAGTCAAGTACTTCTGACAAAGAAGAGATTAATGAAACCCTTATTTTTTATTTCACTGAGGCAAAAGTTAAATATGATTAATAAAGGATGCAAAGATAGAGATGGCGTATTCTTAAATTAAAAAGAAAAAATAAAGGACCCTATGCTTAAGTTGTCATGTCCATAGATGCTTTCCAAGTAGCTTTGTTTTTATCTGACCTATTAAATATGCATAGCTTTCAATTAAAAGTACTGTTGTGTTATTTTTTTTGTACTTTACTGCAGTAACAGATCTTCTCTCTAAAATCAACCTGTCTCATCATAACACCTTCTCATTTTCCTTTTTTTTTTTTTTTTTGAAATATCTCGGAAGGGATTTTTTGACTTGAAGAATGCTAACAGGAGGGGAAGATTTTATTTATTTATTTATTTTGCAAAAAGGGAAAAAAATTACACAGAAATCAGAAACTTTCACAGACTGAGACCTTCTCATGAGGAAACACACACGAAATATGGGACACAGGTTACTACCTGGTTCCATATTTGGAAAAATGAATTGGGAAACACACACACAAAAAGGTGTGGCCTGTTTCTTTGTCAGCCAGGATTCTAGATAAATTGCCTAACCAAACTGTCCTGCTCAGAACAGAGAAAAAAACTGATAAAATTATTTTTGTTCATCGGATGTTGGATTACTGTCATTAAATTATTCCCATATCTGCTTGTTGTGGCTACTTAAAATATGCATTAGGTAGCTTTTAACTAAGGAAATAGAGTTTTCTTAAACACTATAACCTGAAATAAATATCCTTTTGAAAATATAAATATTTTCAATTTTAAAACAAAATCAAAGAACTAGATATATTCAAGCAGTCCTTTATCCCCTCTTTCCCTTCCATATCCTCCCTTCCCTCAAAAAAAGAAAGTCCAACAATCCTCAATCAAAAAGCTCTAGAAATAGCAAAGGTCTTCTGGGAAAATGTTTTTGGTTTGTTTTCCTATAGATAGGTAAGAGTTTATAGCTAGATTAGAGATTATGGGTCTTTTGTATTATTTTTAACAGAAGTCTGATTTTTAAGTTTTATAATTGTTGTTTGGATATAATATATATTTGCTGCTACTGGATATGTTTTTATGGTTTCTTTATGCTGTGCTGTATCTCTGTTATGATAGCTTTACTTTCTACATTGGATATACATCTGCCTAAAAGGTTGTTTAATTTGATATGTTTCAGTTTCTTTATTGAAATATCATGGAAAGATTATGACCAAATAAAAACAAACAAACAGAATTACAAAACAAACAAACAACCCCCCACCCCCAACAACTACTTAAGACTGAATCACTTAAAATAACTTAGAAAATACTTTCCCTCATTCAGAAGGGAGAAGAAAAATGTGGCTTTTGCTCTTAATTTTTTTGATTGCATAAATTGTGCATAAACTTTATTCTTAACTTGCTCAACCTTTGTAATTTTCTACAATGAAACTTTTCTGTCTTTTCTGTCTGGAAAAATGCCTTCTCTACAAATAGAATCAAACTGCTAAAGGCAGGCTCTGTGTACAACCTGGACATAAAACTTTTGTAAGCTCTAGTTAAGGACTGCAAAAGAAATTGAGCGTTAGAGCTAACGTCACAGTTTATAGAGCTGGGCCCAATCTCCTATATAAATTATACTACAAGATGTTTCAACCCTCCAAATAGAAACTTTGAGAGGACTTACTCTTTGGTATAATTTTCTCTGGTTGGAAATTTGTTGTTGTGTTCATCACAAGCACGTTAACAATCCAACTGTATCTCGTAAACTACATCTCAACCATTACTCACTTCCATGTCATTTATTTGTCAGCTAAAGATTTAGCTCATCAGAGTGTTTCTCCTTTTGCAATTACTCATACTCCAGAATATGTCAAACCTAGAATTTAAGAAGTTGACAGTCATATACTCTAATCCCCACACTGAGATCCTATAGGCTTTACATTTATAAATAAATCACAATTAGACTCTGAGGAAACAAACAAAACCCACAACACTGAAAATGCTTTTTTTTGTTCGTTTTTGTTCTAATGCTAAGTTTCAACTTAGCATTGCATTTGAGCAATGCATTGAGAAATTTCTTCATGTGCTTATTCACAAAGTAGATAGGAAAAATACTCTCAAATTATATAGAGAGAGGTATTTAACAATCAAGGTCTTTAATTTGTCTAGTTGTGATTGAACTTCAAGAACAAGTATGCAGTAAAAAAAATACAGACTCAGAATCGAAAGTCATAATTGAAAGGTATATATCAAAATGCATATCACTTGTAAAATTCTTTTTTTGTTTTTAAATGAAAAAGTTGTATAAAAAAAGAGTTTAAAATTCATTCCTGTTTGTCTTAAAAATGTGATATTTAATTTTCAGTATGGTGATCATTTCTATAAGGCATATTACTGAAAGACAATTTTTTAATCTTAGAAAAGCACTGAACCAACAACTACCACTAAGCTCCAGTAGAATTGGCCAGTCTAATGTAAGTCAGACTTTCCATGCTGAACTGAACCAAATTCATGCCTATGATGGTACATGACATCAAATATGAACTCACTGTAATGTAAACATTGTTGGAGTGTGAAATATAGCAATAATTCTTCTAAACTGTTCTCAAAATCAAGTTCTATAAAATCATCAGGCTTGTCAAATACATGAAAAAGGTTCTATACTTTGCACCAGTGTAACTTCACAGACTTAAAATGATTCTTCTTGATATATACCACTGCAACAGGAGAATCAAATAAAAAAAAAATACAAGTCTTAAAATCTAAAAAAAAATGTTGATAGCTGAGGAAATGAATCTTTTAAATAATTGCAATATTTTGTGGTATTGCAAGATACTAAAATCAGAAATAAATAGAATTATTCTTTAGAGAAAGGCAAATACTTTTTTTTTTTTCATTTGATAGATGGAAAAGAAGTTAAAATGTTTCAATGATTTGACAGAGAACAGAGTATAATGCCAGTGAGGAACAGTCTTTATGATTTTAACATTCTTTTTTCACACGCTGTCTTAATTAACCTAAAATATCTTGTCATGTCTCTCTAGTTTTCAAAAGATAGATTAGTACAGGAGTTTACCCAATCTGTGCTGAGATGAAAGGCACCTTTCCTAGGTAGACTACATCTTCAGAATCACAACTAGCTTCTTCCACGATAATATGGGTTACATTGTTTATTCCATAGCAGTCATTCATTAATACGTCTTGACAACATGGGTCAGAAAGATCCTTTACCCCAGTGGGGATCAAGTTTTCAGGACCTTTGTGCATCTATATGGCAGGAAAAACAAACATATGCTTTTGTTTGTTTCTTTGTTTGTTCTTCCTAGCTTCTTCTTATGTTAGATTTAAGTGTCCTTTAGAATCCAGTATTCTATGTCCTTGAAAGGACTTGTGCAGAATAATAAAGTCACCTTTAAATCTTTTGAGACTTAGTTCTCACATTAAGACATTTCTAGTACCCATGGGTGTTTCATACATATTTTCTGAAACCTTTCTGTAAAATTTGTAATAACCTTTCAAATATATGTTTGTCAGGAGTGAGTCCAATGTTAGAATATTTATCTTATTCATATTATTAGTAATGTAACTAAAAGCATGTAAGTATAACTAAAGTAATTAGTAAAGGGGAAGGATACTGAAGATTAACTCAGCTCCCCATTTTCCATTCACTGCTACCCTGATAAAACATCTTAGAATGGTATCAGCTGTTTCTGCAAAGTATCACTGTGGTAGTTCAAAGTAAGGCACACACCTAGTTCACTGTGTTACTTTCCACTGGCTGTCTCTGCGCTTTGCAAATAGCACAGGCCAATGTGAAGCTGAGCACATAGGTAGTGATGATGAGGAGATTCAGGTAAAAATCATTCTTCACATGAATCAATTGATTACACAGATGTATCTATTGACTGCCAATCTGAAGTCATGGTCTGTAGTCTTTCTATCTGTATTAAAAAGTACTTTGTTTCAGTGGGTTTCTGTGACTAAGTGGTATGGGAATGTTAACTCTAATTCATAGCGTCATTCTTCTATTTGCTATTACTTATTTGTACTTTTAATATTTTTCCATCTAAAAGTAATCAAATTCATAGTACTTTTAAATAAGTGTTTTGCATGTGTTATTTTTTTTTTTAATCATTAGATCCACCAAATTGCTTTACTGGCCAGATTTAGAAATTCAAAAATACAGTAAATTCATTTTGATGAGACCCATTTTCCATTTAATAAAATGGGTTGCTAAAAGTAGTTTTATAATATTTCATTTCACTGAATATTTCCCATTAGGCCTTCTAGGATGAGAACAACATGACAGACTTAGCAAAATTTCACCCATTTTTACTTGGGTTTCTTCTGATTGAGAACTCTATTTCTACTTACATTTTTTCTGTCGTCTTATACCCAATTGTGTTTATAATTTCACATAGTCTTTTGAATTAACACTACAAGTTAACAGATAAACATGCAGTGGTACAATAATAAACATATGACAAGAAACGTAATATTATCGATATAGACAATTTTTCTGTAGTACCATCATCAGATATTGATTTTTTTTCTCTCCAAGCCATCATAAATTTCTGGTTATCTTGGTGTGGCATAATATATTCCAAAACTTAAATGACTGATTTTTGAATAAAACACTTTTTGTTGTTGTTGCTAGAAAGTTGCGTACTGTCTTTAGAAACATGAACTAATTTTTGTTTATGCCTGTATGTGACCTCTAATATGTGTTATCCAAAACAGAACTTCCATCACAGCACAGTTTTCCTTAATGTGTTATGGAGAGGTTTTTGGTTGTTGTCAGTGGTGGTCTTGTTTGTTTATTTGTTTTTTAAATAACTTATATATTTCTCATCTGACTCAGTGCTCTCTAAAAAACCTCCACCTGTACTCTCTCTGAATTCTACACATCCCTACAGGTATATGAGATTATGCAGCTCATTTATCAAAAGCTGATCCCATAACTGCATCAACTGCTCTCTTTGATCCAGATACCAGAATACTGCTTTTATGCAGTAACCACCAGAAAGTGAAAGAGGCAACATCCGTAGTTAATTTAATAACACTTGAATACATTTGAGCTTTTGATTTCTGATTATGTTTTTCTCTAGAGGTAGGTATATTGCAATAGTCAATTATTTTAAGTTTAGAAAGTGCTTTGAAATCTACTGGAATTAAATTCACTGTGATAAACAAAATGTTCCAGCTGTCTTTTTCATAGAAATTTAAGTGGGATTACACATATTTTGACTTTGTGGAGCTAGAAAAAAGTCCATAGAAGGCTTAAACCCTCAGTTTATTTTCCAGTGATGAATACACAAGCCTTCTCAAGCATTTGAGTATGCCACATTGGATAACAAATAAATATAAAATCTGGTTTGTTGGCTTTTTTTAAGAAAACAACAACAACAAAAAACACTCAAATGCCATTTTGTTAAAATTGCACTTTCCTCCCCCCAAAATCCATTTGGATCATCATTCATAGAAAGAAAATACAAGCCAAAATTTCAGAATAATGACAGTAAATTGTTAAATAATGATAGAGAAGGATAGAAATAAGTCATATTTTGTTGAAGGACTGTTTGAGAATAGTACTATCATACTATTGATTAATTGCTAGGCATTATTTTTATAGTACTTCTTAAAACACTTGGAAAAAGCAACCTTTTCCCCTACACTTTTATAGTTTCACCCAGCTCTGCAATACTAAAACACGCACTGATTGGTAAATCTGTTGTGTTTTTAGATTTACTTCATACTATACAACCATTTAGTCAATTGCTTTTCTGTGAAAAGCCAGATTTCTTTACCTGGTACATACACCTTCGGCCTCTTCGAAACACAAAATCAAACATCTGCCTTTAAAAAGAAAAGAAAAGAAAAAAAAGTATTTAAAATAAGAACAAACAAACAAAAATGAGTAAACAAAACCCCAACATGTTTAAATATTAGTAATGAGACATAGGCAAGAATTTAGACATTTAAGTCTACATCTGAAATCCTTTAAAGATGCATCTTTAGGCATTTTCACTCTGAGCTTGGAAAGTTTGGCACATGTACAGTCTCAGTTTTGAGGAGCAGTAGGGTAATACCTACCCTCAAGATCAGATTATATTTTATGTATTAGGTACACCTGGGAGAACAAATAGAGGATGACCGAGAGGAGATGGCACATTTGTTTTGGTGTTATATTATTGAAACTGCAGACAAAGCACTGCTGTGGAGGGGTACGTAATTTTAACTCTGAGTCCACCAAAAAGTTGTCCAGTCAAGCTATACAGAAACATGAAGTATTAATCCCTCTTCAGAGTTTTCCTGGGACAGTGCATTTATCCTATACTTTGTAGACTAAGACTAGAAAAAAAGCTAAGTAAGTCTGCATGGACTGGGAGACTCAATATCCCCTCAGCACTCCTCAGTAGAGCTTCGGGTATCATAATCATCTCTCACTCTCCATTTACTTCAACTATTTAATCTGACAACAGAATAGACTAAGGTGAAATTTTTAATCCTTCCCAAAGATCAGAAGATCTAAACAGAAAACACTGCTTACTTGTAACAGATAAAACTAAATGTGAAAGAACTGAAAATGTAGGGTGAGAAAAAGGTCATGCTTTGTGCTACAGACACCCTGGCAACACGAAGCATTGATATGTCAACTTTTGGGTCTCTTTTTTTGTTATGGTTTCCCCATGTAATTTGTACAAAGAATTATTGTTTCTGTAGTGACTTAAAACAAGCTATACTCTGACAAGATGGAAACTTCTGGAGCGGCCATGTTAAATCTCTTTTCAACAATACTCATAGGTGTCAGAATCTGGACTGCAAAGAATGTGCACTTAGGGTCAGCATGCATTGCCCAAAACTCTCTCCAGGCTTTAGACTGTTTCCTTTAAAACACAGGGGAGTTGGAAACAGTTTTCTTGCAAAGCTGTTTAACAGAGCAAATATACATGTGAAACAAAATACATTTAGTCATGTGAAAACAATGGGTACCAATTATTTTCAGAACATTTTATTTTGCTGTGAAATCTTTGACCAAAAAAAAAAAAAAAACAACTAATATCCTGATTTAGCAAATATAAAAGATGCCTGTTGAAAATTGATAGAACATTTTAGTTTCTTCTTTTTATTAAAGGTATGTTATATTCGTTCAGAAAAAATTAAGTTGTTTACCAATGTTCTGGCTTCTCTGTCTTGAAGTCCTTGTTACTAAAGGATCTCTTTTTTTCATAGCCACTTTTAAAGTATGTTGGTGAACATACTAACCTAATCCTATTTCCAACCAGTCTATTAATTGATTTTTGGAATAGGGTGGGGGAGAAGGAAGGACAGACTTTAGATAAAACAGAAAATCTTTATTGTAAGCTAGAAGACCTTTAGAAACAAAAGTGGATGACTAATTACATTTTCTACTCTTTTGATAATATTTCTAAATTGAAAATCTAATTTTAGGATATTCACTAAATACTGTTTGACAGCACCTATCTTCTTTCTGATGTAACCTGGGATGACACGCATTAACTTATACACACTAGAGACCACTGATAATGTTTTGTAGCTCTCATCTTTCTTTGAATTTTTTTTCTTCTTTTGATGATATATAAGTACTCATTATCCTGCCATTTTCTTTTTAACCATATACCCTGACAAGTTGGGAAAGATGGATGAGTTAATGAAAATAATACTTTTTCTTATTACATTAATTTTAATGTACTTTGACTGACCACCTTTCTTTCTGGATTTTATTTTACGAAGTTAGTGACTTAACCAAACTTCTCAGCCAACTGTGCTGGATTCAGAATAATATTTTCAACGATGCTTTTATCTCTTTTCTTATTGATCTACTGGAGCAGCTACAGTAGGAGTAGAAACTTGAAATCTTTCAGTAGTTACTGAAATTTTGTTTGGAGATGCTTTCTTCTAATGCACAGATGGAAAAATCAAGTTGTTGTCCTGATACACAGTACATCCAAAAAGATTTTAATCTGAGATTATGCAGTTTAATTCTCGGACATCTAAGGACCCAGATGTCCTCAGCTGCTGTAGCTGCATCTACACCAGTAGACATCAGGGAAGAGGCCTTTCAGCAACACTAAGCATGTGGCTCTCCAGGTCCATGGATGGAGCCAGATGTTCCTGCTCCCTAGATGGACTGCAGCAC
Source organism: Anser anser (assembly GCF_964211835.1). Lineage (NCBI taxonomy): Eukaryota > Metazoa > Chordata > Aves > Anseriformes > Anatidae > Anser > Anser anser. The sequence goes on along the minus strand of NC_139724.1, from coordinate 39,279,129 downwards.
TTGCTGAGATTTAAAACTTTAGCTTAAAATTAAATTTGTCTGCATGTGTGAGTTGTTCAGTTTTCGGCTTTTACTTGATTCAGCAAGTCAAGCTAAAACTCATTAGAAGAATAAAACAAATTGATAGCATTTTTAATGCATTTGTGTGGGAGAAGTTTCCTAATTTATTTATTTTTATTTCATTTATTTTTATTTTTATTTTGTAACATCCAGTAACACTCGAGGATTTACCAGAAGCATGACCTTGGTGAGGTCTATATTTGGACTTCCATTTTGCATTTTTCTGTTTTTAAAACTGGGCACAGCAAAGCTATGATTCTGAGCCTTTAAAGCATGAGGAACTTCTCTGATGAAAAATTGTTTGTTGCCATCTGTCTTGCTGTTTCTACTTTCTATTCTGTGTATTTTATTTTCATTCTGAATTTAGACCCTCTGACAATGTTTGCTAAAACAATGATGATTTTTTTTTCCCCCACTTGCTTGGTGTTTTGGGGGCTGTCAGAATCTACCACAGTGTCCTTTATGGAAGGGGTCAACAGCTTCTTCACTAGCTGTTAGTGTCCTGTTTATTTCAATGTTACCATCAAGTTTGAATACTGCTCTGTTTTGAATAGGAACACTGCCAAGCAAATGTACCATTTTATTCATGTTAGTTTTCCATTATCCATTATCCTTTAATATTTGGGCCAAGAGAGCAGATTACAGTAAACATCATATTTATTACATTTATTCAGTGCATGATATACATGTATATGTGAATTAATCATTTAAACATTCTTTAAAAGATATAAGAAAAGAAAGTTCATTTCTTTCATCAAGAAAAAACAATCCATGTATATCACATCTGGAAAGTTGTGGGCTTTTTTAGTAAAAAAAAAACAAAAACAAAAAAAAAAAAACAGAGCAAAGTCTTGAAATAAGTGTAGCAATCAGGCCTGGGTAGAAGCAACAACAGAAAAATCAGTATCTTTTAAAGGATTTGGATCTGCTGCACAGTTTGGTTGGCATGTGGCAAATTAAATTTAATGTTAATTCATGTAAATTTATTAGACTCTTTCTTTAGAGTCCCCCATGTTTTCATTGTGCATTGTGTTTCAGTACAGATGATAATAAACTCATACAGATGCCACCAGTCATCAGTGCAACATTAATTACTGACTTGCTCAGAAACTATTTACAGCAAAAGTTGGAACTGATTGAACAGCGCTGGCAATGCTAAGTAACCATTAGCTAGAAACACAGAAAATTGTACAGCAAATGCTGCTTCAAATCAGTAAGAGCAGACAGGAAGAAGAGAGCAGGGAAGGTGAGAAGGTCACATTGGAGACATGTTCTCTGGAATTTGAATTACCAACTCTAAACTGCAAAGCTGACAAATGTTATCTCTGCTAGCCTCAAAACTTGCATTCCAAATGCAAATAGGGCCCAGAAGAGGTCTGAAATTTTAAAAGCTATTTTGTGATGTCAGCTCAGAGTCATTCATATTAACCCACCACATCAGATCCCACTGGGAAGACCAAATATAAGCCTTTAGGGTTAGGATCCAGGTGAGAAAAGCAGAAGGTGGAAAGGATAAAGGTATTTAACATACAGCAAGGCTGACCCAGGTGTCTCAGGACTTTGTAAATAATGAGTAATGGCTTGTGTTTTCAGCGTATGCTAAGCAGATACTCATAGGACTGAGCTCTCTACAAGTGCAGAGATGATCACCTTTACTTTTATAACCTGTTGATGGGGTCACCATGTCTATTTTATGAAACAGACAAATCTGTTCATCAGGAAATTGGAGTTCCAGATCAGAGGGTACTCAAATATGAAAATTTGCTTGAAGTACTTGAAGCAGGAGGCTGTAGGGCATGCTAGATGAAGCCATTTGCATCCTTCTGATCAACTTGAAATGAGATAATCAAGATTCAGTAGGAAAAAATTTACCATTTGTTTCCATACATTAACCCAATCATGGTGAAGTATCATTATCGTATAGTGTAACTCCCTCTCTATAATAAGTAGAGAAAATGAAATTAGCATGTTTTTCCCTATTTTACCAGTGGAAATGGTTACTTTTCAGACCAAGGACAGAGCTGAATAGTCAAAAAAACCTTCAAATTTCCCTTCACAAAATTTAAAAACAACATAGATGTAGCAGTTGATTATATTGATTCATATCTTAATTGCGTAAGGCCACGTCATGAAAGTGAATTAAATCCCATATATCTCAAGTACAGTAGCCTGAGCATACTCATATTAGGGAATGTGAACGCTTGCTGTTCTCTTGCTTGAGTTATGTTATGCTTGGACAGAATTTCTGTCTCTATACTGAATCTATGAAAACAGTCAGAGAGACTATGTATATTTTAACTTTGTTACTTTTTCTGTACAAAATGCATCTGGAATTTTCGTATGCTTCAATTACAATGTTCAGTAAAGTTATTCCCACATCCATTTGGCTAATAGTTTACTAAGTGATCCTGGCATTAATAAGATTGATTTGTAAATAGAACGTTCCCTGCTGTTTCCTTGCTGGAAGAACAAAGGTTAAGACAAAGAACTGAGGAAACTAGGAGAGAGAGGAATGCAACTGTCTGTTAGAAAAACCTCAACATTATCAACCACCGTCTGCCTAATTAGTCATAACATCTGGCAAATCTGTAATTCCAAGTGAAGTAGTGTGTACAATATTGAGATGACAATATCAACAGTATTTAAATTGCATATTATATATATAAAAACACAAACACAAAGCATATTATTTTGTCACTTTCTGCCCTAGAATAAACCAAGCCATTTGCTGTCATTTCTTTTTGCTGTTACATATATTTTCTACCTGACATAGTTTGTAGAGTTGTGCCATTGTTTTCCTTGTTATACTCAAACCTAGAAATACCTTTGGACCAGTGAGTTAAACTCAACTTGAATGCAGTCATAAAGGATCTACCATGTACTTTGGGAAACAGAAGCTATACAGACAAGGTAACTCTGTTTCAAAATGATAGTTGAAAACATACTAAAACGACAACCAATCCTCCTCTCCCAGCAGAAGCGAAAGCCAGAAATCTACAGCCATACCTGCTTCAAAGAACACTGTGTAACACAAAGGTATGGGAAAAAAAAGCATTTCTGTGTAAACTTGGTGATGATGGCAGAAATCACCTCAGAGCTCAAGCCCCATTTTGGTTTTCCTCTGCCACCGCATATCTGCAGAAACAGCAAGGAATTGCCATTAAACCTACAAAAGGATTATAATTACTTTCTAGAAAGCTCTTATTTTTTGTTTCCCTTTTACTTTAAATCTGCTGCTTGTCCAAGTAGACCAGGGAGCCATAACCATGTTGCAAAGACAGTTTTGAAAAATAAAGAAATAAATAAATAAACAATAAAAATAATAATAATAATAAAAAAACAACCACCAGCAAAACCCTCTACTGTGTAATACAGTAGAACATGATATACTAAAAGCAAATAGTGCTTTTTAGAACAACAGATATAACAGACAGATGTAGTATTTTTATTTTTCCAACAGGACATTTTTTTCTACTTGTGTGTTCCCCATAAGGCACAGGAGACAGAATTCAAATCTGTCTTCTGCCTGAAGGAATTACATGTATGTTTTTTCAGCACTGTTTGAATTATCCTTGATATTTTTTTATTTTATTTTTACAGTGAGATAGACCACAAAGTTAAGACACTGAAAATGGAAGAGGGAAACTTGCAGTCTATTTCTGGACCCAATTAATATTTAAGAATCAATTTCTTAGACAGAAAAAAATGATAATAAAATCTCCTTAGCTAAAGAACAAAGTATAAAAACTTTGCACAAATTGTACAAAATTTAAGTCAGCTACCTAGGACTGGAGGGGTAACGAGACTTTCATGTCATTATAATTTTGTATTTGATTTCATAAGAATATCAGTTAGTTCCCCCCTTTTTCCCCCATAAAAAGAGTATCATAGACAGAGAAGTAAACAGACTCCCAATTGCTCCTTTAGCCTTGTGTCCTAATCAATGAGCTACTGACTTGTTTTTTTCAGTTAGATATCTTTCTCTTTGGAATGTCACATTTCTTCACCTTCTCTACCCATGCTACGTTCTTGCAAACCAAGATGCTGCTTTTCCAAATTTAACTCAAATTTTTGTTTGCTTTACTATCACTAAATTTGAATTTTAAATGCCACTCGTATAAAGGAAACCAGAACAGAAATTGTAAACATAGTTATATTTACATTATGACACTTTTTAAAATTAAACATTAGAGATTATGACATATGCAATTAAAAGTGTTAAACAAGAAGATTCAAATAGCTCCAACTAAAATCTCTTCAACTTCATTGTATCCATAGCAGAAAAATATGATTATTTATAGAATTTATAAAACTGCCTAAAAGACAGGAAGAACAGGAGGACAAAGGACATTTGCTTTCATTGCAATTGCTTCACAGTTTTCAAATACCAAATAATGATTGTAAATAAGATGGTAATTATAACCTAAAGGAGCATGCCTGAGAGAGCACACAGCCAATGCTGTTACAGTGTAATCAATAACTGTTCAGAAAAGCCTCTTATGTCAACATTCCATCTCAACTAAGCATGATTCAATTAAATAATTTGATTTTTCTCCATTGTCACAGAACATGATGAGATATTTCTAATAAAGGTAGAAGCCATTCAAATAAAATCTGATAAGTATGGCTACAGATGATTTCAATATGAGAGCACAAGATACAAACAAGAGGTAATGAAAAAAAATCATTGGATTAAATCTACAAAAATCTTTTCTCCCAGATAATTCAAGCACATATGCAGTCAGCAACTTGATATCTTCAGCAAAAAAAGGAAGGGAGAGGAGTGAGGTAGAAGAGTGGGGACACTGATTCTTCCGCACTTATAAGCATCCTCATCATCATTAATAGGAATAATCTTGGTTTGTTGTGCAAATCTATTACTATAAATATATATATACTATAAATAACTTAAATCAGCCTAAAGAAACTAAAATTTTATTTACCTCGATGCTATTTAAAAGTAACTGTCAGAAAATGAAAAGACAATATAATTCTGTCAAGTTATCTTCCTGCCAAGTGCATAGTTCAAATTAGTGTTGACAATCAAATTCAAAGCTTTGTTATCCAGAGAAAAGTCATAATCATAAAGAAGATGACATGAAAATTTATTTAAAGCCTCTCACATTCTGTGATCAACAGTGTTTACTATTGACCGTATGTACTTGAGTCAATCAGTAAAGATAATTATCTAGTTAGCAACTGTTAGAAGGAAATCAAGGACCTTTTGAAGTACACTTTGGCTGGAATGTCCAGTTCTGGTTAGCAGTTAAATAACACCAAATACTGCCAACAGGCATGTATCTTAAGTCCAAGAGAGAAAACCAGATAAAATCATCTTTCCTCTAGATGAAGATGTATACCTCAAACTTCTTAAAACAAAACAAAGATTATTTTTTTTTAAGCACGTTGTGCTGTCGTGTTCCAAAAATATGCAGAAGATCAAGACAAGCTGCTTAATGTTTTGAAAACTAAGGTGATTTTTGTCCTGCCAAAAGATCTGAAGAAATGTTAGTACCTCAAGGGTTAGGCTGCATGTCAGTGGAAGTTAGCAAGCAAGCTCATGATCTGGTGAGCCACCTACAAAAACCACTAAAATGCTAAGAGGCAGAAAAAAAATATATATTGTATGCCTGAGGTTCACAAATGTAAGAGAACAATGTTTTCCCAGGATCTATTGCTCCACACTGAGCAATCTGCCCTTGATAACTCATTTATTTCCACAGACAGAGAGAGACGAGTCAGCAGACCCTCTGCCAGTACTAATCCCCACTGTCAAATGTCTGGCATGGCTCAAGCCACTCTGAACTACTTACTACATCTTCAGACACGTTTGCTTGCAAAATATTACACATATTTGCATGCAAAATTCTCACTGATATCAGTTGAAGTTTTGTCTAAGAATTACACAAACAATCCATCAAATCTCTATGAAGTTTTAACACTTAAAAAGCCACCATTATTTATGCAGAGGCTGAAAAGAGATTGGTAGCTTGCAATCATACTCTATTGGGAGTGTAAAAGAACTTTTCACGAGAATGGATGCAAAGTGAGCAAAGCAGCCATAGGACCATTCTTAACTGAAATTTGTAGAAGGTGCTATATAACTACAGACTTATTTTTCAAAAGACATTTCCTATATTGAACTTTCTTCACAGCCCTCATTCAATATTCTAACCCAAGAGATCTTAGTTGGTTCAGTTAAGGTAATGTAGAATGTATCGTAGTTTGTACTAATTCAGCCTCTGTGCTATTTGGGGATTCATTTTGCAAGGCAAAAGCTATTGCCATATGCTTCAGCATTACGACAAGGTTCATAATGTTTTCAATCAGCACTTCAAATATTTTCAATTATATGACAAATATAAAATACTCATTTACTCCTATCAGTTTCTCAGTTCTACCCAGTTTGATACTTCTTGATCCCTGCTTCTCAATTCTCTCTAACATCACATGCTCCTCCGTGTATACTTTTCATATTTCTCCCCATTGCTTGTTCCCCTATTAAAAAACAGTACATCTATTATGGTGATATTTCTCCCTTGTACTTTACCACATCATCTGTTTTTATATCTTCTATAAGCTATTTATACTTCTTGACAAGTTACTTTCATATTTGAGATGCTCTTTCTTATGCAAGTTATCTATTTTATTGTTTCTGTGATGTTCTATTTTGTAGCATTTACGCTTGACACTCAGTGAGGAAAATGTAAGAACATTTGAAAACTTACCATAATCTGTATCAATTTCCTTATTTCTACAAATTTCAGGATATCTAATAGAAATAACTTTTTTTTTTCTAAAACTAAGTACTAAGATGATGAATTATAATTGTATGGAGCAATGCAGAGTTTTAGATTATATATATATATATATTTTAATGGTAAAAATATATACAGTTTCAACTTTAATCACTAGCACTAAGCAGTTTCCAGTGATTGCTAAGGGATTTCCATTGATTGGAAAAATGGGGGGAACTAAAGGTAGTAAGAACTAAAAGGGAGAATTAAAGGTAGTAAGCACACGTGACATCTTCAAAATAAAATAATAACATTGGAGATTTTCACTGTCTTCACCAATTGATTACAGGTAACTGGAACTTTGAAAGTCAACTATTTCAGTGCATCCAATGTGCAACTGTTCCATTATGGGGAATTGCAGATGCAATCATAAAGTTACTCTGCCATGTAGGATTACCTGACATTACAAAGTCAGCATTGGGATGAAAGCTCTGGACTCAGTATATGTTACGAATGTCCACACATCCATATGGAAGATAACACTTCTCCTTTTTAAAAAAGGATCAGACTATACAGAGACTGTGAGAACAGGGAATAATGATTCTAACAAATGGTTCATAACCTAGGGTTTTAAGCAAGTTCAGCTCTGAACTTTTCAGTGGATAGACCTTTCATGGTGAATATGCATTACAGATAACATAAGGGTCTCTGATATTAATGGAAGATATAATACAGATTCACAGATTCACAGATTTCTCTAGGTTGGAAGAGACCTCAAGATCATCGAGTCCAACCTCCGACCTAACACTAAGTACTCCACTAAACCATATCCCTAAGCTCTACATCTAAACGTCTTTTAAAGACCTCCAGGGATGGTGACTCCACCACCTCCCTGGGCAGCCCGTTCCAATGCTTAATAACCCTTTCGGTAAAGAAGTACTTCCTAACATCCAACCTAAAACTCCCCTGTCGCAACTTTAGCCCATTCCCCCTCGTCCTGTCACTAGGCACGTGGGAGAATAGACCAACCCCCACCTCTCTACAGCCTCCTTTCAGGTAACTGTAGAGAGCGATGAGGTCGCCCCTGAGCCTCCTCTTCTCCAGGCTGAACAAGCCCAGCTCCCTCAGCCGCTCCTCGTAAGACTTGTTCTCCAGACCCCTCACCAGCTTGGTCGCCCTTCTCTGGACTCGCTCGAGCACGTCCATGTCCTTCCTGTAGCGAGGGGCCCAGAACTGAACACAGTACTCGAGGTGCGGCCTCACCAGAGCCGAGTACAGGGGCACAATCACTTCCCTCGACCTGCTGGCCACACTGCTTCTTATACAGGCCAGGATGCCGTTGGCCTTCTTGGCCACCTGGGCACACTGCTGGCTCATATTCAGCCGACTATCCACCAATACTCCCAGGTCCTTCTCGGCCAGGCAGCTTTCCAGCCACTCATCTCCCAGCCTGTAGCTCTGCTTGGGGTTGTTGCAGCCCAGGTGCAGGACCCGGCACTTGGCCTTGTTGAACTTCATGCAGTTAAAGTTAAATACAAAGGATCTAAAAAAATAATAATAGTCACATGCAATGCAAATTTAATTTCTAGCAATGAGGCCAATTCACAAAAGCATTAGGTACCAAATCCAACATTAGATATCCTAAATGCTGTTCAGCAATTGCTTAAGCCTGCAGATAGGTAAGTTTTCAATATTCAAAAATTCTCTAGGCAGCAAAGTTCTGATTATGAGCCCATGCAGCTGGCCATCTACACACTATGGAAGGCCTTTGGAAATGCACAAACTGTGCTTTCACCTGGTTTGCCTGCTTTTATTAGCCTTCTCTCACTATGTTGGCTGGATCAAGCGGCACAGTGGTCTCATGGTTAGGTACGACTCTCCAAGACATCACAGAAGTAGAAACTGGTGACAGTACACTGACCTCTGTTCCACAGCTCTGCAATGGAAGGACTCATCCAGGCTGAGAAAAGCTGAATTTAATTCCTCTCTAATCTAACTATCAAAAATGAATCTATTTGCCTAATAAAGAAAAAGAATTTGATGTCCTCTGAAAATTTGCATTTTATTTAACGAATACTTTAAAAATAAATATTTTTTATATAAAATATTTTTCCACTGTCCAGATGTATTCTGGTCCACTGTAAAGATAACAGCTTATTCACCCATTTAGATTTGGCTCACTGCAGAAATCTGGAGCTATGAAAGGGATGTGCACAGTGTATTCAAGACCGTGCAGAAAACTATTATTCACGATGTGTGTCAAGCGACAGACATTTCTTTCCCTGTCTCTTTGTACAGAGCATCTGATTGTTGATGACAACTGACATTTTTTATCATGGGTTCAACAGTTTAGTCCTGAAAACATTCACCATGACTTAGGGAATTTATTTTGATAAGAGAACACTGGTAGGCTGAGACCAGCTTTGACCTTTAAAATATAAATGTATTAAAAAGAGAGGGGGAGGGCTGCAGAGTGGTGGAAACTGGTTTATAGGCAAACAGTTTTGTTGTCTTGCTGACCAGACTGTTATTTGCAAATGAACAATAAGGCAGGCAGGATATCCTGCTTGATTCAGTGCTGAATATTTGGTTTACAAAGCTTTTCTTTCCATTTAATCTTCTTTAAATAACTGCATACTATTTTTGAGATCTACAGACCCCCATAATCCAATTCACACAAAGAATGTATTATTCATTTTAAAATGTGTTTTATGGGGTTTCATTCATTCATGAGGAGGCAAAGGTTATGTTAAGAACGAACAGTATTTGCATAATAACAAGCACTTAGTTCCCGTACACCCAGTTATTTAAATAAGGGTCCAGGATACAGCACTACCACTTCCAGCCTACATTTCTGACTTTTCAATCCATATTTCTCAGTCCAGTGTGATACTGGATGCAAGCACAGAGTAAACAGAAGTTAAAATGTATTCCTGTGTCCAGAATTTAGACATGAAGGGGTGTCAGGGGGAAAAATAAATATGTTCCATACAAGAGAAGAGTGCACACTTGGAAGAAACCATAACCTCGAAATAACTGATGCAAAATAGGATGGAATTCATAAGGCCTGGTCCAGGTGTTTTTGGCAACGTTCAATTCGAGTTTGTTTGCATATGGATAGGGCAGAATGGAAAGTTGGAAGGAGTTGCCTCTTGCTTTGGTTCTTGTCTCAAAACAGCCTGGACATGGCCAGCACTAGACTAGCCTGAGCTGTTTCACTTAGCTTCTAAAAGCCTTCTTGAGACTTCATGACCTTGCAAGACTTTTATATACCACTGCACTGCTGAGTTTTGCCACCTTACTCCACTATAAAATACAGCAATCCCCTCGCATTTCAGAAGAACTTACTTGGGAATCATTCCAATTGTTTTGTATGAAGTTACACAGGTTGCCAAGAAATCACAGTATTCAACAACATATAACAGAAGCACGCATAAACTTAAAAAAAAAATAATCCTGAGGCAATAGCATAAGACCATCCCCAGAAGGTGACCAACTCTGGATACTCTGGACTAGAAGCTCATTTTAGCTCAAAACCACTCAAGGTGTATTTTTTGAAGCTGCATACCACAATAACGAACTGTTTCTGTGTAAAGAATCTGTCCTTTTCCATTCCCTCCTAAAGGACTTGCATCAATTTTCATCGGAGCCACCAGAATTAATAACAGCCAGATTGCAGAGGCTGACTTCAACAGAGACCAAGATGAGCAAACTAACAGTCCCATATTATCAATGAAGAACAGGACAGCAGCTGTTGACAGAACTTCATATGACAGCATTGCCTGCTCATTAGGCAGCATGAGGCAGAGGAGACAGCATAGCCCTGACGTGACTTAAATTCCCTGTCCACAGGGTAGGTCAGGATTCACAGCTGAAAGTGCAGTATGTGATAACTTCAATAACAATAGAAACAAGAATTATCTCCTGATGATGTCAGAGTCCTGCTTGTGTATATATCTTGCATACTAGACATAGGCAGAGTAGTAGGCAGCACATTTCCATATTTTAAGATATATAGACAATGCTGGAATTACCCAGTACAGGGTTTACTCTGGGTAGATTTCCAGAGTGCGGCTCATAAAGGGTCACAGCGGCGATAGGACTTCCAACAGAGTAAGAATGAAAGTGGCTCGAGTTACTGAATGAAGCTAAGCCTGAAGTCAACGTCTCTATTCAGTTCAAAAAGTAACCTCTATTTGATCCCATGGATGAGAGGCATCTCCTTTTAAACAACACTGTGTTTTTAAGGCAGTATACAAAGAAATGGAAAATTCAGTCTCAGACAGAGAAGAGCATGAGTAGGCCTTGATTTTAATCTATTTTTTTCTATGATCTATGGAAGTGCTGAGACAACAGAGCTATTGGGAGGTGTTTTTTTTTTTTTAATTATTTTTTTTTAAAGACACCACTTTTCCTTTCACTGATATTTATGAAAAGTTGTGACTGTGTTTTTGCATAGAAACAGATTCCTTAATTGTTCTCTGAGAACATTTATTTCAGGGAATCTCCTCCCATGAGGTAGGTTAAGACACATTTCTGTGTGGAGCCTGATCAGACTTGAAAAACATGAGACAAGAGATAATCACTGAACTGCAGAACACTCTAAGACTGCTAAACAGCAGATAATGAAGCAGAACTACAGAGATGTGGTTATTTTTACTACTGAAATGGAACCTTACTGTGGATCCTTGTTCATCTGCAGACAGTCAAGAAATAATAGCACAGTAATTTTGCATTTAAGCATCTAAATGCTATTTTATTTTATCTTCCTAGATCTAGATATGCTGTAATTCTCAGGAGAAAAAAAAAGTCATAACTTCCTTATTGAGTTATGACAAATTCTGTTCATCCTGCAGCCTCTTTTTCTAGTATTTTGAAGCCTGAAGTGAAAAGTTAAATCCTAAGTGATACAGAGGACAGTTTACATTTATTAGAGTACTGAAAAAATAGTGCAATGATACCTTAAAATCAACTGTACAGAAATGATCTTTCACAGTCTTTTGTCCTTTTGTACACTGCACATAAGCTTTTCCAAAGCTACATGGGCTAATGGACACTTAGAATTCTCTTTGCAGCTCCAACATTGACCTGCTGCATGAATCTATGCAGTTCACTTTTTATTCTTTTGTGCATCTCATCTCTTCAGATCAGAATCTCTTCAGGGCAAATAAACGATGTACTCATTATGGCTGTAAAGGAGATAAACTGCTATATCTTCTCATTTTTCATTATACATTACAAAAAAGTCCCTTTCCCTTACTCAAAATATCATATTAAAATTGGTCTATAGCACCAAAGTTATCTCTCCAGCAGTATCTATGAACTATAATCTCACAAAGAATTATGCACAAGCTTAACTTCCTACCCTATGAAAATTCCATATAGCATGGCAAGATTTCAAAAGAAAACAGTTACATTTTTACCTAAAGTGAATTCCACCACCACCACCACCCCCATAGGAAAGCTCTCATTAAATATTTTATGAAGAAATAATCAGTCTTTGTGAATTTTCAGTGTGGCATTTCACAGCAAATTCCTATGTTAGAAATTCAGTTTTTGAACAGAATGGACTGTTTTAAAGTACAAAATATTTCAAAAATGCAAAAGAAACTGATTTTTTCATCTTTTTTTTTTTTTATTGATGTTATTACACAGAAACACATAGGCGAGATTATCAGTCTTGCAGGGAAACACTTTCCCTGCATGGTAGCGAATCTGAACAGGCTATAGACAGAATACCCCTGGGAGCACTATCAATAACTAAGATGTAGAAGGCTGTTTACCTGCTGAATGCTTACTTTGTTTATAACCACAATAAAATATTTTTCTCTTACATCTGATGATGTGCCAAGCCATCAGAATCCAATTTGAAAGGACACTACTATTTGCTACTTGTCTTTTAATCCTTACAACGCATGTAAGACATCTAATAATAAAGAAATAATAATAATAGTTTGTCTACTTACATCTACCACTTTTTATGGGGTTACTTCAGATCTCCTCACCTGACAAAAGGAAACATAAGAGAGTCAGTGGTGTATAATACATAAATTAAAAATCCCAAACTAAAAGAATAAATTCTAACATAGCTACAATAATTTTTCATAAAATAGGTTTACATCTTATGTCTGGACAGATTTAAATTATGAATGTTACTACTGGATATTTCTCCTTAGAGTGTTTAGTTGATATTAGATGCTTTTAATGACCACTATCAGCCTAAGAAACACAGTAGCTCTCTAGATTTTTGTTTGGATTTAATTTTTGAACAGCTGCTGACAATGACATGAGAACATTTTAAGGCAGCAAAACTAGAACTAGAAAGCTTAATTAATCTTATATTTTTCTTTTTCTTTAGTGAAATCTATTACAGCATGGACAGAGATTATATAAAATGTCTTTCCATCTCATCATCTGCTTTGTTTCTATTGATTAAAAAAATAAGTGGAATGAAAAGATAGGAATGCAGAATAGGGCAAAACATTAGGGCAAATGTTAAAGATCATTACGAACTTCATCCTTTTATAATGAGCAGCAACAAAAGCCTTTGCTATAAACTTGAGTTTCCTAAATCGAGCTGTGAACTCTGGGACAAATCTGGAATTTTCATTTGTATTCATCTCTATTAAGAAGTCAATCTAGTCAGCCTCATTTTCAGTGGAACTGTTATCAGCCCCACTCTATGCACTGTGATATCTCCTTCTCCCAAAGATCACATTTCAGTAGAATTTGGAGCAATTGTGCAGTCTGACCTTATCATGCTCTTCATACAACATGCGCATTTGAATAGGGGATTCCTGGCTGGTGCACAAATAGGCAGGACAGTATCAGATTTGCAGAAAACTTTAGACTCATTTAACAGCCATTGCTTGAGGTATCTGAGATCATTTTACATTCACGGCCTACTAGTATTGACTCAATATTGCCTTATATTCTTTCTCACCTCAAGCACCTCTACCTTGCACCCAAATCATTTCTAATAATAGCAAGAATTACTGTCTTCTATTGAGGTTGACCCACACATTAACAATCTTGAAATTAGTTTTTTTTGTTTCTGTATTTGCTAACATGCCATTATTTTGCTATGCTCTTTAGGACAGGACTGATCTCGGCTCCCATGCAATATCACCATAGACATCTTAACTGCTTAATGATAAGGTGGTATAAAATGCGCACAGTTTGATGCTTGGTACCAATCTTCACCAGCAGCTAAGATTTGAGTCTTTTCCTTTTTAAATGACTATATCAATCTTGATGCAAAGTTACTATGTTTTATTTTTGTTTGTTTTTTTTGACTCTTCTCTCACTTCTCTCTCTTCTGATTATGTCAATTTAATCACCTTTTGCTACATCTTGAATTTGTGAAGGGTAAAATTAACATCCTGGATGTATTTCTGAATGCTTGTTGCTGAGGTGTTAACAGTCACAGTTTTCAGTGATTACTTCAGTTATGTGTGGACCAGCATAATTAACAGGATTCATCCCTGCTAAAAACAAATTGTATCAAACTTCTTTGAATTCAGATTATATTTTTATCTCTTTATCTCCAATGTGAGACTTCATACTTGGAAAAAAAACAAAACTGACACTTCCAAACAAAGAGGAAAATATTGTGTTAAGAATATCTTTCATATTATTTCATGTATACATGTCTTCCTTAACAATATGTTCCAAATATACATGAAGACCTGAACACATAAGTGCTATATTACTTTTAATGTGATTAAAGTTGGGTGAAGACATATGACAGATTTTAAAAGCTAATTGAACCAGGAAGGGACAAATGACTTTTTAGTAAAACCAAAAACAAAACATCAACAACAAAACACTTTTTCCATTTATGGAAAAAATGCCTTAATTCATGATTGTGTTCTCCATTTTCACTATAAGTATGACAAGGTTTACAAATCATTCACTTGAAGAAAATAAAATTTCTAATCATTTGTGAGTGAAGACCAAACTCAAAATTCTCCTCTCTTAAATAATACAAGGACAAAAATATATTGATTATATGCCATTCTCGAGAAAATAAGGCATTATAAAATAACTGTGGTGGTTTATGTTAATGGAAATATATATATATATATACACATATACATACACATATATATGGGGTTGAGCTTTGGAAAATAAATTTTTATGCACCATAAAAAAAAAATACAGGAAAGTCAATCAATAGAGATCAAGAGACTAGTATAGCCTTCTAGTCTTAGTAGGAAGTTTGAGTCAGAGGTTGGAATTGGAGGGGGTTGGAAATCATAGATGTGGGAGTTGAGTTATGTCAACAGAGGAACAGTTAAGAGTTTGTAAGCAGCATTAGAACTACCTTTGTTACATTATTTCATATACATGGCAAAAAATCCAATCTCCAATTTAAAGGTGGTCACCTTTTACACATAATACATCAGTAAATAAAGTAATAGATTTATATTCTGGTGTTAGAGAAAAAGAAAGTAGAAAAATTGGAGACACAATAAAAAGGCAAGTTTAAATTATCACTCTGGCTATACAAGCTTGCAGGCAGAAACTTGTCCTAATGCTTGTATGTCCTAAATACTTACTACTATTTGAGCACTATATAAATTATGAAATGTCTCAGAACATTAATGCAAGGTGAAAAATGGTTTAAGTCACTATTTGTTCTGGATTTCAGAAAATCTCCTGTCGCATGTTGAGAGGTCTTGATGGGAAGGGGGAGCAAAGAAGACTACAAGAATTAATCCATGCAGAAAGTTACCAGCACCTCCTTTTTGTTGTTGTTGTTTTTAATACATGTTTATCTATTTAATAATTGCTACGACAGTTTCTCTAGAAATTGTGAACCAGGAGATATGACTACATAAACACATCACTGCAAGTTACTACAGCAGCACAGTTACTTACCTATCTTGTAGTACCTGTCCATTTGCATAGGCATGATGAGTTTCCCCATGTTAAATTTTTAAGTCGGACTGTCCTCTTTAAGTAAAGAGTAAATTAAATGACATCTGCTGCAAGGTAAGCTCATTCCTGAAAAGTTAATAATAACAAAAAAATAATTAGTTAAGAAAACGATAACTTTTGTAGGTCTACACACTGAGTCCCTTTATATATTTGTTTTCTGAATAGAAACATAGGTCCACGTAAGCTATTTATTGTCATATGCTATGTAAAAAAAATACTTTGACAAGACAAATTATAGATGAACATAGGTGAGTGTATCTCTATATCGGCTGAGCTGATTGAAATGTTTTCTGCTTCAAAGTGTTGTGTTTGAATGGAGCTCTACAATGTCTTTTCCCCTTGTGTTTTTTTGTTGGGACTGATAATGGAAGTTAGGAGGGGAGACAGTTGCAAGTCTTTAAGTCCTGAAGATTGGTACTTTTCTTTGATATCAGAACATCTACATTTTAGAAGAGAGTACAGACCAGCAGTTTCCAGAGTGCTCCCATCTGTCCCGCTCTTCTGAGATGAGGAGTGATCAAAGCAGGTGACAGGGAGCTGTAACTATCTGCAAAGAGCAAACCAAGCAAACAGACACTACAATTTCCCTAATTTCTCTCTGGAACTCAGAAACATGCCTTCCTGGGTTTGGTGCAGGAACTGTCCTCAGTTTCCAGAAAGATTTCAACTTAACTTCAGAGTTATAATAATAATAATAATAATAATAATAATAATAATAATAATAATAGTATATATATTATATAATATATAATATCATACTATATATAATTATATATATATATTATTATAATTATATATAATTTTGTAGTATTTATGTAAGGTAAGTCTCCATTTCTGCCTGTTCATGCCTCAGCCTCTCACAAGACTTCAAAGTACAAATAAGCCTCTGACTGTATCTCAGACAAAGAAATATCTGTTGAGACTGCAGAGAAGGATGCCAAGGAGAGAAAATAAAAATTAAGATATGAGACATTTGAAACCTATCCTCTCTTCTTCCTCTTGGTTCCATTAGTGAGGTCACACTAATGCATCTGTGGTAACATTCATTTCCAGAGCAGCACCTTCTGGTACCCCAGTAAGCAATAAGAATATCTTTGCTGTCAACTGAAGTGGAAAAGGAAGAAATTTTTAAAGAATATATACATATATTGTCAGAGCACAAACAACAGAAATTGAAAAATGAGTACAGAAAAAAAATGCTGATATATACATCTATTTTCTAAGTGATTTCACTATTCAAATATGATCCATTAGACAAGTTCTGTGTTAAGAAATCTACTTAGATGAAAGTATTTTCTGACGTCATCCTCTAACAGATCCTCACTAATATATTATTAATAGGTAAAGTGAAGATAATTCTCTTTTTAAATACAGCATTAAATTACAGTATTCCACCTTGATGAGATTGAAATTTATCCACAGGTAGATACTTGTGTTATCTTTATAGCTAAAAAGGACCAACACTAATTCAGATTGTCCCTTATAGTCATATCGTCAAGGAATAGATGTACTTCTGCTGTAAGCTAAATATCTTGAGATAGATTTTAATGGCTTTTAATTATTTCTGTTTCTCAGTCTCCATTTACCACACCCAGGATACACAGTTCTTCTGTGTTTGTACCTAAGACCAAAATTTTTTTAATATTTTCAATGCTTTGTAATAAACTTAGTCTTATCTTGTCAAAATCATGACAACAGAAAGGATCACCTTCTGCAAACAATTATAAATCTACAGAGCTGAAAACTCAAACCAAGATCCACTGTTAATTTGCAGAAGAAAGAGTATATATACTATACTGCTTAAGCAGAAGCAAGGCTTGATTAAAGGAAGCATTGAATTGGATGGTTTCAAACTGATGCCTCTTTAAGACTCTAAGTGAACTCCTTTCAACTCCTCCAAAAATTATTAAGCAACCCACCAAGTTTATTTGGTTCATGCCCATCAGTTTTTCCAAATAACTTTCCTTTCTTGGAATAGGTGATTAAGGCCTATAAAATTATTTTCTGTTACTCACATGTACTTCAGATATTAAGTCAGCATTAAGGTTGGAGCATCTTTTTTTTTTTTCCCCCCCTCCTTACAATAAAGATGAAAAAAGGAATATTGCACATTGTATGGTTGCCTACTGGACAGGTGGTTTGAAGTTCAATGAACCTCAGATGAGGTCTTTTGATAAATTCATTAAAAATCACAAGTGTCATTTACGTTCACTACAAAACATTTCAACCTGTAGCCCTGTGTAAGCAGTTTCAATGAGTTGTAGCAAAACCTAGCAAGTAGCAACTGATTTTAACAGCAGTTATTTCTAAACAACTTCTTATTTTTAGACCATAGCATTTACCACCATTCTATAAATTAACGAGAGAAAAATGGATAAAAAACTAAATACTCCTCCTGAGAATATGTTCATTGCAAGTAGCATTAAAACTGTTCTGATGCGGATCCACTGTAACTATTTAACTAAAGTTCCAAGCACTGGAAAAATGGAGTTATAAGAACTTTTCAGTATTGCTAAGAATAAAGCATAACATATTCACTTCTGATCCCCATAAATAACACCCTAATCACTGTCTTTAGGATGTAAAAATCATCTGCTTACTGTTCTCTTCAATGAAATCTTCCAGATTGGGTGTAATGACATCAGAACCTGCGCCGTGTCAAAGTGAAACTTTAAAGCCTTTTCATTCTAAGAAAATCTAAATTTTATGTTTTGACTGGAACAAGATATTGTAAGTCACCAAATTTGATAATCAAAGCTTTGCTTTGTTGTTTGCATGCAATAATGACACTTAGATAACAATGGAACGAAAAGCAAAATACCAAGATCAGTTTGTTTGTACCTGGAGCTATGAACGTGTGTATAAAGAAGCTAGTGTTAAATATGTATCACCTAAATTTTCTACTCATGCTTTCTTCAAATGTGCTAGTTTAAATTGTTGTGAGCTGCGTTCAAATATTTCCGTTACTATCTAAAATAATTCTGAATACTTTACAAAAAAAAAAACCAAAACCTTTTCCATCCTTTATTTCAAAGATCATGAGCTGAAGAGAAAAGCTTGTCGTGTTTTATTAGCTGTGACTACTCATCTTTAAATATTTTTACATATTTGATACTGCTTTCTTCTTTTTAGTTGATCTTTCGACCTCTAAATTGCAGGACATAGCAGCAAAATAGAAAGACACAGGGAAGAGAAATAACATTGTACATGAATGCAGGTGCACACTGTTTTTTACCTGACATCTGTACTGAAACATTTCAATTGCAGATTCTTACTTATTTCAACCTTATTCTATTATGTTATTCTTCTGGGAATACACTGCTCAACATGGAGTCCATTTAAAGTTAATTAAATAATAATAATAATAAATAAGCAGATGTGAATATTTCAGGTACCTGAACATGTTGATATTACAGAATAATTTGATGATCTTGTGAGTGACATAAAATCATTAAGCATTTATGAGATTCAGTCAATACACCAATATATTAGAAAAGGACTCACTCATCCCATAGTGTCAGACATTACTCAGCACAACCAAATAAGAACTCAGAAGGCAGCTATCACACTCAAGGAACTTCAGAGCAAGATTAAAAAAAAAGAAAAAAAGAAAAAAGGTTCCAAAGGTTTTCACCCCTCTCAAAGAATATTCTTCCTACCTCCATCTTTCATAAAACAAAATATGAATCAGTGACTTTGACTGCACTTGTGATCAAGAATTGGGAAGACTCACTTGTACAAAAGGGTGTTGTGTTTTTCAAAAACTCCTTTTCAGTGTTGCACTTTATAAAACTGTCATTCTGTATGAAATCAAAGTAGCACAGGAATCAATAGCCAACAATTCTTTCTTAAAAAGTCCTTATATGCTTACCACCCAAGCATTTTAAGTAGGTAATCTGTAAGTTTCCAAAGCTTAATGGTATTCAAAGATCTTTGTAGTTCATTTAGAAAATTAATTATAAAAAATAATAAAATACTGGAATACTGCAAAATTGTAAAATAGGAAAAGACTAGACTTAATAAACTGATTTAATCTAAACATGACAGTAAGCAGAAGTTGAAGGTCACACACAAGATAATTATACTTTGGAAAATAATGCCTGAGAAAAACGCAGAAACGTTACAAGAAAAAATAACTGAATGCAAGTTCTGCGTACAATGCACTGCCTGGAAGTCGAAGTAATCCGCAAATTAATAAGTCAAATTACAATAGTGGTGTAACAAATTTAATATTAAAAAAAACCACCAACAACAACCATTTGTACTCTATAAAGATGAGCCCCTAGCTTTGGATAAATCCATGGTGCTTTATTT
Source organism: Anser anser (assembly GCF_964211835.1). NCBI lineage: Eukaryota > Metazoa > Chordata > Aves > Anseriformes > Anatidae > Anser > Anser anser. The sequence continues at coordinate 39,259,075 of NC_139724.1, read as the reverse complement.
TTGAGCTATTTTTTGCTTTATGCACACTGCCTGAAATCATTTATACTTGGATTTAAATTTAACTTCAACATTAATACATTTTGCGCTATTTTGTCCTGTCTTGTCTAATGTAATCAACAGCATAGGTCTTTTATCATTGTCACTCCAACTCTAGCATGCGGGGAATGCTCAGCAAACAGGATTCTGGGAACTTGCTTATTGTATATCACCTCTGACTCTACCTTCTTAAAAAGAAGAGAGACAATATACATTTGCAGATTTTTTTTCTTTATTTATCACAAAGTGCGTCAAAATCACAATATTATTCACACTGCAATTTCCATATTTTCTGTGATCTGTAGATTGATATAAGCTCAAAGAATGACTTAAGCGAGGTAACTTTAAACACACAGCTCTGTTCATGCTGGATAATGATTCTACTCCTACATCAATCATATGTAGAAAGTTTATACCAAAATGTTACGGCACATTGTCATCACTGTAGCATATTAGCATACGTTCCGTACTTTAAAGTTTAGACAAACTTAAATACACTGAGCATCACATTTCAAAGTCATCATTTAAACATTGCGGATGAAACCCTGGACCCATCTGAAGTCAATGGCAAAACTTCCACTGACCTCAGGGGAAGTCAGATCCCATCCTTTATTGCTGCCTTTATTCAATTCTGCCAACCAAATGACAAATTATTAATAAATGCACAGGATATTACTTAGTCTAAGCAGAGCTGGTAAGAACTAGAAAAGAAGCTTTTCAAATACATTATACATGAATCAACCTGTTATCTTTTGAACAATTTATTCAATGAGTTGGCATTCAACCAGACAGAGAGCTGGTCAAATACTGCAAAAAGACTATTCCTGAATAATTTATTTAATGAATAACAGCTACTTTGGGAGAATAATGTATTCTGTGAGTAATATTCAGCAGCTTACAGCCAAAAATATTTTATCCAACATTAATTGCTCTTGTTTGTTTTGGAGAGTCATAGATGTATTGTAAGGTTTTGTTTGTTTTTCTCTAATCTTCTGTTACCTGCACTTGTGTTATAGCAGACTAATAGCAACCACATGGCTTTTGTTAAATTTAGTTTCATATTGCTTCAGCATGTAGAATTTGTTAACTTTCATCTAAACAAATGAAGTGACATTTTAACATTTTGTGCGTTGCCAATTCAAGCAGTAAGTTTTGTAAGATTAATAAAAAATTTAAAAAGGGGGGAAAATCCGGGAAAAAAACAGCTTCCAAGCATGATGAATATAGATAACATTGCCATGTTTGTGTTTTCTTCAACAGCTGTCTGTTAATGTCCACATTATGATTTTCTAAAAATGTTGTGTTTTTTTTTAAACTGTATTAATTAATATACATAAACAGATGTTATGTTCCATTTCCTATCCTAGAAGGCTTCCATTATTGACACAAAAGCATGGAAATAATCCACGTGTAGTTTTAAGCACTGCTTATTTCCTTACAGAAATTTTAAGTAAGTCTCTACGTCTAAGTAAGAGCAATGCTGTTGTCAGTTCCTCAATATTAAAGCTTTTGTACTTTTGACTTTTCTTCTCCACCAGATACGGGCAAGAGTTTTTCCATTCGCACGACTAAGATGTATCACGAAACACACACTCCTGCCTCCTCTCAGACCCTTGCAGCTACCCTTAATGCACAGAGCCTCTTACACAGTGGCTTTCTCCCATCATATCAATGGTGTATACAAAACAGAAACAGCTCATCAAAACCAAGAGGAAACTGCAGGAGAACATGAAGAAAGCCAAAGAGGAGTAACTATATATATATATATATATATATATTTAAGACATTTTTGATGCATAGCAAAAATGTAACCATGTATGATAATGTACTAGTGTCATTTCTGCCATACTTCATATATGCAGCACTTCTCTGGTTGAGCATATACATGCTCATAGGTACATCTGCACTAGCCACAAAGATTCACACCTATTTAATAAAAGATAACTTGTGATCTGAAAATCTGTCCTTTCTCCGCTGTATTAGAAAGCTCAGTCTACCATAAATTTCCTCCAAGGGAGTCCACTCACTCTTCTGAGTGGAAGATCAAAGCCAATCACACGGTTGCTGCCCCTGTCCTACCTGGGTGGGCAACTGCTTCTCTTTGCTGGGGAAGGGGGTGGGTCTGACAACTGCTGTCTTCCCTTACCAGGACATATCCTTGTACAGCTGTACTCTAAATTAACCGTGAAGTCACAGACCATAGCTACCCATTTCCCTGCTGAGGCCCAAAACAATCCATCTTCACTCTGATTCTCGTAGGCAAGTTGTAGTTTCAGCTGTGATCTTCAGCACCATCAGTCATCTACAGCAAGAACCTGCTCCCCAGGAAGGCAGGAAAGGAAAAAAAACATCAGGAAGTCACTAGCTGAGACCGTGTCTCACTTGCCCTGCCACTGCCCAGGTTAAATGAAGCTTGTGGCACAATGAATAGACTCTAACTACAGAGGTATGATAGATCTGGCAGTGCAACTCTGAAAATGAAATTCTTTTTCAGGGTAGAACTTGCAGGTTTTGTTATAATGGTGAATCAATCTTTGCATTATTTTTTTAACAAACAGTAGTTTAGCTTATTGAAATAACTTCTGAGAAAAATCATATTTTATTTGTGCATCTCTGCAGAACTAGTAGATTCAAATGACTTTGTTACTTGACCACAGAAACTGTTAATATCTTAATTGGCAAAATAATTTCAAAATATCTAATCACTAAATAATATATAACATATAGTCTCTAGGTTTGTCAAAATACCTCCTACCCTTAAGGCTGAAGTCTTGAATGTCATCATAATGCAGAAGCAGTGATCATCCTTGTATGTATAAAAGGAATTAAATAGGTTATCTTTTTGATGCTAAATCATTGATTTTTGTTTCTTACTTTTGTTTATGGAATGGCATAAGATAACAGTCTGAAATAAAATGCAAGTGCTGGATTCAAGTTTTTGGTAAAATGCAAGTGCTGGATTCAAGTTTTTGTTGAAGTGAGTAAATAGGACTAGTTAGTTTCTTTCTAGTTTCATAATTTAGAGATAGCACCAACAATTATTTAAAATACTGTTATATTCAAGGTGGTTTTTTTTGTTGTTGTTGTTGATGTGAGCAATATAAAATATTTAAATTATTATTATTCAAAGATCTTAAAGAATTATTTATAGGTATTTCTTTGAACATGAAGTGTTCTGCAGAATGTGAAGCAACCAAGCACTAACTGGAATAAATAAAACAGTTGTATTACTTTGCATTGTTACCAAAATTAGCATCACACAGGACATTTACTTTATGGCCAATTATCAAAAGGTTTTCCTTGGTGTATGATCCTGTATTTCATGTACTACCTACTGAGCATACGTGATTTTACAATAGAACTCTCCTGCGGGGATTTGTCTATAAGTATGACCTGTATTACAAGTCATGAAATTATCAATTTAGTTTTGTAAAGTTCAGAGGCAAAAATCCATTTTCATTTTTATTATGCATGGACCAAGACAAAATCACAGAATTATAGAATATGCTAAATTGGAAGGGACCCACAAGGATCATTGGGTCCAACTCCTGGCTCCACACAGAACCACCCAAAAATCAAACCCTATGTCTGAGAGTGTTGTCCAAATGCTTCCTGAACTCCTGCAGACTTGGAGCCATAAGCACTTACCTGGGGAGCCCACTCCAGTTACAGAAAGGATGGAGGTAGTGAGCAAGCAGCTGTGTGGGTGCTTAGCTGCTGATGGAATCTGGTCATTAGACTCTCTGACTAAACGCTCTACAAGGCTGGGCCCAATACCTCTCTCAAGATAAAAGTTACCTGCATTAGCAAATATACCCACAGGTGCAGCCCCAAACTCACCTTTTATATGCCAGGATCTTTGCTCTTCTCTGTGATTTAGCATGCCAGACAAAGTGTATGCAGGAAGCCATTTGGAAGAAGAAATGGAAAAGAACTATGTTAACTGTTGCACAAGAGGTGCTTTTCATTCACTGCAGGTGCACTTATGTACACTCAGCACCTTTTCACATCTGAATCATCAATGTTTGAGTCAATGGTGGTATTAAGCATTTCAGGGTTTGAAAGTTAAATTTTTCATCCTTGGGCAATGCTGCCCCCATCTAAGCTTTGAGGAACAGGGAAACTAAGAAGTACACTCACTGAAACAGCACTGTTACTTATGCTGAACATCAAGAAAAAACAGCTGGAAATGTGACTTTCTTTTTAAAAAACTGAGGGACTTCAAACAAGTGCATTTTTTCAAATTTTTTTTTTTACACAGATTGAATACTACGTGCCTAATATTTTTTTATTTGTGCCTAATGGTTTTATTCTGCTTCACTGGAAAACCACAATTTTCATTTTATTATGTTTCATAACTCCATACATGAAGAAAAATTTTGGATCTTCCAAGAAAAAAACATTTCACTGAATACTTCACCTACTAATTTCAATTAGTGACTGGTCTGATCTATGTAAGTGTGAAAAAAGTGTGGAGTTAAAGTCAAAGCTTTCAACATGATATTTTATAAGAGTTTTAAATTTAGTTACTACAAAGTAACTAAAAAGTGTAGGCTTTTCAAGCCTGGTTTTTGTTCTGCAAATTCAATGACAAATTCATATTTTACTTTTATGGCACCCTAATTTCATTTCACTTTTATTACATGTTAAAAAATATTAATGCAAATAGCTTCATCGTACCAGTCAGCCTACCAGACATTTTGTTAATGACTGATTAAATTTTTTAGCATGGATTCAGCTATAGAATAAATCATTTATTTATCTGACTGCTACAGATGGCAGTTTTCAAGTTTTTCCACAAAAGTTGAAAAATAATACATGCTAAGTTTCTAAACAAAGGGAGAGGAAGAAGTAAAAATAGAGATCTCTATGGTCTGGATTGATATACCAATAATAACAACTGAACATGCTCTCCATTATATGCAGAACTAATGATATGCATTCAAGTTTATGATAGTGTCTTGAAGTGGTGCTTACAGCTTTCTTCTATCAAGGATGCTGGTCAATACTTTATAGATTGCCTGAGCTTATTTATTCTGATCAAAGTATGGAATATAAAAGATTAAACTCTTCTACTAATTACATGCCTGAAGGCACATTAACAATGCAAGTGTCAAAGCTCTTCTAAAAATTCATTTTGCATTTTTAATAAAAACTGATAGCAAGGTTTTGAATGCATCTAACTGGAAAAAAAAGTAATTTTTGTTTCTGTAGAAGAGCGTGTAGAAGCCCTGAAACACAGAACACACAGAAGGATATAGGTAATTTGCGCTCTGAAAATAAACTGCTGGAAATCTTCTCATCAAACAATTCATAGTGAGCTTCTCCTTAATAACTTAATGGTACTGAAAGGTAACACAGTACTACTAGAAATCTACATTAAATTTTTGATATATAACATCAATTTCAAAAACTCAAATACTCAAAATGTTACTGTTAATTTTATGGAACAGAATTCATCCATTATCTATGTCAAAATCCGTAGATTTTTTTTCATGCTTTAAAAATCTATTTCATGTTTCTACAACATTTTTTTTCATTTCTCTCCTGTCCTGTGGCAGACAGTAATTTTCTTAGCTGCATTGTATGAAAACAAGAAATAAAGGCATTTCACAGAGTCCCTGAAAATCATCTTAGTGTAATAAGCTTCAGTGAAACCTGGACTTCTGAAGGCTAAAATATTGCAAAAACTCTTTGACTTTTGCCATAGCTCTTGTTTATTGTGATGAACTACCAGCTTGTGCTGCATTTCCAGGTGAGTGGGACTGACAGACCTTGCCATCAATAGGACAAGAGCATCATGTCTTGAACTCAGCCATTTCAGGGATGCCAGCTGAACATTTTCTTTCAATCAGCAGAGTGATGAAGCAGCCAGGGTATAAGACAATACAGATCAAGATGTTGTCTGTTGATCCAAATGTAATGCAAATGCAGTATATTTTGTGTCCATAATTTACCACAAAATACTACAAAAATTAAGTCATGATAAAGTGTCACATGAATTCTAGTAAGAATTTTATCTAAACTACATTTGTTAATAATTGAATATCCAGAGTAAATTTTTATTTATTTATTTAGCTGGAAATATTGTCTCTTTGGATATGTAGTAAATCAATCTTCAGTTTTCTCAGATAATGAATGTTATAGCAAGTATTGCTACCAGTCTTTGTATCTAGATTCAAATGTATGACTTCCAGCCGATTTGGGAGCATTTTTCTTCGAGTTTAACATGACTTTTTTCTATACATAATAATGTTGATTTGAGAGAGAATTTTGTGATCTCTAAAGAGAGCAATTTATGAGTGATCTATGAAGATCATCCAGAACAGTAATTTGCAATGAAGTTTGCTTACTTAAAATGTCCAGGCATTTTGATCACAAAGAACAATTCAACAGCTTAATTAAATTGTTCTACGAACACTTTGCCAAAAGCTGTGATATAAATAAATAAATAAATAAATAAAATAAAAGCTAACAATTAGGGGCACTTATGTCAGTCCTGTGACAATTTTATGACCTGTCTGCCTCTGCTGAACCTCAGCAGTTTAATTCTTTTATGTAAGCAATAATTAAAATAAAAGCTTATTATTTTGTTCTAGAGGGAAAATGAAAGTATTTTCAATTCTCTCCTCCATCTTTAATTTTCAGAGATAGAATAAGAGAAGGAGAGACATAATATGAAAACCAGCAGATGTTTACTTATTTAAGAGTTGTGTGCTAAATCTTCCCTCAAGGGAATCACCAGCTCCACCAGTTTTGTCAAGCACTGTCACAGAGCAAAAGTGCACCTCAACATATCTAATCAGCATAGCAAACTGAGAAAATCACTTAGCACTTTAACTCTGCAAATCTCAGATGTAACAGAGCAAGGGGGGGGGGGGGGGGGGGGGTGGTGGTGCGGAGCAGGCAGAGGGCCAAAGCCACCACAACAGAAAGTAGAAATGTTTCAGAATCACCAATAAGATGGCTTTCTCTCTATTTCATCCCTTAGACACACACTCTTTCTTCTCTTGGCTTAAGAAAATGTCTAAATAATTCTCTTACATTGTAGAAAAAAGAAGCCAGGTAAACAATTCCAAACAGGGGAAAAAAAAATCAGAAAATACTGTTAAAGAAGAAACCATTTTATAGCTTTTATGAGGAAAAGCTTGCATACAGTTTCCCTTCCTTTTCCATGCTAGAGTATGATCAGATCTTAAGGGTGCAATGACACTCCCTTGAGTTAGTAGTTTCCCCTTTGTCTACAATATATATATATATGGATCCATATATATATATGGATGCCCCTATATAACTATAAAACAGAACAATAAATACCTGTCACAATGACCCAAGATACTTATGTGGCTGGTATTTTACCAGGAACATATATCTAAATCACAATTTCTACTAAAAATAATGATAACAAAAACAAACAAACAAACAAAAACTGTTATCCCACAATAATAGTTAAGCTTTCTTGAGTTGTGCCAGAAGTTTATCAACCTTACCCTTTCACTATAAGGTCAAACTGTGCTGTTAGCATCTGTTTTTTCCATTTAGTTCAAATTCCTGATATTCAACCAACATAAAGACAAATGATAGACAGATGTTGAACTATTGAGAATATAGAATATATGCATTTCTTCATTTGACCATGTGATTTTTCCACACTTAGGATAATAATAAGGAAAGACTCCTTCTCTATCCAACAGGAAGTGGTTGAGTTAATGTACTGTGCTTCTCACATCATTGACCATATGTTTATTCACGTCTTTCAGGCTGACAGTGAACAACTGGAGATCAGATTTTCTGTATTACAGCATGGTATACATGCTACAGCTATTGACATAAGTACCATGGCATACAGTACTGCTGGGTGGCTAAAAATCTTGTCTCACCTGAAAAGTTACTTAGAAATTACTGGGAAAATTGCTTATGGTTATTTTAGTGGCAAGCTATTTGCAAAGAGAATCTTAATGCAGAAAATATTATCAAATACCACCAAAAAATACCAAAAAATCCCTCCCTCCAAAATATAATCAAGAAATATAAAGTAAGCACATTCTCCTAATTGCCTCTCTTCACCTTCACCTCTACCTTATGCCAGAAAAAATACAGCAGCAATCCTACATTCTTCTCAGTTTCCCATGCTGTCCAAGACTTAGATAATGTTCTTCAGCCCCCTTTCTCAATTTGTCTAAAAACATTCCCTTCATGCTTCCCAAGTTTTTTTTTGTTGTTTTTTTTTTTTTTTTTTTTTTTTAAATGCTTTCCAATCCATACATATTTCTGCAGGAGCTGGGGACTGTAAAGATATATGACTACAGCAAAATACACTCTCAGGTTTTAAGGTATGTATTTCTAAATGCTAGTAACCACAGCGCCATGAAAGTCCATACAAACACCAACCAAAACAGCTGATTGATCAACTCATTAAGCAGATGTTGATATTAATATTGCAATTGCACCTATAAGCTGGAACATAATTACAGTTTTAGGTAGCAAAACATATTCCACAAAATATTCTAAACAGTATGCAGTTTGAAATGCAAGATCCAACAGATGTGTGAAATAAATAGGAATAGAAAGTAGTATACTATAGTACTGTTTAATAAGACAATTAGATTTCATATTTCATCCAGATAATATAGGGTCCTGATAGATCAATGTATATTTTGAACTATTCCCCTTGTAAAATTATTATTTCACACGGTTTACAGAAAAAGGGGTATTCGAATATAACAAATAAAGAATGGAAAGTTAAGGAAAAATTCAGGAATTTGGAAAATCCTCAGTTGTACAACTGTAGTTGTACAATAATATTAATTTATATTAATATTATTGCTGAGATTTTAAATATTTTAGATTCTGACACTGAAGTTCATGTAGGATATAATTAACCAAAAAAAAAAAGTCAGGTTTTACTCCCTTCTAACTCTCTATTCTAGTTTTCTGTTCAGATATTTAATAACAAATTATGATCTATGCTCAGTGATGATAGTAGCAGATAGTCCTCTCCATATACATTGTAAATTACTTCACCCTGAGAACGTTGCTTTTGTAAGGACACAGAGAGAGCAGATTGAATTTCCTAGCATTTTCTGGCTGGAAAAAATAAGAGATCTCTTCACAATTTTTATTTCTTCTGTAGCAGTTCTGCAATGTTCAGATATCTTTGCTATCTCCATCTGTGTTCTCTTTGCATTCCTAAACTTCAGTAATGAAAAGTGGCTACAACTGGATAGAAGCTGTTTCTAGGCTGAAATTTTCAGCCTAGACTAAAAGTAGCATGCAGAAAATACCAGTTTAAAAAATATTCTTATATTAATAAACTTTCAGGACAGGAGACAAAATTTAAACAATTCAGGGTAAGTTCTAAATCTACATTTTGACTAACTCTCTGTACTGGGAAGTCTTACAAACTTCATGAAGACTCCTATCTCTTTATTAGAATTGTTTCACATCTTTGTCTCTTTGTTTTTGTAGACGTATTGTGCACGGGATGTAAAATGTACCAACAATAACTCAGTTGGGCTTTGTTTGTGATAAGCATTCAATTAAAATGATAAAATTAAACTAGTGTCTTAGTTTTGGTAAATCTATGAGCATAAGTTCAAGCTACATGTTTTGGGACGAATATTATGAAGCGAACTTTGAATTACACTCTACACCTGAGTGAACTGCTATGCTGATATTTCTGCAAATTTGCATACTGCTAATGTTTTCATTTCAGAACAAAGTCTTTTTTATCACTTATAACAATTAAGTGCTGACTACAAAAAAAAATGACTGATTGAATACATCAGCTAGTATTTCCTAATTCTCATGGTCTTCTTTTATTTAAAAGTTGCTTATATAATTGAAGTTGGTGTTTTTAGAACCTCTGTTCTGAAACTAGCACAGCAGCAGTTTGCAAAGACCCTGAAACAACCAAAAATGCCTTTTTTCCTCTACACATGAAAACTCAACATAAGCAGTAGCAATAACAATCATACTTGTAAAAGATCTATTCAATCATCTTATTTGCTTATCTGTTTGGGTAATAGCATTTCCATCTCTATTTTTTTACAGACCCTTCTCTGGAGATTATGCCCCTGTATAATTTTAGACAAGATTAGACCAAATCCTGAGTGTTACTTTGAACATGGGTCAATAAGTCAATGAGTCAGCCCATTCAACTGGCACTAGTTCATTGATTGCCATACATCAACGGGGAAGGTACACAAGAATTATTTGTATTTTAAACATCAACAGCAGCATTACATTGTTCAAATCACAGAATAGTGCTTAAAACGAGCCAGCTAAGTGGTTCAGTGCAGCTGTAACTATGCTTTGCAAGAGCACTGGCTATACTTTCAAATAGTTTATTTTCATGCATTTCTCCAGAAGAAGTGGAGTTTCTCTGAAGTGTCTGAACTTAAAGATTGATCTTGTTCTGTTGCATATTTTGCCCTTTCCGGTAAAAAACAGTGGTATAGAAACTGGAAAATCCTGATGTTCTGTGTTGTGACTGACTCCTGGCCATGCTATCATCTTGTTAAAAATAGGATAACTGTGTAAAAGCTAGGCCAAGATTCAAACCTTTTAAGCCTGAGAGCATATTTAGAAAAACAAAGAAATCTTCCCAATAAAATTGAGGTACTTCTTAGCTAAATAGAACAGAAGGTTTATCTTCTGGAAAATAATTTGGGCAGGGAGCCCAGGTGGTCAGTGCAGAGGGCTGCCTCCACCACTCTCAGTGCTGGGGAGGAAAGGGAAGGCAGTGGAGAAGCCAGCCCCTGTTCAACTATCTGTCATTGAAAGATGCAGAGAAGCTGTAACCGTCTGCTTTCACAAGGTTAAGGACCGAGGATGCAACATTGAGCAATAGTTTATGCAGCCGAAGCGTATGCATCCATAAGCAAGGATGCTTCTATGGGGATTATGAGGAAAGGGGTACCCAGTTCCCTGTTGACTGTATGTTATATTCTCTTAACAGGTTGCAGCATGGTTGCCTGTTTGACTTTTTTAGGCTGCTGCACTCCAAGTCCAGTGCACCCTGTAGTAACAACGGGAACTTGTCCCTTCCCTGTGAGTAAAAGCAGGATGGGATTGAAAATTTCAGTAGTGTTCATTAACAAGACTTGCCTGTCCCTAAAGTGATATTTGCTAAAACATCTACTTTGTATATTTTCAATGGCATATTACCTCATGTGAGATTAAAGGTTTCTTAGAGCACTTAGGTATTTACACAATCTATTCTTTGTTCAGCTTTTCAAGGTAGCCCTGAAACTGGATTAGGAACAGTGGAAAAGTAAGAGGTATTTGAAGAACAAATGATTTTTAGCTTTAACAATTTCTCTTTGCTTGCTATTAGCAAAATACTAGTGAAAATATTGAAGACACTATTCTTTCTCAAAGTTATTGAAAAATAAGGCAATATATCTGCTTCTTGTTAATTGCCTTCTTGTATATCACATAATAATCTAAAATCTTCTATGGATAATTCCACATTTCCATCTTTGTTTTTATAAAATAAAACAATTTAAACTCAGTTTTCCTCCTGTATCAACGGTGCTGGAGAACTATCAGACATATTTTATTGTGTCACATTTTACTGGAAGGGAAACCATAAACACACAGTTATGTGGAGGTATGTCACCACAGCTGTATAATCATTTTGTTGAAAGATTTTTTTTCCAGCTATTGGAACTTACTTTTGCATGACTGACAAAGATTGCCTAGTTGCAGGCTTATGTTGCTTAGTGATTATGAAGATGAGGATGATGAAAACAAACCTCAGTTCCAAATACTCACTAGTTATCTTTCGCTGATATACAACAGTATATGGAACTCATTTTAAGGAGATCTGTGCAAAACAAAAATAAGGGGAAGGATTGTCATGCAGAATTGTAAAGTAATTCTCAAATATCTCACTTCATATATATATATAAAAAAATAGCTTTACCTTGTTTAAGGTATTGTCTTGTAAAAAAAGGTTGGTTTTCAAGGAAACATGAGCATTGTTAAAAGAATGAAATTTCATCTAAAAATGATACATATACTCAAGAATTGCTCAAGGAAACTGTGCAGCATTCCACTATAACAATCCATTACTCTGAATGTGATCATTTTGAGTTAGATATGTCAGATTTTACAGTCCAAAGATCTGGAATTTTAGTTTAGTAAATAGATTTGGAGCTGTTTATGCTCTTTTTAAAAAGATATTTTAAATCTATACAGCAGATAAAAAAGAAGGTATTTTAGTAGAATATAGATGAAACTTTATGAGTTATTTAAAAAGCCATTAAGATGAAGAAATTATGATGAGATATTAGAATATCTGACTTGTACAAGTACATAAGGCTGTAGTGGTGCACACCAGGGGACAACTCCCCCCCACCCCTCAGTCCCAATAGTGTTTTTATTTAACCCTTTAAATCATTGCTATTCATTTAAAAAAGGACAAGTTTTCAGTGATGTGGTCAGCCCACATTATATGGATAATTTGTGTTTTCCAAAACACATGCAGCTATTATTAAAAAAAATTTAAAAAAAACACACTTTTTTGTAGGAATAATAAATTACAATTTGTATCTATAAAATATACAAATTTATTCTGGTACATTAGCATTTGTATCTATAAAAGACAGTACTTTTTCATGTGCAATCTAGCTAGCTGTAATCCTAAATGCTAGACTATTAGAAGAAAAAAAAAATCACGTGTAACCATTCCCTTAGTAGGTTTTACTGCACTGTTTCAAAATGTTTCTCATTATATTAAGCAATAAACAAAAAACGTTTTTTTGAAAGTTTACCATATACAAACTCTGTATTACAGAAGACATATTTTCGAACACAGCCACACAATTGCTACCTTCATAAACAATGTTTTTAGAAAGTAAATGAATGGAACACTGTTTTCATGTTTTTAACACAGTTTTGGAGGATAAGGAATATAAATATAATTTTCCCTCTTTTCTTTTCATTCCTAAGTAGTATAAAACTGACTTACCAAACTGTTAGATTTGGGAATGGGATTCTTCCCTGCCTTGAATTGTCCCATAGGTATTCTCTGCCTTGCATACCTTGGCAAAAATCTTTGATAGCATTCTTTTGACAGCCCATTTTCAAACATACTGTACTGCTTAAAAAAGAAATCCATAAAGTTCAATAAAATTCTTTAGACTGTTTCATGGGAGGTTATGGCATAGCTCTGCATTGCTGCTACAAGAGCTTTTCATGCAGCTTGCAAATTGAGTGACATTTTTCCCCATGAAAGCAGTCAGACCACAAGGGTTTTCTGTAGGGAAAGACTCAAACTTCTAAGCATTCACCTTTACAGTCTCTGTAAGCAGTTGGAGAAAACCAGCCCTTTCAAAGGAGAGCAGCAAGCTCTGCTCAATTCTTTGGAAAAAAGATTGCAGGTACCCTGCATTCAAGGAGGTAACTCTTGGCAGGGGCTTACTCTAATTTTTAAAATTATTATTCTTTTTGGATCCAACATTAAAGACTACAAAAGCCTAAGATAAACTATTCCAAAGCAAAATTAGCATCCATTCTAACATAGGTCAGTCTATTTAATGTTTTGAAGTACATGGATATTTGTGCATGCCATAAAGCTCCCACCAAGCTATACCCTTGAATCTTGCAATCTTTACTCATCCACTCTTGGCTCATTACTGTTCTTTGGTTCTGTGCAGCAGGATCATGACATGACATTCTAACATGCACAGAGCCTGCTTCAAGCATTTTAATTGGTTTAAAACTGTTGGTAGCTTTTTTTTTTTTTACTGTATTAATTTATTGCTTCAGTGTTAGTCAACTGAAAATTTTGCCAGATGGTAATACCGCCTCGGAATACTGACGAGGAGAAAGAAAATATTTATATGATGCAAATGTTTGCTCATTTATTAAGTATTCATGAATTGGTTTCTGGGTTTCTTTCTTTTTTTTTTTTTTTCTTTCAGCTGCAATGCAAAGGGTGCCAAAGGTTCAGATTTACATCTCCTGGTAGCATAATTATTAAATAACCTAGCTCTCTACTATCTGTTTCAAAAATGGAGTAAATATGCTTTGAAAATTTATCACATTTTTCCCACCTACAGTGCATTCTAAGAGAAGTACTGTGAAAGTTCCAGCGGTTTTTATTGTGTGGCCCTCCTCTCTCTCTCAACAGCAGAGGAGCGTTGCAGAAGAATAAGTAGAGATGACCTTCTCACATTTCATTTCTAAGCACACGCTTCTCTGAAAAACTCTTGAATACTACTCCCAAATGAACCACAGATCATTAAAAAATGATGTTTAAGTACTTACACCTCATGAAATTTGCTCCCTCCAGTAACTGACCAGGCCTTGGGGAAGTCACCTGCAGCCAGACCTATTTCTAATCACAGCCTATCTGTAATGTTCAGAAATCACTTGAGCCAACAACCAAAATCCATGATTTCTACAATATTCTCTATTCCTGATACAATTAGTAAGTGAATTAAATGCACAAATATTGAACAGGGGGCATGCACTGCACTGCATTGATTACAGCAGACTGTCTTTACTGGATATTAAAAACATATCAAAAAATTGGATTAGCAGGACTACACACTCAATTGAGTGATAGTACCTTGGAAACAAATTGAGGAACAGTCAGAGGAAATATGACAGCTCTCAACAGAGATGAAAGAGGAAAAAGAGAGCCACCATTCATATATTAAACCCCCTTGTTTTAAGACTCCATCTACAACAAGGGACCAAATCAGGACTGGCAACGTTGTCTTAAGTTTGAGCTTTACAATTGTCACAAATTGATGTGTCTTATCTTCACCTCGCTATCTCAGACCACTTTCTCTACGTTGATATTAGATTCAAACACATTACATATTTATATAAAAAAACAAACAAACAAATAACAACAAAAAACGCCCTTTCCTGGAAGGAGCTTCTTCCTTAGTTTAACATTCTTCTAACCATATTTTGGACCAGAAGGTAGTGACAGACTATTACTCCCTATAGGAAACAGATTCATGCAGCTTGGACTTTTTAAAGCACTGGTTCCAGTGCTATTTACTACTTTGTTCCTGTGCTGTTGTCTAGTATCTGGAGACAACTGTGATAGCCCAGTGAATCCAGGCACATGGGGAGAGATTTACCCTTTTTCTCTGCCTTGACCATTAATTTTCTGGCTGCTTGCCTTAAAAATCTGTTCTTTACTGTGTAATACACATCTTGGAAAGACAATCTGAATTCAAATTTTCTTTTGGCTCTGAACATTTGAAATCTGTGGCTTTGTGCTGAGGCTATTTGCTAATGATAGCAAGTCAGATCTACAATACTTGGCAAATATATATCTTTAGTTTTTTGATCTTCAGTCTTGACCAAGTTTCCTCCAGACAGTCTGCTTCTGTAAACTAAACTAATAACCTCCTGACTATTACATTCCCATCCTCTGCAGAGCTAGGCCGTTGGCTTCTATTCTTTCTATAGATTATGATTTGGCTTGCACAAATCTATCTATAAAGCTTGCTTATCTTGCCTGTCACTAGTCTCTGCACAATACTCATTTCTTTATATAGATCTTGGTTAACTGTTCTTGCCTGGACATTTCAAACACACCTCTAACACCAAATATGAATTATTTCACTATGTCAGATCTTAAATCTGTTGATATTTCTACTCAAGGCATTTTTAAACAAATTAAACAAATTAAAATTAATTATAAATTAAATTTAGGCAATTAATTATATTAATCACATACAGAGCTCAGTTCTTACAGTGTAATAGGTGTAACCTCCTGCATCACTTGTTCTGGCCATCCTTGGAGTACACACTGTTTTTCTGCCTGCAGCACCCGATCCTCTTTAGTGCATTACTGGATTGCCTGGAGCCTCCCAGATGCGAAGGCAATGTAGCATGTTGATAGACTTTCTCTCTTGTGCCACAGTGCCATCTGTGCTGTGCTCAAGAAGGTATGCCCTATTCAGCATGTCTACCACCAGTAGTAACTTTCCCAGGCAGAGCTTTATTTTCCCATCATGTGTTGGAGTCTAAATAACATGCACTGTAATCACAAGGGTACACTCAATAGTGTTTTTCCTTATGCTAATAGCCTGGATCTGTACTCTAACCATCAACCTGTGCCCAAAGATGAATTAATGGAAGTGTTCTGTTAAAAACAAACAAACAAACAAACAAAACAACAACAACAACAAAAACAACCAACCAAAAAAAACACGCATGTAGCTAGCATCTCCTTTTATTTAAGTACATGCCACTACTGCATCTGTTATTGCCCTACTGGAAAATGTTGTGAGATGCTGGGTTTTGCTGCAGTGTTGCTTGTAGCTCTATGTGCTCTATGGCCTTAAATTTTATGCAACACTAAGATTCTTTAAAACAGAGAGGTCTTATTTATGGTTTTAATTGCTTTTATATGAATCTCTAACTAAACTGAACCTGCAAACTCACGTATTTTTCACAAGAATCTGGAAAGGTTGTTGGCACTCTCTTTACATTGTTGACTTTCTTTTGAATTACTTGCTGTAGGAATATCTTTGAAGACTCTCAATGTCCAAAACAAAATCAGATATTGGAGGTAGATTTTTTTTTTTTTTTTAGCAGGTCCAATAAAGGTCATAATTTGTGGATAAATTGTCATAATTTGCTGGATTGCCTCTTGGTAGATACAACAAAATTATCATTACTAGAAGCACTCCTAAAGCTTCATATTATCTGGTACCTCATCAAGTATCTGGGATGGATAATTTTCTGCTTCATCACATTGCCTCTTCTTTATCCAACTCCTGCATATATATTTTATTTCCTTATTAAAGAAATGTAACTAGTGCTTATAGTTACATTAGTTTTCATTAAAGAGAACGCAACTGGGAGAACTAGAAGGATGAATTTTCCAGCTAGAACAAACCAATGCATCCTTCTTTCTGTAGATATTATACAAGGATGAGGATAAAGACAGTCACTGACTAACTTAGAGATTCATGAAGACAAACCAGCACAAATTGGATCACCGGAAGAAAGCCCCGGATGTGATGACACATGATTCTGAATGTACAGTGAACTATAAAGTTCATACTATAGATGTATACATCCGCTTTAATCACTGAAATATAAAGCAGTTGGAATTTATTCTAAAATGTTATGTAGTCCTTTTCATTTTGTTTTGTGCTATGGAATGACATATTTGTATATTCTTGACACTGGTATTCCTATGAGTTGGCTATCAGGTGCATTAATATCATTATCTTTTATTTTTGTTTTTTTGGCTATATTGATTTCATAAGTGCTGGGTGTTAATTGTAACTGTAGTTAATCCTCTCACCCTTGATTTGGTAGTTGTATCATCCAATATAAGTTAGTTTAACAAAAATCATAATAGTAGATTTTGCTGACACGGCTGTTGCTTTTCATGTTTATTTTTTCTTTGTTTAATTGCCTATCATTTGGACAGGGGAGGTTTCTTCAAGAGAGGCACCATGAAATTAAATAAAACAGTCTCATTTCTTGAGAACTGTAAACTCTTTCTTTTGTCAAAACTGAAATCTAAAAATTAGCCTACCTTTGATTTTGAATTTTTTAGATCTTGGAACTTTAACATTATCCAGTTGCATGCAAAATCTCACCAATTAAAAAAAAAAAAAAAAAGAAAAATATTCTAGCTCTTATCAATGTACACTGTTTGCAGTGACATTACTAATTAGCAACTTTTATCAGCTTTTTCAGTATGTCAGGCATTATTTCTCACACTGTTAGCTCCACTACTTCTCATTCTTCCTTTCCTTCTCTTCCTGAGATTTAGAAAAATAATAGACAGTTTTAAAAAATGTTACCTTCATTTTCTTATCTTTGATGCACAGACTCAGTTTTTACATCCTCGGTTTCCAAGTCTTGTTTTATTTTTTTCCTTGGAAATTTCATATTCCATCTGGTCGGAGTCCTATCAAAATCCTAAATTCCTGTTGCTTCAGTTTCCTTCTTAATCACAGTCTTCCGTACTAAGGATCTCCTACACTTACAGGCTTCTTTTCATTTACTGCACCCTGTATGACAAAGCACACTTGTAAAACTGAACTTGTAAAACTAAACAGAAACAACACACACATGCTTGTAAAACTAAACCATATCTTTAAAAAAAAAAAAAAGAATTATTTCCTGGGATGCTCCAGTGCATTGTACATATGCTCTCCAGGCTTGGTTTTTCCACTCCCACTACCTCTGCACTTGCCATAGAGTTCTGAGCAGATTAGTGAAGATATGAAAGCCTTCACAGCAGTAAAATGAGAGACAGAGGTGTTGATTCTTCCTCTCTCATACTAACTTTTTTTTCCCCTTTTTTTTTTTTTTTTAATAATCTTAAGAGAAGCAACATACTATGTGGTAAGCATATTTATAATATCTGATTTTGTTGATTTTTTCTTAACTTCTCCCCTTGTGAAAATATACTAAACATAGAGCAGTAATACTGAATCCAGTTTGTTACTTTAGAATGTAGTCTGAAATTATCCGTATTTCAGAAAATGTAGTTACTTTCTACTTGGCAAACTTTGTTTCATCAAAGGCAAGATCAGATTTTTCAGTTTTGTTTTGATAACCCTACTAGCACCATTCTGTTTGCATAGCTAACAGGGATATAAACACCAATAAAGAAAAGCTGAAGATCACCTTAATCTCGCCTTGATTTTGCAAATTTCACAAAGGGAAAGAGCAAGTTCCTACTTCATTCTTCAAATTTTAGATGCATGAGAAAAAAAGAGTAACAACTGCAAAAACGTCAGATGCCATACTGTAAACACTGAATTCATACTCATACACTAATCTATATGAATGCATTCAGGAATGCAGCCTAATTCTCAAAGCTACTCAATACATGCACCTTCCACATAAATCAGAAGAGGAACGTGGGAACCTGTGAAAGTCACAGTAGCTGTCTTTGAGTGCTTAACTTTAGGAAAAATAACACTATAGTTTTTGCTTTTCCCTGATTCAAATATTTGGACTGGAAGTTGGTTTTTTTGTTTGTTTTTCTCAGCATGAAAGAATACAGCAGGATTTATATATTACACCAAGACTATATACGCACTTAGGATTGCAGTAGAAAAGTATGTAAGTACACTTATTCTTACAGTTAACTTATGAGTGGAAAACATGTGGAAGTTTGAAAGCCAACACGTTCAAAAAAAATTAGCATCAAATTTCCACATTAATGAATAAACCTGCATTTATTATTAATCAAGTATTTGGAAGATTTTAAAGTGCTGATTAAAAAGACTAATTTGAATTATAATCACCATTTTAGAACTTTTCAAATTACAGTCAAATGTTTCCATAAAGTTAAATGAAAAAACAATTTTCATAAGTTGATGAAAATTATGTAGCTTATTTTCTGTTATCTTCCTTCACTAAGTAAATAACTTTTTTTTTTTTTTTGGGCCATATATTAAGAAAGTGTAAATTGACATCAATCTATACATGAAATCTATTTCTATCAACTAGTGATCCAAACCAGAGTATACCCCTACTTCTTATTTACAATACAGTTTAGAACATATATTACATGTGTGCATCTCAATTATATGGCTTCATCAGGCAAAGTTCATGCCATACAGAACAACATTAAAAACTAGTTTGTAGAATTATGGAATAATTCAGGTTAGAAAATATCTTTAAGATCATCTAGTCCGACTTTTAACCTAGTAGTAACAAGTCCACCATTAAAGCATGCTACTAAGTTCTACATCTACACATTTGTGAAAACTTCCAGGGATGGTGACTCAACCACTTCCCTGGGAAGCCTACTCCAAAGCTGCACAAACTTTTCAGTAAAGAAATTTCCCCCAATATCGAACCTAAAGCTTCTTCTTTGGAATTTACACTTTTGCTTTCTCTTCTCTGCCCCCGCCCTGTTTACTTTTCCATCTTGCTACAGTAATTATCAGGAGATGACTGTTTCCTTCATATTGGAATATTCAATTAGTCTTCTGACCAATGTAGCTTTGACCCATTCACCTACACATTATGCGTAAGAAGACTTGAATGCTGTAACAAAATAATGAGTGAATTCTTGCCCAATCAAAAATTTTCTCAACTCAAACAGAAATCCTTGCTTTACACAACAACCTTAACATACTGAAAATCACACAAATAGCATCTGTATATCCTGTCGTATCAATCAAATCTCTGTGAACTTTTAATCAGTCAAAATGTAAAAGACTACATGAGCAAGAAAATGCACCTTATTAAAAAAGAAATACCAGAAGTTACAAGTTGGAAAGATTTTATTACCAAAATTGACGAGATTACCACAAAACCACAATCTTCCTCCAAGGCACCTCTTCTATACTTATACTCATTTAAATGAATGGAAAGTTCAACTTGCCTTCAGGAAAAGTCACATTCCTGGTGGCCAATAAAACTTTTGTAGTCGTTTTTGCAGGAAAAACAAACAAACCAAACCAAACCAACAACAAAAAACAGCATTGGGAGTGGCAATTACTTTCTTGCTTTTGTTTTATTTTATTATTATTTACATTTATTACTTCTTTCTTTGTAAGGGGAAGAAGCTTCAAACTATAGATGAGATTTGAGATTCATCGCTCTTTTCACAGTGATGAAAAATCTTCTAATTGTTACTCTTCCTGTTTTTCTTTTATCTTGTTTTTAACATAGTCACTGACTTTATTTTTTTCCATGCATTTACCTGTTTCTCTTACCTTCATTTAAATTTTTTTCATTGGAAGTTTTCTAAATTGAATAATTCAGTCAAGTTATGTTCCAAAGACTATAGCCATGTTTAACAAAAAAATCAGGTTTGTTTTCATGGTCTTTTTCATTGTAATTAAAATATTTATTTAAATGTGTCTTTTAGGTAAGCTAGCTCAAAGATTTAGAAAAATTCAGATGTGCTTGACATACTATTTTTCAGTGGTCACTTCAGACAGTTCTGGTACAGATGCTTCAATTTTCCTGTAGCTCTGCCAATTTAATTTCATGCCCAGCTCCAGAATGCCAAGATAATGTAGCTGTTGTGAATGCCTGAAAATACTGTCCTGTCTTTATGTGACAAATTGCTGGGCAAAATATGTCCACGTCTTCATACTAGCAGCAAGCAATGGTGCTCACTTTCCTTCAGTCCAAAGGTTCATTTCGCTTATTATTTCCAACTGGGCATAATAGACTTTCCAAGATGATTTTTCTTCAAAACTGACTGCTCTCTGACTTGGTCAATTAAACAAATCATCTGTGTAATCATTTGTCTTGGGCTATCGTAGCAAAAAAACTGATGCTGGATTCCATACTCGCAGAGAGAATTCTTTTCCATATCGGGAGTTTTCTTCATTGCTGAAGATGGAAATGGGTTGTTAAGAATAAATTACATTATTTATATCAGAGCTACAATTCCTCATACACATCAATTTTACTAGCTAAAATAAAAAGTCACTTCTCATCCATATCCCTATTGTAATGCTTAAAATATTGCTACATATTATGACACCAAAGAAGAAAAATGCTACTAAACAGTGCTACATGCTCTTTTGTTTTGTATCTAAACTGTCATCCACTCCATGTTCTCAATTACACCTGAAGTTAGCACCTGAAATCTCCATTGAGAGCAATGGTCCTGTACGTTAGAATATACAAAAGCAGGGATATGCCTCAGAAAACATACAGTAGACATCAAACCACGAAGGTAAATAGTATTAATGTAAGTTTTCAGATTTCTAATGAAATTCTATCTGTTTGCAGTTCTAATTGAAGTTGGAGTCTCCCTTTCCAAAGGAGATCACACACATATGGGATAATGAAAGGGCTCTTTTTCCAGGAAGAGTTGTATATGCCTTAACTTTTCAGACTTTTCCAGCAATCTCTCATTATACATATGTATTTGGCTTTCACAGTAGCTATATGACTACAGAACTTTTGAAATAATATTTTAAAATGTCTTTGTTCACTTAACTGTTAGCTCTTTAAGGCCAATATCTTGTCTACTTTGCCACAAGAGGGATTTAATGCCTTTTTTTTTTTTTGGTCAACCTAAGTTCATATTGGATATACATTCTTCTTCAGCACTTGCTGATTCATAACTAATTCATCAAAATAATAGCAAGTCTTTCCTTCAAAGAATGCTTTCATCTCAAACATTTTTTTTCCTTCTTTATTCTGTCTGTTAAATTTAATTGCACAAATCTTACCATTATTGCAGATTTAGTTCAATAATTTCCTTGCTTAGTTGTCCTCTGCTATTTTCTCTCATATTTGCTAGTTTTCGCTTCCTCTTCTACAGAAGCAGAGACTCTACGATACTATCATTAGATAACAGCCAGTCTTGAAAAATTCATGTCTTTGAAATCCCACTTTAGCCTATGTATTCCTGCTGTGGGTGGGATAACATTTGTGGTTTCCACATACCTCCAAGGCAACCTCTTTGTCAACCTATATCCCTTTCAAAAATACAGAAGTCTGCAAGTGCCATCAAATTGAATTTATTTGATTTGGGAAGCCCTTTTTTTTTTCTTTTTTTTTTTTTTTTTAAGAATGATAGATCTTTCTGTTAAAGAATTGATGTGTACAATGATAGATCTTTCTGTTAAAGGATTGATGTGTACAACAGTCTCCTTAGTACAATATTCTTGATGTCTATATAAGAGTGAATGTTAAACTACTGAAAGAGCTCTAAATGCAGGATCTGAGTGTAAATTCCTACTAAGAAACTGATCAAAATTTCAAAAGATCCCAAGTTTTATTAACAGCAAATATCTTTGACTTTCAGGGAACAGAAGCTGTAGAGTTGCTCAGGTGCTTTTAAACACATTTCCTTGTACTCATTTCCTTGCAAAGAAAAAATAAATGATTTTTCTTAATTTTCTAAATTCCAGGAATGCTACCTGTTAAAGCAAAGCGTTGTCCATGCAACTTAGGAGAGCTTTAGTACTACTTAGTTTGTTGTAGCTGTTTCCAGGTACTCTAGTGAAACTGGTGGTTTGATATTTGAAAATCCTTAGGATTTATTACATTTACACACAGTAAAAATTGTATGATACTAATCTATTACTGAAATAAGTGCCTTAAAGACTGCTATAACACAAATCGTAGTGTTGACTAGCTAGAAATATTTTTTCTGGAAAAAAAAATTCAGTTCAAAAAAAGATAAATTACAGTTAGAGAAGCCTTAAAACGGTTTAATCCAATATAAATATGGCAGTCACACGGTTAGATCCCATCAAAACTCATAAAATAAATCCCTAAGGCTGAATATTTAATAATGCTGTACTTTAAAACTCGTAATTCCTGCTTACATTTTTCCCTATGCTTCTCCTGTGTAAAGCAGATTAACTCAAATTAAATTTCACACTAATCCATCTAACACTGAGTGTGTTTCATAAAGCTTTTCTGGGTTCAGACAATTCACAGAAATAGTAAAAGCTTTGCAATAGTAATTATACTGAATTTTACAGTATAAAGTGTGATATGGGCACTGAAGAAATTATGGAGAATTAAATATTTCATTTGCAAAAACTTAATTTGAGCAGCGTATGAGAATATACATTCAAATGTATTAGTAAGTAGCAACTTTGTAAATAACATTCACACAGAAGTGTAAAGACAGTATAGCCATTTTGCACAAAATTGTGCCATTTTAAGTACCTTCATAGTATTAATCTAATTCAAAATCTCATGCACTAAGCAAGTAGAAAAATTTTCTGATATGACATTTATGAAATTAATTATTAGAGTTTCTAGCAAGTAAATATTACCTAATGGAATTAGAATTAAATTGTATAAAATTATATAAACTGAAGAATTTATATTCTTGATTTTACCTTTTCTACTGTTTCTTAAGTTAAGGGCTATTGCTCTCAGATAGTTTGACACAGATGTTAAACATCAACAGGAGACATCTGAACTTTTCATTGGGCTTAATTTACTATATAAATCAATTAAACAATTTGAGGTAGAATAGTGATTGCAACTAGCAGAATAGAAAAGAGTGTTAGGAGAGAAGGAGATGATTAAGACATTATCCCTCTTGGAAACAGAAAGCTAAATATTGATTTTAGAACACTGATGGTTTAGTTGGAAGTTGGGTGTGAGGAAATTTATGGTATGCCAGAAAACTAATATATCTGCTGAGTCCGTGATTTATAATTCGTTAATCTCTCTTAGATTTATGACTCTAGGGTCAACTTCTGAAGGCAATTTTTAGGTTTCCCTTAGGAATATGGGCTGAGGGAATAGAGGAGGAAACAGTAACATTTGTAAAATAAATAAATAAATAAAAGAAATGCTACTGATTACAGGATTTTTTTTTCTTCTTTACTTAGCTTCTATAAGTGCTTTTTTTGTTGTTGTTTTTTAATTTGTGGTTGAATGACGCTACTCACAGAACTTGTGCTAGAACATTTGTTTCCCTGGGTAACATGAATTGCTTTCTGTTTGTATATAGGATATCTGTGATGTGTGGCATTTGCTGTACTGTTATGAGATTAATTGATTATCTTCAATTTGTTATTTTGGCAAGATGTCATGTTATGTCATACTGGGAATACATAGATGACAGAAGACTAGGAGAGCAGGAGTAAAACTTTTAGTGCAGTCTTCTAACCTTCTTTAAAATATATATATAATAAATATATATATAGTATATATATATATATTTTTCCCATAAAGGTTCCAATCAGCATGTTCATGTGAATGAAGTATTTTTGCTGAAGCAGTTAATGAAGAACATATTAGTACGTAGTATGTCTCCACTATTTAGAGACAATGCTGATTAATGAAAGTGAGAGTGAAGATGGGTCAGCGATCTATTTGGGCTAGACACTAAGAGTCAGTCTTCTGCACAAAATACACTTTGATGTTACTCTGGTGGAAGATGTTGGCCACCATAAAAGAGCAAGGAAAGTTCTAGATAATAGTTGTCTGGTACAGCATTCTCTTCAGCTGAAACTAGTAGTTACATATTTTGGAGAAACTCCAGTTTTCAAGATTGTGCATTTTGTTTTGGTACCCATTGCATTTGTTCATCACATCACTGTATGTATATTTAGATTGAATGAAAAAAAGACAGCAAGCACATTCGGTAAACACTGCAACTTGTACTCACCTACATGAAAACATTCTAGACATTTTTAGTACACTTTCAGATCACTGTTAACTTGCAGAATACTATATAACAGCATGTGGTTGCATTGCAGACCTCAATAAGATGTTTGAGAACAGAGTACAAGATGTTTTTAATTTAAAAAAAAAAATGAAGGAGAAGTAAGTTTAGTATAGTATGGCACTTGCTGTTTGCCATCAATAAAATATATTGATGAACTTAGCATCTCTGAATGAGGGAAAGAACACCCCGGTAAGAAGCAAATACTTCTTAACTAAAGGATGTTATAACTCTTGAAAATATCTGAGAATAAATTAAGAGAAACTAAAAGCAAATTATACAGTGGCCAATCACTTCCCCTCCGCCCCCCCCCCCTTTTTTTTTTTACAGTTACAATTTCACACAAGGTACGAAGATAAAAAGGAGTTTAAAAAGGTTTAAAAATACTTACAATATTGTTGAATGAGGAGAGAAGAGAGACAGTCCTGTTAAAAAGAATGCAGTATATGTAATATGCTTCAAACTTTATTCTAGCTTTTTAAAATTATTATTTATTTTTATTTTTTTTTATTTCTCTTATAACATTGTTCTAATTTCTTTGGTCCAAAATTGCTCTGCTATGAATAAGAAACAGTCCACTGTATGCAGAGAGATGTTAGTAATTAACTGTAAAAAAATACTCAATAGCAAAAATCATTTGAAATAAGGTTTAATTTCACTGTAATGTATTTAAACAGGAATAAAAGCATGTTCATAATCTCTAACTATGCTGCCCCTTAAGGCTGCAGCATGCATTTCAGTTCATCCCCTATCATTACTACTTTAGTACAGACTGCTATTTTCCAGCAAAGGCTGACTGCACAGCTTTACAGGACTTTTATGAATGCCACAATATCCTCAAAAATTCCCTAAGCCAAAAGTTGCTCAGAAAATCAGCGTGCTTAATTATTTTTCTTTCTTTATCCACCTGGGAAATGATTCTTGTGATTGGACACCAATAAGACTATGTTACAAAAACGTATCTCTCCCTGTGTAATTTGGTACTGATAGCCCACACAGAGTAAGTGATTTATGGTTGTCTTTGTACATGAAAAAACAAAACCTGGGAAAATACTAATACATGCTAAATGTGGTACCTTCATTTATCATTGCTACAAGACAAGAGGCATAATAAATACCTTTTGAGATGGCATCCATACATACCACTTACCCATGTAAAAACACACACAGCTAGTATCAGTGATTTCTTCCACTGCGTCTAATACAAATGCTCCCTTGAACCATCATGAGGGGTTACCTCAAAACTGCATAAAATTCAATGTGCTATGAAATAAGTAGTGTAGTGAAAGCAAATGAACTGTTAAAATGCACAGACAATTATTGCTTCAGGCTAAAAGGGAGATCATTGGGCAGATACTTGAATGAAAGCACACTTTGTGACTACTCACTAGACAAACACTTTTTGGACTTAGTCAAATGTCTAAAGATAGCAATCTCTCAATCAGACTTAAACAAGGATCCCAAGGTCTACATTTACACAGAAGAGCAATTTGGGAAAAAGCTGAACACCTTCATTCCATGTGTAATTTCTACAGATAATAAACAAACAAACCAGCCAACACAATTTAACTCTGGTAGGAAATCACAGAAACATTGCTAAGGAAAGCATGTAGACATGCTTTCTCATTCCACTTCAAAAAAAATTAAGTAAAATTCTCTGAATGCATGTGCAAACCTCCACTTACTCTGAGGACTTTTTTCAGTAGATATTGCTAACTTAATTTAATGACCAATACCACATTCAATCGGGTTTACTTTACAGTGGCATTTAAGAAATCTTACTCCACCTCCAATTATGTTTCTAGTAAACAGCTGACGAAATTTCCTAAAATTACATGATTCAAAACAAAAATCTTATCACCAAATATATGTTCTAAATTTGCAAAAATAAAAGAGAAATCAAGTGTAATTCTTAAAGAATATAAGGAATATTAAAAAACTCTTCCGGTATCATCACATGCTAATATTCATAAGCTTAGGGGAGAAAAAAATAATTTGTTATAAGCACAAAATAGAATTTGAATTGAAATACTGAAGAACGGCTCCAGAATGCAAAATATAACCAGGAAATATCAATACACAATTAATTTGTGAAATAATTCACCTTCATATGAGGTGAAGGATTAGTAAAAGCTGTATATCAATAGATGCTGCTTAAAAAACCTTTTTAAATTATCCATAACTGCTACATATAAATAGAGATAATTTATTTCATACATAAAAACATAGCTATCTCAAATGTTTACATGAAGAACATCATGTATCAGAAATATTTTGTTTAAAGAAAGAAGAGAACAGGAAAGAAAATATTTCATTGAATAACGTGGGATGTATCTGAAAGCTACTTAATCAAGATGACATGAGTTGTTATTAAAGTCTTCAAGGGAAAATAATTTTTCTGAAACCTAGAAATCCAGACTCAGAAATTCAAGTGTGTTTTGAAATTAATTAGATCAGCTTGAAATGAAAGGGGATGGCTAGTAGAAATTAGCAGATATTTCTGGTAGCTCAAGACATAGAAAGAATTGTACTTTGTAATTAGCAGATTCTTGAGCTTGCTTTCTTGGATTATTTGCCACCAGCACAGCTTTCTCATAAATCTGAAACCAATTTGCAAATGTCACTAATTCAAAAACATATTTCTAATACAATGACATCTTTACTATGAAAAATTATGATGAAATTACTAGCATTTCTAGCATTTCATTCACTAGTTTAACAGAGCACTGTCTTTGTTACGGATTTCTTTCCTCTTGTCCTGAGGTGTTCTTTGATTTTTGTTTTGGAAAGTTTGTTTAAAAATGTTTCATGGTGAAGGAGCAAATCTAAATCTCATTAAAGACACACCGATAATGACAGATCAGTACGTAGTAACAGCACATTTCAAAATCTACTGTGTATATTTTGTGTAAAATTGTTACCTCTAATACTTTTAGCACGTTAGAAGAAATTATTTTGGATACTTATTTAGAGGGATTCACACAGAAGTTGGTGGGCCTTTTCACTGACAGAAAAAGTTAGAAAATGTGTAAAAAGACACCACCACCCATTTCCTAGTAGGACTGGTGGAGGTTGCATCTGCTTAAACATATGTACTGTAATATGGCATTATTTTGAGGAAATGGAATTACAACCTAGCCTTGAACATGATGTTTCCAATCCTTAAGCCCTAGAGGCTTGTTTTTTTGTTTGTTTTGTTTTATTTTGTTTTTGCTTTTTGTTTTGTTTTTAACTATTATTTTTCAGCTGCAAAATTTTGTACATGTGAAGTACGATATAGGACAAAATGACTTCAGTGTCTTTGATTTCTAGTGTTTCTAAGCTGTAATTATGAAGCAGATACTGATACTAATTTTGAAGAGCTTTGCCTGCATTCATTGTAGCTGTCACAGTGATCTCTAAGAGCCATAGGCTTTATTGGCTGACAGGCTGTAGGTAGAAACTGAGAGAGCACAAAGAACTGTTGCCCTCTGTCCTTCTCCCATTCAGCTTTTTCACGTACCTTCTGCTATGCTCTGTGACAGCACCAGTATGGGTCTCTGATAAGCACAGTTAATCCCAAAGGAATGAGAGAGATGAAAGAGCCTGCAAGTCTCTGTGGCTTTGCAATGATATATAAAGCAAGCAGGCAAGATCAAAGAGAAAATGAGCACTTTTCATAAAATCATTGTGAATTCTGCAATGTGGCATGGGAATTTTCTTGTTCAGAAAGCTTCTGTAGTGTTATACTACCCTGTATCACCTATAGTATGTACAAGTTATTAGTACCCTTGGTAAGCCTTAGCAAGCAAGTACGTGAGGAAATGCCAGACTCCTCCAATGGGATACTGCACAGAAAATTACTGTTACTTTGATAATAACATTTTTCTTCTGGGGAAATATTTTATTTCTTTCTTTTCTCAAGCAAGTGATCACAGCTCTCCAAGGTCAAAAAATAGGTTGCGAATATTGCCAACTGCTAGATGCCAGCAGTCAGCATCAGCTCAGATTCCCTTGAGTCATCAGCAATTCAGTTCCTCAAACAATGTAGGGAATGAGAGCAGGCTTTAATTACTGGCTTCAGGTATTTACACTAGACAGGAACTGTCTATTTAGTTGCTGACTGCAGTTGCTCTCCTCTAAATAAAGTAGGAGGAAGAGAAAGAAGAGATTGGAAGGTGTTCCTCTCAAATGCAGGAGAATGAGAACAGAAAACAAGCAAAAAATAAAGCTGCCTGCAACCTACCTCCAGAGAAGCTGAGCTGCTACCAGCTCACAAGGTTGCTAAATGATGAGTCAAGACTAGCTCTGTGTTCTGAAAGTGTTTAAGAAACATATATATTTCAGTTTATATCTAATAGCCATGCTCCTACTGTTTCTTATAAAGAATATGAGACCATCGTATCTTATAAAAGAATGTTGTCTTCATAACATGCCATGACAAGTAGAATTTGCAGAAGTCTATTGTAAATGTTTATTTCATTATGCTTTGCTCATCAATGTTTATAGTTTTATTGAGCTATGGGAGTAGGTCATCTGGCTTTTTGTCTTCATTATTGACAGTAATAAGCATTCACTTTATCAAAGAGTGAAAATAATGTATGTGATGAACAATAAGTTTCTGCTAAAAACGCAACTCTTACTTGCTGTTTCTATATTATTACTTTCCCAAACTGCAAACAACATCAGTCATTGAAGACAAACTGCTGTGCCATGACAGAAAATATATGCTTGCCTTCCAGTCATGTTTTCTTCTTTTATAATGGACATTATTCATAATGGAAATAGTAAATCTTAATGACTGGTTTCAGGAAATTTGGCATCAGACAAGTTTGTATTTTAGTGAATGTTTTAAGAATTGTTTTTTAGAAAAATTCGTATAGGAAATCAGACTTCATGAAAATGATTCACCCATATAGATTCGCAAGCTATTTAGTGATGATCATTTTGATCATAAAGTTTGACCTCATATACACCACAAGCTGCTGAATTTCTCCATTACTGAATTACAAATTTGAAGTATTGGATAGATATATCTGTATGGTTAAATCAAGACAATGGTATGCTAGTTCTTTATTTTAAAGTTGAAGCAAGACAAATTCAGTCATGGCATTCATTATTCGTTTCTGTACAGGCATACCAGCCTAGTAACCATTCTATTTTCTTACCTACTTAACCATCACAACACTGCAAATGTTTTTTTTTTTCCTACTAAAAAAAATAGAAACTAAAGAGTGTTTCTTGTCAAGTATCCTTACTTTAGTTCCTTACACATTTTCACATTTCTTTTCTTAACCAGTAGATATAGATCTTGGAACTGAAATTATGTCACAGTTTCTTCTCATAATGATTTACTGTGTGGATTTCCAAGTTTCAATTGTCTTAGCCGTAATATCAAAATGGAAGCTCATATCTTTAAAAAAAAAATTATCTAGTAAATTCCAGATTCTTATCTAGACTTATTATACAGCAGGCTTATTGGTAGGACTTGGTGGTGGGACTGTAGAAGTATGCAGTAGTTTTGAAGTGATTAAAAAAAATATAAAGACCACTTAAAACTGTGTTTAGATTTTTCCCCAGAAGGGCTTTTTAATCTAATACTCCTCCTCTTATTAATTATTGAACTAAATAGACTGCAAGTATCAGATTGGAAACTATGACATTTCTGCCACAAATAATTATTGATAGCCAGTGATAAAGAAGTATTCTTCCTAACATATTTAATAATTAATAAAAACTAAATTTTGAACTATATAATAACAAAATAGACAAGTATAATGTCCTCAAAATTACCCCTCCCCCCCCCCAAAAAAAAAAAATTACCCATGGAAAACTGATACAGTACAACAGCTGCAGCCTGGAGAAGGATATTCTTAAGATTAGGGAAATGTTAGTAATCAAAGAAAAAAAGAGAAGAAGGGCTACTACAAAATATTTCATATGTGCCTAGTTTCTGTAACATCTGTAGCATCTGTAACATCTTTAAATTGGGCTTCGGTTTCTTACATAGCTTTATTAGGAGAGTTACACACCTCAAAGCAGAATTAACAAGACTGAACACAGTATGTTGCCAAACATAACACACCAGTATAAAGGGGTAGTTTAAAATGAATCCTAGAATCTTCCAGATACACAAGCCTCTGTTATACAGAGATGCCTTCAAAATCTTGAAGGTTCATAGCTGGAATTTGCTGAACCTGGCATAGGAACAGATGATTTATTTCAATGTGTCAGTTACGCACACACACACATATATCCAACAGTTTTACAGTTAAAGCACTTTGAAGTTGTTTGGAAACCACAGTTCAATTCTTCTCTCTAAGAGAATATAAAACCTTTTACCTTCTACAAACAGTGCACATACTCCATGGTGGGCACCAGGAGTGAGATGAACTCAGCCTATCCTCCTGAAGATTTTCTGCTTTGCGCTAAGATGTCTTTTTGTCCAGGATTAGCATTGCCAAGATCTGCAGTGAGGTGCTCCTCAGAGAAGGTAGACTGCTGTACCTATTCAAGAGGATATCTATGAATAATTTTCCCACAATATTCGAATGGGATTTCTGAATATTTAATAGGTAGTATTTAAGAAACAGACAAAGTAATACAATTAGTATTAACAAATTTGATTTATACATTAGAGTAAGCAACCCCTTCTCCCTTCATCACTCCATTCTTCACTTCTTGCTTTTGAAAATATTTGCCTTATATTCTTGGTAACAGTCAAATTAATAAGTTTAATTCCATATGATTATTTCCAATATGATATAGGTTTATTTTGTATAACGTTTTTTGTCAGCACGGGAGAAAGAGGATTAATTAATTGAACAATACCAAGTTAACAGTGGTATACTATGGTGCAGAGTTCTACTTCATGCTATACTTACATCCCAGCTTTTGTGAATTTACTTACATGGCAATTCTCACTGAACAGCTGAAGAAATGATTTCTTGCTTTCTACAAATAAAGAGAAGCAACTAGAAGATAAAAATAGTTAATAATGTGGCCTTGAGAGAAATGAATTGTTAGTATGACGATCTCTTTATTGAAATCTAAATTCAATGAAAAATGGAGAGGACATATACCCTCATCATTTATCTAAGAATTCTCAGAAATTACAGCACAACAGCATATAGAAGAGAAATAGCATTCAGAAGAATAATTTTACCTTGATAGTTCTACTGAAAGTTTATTCTTCATGATATAGGTGAATAAATTAAATGCCAATTCAATTAGCTATAGTCTGTGAAAGCAGTTATCTTTCAAGTGCACTTAAGATTTGAGCACATTAAGGTGGTTTCAAAAAATTTAGCTACTGGATGAAAACCAATAGAAATTTAAAATAAATATATATATAAAAAAAGAGTCATCAGTCACTTCTTGAGTCAAAACAAAAGTTGTATCATGTTCAGATTTGTAAGCAGTGATTTTACCCATGCTGAAGTGCAATGTGGGCAAGATTCACCATCATTTTTTTTTTTCTCAGCCCTGTAGATTATTTTGTCATTTTAGATATCTGATGCTATGTAACCAATTTCTGGAGGCATTCCAATAGCCTGAACATGAATCAAGATTCCAAAAAGGGAACTAAAACACATGAGAAGACATCTGGAACATAATTTTCAACTTAGAAAATACAGAACTGTTTGCTATTCTTTTCTCCATTTTTGACAGGTAATAATGCAGAAAAATAATTTAGAACTAGTCATGATACCTGGCTTCTGAACACACATTTTAAGCATTAACATTATTTGACATATGCTGGTTGTTAATATACATTTTCCTTACTGTGAAAATGAAATCTGTTGTGTTTCAAATATTTATACATTCAGCACTTCTGTATGTGAATTTTCCATTTCAAGACCACTTTTTTATATCCTACTGTAAGATTTCATAGACCAAATTCCTTCAATTCAGTAAACTACCATTTGATGAAAATTCTTCTACTGAAATGAGCAGAAAATATTTGCCTACAGGGTTCTTGTTTTGTTTTTCTTTAATATAAGCACATCTAGTATTTAATTACAAGACAGTTGTAAGTTTGGATGAGTATTATATAATGCCTCTTGCATTTCTATGAGAAATACGTCTGGAGTGAAAATAATAATCTGTCCAAAATATCAATGATCAATCACAGTTTTAAGTAGAATTTTATTTTCAAGTAGAAACATGTATTAAGATGCCAACATGTACAAAGATGAACACAACACCATTACTTAGTGGCAACATAACCTTGTGAGGAAACAAGAAAAATTCTTTTCCTTTTTGTCAGAAAATGAGCATAGGTTGCATAGATTTTTGTAGATTTTGTTAGTAAATTGCTAATACTAAATACAAACCATAACAACAACCCGAAAAACCTCACAGCATTATTTGCATTTCCAGTAGTGTATATACATCACCTGAATATGAGCTTTCTGTGGCAGATTTGAAATGCTCCTCTTAAGCAAAGGTCTTGCAGTGCTTAACAGTACTGAAAAGCTTTCAGGACTGTAGAGAATACTTTTAGAGTAGACTCATTCCCATCAAGAACTCTAGAAAACAAAAATTAATTTTGAAAAGAGAGCTCAAAAACTCCTCCCCTAAATCAGGGAATAAAACAGCAAAATAATCAGCAGGCAGCCAAATCACTCATTGTTTTTATCACCAGAAGAGCAGAGGGAGCCTGAGGGATTACTGGTGATCACTTCATACTTGGCAGAACAGTAGAGAACTTCACCCAGTTTTCTGTTCAGCAAGAAAATTGTGTTTTGTAGTTTGACAATTTCCTTGCTTACTACCTCAGAGCAAACTCTTCCATGTCAAAATATCTGCATGTGCTAGAAATGAAAGAGCAGAGGTAGCTTGGTGCTAACAGTGTAAGCACAAAAATTCATAGTTTAGCATTGGGATTTCTTCATTGTTGCTGGTTTTCCTTTTTATAAACATCACCTATGGATATCTGCATATGGATAGGCTTTGGGCCACAGCATGACATTTTAGAAAGTGCTTGTGTGATGTCCAGTGGTGATTATTGTGTGGAAAATGGCATCAAACACAACCTGTTGACATGCTGAAGCTGCCCTTTGAAAGAAAGTCTCATCCTAAGTGAAGTACCCTCAGCTGAGGATCCAAATCTTCCATTTCTTCCTTTTCCAAGAACCACAAATAAAAACAAACTCCCTACCTTCATAACCCCTGTTTAAGCCCTACTTTGTGAAGCCCTTCATATTCTTTGTGAATACAAAGAACAGCTTCAAGGAATGATACCTACATTTCTCTTTAGAGATATGCAAGTGAAGCAAGTGAATGATGAAAAAAAAAAAGTACTTAATTTAATTAAATCCTCCAAATTTAGCTTTACTGAGATGACTTAGTCTAGATGGGGGAAAACAATACTAATAATTCACATTGAATGGATTTGAATGTAGGAAGGATGCATATTTCATAGCCCCTATGAAGATTACACATATATATATATTTACATACACATAATACAGTAATGACAAATGACAAACTGTCATCAATACATTCTTTGGCGCTTGGAAAGAGCTTGATTCCTTATGCAAATCACTATGATCAATTCTTAACAGGAAAAGTGAGAGAAGAAAGGAACAGACAAACACTGACAAGTGCTATTAACAGGTGTCTAACAACTAAAGTGGCAAGACAAATGATGATTTGTCTTTCAAACGGCTTTAAGAGTCTGAGTTTTTACAGTTTGCATAAATTCTAGAACAGAAATAAATTCACACATATCAGTTGTTAATAAGCAATGTTTAAAACCAATAAATTCACGGAATAATATATTTTTAGCTATTGTTTATAAATGGAGGACATAAAGGTAACATTATAGAAAAACAAAGGAGTTGCTATGGTGCTGACATGTTAAATGAAGTTTATAGTTTTTAATAAAATATGGTTCATTTGTTTAAAAATCAAAATGTAAGAAAAATACAAAAGTGTAAAAATCATTTATGCATGACACAATGTAAAAAATAAAAGCACACTTTAGTGGACACATTAATTTCTACATTAGTGTAGAAATTTTGTTTTTACTTGGATAGAATGTTAGCTTTAATTTTGATTTTTTTTTTTCAGAATCTTTTCGTGACTCTGACAGTTGAATTATCATATTCACAGAGAATTATCATTGTTTTATCTGAAACTTTTTCACCAAACTCCAAGGCAGTACTGACTTCCAAAAATTTATGCGTGCATGTTTAACTATACTGGCAGTATTGGCTATGCAAAAGTAACAGCCCTCTCCATAGGAGTCTCTGTTCCACCACACTGTGCATCATAAAGTGAAGCCAAAGTGCATAAGCTTAATGGAGAGGAAAGACAATCCTGTGCTAATCTTTTCCTCTTTCTCAGTGTGTAACTATCAACAGTCCTCATGTAAGAAAAAGGGACTGATGTCAGTGCTGTAAGATTAACTTAGTCATACCTTCATGTGACATAGTTCTGTGAATAATTTATGTATCAGACACAGTTCTTGGAGATGTTAATCTTTCACAGAGCAGTCGTCAGAGCCCAGACGGAGGCCGCAATCACCATCTCATGAGCTGTGTGGCACAGCTGCCCTACTGAAACCACAGAAAACAAGGCAAGGAGCTGGCTTCACTGCCAGCATTTTTCTGGCAAGGGAAAGTGGAGAAGGCTGAGAGCTGTATTTAAGGCAAAGTTTTCCCCAGTTTTGGCCTGAGTTCTGCACAATCTGCCTGTTTCCTGTAGGTCTCTGTTCACAGCACAGTTTAGATGCTGTTACCCTCCTTCCACCACAACAAAGCAATTACATACAATAAATCATAGAAGAATAGTTAAAATCAGCTGTCAGCTTCATTTTAGGAATATCACTGAATCAACAGAGCTACAATTTATGTTAATGTTTTGTCCATGGAACTTTTTGGAGAAACTTTACATCTTTCTTGTATTTTCATCTAAAAATGCAAAATCAGACCTAGGGCAATTTAGTGAAAAAGTAACATTCAAAAATGAATATATATATATATATATATACACACATACATATATACACACATATATATATATATATATATATATATATATATAAAATCCAGGACAGCTTTCATCAGTTAATAATTTCTGTAAAGTGAAAGAAATTCCAAGGCTTAAGGAACCGTGGAAAGGATAATACTTGTCACACTTCAATGGAAGGATTTTCAAGCAACAAGCCATCTAAAAATCAGTAATAGCACAATGTTACCTAATACTCATATTATCCTAGCGATGCTATATACTTGTTACACAGATATTTAATCACACATCCCTTGAGTCATCTTCCAAGGAAATATTTTGCATACTTCTATGACATGAAGCAAAAAACACATAACAAATATGCAAGAAAGACATGATACCAGGATGCAATGCTTGCATTTAGCAAGCTAATATAGGATCATTAGACTTCTGGCCTTGAAAAAGAAAAGAGAATAAATATTCTTCACTTATTCTTAAATACCAGCTTTTAGATTAGGAGATCATACTGAGTGTTTTTATGATATGGGGAGGTTATAGCCATACTAATTTAGAAAAAAAAATCATTTAAGTAATTATAACAGAACTATTCAAAATTGTTGCAATTATATGATTAGTCTTTGCTGCAAAAATGATGATACTAAAAGTGATGAAAAAATTTGAAATTAAGACAAGTGAGGAAAAGAAAATCAAGCCTGAAAATACTCTAAATGAATAGGGAAAATGATTAAATAAGGTGACAGAATGAGAGTACTAGCTTAATGAAGTACAGCAAGCTTGCAATCATCTTTCTCTTACCTACAAGAGCACCTTGATTTATGTTATCAAAACAGTGATGTATTTTTGTGCTCCAGTTCAGAAATACAATGTCACAGGAAAGTGACTTTTATAAAGCAGGAACAGGGAGGAGATGTCAAGGCATTATCCTTAACTATCACTCTTCTTTTCTTTAAATTCAAAAAACTCATCCACACTTACCTAAACAAAGCTGTGAAAGTTATTCCAAGTTATCCTTGAAGTTATCCCAACTGAGCATTATCAGAGACTGAACCAGAAGCTGTGTAATTAAAACACTCTTAATTAGACACCTTCTTAGTGAAATTGGAGGACTTGTTCTGGAACACACATATGCTAATCCTTACCAAAGCACAGGCTAGAACAAAACATCTAAAATCAAACTATTTTCTTGCTGTCAATGAATATTTGGGAAAACTACTAGGAAAACATTCTAAATTTTGTAATTATAAATAATGTAGGGATTAATTATTACTATTACTGGATATACCACTGGTTTAGGTAATGATAGTGTTCATGACATTCTTAAAGGCTACAACCTTGTCAATATCCCATACAGACTACCAGTTATGCCATCTACTGAGATATGTTACAGATTTTTGCATAAAAGTACTAATTTAGGTAGTACGCATATATATTGTGAAAAACAGAGCAAGAATTTCAGAGTTCAGGAAAGGTAAAATTTTCACCGTGTTCAGTTCAGTCCTTTGGTGAATAAGTGTTATGACAAAGACATTTCTTCTTACCTGGTGTATTGGGTGTATATTGCAAGGTTTTGATCACAGGGGCTGCAGGGGCAGCCTCTGTGAGAAGAGACTAGGGGCTGATCCCACCACAGACATCCCTGCAGCCCCTCAGCTGTCAAAAACTTGCTGCTTGCTTTACTCAATATACCTGGATGGAATGTTTTTTTATTTTATTTATTTTACCTTTTATAGTCTTAGCAGCTAAGTATTCTGATTTAAGATCGAGATTTCAGGGATGAATATTCACTAATAAAAAAATAATCAATACAAAATTATATATGCCATTTAAATGTTCTGTAGAAGCACAATTCTGATGGAGAGCAAATTAGAATTATATTTCATACATCCTCTAAAGACAGATCACTATTCTCTAAAACATCACCTTGCACATTGTCTCATTAACATGTCTTTATGTCTTTTCATCATCATACTGCACACATTACACATCTGTTCACCTGAGCTTGTTATACACATGAACACATTAGACATACACTTTTCAAGGACAAACCCATATGCATTTTTTACCCAAAAAACAACCCCCAGAGAATTCATAATAGTCAGGGCAGTCTTGAACAGCTTAGTCATTTACTTAGTATCCAAAAACCCTTCGGGATCAGTTGTGGATCCATAACTTTCTGGAAACTTTGCTGTGGATTCACACTGATCCAAGAATCTTCCTTTTATTTTCACAAAAATCCCTTATATATATGATGTAAAATAATCGTTGTTATTTCTTTATTATGCAAAAAAGTCTATACTGCATCAATACACACTATTCTTGAACTCTAACAGTTTAATACTCTCGATAATCAGTTTTATATTTTTCAGTGCAGTATTTTTATCTTAAATGTTTGCCTGTATATGTCAACAACTTCATTGATAAAGTTTTGAAGACAGTGTGTTTCTACCAAAAAAGCTACAGATCCATTTTCATCATTGCAGTTTAACGCATGTCTATATGCAGTGCATAACACTTGGCAGTGACTGCTAAGTCCGTTAGCCTTTCAAATTTCCCCTTGTCAGAGTAACCGTTCTGAAACAGTAAGCACAAAAACTTTTTTTTAAACACAAAAACTTTTTTTATTATTTAATTTTCTTTACTGTGAATGTTCTACAGACATTAGATTTTGGAGAAATGAAAGTCGTATTGTGAATATTAAAAAAAAGTCATTGCAGTTTATGATAAATCATCGGGATTAACAGTGCATTTTTTAAATTTGTATGCTTCTCAAAGTTTGTAAACCTACAGAAGGACAGGGTAAATCCATAATTTAGAAAATACAGAAATATGATATCTGGTGCCTATGTTACTTGTTACCTCTTACTGCCAATATCATTACTGGACAGTGGACATACTACTTCATGCCTGAGCACTGTTAGACTGAGTCTGAAGAACATGTCCTTTCAAGCATGCACTTTGATGTAATTTATGCCTTGTATCTTAATCATAGCAGAAATAATACTCAACAGACCCTAACTGAAGTCACAACACCTACACTTTTTATACCAGAACAAACTTTCCATTGTATTTTAAATTTAATATTTATTATTTCTAGCTGCTTTCACGATACTCTGTGGTATGTTTCATAGAAGTTCTAGGTGAATATTAGACGTGGAGATATTTTCTAAAATACATGGTTTTATGCATTCTTACATGCTATTCATTATCTTCTTACACTTGATGGTAGACTGCCACTTCCTTGTGTTTCATAATAGGCTGAGATTAAGTATCAGAAGCTACACTGAGTCCATTATTGGGAGAGACATATTATACTAAAATTGATGCTCCTTGCTCAACCTCTTAATGTAAATAACTAAACCCAGAAACATTATCACTAGCATGGTGCATTATGTTTAGTACACATTCACAGGAATTGAACGTGGGACTGGGAGAAAAAAAAAAGGCTATAGAAGAACTATAGGCAGTAATGATCAACTAATGAGAGAAGAAAACTAGAGCTCTGGTTGCAAATATCAACACTATCAATCTGAAGGTAATAACAAATAGATTTTCTTCCTAGTTTGTAAAGGTAGACATGGTCAATATACACTGTATATGACTTTTTTTTTCTTACCCACATTAAAAAACATTCCAATTTGTGGACCAAGTTCCATTCCTGTTTAATTTCTATGTCAGCTCTTTTGGAATACATTTATGAATGGGGTCATGGCTAATCTGTTTAGATTCCCCTATTTAGACTATAATTCTGTAATATATAAATATTAAACACCAAAGCATTTTGCAACATGAGAAAGATACAGGGAAATTAATATACTAATTAAACTACCTAATTTAATGAGGGATGACAATTCTGGGTGATCACAAGAGCAGTAGTCCTTGTAGGATTCCTGTGGAGAAAAATAGAAATTCTTAAAGTATGCAGGAGATTACACGGAGGAGGTGGGAAAACAGAGCTTCTAAGCTTTATCACACAACTTTCAGATCAGACAAGTGAAAAAAAGTAAAATTGACTCTGAAGTTATGTGACAACTGTCAAAATATGACTTTGCAGCTTTAAGGTAAATAGATCCTACATAGATATATATATACACTTATCTATAGATACAGTATTAAGATGCAGACATATACAAACAATACTTTTGAATTCAACAATACTTTTATCCAAAACTACTTTTAATATATCCACTTTTATAAAACATTTTTAATAAATATATTTTGATCATCTTTAAAGCATGAAATAATAATATGTATTCTATCAGGTTTTGGTTATCAGATAAAAATATATTAAGCCCTCCAAAACTCTCAAAAAAGGGTTGATATTTTTATTGATTGACAATTTATCTCTGCAGAAGATATATTGTTCTAGTTTGCTGTTTTATATATTTCATAAGTAATTTGTAGCAAAATTTCAAAAACTTTTTAAACCAAGAATTAAAATGTATTAATTACAAGCAATTATATCCAAGTTACCAAGGTCATAACACTTTTGCTCAGACTGTACTTCATTAAAAAATGGTGAAATCAATGTTTCATATAATTAGGTCATTTCATTTAGAACCTTTTTTTTCCAAAGGAAAAATAAAATAATAAAAATAAAATAGAATACAGATATCTGGCAGATATGTTGGATGCCAAGCCAATATTTTCAAAACAGTTTGCTTCAAAAGCAATTTGATATGGAGAACTTCAACTCCAGGTTTTATGTCACTAGGAACTGAAGAATGATTTTTAAAGTGTTAATTTCCTTTTCGAGTGGAACATGATGCTCCTGCCATACAACTTCTGAACAACCTGTGTCTGTGGAACAGTGATTTAACTTACACACTGAACTTCCACTGTACATTTAACACATAATAAAAATAGCATATCAAGTGACTTGGAAGAAGTCGATCCAGCTTGGAACCTGTGTATGTATTTCTTATTCAGGTGAAATCTTTGGCCTTATTGGGCCATGGCAAAAATAACATTAGTTCTGAAAGAATCAACATTTCAGCCAGCATTCATAGAAACTGATGAAATTGAATTATTTGCCTTGACCAGTACAAAAGAGATATTACAGCTTGGTGGCTGCCTCCGCTACTTCTCTAATGACATTTTTTACTTCTAAAAGATGGTATTTCAGCTATAAGGTAAATAAATTCTGGGTTGGCTCCTATGGTCTGAAAAAAACAAATGAGGATGTACTTAGAGGAGTCAAATATTCAAAAACTCAGTTTCTTATTAGAACTTGGCTGAATATATACACATGAGATATATGTACATATGTGAATATATGTACATATCTATTCAAAATGGAATATGAATTTAAGAACTGTCAGACATCAGTGAGTCCATTTTTAAATTAAGCTAGTAGAAAGTATTAGGAGACTCCCTGAATAAATTACAGATTGCAAGTTGTTCTAGTATGAAAAAAAAAAAAGTCCTAAAGTTCAGATTTCAATTTAAAGAAGTTCATTGCAAATTGCAAACAATCCCTCATTATCTCATTTGCTTCAAGTGTTTACTGTTGCCAATCATAAAGAAAAATAATGAAAAACAAACTCCCATAGGCTATTAAAAAAATCTATTTTTAATAGTGTTTAAAACCAAATGAAATTTCCTTTAGAGCCTATATTTATTGTCAAGTAGGAAGAGAAATTTCCATTAGACTATAATCTCATCATGCCAGCTTCATTCTCTTAACTTGTAAAGAGATAAGAGCTTCTCACTTTGATATTTAGAAGAAAAATAATTGTAGCAAAACTCTACAATTAAGTATAATGCAAATATACACATCTATCAAATTCACAGTGAAAACTTCAAATTTATTTTATTTTCCATAAGACAACAGTATGCATATTTTTGTAAGTACAATAAAAACTATATGCCCATCAAAGACTGATAAAGAAAAAACATACTATCTGACTTCATTTTGAGGATGGAGGTTGGTATTTTTTATTTATCCATATAATTTTAAAACAAAAAAGATATACATTTTCCTGGTGTCTCTAAATTCCTAACATCAGGATTGTCAGAAGAGCAGTTGTAAACTGTATTACACGTATTTGTTACTTATACTAAGTTCATAGGAGAGGAAGAAAAAAAAAGGATCTTTGTGTTAAGACAGTTCTTTCTTCCACATGTAAAAAAAAAAATAATAATACTGAAAAAGAGAAGTTTATTTTTAGAGATTATCCAGAAATAATAAGGTTTTTTTGTAATAACTCCAAGCCATAACTTTAATTTCCCCTGAACAATTTCTATACCCACCAATGACTTGACCTTAGCCACCTGCAAGAGTTTAGCATCTCAAACATCTTTTTACAGATTTGCATTCCTTTTATTGGGTTTTAATGTGGTTCCAAAAGATGAATAATCTTATTTGAGCATACAACAATTTTCTGTTACTCATTGGGTATCTTCAAAGACCTAGGATTTACATTTTTAATGTCTTTCTCATGAAAATAAGGGAATGTAACAAAAATGAGGCATCTTCTTTTTTCTTAACTGCCCATTAGATTTATGTAAATATGCATCTCTACTTAAGTCATTCATTGTTTTGGGAAAGACAGGGAAGTCTATTAAATTTTCTATAATCAGATATTTTCCCCTTTATTTTATGTCTTCCTCATCGTATACTTCAGAAATACCTCAAAGTTAGCTGTGGGCTAGTCAAACTGTACATAGCTGTCTTTTTCACAGTAAAAAAGGAATAAACAAGCCAAAGAAAAATCTACCAGAAGAGTTTTGTTTACAAGGAACGGAAAAAAAAATGGAGTTAAGGCAACAGTCTTTAAACCGAGACCAACTAATTCAATAGTAACAAAAGTGAAGAGAGAAAAACAAACAAAAAAACCACCACAAACAAAAAAACACCTTCTCTGTAAGGCATAACTACCCAGGGAGTTGGAATGCAGTACACTTTTAAAATATTTATTTTGCATCTACTGAACAGTGCATCAAATAGAAATACGCACATTTAATAGGACCTATTTCTTCTCTATGAGAAATAGTATGCTGGCTTTTTTTTCTTGCCAATCACCTGTTATTGTTCTGTCAGAGCTGATATCAAAACAAAATGAAGTCTCATGCGCTGAAAGGAAATTTCATGCAAGTTCATCGTAAAGTTGATTTCTACAAATAAATCACCCATCCAATATGAGGAAGAGATGCTATGCTCACCGGCATGCAGATATGCATCATCTACCTACCTGCCCTCTTTTTTTTTTTTTTTTCCAGGAATTGTTGATAAATACTGTTAGAACAAACAGGTCTCCACATTTAGCCACAGAAATTTTTAAACAGATTCTACATTAAGATGTATTTTTATCATGGACTTCACTTTTGTTTTTCAAGTTTTAATTTAATCTGTAAAATATCATTAAAAAAATCCCAATAATGCTTACTCTATGCTGTTTAATCAGTACCTTCAAATTTGTGCTGAATTCTCTTGAAAAGACTAAACAAAAAATACTACTGCATATACGTCACTTATAGCCATTTTCTGCCTTTTTTGTGTTTGCAGCCTTGAACATAAATTATACAGAACCTTTCCAGAACATTGTGAGTTCTCTGAATTTGATACCACTGAACACAGCTAAAATGCCAACGTTTTTAAGGTTGAACAATAATACACACACAAAAAGCGGAATAAAATATAATTATTTTCAGAAACAAACCCATCCTGGTTCACCTATGGACCAGCAGTAACAACCAGCATAAATGAAGAAAAGTAAAAATAAAACAACAGGACTGGAACAGCAGTAGGAATTTCTGTTCTTTGGAGAAGTGTAGTAATAATAAAAAGGTACCAGAGTAAAAATATAATATTCTTAAAAAGTGAACTCTGGAGGGAGAGAGGAGGAAAGGGGAGAATGTAATTCAGCACTTCAATGACATCAAAAAAAATCACTTGTGCTTTCTGTAATATATAAATGCCTTGTCTTTAAGGATATAAATGAAAATATTAAATACATATATTTGAACAGTAAATTATCATGGGTATTAGCATAAAGTCAATTTAAAACAAAATTTTTAAATAGCACCACTGAAAGAACCCAGCAACTTTGAGACTAAATATATGCATCTTTCATATCATGAAAATATTTTAAAGTTGTAATGTCCCTGAAATATTTTCTGATTCTGACAAAACATTTTCATTTTAGATTTTCATTGTCTGGTTCTAGACGACAATTTTATTTTACTTTACTATGTTAAAAAAAAAAAAAAAGGAAAAATATTAGATAATCACAATTAGTATCCTACCTTTAAGAACAGTACTTTCAGTATCATGAATAGAGTCAAATGAAAGACATGAAAGACTTACTGCATCCCAAATGAATATATCTACAAAATGCTTAAACCCACCTCTGAAAAAGGTGTGACAAGAATGGCAGCCAAATATCTTTGAGCTGTGTTTCACTGACAACTGTGTAAAATAGAAGTGACCCTGCTTTAAATTTATAATAG
This sequence comes from Anser anser, assembly GCF_964211835.1. Lineage (NCBI taxonomy): Eukaryota > Metazoa > Chordata > Aves > Anseriformes > Anatidae > Anser > Anser anser. The sequence goes on along the minus strand of NC_139724.1, from coordinate 39,214,506 downwards.
ATGAAGGGTTTTTTTAGGGTCATTTGTAGATACAGAGGCAGAAAAGACTGCTAGAATAGTGAACCAACTTTACCTCCTACCTAGTCATTAGCTTACAATGTGCTAATAACGTGACAGAAATAACATCCCATTTGGGCATATAGAAGGATAAACTGATGACACAATGAATGGTTGACCATGCTTTCATGTCGAGTGAGAGACACTTCAAACATGCTTTTCAGAACAATTGGTCATAATGCTGGAGCATCACTTATGGAAATGTGTCCATTTTGTAATGGTGAAGTTAAAACATCTGAACAAAGATCAAGTACAGACAAGTTTGCAGGGCTATGCATACTTGACAAAAAATTTGCATGCAAACAGGTGAAAAAGGAGCAGTAGAAGATGAAGAAATGGAGCAATGATGCAGAAAGCTAATTTTAACAGTAAATTTTTTTAATACATTTGAGAGAGAGAGAGAGGTAAAAGCCATCAAGGCTAGAAAGGCAATTACAACACTGAAGATGCAAAGTGGTCAGGGTTTTGTTGTGAGTTTGCAAGCGTGAGCAAAGAAGAATATCACATCTTGAAATGCCAGTGTGAAATAAATCAGGAGGATTTATACACATAAATCAAAGCACAGAACCAAAGATAAAAACTGAAATATTAGGCTTGAGCATCTGCGAGGATAGACAGGAAATATCCATGACCTTTCAGAGGGAGGTGGGGGGAAGAGCGGAGAGCATGAGTGTAAAGCTTGGGATCTCCACTCTGCCAATAAAAAGTTTTGATTGATTGCCATCACGTCAATATTTCTGAAGTACATAACATAACAATCTATAATGGTATTACTACTAATACATTATAATCAACTAGCAAAAAAAAGTGTCTGGAGATTCATAATTTCTGGTCCTTTAGTTCCCCGGTCTTGCAGGTTTCTTTTTTTTTTTTTTTTTTAAGAAACAAAGTATAAATAAAACATACATAAAATATTGAATTACTGCTGCTCAGATTTTGCAAAATTAACAAATTTTTTTAAATTGCAAATCATATCTCCCATATGGTACCTTGTATCTTGTGAAGTAAACTTCACATCCTGTGAAGTTATGTCATTTTCCCTTCTTTAATCATAGCTTGTATAAGAACTCATTGCTTTACAATGCAGCAATGTTTTAATGACATCTTGAAAACTAGTTAAAAAAAGAAAATAAAGGTATATGTATTCTCCTTCTATACTTTCTTTATTCTCTTTCTACTTTCTTTATGGTATACCTAGTCTCTCAGAATTCATATCTTAATGGGATTTCTAAGAGAATTTGAGAGAAACAAGTTAAAAGACAAAAGACAAATCACCTATAGCTATACCAAAGCATATCTCAATGTATGTACAAATCAACATAGGTATTTTTAGCATATAGCTCTACTTCAATTTATATATATATATATATATATATATATACACACGCACATATATTCAGGCATTTTGAGTTTGCTGATTCAGATTCTGGCCTGAATAAATACATTAATTCTAAGTTTTCCTATCAAAGCAATTCCTAGCTGAATAATTGCAATATAGCATGAAAATTATCTCGAGAAGCCAGACAATATAAATGAGAATTAAAAGAGAAAGAGTGCTTTATAATGCTACGAAGAACTTCTATGAACACAGTACCTTGAAGTTATATCTTTCTGTCCTTTTCAGTTATTCATATATTTTCATATTTGATGGCAAAATATAAGTAAATATTTCTGAACAGGAAACAAATAGACAGTACACAAAATCTTAACTGTTTATGAATGACTAATCTGTCCCTGTGGAATTTACATAACACTTAAGTTACCAAGCAGTTTGAAGCCTCATAAAGCTAGTAGAGAGCATTATTGCTTAGTACCCCTTAGGAACTATAAAGTGGAAGTCAGTTCTTCCAATGTGCAAATGCTACCTTTACACTAAGTGCCAAAATCAAATATATGCTGTGAAGTTCACACACATTCAGGGTGCCAGCACAGAGTTAAATCTAGGTAAATCTTGCTTAATGACTCAAAATAAAGATTTAAACAAGATATTTAAGAACTGTCTGCTCAGGTGCTGGTCTTTGCAAAGGATTAATGCATCACCACTGATACTGAAAGTGGTTCTGCAGTACTGACTCAACAAGCTCACTAATGATGCGGAAAAGCTACACTTGCCAAAAATTATACAGGGTACCAATTTCAAGGTGTCTAATATGGATATATGGACTCTGGCAGGCAGACATGAACACATTCTGCTTATGTTCTAAGTAAACCAGATGCCAGCCTTCTCGAAACCAAAAATGATTAGCCTCAGTTAGCATGATGTTGAGCTAATAAGCTGAAACTTGAAGCTATATGCAACTTTTAAGCATCTTAGTAGAAAGCTTTTTTGTAAGCTGTCCCTATTGCCAATCTTCCTGTCACCATTTATTTGGACAAAAGAGTTTGGATCTAGACTTCTAAATTGAAATGATGGCTCTGCTCATTTAGGTTACAATAATTCAGCAGAAATGATCCAATCTTGTCAGTCCAGATGAATACTTTTCTTTAAGTCAGAATTGCAGTCTTTTCCTCTCTTTTTCCCTATTTTATCACTGCTATGTTTACAGAAATCTATAAACATATTACCTGATAATTAATTCATTGAAATTGGATTTGGGAACAAACAACACATTAAAAAACTTTTCTTCTATCGATCTACGCATAGTTTAACTCTAGAGTCAAAATCATAGAAGTCAGTTGAAACTTGGTCTTAAGGTTTCTAAGTCATTCTGCAAAATATGACCTATTTAACAAAATATGAGAAAAATGAAAATGCTTGGAAGACAAACTAAATCCAGGCAAATCTGAATTTAGCAGAGATAATCATATATTTTGTAAGATTTTCTTTCAATACAATAACAAATACAGTAAATATTCTGAGCTCCCTGATGGGAGTTGTGCTTAGATGATAAATTATTTTCACTGGGGCAATTATGCACAGAATACCTGTTGTTTCACCCATTATATTATGATTTACTTGAGAGAACATGAAAACAGCTTGTGTGTTTCGGTACACAGACCACCCCTACTTGAAAAGAAGAAGAAAAAATATTGCCTTGTTCCTCTGAAGATTTTCACATTTCAAATAAGCATGAAAACAAGGCAAAGTAACAACCAGAGATTTGTTCCAGTAAATCATTTCAGAAACAATAGTACGTTGTAATTATTTCACTCAAAGTATTATGACAGCATTCACACAAGTTTAGGACCGTGGTCAATATCCCTAAAGAATTTTTCTTCAGGTATTTTAGACTTGGCCCTGAATTCTTCATTATCTGGCTAGGCCTTCCAAAGCAGCCCATAAGACTCCTTTTATGTTTAAGGCAGTGGAATCTGTTTGGCTATTTAACGCAGGCAGATGATTAAAAATGAATGGCACCTACTGCATCAGAGGAAAGGAACAATTCAAGCTGGTTGCCAGGGTTTTTCAGCATGACTGCGGACTGCAAGAACTATAAATGGTACCAAGTATAGTAAAATGCAATACAAGAATAATTAATAATCAAATGTTGTCAGTAATTAAATATTCACTAAAAATATCAACATGAGCTTTACAGAATCACAGAATCACAGAATCGTCTAGGTTGGAAGAGACCTCCAAGATCATCTAGTCCAACCTCAGCCCTAACACTAACAAGTCCTCCACTAAACCATATCACTAAGGGCTACATCTAAACGTCTTTTAAAGACCTCCAGGGATGGTGACTCAACCACCTCCCTGGGCAGCCCATTCCAATGCCTGACATCCCTTTCGGTAAAGAAGTTCTTCCTAACATCCTACCTAAACCTCCCCTGGCGCAACTTTAGCCCATTCCCCCTTGTCCTGTCACCAGGCACGTGGGAGAATAGACCAACCCCCACCTCGCTACAGCCTCCTTTAAGGTACCTATAGAGAGCGATGAGGTCTCCCCTGAGCCTCCTCTTCTCCAGGCTAAACAACCCCAGCTCCCTCAGCCGCTCCTCGTAAGACTTGTTCTCCAGACCCCTCACCAGCTTGGTCGCCCTTCTCTGGACTCGCTCGAGCACCTCCATGTCCTTCCTGTAGCGAGGGGCCCAAAACTGAACACAGTACTTGAGGTGCGGCCTCACCAGAGCCGAGTACAGGGGGACAATCACCTCCCTAGACCTGCTGGCCATGCTGCTTCTTATGCAAGCCAGGATGCTGTTGGCCTTCTTGGCCACCTGGGCACACTGCTGGCTCATATTCAGCTGCCTATCAACCAGTACTCCCAGGTCCTTCTCTGCCAGGCAGCTTTCCAACCACTCCTCCCAGCCTGTAGCTCTGCTTGGGGTTGTTACGCCCCAGGTGCAGGACCCGGCACTTGGCCTTGTTGAACTTCATGCAGTTACATATAATAGTAGTAGTAAGTTTGTTTTGTTTTGTTTTTTAATCTGTATTCTGAGCGAATCTTCTATTTATGAACCACACAGTTTACATCCCTGCACACACAGTTTACATCATACTGCAATTAACTCCCTGCACATTTGATTTAAAACACAGGTATTCCATGGGACTCCCCAAATATAATGAACAAAATGAACATAAGTATTTACAAGACTGGATCTTTTTTTTTTTTTTTCTTGGTAAAATACTTCTTTAGGACTTCTGTTAGAACAGCAGAAGATACTAAACAAAAGGAAAAACATAAGAAAAATATTTATTTTCACCTTCCTTTGTATCACAGGACCAACATAACCCAGCTCTATCTATCTTCAGGCTATAAAAAGTAAAAGTATACATTGAATTCCAAAGAAACTGATTTTCTTTTGTGGATTTCATGATGTTTTCTCAGCATCATCTAACTTGCTAGCTTTTTTTTTTTCCTGTTTCGTTGACTACAGTTTCATTACATTTTAGTTTTTCTAATTGCCTAATTTTAATTCATATGGTAAATTCTTTGTTTTTCACAAATACTTCTGCTGTTTTAGATAGGAATTCCCTCAGAGGGAAATACTACTGTCAGGTGATTGTCACTTGTTCTGCAATACATTCTTGATGTGATGTCCTTCAAACCAAAGTAGATTAAAGAACACAAATTGATTGGAGCTAATTAACATGCACATTGTCACTTGTCATCTGTTTTGTTATCATAACTACTCTAAAGATTCCCTGGTTGTGGTGGTTTAATACTTATTCTTTAGTTATTCTTTTTTTTTTTAGTTCACAAATATTATTATATATTTATATACATATCATATATACATTACATATATAACAAAGTTGTTTCATAACTTTGTTAGTGCTATGTATATTAAGTTTATCTTTTCATTTTATTGTCTGCTAATTGTGAGCCACTATCAATTAACTTTCTTCAATTTTATTTAAGAAAACGTATCCCTTAGTTCTTACTATTTAGTAATACAGACTAAAGATTTCTGGGAAGATACATATATATATATATATATTAAAAAAAAAAAAAACATAACTCATTTCTTTCCCAAGACCTAAATACGTAATGAATAAAATTGCAATTTAATAATACAGCATTATTCTACTTAAATACATGTATATAGAATAGATACTGAATATGCTTAACTATATCAGTATGATTTAATTAAACTTAATTGTTATCTATGACTTAATTGTTATATCATATATCTTGACTTAATTGTTATCTCAACACAGACTAACAGACTAGTAAGAATGAAATTAAAGAATGAAGAATGATTAAAACAGGTCCTTTGAAATTTGGGCATCAAAATGTGCTTCTATGCAAAAGGGTCATGCACCCTTTCAAATACTGTTAATGCATTAGTGGCAAAATCATTAATTTTATGTAATTGTAAACTACTTCTATTGGTAGACTGAGTTGGAAAAAGAAAATCAAGTAGCATGTGTTCTTAGCCATTCCAGAAACTTAATTCCACTTCTAGAAGGAAGAGTATAGAGACATCTGTACAAGAGGAAAGACAAAATACAGAACTAGGAACTAGATGTTCGTTGTTTGATTTCTCCCCCTTCTTCCCATCTTGGTCACATGAGGTCTGTCATTGCATAGGACAGTAAAAAGAAAACACAGGGAGCTCTATGGACATGGATCAATGAAGATACATATCTTGCTCAAGAAACTCTTTCTTAGCAGAAGTCCATCATTTACTCATTCTCACAAATGCTAGATCATAAAAATCACCTGTGCATAACTATAACAGTAGTTGTTTGCCTGATGAACAGCTGCCTGGATTCATTTGGGACGTGACTTCTATTTTCTTAAAATAAATACAACAGACTCTATCCTTCTTGGGAAGGTCTCCTGCTTTTCGAAGAGACTTTCCAAAGAGAGGTGAATATAAGAGAAAAAAAGGCTAAAATAAAATGCAGTAGTGGTGCTCTTATCCTGTTGGACATGTTACATGAGTATGGCCATCCAATACATCACAGAATCTGTGTTCTTCTTCCAAATGACTTGTAGCTTTGCCTTCTTTCTCTAGATATCTCACTTCCTAATCCTTTGAGCCCAACGTTTTAAGATTCATGCTCTAAGATCTCTTTTATTCTCTGATTATAGAGAGAAATTGCAAGGGACCCACAATTTATTTTACATATATATATATATGTGTGTGTTTGTATACAAGCACACACTCTGTACTATTTTATGTCTAAACTTTTTTATTTTTTTTTTTTAACTTAGATTTGTAATAACTCCCAACAGGGCATATCTCCCAGATGTTCTCAGGATGAAAAATATATTTGTGACACTTTGAAGCTTATATTTACCTAGAAATTTAAAATAAAGAAAGAAATCTTTGAAAAGGTGTTTATAATTTTGCCTGTGTTTCCTGTATTTGGACAGCTAAAGAACATGTGTAAATACAACTGTTCGCCTATTCACCATATGATACATTTTCACTTTGCCAACCTCCTTCTCATTAAAAACCTTATAGGATATAATTTTTGCATCACACATCTTCCAGGCTCAGAGCAACTGTGTACCTTAAAACTCAGGAATACTGTTCAAAATAAAGCTTGACATTTTGAAAACTAGTGATGTGTTAGTTTTATATATTTATAAAAAAAGCAATGACAATCAACAAAATTAAAATATTCTCTAGGATCCAGAGAACCTGATTCAGCTCCTGTGATGTAACCATTTGAATGGAAAAGGGAAAATCTAATGATGATAGCAGAATAACGGTACTGTAAAATCGGTATTAGATCAAAATGTTGCTCAAAACTGTGCTTCTTTTTACATCTTCTGAGCATTTTTTTTTAGTGTTGTAACCATAAACATGTTTTCAACTTCCTAATATCAATTAGAATTAGAGCAGAATGGAAGGCAATACAGAGGTGTAATTAATAGCAATTAATGCCCAGGAAAATGTCCAGGAAATTGGTGAAGAGAGGAAAAAAAGTGAAGATTTGATCACATTTTAAGTCTATACTTTCTTATGTGAATTCCTATTCATTTCTACCTGTAGAATAAAGTTTGTACACTTTTTTTTTTTCTGTTAGTTTGATTGTAGAATGTTGCTCTAATGGTTATGAATAAGGTGTCATCAGCTTGATGAAGATGATGTGAACAACTAAAGGACATTTTAGTAGGAATAATCTAGTGTAATAAATACTAATCATGTATTATTTTCTTGAACACAACACATATGAAGATAACTTACCTTTCTTAGTTACTATTACCCTATGCAAGAAATTGTTTACTGGGTCAGGCAAATTAACAAAATATGGAATCTCCCAAGAACACTTTTTAAATTGTAGTGGTATCCTAGATGATCCAATTTATCCTTCTTTTAAATTGCATTAACAGTCCACAACTAGTTAGTAAGAAAGGCACAAAACAACAGTCCCAGAAAGATGCAAAACTGAAGTTCTCATTCTTTTGACTAGGCAAGTATTATATACCTAGAATAATTTTTAAGACATCTTGGAATTATATTTCAAGCAAAATAAATGTCTATTTCTAAGACTTAGACAATGAATGATTTTTGTATTAGTAAATAGAAATAAGTAGCTTAAAACACCAAGAAAAAAAAAGTTAAAAAATGAGATAAATGGTGACATTATTCTAATTAATCATCATGCAACTACAGTATCCATTTCAGATACCCTTAAAGTTACTTCATTCAACCCTGCAAAGTCATAGGAAGAAAAACATCACCACAAGTGCTGTCAGAAATAAAGCCTATCCCAGAAGACAAGAAATGCAATGCATGGATACAGATGCATGGATATAGATGTGGTTCAGAGGAGGGCCATGAAAATGATCAGAGGGCTGGAGCACCTCATCTATGAAGAAAGGCTGAGAGAGCAGGTGATGTTCAGCCTGGAGAAAAGAATGCTTCGGGGAAAACTTATACCAGCCATCCAGTACTTAAAGAGGACTTATAGAAAATATGGAGATGGACTCTTTACATGGTCATATAGTGATAAGACAAGAGGGAAGAGTTTTAAACCGAAAGAGGGGAGATTTAGACTAGAGGTTAGTTAGAAATTCTCTACCCAGAAGAAGCTCAGGCACTGGAACAGGTTTCCCAGAGAAGCTGTCAATGTCCCATCTCTGAAGGTGTTTAAGGAGAAGTAGGATGCGGCCCTGAGCAACCTGATCTAGTGCGCAGCATCCCTGTCCATGGCAGGGGGCTTGGAACTAGGTGACCTGTAAGGGTCCGTACCAACCCAAACCATTCTATAATTCTATGATAAATATCAATAGCTACCAGGAAAACTTTTTTCTTCCAACTGAATTTTCCATACAGATTTTTCTTTTCTATTACTAAGAATGCTAATGAGGTGATATAAGTAGTACCATCCACATTCCACTCATAGGGTGATAAAAAGATGCTCATCTCAGTCACTAACAAGACTTTTTATGTAAAAAATGTTGAATCTTTAGAAGCATTTTGAATCATTGTTCTCTTAAACTCCAATGGCTACCTTTCCATTACAGTGTTTTTCTTTATCACTCTAGTATACTACAGCATGCACTGTCAGATAATGACTATTTACCTTTTTCTCCAACTTACATTTGTATGGATTCAACTGTTTTTCCTGATAAGTCTCTAAATCGATGTCATGTGAATGAATAGTTAATCTAATGGTTATTCTCTAATATAATCCAATGAAGAAAACAAAAACAGAACTATCCATGAAGATTTTTTCTTAAAGGGATTAAAAAAACACAAAGTCATGATATTTTACTGAATAACATAGTTGTTCTTCTGACATCTATTTTCTCTTTCTAATGCTATTGTTGATGCACTACCAAGTTTTATTTTCTTTTCCTTCTGGTTCAAGGGGTGAAAGAAACTCTGTTATGTGTCTTATCGGGTTATAAGAAACTCTGTTATGTATTATTCCAGACCAAGAACAAAGACAGCTATGCAAATTGTACTGTTTTAGAGAAGATAACCACCAACACCCACCTCCCACAGTCATTCTACTCCCAAATAAAAAGCCACCAGTCAGTGAGCTGCAACAGCTTCTCTCCACTGTAAAGCAAATGGTCTATAGAGCGTTTCTTTGAAAGAGAATTAAACAAATTACAGAGGAGAACCTTGCAAAACTATGTAATAGCACCACCTGGTGACTTCAGTCTTGAAGATATAGAAAAAATCTACATTTTCACCTGAACAGATACAAACTTCTCTTTTTCACGTGTTCATCCCAACAACTTTTGTTTTAACCAAAGCAGCTAATCTTCACATGTGTAACTTGATGCCAAATATAAACAAAAAGGTCAGAATATTGTAAAAATCAGAAAACAAGTGTTCAAAATAAAAGGCATGTGCTTGTCTCAAGGATCCTTCTATATGCATGTACCTAGGGACAACAAGACCTTTAGGAATAAAATGGATACTTATGCTTAATGCTATGACATTTTCCTCACTTGATCTTTGAAAGGAATTCAAGTGATTTATCTGACATAAATTAAGTGCACTAAACAGGAGATCAGTAAATAAAAGTATATCAAGGCAATCACCAAGCTTCCCTTTATTCCCTTGTGTTCCTTCAAATGCCTGAAAGGCTGGGATATGCCCTTGCAATGACTTAACTTGCAATCTGCATGTAGAATTTTAAAAAGGTTCAAATGAGAGGAAGACTTGATTTAGTGCACAAGAACTTGGCCTTATGTCTAAAGAAATGAGATGTTATAGGTTAAGTTCAGCAAGACAAGTAGCTTTAAAATGCCATTATTACTTATTTGTATTGCAGTAGCACCTTCGTAGACAAGCCAAAGACCAGGACAAATAGTACTAGGCTAGCACAAACCATTAGTAAGAAACAATCCTTGTCCAAATTACCTTATTAAGCAGGGCTTTCATAAATGTAAAATCCAGGCACGTATACTTCTCATTTGATATACAGTATCAAAATGTATTTGTAATACACTGTTTCTTTTATACATATATATAAATATAGAATTAGGTTTTACAAGACAATTTTGAAAATAAATTCATATAAGTAGTAAGAGGGAATTATTCACTACACAAGTTCTGTGATGTGCTGAGCAGAATTTCAGAATGACCTTGAACCTTAATTGCCAGAACATACAAAATACATCGGAAAGTACAGACAATGTTTGAAAGCACAGAGATGTATGAAAGTACAAAATGAAGTATGAAAATATCATCAAGACAACGTCAGGTTCAGACAATGACTGGTTCAGACAACAGATACATTTGTTTTTGTTTATATTAAGCAACAAGTATATAGGACAGAACATGCTTTCTGATTAGGAGAATTCAGAACTTCTTTTTTAACAAGACTTGATAGTTTTCAGAGGCAATTTTTTGGTCCAAGACAAATTCTCTCTTAAAAAAAAGTGTTGGGAAACAAACACACACACGGGATTAAAAAAATAAATAAAATTAAAATGGTCTGAGAGCAGCTATTCAATATTGCAAAGCAGTACAAAATGAGCATAGTAACAGGAATATTGAATCAAGAAACTATATTCAGATACTAGAAAATAATAAAATGATAGCAGTCTTCCACTGACTTTTCAAAAACTGATTTTACATATTAACTGAAAAAGCAGGGCTGTGATAACATACATTTCAGGTTTGCAGATAGGAAATACTTTCCCTGAAATACTTTTTCAAATTCCTAACTTTCTGGAATCTTGAACACCTTTTGTAGGGGTTGGAGAGGCCAAAGTCCGTTGGCTTGTGTGGTGTTTTGTTCTTTCTTTCATTTTACTGCTCTTTATTTTATTTTTATTTTAATTTTCAACCTTCATTTCTATTGCTTTTTTTTCCTTGTTTGTTTTTCACAGAACAGATAGCTTATGAAAATAGAGAAATTGCAGAAAAAAATATGAGAACAGAAAGGTTTTTATACCAAATTATCTTTTAGATGAATCTAAGCAACATTTTAGATACTGTAGAGTGTATTCTGTCTCCGCTGTATGTGCCTTACAGGAAGGATATGGGCTTCTTGTCAGCCCTGTGGCATTTTGGCCATCCTGACATGGATATCTTGAACACCAGGAGCTGCAATGTCACTCACTACACACCTGTGCTTCAGCTGCTGAATCCCACTATAACAAATAGCTGTAATTGACCTAAAGAACATTTTTACCCAAGCTCTTGTAAGCCATGTTTGCTCAGAGTGAACAGCAGTAGAAAAATGAGCATATCAGCTACAGCAGCCTGTCATGTTTCTATTAGTGGGAACAGATCATCATCTAGGTAGGCTGTCATTGCTCCAGTGAACTCAGTGAAACTTTGACGACAACATGTACCACTAAAAATCTGCCAGGGATGTCTACTGATTTATTATTTACTCTCTACAGAAATAAGAATTAGGAGAAAAAATAGCATGTGTGATTTGTGATTCTAACATTCAGAAAAAGTGAAAAAAAATTCCTTTTTTTTTTTTCTTCTATTTTTAGGCACAGTCTCTTTAAGACACACAGGAAAATTTCTCAGCCTGAAAACAACATTTGGGACACTATCACATGAACATTAACAGCAAGAAAGGAGGGTCGTATCAAGACCTTAACAATCTAGAACAACTCTTGTCAGAGTGGGGAAAATGAGGAGTATAATATGGCAACCCTGAAAATAGGGGAAACCTACAAAGCTTGCACTGTCAACTCTTTTCACAGACAAACGAGAGGTAGCATCATATTACGGATGCAATGCAATGCATGATGTAATCATGTAATTAATACTCACATATCACTTGTGAAAACAGAAGGGATAAACCACTGACAAAAACAGAATTAAGATCCCTGCTCACCACAAAATATGATGAAACATAGCATCCTCCACTGCTTAAGGCAGGGTTTATGAGCTTTGGCATACAGATATATTTGTTTTGGATCAGAACGTTTGATTATTTATTTATTTATTTTTGGAAATCTCCTTCTATTTTAGAAGATTTGGAAATCTCCTTCTATGCTAAACAATCGGCTAGTTTGGGAGTCGTCATATCTCTGAAGTTTCTGCTTCTGCAGATCAGTTAAAATATTTTAAAATATATAAAGTTATGAATAGCAACATAACAGTGTGACACCAGTATGACTAGATGAAAGAAAAGACAGCAACTGCTGGTCTTTCCTTTAATGAAACAACAAAAAGTTGCCAAGGACCAATTAACTGCCATGGACTACGGACCTATAGTTCCTGTGATAGTCAGACAGTCAACTTCTTCTTCTGAGGGACAAAAATATTCTATTAGAAAAATTGCACTTACCTTATTAAGTGGCTTTCACCCTGTTCCAAGGAGGGTACAGCTGATGCAAGTAGTATATCTTCCCTGTTGAAAAATTAAAAAAATAGTTATTTAAAAGATAATTTTGAGAGAGAGAGAGAGAGATTGTGTTGATTTAATTGAATGATATTGATGAAATCAGGAATTTAACCCTATTGGATTTTCTTGTCAGCTCCTATCTCTTCATGGGTGTCTCAGAGACAGGTATGTGGTCTCCCTGTGCTGTGGGGGCCTCAGTTCAGAATCTCTTCCTACTTTCTTGAAGATATTGGAAAGGGACAAACACTAATGGCAAGAGGAAAAAGTGTGTGAATGCTTTTTTTTTTTTTTTTTAAATTTACACTTGCAGGCAAATTCACATGTATTAAGTATTTGACATTAAGTATTTGGCATAAAACCAGAATTCATTCACATTTTAGCTCTTATTTATTTTCATCACATGAAAATATCGGGCAACCTAAGTAGAAAGGACTTTTTGTAAAAAAAGCTTCAAACTAAAAATCAAACAACAAACAGGAAATTAGAGTCACTTTCAAGGAAACATGCATTTCAAGTTCACAAACATTTGTTCACTGCAGAATATAACTTACTGCAAGTGATCTAAAGTGACTTGGGTCAAGATTTCTTTCTTTGCCGAAATGTGTTCTTTATGCTCAATACAATTTTGATTCTGATCTGTAACTGTACTTTCATTTGGGCTAAGCGATATTTTAATATTTTTTCTAAGTTCTTGAAAAAAAAAACAGAAGGCCATTATGTCGTCTTTACCTTCTGAGTACATCTTATTCTCTCTTATTTCCTATTTTCAGAAGAGTTGTGTTTGTTTTTTTTTTGTTTGCATTATGATTTATTTTTTTTTTACCAACTAAGAACATATATCAATTAGAACCTAAAAACTTTAACATTGCTCAGCTACATCACATAATATTTTCTATGTATTTGACGATGTATATTTTATCTTAAGACTATAATTTAGAAACATACAAACTCTTAAAGACTTTTAAATATTCCTTGCATCCCTATTTCACCCCAGACTATTTTTTCTCTCCACATTTAAGTAGTTGTTGATTTCTAGTGTCATCTCCCAAGGGAAAATCACCTTTGAATTTCAAGTTTTTTCATACACTGCCTCCCATTCCTCAACTCTCATTAACTTATTGAAATTTCTATCCATAAATATATCAACATTATCATTCACTGATAAGGCAAATTCTTAACTTGCTTTGGGATACTAAACATATCTATACATTTGAAACAGTCGCTAAGGATTTTTTTTTTTTTCCCCCCAGGTTTTAAAGGTTTTCTGTAATCACTTTTTGAGTTTTCTGTCTCATTTCAAAGCTGGGGATGCCAGATTAAGTATTCAGTAACTGTCTTACCTATAATGTACCTAATGTCTCCTATCTTCCATGTGACATGCTCGTGCTCCTAAAGCTTATGTTAGTTACAGCATCTATCATAAAATGTATATATTCATTGATTATATACACGCAAATAAAAATGTCATGCCCTCAATCTTTTCTATTTTATAAATGTCCTTATCACATTGAAATGGTTACTAAAGTTTAAGTTATATGACTGCGTTTGGTGATATTAACTGAGTTTGTATTTTCAAAGAATATATTTCAGTCTGTACATGTGTATTTTTGCTCTTTGTTCCATCAGTTTCAATGTCATGAACAAACATTACAAGTGATTTTTTTTTTTTTAATCTATCCTATGGATTAATGCGGAAGATGATAGATTTAATTGGGTTAGGAGTAAATTTTTGAGGGATCTATCTAGAAACACACTGATGGAGGAAGATTTCCTATTATAAAACCTATGAAAAACCTCTTAATGTAGGCATATTGATTTTCTATAATGTTGATTATTTTTTAATCAAAATATCATGCAAGAGTAACTCAAATAATTTGCAGAAGTCAATACCAACACCTTTACATCTGTTCACTTACAATCTCATCAAAAATATAAACAAATAAATCAAACAGAAATCACCCCTCCAAGCAGTGATGGATATTAATCACACTAATTTGCCTTTATTTATTACATCTTAAAAGAGTATTTCCATAAGGCAACCCCACAATTCAAGCTAATTGTTCAATCTTTATCATGTTGATCAGGTTTAAGCTTTTCTAGTGTATACTAGCACAACAGTGTTTTTGCTCAGTCCTCTGGCATTTTCCTTAGTATTCCAAGCTTTGATAAAAATCTAAATCATGTTCAATGGTTTTAAGCCACTTGGAAGAAGTTTATCAAATCCCAAGATTTAAAAGAGTAACCATTACATTTCTGAAACTCCTTTCAAGTTACTAATAGAATATAACGTATACACATCTTGGATTTCAAATCTACAACCATTTGCAAGTAGCCTTATATATGAAGAAAGCGCCAGTAATTTAATGAAATTCATTCTTCATATGAATCAGCCTACAATATGTTTATTGCAGATATCTTACGTGGTTTTTCTCCTTCCATCTTATTTCTGTCCTCCAACTTTGCAACTATTTATTCTTGTACTGTTTTCTTTTACTTTCTTTGATGTGGGAAATACTGAATTCCACATTGTGAGAGTTCAGCGTATATTTTTTAATATCTAAGTAGTTTTTGCTTGGCATAAAATTTTTTTGTTGTTGTTATGTATATATTATATATAGTGGGTATATACTGTTATATATTCCATAATAATATTTTATTCCATATTTTTGTCATATATTTTTGATATATCTGCAAAGGAGAAAAATGCATACTTTTATGTAATAACAAGTAATGCAAATTCTAGCAGAAGTTGAAAGAAGTCCAAAATGAATTTTAAGAACATTCAAACAAACAAGAAAACCATATGTTTTTTAATACCTCATTTCCATTTTGCATACATTTATACTCCCTGATTCAAGCTGAGATTGGAAATAAAAATGTTGAAATACCACAACAAAGCTTATGTTTGTAGCTGTTCTAGCATGACCTGGAACAGTAGGTACCATGATCCTGGGAGAGAGCCTATTCTCTTTAAAATAATTCAAGCCACTTCTCAAAATTTATTAAGGTCATAAAGTTCAATTAGATGTATTTCTATTTTTCTGAGTATTTGCCTGAAGCAAATCTTTCCAAGCACACAGAATCACAAAAACATCAAGGTTGGAAGGGACCTCTGAAGATCATGTAGTCCAACCCCCCTGCTGAGCAGGATCACCTAGAGCACATTGTGCAGGACAGCATCCAGGCAGGTTTTGAATATCTCCAGAGAAGGAGACTCCACAGTCTCTCTGGGCAACCTGATCCAATGCTCTGTCACCCTTACAGTAAAGATGTGCCCACTCATATTCAGCCAGAATTTCCTGTGCTTCAGTTTGTGCCCATTGCCTCTTGTCCTGATCTCAGAGGTCTCTTCCAACCTAGACGATTCTGTGTGATTCTTTGTGTGATTCTGTGTCCTGTCGCTGGGCATCTTTCCTAGATCTAGAGGCCTCCTTCACAGAATCAGAGAATTGTAGGGGTTGGAAGGGACCTCGAAAGATCATCGGGTCCAACCCCCCTGCCAAAACAGGTTCTTTAGAGCAGGCTGCCCAGGTAGGCATCCAGACAGGCCTTGAATATCTCCAGAGAAGGAGACTCCACAACCTCCCTGGGCAGCCTGTTCCAGTGCTTCGTCACCCTCATCGTGAAGAAGTTCTTTCTCATGTTCTTTCTCCTTGCCCCAGGGCAATAGGAAAGAAGTGCACAGGTGGACAAAGATACTAGGAACATTTCTTCTTCTGGTGCCTCAATCCTCACTCACTCAAAAGGGGACATTCTCACCTGCAGCTCAGACTGGCCACTCCTCAAGAGCTAGAGCAGTTATGGAGTGTAATTAATATTTCTTCCATTCTTTAGTAACAGGCACTACCCCATCAATTATTTGGAGCTTTAAATATCCAATTAAATCAACTACATTCTAGCAATAAACTAGAAACTAACCAAGGAAAAAAATTATACATATATATATATATATATCTCTACAACCAGTACAGAATGAAACATCCCCAGCTACTGCCATAACTATTTTGATAATATCTTCAATGACAGTTTTATCCCCTTTTTTATATGCAATATTACTAAAACTGGATCTGTACAGCACAGATACAAGAGCAGATGCTAGCCTGGAAATAGACTGCTTCTCAAAACTCAGCCCAAGTGGAAGTTGCTCTAAATCTGGTAATATCTACTCTAATCTTGTCATTTCACACTATCTGAGCCAGCTTAAATTAGCTCATGACAGTGGAGAAAACTACATTCTTGTTACATTCTAATGATTATTCACGCCAAGATTATACTCATTTGGGCGTCTCCACTGACCACAAGTTTTAATCGCATGGAATCTTGTTAACACCTATTCCAGCATCAGCTGTTTTCCCTGAAAGCATGACAAGTATGCCAGAAGTAGGCAGCATGCTTGGAGCAATCTAAGGAGAACAGTTAAGATACAGGTACCCTTGAAGGTTAAACTGAGAATGATCAGGAGGAAAGACTAGAAAAAAATGAGTAGAAAGTTAGCATAAGTGACTTTAAGGTCAGCGTATGTTTTTCCTAGTAGCTGAAAACTTCCTGCTGAATATCTTCCCAATTTCACTAAAAATATTCTATTTTTCTAGGAGCTGGGAGAATTGCCTGGGAGGGGAATAGTAGAGAGGAGGTCATCTCTCAGATTATTTCCTTTGATATGTCTAAGACTTTTTCTAAATGGAGAAGTTATTGAGAAATATGACAAGGCGAGATTTTGGATTCCATTAAGTATTCCTCACTACCTTCCTACATAAATGGTTTTAAATCACACATGGTTAAAATCAGATGTGCACAGTATGTGCCCAGTTTGGCTCAGAGACATGTTCGGAGCACTTCCAAACGGAAAGGGAGAATGGATCAGACTTTTCCCTGTGGAAAAGTTTTTACACTCTGCAAAAATTACCTGAACGTCAAAAGCCAAAAATACTACTTATGTGAAAGAAGAAGCATTCACCAAAAAGAAAAAAGCTAGTAATGAGCAGTTATTTTGAGCATATTTACTCACTGGGTCAAATCCCAGTGTTATAAAAGTTCCATAAAACTAGTATCTAGCAAAACAGATAAAATTGCCAAGCTTTCAGCATACACCTAAATTAATACCTTTACCATAACAGACAAGGTTGTTCAATAAAACTAAAGTACTTGATAAAATAAACAGAATAGAAGCAGTATGAAAATATATGGTGTAGAAATATAAATACACAGCATCACAAGCTGAATATACCCATCCAGTAAAGTCTGAGCTTGGAAGATACTGGAAAGCAAGAATAAGACAGCAGAGTATTCAGAGCACTACCTACCAGATGAAAGCAAAATAAACTTGTTTTGGGGACATCTCTAAATTAATGAAGTGAGCTTTTGTAGTTTACCTAAAAATAAATAACTAGTTTCTTTCCCCAAACCATCTGCCATTTAATCAGATTCTGTGGTCATCACACATAGATTCCATAAAATCAAAGTACAGATGGTGGTTTATTACAAAATAACATAGGAGGCTTAGAATAGATGATACATTTGGTCATTTTTGCACACAAACTCACTGATTAAGTATGAAAAATGCAAGCATTTGTTTATCTTGGAAAAACTGCTGTTACTTATCAAGCATGACCAATTATGTATTTCTAAACTGTTATCCATATAATTAAGAAAAACAGCCATCTGTAAAGTCAGAACAGTTTGCATCTTTTTATGTTTTTTTTTTTTTTGGGGGGGGGGCGGTTGGTTTGAACATTTCTCCTAACCCTCCCACCTCCTCCCACCCCAATCCACATATAAATGTAATTTCTTTAATCTGATTAAATCATAAAACAAAACAGTAACAGGAAAAACACAGAATACTGATTGTAACAAGTCTATTGAAATTTCCTTAATTTTTCCTTTCTTTTTTTTTTCCTCCCCTTTCCTCAGGCAGATGTCAGCTAGTAATAAGGAAAGAAAATTCTTACAAGTATTTATATTTTTCACTTTTTATTGCATTTCAGAGATGCATAAGACCTAGATTATAACAAGGAAAAAATGAAAGCTGTTCTCATTGCACACAGTTGCTTGACCGACTGAATTTCAAAATTGAGAGAAAAAAAATTAATTTCTAGACTCTGTATCTTTAAGGCAAAGCTTAACCATAGAAATATAGCAAGCAAGGCTAACTGCAGTTTAAGTTGATGTAACAGGTATCTGTAAGATGAGGGGAGGTAAATCAATAGAAACACATTTAGACCTTTTAAACTCAAAATTAAAAATTAGCTGTGGGAAAGGGATGCTCTCTGTAGGCAGTTTCACTGACCCAGAAATTTTCTTTTGAAACTCAGAAAAATATCGGACTGAACACTTGACTACTACTATTAGCCAGCTCATATCTGAAGAAGTAATACGTGTTGGTATGAGACAAAAACTGAAACCAATTCTAAATGCTCCAACACCTCCCCTGTATAACCAGAGCTTTTTCACTTGCATTCTTTTTGAGTCACTTCACAGGACAATTTTGATTACAAACAGAAGTCACTAAAAAGAATCTCCATAACTCTAGAAGGATTTAGCAAGTCCACATTATAATCACAAAAATGGAATTCATGTTAGAAAGGATCTCCAAAGGCCATTTAAGTCATCTCTTTTGCTCCCAGGTTGCTCAAGACCATAACTACTCAAGTTCTGAATATCTCCAAGGATGGACATTCAACAGCTTGTTGAGCCACATGTTCCTGTGTTTGACAGGAGTCTTGGGGAAAAAAATAAAAATAATACAAAAATGAGAATACAAACACAGAAACAACAAACACCCTTTATGTCTTCTTCAAAACCTTTATTACAGATTATGTTCATTGTGCACCTCTGAGAAGGGTTTGGCTTCATCTTCTTGTTTTTTCTACAGCTACCTGATAGGACTGTGTGGAAATCAGCTCTTGGACCCTATCTTCCCCAGGCTGAACAAACCAAATTCCTGCAGATTCTCCTCATAGCACAACTTCTTCCATGTCCTTTATAACCAAGTCACTTATCACATTGAGCAACTAATATACATTTTCCTTCACCTTTCTCTTAGTACTAAACAGAAGCATTTAGTGTCACCCTCCATTCGTAGTTTCAAGACTAGCAGAACTTTGATTTTCCTAGCTCCATTCTTGCATGTCCAGACAGTTACCTCTTGGGTAACCCCTCCCTTCTTTCACCTTCCATGTACTTCCTTATTGTGTTGAAGCTCTATCTCCTGTTTCCCTGAACATTTATGATCTAAAATATAAAATTATTTTTACCACATTGTTGAGATACTTTCATTTTCTGAACAGTCAAATCTTAGCAAGATAGAATAGTCCCATTTAGCATGTTTAGATGTTGCAGAAGGTCTACAGTTACGACTAGAAAAGTAATATCTGTGGACATACATATTACTGAGTAACAAAGATCCTTACTATTGATATCTAGGTTTGGAAGACAGTGACTAATTGTAACCCGATTTACCTGGATCCTAAAGAGCCACCAGCTGAGAAGCAAAGTATCTCCAAGTAGAACTATCCCAACTACAATGTGCAGCTTAGTAACTTTGAGACAGTTTCTGAGACGGGTGTTTTATTTTTGTACTTAACATCCCACTCACTCTTCTTTAGCCTTAAAATAATCACATAAAATTATAACCAATGTCTTTCATATGTTCTGTTCACTGTTGCCACACAAGGTCTTACCCCCAAACATGCATCTCTTACCTGCAAATTTTCTGAACCAGATGTTATTTGGAGCAAGTTAACTTATTCATTTCCAGAGAAATGATGAATGTTTCAGGAGCCATCACATTTTTAATGCCATGGCAGAGATACATGCTAATTGTTCAGCCAATTGACATACAACTAATGTACAATTTACATAAAAGAAATGTACATTCATTATTATAATGCCTTTCAAGTGTTGCATTGTTACTGTAACATGCAGAGGTGGAAGTTTGGTGCTGCTTTTGTATCCCTTTGTAGGAGGGAAGCATCCAGGTCCTTCACTATAGCAAGCCTAGAAACAGTACAGAATAATTCCCATTTTTTTAGTCTTAATTCTCACTTCTTTACTCTTAAACATAAATGCTCAGATTCTGTTTATTTACGTGTGTGTGTGTTTGTTTGTTTTGGTTTTAAACCCAAATTTTACCCCTGGGAGTCATTAGATTGTAAATTCCCTTCTAGAATTAGGTTCAATGTCATATCTTTAATGTCGTCTGCCCGTTTCTGGGATCAGTGTTTTGAACTTTGCGTTGATAGCAGCCTCCAGCTGAGAAACTATCTGCTCAGTCTGGCAGGATGGGTACAGAAAAGAAAGCGCACATTTAAAACTAAAAATGAAATGCAGAATTTTCTTGTGAACAGAATTTATCATGTAGTTGAAGAAGCAAATTTACTCTGTGGCTTCTAACTTTTGTATAGTCCCCAGCCTTCTGTCTGACAGAATAGACAGCTAAATCTCCCTGCAGAGCTGGCTACAATCTGAATATGTCAAAAAGACAACCAGGGACCATTTAAACATTTCATTTTCCTTTAAACATCATTACACTCAAATGTACAAAGAGGCATCTGTCTGTTATTCCTTTCAACATCACTACAGGCCTTAGACTCATGTTTCAAGAACTGTGCTGTCTCCCCTGAGGACTATTACAGGTTTCAAAACCTATAAAGGAAGTCCTAAGTTGGGAAAACAATATTTATTTTAACAAAAAAGAGCTTTTTTCTCCAACGTTTTAGACTATATGCATGAAAGGCTATATACACAAATATTTTGTTGACATCATAATTATTACAATTTTATTTTATTGTTATTCTGTAAACCATACCTCTTTCTCTAGGAGTTTCAGACTTGCATATTCATGTAGACATTTATTGTGCTCCACAGTAAACTACAAAATTTTCCAAAGACAATACTGGTATTGTTTGCAATTAATGATTCAATAGATTATAAATCAAGTGTAATCACTTATTTAAAAGAGAGTTTCAAATTAAAAGCAGTTTCCAATGTCACTATGCTGATGGACTACACAGCAGTTGCAGCTTGTAATATATACTGACATATAGTTCTAACTGAAAGCCTGTGGGGATCCATGAAAAATTGCAAGGGTTTTCACTTAAACTATAATTCTACTGGACAGCAAGGTCAGATATTGTGCTTCAAAGGCAGAATTAAAGAATAGGAAAATAATTCAAATGCATTTAGAAGGACATGAAATATAAATATTTTCTCTTTTTAATACTAGCATATATGAGGAATACAGTAATTATATTGAAAAAGAAAAAGACAAAAATGGTTTCACCTTATGTCCAAATCTCTCTGATGTGTTGTTGTCTGATGCTTGCAATATTGCCACAACAATGCATGTAGGTGTGTTTCTTTGATTATGAATTTCACTGAAGTCTCTGTAGTTCTACTGTATTATATTTACCAAAATTAAGATTATAGATTTCATAGTGATA
The DNA here is from genome assembly GCF_964211835.1 of Anser anser. Classification (NCBI taxonomy): domain Eukaryota; kingdom Metazoa; phylum Chordata; class Aves; order Anseriformes; family Anatidae; genus Anser; species Anser anser. The sequence continues at coordinate 39,192,327 of NC_139724.1, read as the reverse complement.
AAGTGTTCATCACTTTCCACTTTGCCATATCAATTCTGTAAATAAAAACAGTTTTTTAATTAGCTTCCTACCATGTACTTCTATATATTCTTGTACTGATTGTCACCTATGCCATTCATTTTAAGTCAGGTCTTAGTCCCCATCTGAGGATTTCACACAACTTTGAAGTCAGAGGAGATCTGAACCACTGGCATACATAGCTATGGTCAGATTAAAATATTAGAGGACAAAGGAAAAAATGCATTAAATTTACTAATATCATCATGAATAACATTAAAATTATTAACCATACATGTTAAAAAACAGAACAGGAACTCTGAAGTTCAGGAAATAGAAGACCAATAGAGTGTAGGGTACCCAGACATGGCACAAAGGGAAGAGGAGACCAGAAACACAGAAGATCTAGAAAAATAGTTACAGTCCTTACATAATGTCATTTCATATCTGCAAGTAGTGTAGAAGCCCCTGGCAAACTACAGCTCTTGTGGCTGATCTTCATAAGGGGTCACAATTTACAACTTTTACCGTTTATAGACCTTGTTAACTGAATTGAAACCATTGATTTAAGGATTTCAACCCCTCTTAACGGTAGCTTCATAGGCCTCCAAACCAGCCCCCCATGATAGCCATTCTGAGTTACTTTCAACTTACTTTTTAACAAATATAGTGAGTTACATGCAAAAACTCTGTTGAAAGATCATTAAGCCTGCAAAGTCAAGCACTGAAAAATGAAGAAATGCTAGAATTAACACTGACTGTGCATTTTTAATTCCCTGTACCCCCATGTGTATACATTTTGATACAATTTTTAATTACTTAATTACATTTTGTGTAGGACAGACAGTGCTCCAGGGATGAATTAGGGCTGCATAGTGAATGAGCCTGTCATCTGTGGGACTTTTGCCTTAGCTGATATAAAAATTGGATGGTGGCAACTGAATATGCATTCAGTCATTCACTAGTAGCACAGGTTTGATGAGTAATTTAGTATTCAGCCAGGTTAACTCCCATGATGTTGGTCACTATACCGATACTGAGAATAAAGCAGTGAGTAATATCTCACTGCATTCTCACTTTCTTAATAAGAAAGATGTAATAAAATGAGATTAACAAATGGATTAAGATGGAAAGATAATAAATGGATTGTAGACAGACATTAAGCAACAAGAAGCAATAAGGAGGAGATACTTTTAGTATTTGTTTATATGCAGAAAGTCATGGTGGTTTTTTTTTTGTTGTTGTTGATATTGACTGGTTTTTGTTTTTACCTGTGAGAAAATAAAGGTGCATTTTGCTAGTAATATTTTGTTCCAGTTTGCCATAAGTGTTGGGAAGTCAGTGGGTTATGGGGGGAGGAGGGAGAAGAGAAGGTGTTAAATAGACTATTTTAAGGGCTTTTTTTTTTTTTTTCTGAAAAACAAGTCTGCACCTTAGCAGATGAGAATAGCAATACATAACTCAAATGGTAAATTCCAATTATTATAACTTCTATTTTGAAATCAGAATCTTAACCTCTGCAAAGGTTCAGGTGAAACATTTACCCGCTGAATTAATCTTGACATTATGGGAGATCCTCAAAAAATTTCAGTATAAAACAATGTCTACTTCATTTTGCAAAAATGACTGAAAGTCTGGCAATAGGATTGTAATACTTTCCTATTTTAAAAGCCAGTAACTGCCAATGTGACAGAACTTTCCATATGAAGGTGGAAGCCAAAATAAAAAGAACTAATTTCAGTTTCCCAGACTGCCAACCAAAGACATATTTAAAGCAGGAAATAATTTATGTCATATTAATTTTTGAGTAATAAGCAGCTGCGACACTGCAGGATGTCCCAGACTACTTCTGCAGCTCTTTCTAAATAATAAGAAAAATGTAACAAGTTGTTCTGAGAGATATGGCAGTAGCTATCTCAACTCCCTAACACTCCCTTCTTTACCCCATCAAGGTGGTGTGCAACAAGAAGGAACAGTAGAGCTGGAAGTTGCAAGGTGGATTTCATGGGTAGTGTAGAAGGAAAAAAAAAAAGACAACAAAAACAGTTATTGCAGGACTAGATACCTAATTTCCTATTTTTAGCATAGTACAAGATGACAAGTTAAATTTGCACCACATAAAAATGAGTAAAAAGATGTATGTTTGATACTATCATGATATTTAGACAACTGAGATGTATGTAGAATACTATAAGATGATTTGAACTGTCATATTCCTCGCAGGAATAACTTTCAGCAAATAGTGAGCTATTCCTTGGACAACTTCCTTTTCTCACAATTTTCTCACATTACATGTCAGTATAATTTCCTAATAGTTTTAAACATGATTCTTCTTCTTAGAAGAATCAAAGATCTTTATCACTAGCACTTTTTTTTTTTTTTTTTAAACAAGAATTATCTCCTCTTTAAAGGTTACAGTATTCTGAGATTCTGGAAAAATGAGTCATGTGAGTATTGATCTCTTAGTTTTTCACAAAACCTATGGTGGAATGTTCTCAAGTAAATTAGACTCTCTGAGGAAAGTTCTTTAGGGTCAATTATCTGAAATGGGGCCAAGCCTGTGAAATGCAAGCTTCTGTGGCAAAACTAATATTTGGCAGAGGTTATGAGGAGGCTAAGGATCATTTTGGTTTTCTATCAAGGGAAAAAAGGTTAATGGGATATATTTTGTACAATGTATGAAGTGCTGCGCTCAGTTCAAAGTGGCATCAAAAGAAAAGAAGTATGAATGTTAACATTACTTATCATATTTAGAAAAAAAACACAATCACGAATCTCCTTGATTAGTCTCCTAATGATGTTTTTCTTTTCCCTTTGCATCACTTAGGCAATGTTATTTTTAAGTGCATTTATTATTGCACAGTATTTATTCTTCACTGATATCTCCTTCAAGAGTCTCCTCTTCCTGATTAGCAATTAAGGATTATATTCTTTTTATATACAGGGATGGTGGTTGCCACCCCTCCACTCCCCTTCCCCAAAACAAAGTTTTAACTTGAAGGAGAAATGAGTGAACCTCAGTCAAAAACAGGGGATCTGAATCAATTGTAGCTTTGGAAGTTTCGTTTTGTGGACTCCTAGTTAATATGGAGTGGTACAGTTTTGCTCCTTTAGAACAACTACTGAAATTCTTGTTGAAATAGAAGGATGCATTCAGTATGTCAAAGACATTCATTATTCCTGTGGTGGACAAATGTGGAAAGGAGGAGAAAAACATGGGTAGTGACACGAAATAGCACACGTCTCTGCTGATCAGCAGACCAGATCTATAAAGCTGAGACAATGAATTGCCGTTTAGAAATTAACCTAACTTTGAAGGAATTTTGAAAAGGCTACTATATGAGTGCATGCATAATGATACAGGTGTGATTTATCTAGAAAACTATTTCTGAAATGCAAGCTCTTAAAAATGCAAGGTTTTTTTTTTCCCGTTTTAATGGAGATATTGCAGAAACTATTATGTTATAACTACAAAGACAACTTTTTTAAAAGAAAATTGGTTTACTGTAGATTTAAAGGTTTCCAGATAGTTATTTTTTGTTTGTTTTCAATTTGGAACATAAAATTTTATTATTAGAAAAATATTTTGAAAAATTCATATGTTCTATTTTGTTTTGGTCTTGAATTTTCTCTTTAACAAAAAAAACAATTTGAAGAATGAGAAACAATATCAAACTAAAAAATAAAATAATAATTTGAAAAATTCAGAACTCAGGGCTTAAATATTTTTTCTTTTTCCTCAAAGCAAAATAAACCACATTAATACTTAGATGCAGCTTTCTTTTTTTGCAACAACATCTCTACCAGAAAAGCATGTGTATGTTTATATCTCTACTACAAACATTACATTCTGAATATTTGTCTGTTACAACGTGAAAGTTGATTTTTTTTCCTCTTGAATTGACATCTTTTTACTATCAAAATTTGTTCCCAGAACAGAACAAGAAACCTGCAGAGAATGAATAGCAAAATAAGGAGGAGAGACTTGAATCTTCCACACAGAAGGTGGCAGAATGTAGCTCCCTTATCTGCTATACATAGTACACATACAACACACTGTAATTGTCATTTCCATTTCAAAATCAATAGATTCTAGACCTATATCATCAAGGACGTGCTGGAACCTCTTCCCTACCCATATTAGCCCTCATCAAGCTGCTTATGGCTGCAAAGATGCCAATCAGTTACTGCAAAGGAAATTCACTGCATGCTCATAATAGCTTTGCAGGCTGAGTCTGTCAATCAATACAGACATCTTGCCGTGCATTGCACTTGACTCTGTCAATTTATGCTGATACATGGATGAAGCTCACTGACCAAGTCTACATAAATAAACAGGGTGGGCTTGTTAAAATAGTACTTTTTAAAAGCACTTTTACCTTAGTGAAAGGCATCTTTAACAAGCTAGTAACACCAACAAATGGATGTTTTAATCAACTGAAAGTCATCCATCTCCTTAGGATCAGAGTTTGAGTGTATAGATTATCCTGCTTATTAAAGTCTTTATCCCATCCTCAGAGTCAATGGTGGAGTCCACATTTTGGGATAGAGAATTGATTCCCAATGAGTTTAAATTTGGCATTGTTGTTGTTTGTTTTTAATCCAAGTTTGCAACTTCTCTTACAGTATTTAATAAGAGCAGAAAAAGTTTCAAAAAATATGATTTTTTTTTTCTATCTAAAGTACATACAAAAGTAAAAGCCTATATTTTGCATTGCTCAAGCCATAGTTAAATGATTTACTATGTAACTGAGAAACTTAGACTTGGTAAACTTCAATTCAAGACTGAGCACACTTAAGTAACTGGACAGGCTTATTTCACAAAGATTTCACATAGTAGAACATCAGATGACAAATCTATTTTGTCACTGAAGAGCTTTACAACAGCTATGCAAAGTGGGTAGAAAGTATTCTCAAAGCTCTCTACATCAGACACTCATTTATAGAAGGCTACTGCTAAGTGGTCACTTCATAAGGCTGGTATAGGAAAAAATATGTTTTTAGGAATTTTCACATCTTCTCTTTTTGCTGATCTAGATTTGTTACTGTTATGTTCATTACACAGTAGCTAACTGTTCATGCCACAGGCTATGAACAGCAAATGAAATCAAGGTTCTAAAAAGAAAAAATCCTGTTTTGTATACATTTCCTTTCTGAAGGAAATCATTTCCTTTTTCTGAAGGCTGAAAAGGCAATAAAGTATAGAAAATGTAAATGTATCCAAACAGAATTTGTATAAATAAAATTTTTCAAAATCATCTGCCATCTGTGAGCTGACAACGATCAATTATGAGCAGGCCATGATTAGGGATAATCACTATTTCAAATCAACAAATAAAAAAAGCGTTAACAACATAGTGTTGCAATAACATAGGTGTTCTGAAGGCATATGCTCTTCAATTTTTCTTTTTAGAAACACTGTTAGACTAAGAGAGCAGATATCACCTACGGCTCTGTTTCCTAGGAAATTTGTCTTTCTCCTTGTCTTCTATAGACAGACAATGTATTTTTTCAACTGACTAAGAACCAGCAGGATCTATTGTTTGTCATAGAGCTAGTCTGCTGATAGAAAAAAAAGCTCAAGAGAATCTATTTTTCTTTTTTAGTGATGCAAAAGAATGTGTTACAAAACCATCTGTTAGCTTCACTGGCTATCCAGTCAGCATCTATTTTCAAAACTACTTGTTTGGCAACATATACCACAAAAACTATGTTAATGTTGCATGTCAAAAGCAAAGAGGAAGGCAGCTGACAGTTCTGTTATAAAACATAAACAAACAAAGAATTTCAACTCAATGTTTGTGATGAACCAGAGGTGCAGCATTCAAAAACATCATCCATAACCTCTCCAGAATAAATGGAACTGGTAAGTAGTTATGAACTCTCAGGAAAGGTGTACCGCACTATGATGTGTGTTGCTCTCCTGATGGCAACAGAAGTCAACTGAAGAGACTACAGCCTTCAGTCACTGTAAGAAGTCATTTCAAGAAATTACCAGTTTCATCATTCTCAAATGACCTGTGAGATAACAGCAACTTCTATTACAGCATTTCAAGAAGAGAAAATACATTCTTTCTGATGGCAGTATGCACAGAAATGAACACTCACATCTTATTTGCAAGTTGAGGGATACTTTTAGGAAATGTTACCTACCTGCTGTGTTTTCAGCAGATCATTCTGAAGAATACTTTATAACTCTCTTGTTCTAATAGTTAAAACTACATTCTAAAATGTAGTGACAATGTCTTTTACAGAATTAATAATGATTCCTATATTATATTTGACTAATATAAAGTACATTCCATACCCTATAAATTTCCACCAACCATATATCTTTTTACTCCCTTATTTCCTAAAATGTTAATATTACCATTTCAACTGGAAATCCATTCATCTTCAGTTGTTACAAAATGCATGTTCATTTTGTCTGCTTTATTCTGCTCAATCGATTTTCTTGATTTTAAATAACATATTTAACACTGCTTATTATGGCTTATATTTAGGTATTTTCACCAAAAATTCATTATTTTGTACCCTTCAGACAAACAGCACAAATATGTAGTGGCAGCTACACATCATCCAATGCTGATGTTTATGGTTTCTCACCTGAACTGCTTCCTGGAGAGGATATAGCACTAAATCATTCCATATAGCCAAACACATTGCTAAAAACAAATAAAACCCACAACACAAATATAACCTGGACATTTAGGAACAAAATGAAATTCCATGAGAAGAACTTCAGCCAAACATATTTCATAATATGAATATACTCTGTCTTCCTTTCGTGTTTCAAAGGATTATCTGCTCTTTGCCCACTTTATTTACCAGCTTCATCACTGTTCCTGCCCTAAAGCCCAGAATGGTTCCACACGAGAGCCACACAATGATTTCTGATGGTCAGGAAAGAGGATTTAACTCCCTTTCCATGAATCAGAACACACTTTAACTATATGTTACAATAGCCTCGTGATATCATATTCAACAACATAATTTAAATAGCTTTACTAGGGGATAAAATTGTCAAATCAATACAATCATTATTGTATTTTTTGAGATATTAAATGAATCCTGCAACTTCCCATAATATCAGAGAAAATGATAGGCAAACATTGGCTATGTCTAAATTGAGAGAGCTAAAACTATCACCCCAGGCATGTGTCTGTTCACTCTTTCTTCCCAGATATACACTTATATAGATCCCAGGGTGCAGTATAGATCAGAATTGCTATGCTATGTACTGTTCAGCATGACATATGTTTTGGTCTTTATTCTGCCTTCCATGTGTTTTTGAAATTTCTATATATTCAGCTGTTCTCTGAACCAGAGAAAGCCCTCAGGATTAAGAGGCTCTGTTCTCTGGACAGCTTTCCTAATTTTTAAAGCTTTTATCCAAAGAAGTCTTGAAAGGTGATGGGCTATATCAAAACCGTTTATGCCACGAAACAGCAGTGATCAGGTGAAATGTGACCTTCCATTTGAAACATAAAAAATTGCAGTAAAGTGAAAAATTTCTGTTGTCCAAACACTTTTGAAGAATTCTGTTTCAGTCTGTACAGCTTGAACTTAATTTGCTTGAAAATATGCATGGTTGTTGTTCAACAATTACTCTAAATTGGCACCACAGGCTCTGGGGAGTACAAATAAGATTTTCAAAAAGGTTAAGCTATCGCATTTAACAGTAGCTGATTTATAATAACTCCCAGCTGAAACATACTGAATTCTTGTAGTTTTCAATAGTCAGTACTACAGGATAAAACGACTTTGGTTTACAATATTGTACCATGCCTGTAGGAAAGTGGGAATGGAAATACATTTCCTTGTTACCACTGTTTACTAACTATATGCTTAAAAAACACCTTATATCTCCTTACAAGATATTTTCTTTGCTAAATGCACACCTTCTAATGTATTAAAAATTCAGAGATTAAAACGTGTCTGCAAAAACACATAAATCAAAGAGTCTGTTCATACCTACAAATTTAAACTGATTTAAGAGATTCTGCATTTAAATGTGATCCAAAAATGGGATCTGGATTTTTGCAGAATCCTTAAATAGTAATAAAAAATCATTTAAGTTTGAAGTGATTTGTTTAAAACAGTTATTCAAAGGCATGCCAAGAGAATCAAATATTATTTCCATCATTGAAGTATTTGTCAGACACTCACACTTCTTGTCTTTCATTGAAAATACATCACATAGCATTGAATTGTTAATAGTTCTTGTATTAGCTATTGATAATACTTTACAGTATGATTAGGATGTAACAGTTTGTCTAGAAATCCCTCTTACTCATCCATTTTCCTACAAATACACACATTTTTAATGTTGAACTAATTCGTTTCAGGGTTTCTCATCCTTTAAGTATAGCTCTTTTCAGGAGTAGGTTTATGTCCAGGCCTCTGATGGCCAAAAGTGAATGTAATCAAATAAGAAAGGAAACTAATGGCAACAGAGCTCTGACTTACACAAGAAATATCCCAGCTATTGGTAGGAATACAACAATACTGGTAAACACAAAGGCAGCTTTTTGGATGGTAACACTTCCTGTTCACCTTGGTGTGACTACTAAAAACTAAGTATGCAAGTGTAAGAACTTTCACATGCCAAGTTTCAGTGCATGCCCACCACTCACCACTCATACCCATAAGACTTGCAGAAATACGCACTGATGATAATTTTTAAACAGTTAATTTAGTTCAATAAACAAAGAAGCACGGACAGAAAAGAGAAACAGAGAAAGGAGTGTTTCAGGACAGTCTCACAACGGAGGGATCCTAAAATCCTTCTGAAAGTCTGCCTGCAAGAGAAAACATTGCAAATCTTGTTTCCTTGACCTAAAACAATCCCAGCTTTTCCTAGGCCCAAAACATTGAAAAGATTCAAGACGTGCAGAACAAACTTTGCTTTTTACAAATCTCTGCTTGAGTTATTATATATTTGTCAACCCAAAATAGCCTTCATTCGCCACATCTAGGTACAGAGCCTAGATGTGTGCAATGCAGCTCTCTCAACAAAGTGTTTTGTTGATACATTTGCTGTCCTCTGAGAAACAGCTGTATCAGCTTCTTTTACTGACACATGAGCAATAGGTCAAAGGGCACTTAATTCACTCTAAAAGCCAGTAATGCACAGTCCATGTCTTCAGTGGATGAAACAGCTGCTGCAGAAGACTGCTAATTCCCCCTACCTTCGCAGCATCAAACCGTGAATGGGAAGAAAAGCATGGGCAAGATAATCTACAACGAGCCTATGACCTGGAATCAGGACGTGCTTGAAGAAGAATGAAATCAAACAAATTGAGACAGAGGTTGTTTCATTCTATTTCACAAAATAAATAATTTTGAAGACATTATAGAAGAAAAGATGAAATATGCACAAGTATTTGACTGGCTTTAAATTGTCATAGCTAAAGAAATAGAAAACAGCTTCATAGCAAAAGCAAAGAACTAAAACAAGAGCTCATAGGATTTGATCCACGCTGAAACTGTTGATCCACTTTGACCTTGGGCAAGTCATTTTACTGTTATATGTTCTGAAAGACAGTTACCATTAGGTATACTGAATTTCTATGACACATTTTGAGAAGCTTTATGAATTTTTATTGGCTTTAAAACAACTTGAAGAAATTTTCCCAAGGATTCAGATGCAAGCACCTTTTATCTTTATCAATTATAAAGACACAAAGACACATTTTCTTTTCTATGCATCTGGGAAAAGACAGTGATGGTTTTTGTGATACTCCTTCTGTGGCTGGCCAATGTAGTTTATGACAAAGGAGCAAGCCAAATGGGAAAAAAAAATAGAGAGATCTGTTCTTGTATCAGGTAGGACTTCACTAATATATAACTAGTATAAATTATGGGTGAAATCAGTGGAGTCAAATCCACATAAGAGCAGGTTAGCAGGTAATTTGGCCTGACATTTAAAAAGAGAAATTAATTAATTTGAAACATGAGATGAAATCACACAGTGAATGCTCACAGATCTTTATCCTCTTAAGTTTATCTCCAAAATACTAAAAAGTGAAATTCTAGACTTCATAAACTCTACAACGGATATAAAAATGTTGCAGTGGCAGTTAGAAGCAATGACACAGAAGGCATTCGTTTGTCTTTCAGTGGTTTATGGTAGCTTGCATGACCAAATAGTAGAAAATTTTCTATGCCTTTGATATTTAAGTTCACCGTTTCCTGCCCAGTCTCAGCCACGTGTAAGTATTGATACTTCTGGGTTAGAATCATTTTACCTGGTTGTGGGTTTGATCACTAAGTACACTGTTTTATTCTTTTTTCTACATATCCGATAGGGGATTGTTAGTTTCTTTCAAGTATTCCTTTCTAATTTCTTTTTACTTCTACACGTCTATTTCCATTGTGTTTAACAGCTAGAAAGCTAAATGAAATCTTTCAGTGAAAAAACTATGCATATTACAATGCTACTTCTGTCTGACTACACCTGCTTAACTACAGTTTTTCTGAACTACCTAACATTTCAAGTCTCTTCTGATCATAATCTTGCAGCAACACAATTAGTTCACTCTCTCTTCAATTGATTTTGTTTTGGTTTAAACACAATTCTTCACCAGATTTCTCTGACCATTTTATGGGACACATCGCAACAGTCTCTTTCTCATTAATGAAAATAGAATTAAACACACTACTTGCTTGCTTAGCTAGCAAGTGCTTCAAACCTCATCTGTCTGATAGAGCTATAAAATAGTGCCCAGGATTACTTAAATTTGTGGTTCATCTCCTTAAAAATCCCTTATAAAATCAGTCATCCTTGTCAGTGAAACCATTCCAATTTTATATCATTTAACAATTACATAACAATTAGAGTGTAAGCTTTTTCATGATTGCTGTGTGTGCTACGTAGAGGCAGAAAGGGCTATTCACCCTTGTTCAGCCTGCACCACTCATCCCTCTCATCCACACACATTCTCAGTGCCCTGATTTATCCAAAAGATTTACACGTCTATATCCTCTAGCAGAAAAGATCCTAGCTGTCCTGTGCTTTCTTTTGCTACACAGCCCCTACTCTGCAGGGGGAAACACAATATTTTAAAGAGAGCATTTTTTCTTTATGAATTTCTCCCTCAACTGTCTACTCTAGGTGCAGCATTTTATTTTATTTTTATTTTTAGGAGGTTTCCAGTCCTTTGGTGGTAAGGAAACAGATGTTTATTTATTGGCATTAGTAAATAGACTATTAAGGTCTATAAGTGTGACTGGTACATATCCCATCATTGTCTCCTTCACACATGTAAATATAATCTTTAGGTACAGGGAGAGATGGTCAGCTATCAGATTTCTAAAGCCGTTTCTTCCTCAAATTCTAATGTAAATTCTACAATATATACTCATACAATTTTTTTTCTTATGAATAAATCCTTAACTTTCTCACAAGTACAGTACCTTTTAATCATGTATTTGTATTGCCCCTGCAATTCTTAACTAATTAGATTAAAAGTAGATTAATCTCTTTCATACTTGCTAAACTCAATAATTGTTCATGCAACAATCAATACACGTTTAATTAATAGGAAAATAATTGGCTTATTAAATTAAAGTTACTTTGTTTTGCTAAGCATTTGCAATGAAATGCCATTTTTCATCTCCAACACTAAATTTAAATTTGGAGATAAGGAAGATAATCCCCTAGGCCATTTTCCAGGTTTTGAAATCAATGGGAGTTATGCACATGCAAGAAATTAAACAGAAGGCCACGTTATAAAACACTGGATCACACTTCTTAGATGGAAATCAGTTTATCCTCACTTCCTTATCAGTTCTGAAGTCACTGTTACACTTAAGTCTAACCTGACAGAGAAATCTTAGTTTTCAAAAGTTGTCAGTTACTACAGATGTGTGGAACAACACAGGAGTATTCTCTGGCTTCTCCTTTAAAGGAGTTGAGCTACCAAAAGGAGTTAAATTTTATTTATTTAATTAATTTTTATCAGGGAGGAAACTTTTGCTTGGATTTCATTACATATTAAAGACAAGAGGGTTCAGTCATGAGACAAAAAACCCACAGGAACTTAGATTCCAACAGTTAGTTTGTCCATGGAAAACGGACAAACTTGATGGAAGCCATCAAGTAGTAAGCATTTTTTTTTCCTTTTCTTTGTAATTGACAACAGAAAACTAAGACTACATTACAGATCAACTTGGATTCCACAAATACTTTAATATTAACCATATTAATTTTACAACTGAAATCACATCACATAAGCAGTAGACATGTTCCACCAAAAGGATAATTTTGGGAACCCGTATAATTTGCAAGCATAACAGCAACCTGAGGTACTGATGCAACATCATACAGATATCCAAATTAATAGTTGTTTGTTTGATATGCGTTTGTATATACTCACTCTTTTCCACAATGAAGGCAGCTGGAAACAGGAATTAGGAAACCGTAGATCATGGGCTTTCCCTGGATTGGTTTCTGGACATCCTATGTGAACTACTCTTTCTGGCAGCAATGAGGTCAACATTGTTGCTGAATATGGAAAATGCAGAAGAGAAATGTTACAGATGAAAATGTTTCTATAATTCACTATCCCAGTTTCACTCTCACACCTCTTTTTTCTCCAATATTTGTACAGATTCAATGTTTTTTCCTTTGTTTTGAAATTTAAAATCTTACCAATATTTCTCAAAGTTGTGTCATTCTAATGTCTTACTTCATATTTACTCAGACATATTTTACCCGAGATTACCTAACATTTATTTGAAGCACCTCTATATCTTTCCATAACAGCAAGACCAGGATTGTGAAAACTCCGTCCTGATTAATGAATGGGTTAATTAAATGCCCTCTATTATCATCAGCCCACAGGTAATGCTTTTCAATGTATTCATGTTATTAAATATTAATAATTATATACAGTATATTTTCTAGCCACTTGCTTTAACAAGGTGTTATGAACTACTGTAAACCTCTTTAAAATCACTGATTATCCAGTGATCATTCCTTGAATTAATGAAACTTGCTTTTATGTTTTTTACCCTTCTTACAAGTGCTAAAGATTTCTTTTTTCTGCATTTCCTAAACTGCTTATAGTCAGCATTATTCAACAGCGACAATGCTACTGACCAACTCCAAAGAAAAACTCAGCCCAAGATTTTATAGATTATAATCAGTTATTTGTAACATTAGAGAGCTTACATTCAAGGAAATGTCCTTACTGACTACAGCTATAATTTTGTATACCCTTCAATAGCTCATTACATTCTGTACAATTTTGCAAAACTTGGTCACAATCAGAAAGGAAATAAAAACATATCCCCTGAAGTATTTGTCCATTATTAAAGAAAATGTGACATCATTTTACTTTCTCCAGATTCATTGCTTTGCTTGGACAACTGCTAAAGTATGTAAGTATGTTAAAATGTATTCAGGTGCTTGGTGTCAGAATGTTTTATTAATAAAGCCAATCTTCAGATGTTCACCTTTCAATAGTAGTGGTGTCATCTGTGTATTACTTTCTCCACGTGCAGTGAAGTTTAGAGATGCTTGCATTTGAATATTTTACAATAGCAATTTAGACATATTTATTCCATTCTTTAACTTTTTTTTTTTTTTTTTTTTTTAATGAAGGCAGAGAAAGCGAAGCTGAAATGCCCTGTTTAAGGCCAGAGCTGTTCTCTCACAGGACAGATGTTACAACTTGAAAATCCTGACAGTGGCATCCCTCAAAACAGCTAGTGGCTATGACACATTAAATAATGCCGCTATATAAATATATCAGATCATTCATTTCAACCTTGTTTTCCAGACTGTTTAATTAGTAGCTAAGGATTAGCAGTCTCACAGATGAAAAAGTACAGATACAACCACTCATATGATAAACAAAAATGGTGTTTTCCTTCAGATATTATTAAATGCTGGACCTCTCAAAAACTGAATGTTGTGAAAGAGGTAAATGGATTAGATTATTTTCTGTTGTAGAGTTAACTTCAGAATTGATTTTACACCAACTGAGGATATGACCAAGTGCTTTTAAAATAATACATTACAGTTTAACCATCAAAATGTTTGTTCTTTTTTTTTTTTTTAAGCAAAATAACATTTCGAACAGATGGACAAAGCTTTCATCTTTTATGTGGAAAAAAAGACAAACTTCAATTAAAATGTTCAGAACTGCAGGTACCAACAAGTAAAAGGAGGCTTAAAGCTGTTTTGTCTAGTTTTATCTCAAAAGGTATTCATTCTCCAGCAGCTCAGTTCTCGCTGGTATTCCAGAAACAAATTGTCTCACCTAGGTTTCAATGGAATGGCACCTTTCTAATTCATACAGGCACAGTGATTATTTCCTCCTACCAACTAAGGATTTTAAAATGAATAACTCAATTATCCAGAATTATAGGGTAGCTTGGTCTGTGGGTTTTTCATCCAGCATGAAAACAAACAAATAAAAAGCACACGGGAAGAAAAGAAAAAGTGAGGGGGCACACACACAAATCTGCAGTCATGCATAGATTAAAACCAAAAGAGAAGCAAAACTTTTGCCTTTCCTTACCTTAGGGAACAAGAAAAACAAATGATGCATGTCTTGGATATCTTTCATGCAGTTCTTTGGAATCCTTAGAACCTCTGCAGGTAGTTAAACCTTTGAAAATCCGATTTATGTCAGTATTTTCCCTGACAATAGGTATCTACATCAAGTCCTTGCATGCTGGGGGCACAACAAATAATTTAGCTAATATCTGGACTAACCAATCTAAGAGCTAGGCCAGATATTTTCATAGGATCACCTCAAAACTCCTGGCAATAAGCATTACTGATTGATGTGTTCTACCCAGAACATGCAGCAGCAAATCCATAGTATGATACCAGATCCAAAAGATGAGCCCAGGAGGAGAGAGAGAAAGAAGGGCAGTTTGTATGCACATGACCAAATGCTGGCTACCCACTGCAAAATATTCGGTAACCTCTCAGCAAGTCTTATGATTTTTTTTTATTTTTATTTTTCTGCTCAGTGCTACACTAATACAGTCAGTCAACTATTTTGGTTCAAAAGCCAGCTTGCATCAGGCTGCATTGTATAGTATAAACATACTCTTTGTTCCCCAAAGTCTAATTAGCTCTTCCAAGCAATTATGGAAGAACATGGAAGTTGAAATTAGAATGATATTTTTAAGCAGTAACTTTATTCCTCTCCCATTCTTTAAACACAATATTATTTTCAAAAGTTGATTCCAAACCTCTCTCCCCAGAACTGCCTTAAAAAAAAAAAATGGACAGAGGAATGAGACAGAGTAGGCTGTGTGGATATTAGAGTGTTTTTAAGGTGTAGACAGGATTATTATTATTATTTATTTCAGAAAGACAGCTTAAGTTAAGTTTCTTCTTTGCTGTCTACTAACAGGTGGGATTCTTCAGAAAATAGATTTTTCACTTGTTGGCATTTTGACAAATTGCAATTTCAAGTCTATTAATTACAACATTAAAGTGGAAAAAACCTCTCATGGGAATAATCACATTTCATTATTTGTGTAAAACTATCACTTGATAAATATTGGATTGCAGTGATACATCTCCATATGTCAAGGTTTTTATTCATATGAATAGTCACTAATCATTACTAGAATTAGCTGTGATCTATTTTGATCTTAACAATTCCAGTGGGGTTGATTTGACATAGTGGCTGTAATTTTCAGCATTAGATCACAGTATCAGCTGAAAAAGAGGGGAATTCACCCAGTTAAAAGATGGCTCAATTTTTAAGGCAGCTTCCTCTTCCATTTCCCAAACATAACACAAAGCCAATGCTAAAGCAACATTTTGAGTGACTACTGATCTCTGCAAGCAGTCTTTGCCAAACTGCACACTGATCTGGATTTCCAACCAAAGCATGTCCCAGGGTATGTAAACAATTAACTGAATTATCTCTAATATTGAAGAGGAGATTAGGAGCCAGCAGGCATCAACATTTCTATTTTAGAGTTCCTAGCTGCACCAATTCTGTGTCAGGGAATGCTCAGAAACACTTTCATTTGAACTGCACCCATCCAACACCCAGCAAGGTACTCAGAGCCACATACAGTATATTCTTCTGCCTGGGCCATCTGCAGCACTTGAGCCAGCAATCACTCTCACCTGAAGCATTTCTTGTAGGCAATGGTTAAAACAGCATCTCACCTGGTATTAATCCACTTCTCTGTTCAAGGAAATGCAAACCTTTGCTCCCCCCTTTCCATCTGTTTCATGAAGCAGCACCTTATTATGAAATATATACCCAGGAACAGGATGACAGATTGAATAGGACATTGCTGTACCAGGCAAGTAACCACGCTAGTAGGTCAAGTGGTATATTCACTTTATTTCAGTGTAAAGATTAGGAACCATTCACATATTCGTAGGCAGGAATAACTAGGTTCTACTTCCTGGGCATAAATTAATCTCCTTTTATGTTGCAGCAATAAAACACTTGGACGTGCCACCTGGCCTGGTGCCTCTAGCCTGGTACTGAGTTGCAAGGTGTAATGGACGTAAGATGTAACCTTCAGTCTCTCCAGAAGCCATAGACATCAAGCTCCCAAATCGTGCTACAGCATTTAGATACTTTGAAGTCAGTTATAATGAAATACTTGCCTCCCTTGGAAGACCTATAAGCGCGTTCTTCACTTCAGTCCTGTTATTGTTAAAAAATATCTGAAAAGTATTCTTATATAATAAATAACAGTAATATTGTAAATAAAAATCAAGCTGTACATAAATATCCAGGGTGCAATGGTCATTACGGTATAGGAAGAAAAAGAAAATAAAGTACATGCTTTACATATGAAACAAGACAAACATGAAAAATAACTCTTATCATTTTCAGATTTCCACTTTAGCTGTTACACAGCTAAGCCCCAGGGATAAAATAATTGGTCTATTCAGAACTATTCAGAAAACTATATTTTTTTTTCCTGAAATGACAGTTGTCACAGATTTTTACTTTTTTTTTTTTTTTTAATTTATAGCAATTCATTTCCTGATCCTATGAGCTTACTGGCTGATTCTCAATCTGAAAAATCAGAGGTAGCTGGAGAGAACCAGTAAATTCACTGACTGATACTTTGATTTCCCCTTCTATCTTCACACCAGTTGAGTAATAAAAAACAAACAAACAAAACCACACAACTTCTATAGTTTTGTAGTAGGATTATTAATTGACTCCTTTACAGATAATAGCAAAAGAGGGACTTTTTTTCTTTTTTTCCCCAACTCCCCTCCCCTTCCATTTTCATCCTCTGAAACTAAAGCACCTGCTTTTATCTAGATCCAAACCAATTCCCAGCTGTTAGGAAACTCAGGGAACATTTCCAAATTCTACTCAGCTTCCTTAATTAAACTTGTCCAACCTAGAAGAGCATCCTTGTGGGAAACAGTCGTGTCTTTTTTCAAGGTTAACGTTCTTTTAACCTCCTTCAGAGCCAGTTATCTTACCACTACTGGCTTCCACAATTTGAACAAGGTCTTACTAGCACTGATGGATTACTCCAGCAAAATCTCTTCTAGTTAAAAGCATTTGAAACACACCCAAGGGGGAGAAATAGCATTAAAGCAGAGATTTATCTATTTATTGCCAGGCAGGGACTCCCTCAGAAAGGAGTAAATCAAAGATAGTTCACAAGTTCTTAGCAAAAAAGAAAAGACGATGGAATGACAAATTTTCCATGGCACTTGAATCAAGGAAAATGATAGTTTGAAACAGAAAATCATAGTAGATTATTTACACACGATCATCACTTCAGAAAGCTTGTAGAATAATGAAAAAGTTAAAATGTATGTGTATCTGTAGGTGCAAATATCCTAGGCACAGCCTCTATTTGGACTCTACTAAAAAAAAGGCTTAAATGTAACTTTCTTTTTCTTACATGATTATGTACTTGTGAGACAAAGACCATACTCTAATGCAAAACAATACTACTATGGAATGAAAAACTAAATCAGAATAAGCCCTCCAGTAAATGTCAAACAAGACACAATAATTATTAAAGTTATGTATTTTCGGCTTAATAAAAATGGTGATAACTTGATGCAATATGAATTTCAGTAACACGTACTTAAACTGAAAACTTTCATGGCTATAACATCATCCAGATACCGCAACAAATTCTAATATAATTTGTATATTTCAACTAGGCAACACAGTACTTCTCAGAAGGACTTTGGTATGCTACTTAAACTCCCCGTGAAGTCATGAAGTTTTTCCATTGATTTCAGTAGGAGATTAAATAGACCCATCTATAACAACTTCGGCCTTTTATAAGGTTGGGAGCCAGAGTACACTAAAATAATCCACAGCACAGCCAAAGAATATATATAAATCACTTTTTTTTCCTAATGCTAGAAGGTAACATTCTTGAATGAAAATATAAACATGAAATACTTCTCCCAACAGAACTGATAATAAGAGTCCTCTCTTGCAACAGGGTTGGACAAACTCAAGACAGGAATCGAAGCCATAGGTCTCCCGTAACCTAAAAAGACTGTAAAAATAGCTTGCTAAATGTACGTCACTCTGTAGCCAGTGTTGTACAACTAACATCACATCCATCTGCCTTCGGTTCAATGAGCAGGTCATTAGATGATTCAGAGACTGAGTCTGATTTCTTTAACAAATCAGTTTATCAGTTCTGCTCCTGGTTCTACAGATAATGCTGTTAAGCCTCAGAGAAAGCATAGTAACCATTTCAAAACATATGCATTTTCATCCAAATCAAGAACTATGTTTTCAGATGTTCTTTACATATGTTAAAAAGTTTCTAAGTAGAAGGGTAATTTCCAAGTGTATTAAAAAGCCTTTCTCTAAATAGCACACTAAAATAAAAACAAACCTGAAGCCTGGATCAATTTCACAAACCCATACAGATTGCCTTGCTGGTCATATTGATAGGTAGAATGAAGTTATGGAGTTTTCAAACAGCTAAATCATTTTTTAAAGTAAAATTTTAAATGATTTTGATGTGTGGTGGCCAAAGTATTTATAGTGAATTAAAAAGAATTCTTAAGTGCCCACTATAATCCCTCTGTAGGATGTTATGAATACCAATTCCCTATTTATTTCAGGAGCTTGCAGATGTCACACCAATCTCATCATATTGACAGAAAAAATCTGTTGGGACTATCTGTGCATTTCATTGTCATGATGTAATGAAACAACGCCTGTGACAGTCTACAGAGACCTGCTCCTGCTATATAGGATTACTGCAACAAAACTACTGGAATAGAACTTTCATATGAACTATTCACTTTAGCATCAAAACTGGTTTAAAATAGTATTAAATTACACAAACCTACACAACCTATCCAGCTTTGCAGCTTTTTTTTTTTGTAATGAACAAAGTCTAACTACTTTTTTCTCTTTTCTATATCAAGACTCATCTTGTGAGTGACAGTACATATTTGCTTTTCAATATGACTAGAAAATATTTTTTGTCCATGATGAACTAAAAGTACTCATATTTTTTACAGTGCCATTGTGCTCAGTTTCAAAACATAGAGCTAGATGAATAGACCATATCATATTACAAAGAAGTATTTTGGATTGTTATTATTTTTTAATTCTAGAAGTACTTGTTTATGTTCACACATGTATGCTTATTTTGTAAGATAATTTTGGTCAACATTAACAGTTACCAAAGACAACAGTTCCACTATGTAGGCAGGCACGTTTTGACCTAAATTTTTTTTTAATTCGCAATAGCATTTTTGCATCCACATCCTTCAGTGTAGCAATTCCACCTCTGGTAGTGGAAGTAAAGAAAGATGGTTCTTTGAGATTGGAGCTCTTTAATATAGTCGCAAGGCAAATTAGGTGAGATTTCACAAAAAGAAGCATTAGTCAGCTTGGAAGAAGTACTAGTAAAAGGATTTGTTTTCTTTTGATTTGTGTTAGCTTTTACTGTGTCAAACTAATGATATATGATACAATGAAGCACTACCTTATCATGAAGCAAATTAATGCCCTGGTTGGTTTAAAACAGAAAGATAGCAGTGATATTCTTTTGCTAGAAAGTTGTATATCAAATCCTACAATCAGCTTACTTTCACTGGGTTGGCTGAAAAAAAAAGAAAAAAAAAGGAAAAAGCCCAAACCAGATGCAGTTCTCAAACATACTTGCTGTAAAATGACACAGGAAGAGCAAACAGAGTATTCAAACAAAATTCATCCACATATTACGGGACATAGTGCAGTTTTCTTCAGTTTCTCCTTTGGTACATCAGTGGTAAGACAGCTTTCAGCAAATGAAAGGGTCATAAAGGCAAATATTGCATGCTCTAAATTCACTAAAAATGTAAGTATTAGTTCTGCAAGAACAGGATATACAGGATATTTGGAAATTAGGTGGGATTTTGCAGTTGAAATCTATCACTATGATAGGCATACGAAACAGATGAAAATTGTTTGGGATACTTTAAGGTCCAGAACTTTATTATCTGGTATGCGTTTAAGAGAGATTTCACATGCAAGTGTCCCAAAAAGCGCAGTAGCATAGGATTTTACAAGAAAATACATCACGATATGATGACAGTGAAAAAAAAACAAACAAAAAAACAAATAAAGAAAAATATGTCAGCATTACTCTACACACTTTGTAAGCAGGTGCCTCAGAAGCAGTATGTATATCACTGTATAGAAAAAGCTTACCTAGATAAACACCAAGCTCTCTAAAAATATAGCAGGAGAAATCCTGGTGTAGGCACATTCTTCAGGTTAACGAAGCTCTCCTCAAAGATAGTCTGCTTCTCAAACATAACAAAATTGCTCTGGACTTGAGAAAAAAAAAAAGATACACATAAAAAATCTGGAAGGAAAATCTAGAAATAGGTCTAATAATAATAGTAATAAAAGTTTCATAATTTCTCCACTCTCTTAAGGAAAAGCAAGTCAACAGGGCTCCAACAACTGTTCCAGAAACAGTTGTCAGCTGTAAGAAAGAAATTTTGACCTCCCCTGAACAAATTACTACAGTTCCAAGAAGAATTAAGAGCTAAGTTTTGCAGTTACTGCATATTCTTGCTTCTTGTTTGTCTTCATCTGTGCCCAGGACAAAAGGATTACTCAAAATGTCAGGTGTGAAAAGAGCTTTGCCTTTATTTACATTCACACTAACATCATCTGAAAAGAGCCTGGTAGGAGTGAAACTACAAGCTGGAAAGGAAGAAAATCAGAAAAATAGTATGGAATCACTAAATGTTGATCACTTTCCAGCTGCTGAACATTTTGAACTCTGCCTGTCCATAGATCTTAGAATCAAAAAGCACATATGTTTACTGGTATGTTCTCTGGATCTCATTCAGCCTCAAATCACACAAGAAGTTGTTAAACTTGGCTTATAGGTTGAATACTTCTACAATCATTGTGAGTGATTAACAATTTAATCCTAGGGACAGTGTTCAGGATTATAAATTTCTGATAACTTTTCTTTTTTTTTTTTTTAACTAAAAAGTCTAAATCCTTAATAAGTAATATTCTAGGT
Source organism: Anser anser (assembly GCF_964211835.1). Lineage (NCBI taxonomy): Eukaryota > Metazoa > Chordata > Aves > Anseriformes > Anatidae > Anser > Anser anser. The sequence continues at coordinate 39,170,844 of NC_139724.1, read as the reverse complement.
GAGTTTTTTATTTGGTTTTTATGTTTTAGCTTTTTAGCAATTCAGCCCCACTCTTTCACAGATGCAAAATAAATATTCTGAAAAACTTGTTTGTATATTTTAGCATGCAATTGCTAAAGTTTTTTTGTTTTTTGCCACATGTCAAGATTTACTTTTTCTGTAAGAGTAATCTTTTAATTCTACTTTCATAATATTAAAACACTTTAAAATCAATAAAGCACAAAAATCATGTTCAAGTTTTAGTCTTGAAATGTTATGTTTTGCTGTACCTTCATCTATTTTTATTGTTTTTAGTTTTATCATCTTCAGGAGTAGAAACCAGGAGTTTTGAAATCTGCAAGATTTTTTTCTACTTCACTCATGAACCTGACTATGAGTCAACTCACTGATATTGGGAGAACTTCATCCTACTATATTCATTGGATGGCATATGTGTGATACCAGATTAAACAGCAGAAAAAAAATATATATATACATATATTTATGTACACTAAAAGGAAGTGATACTTCATATAATGCCAAGAAAAGAAAAAAGGAAAAAACTCCTTGTTTGGGCTGCTATCATCTTATACTCACAAAAAGCACTGTTTTCTTTAGCAACAATTATTAGTAGAGCTTTGTTTACAAAGAGAGCTTCTGTATCAAAGTTTAAAATCTAATTAGAAACTATGAGAAAATGATAAATAAAAAGAGATAATTAAAAATGATTTTAACCAGTATACTGTTTCTTTCTATAGAAACACATTTCTGGGGTAAAGAGCACTTGAATGACATGGAATTGCATCCTCCAGAGAAGAGTCTCTGTAAATAAAAAGACAATGGGAAGGTGATTTCTTGTACCCAGCTGAGGATAACTATTACCAGCCAAATTTTATGGTAGGAGGAATCTCAAATTGTTGTTTAGTTCCTAGTGTTTAACACTAAACCAGATGAATTAATGGCTGCACTGACAATTGGAATGGGAGAAAACCTTTAGAATATTAGCATTTTATAGGAACAATGACCTTAAGACCAGAACATTTTCTGGGTATTAGTGCCAGAGAGCCACAACTAATTAAATTAAAGCAAGCCCTGGTCCAATCATCTATGATGTATATAGTTTAATGTACCTGTTTTTCATATCTATATTTTATATATTACAATATTTCAGCTTTTTTTCTCCAGTTTCCACTGCATATAAATTCTTTTGACATGAGCAGAAGCAAATATCTCAATGGCCCATGCTCATGTGCTTTTTTACACAGCAGATTAAAAGAACAGAACTTAAAGCCCAGTGCAGTGTAATTAATGTAATTTAATACAAGACAAAGATATTTCTCTTTTTAAAAAAAATGTTGTGTATGTGTATGTATGATTACATTTAGTTTTGGAATCAGAGTCACGCTTTGTGAACACACGTCACAGAAAATTAAAAATATGCAATATTTTTCAAGAAATAATTCATTGTTTTCTATCATGCAAGAAAAAGTATATTCATAGATTTTGCATTTGAAATATTAGGTTTGTTTACACTTATTGAGAAAGATAGGATTTTTTCACTTTTACCTAAAATTAAGCCTAAAATTTGAGGTTTTTCTTTTCCCCCACCATTTGGAACGTGTAAAATATTCGAAAATAGGCATGCTTAGCAAAGATGGATGTTAAAAAAAAGTTAATAACACTTAAAAGCTTAACAAGATAATAGACTGCTGTAGAAATAAAAGTTTCCCTATGGATGGCTGTGACAAACTGATAAACTTGTATCACTTATTTTAATTATAGGATTTTAAAACCAACAACAACAAAAAACCACATAATTAGAGAGTCATCTTCATATGCCTTAATAAATTTCTGAGCCAGTCACAACAATTGTTTTTCTTTCATGAGGCAGAATGTTTTTGTTTGTTTGTTCTTAAATCAGAAAATGTAGTGTATTGATGCACAACTTCGTCATGGAAAATATCCACTGGTTTCAAGAATGTTTAATGTAAAAATTTTCTGAAGTTCCGGGAAGAAATATCGCAGTAAAATTCCTAGCAATAGGACACAGCCTGATTCCTGGTGGAAAGCCAGGATCGCTGATGAATATGATGAAACTGAAGTTCAGTTCTTACTTAGAACTATCTCAATATTCAATGTTGAGTTAGTCTCTCAACAAGTTTTGCAGCAGAATTAAACAAATAGCTGAGCCTTCACTGGACCACTGAGAGAAAGGCTGAGTTCATAAACCCAGTGGTGAGGTTATTCACTTAGGCTGTGGAAGAAGCAATACCTTGTCTGGACCACTTGTAGTCAGGCAGAATAAAGAATTACTGTTTCATTCTTCTGCATCATAGGTGACTGCTCAGGCTACCAGCAAAATGACTTTAAGTTTATCTGTCTCTTTTCTCAGAATAATTTCAACATGGAAGTATTTTGAACATTCAAAATACAAAACAGTTTATGGACTAGAAAAATCTAGTCCCTTAAAAATTTGATGTGCCTTCCTCCCACCCCCAATTGTTTGCATTTTTTTAGTTTATCAGCAGTGAGCAGAGTTATACTGTCAAAAATTGAGTTCTCAGCTGTAACCATACAGGAAGTTTCATAACATGTATTTAACTTTATCTTGCATGTTTGCTAGCAAAAAAAAAGCAGCATTTATAAAATCCATACTGGAAACAAGAAAGGGGGAAAGGAAAAGCGATTGGTTTCATAATAAAATGGATTTAAGCTAACCCTGTAAGAAGCCTCATTTTTAATGATTATTTTTTGTACCATTTTAGAGATTAGGACTAAATGCAAGTTTTTAGGCAGGATTATATATAAAGCTGACAAACTCACAAAACTAGCCTAATCAGAACTGTTAGCATTAAAAATAAGTACTCCACAAACACAACCACATACAAGTCAAGCCTCTGGCAAAACATAATAACAACCTCAATGCAGTAAGAATAAGAAAATAGATCACAAAAAGAAGGAAAATAGAAGGAAATTGTTTATGTGGAAGGAGAAACTGGCCACACACCCATGTATAATTTTAAATACCACCAAAATAGTATGTATTTTTAAGTCTACCTTGCATTATATTACAAAATTAAATGAAATAGAATTAAAAAATAGATTTTAACTATAAGACTTGCATTCTAGGGTTGTTTTTATTTGGTATATTGTAATTTCTACATAGAAATAATACTCTTAGAAAAGCTGAAATAAATCAGGTAAGGGTTTTGGTTACTCTTCTGGATTTAATTTAAGCAATCATGCATAGATGATATACCCAGCAACCATAGATGATATACCCAGTATGCATCTGTCATGAAGCAGCATCACAACCTGAGAAGACATCACAATAGCCAAAATCTCCATTCAAGAGTGCATGCCCACTGGATTCTTTACTATCTTATTTCTTAGTACTTCCTTTTAGTAATTAGTACTTTGAAATTTAAATCTACTTTACCAATTTTTAAAAGCTAAAGCAGCTCATTGTTTAAAAAGACAGTAATAATAATTAAAAAAAAATCCCAGCCAAACTAAATGGAAAATCTTGCTCAACATTCTATTAATATAGAAGGAAGAAAAATGAGCTGTTACCATGAAAGGGACTCGTCTTCCCATTCCAAAGTGTTTCTACATACCAGTAGCTTTGAGTCTGTCAACAAGTCAGCTACTGTCATGCTAAATCAGAAGGTATAAAGTTTTTTTTTAGATTATTATTATACTATGGTTCTTCAGTTATTAGAACAATGATCAGTTGAGAAATATTTTGTCAACCAAGCGTGATTTTGTCTCTAGACTAGCTGTATTGACAGCCAAAAAAGGAGTAGTATCTTTTGAAAGATGGAAGAAACAGAGGGTTTTTCATAGCTATGCTAGGTGGAACTTCAGAAATTACCGCTTTTACTTTCTATAATGCAATCTTATTTTTAATCTAAATATATAATACAAATATCTGCAGTAGTCTTTGGCTCTCCAGTACTCGATATTCTTTGTCCTTCAGTGGATGATACTGAATTGCCAGCCTGTTTGGAGGATTGCATTATTTAGGTGTGCAACTCACAGCTACCTATATCAAGTTTAGAAAACAAACTTTAGACACTGAGTTTTGAAAATAACACTTTTGTTGAAATTAATGCAAGGGCAACAATAAAACCATTTAATAGCCCTCTGGCCATTAAACATGCAGCATATCAAATTACACAAATGACTGCTCAGGTCTTTCAGTAAACAAAATATATGAAACTCCCTGAAATGACAACTGTTTTCTTGTTATATATTTTCTTTTGCATTTACAAGATCCTGGAGTTACCAAGATGCATCTCCTTTCCCAGAATAAGCCTAGACACCAGTAGGGGAACTCGAACTCTGGGAACTCTACAACTTTATGCTGACCATTTTAAGATAAGAGTCAAGGGAATCCGCTACTTGTTATCTGCAGTAAAGTGTGAATAGATTTATGGCATTGGCCTTATGAGAAATAATGGCACACTAGGAAATCAGTGATATGATTTTGCAAGGTGCTAAGGCTGCTGGACCGAGACCAGAAAAGCACTTCATTATGAATGGAGCTTAAAGTCAGGGTAGTTTGTTAGGCAAACATTTACTTAAAAGCTAGGTTTTCCTACAGATTTCTTGGCTAGATTCAAAGGTATTCAACTCCCACTTAGATATCAAAAAAGATCATATATTTATTAACCTGAGCAGTAATTCTAATAGGAAATTCTCATGAGGAACATTAGCATGTTTGAAAAGGCCAAGTCACTGAAAATAAAGCAGGATTTTAAAAAGTCTGTAAATCTTCAAACCATGTGACTGTGTACTAGGAAAAAAAAAAAGATTTCTGAAGTGTCCTACAGAAAACAGAGAGAATAAGATGGGAGATTGCAAATAAATAACATCATAAAAATTTCTTCTTACAAAAGGACCTGTACACATAGGTGCTTCTCTCCAAAAAAAAGAGAGATGGGGGAAAGGAAAGGAAGGAAGGGATAGACCCTTACTTAAATCATAGGACCTTGTGTATATACGTAAATTCAACTTCTTGAAACCATGAAATTGTTTCTAATTCAGAGGTATCTCAAGGGGTTATTTCACTGTAAGTTTTTATAGAATTAACTTTGTTAGGTCAAATAAATATATGAATAGTATTAAATAATTTTATATCTTAAATCCGATTTAAGCAATGATAACAAAACATTTCTATTCAGATGTGAGCAAAATTCAATGAAAATACTTTGCTATTTTGTTTTAACAATTTGTACTAAATGCCTGAATAAAAAAGAAAAAAAGCTCCAGTACTTTTCCAGTCTGTTTATGGTTCAATATTTTCCAACAGTACTGTTTCAGTAGCTTAAAGAAGTAAACCCTGATTACATACACTGTAATATTTAATTACAAATTATGTCTACTCACAAATGAACCAAAGTTAATACGTTTACTGTTTCACATGAGCTGAAACAGTGTCAGATCAGTTTTGTTCCTTCTGATTTTTGCCTTTGACTGCAGAATTATTACAAACTGCCTCGAGGCATAACTTTCCTTTTAATAACATGCAGAAAATACAAACCTTCAAGTGTAGTTATTGTTCAGTATTATGTAGTAGAAGAGAAGCAGCAAGCGGTTATTAAATTGTCAGACATGAGAATGTGCACAAATCATAACAAAGCTCAAATTCTCTGCACCAGCCAAAGTTTACAACTTCAGGATAAGTTCCAGGAGACAAACATCTAAACGTCATGGACCTTACTGACAGCCATCTGCGTGCATGAACTCGCACGCAAAATAACAATAACAAAGGAAATCAAGAAAGATACAATGTGATCTATGATAACATGCAGTTCCAAACATACCTCCACAATGGGAAAAGAAAATTAGCGTTGGACCGCGGAAAAAAAAAGAATAGTTCATTTGCCTGATAAGATTAACCAATTAAAACAACTCTTCAGAAAGGGACCTGTTCTTGAAAGGCATTAGAACAGTTTTTACACATACATGAAAGGAAATTGTTATCTGAAACAGAACTTTTGAGTGCTATAGACATAAACATCCATATGTCACAACTCTTAATATGCGAAGGAGTTAGTTTCTAAGCAATTCTTTAAGTCAGCCTGAGTAGTTTTGAATAAATTATCACTATTCAAAATAAATAAAACTGACAGAGACTGGCTTAAGGGCAGTGATGGAAACAGGGTTTGCCCTAAGGGAAGTCTAACATACAGTAATGAATTTATGGGCTATGGTCTACACATGCGATGATAGCTACCCAGTTGGCTTATATTACCCCCAGAGATAATGATGCACAAACTTTGAACAAAGTGATCTCTCAACAGGGAACAGTTAAAATATGCTTTTAGATTTCGATTTCATTAATCTGAACAAACAAGTTCTGTTTATTATTTTCAGTAGACATATAAAATTAATTTCTTAATGCAGGCAGCCACTTATTTATACCTTGCTTATAATCAAGATGCCAAATAATGAATATTCAAGTGTTTTTAGCTCTCTCCACTTCTTCTGTATTTTAAGTTAATAGTAGTACACTGTGCAGTACCTACAAATACCAGTAAAGTACTCATGAATATTCGAAATATTTATGACTGTGGGCTACATGTAAAAAATAAATAAAAACAAGTAATTTTCACAGTTTACCCAAATGTATCCACTTATTTCTATGCATGACTTACAGTGTAGACTCTTCCTGTAAAGAAAAATTGCAGCTTACAGAAAAATACAGATACATGCTGGCATGATGACAACGCTGAAGCAGGAAAGACTTAGGAAGTTTAGGGATAATGAAGAAACACTTAGCTCACATGGGGTTATTCATATGCTTATCATCAGTGAGTTATATAGGAAAGAAGGGTTTTATTCAACGTCCACTAGTTAATTATCTAAACCCAACAGTAATTATAATTGGCTAGAAAGGAACTGGATGTTACAGATGATGTAAAATAGAGCCCTCTCCCTGCATCTGAGCAACAAGCAAGGAAAAAAGGACTTAGAGAGAGATTATGCAGAATTTGAACTATTTTGATGATAAACTTCATTAATAAAAGATCTTTTTTGTATGCATTGCCAGATTTCCCCAGCCATCACTATGAATAGTAAAATGAACCACAATTTTCCTTTAAGGCCTTGCATATTTTTTTTTATTATTATTTTTTCCAGTTTCTCACTGGTTAAGAAACTGCATGGTAAAGTGATTATGATTCTTTTTTCTAATTTTGTGATGAATAATTGTGTGCCTACAACCATATGGAAGAAAAAATTACATATGTGGTTAGACTTTCACTCTCAATAAAGCTGTCAGCCTGCCTCACAAAGGTCACATCACTGATAGAAAACATCAGACAGCAGAGGAAGTCATTGCACACAGTAGTCATCTCATCAAAATAATGACACAAACCACAATATGCCCATTTCATAGCTGTTATCCATTATTACATGTATTTAAGTTCTGTTGGCCACCAGCCAGTTTTCTTCCTTACTACATTTTCACAGGCATGACTGAGAAAAAGTAAACTTTTATCTCTCTTTAATATTTTCTATTTCTTATCAGGGAGATATTCCCCATGTAAATTGCCGTTTAATCAGGAAAATACCTGTATGAGCAGAGTAGATTTTTCCCAAGCCTAGAGAATATACAACTCTTTAGTTTAATGCAGCAGGTCCTACAGCAGTAGGACTACTGAACCCATTCCAACACACTTAGAAAAACTACAAAAATTGAATATCCCTAGCAACTAGATTTTACCAAATCACGTTCAAGAGAACTACTGTGACTCTTTTACTACAGACCTCAATCATAAGTTTCTCTGTTTTGTGCAAGGTCCATCTTTCTCAGTACCTAAACCCAGAAATCTTACAGATATGAGCAGTGGAAGCTAGACCAAAATTAAAAGCTTTCCAAGCACCATCTTCTCTTGTTATAGTCTAGTAAAATGCAGCTATTGCTGTCTAATCAAATAAGGATTTCAATATGTTCCAGTGACTGCCCGTGTCCTCTACTGGCAAACAAAAAAACGTTTTCACATACCCATATTACATTTCCTTATTTAAATATGTACACATCCAAATCCCACAAACAATGCATACTTTGGTATGCAAAGAGATTACTTTCTGCATGAATTATAAGGAAGAATAAGCAAAAAGTTGTCTATATAAAAGTGAACACAACACAGAGTTAAAGAAATCATACATTTTACCTATTCAGTTCTATTTTAATACTACTTTTCATGTACTTAATGAAGGACATTCAAAACTGGGTTATATCTAATTACTGTAACATTCTGTTACCCTTGGAACTGTCATTTTAAGGTAAAAGCTTGTACCAGAAAACTCCAGGAAAACGGTTTGTCAGTTTAGTAAAACCATCTCTGTCTCTTTTTTGCCATGTATGTGACACAAAAGCTTTGCCTCTTAAGCATCTCTGTCAGCATTGGTGAACTTGTGAAAATACAGAGGTTGCAAAGGTTTGATATATCACCCCACTCTTCTAATTTACGTACAATCTGGTGCACACTTGTCTATCCTTTCTACTGTTTCATCTTTAAATTAGAGTATCTACAGTAGGAGTTCACAAAGAAAGGCTAAAGAGGTAAATACAACTGAAGAAAGGTAATGACAATCTTCACTTAAAAGGGACAGAAGATGTACTAGGTAAATAAACAGGGAATTAAGATGGAAGCAAAAATAATAAAGTGCAAATTTAGACTGTACTTCAGACACCTTTTCCCAAACTATGATATATTGAAATGTATAATGGTCTGCTCAACCTGACTGATAATTTATCATTGCTTTAGTTGTGAGATGAGAGCACAGAAAAATTATATCAAGTGTTTCTGAAAATATTGGTGGTGGCGAAAGGGGGGCGGAAGAAGGTGGGGTATATATATGCTTACACACACACATGTATGGAGAAAGAGAGAGAGTTATCTAAGCTCTAAATGGATAACTATAATTGCAGTTTTAATTACAAGATATGAAGTCTTAATGCATCTGTCAACTTCAAATAGCTTCAATTTCCAGGCTTCCTGTATGAGTCTCCTAGACTGAAAAGCATCAAAAGAAGGTACTGGGCAAACTGTACCACTTATTTGCCAGAAATTAGTAAATTAATATGAAGATAAAACCTTCCTATGAATAACATGACACTCATTCTCATTCTCCACATTTTGCATCTGTATCCCTCTCCACCCATCACTTGATTGAAATTCCTTCTCCTGCTTCCTTCTTAGTTTCAACTGTCTTCAGAAAATTCCCTGATCTAACAAATGAAGTACGCATTAAATGAATGTTCATTTGTGCCTCCAATAAACCATATGTTTCATGGAGAAGTTTGAATATGAAAAAGTGACTGACAGTAACAAATCTCTACATAACTTGCGTAAGTATTGACTGCTTATGATATTTTTCTCTGTTGCATGATCTTTAAACAGAAAGTAGCAATTTCAACAACAACCCTTTTCTTTCTTTTCCTTTTTCTTTATCTTTTTCTATTTTATATTTTCATTGAATGAATCCTAGGCAGTTCAGCAATTTGTAAGCATCTGGTTTGTGACTACACTACTTTTCTGATAACCTAAAATCATATCTCAAGGTAATTTTAGCCCCAGGACAATACAAATGCAGAGACTCCAGACTTTGAACATTCACTTAAAAATGTGAAAAATTGACTCTTGTAGGTGAAAGATGTCAGACTCAGTGGAAGAACAATAAGAAAAATGACAAAGAATTTCCACGCAACTGTGACTGTTTACATCACCCAGTGAGAATTAGACAGTGTTCATTTTTCTTTTCTAACACCTTTCTTCACAGGACCAGTCTTCCTATCATGAATCATAACCAGCCTAAACTATCCAGTCTGAAGCATTTAGAGATGTTCACTTTACTGAAGAAGAAAGGGAGCTTTGTTAACAAAAACAAACAAATAACAGCAACAACAACACAAGGAAAAAGCATTTGGAGGCAAGTATTTTAGAAGGCTTTGTAAACATATACGTGAATGCAGTCATTGCTACTACTATGCAAAGAAATGAGAAGAAACTGGAGTCAATTTTTTCAATAGCATCTACTGACAGTGCCACAAAGTAGAGGCAAAAACGTTTCAGAGATGTTAAGAGATATAAAAACATAAAAGGAATTAAATAGGTGAAATACTTGAGGATCCCGTAAAATAACTACACAGCATATGAAATAATAATATAAAACTTAATGTGATCAAATGTGTTTTTAGTTTATCACAGTTCTTGCAAAATGCCCAACCATGCATTGGTTGAGCCTATTGTGATAAAGTCTAAATCCATTTCTAATAATTATAAAAATTACAATAACATATCAAACAAGTTTGTATTAGTTTTAAAAACAAACAAAAAATCTTAATCTTTTCCATTTAGACAGTTGCATTGGGAAATTTAATTACCATGATATTTAAATACCACTTTATTGTGAAATCAATGATATCTCTCATTCCTGGGAAGTGCATGAAATTTCTTATAAAAAAAGACGGAGAGCGACTCTTTGTTCAATCAGATAACGACAGGAGCAAGAGGGAATGGTTTTAAACTAAACGAAGGGAGATTTAGTTTGGAGGTTAGGAGGAAATCCTTCACTCAGAGGGTGGTAAGGCACAGGAACATGTTGCCCAGAGAGGTTGTGGGTGCCTCATCCCTGGAGGTGTTCAAGACCAGGTTAGATGAGGCCCTGAGAAACCTGATCTAGTGGGTGGCGTCCTTGCCTATGGCAGCAGGGTTGGAACTAGATGATATCTAAGGTCCCTTCTAACCAGAGCCATCCCATGATTAAAGAAACATTTTCAAAAGTGAAAGTGACATTGACACGTGCATCCTGCTGCAAGGTATCTCAGGTAGTTTTAGAACAGAAAACATTTTGTTCTCCTTCACTTCCAAAAATTGCTGAATATTTAATGTCTTTATTGCTGATCTTTTTAACACAGAAGTTGATGAAACCAACAGCACCTAACATTTTGCAACAACTGTACCTTGCTTCCCATCTCTCCACATATCAAATTTAACAGTATTACAACATGGGTGAGTCTTCTATGGGCAGAACAGAAGTGTTTTGGCTATTTCTGGCAAGCATTCTCACACACTGTGGTGAGCCACCCCAGATATAAGGTTCTGCTAGAAAAAGCACAAGCCTGGTAGGAATTCCAAGCTAATTTCATTAGCTAAAGATTTTGAATGTTCTTATTTTTCTGTTCAGAGAAACCCAACTTAAAATGATCATTTAATGCATAACCTAGTCTACACATGTTAAAAAATAGTGAAAGTCACTAGATTTCTGCAATAAGATCAAGAAAAGACAAAAACTTCATTATTTTATCCCAAAATATTACTAGCTCCTGTTCTGTTTAATGTACCCTTGTGCAGATTATACAGGGCTTTACTCTTGTGAGTAGCTACACATGCACTCAGCTCCATGTTATTGGGATGAGGTCAATGGTTGGTTAAAAAAGACCCTTTGTGACTTTTTTGTGAAGCCAATGTGATAGAATCTGAAATTGCTTCACTGTGTAAAAAGATCAGAATAAGGAAGCTAACAGTATTATTCAATCTTTGGGTCAACACAGCTCTGGTAAATTGTATTCTCCAAAGATTTCATGTAACATAACAGCATGATATGCCCTGAGGTAGTCTGAGCTGTCATCCTGAACAACTAAAAGTATGACACTGCCTCGTTGTATCGAACTTCACCTGACCCATGTGAAATTTAGGACATATTTTGTATCTGTCATGCATTAGAAGACTAGCATTAGAAACGGTTCAATTCAAAGATTAAAACCAAATAACGTGTGTGGGTGTGCTGCCGATTGCAAAGTTTTGAAGGACGCAAGTATTAAAATTATTAGGGGCATGTGTCATGAGCAACCGTATAAGTCCTTCCAAACTATCATGCAAAAATTCTCTGGAAAGAAATTAAATAACACCAGGGAAAAAGGATGTTATTTATTTCTCATTAATCTAACAAAGAAACAGGATTAAATTTTATAACAGTTTAAAGTGTCATACCGCTTTTATGACTCCATACAGACTTTTCCAGTAAGGATTACACAGTGTTGTAAAATAAAGTGGGAATGCCACAATAAGAGTGAATACTTTGGACCAGAGTCCATACTTACATGAACAGGTGCAGGCATTCACAATGTATCTTGTTTTGGTCAGATATAATTAGGTTAGGCTAGAACAGACAGAAGCTGTGTTTAATCATGAGTATAGCATAAAATGTCCCTAAAGCAAAAAGAATTGACTTAGTGGCTAATGGCTCTGTTCTGTCAGTCACTAACATGGGTCCAATCAATATTGAGTTACATTATATAATTAGGTTCATATCAAACTTCTTTCAACATATATTCTGTGTACTATTTCATAATAAAAATGTAAATGACCAACATTTACTCTATTCACATATATTGTCCAATTCTTCTGAATATTCAAATTTTGCTAAAGCAATTGCTTTCATAACATTGTATAGAATGAAACAAAATATCAAATTGAGATTAACATAGATAAATGGTTAAAAGGCTATGCAAGGATGGACTAAAAGATTTTAATGACAGAATATTTGAGTGACATTATTTATGAAAATAATACGAAGCACTGTGTATGCTACTTACAAAATCTGTAGCATGTAATATGTTTGTTACATACTACAATTTAAAATAATTTATATAAGACTGATAAGATATTTATATCAACAAGCAGCAGAAATATCTTTTGTCAATTTAATTTAAAGGTATTGGATGGCAATCTGCAGATGGATACATGCAGACTAGAAATTAAGAACTGTTAGAGACTCATCTGAGCTAATACATTAAACAAAAAACAAGTTTGCTACTGGGAACAGAGAAAAGTATGGAAAGCCATCTGTGACAATTTAACTGAAATATGAACAGAAATCTAACTTAGGTAAGGAATCCAAGAAGTATTCAGGACAGATTTAATCCAGAGCAGATGTGATTATTTATTTATTTATTTTAAGGAAAAGTTAAAATGAACTAATTCTTGAAATTAATAACAACAATGTAACGATAGTTTTGTCTTGTTTTTCTGGACACATCAAAACTATTCTGCCCAGACTGAGGTTTCAAATTGTAAATTAACATCAAAATATGTCACTTTTTCATAATAAATATACTTACTATATTTTGATTTTTTTAAAAATAAATGAATACATACATTGTGCATGTTTATAAATATATGATTATGCCTTGTATATGGAGAAATAATTCCAAATTTCAAAACAATCCTCAGAAAATTTAAGAAAAAATAATTGAGATGTCAAAATTAACAAGATCCAATATTAATACATATAAAAGTAAAGAATAAATTTTAAACATTAACCGGGAGTTATAATTTGAAGTTAAAACTGGGAAATGACTGCTCCAGGTTATTTCACTGCATCTCAAATGACTTCAACACCAAACTGTATAAATGATTTATATTAAATAATCGTAGTTTGATAGCAAACTAACTAGTTTTATACCTATGTAGCTCACTTAGAATTGCGACACTTTTCAATAACAATGTAGTTGAAATTATGCAGTATTAAACCAAAACAATTAGAATTGTTATGCCTTTTCATTTTCCCCCACTGGAATTTCCCCCACTAGAATTGATGGAATCAAGATGAATTGCTAGAATTCGGGCATGATGCCTAATCTCTCTCTCTCTGTATATATATATACATATATATATATACACATCATTGTAACTGGATCCGTTGGCTGGACTCAAAGATTGAGATAAGGCTTGTCCTTGGAATTAGCTAATTTGGCATAGAATATCTTTCATAAATGTACTTTTAAAAAGCACTAAAAAAAAAGTAATCATTGTAGAATTTTAGAAATAATAAAAGAAAACAGTGAAGAGGAACACATACATTAATATTAAGCAATAGTTTTAAAAGTCTATGTCAAAAAATGTTCCTTACACATTCAGAAAGCTGATTGCACACACATGAATTATTGCTTCTCTTACCTGTGCTCAGCATCTACCTCCAAACTGCAATTTTTAACATGGCACTTTATGCCCATTATAATCACTACCATGGAAGGATCAGCTGACTTTCTTAGAAGAGTTGGATTAATAAACGCATTTTTGATTTCCACTAGGAACAACGTGAGCTCCATGTTTTAGAGAAACACCTGTCTTTATTTGAAAATTACTCTGAACCACATCATGCGTACCATGGTAGTCTCAGACTAGCATTCTTATTGTTATTAGTATTATTAAAAGTGAACTGGCCTTCTGCCCAGTTAAATGGCTCATGCAAACCCTAGCAAAGTAAGCTAGGGCATATTTAAAAGGTTTACAGACAGACATTACTGGTAAAAGACAGATTGACCACTTTAGTTGCTGTCATTCACAGCCTGCTGTAATTATGTAAATTATCATTGATTTCCCTTAATGTTAATACACTAGTCTGAACTGTGACAACTGATGGCTCTGACTCATGATCAGCATCAGACCAAACAGTAGCAGCTGAAGTGGATGCCACTCCCCTTGGTAGTGCTACAAAATTGTCTTGCACTTTACCATGCAAGACAAACCGTTAAAAAGTACTTCTCTGAAGATCTGCATAAACATACTGAAAACAAAAACAGGTATTTATTGCCAGTTTGAGCATGACAGATACTGTGCAGCTGGGATCTCAGAGCTAGCTCTGTATTACTGTACACTAACTCACCATTCTTTTGACTAAGAGCAACTTTCCATCCCAAAACACTAGATGTACAAAGAAACAAATTCCTCCTGGTATATGACCATTAAATCTTTCTGTGCTCATATAATATAAACAGAAATAAGTTTGTAAACTAGATTCAGATGTTTAACAAACCGTCTCACAAAGGAAAATGCATTTTTAAAAAGCTAGTGAAAAGGAGATAAGAATAATGCAATTTCCAACTCTCTCACAACTTTCACATTGAGAAATGCCCTCTGATTTCAGCCTCTTCATCTAGTTGTCCTACAGGGCCTACATTAATTCCAGACCTACAGCTTACAGACAACAAGGTACTTTTAAAGCGTTAATATTTGTTATTGATGAAAGTGGTTAAAGGAAACTTCATTAGAGATCAATTTATATAATAATAAATTCCTCTTAAAAATCAACAAGAAAAATGATTGATGATTCAGGTTTTATGACAGAAAATGAAAAAAAAGTAAAAACATAATTTTATGAAATATTCAAAAAATGGTTAGACTTCCCCTGAAAAGAAGTCTGTATGAACATCAGGACAAAATAAATTTTCCAAGGGAGACGTAAATGAAGAGCAGGTACATTGATCCAAGTAAACAGTATCTACTGCACTCCCATTATCCACAGAGCAATTCATCTCATAGCACAAGTCAATTGAGTTGGTCAAGCACAATTTGCACTTGCTAAATTCATGCTGGCTAATTCCAGTGGGAAATATAACACAAAAACAGAATAGTGGAAGCTATAGATTTTGTCGGTGGTTGTGTTAAGTTCATGCGACAGCATTTCATGTGTCGTTTCAATGTGAATGTAGACTTGTCTTCAAGAACGCCTCAAAAAGCTTCAAAGTATTATGACAAACCCTAACAACTATGATATAATAGAAAATTATAAAACCCAATGAAAAATAGTTCATTAGGTTCAGCCATAAAATAGAGAAAATAATTATTCTTGAAGGTTGCAGAAGTTGCTTCATAGTAAGTTTGAAAATGTGCATTAGATGAAGTTATTAGAAACAAATTAGACAAGAAAGCAAAGCTCTACAATACAGGATTGCCATTCCCTATCCCCTCTGTGTTTAAGTGCTACTATCCATATAAAAATGAGAATTTTCATACAGATGGATTGTTATTGCATACTAAGAGAATAGAGCTTATCATTTATCATTTGTGAATATCCTAGCTTTAAATTTTAGGAGGTGAAATATATTAACTTCTATGAGGAAGGAATTCACGTCTTTTTTTTTTTAATGGTAGTAAATCATTTAAATGAGATGAATACTTTTAATGAACTGGACCCATTTTCTAGTACATCATCTGCTTAGCAACATCATCTGCTTAGCGATGTTTTTGTTTCAGTAGCTTTAGTGATTGCAGCACAGAGACAATTAAAGAAAAAAAAAACAGCATGCTCATAGGCCTGCTATTAAAAAATAAAATTCTACACCAGCTAATATCATTTTCTTAATGGTTCGGTTACCTCACAGATTTATTCTTAGTTCTCAGGGATATCCTAGATTTCTCTGACTTGGTTATCCCTACAATATTCCTTTGAATTTCCTTTAGTAAAAGAATGATAAAGCCCAGCTGAAAGCTTTTAAGTTTTCTAGAAAAGAACACTATGAAACTAATATATTTCTCTGAAATCTTTGACTTAACATTTGCAATCCATATTTAGTATTCTAAAACTAACTTGTGAAAAAAAAAACCACTAACATTTAAAGCTAACACTGCTGTCCTTTTTCTGAACCAATTTTTTGTTCTTATTTACATATATATCAATTCACAACAATTGAGCTGTCATTTAATACTTTTATTAATGTATTGCTTTTAAGTCAGTCAATTAGTCTGAAAACCATTTTAATTTTGAATGATTTACTTTTTATTGCCCTATTCTCATCATCGAGAAATGTCCATATTAGTAATAATGAATGTGAAGAGCTATAGTAAGTAGGCAAAGCTGAATAAGTATTCTGTATGTTAACATCTTGTTTTTAAAGGACAAAAAACATCTGGCAAACAGAAGATGGGCTTTTATCAAAATATTTATGTTTTTATCATATAAATTATTGAAAAGATTGTGTGTAATTTGATTGACAGAAATGCACATTCTCTTTCAAGTAAATTCTAGCCTGAGTCTCCAAGGAAATGTCTCATACAATAACCAAAGATGTTCTGCTTCATTCTGATTTACTAAGTGATATACAGAAAGAAGAGGTTCTTTACAGCATGACGAACTAGGTTTAAACTTTTCACTCAAACCCAAGCTAAGGGAGTTTGTCTATATCTGCAGCTACTACAGGTCAACAGCACTTCTGGGGTATTTTCACCTAATTACTCCACAAACACGGAAGCTCATCTATCAACAGTCCCTTTCAACACTTGCTTTTCTAGGTAGTGTTTCTGGAAAAACACCTTTCCAAATAGTCATTGCACTAGAAGAGGCACTCAGCACATGGCAAAGAATAAACACATTTGGCAAAGATATGACTACAGTTTATACAAGTGGTGGGAACAAGGGTTTTCATAATACAGGTCAAGTAACCTTTGTCAAAACAGCAAGTCTGGGCAAAAAGATCAGGATGTGCTTTGGCACTGGCACAAGAGAGTTCAGGTGCCCACTTGTGTCAGTGTGGCACCTGTTGGTTTAGTTCTCTGTCAGTAAAACTTGTGTCTTTTTTCTCCTTTAAGACCTTCTGATCAACATCTCCTCACTGCAGATTTGATAACGCAATCTGAAATCTGCATACAAAACATTAATCACAGTGCATTTACTCCAGTGAAGTGAAATTCTGTTCTGTGCTTTTAAGACAAACAAAAATAAAACAAGCAGAAAGTCTCTGGCAACTTAAATAGTTGAGAGCATCTTGATTATTTTTGAGTAGATAATTTGTTAAAAATGAAATGTACTTCATAAGAGGCAGAAGAAAAGGAAAAGAACATTCCAATCAAAATTCAGGAGCATATTCCTTTCAACCCAAAAGCTTTTATCACACACCTGTGCTTTTATAAACAGTGTCAGCAAAACAAACTTTGCCAACAAATACGATTTCCTTATAAATATGTATTACTCAGTTCTGAATTTTTGTTTTATATTTACAATTATTTTAACCCTCTACAAACACACCAAGCAGCAGAGAGAGTCTAATAGCAGTCACCTTAATGGCAAAAAAAAAGTAATTCAAACATCCACTGACCTTTGGAGAGAAGCTGGCTGCAGCTCTCACATGTCATGATTTCAGGCATGGCTATGGTAATTGTGGGAGACACTAAGTATTTTATGAAATGATAGGTTTTGCACATTAATCCTTAAATGAGAACAGAGGTAAGATATAAAAAACAGCATTAATAACAACATCTTTTCTCTGAAGGTATCCAACAGATCTTAATAAACTTTGATGATTTATTGACCTGTTTTTATAAATGAGTGAACAAACAAAGGCTGTGCTGTAGATAAATGGCCCAAGGACACACAGGAGCTTGTAAGCAGGGCAGAGACTAAAACAAAAACAACAACAAAAAATCTCCTTATTCACTCCTTCGTTCTTTAAGCAGATTATCTTCTGAGTAAAGAGCATTAAGACAATTCTTGCCCTCGTCTTCCACTTCAAACAGTTTGAGTATTTTGATTTGTGAGAAATATGAGGTAGAAGGTGGCTAAGCTATTACCACATTCCGAAATTAAATAATTGCCACAAGTACATATGATCATATACCCTCTTCATATGAGCACTTACAGCAGAGAAGCATTCTGTGATCTGATGAGCAATAGTGTGATCTGATTACACAGTGTAATAGTGTAGTGTAGTGTAGCAACAGAGGACATATACTGCAAGATGAATATGAAAAAAGACATATATATCTTATAATTATATTACCATATATGTCATGTGCTACATGTAAATAGTCTCTATGTATGAATTGACTGATCTTAATCAGCAAGCATATCAGTGAGATAGTCCCTTCAAATTTCAAACTAAGGAGCAAAAAATCTGTTTTGAATTAATCTGCAAAACCACTGTAAATTAATTCGAGTTAGAAGGGTCATCCCTCATATCAAAAATATGTCTTTTTACTCTATTGCATCACAGGATAATTCAGAGTAATGATTAAATGCGAGAAGTTTTCAGCTAATTAATTGTGTTGTTTCTAAAGGTTCACAAGGGCAGGAGAGATTAATTGATATATTATTCAACAATGCTGCTATTGCTAATTAAATTTTTCATTAACATCTTATGAGAATGGAAGATATCCGGTTCTTCTTACTGCTATCTCATATGCTCACTGATAAAAGTGATAATATAAATTTGTGTCTGTATTTCTCTGTTCCTAATAGTTGTAAGATCCTTGTAGACCCTTTTTGCTCTTCTTTCATCGTACTGAAAATATGAGGATTATGGACAATGGAAAGATTTATTAAAAAAACGACTCCCTCTTTCTTTGAAAGGAAAACATATTTCCAGTTTTGCAAACGTTTCCGTTGACTTCAGGGAGGTTTTTGAGATTTCTGGCAGGTGGATTCTCTTTAATCCTGAGTTTAGCTCCCACTGATGTTCCTTCTCTTTCCTGATTATTGCTGTCTTCTGTTTCAACTCATTAATTTAATGGATTGAATACAAAAAAAAACCATCCAAATCAGATTATTGGTGTGGCAGACAATTGTTAACCAAACAGATGGCCCTGAAGTGCAGAGAAGCTCAGAGAACAAAGAGAGCTCTAGGAATCTCTGATTAATAGCTGTGTCCTATATTCTGGTAGAAAAAGGTTTTGGAGACTATTTACCTGTATTGATTCCTTTTTCCCACTGAGATGAGCTTGCATCTCGTTCCCTGAATTCTCACATCTGCAGCAACGTTCCTACAAGTGTTCTTACAGCACGTTCCGTCGTTCATCACTAAAGGTGATGTCCCCCAGTTATTTTACACTATTGTTAAGTTATTGTTTTTAGAAAGCCATGGGAACGTTCATAGAAAAGTAAACTGAAATAAGAATTTGGAAAAAAGAAAGAAGAGAAAAAAAACATTTCAAAAAGTAGATGTGAAATATCTCAAAAGATTTAGAAAAATGAAATCTTTGTCTGTACTTGTAGATAGTAAGACAGTAACTACAGCACAAATACAAGTAATAGAAAGTTGCCAAAAATAATGGCCTAGGTCAATGTGATTGTGGGAAAAACAACTTCAAATTGCGAGAAATAACTGTGCAAATGCCCATTTCGAAACGGAACATGCTAAGCTATCAGCGTAGAAAAATGATCTTTGACTTACTGCAAGCATCCCAAGGGAGCTTAAGTACCTTTACTTCAATAGTAAGATAAAATACTACTATTCATCTTAGAATAACAGTGTTCACCTGGCAAGGATAATTTTTTGAGCAGATATCTCAAATAAGTATAAAGATACATTTAGATATTTGTTATTTGCAGATACATATAAAAAGCTTGAAAAATAAAAGCCAAGCAAAAAAAAAAGGAAAAAAGAAAAAGAAAAGAAAATCCATATAGAAATATATTTCCAGAAATTCCAGAATGTGAAATTACTGAACTTAATTCACTTAAATCTATGGAAATTAAATATCTATTGTCTTGATATTATCTGTAGGAAACTAAAAAAAAAATTAAAATAAAAATAAAATGTCGAGAATTGCCAAAACAGATTCCAAAGACAGAGAAAATAATTATTTAAGCTACTCTTTGGCTCGGTGTTGAAACAAGAGCAAGAATGAAGTGTTTTTGACAAGGTTATTAATGCATGAAATAGTTTTGCTTCCCCAAATATATATTTCATACAAAAAACCCTCTAAGTATTTCATATTTTCCTTGTACACTCACCTGGGAGAGAAAGCTAATCTTTGCTTATTTCAAATACAGGAGTCTGCCAAGACTTTCTTGGGTAAGCTTCAGAAGCAAAGCAGTATTCTCAAAGAAAAAGAAAAATCAAGCTGTTTATTGAAAAAACATTTCTTCTGGAAATTACTGAGCATATTGCTAAATATGAGGATCAAAGCAATCAAGTTGACAGAAAATTAAAATAAAGATTTATAAAACATTTGCTAAATTAGTAAGCTTTGTGCAGCATAATGTTGGGCTTTTTCCTATTAAGATTAAAAATTGCATAGTTTGCATTTCACTGTATCATCATTGCAAAACACAGACATATAAAATTTCAGGAATAAAAGGAGTTTGCATTTTGCATTTTTCAAGAACTTACACCTAAACATTTTATACAATGTTTATACATTTTTGATTGCCATCTAGTTCAACTACTGAATTGTTCATATAAACCTCTACATACAGGTGAATAACACAAAAATACTTTTCTGGGTATTGGTAGCGTTTATTATATACTAGAAATATATTACCATGAAAAACAAGAGCCACTGCTTACGATTTCACTCCATTCATTAACAGGAATATTAACCTAAAAGATGACCTGATTCACTGACTGGTGATATACCAGTCCATAGCTATATTACAATCTTAAATATATCCAACACCAAAATTATTAGGCTTCATTATTACTGCAATACTGCTTACACCCACAATAACAGCCTAAACTTATTTGCCCCTACATTGCTCTGCTATTTCTTCTTATTGTTGAGATTATTTTGCTATTTCTAATACTATGCCTTTCTTCTCTCTATGAACTGGGCTGGGGCCATCTGCAAAGCAAGTCAGCTCCCATGATGAGAGATCAAGGAAACTCAAGCTGGGTTTTGCTCCTGTTATTTTCCCTCCTCTTTCTCCTTGAACGTGTGGTATAGAGCTTGTGACTGTGAACGCACACGCATATACTTCACCACCTTTTATCCACCTTCTTTCCCTACACCAAGAAATTGTTTTTCCCAGGAAACAAAAAACACTTGATAATAGTGAAAGACCATCCTTGACATTTACTGGTGTCCTTAACCATATCTTTTCTGCAAAGGCATCTGGGAATTTCTAGCATTCATTAACAGGAATATTAACCAAAAAGATGACCTGATTCACTGACTGGTGATATACCAGTCCGTAGCTATATTACGATTTTACATGTCTACGCTAATCTTAATTTCCTAATCCTCCAAGATGGTTAAATTTTTTCCTCTCTGCTTTTAGTAATCTTGTTTTCTGCACAAAAAAAAAGAGACTATCCCAAGTTGATGATCATTTGGATCTCTCAAAATTAATCAGTAATTAATTGGAAAAAAAAATAATTTCTAAAAGAAATTAGATGACTATTGATGAACATAACATATAAGCAATGCAGAATTTTCTACTAAAAATGAAATCTCCTTTCTCGGGGCTTGCAGTTATACTAGATTTTTCTCCAGGAATGCAAAGTACTTGAGTAGATGGTGCAATCCTTAAGGCTACGTATTTTACGAAATTTGGGGGAGTAAATAAATAAATAAATCTACTTGACCCATTCTGTTTGGAGAGTATCAGTAGGTTTAGAGAGATCAATTTTATTTAGATTTGTCTTTGAAAAGTAGTTTTTATGATAACCTAATCCAAGTGTTTTTATAAAATGTGTAACACATTTAACTTGTTAACAATGCAGAAATTGTTTTACCTACATGTATTGAACCTGGTTGGCAATCTGCATGCAATAAGTTGGAAATGAGAAGACAGGGCTTTTTTTTTTTTTTTTAATCAGTGAGGCTCAAGTTTTATATGAGTACCACATTACAAATAATGTTGCATCTATACTTTTCACTGCAGACTGTTAAATCAGGAAAACTTAACTTTTGTCAGGTCCGCAAAAGTGATAATTACAAAAACAAACCACTACCCTCACAAATTTTCTGAGCTCTGAAGAACACAAGAAAACCTCTCTGAAAGGGAGGAGAGGAGGAAAAAAAATGAACACCAGCAATCTGAATCATTATTCAAGATTTGAACACCTCTTTTAATCCATAAAACTGTCTAAATGGTTTCATTAAGATAGACCCCATCCTTCTGCCATTACTTCTAACTGATTTGCTTTAAGCTGGCTCTTTCCTAAGCATTGAATCAGTACAATTCATGAATATCATAAATTAGCTGTCCTGTAACTTCAGAGTTCGTTTAATGTTTCTGTACCAGAGTTATTTAAAAACAGCATTACATGGTCATGTTGAGTAATTAAAGCATCAAGATTCATAATTAAAATGATTTATTCTAATTTCCCCTGCCCCTATCCTCTCCATATATCTTGGCAAGTTTGAAATAATCTGTCCCTGTTCAAAAGCACCCTAACCTGAAATAAATAGGTGAGCTAAAGCAGCAGCAGTAATTTTCATTTACAGAAAAAGTTAATGGTAGCTGTAATTGTAACTATTAAGTGATTTCATTAGTAATAAAATTGTCTCCATTTTATTATGCAAACAAATTGGCCTGGTAGGAGATTGAGCTTTTGTGTTACATAGCTGATTTTTGTATTAAATATTCATTTTACTCTATTTTTAACAAGATTACACAAAAATTACTGCAGTGTATTAGCCACCTACCTTGTTTCCTTGAACACCATTGACTTTGAAACTGCAAACTCTGATACGTAGATCAGATGCTAAAACTCTCTCATATTCTTAACTTCAGTGTTACAAACACATACACCCATATCTTTCATATCCCATTCCATACCTAATAGTGTACCTTTCTTATGTTGTCACCTTCTGTTTTCTCTATACATGGTGCAAATACAAATATCTTCATGTGAAATGCATGTTTGGATGCCATTGTTGTGAATATGTGTATTATATATTTTATATCTAAATTTTACAGATATCATACAAAATATAAGTATATATATGTGTGTATATAATAGGTCCATTGAAGATTTAAATTTGCATTCTCTAAGTTCTTCCATTAAAATAATGAAAAACTGATTTGAACTCTCGCACTTTAAATGGTAATATCATCTATCAAAGTTTAACAAATACAAAATAGGAATATTAGAAAACACAGATGTGCTCTATATCTCAAACCACAAATTCTTGTCATCTTTTAAGAAAATTTACTTTCTATTGATTACCTAACTTTACACACACAGGCACAATTAATAACTACATAGAGTTATTTCATTCACACTTGTGGTGTATTTTTTTTTTAATTCATATATACTAATAATTTTGTTGCAAAACTAAATTGCTCATCCCCTTGTTGTTTGTTCTCAGTCTCATGCTGTTCTATGGCTTAAGCCTCCAATTATAGCATCATAAAACTAAAGCTGTATGAATGAAAATGTGCAATTTATTGCTTTACTATTTTCAGAGTGAGGACAGCATCCATCATTTTTTACCACAGCAGAGGATACATTTAATATTTGAAACCATGTTATTTTACAGTACTCTTATGATCAGTTACACTTGTAAGTGGCATTCTTTCTGCTGAATTACATTTATGTTGTTTAACTGTAAAGATCTTTAAAAACTCTTAAAAAAAATGCATTGCAGGATGCAATGATAAACAGGAAATACTACACTAAGAACGAAAATGGCTTTAAAAATATGATAAAAACATATACTTTTAGTCAGTTACCTTACTTCAGCTAAAATCTTCACTTTTTGTTGAAGGGATTTTTTTCCCCCATCCTCCTTCCCCACATTATCAGTAGCACAGATTCTATCTTTCATCCATGCTGCTGCTTCCTGTTTGCCAGTAACATTCATCTGCAATACATCTCGATTAGAGGAAGTATCTGTCTACGTCTTCCTCATAGAAAGGATGCCCACATCCCGAACTTCAGCTGCCTGCATAACTTTCAAAGATTTAAGTCCCAAGCTATTACACAAACCTTTTCTGTTTCTGCTGCACTTCGCTGCTATATCAGAACTTTTCTAAAGAAAAACAAGCTTCAATGTTGCTTAATAACATTGTCTAAGATTTTTTTTAATCACCTTGTGTAAAGTATTTCCATATACTCCAAATATATCTCCCAGAAAGCATATTTTTTTGCATCTAAGTACACATTTTAAGTGTAAGAAAGCATTTTGATTCAAGGAGATATTGTCAAGTCTACTTAAACAATAAATGCAGTCATGGGTTCATCTACTTGGTCATTTTAAGGTTATTTAAGCCTGAAGTTGTGCACCAGCTCATCAAACCTCTCCGAATCTCACTCTCTCAGCATTATCAAGGCATGCAAAGTGCCATTATCAGGGAGCCCTCCCTGAGCATTCCAGAAACCGTACACAGTACAAAAAGATGTCAGTACTAACCACAACCAGTCAGTTTTAGCACACTCCGTTACTACAAAGTACTACTACTGTGGTTCTTTGCCTCACGTGCAGGTCCACAAGAGTAAAATCACTTGAGAAAAGTAAAGATACTGATCACGTTAGATCTAGTTCCCCTTACAAATAAAAATTAAAAAAAGCCTGTTACATTAAAGCTTCGTATGTTCTAAACATAACATTTTTATGAAAGGCTATTTACATATATACCTTTCATGATTAAATTCTATTAGAAGCAAAATTTTAAATAGAAAATATTACTCAGAATTTGACAAATATCAGTGCTTTGTTACGCAGTGCTAGGATTCAGAGGAACTCTTGTTTTCTCTCTCAAATCTCAGAGTCTTACTATGTCCTCAAAGATCGCCTTCAAGTAGTTAATTAGTTTTGTCAGTCAACTGTCTCAAATTGGATTACCAATTTCTTATTTTTTTTTTAATTTTAATTTTAAATCTCAGATCCTTCTGACTGAAATAGTGGGGGAAAGACACAGTAACATTGTGTGGTTAGCTGTGGGCATAAAAATACAGTAAAATTAGAGCACAGAAAAGATTTCCAGGGTTTCTTTTAATGTGCATATCTGAACAATATTAAAGGATCAAAGTTCTATCATTCCATTTTTAATATTTTTTTTACCCCATTTAAGATTAAATACTCCACCATTCTCTGAATACACTAGAAAGCCATACAGAAGTTTCTCATTAATCGTATTGATAAAAGGTTTCTAAAGAATTTGTTAAGATACTTGATAAAACATAATAAATTTCTTTAGAAAGTTAGTGGGAGTTGATAAAAAATATTTATAAAATATCTAAGTGAACATGAATATATTCAATTGTTATTAATTTTAAGCAGATATCAATTAAATTATTATCGTATTGCATTTGCTGCCAGTAGAAGCAATTTAAGTGATTTTCAGCCAGCTACATTTCTTTACAAACCACACACACACAGACCCAAAAAAAAGTCTGTCTTCACATCTCCATTTGGTAGAATGATACACCTGAGCCAATATATTATGAAAAATGTTCATGCATGCAAACTTCGTAGTACATTTAAATTAAGCCTTCAATCACTGTTTTGAAATCCATCATTCTTTTGCCTAGAAACTTATTGATACTTTGAACAACTGTGTTCAATTCCTTTTTTTTTTTTCTCCCCAGAATAAAAGGAAAAAATAGTTTATTTGGGGGAAACAATGTTTATTTTAGAGAATCAACATCCAATAGTCAGATTAAATCCTGAGATATAAACATGATGGATGTGTACCCTTGATAGTCTCAGAAAATTTCGCATAGTAAATACAAGCCTAATGCAAGCCCTTGTGTTTCAAATCAGAGAAAAAAGTGCTGGCTACTTCTGTGTTTAATCTTAAGCAAGAAGTGATTTCTGTGACTCACTCTATTTTATCTACAAGTGAAGTGTAGAGGCTTCCCTATCTGCCAACAGCTTATATAGGGGGAAAAAAAAAAGTTTTCATAGAAAAAATATAGATAGAAGTTATGCAACTCCAAAACTGTACAAGAAACATCACGAACTTCAAAGACTGAAAGAAAACCTGGCTTAGACAGGTAAACTACAGGTAAATTCATTTGCAGTTCTGAAGAACACTAGCATTTTTCTTTATGAGATGAACTTATTCATAGATCTTTTTTTTTCCTGTTGCTAAATAACATTTACTAAATAACATTTTCTGTGTAACACAACCCTTGGTAAAGACAAAGAAAATCAGACATTTTTTTTTAAATTCTTTAAGATTTCAAATGAGGTTGAAATAAAGCAGAAAGAAAGAAAGATGAAATCCCCTTTCATAAACTCTTAGCATCCATGGTTCTCTTTAATCTTTCATTTGTTCACTTTTCAAGAACTCATGGGTATCTAACTCATTTCAATGGGCATAGCCCTTCTGAATTCTCCAGCAGGGACCAGACGACAAGTTATTTGGAAATATTTAACTGGTAAATGACACAAACATTAAAACTTATAATAATCTGAAAACGTTCCTTGTTATACTTCAAAATAACTGTTTTCTGTTAATAACCTGTGATATCTGACTCAAAGACAGCTATTGAAAAACTGGCTTATCCTTTTTATCTTAGTGACAGGTTTATCACTTCCAAACAGTTACTCTGCTAGAGTAGTGACTTTCATAATTTTCTGAACTTAAAAGAAAGTATTTGCTCTGGACAAGAATTTTATTATGCCATTAATCATAATAAATTTGGAATTATATAAACCAATGAGTTTCACCACATAAAAAAAATCTCTTAACTGTGTTGCTACTGTACATCTGCATAAGGAGAATATACCACCTTTCAGGAACAACAGGAAAATGTACACAATAAAATAATAAAAATGTTGGCTTGCATTAAAAGTAAGGAGAAAGTTATTGGCTTTCCATGCAAAAGCTGAATCTGTTTGAGCAGTGACACTGACGCAATCGTCTGAACAGTATACAAAGCCATTTAAAATTTTTTTCATCTTAGAGTCTGTAATTCAAGAAATCCCACTCAAGTTCAGATCTTTCCAGAACCTGCCTTTCAGGACATTCAGCAAAACTTCACTGAAGTAATTTGGGCCACATCGCTTGCTGAACATGTTTTATTCTACTGACCTGAATCATAGTACTGGCTGAAATGCGTTGCAACAATCCAGAGCAATCCAGATAGTCAGAGGAAATTCATCAAGAAAATTCATTTCCATGGTTTTCAATAGCCTGAATCTTAATCAATTCATTAGCATTAATTAAATCCTTAATGCTTTTCAAGCACTTATGTACTACCTGGGGACCAATGGACTCAGCAATGACTATACTTCAACAATGGACCATTTCTTCCAGCAGCTGGCAACACAGACATCTGGCTTTACTCTGCCTTTCAGATCTGGACCAGACCCATCAACAGGGTAATGCCTGTGCCTTATAGGTGCTCATTCTGCAGGACAGTCATAGCAAGTTGAACATCCATCAGCATGAGCTGACAACATTGGTCAGCATGAGTAACCAAGCACTGGTCACACTATTTGTGCGCTCACTTTCTCAGTAATTGGTCATGCAATGTTTTTTGGAAAATGCACTTAGTCATCTGTAATCATGAGTGACAATTACCTTCATAACTGACAGATCTGAAATAGGCACTTATTTTTGTCTAACAGTCACTTATGTGCCATGGAAGTAAACCTGGGTGGTAACTGAGATCCATATCCTTATAAAATCACAGAATGGTACAGGTTGGAAGTGACCTCTTAATTTATTCAGCAACGAAGGAAGCTCAGAAAAAAAAAGAAGTAAAATATTACATGAAGTACAACACTGAAAGGTGTTTCTCACAAACATTGTTTCCCTCTCTGACGTTTCACACTGTGAAACTTTACTACATCTTTTATTTCCCACTTGGAATAAAATGCAAGCAACTGGGAAAACATTCTTCTCTATTTCTCTGAAGAGTTTATAGAATGTACCAAAAAACCTGAGTTTCGGCAAAATTACCCAAAGCCCGTCTCCCTTTTCCCCTCACCCTGAACCTGAAATTCCCATTCAGATTTTACTTTTGGTGCTTGTTGTTGTTAGTTTTATATTGTTGTTAGCTTTAGTGCTGCTAACCCTGTTAACATTCAGCCTGCAGAAACCCAGACACAGCAGGTAGTACTTATCCCCTAAGCTTCCTTTCATGCTGCACAAAACAAGGTTCATTTTTTACTTAAAACAATTCATTAAAGCATATAAAATCTCATTGTGTAGTTTAATGTATTTTATCAGCGTACATCATCTTTAAGTATTCAAATTGTGCCATAGAAGGCTTTCAAGAGAACATTTACAATTATCCTACTTTGAGGCATATGTTATATCTAATAATATACAGAATCCTTCTAACCTGCACAACAGAACTTATCTAAAAAATGTGTGGAGAGAAGTATTGACTTGCTTTCAAAGCACAATATTGTTTCCTCTGCTTCCTCTTATCCCTATTCTCCGTGCAGCAGTCTTAAAGAGAAAGCAAGTCATCACAGTGTGCAAAAAGGTTCTGAGAAACAACTGGCAATGAGACCAGGGCAGCAAGAACTTTAGTGTTGATATTATCACAACATTATGGCATAGTTTATAAGAGCCTCTTGCACAACAACACTTCTTATATTTCTGGACATCAGAAATCAGAATATTATTAAAAAGACACTGCTTAATACGACCCAAACAATATGTATTTTTGATTTGTACTTGCTGCACGCATTTTCTTTTTAAAATACTTTCATATCAGAAAACTAGATAAACCGTAAGGTGATTAGAATCATGAATGCATCAAGGATCAACATAAAATTAAGATGGTTAGATATCGTGTAGGAAGATCTTTACTTGAACTTTAGACGCTCTATAACTATTGACGAAATGCCATCCGAGGTATTTTAAAGAGCCCAAGCACAGAATAATCACTGGTTATAGTGAAGGGAAAAAAAAAAAAGAAAGAAAACAAAAAGCTTAAAAACTGAAGAAATAAGGCATTTCTATGTAGAAGTAAGAGTAGAAGAAAAATCTGTTGGTTTAAAGCTTTTTTATTTTTTTTAAAGATTAAAAAAAGCGAGAAATTTGAGATCTTACAGACAAATTTATATATGAAAGCAATTATTCTATATTATACATTAAGAAGAAAAAATATGCACTAATCACTTAATGTATGTTCTAAATTTATGTAAAAAAATCTGTGTTTAGTCCCAAGATTTTACAAACAAATATTTCTTTCTTCAAATCTCGGGATTCCCCATAGAATAAAGACTATGGAAATAGGGAAATGGATAAGTGTGAAAGTCTATCAGGTTGCTCATTTCATTTCTTTTTTCTCTTTAAGTAAACTAGTACTATCAGTTTTAAAGGGCAAAACAGTTTCAACACCAATAATGGGATATTTGCAGCTAAAATACATAAAGTTTCAATCTGAAAATGTGCCTGTAAACCAAAGGTCAACATATAGAGAACGCAGAACAACATGAAAGCAGTTCATGATTTTCTAATGGTAACAGTCACTGTGCAGCCTTTCTTCACCCTCACCTATTGAAGGGCACCATTTTCTCATCATCTTTTTAGGTGTATCCCTCCTTGCTCAACTAGAAACACACCTTGGCAATAACCTCCCATGCCTTATAAACATCTATGCATACTTATAGGAGACAGCGATCTACGGAGAACTCTGTTCCTGTTATGTTACTCTGCCTTTCCACCTTTTCTGCTTATCTTGCATTCCATTCGTATTCTCAGAGAAACAGGTTCTCCTAGCATCTTGCTTGCTTTCCTTTTTATCTATCCTATCACTCTTTTCATCCTTACCCTTCTTTCTCCAAAATTATCTCATACTATTTTTTGTTGTTGTTGGTTGGTTGTATTTTAATAGCAATGAGCAATGAATACGCTCTTGAATTGAAGATTAGATATAAGAAAAATATTTGAAGTATTTCAGAGGTGTTTTTTCTCATTTAAATTAACAAACAAGAAAAGAACCTTAGTGTTTGTTCCTCTCAAGATTTACTATCAATTAATATCATACTAGCAAAAAAAAAGTGATAATTCAAATTTCAAGGTGGGTTGACAAAAAACAACAACAACAAAAAAAAAAAAAAAACAGATTCCTAGCAGATTAGCAAATATAAATGATTAGCAGATCAAGCTACCTGTAAGTGACACACTACAAGAAAAAAGGGAATTGGTGGATTATTAAATCTCTGTGCAAAGGCACTGTGACATCAGGACCCCTAGCTTATGTCAGCCAAATGGCTCACCCCATCTTAAAGATAAGGTACAACGTAGAAAAGAAACATCGCATTCCTATTTAACTTATAAAAATCATATTTTCTAGCTTGTTATTCATATACGATTTCCCAGAAGTAATTTTCAGAAGTAATTCATAGCTCCTGTTTTCATTTTTACTTCTAAATCATCACGGACTGTGAGAATTGACACTCATACAGGAAGGATTATTGATCAAAACACTTGGGGCTTCACGCATCCTAACAGCTGGTCTTTGGCCAGCAGCAGAAAGCCAAACCAGAAGTTTCTCAAAGCAGGCTTCTCTTAAGCAGGTGAGATCAGGGCCTTTGAATGGAGCCCTGTCTCATACACTTTGATGTTACTGCAAGGGCAGATAAAGGAGGTGGGAACAGCTAATATGTGCATAGAGTTTTAGTACTTTCCACTTGCTTTGTAGTTTTAGTGGTTCAGAATATGTGAAAGCTTTTCTTCTGAAACAGGCTGGCTAAGAGTGTATCAAGCTTCATCAACTCCCTCCCCATCACAGCTAAGTATACAGCCACTGTGAATTGTCAGGACAATGAAGAGTGTCTTGCATTGGAATCTGATGCCCTGAAAAAGACTAAGTTGAAAGAAGTTTTTAGAGATGGCTTTCCAGAAAATACAAAATAAAAATAGTAAAAACAAAAAAGCAGCTGGCCAGAAAAAATTTAGAGGAGAAGGGACTGAGGGAAGCCCTCCCCAAACAAATGTAAGTCTGAGAAAGGAAAGAAAGGCCTACATTGTTACAAAGGACCAGTAGATAATGAATTAAATAAAGGAAAGTTACTCTTCCATGGCTTGTTGCTATATTCAGTAATAGCCCTACAGAGGTTTGCCTGTTTCCTATAAGTTTGTCTGAGACATGTCATATCAATTAAGACAAGTAAAAAACATATTCAACCTATATCCTTTAGTGAAAAATGTAATCATTTCTTTTCAGATTTAAACGTTAAATGAAATTAGATTTTGCATAACAAGCAGACCAGTCCTTGCAACTCTGTTATAAATGCTTATTTTAGACGTGTTACTCATTTTTCAGGAATAAATGTTAGTAAAATTAAGTTCTCATGCATCTCTTGCAAAATAGCCTGAACTCTTAAAATTGATGTGCCTTTGAAAGGAAGAATATATCACATTCTGTAATTACTGGAGGGATTAGTAATTTCAATTTGATTTTTCCTACTCCTTAATTTTCACATCAAAGGCAATATCTACGTGCATTACAATCACCCTGGCATATTGTAAATTAATTGTTACGTATCAAATATTTTAGTATAAGCTTTCTCTAACATTTGGAAATGATAAAAATTATGTTAAAAATATCTGAACACTTATTTACAAAGCTTCTAAGAATGTAACTTTGGGTCATTTTATAGTGCACAGGTTTACACTTTCACAAAACAATAGAAC
This sequence comes from Anser anser, assembly GCF_964211835.1. Classification (NCBI taxonomy): domain Eukaryota; kingdom Metazoa; phylum Chordata; class Aves; order Anseriformes; family Anatidae; genus Anser; species Anser anser. The sequence goes on along the minus strand of NC_139724.1, from coordinate 39,138,792 downwards.
GTGATCAATTAGGATACTTCTCAGACTTAGAAAATCCACTAGGAAAAAAGTATTATTTTTTAAAAGTAGTCAAGAAACTGAAACAATATCTTTTTGACTAGAGTAGTAACTAGCAGTGTTCTTCCACGCTTTCTGCTCACTTCTTGTTTTTTAAATGCTGCCATCCAAGTACTTGGCAACTTGTGAGAAGGTAATCAGCACCGAAGCACGTATTTCTGTTAAATGATATATATATATATTCTCCTTTGTACTAGGATAGGATCACAACACATTTTCACTTAAGACATGCAACAGGATTGAATGAAGGTCTTATGAAAAGCTTTTTTTTGTTTAATTTTCCAACTCTTATTCTAATACCTTTAAAAATTTTGCTGCAATGCATAATTGTTAGTTAAGTTTGTCCTCTGTCTGTTTTTCTCCTGTGAGTTTCTTTCATACAAATAGATGCAAAGCTCAACAAAACATTTAAATTTCCTTCTTTACACAAATGTAAATAGCAAAGACAAAAATTGGTGGTGCCCACTGTAGAAGGAAAATCAGCTCAGTCCTGTCTGAAATATGAAAATATACTTACAGATGCACTTAGGGGCTAAAATCCAGGCTTTTTAATAATAGATTTGTTTGTATAACATTTATCATCCTTCCTAAGTTCTCTTTTTCCTTTATTTTCGCTTCAAAGGGTAAGGCAAACATTGCACTGGCAAGCTCAATTAGCTATGCAACTGTGCAAACCTGCACAATGACTTCTAACTATTAAAAGGAAGATGTGTTTAATGGCATTTTATCTTTTGCATTAAGGATTGAAATCAGATCTGTAAACTGTCTCATTTTCATTGTAGCCAGAGAATATAGAGGAATCATAGTTTGCCTTTTTTTTTTTTTGTACGATTAAAAGCTTTGAAGCCATCATCACTTTCACTTTAGGACTGAATTACTAGGGTAAATGCTAAATCCCAACACACTTATTTCTAGAAATGATTCGTGAAAATAGTTGCATGTAAAACATAGTTCATAGAAGAGTGTGAGTAGCTTTATTCCTATAAGCACATATTTTAATTTGTATATACATTTCTGTATGTATAATTCCCCACACACACATTTAGATGTTTTTACATCACATTCCTTTATTTCATTTTTATTTCTTGTTAATAAAACTCATAATATTAAAATTTGTATGGATTTCAGCATCCTTAGGTCTAGGAATAAGTCCTATGGACTAGAAAAGGAGTTTAAATAGATGATTAGAGGGTTTTGCTCAGAACAGCCATAAGGTGAAGCACATAATCATTTAAGGCTGATAGATATTTTCTAGGTTTTGTTTTTTTTTCCTCCAAGGGTTAGAAATGACATAGTTTAAGCTGAAGATGCAAATGAAACATGAAGTATTTTAAACTGCTCTTCAGAGTCAATTACTTCAGATGAAGTGTCTTCTGAGCCGTGGAGTGGTATTCTGGTAAAGTTCCATGGCTAACTGTAACAGGATAGATAATTTTCTAGTTGCTCTTGAGCCTCTGAAACTTCGTATTACATGAGTATAGAAGACTCTGAACTGGGGAGGTGACAGCTTTTTTTTTTTTTTTTTTTTTTTACAAGCTATGTACTATAAATTTATAAAAGTACCCAGATGAATTTAAAATTTCTTGCTTAGTGTAAACTGTGCCTACTTATTTTTAAGTTACACTATGTGACTCATGCCACTGAATTGTCATTTAAAGAGCTGTTTCTCTATTTCCTTCCATCACTTTCAGATCAGTTATCTGTAAACTTAGTAGACTAACTAGATGGATAACAAAACTAACACTCCAAGTCAAGGTGATTTCACAGCTTCTCTCAGCAAATTAAAGCACTACAAAAACAAGCTAGCAATTTAAAATACTGCTGTAGGGAAACTAGAAAAAAATCCTTTATTTTCCTGCTTCCACTCTGGGTTACCTGTATGATCTTCATCATATACAACACAGTGTAATGTAACATGGCAGGAGCTGACCCACAGTAACCCAAAGAAGGAAACGCATCTGAATTTTCTCTGGAGACAGGAACGAGGCTGGTCATTATAGGACATTTGCAAAGAATCACAAGACAGTTGAGGCTGGAAGAGACCTCTGGAGGTCATCTGGTCCAACCCTCTTGCTCAAAGCAGGGTCACACTGAGCAGGTTGCTCAGGATCATGTCCAGGTGGCTTTTGAAGATCTCCAAGAAGGTAGACTGCACAACCTCATGGACAACATGTTCCAGTACTCTTTCACCCACACTGTGACAAAGTGCTTCCTGACATTCAGAGTGAATATCCTGTGTTTTAGTTTGGGCTCATTGCCTCTTGTTCTGTTACTGGACACCACTGAATTGCACCTAGCTCCATCCTCTTTGTACCTTCCCTTCAAGTATTTGAGCTTTCTTGAGCCTCCTTCTCTTGAGGCTAAACAGTCCCAGCTCTCTCAGCCTCCCTTCATAGGAGAGGTGTTCCAGTCCCTTAACTACCTTGGCATCCCTTTACTAGGTTCTCTCCACTAGGTCTACCTCTCTCGTGTACACTTAAGTATCACTGGCATGAACTTCATATTTATACACCCTACTGATGGCTTTGGACTACAAACAGATCAAAAGTGTTATTCCATTTCACATTCCATTTACTCATTTAAAGTGCAGGTTCACAAAACTCAAGTTAGCAAGACTTGCTACAAGGTACTTTTTACTCACTTTTGCAGGAAATTTTAACCTTCAGGCTGCCATATTTCTTTGTAAGTCAGGAATATTTTATTGTAATAATGACCTCCGAATCATGCACAGATGGTCTGGAAGGCTTTGTTTAGTATTAACAGTACCTCACATACATGTTACAAACTTCAGTAACAGTCTATAAATATAGACAGTATTTATTTATTTTTGAAATAATCAGTGCAAGCACTAGTCAAAGGATATACTCCTTACAGCATATGATGAAAATGATTTTGCAAGTCTAGGGACAACTAAAAAAAGGTAGGAAAAGAGGCATAAGGCTGCAAAGTGAGTGTACCTGGCTGGTAACTGGGCATAATTTTATTTGTCCAATGTTTGAGCCTGTTTACACAAGATGCAGTCCATGGATTCACTGACTTCTTAGAACCCAAAAAGATTACACAGCCCAGTGGTTCTGGTCCCTGAAGATATAATACTTCACAGAGCATGACTAAAAATTAGTCTTCCTGTCTATGTAGGTCACGACCAACCTTTATAACAACGTCACTTCACCCCACAGTTAAAGACCTACTCTTTATTTGTAGGAAAGTTATTAAATAATTACATTCACTAGGATCAGCCACGAAGGAGAAATTCAGTTGTCGCTAGATCAGCATAGTACACGAAGCTCTTTACCTGTTGCTGTGCAGTTGAATATAATGAAGTAGTAGGGGACTGAATCACTGATAAAACAAGTAAGAAAATGCTAATCCTTACATTAGGTACATAACCTTACACACTTCCTCTTCAAATACCCTTCATTTCAATACGATATCAATCTGCAAAAATAACGAACAGATATGAAGCTGTTCAGCAATGGTTTTACACAAAGAATACATTGCTCACAATTTGTCATCAAGATCAACAATAAAAAATATGTATTAAGCTGAAGATCTAACCTTAAATACAAGGACTTCTGTCAGGAAAATGAAGAATAATTACAGCAAGTCTCCAGTCCTCAGGATACCTGATGAGAGTGTGAACAAGCACTAGATAAAAGCTGAAAGGCAACATTAAAATTAACCTAGATAATGCTTTTTATTTGGGAGAGCAGACAATGCAGGATAAGTAGATTATTTCAAGTGTTTCTTCTTGGGAGAGTATCCTTCCAAGATATATTTTATTGAGAAAGTGGATTTAAAAAAAACACCTAAACATATCTTCAAATAGATACAGATGACCCACACTTCAATGAATGCAGATACATTGCCTCAAGCTAAACACTGCAAAACCATTGTTAGCTTCATTTGCATTACCAACTACTCACTTGTTCTACGTGTCTACATGATATATATGAAAGCTTTGAGGTCTTCATTTTTCTGTCACAGGCTGTAAAGATTAACTTTTTTTCAGCATAAAGCATATTTCCATATGCAAACTTATTGTTTATTCAAATTCATAAAGCTAATTATAAAGCTTTTGCTGCTAGTAGTGGAGCAAGAGGCAATATACATCCTACAACTATATTTATTGTTATTTATTTCAAACTGCCTGGCCTCAAAACCTACATTCTTACCACCTCAATATTTTTTTTCCACTATAAAAGCAGATGAATGTTTCCTAGTAGAAAGTATAAACATTTCTCTTTATATATTCTTCTGTTTGCAATTTCATTACAAGCCTTTATAAACTTGAAGAATATCAAGTGTAAAATCAAAAACAAAACTAAAAAAAAAAAACAGAAAAACAAAGAAACCTATCTGCAGCCAACCAAATCTCTAAAACTATTTTGTACTGTGAAGTGACCCAAACATAGATTGTTCATACACATACCTGTCAGGTTGTCACACCTGAACTTCATGAAGACAATGTGAAAAACAGTTTTAGCAATATTGTAGAAAGGGTAAGGACGTTCTTGCCAAATGGGTAAGGATGATAAACTACTTGTGAGGCTGCAAAGAACACACTATGCTTCAGAACAAATGGCAACATACAGCCAAAAGCTGCAGTCCAAACTCCATTGAAAGTCATGTTCTGCAGAAGTATTTGTGGAGTAAGGGGCTATTTAACAAATCTATCATCTCAAACTGTTTTCCTGGTTTTAACAGCAACTTTGAAAACTGAAAAAATCTGCAGATTTTACTAGGGGTGGGAATGTCTGATTTGATTTCACTTTGGCACATAGTGAACAGATTCAAAATATCTGCAAGTAAAATGGGTTATTGCCATTTCTGCATCAATTGAATTTTTAACTAAGTTATGATTTCACAACCAACCTTTGTATTCATTTATGTCTCTCTGACCACTACACATCAAGGCAGTGCAGAATTTAACGGACAAGCTATAAAATTAGTTCTTTTGTTTGTTTCACTAAAGTAAAAAAAAAAGTTACATATTCAAAGAAAACCAGCTTGACATTACAAATTGGAATGAATTGTCAATGCAAAAGAACAACATAAAACAATAATTAAACACTAAAAGAAGCAGCCCAAAATAAAGAAAAAAGCCTCTCTCTTTTCTGACTGGGAGACATTTATTTTCTTTTACCCATCCTCTCATATTTTATTTCCTATTTTGGAAACTTTTAAGATCTATACTGTTGTAAAGAAGAGTAACAATATCTGTTAGAATCTAGCTGCTACGAATCTGTGCTTAACACCTAGTTAATACATATGTAAACCTGCATATTTTCCAATACATACTTCCATTTTTGTATATGTCTCATGTGTGTGCATACATACGTGCAATTAGCCTTTTATGAAGTCTCCTCACTTTTTGAAATCCAATATCATTTCTAGTTTCCCCAGGCCTATTGCAAGCTGTTTCATACTAGATTAGGCCAAAATGCATGTAAATGGACTGTGAAACCCAGAGATATCTGATTCCATTGAAAAGATCTTTGATGAGGACAAACTATAAATAGAAAGAGAAGTTCCCTTTTTTCAACAGCCCTTGGTTTTCAGATTCTGCTCTTCTGATAACAAACTGAAATTCACACCAAAAAATGGAGTCAACTCAAGCATGACAACATCTACTTAGGAACAAGCATGTGGCAGCTGAATAGGATGCTCTGAAATTCTGAAAACTTAGAGAAGCATGTCAGCATGGAATAGCGATATTAAACTTATAACTATCTACCTAATCTATTCCAAACACTTCTGATGATTAATCAAAGTATTTAGTGTACTCTAAATCTCAGATATAGCAAAAGAGGCCATTAAACTGTTAAATTTTTAATCAAACTTGAAATTAAACAGGAAATTTTGAGACGAGAAATCACTAGAAGCAGCCTTTTATATGTTAACTGTTACTTAATGTGGAATGTGTTGCATGGAGTTGCAAGAACTATAAAATGCAGATAGATGAGATTAAACGTTTAGAAAGTCAAAACCATCAATGGCTTTTCCTATGGTTTCTCCTGTAGCTATAAATGAAAGCCAAGAGCATGGTAAGTCATACCTGAAAAAAAAAAAAAAAAAGAAAGATTCAGTGACTACGTGGGCAGAGTTGAACTAGTAATTTAGATTTTACTGAACTTTACAGACATTTGGTGTATATATGAATTCTTAGATTAAGAATACTGTTTCACAGAAAATAAAAATCTATCTTGAATCTGAGCCTTGTCGGCTTCCTTCATTTTCTTGCTTTGTTTACTAGAGCAAAATTTTTGTGTTTCTGATTACCTTCATAATGCAATTTCCCTGACTTGGGTTAGAATAACCCACTAAAAGAGAAATCAGTGAAGATATGAAAGATATGAAAGAACCATGTTAAATAAGCCTACCTTGGAAGGGAAAAGGGGAGATGCTCTTCTCCCTGCTATACCTGGTCAAAGAGCTAAATGTTGAAATGTTTCATTCTGGCTAGAATTAACCATCTTAAACATAGAACTATGCTTTTTAATGTTTTAATTTTATTATTGTTTTGTCTAAAAGTATGTTGTAAAACATTCAAATTCATGAATTGCTTTGCATTCTCAGAAGTACAAGTTTTACTGAATAAAGAAAAAGCATACATTTTTGCACTCAGCCAGGAATTTCCCAACTGTCATTCTGCTTTAGACTTTCAAACAGTACAGGACTCTATTATAAGATGATAGAAAGTGTGGAGCTTTAAGAAAATGTAAAATAAATATTAAAGTATAAAGGTTGCTTTATAGGATTGTGAAGTGAAAGTCACTGAACATGCGGAAATGGGTGGAAATTTCTTGTATTAGATAAAGATAGAAGAAAGAACTGTGAAAAGAAGTTTTAAAGAGCAATTATAAAGGAAAAGTAAAACAATTCAGGTGAAATATGAACATTTCTACACAGAACAAAAACTTCTTTCATTTTCAGTCTACCTGAAGTTGCAAAACTAATCTTTCACTACAAGAGCTTATTTTTTTTTTTTTTTTTTGAGCGAGAGGAAAAATAAATCCAAGATTTAGATAGTTATGTAGTAGTTCAATGGGTATGAAAATGTGACAGCTATTTAATTCATTTCACATTCAGAAACTCCTGAAGTTTGTGAGCACATTTGGTCACATCTATATGTAAATTTGTTAGACTTAGTCATAATTTCTAAACATACTCTCCGTAAGTCCTTTTTTTCTTGAAAGAAACATTCACTGTAGAGTAACGAACATGAATTATGCAAAGAAAATCTTAAAAGAAACTCTTCTTGCATATATTAAGCCTGTTAAAAAGTTGAGTTTGAAAGACATTGTCATCCAGAGAGATTCATTTCATTTTATAATAACGAAAATCATCACAAAATTGTAGTACAGAACATGTCAGTTAAGTTACTCTAGGCAAAGAAATTGGTGCTGCAGTTATTCTTTTGAATTTTTGTAAGTCTAACCTTACACTATTCATAAGAAGTAAAAATATTTTTAATTCAGCGCCTTATCTCAGCCTGAATTTAAGACTGAAAAAGCTTAATGTTACTTATCTGAAAAAAATAAAAATAAAATCATATTTAAGATAGAAGTTAACTAAGAAAAGAAGTTTAGACAGAAGCTGAAAGTCTTCTGCCAGCCTCAGGATTCAACACTACTAAATTCAACAGCAACTTCTACAGGATCTACTGGCAACTCTAAACTAAGCTTTTCCTCAAGAGTTCAGTTAGAAAAGGGATAGACATAGCACTGAAAAAAGCTGTCCCAATTTACTACCTTTGCTCCCAAATCAAAAATTCCCTGGTATACATAGACCCAGATTTTGCTTCCATTGCCAAAGTATAACCTCTCTTGGATGCAGACCGGAACACTGACCCTAAAGTTAGCTCTAGCTTAGTGATCTGTTCCTTCTCCTAAATGTACATTGGTGGTGACAAGTAACATCAGTCGTAAAACATGCCCCAAATTCCCCTTCTAAATCTAGCTATAATCCCTGCTTTCAAATTCAGACCTTCTTTCTCAATCTAACCTGGTAAACCCTAGCAGACACACAGCAAAGCTAACATCTCCACTTGAATAGCTAACCTTAATTCACTCAACACAGTTTACCAGAAATTCAGCCCTAATTAAAAATTCAGTGCTAACTTTGCCTGATCTTAGGCAAGGGTCATATTTTGGAGGTCCAGACAAACCATCTGGTACTTCTTCTGGAACTCATACTGCATCTAGATCTCCTTCTCTGACTAGAACTGCTTAGAAGCCATGTTTGGGTTTCACCCCTTCCTGGTTTTCACCCATGCTGGTAGATTCTTCTCAACTTGTTCCTTGTTGTGATGTGATGTGTTTGTTGTTGTTGTTTCCCCCACCCCTAAGAACCACTTGGAAACAAATTCAATTAACATCCTAAGCACAGTTCAGTTTCAGGTTCATCCCTCATCTAGAGGGACACAAAGTTAACAAAAGAATTGACAATCATCACTTGAAGCAGACCTAGAACCTTACTTGAATCATTTTAGCTCTCTAATTTGATATCTATTCTTGGTTTCATCTTAGTCCAGTTCCTTGAATTCCATATCTAAAGCTAACTAGTTGGTGCCTGACAGCATAAGACTTACACCCTTTACAATAGCTATTTTGCTGATTCCTTGCAAACTTTAACCCTATCTTCAGTTGCTTTTCAGTTAGTTGAGAAACTTCTTCCAGTAATATCTCTAAAGCTTTACTGAAAAAAGATTGTCCTTCTCTGGGGTCTTTTTTGATTATGTTTTATCAGACCTACAGTTTTGTGCTCATTTTGTCTTATGTATGCTCAAGGAACAGCAAAGCCAGAAACTGTTGTGAGCAACAAAAGAGGCATAGTTTGAAAATGGCATAACAATGGGAAATGAAAGAAATTCCCTTGACCTTGAATGGGAAACATTTCTAGGCTTATACTATATAGTTGCTATACAATGACTCGATCTGTTTCAATACCCCCAAATACTGGCACTTCCCAACCCCCCGAGCTAGCCATTCAATTGCTATAAAATGTTTTTAGTTGTTCCCCCCCCCCCCCCTCCATTATTTGCAATAGCTATAACAAAAAATAGACAAGGCAGTTTTGGTTTTGTTTTCTTCTTTCACTCTATAAGGTTACATTAGCAGGAAGAGTGTTTTTATGGATGCCATTTTAGCACATAGGAAAATAACACTTATCTTCCAGAAGAACTGTAAGTAAAGTTTTTATCCTCTCTTTTACATTATCTTTAAGAAGCTCTTTCCTGCCATCAGTTTAGCTGTTTTGTATGTGTTGAGATCCTTCGGGCTACAAATGAATGAGTTTCCACTTCATAAAATAAATTGATGTAGAAGTATTCTTTTAAGTTTATGAAGTTTTTGGTCTACAGCCTTACACAGGAACTCTGACTTTTTTTTTTTAAGTCATTTCAAAGTTATGATTTACACACACACACACACACACGTGGCTTCTTTAGGAATCATTATGCATTTTGGTACTGACCCAAACACTACAATTTTGATTATTTAACATGGAATAATATTTCAGTAAGGTTAAATGAAGTTTATGAACAGCATCCTCTTCTTGCATAAGACTTTCCCTTCCTCTCAGCACAACATGTCATTCTTTCATATACTGTTGTTCTTGAATAATTTAAAGTTGGTAAACTCTAAGGCGTGTCAAAGGAAAAAGATATAACTATCCTGAAAGAGGTCTATTGATTCAACAGTTAACGCCAAAAGGACCTCACAACAATCATTGCAGAGTTCTGGTGAAATCAACCAAGTGTGCACTGTGTCCTCATCTGCAATCCTACAAAGAAGTCCAATAAGAAAGTCCAATAACTTAAAACATACAGTACCTTCCCTGACTTGCACTGTGTGTGTGTGTACATTCATGGAGTCACTATTAGAAGTGATCCCAGGAGTATCACCTTCTTTCGGCACCTCAGTAACAAAAGCGTATTTTTGGGTAAGATGTTCTTTAAACCAAAGACATTTAAGAGAATCGCACGTAGTGGGTTTTGAAAAAAAAAAAAGCATTAATTTGTTCTGTGACTTCACACATCTATGGCTATTAAAGAGGTTTTTTGGTAATTCGAATCATGTAAAAGCCAAATCCTCAAATTTTCTGTTCAGCTTCAAGTCCAACTACAATTAATTAAATAAGAATGTCCACCTACTATAAATATTCTTGGAAACAGTTACTCAAAATTAAACAGTTATCAGTTAAATTGCATTTATACACTGGAAACATAATTCCTCCAACACTCAAAGCTGAATGAAGAAATAAAGCATTATTCGAGCAGTTTCCAAGCTTTTCCTACACAGACAAATTTTAGTCATATTATAACCATAGAAACTTTGTTCTTAAAATGTCATTTACTTAAAAGGCAAAAGGACTAACATTTACTTATGGCAAATAAACCAACATGAAAAATCTGTAATTTATTGAGTGTCCTGCTGATTCTGCTAATAATTATTTCCAAATGCATCAGCCATCATCAATGCTGACGAAAGTCTTTACTGCAAGCACTACTGCAAAATAGGATATTACTACAGTTTGGGTTAAAAAAAAAACAAAAACAACTATATTCAAAGAGACTTGAGTTCACAAAAGATGTAGATTTAGTCATAAATCATTCTTAATTTTTTCTTAAGCAGCCCAGGTTGATGAGAATGTGTGTAGCATTTATCATCTCTTTTTTCCACCTCAGCCTGCCTGCATTTCTAGGAAAGTGATGTCATTTGTGATGTTCCATCATTAGCTATCACTCCTTCTCTGTATTTTCTTCTATTACAACTAATAATTATTAGTTGTGTTTAGCAGATGGAAAGCATGGTGTATAATTCATTCAGATTGGAGCAGTTATTCAGATCTGCACATTAAGACACTACCTTTTCTCTGCACGTTTATGTGTAACTATCAAAGTACCTCCAGTATGCCCTGAAACATCAGGATCCTGATTTGGCCAAACTATCTGCCGATTTTTTAAATTTATCAATTCACTGACCCTATTGAAGGTAATCATTAACATACAGATAGGCATTCATGTATCTGAAAGACTTGTAGTATTTGGCTTGAAAAATAGATTTATATTATAGACAAGAAAGAAACAATGATTTTTAACATCTAGAAAGCACAATAATGTATGAAAAGCAGATAATCCTTATCATTTTTGGAGAATAAACAAAAGTGTATACAGTATTAATTCAATTTTGACAGCCTGAGTATTAGATGATCTGTAATGCTATTATATAACTGTATACTCCAGTTACTAAGATGAGAACAATAATTTTAAATTTCAATACTTAAAATTAAAACTACTAAACCATTCTGATAACTGTAAATCTCTAAAACAATGTGCATACAAGGATAACCCAGATTTCAGCCATCCCATGTTGTCATTTTTTATATGAAACATATTTGCCTATTTAAAACGTGCCTAAAAAGGATGGCATTTATGTCCATAAATAGGAGTAAACTAAAGTAACCACTTATCCGCATTTTGCCATCTTTTCAGAGCTAGTCACAAGCATATACAACTTGAAACAAACAATCTGGCAACTATTACCCATGGCCAGCTGTTTCAAAGGTTGTGGGTTCAAATTCTCGCTACAGTATGACCTGTGAGATCACTGCTAATTCAGTTTACCTATGCTTCAAATACCATGCACAAAGTACACTTTCCAGACAATTCTCACCTTTAACATGAAATGAGGGAAAAAATATCAATGTTAAAATAAAATTACTTTTAATAATGATATAGTTTCATAATAGATCAGATTTTAGCCAATCATGAGAAATCAACAAAATGTTATGTGCAAGCATTGAAAGGACTGACCACTGAGAGGTTAGGGCTTTTTGCCAGGTTGATAAGGTGATACAGATTAATGTCAATTTATTCATCCTTCATCTACTACTCAATTCTGGTATGAGACCAATGTACGTGATATATTAGAAATGTGTGAAAGAACAAATTTTAGGCATATTCAAAACAAAGAGAACATGAACTTCCCACTAAGAATAGGTAAAGATTACTTTAAAAGGGTCAAGAATTAAATAAAGCCTCCAGATTAAGACTGAGACACAATAGCAAGGTATTCAGGAAGGCTGGGAAAACAAACAAAAAAAAGTTTGCTTTACTTATTTTATTCTTAGTGTGACCCTTCTGAAGACTTAGCAGGGAGAGATTCAAAGGACTGCTACTTTCTTGAAAGAATGGAATTATACTCTTTGAAAACATTTGTACAAGCTGTACACTATCACCAGCGTACTCCCACTTTCTCCCCAGTTTCTTCACTTCAACTCTCCCCTACAACCCTAGGGAAGCGAGCTGTATCCTATTCCAGAAGACAGATCAACTACCTGCACCAAACCATCACTGCAACCTAGGAAACATGACCCCACCCCAACCCAGTTTTCCCCACTATCTCTATTTCTACTGCCTCAGCAACAAAGTAATTCTGTTCTTCTTCTGTAAGGTGATTTGGAGCATATAGTAAACAAGCTTCCTGTGCTATATTTTTGTGTTTGTGTTAGTTAAAGCAAATAACATGAAATATGCTATATGCTGAAGAAGAAAGGAATCAGCTTCCTCTTACCATCAAGCCCAACATACTTGTATTTTTCTACTATTCTCAACATTTTGGTTTTCAGAAGTTCAGATCACTTTAGTGTAGCTGAAAAGCAGCCAGAAAACTTCTGTTCTTATAAATATAAAGGATCTTCTCTTGTCTTACTATTCTTACTATAAGCTTCTCTTTCCTTTTTTTTTTTTTTTTTCCCTGGCTGGGTGAGACAAAAAGAATAGTCTTTTAAAAAATATGTCTTTAAAATTTGGAAGGAGTACAATGAAATGGGTGAGAGGCAAGTCTATGATATCTTTATCTGGTATCATTTAAGCTTTACAATTACAAGATCAGAGTTCATAAAAATCAGAGTTGCAAATGGCTTGCTTTAATTTTCCATACGTTCCACAGGAATCTAATGCATATGCAAAGAACTAAAGAGGTACTCTTAGAGCAATTCAAAGGTGATCCTTTCTACTCTTTGGACAGGTATATGGAGTGAATAAATGTAACATTTACATAACAATGTAACATGAGGAGCAGAAGCATAATGTATCAACAAGGAAAATATTTTTTTCTTCAGTGCCTAATGGGTGGATTATTCCATTATAAAAAACAATAAGTACACAGATTACTCCAGACACTATGCGTTTAATGCAGTAATAAACATTCCTAAAGGCACCTTAGTTAACTGGTAAGGTTGCAAAATAATCTGTTCGCTTTTTATCCTTCTATTTGAACTTCCTACACAAGGAAGAATGATCTATACAATCCTTTGTGATAATGTTTTGTTAAAGCAAACGTATGCTACAGCAATCTGTATCTGGCTTTATTTCATTTGCACAGTTAAGGCTGCATGGGCCAGACTAAGCTCTCCTAATTCAGTAGCTGAAAGCATTTCTTGCTCTTTCACATAATCAGATCCCAGCACGTCAATTATTTTTACAAAAAGACTGTGTATTTTCCCGAGCTCTAATTCAGCGTCACAGGGGAAGGCTGGCTTTTGAACACTCATATTTAAATGGCTACATGCAGGTAAAATTACATGCATATATTTGACAACAGTATGCAACTTGAAATTTGCCAACAATGTTCAAAATTTAATACAAGCATGAGAAAGGTTTTGCAATTAACCAAAATAACACCAGAATGGAGATGATAAATCGAATGACACACTGAAACTATTATAGACATTTTAATTACACTTTTTTTTTCTGCAAATGAGTGACTTAAATAATCTCTTTTTCCCCTAAGTCCATGCTATAAGCCAACAGAACTGCAGAGAGCAACTATGTTTCGGGAAGACTATGATATTATTGATATTTCATGTTTGATGACGTAAATCTACTTAACACTAGAAAAGAGATTTAGAGATGAGCTCCAATCATTTCAGTAATTGGTATTCATGTGTTCTAGTTCAGATGGATTATTGTTAGAATGATAGGCAGCTAACATTAAATGTCAAATTAACATGAAATATAAAGATGGCAATATGTTGAAATTTATATAACATACTTTGGGATGAAAACGCTATCCAAAAATTGGTCCTTAAGGAGTAGCAATACATACTTATTTCATCATAAAATAATTTGATCCTTTATGCCAAATATCTAATTTTACTAATGTAAATTAGTATCTGCCACTCAGTAAAATATTGTACACTAAATGCAGACCAGAAAGACTTACTACACAATGGCTGTCACTAAACATATCATGAACTAAATATCATAAACATATAAAAAATACAGAACACATTTGGCTAGTAACCTTCCCAAAAATATTTCTAGATGTAAGGCATTTGCATCCCACATCAAAATCAAATGTCATTATCATGAGGCTACTTAATTGTTTGGGATAACGGTTTATTCTCCGACTCGACTACCAGCTATTTCAGTTCATTTCTCATCCATTGCCAATGAAAATAATATTTCTGAGATGAAAAGGACAACAAAAATTAAAACAACCAAAATTAACTAGAAGTAAAAAAAGTATTTCTTCTCTGTCTCTCAAGAAATAATATCATTTTGATTATGGCTACCAAAGCAGATAATTGATGCATGCAAAACTTAACTGTTCAAATATTGATTAGAATATAAACTGAAAAATTGTGAGAAGCACTTAAAAAAAAAAACACGTGATTAATCTTCCAGTTTGAGTAAATTATTGAAATTCTCTTTTATCCTGAGCTGGACCTACTTGTATCTATATGCTATAGTTTATCTATGAAAAGTGTTTTGCTTTGTTTTCTCCATTTTAAACTCAGTTAATTTTTTTGTCATATAATTTAAATCAAAAAAAAAAGTAATCTTACTAAAAGTATTTCTGAACTACTGTCATTTAAATTCAAAACAGATGCTTCACAATTGACTCAAATACCAGAATAAAACATTTTCATGTTAATTATTGTTTGCTATTGCAGGATTAATTCAGAATTATCAATTTCATGCTCACTTTATCTGTAATTTGCCATATATTATGTTTAAGCTAGGATATTTTTAGAAAGCATCAGACCTATTTTCACCAGCATCAGCCATAGTTTTTCATTATCAGTGAGGCCTTTGCTCAATATTAGTTTCTATGGAAACCACCACTGATATTATTGACATGTGTCACAGCTTTTTTTTTTTATATATAAAAAATATGACTTTTGTTTTCTTTGCTCCTTTTCTTCATATAACTTTTTTTTTTTTTTGAGTACTTTATGAATGTGCAAAAAACAGTAAGAAGACCCTGCTATGATTCTCAGAGGTCCAATCTACTGTGAAAATAAAGAGTACATATGGCAAACGATTTTTCAGGAAAACGTTTTGCTTTTGGAAATGACACCAACCAGAGGAAGTATTACAAAAACAGCAGCTGAAAGAAACCAATTCACTGTTAGAACACACTCAAATCACATTCAGTGCTGCAATAAGCAAGATGTCAAGAACCACAAAAAGAAAGTAAGATAAACTATTACAGTGCAATATTTAAAGAGAATTTAACTACTGATAGATAATATTACTTGGGTAGTACACTGTATTACCTTGCTGAAAATCTGTCAGATTGTAGAAATATCAGAAGAGATTTTTTTTTTTTTAATTCAATAAACCAACTACAAATTAAAATAGACTATGTTATGTGTGCAATCATTAAAGATGGCATGGTGCCAGATCCCTAAGAATGAAAGCTATTACATAAATGTCTACAGCAGAGAGTTATTTCCAGTATACTGGAGAAAAAAATCATAGGATTTTTCAATTACTTCGAAAAATTCTTTTCCTGCCTTGTTCAAGGTACAACAAAGCTCTGCCCTCTGAAGACAGGAGTTCCAGAGCAAGTGTCAAAATAACTTTGGTCAGTAAAACAAAAGTATTTCTCCTAGATTATGTCTCCATCCTGAATTAAGGATAGAATCGCTCATATCCATTGGGAATACGCGGTAGCAACCAGTTCTCAAGCATAACTGCCAGCAAGATCTGCATCAGGACGGGAAAAGAAGAGAAGGACAGAGCAGAAAATACATTCGTTAGAATGACGTGCCAGTTGACTGCAACTCAACAAGTTCAATATTGCATCTTAAAGTGTCACCTACTAAAGTGTTAGAGCAATCAGAAAATTGTTTCTTTAAAATCTGTGTGGGTATATCCACTGAGGTTGGGAAAAACAAATTACAGAATTTTGAGAAACAAGGAAATATACCACTAGAAAAGAGTTGCAATTGTAGATGCATTGACAAAAATTTACTCTCAAGTTTTCACAGAATACACCACCGATAAGTAATATGCATTTCCCATCAGATCAACAGTGACTTATTTCAGGTGACTGTGAAGAAAAGTAGGGATGTAGATTGCAAATACTGTTAGAATCTGACCAATATGCTGCCACAGGTGGTTTGACAAATCAAAGAATTTTAGACAATGACTGTATCTACTCCATTGGTAGAAGAATGTACAATCTGAAATATGTGGTAGGACTAGATGATCTTAGAGCTCTTTTCCAACCTGAATATTCTATGATCCTGTGGTATTACACTCCCTGTGCATAAGGAGACACCAAAGGCTTATTTCTCCAAAGAAATTTGGTGCTGTTTCTTTAGTTGCACATCTAAAAAGAATACAAGTTAGCATATTCCTGACCTCTTGTTCTAATAATAATAATAATTTTAAAAAGGGGAAAAAAGCCATGCAAAAATCAAATTAGGAATATTCAGTAGAAAATGTATGGATCATATTAGTTATTACTTGAAAAGCAGATGATTAATAAAGCCTAAGGTTCTTCTCTTAATTCCCCACAGGGAATTGTTTCATAAACTTATCTATTCATTACTTAAAAAGATGTTCAAAATTTACAGTAAACCTCAATATGAAAAGAAAAAAATTAGTACACTTCCAATGAAAACATAAGAGATGTCACATCAAATCCAATCCATTGTCATTCAATTTCCCAAACAAAAAGCATGAAATTTCAAGAACTTATAGAAATATTTTCTTACATGCATAGCAAAGTAAATGAAGGACTTGCACATCTGTTAAGGAACAGAAGGTGAAAAACAACTTCAATTCTGGAAAACACAATGGAAGTTCTGCCAGCTGTCTTGGCACAAGTTTGTCACTTAAATTTATTGCTAAATGCTTTAAGAGTTTTGCTAAGGCATCCCTTCTTAATTTGGTGTAAACACAAAGGAATAAAGATAAATAATAGAAAATTCAGATTATGCAGACAGTGTTAAATAGAACAAGAAAAAAACCTCCAAAGTCTCCGAGTGCAGGAGTAAACCAACTTTCCAAAGCAGGAATAGTCATTTTAAAGTAACTGCTTACAATCTTAGATGTCCCAACCAGTCTGAACAGTAATATTCCAGACAAGACAGATCAATCACGTCAAACCAAATAAACTTTTTTTTTTTACCGTTTATCACATCCAAACTGCATCACATATGATTTTGTGCAGAACAGATAAAAGAGAAAAAACAGTCATACCAATATGAAAGCGTACCTGATACCTTCCTATGAACTTATATTGCTGACAATTTTATGAGACTTGAAAAAAACAAGCTCATTTCCTTACCAAATCACAAAACATTGCAGGTTAAACACCAAGTAAAGTTTTTCCTCAAATATAACTTAAAAAGTTTAGCACATTTTGGGTAAGTTTCTATTGATATATTTATTTGTAACTATCTTAAGCTATTTATTTTCCCATCTCATTTTCTGAAAATAAATTCATGCTGCTCTTGAAATATAATTTAATATCAGATAAACAATACATAATTTTGATAAATTTATTATTCAGTACGTATCGTACAAGTTTTGGCACTTCCTTGATATTTTTACCTGCAGATTAAAAACATAATTCTCAACATGAAAAGACACACTAGTACAATTTGACAAATGTTATTAAAGCTCTGTTCAAATCTTACAAAAAGTCTCCCTCTCTCACCGCCCACAATCGAAAAGATTTAACCACATTTTCCTGCCAACACAGTGTACATAGTCAATACAACACAGTCCTAGAAAGTTAGTTTTATTTGTTGGGTGCTAATATCTGGATCACGAAATTCTACTCCTTTGATAAGCAAACCAAAAAAGCCTTTTCTTAAAATACTTCCTACAAACATTAACTCAAACTGTACCTCACATAGTCCTTCATGGAAATGTAAAAAATATATATACATATATATATACACACAAACGTGTATATGTGCACCAGTCTCTTACACATGTTGTACCTAAAATCAATATTGTGAGATAATCACAACAGACTGAATAAAATAAAAATGCATGAGTGTAATTTCATATCCTCTCCACAAAAAAGTCTTCTTACTTCTGTCCAATTTTATTGGAATTTTATTTATTCAAGAAAGGAAAATAAAAGAAATATCTGTATTTGTATTTCTATTGATATAAAAAGCAAGGAAATATTCAAGCAAATAAGCATGCTTAACAATCTGAATACTTTTTCTTTGCAAGTTAGGCTGTCAATAGAACCCAGAGAAGACAGATCTCTTGAGTGAGATGGCTTCAGGAAATACAATTGTTTAGAAGTATGCTTAGGGTATGGCAACATACAAACTAGACTATAACAGAACACATCTGCTGAAAAACAGCAGTTTTTTTTTTTTTTTTTCCTCTAACTTAAAATCTTCAGAGTCCAAAAAACAACAACAACAAAAAAAACCAACCTTCATCCTCACTGAACAGATATAAACACAATGGATATGGCAGAATGTTAGCATTTACAGGAAGTCAGAATAGTGGGCTGTGGTTTTTTTTGTTTTTGTTTTTTTTTTTTAATCAACTTCATTAGTTCAGCAAAGGGACAACTCACTTTCCATTGTTCTAGGAGAGCTGTATTAATAAAAATAAATTTAGACAGACCATGGACTTCTTGTATTGTCCACAATCATACCTCACATCACCTCTGCTGGTAATTAATTTAGTCATTTTATCACACTATTTAAACAGAGCCTTTATTATTATTAACCACACTCAAATATTTTCCAGGAAGATTATATTGTAATATTTGTTCTCTACTTATCCCAAACAACATAAGCTAAGAACTGGACTGAGGAAGTTTTCATTAAATCCTGGATTAATTTTCAAAGATCTTCAGAGCAAGAGTGTGTGTGCATGCACATGTGTATGCATATGTGCATCTATTTAATAGAAGCTGTTATTATTAAATGAGATGTGTATTCAGATCCCATGTAATTTTCATAATACATCATAATTACTACCAAAATGAACTCTTATCAGAATTAGAAAGCATACTTGCACAGGTAAAAAAAAATATGCAATTTTTTCAAACACACAAACTGATTTAATCTGAATAGTCAGCTAACTAGCTTTAGTTCACATTAAAAAAAAAGGAGAATTAATATATAATTCCCATTATGTCTTATTTGTACTCTTTTAGATGTCAAATGAATAGACTATGAATATATTTAGACCAAGTCCGTTGTGTTAGAACAGATACAACAGCCTCAGGCTCTGCTGCTCATTATGTTGATCTAAGTCATAGTGTGCTTTAGCGATGGGTTGGGAAATCCATTTCGTCTGAAGTGCACAACCTGAGGTTATATTTAATGGGATACGTTCTAATACAGTCTGCCTCTGCATGGTATTGGTTTTCATGGGAGACAGGTTTTTTCACTGGAGGAAAAATCACACTAAGGAGGAATAACAGGAGACTACAACAACCTAGTCTATAAGAAGGCATGTTATTGCTTAAGGAGAGGCTCAGGAGATCCAGTTTCATGTCTTATTGAAACTGTATTGTTGCGTGTATCTGTATTTTCCAAGCTTCAGCTTTGCACCTGGTGTGTGATCCAGCCCAGAATGAGTAAGCAGGTTTAATTCAGATAGTTTTCCTATACATTTAGAACTATGGTAGCTTTCTACAAAATCCAAAAAATATTGCTGTACACAGATAAGATATGAGGACAGAACAAGTAAGTGCTCTGTCTAAGGACACACTAGTTTCAAGTAAATGACTTAATTTACCTATTATGCTATTATTGTTGTATTGCTTTTCTGCTTCTATTCACACTACTACCATCTTTCCTCTGCTACTTAGTCTTTAATTCCAGTTACATCTCATCTTCAAGTATCATGAAACTTATCTCTTCAAATATCCCCACTACTTAGATATTGTTTATTTCAAGATGTACGAAATTCAGGATGTATTCCCCTCAACTCTTTTATAAAATATTTTTTCCTCCTGATCCAGAATGAAATATAGTTTAGTGGAAATTTGTTTGATTTGTTTAGTGGAAATTTCATTTGTTGTGTTATGTCACTTTCAAAAATAATAAAAAAAAGAAATTTAATTCATATAAATAGGAGTAATTCATCATTATCATTTTACCTAGCCTTCTGTGAGACAAAGACTATCGTACATTCCCAGAACTTCCATCATATATAAGGCTATGAGAAAACTTAAAGAAAAAAAAATAAAGGTAAAAATAAACCTAAAAGCGCTCATACAAAAAAAAAAACCACTAAGTCATTATTAGGAAGGACACTAAAACAGTATGTACTTACATGAGAATACTGTTTTATAGTTCTGTCTCCTCCTCTGAACAGAAACATGACACTACTATCATCTCATATTTCTCTTCCCTTTATTTCATTTGTATCTGCTTTAAAGGTGAGATGGAAGGCAAGAATGAAGAGATGCAGCAGAGTGGAAAAAGGAAAACTGAAAGTAGACAAGAGGTTTTTTTCTAAGCTTGATAAAATGTGGAAGAGTGTACAGGAAACCACAAGAAGTTCTCATTCTTCTACGTCAATGTGGTAAGAGTACAGTGCATGAGCATTCTGCCCTTTCCTCCTCTTTTGGGAAGAGGAGCCTCACCATTCTGCTTTCAAGGCAGAATAGGAAACTGTCAACTGGCTTCGAGAAATTCAAAACAATAGAAGCAAAAAATGTTTTATGACTATTGACAACAGCCCAACAAACTAAATGTAAACTGAGATGCCAATGGCTGACCATAGTCTAACTGAGACAGTGCTGCAATCTGCCTTGAAGCCACTACAGAGAATTTTTCCCTTTGCTAGAAAGGATATGATACACATTCATTTATCTTATTTACCTCATTTTTTATTTTTTTTCCTAAGCCAGGCCCAAGAGGTGTGAAAAACTGCCTAATCATTCAGGTTAAACACTTTAGAAGAGTCTATAGGGGTGGCATAACTGTTTCATGTGGAAATAAAACATATATAGCTCTACTGTTAGAAAACTCTATACCTTATCCTTTGCTTCCACTTATTTTCTTTTAAATGAATACATAACTACTTACATAACAGAAAACAAAACAACGTGACCACATAAAGCATGACTCCCAAAACCAGGGAAAAAGAATAGACAGCTACTCTTGATAAGTTTTGTATGTATTCCTTAATGCCCAATAGAAAGTCATTCAAATGTCCTGATAATTATACTTCTAAGAATTACAGAAAATAGAAAAATAAGTAACGTTTAACACTCAAATCTTTGAGGACAAAGATTTGA
This sequence comes from Anser anser, assembly GCF_964211835.1. NCBI lineage: Eukaryota > Metazoa > Chordata > Aves > Anseriformes > Anatidae > Anser > Anser anser. The sequence continues at coordinate 39,117,196 of NC_139724.1, read as the reverse complement.
TTAACAATCCTCTCCTTCTGTAGAACAGTACTTTAGAGCAACAGAACACTATAGAACAGCAAAAATATATGGAATGCTCCTTAAAATATCATATTCTGTCACATACTGGAATGAATTAACTTCATACACCTGAAGTCAGGACACGCTACGGAATTTAACTTAATATGCTAAAAAAAATTACAATAAAAGTACACTTCTCTCTAAAAATGATGCTAATTTATTTACAAACATTTGAATTTCTTTGCGTATAAAACCTGGATGTCACTAGCAAAGATTTATTTACTTTTGATAGCTCCTATTATGCTACAATCTGTTAAGCTTCAGAAAGCAGTATTCTGATGTTTATTTAAAAATCAAAATAGATTATACTAGTTAAATAGATTCAAAAAAAAAAAAAAACAACACCCTTTGTTCAATGGGTATTTCACTAAAAGCACATCTTATGCTGGGTGTCTTCCTTGTCAAGTAACATCAGTAGCTTATATAAAACTTATCATTTTGCCAAGAAATACATTGTGTGTCACCATTTAAAACACACACACACACAAAAACAGCAACCCACCTTCCCCTCACAAAAGGACTGCATCGCATCTTGTGTACCCCAATCCATGAGTAAGGCCCATCTGAAGGAGGCTTGATAGCAGCACAGTATCAGAAGCCCACAAATAAACAACATGCCCTGCAAAAAGAAGCAAGCAAGAGGGTTGCAGCATTGCTCTTCCCAGCTACCATACACAAACTTTTTAGCTTCCTGGCATGTTTTCAAATGGAAAACTGATGAAGCTGTACTCATTTAGTTACCTCCAATAATTTTATGAAATGTATCTTCAACTGTATCAGTAGGGATAATTTTCTTATTCATTGTATGGTCTATTGAACAACTTTCGTTGTTGTTTAAAATAGCCTAGCTGCTACCTAGCAAACTGTCAGTATTCTTTACATATATCCTACCTATTCTGACAAAACTTAGTCTTGAATAACGTATCATTATTTCTGAAACAATTCTCCATTCCTCATTCCACATGTTGTCAAATTCCTTTTCACAGCTTTGTTCATACATTTTATTTCAACACTACAGACTGAATAAATTTCCTCCCTCTCATTTCCTCTGCTTTTCTCCTTTTTTTATTATACTCAGTTTCCTTCACCCTTTATAGCAGCAGTTCATTTTCGATACCTGCTTATTCTGTCATTCCTGTCCTTTTTGCTCTCTGCTTGACACTTCTCAGATTAACTTCATTACCAAATCCTGCAAAACTTTAGTCTTGTGCCACTGATGATAATGCTTGAAACAGATTTCTCTGCTGTTCTGCTCTTGAGAGCAGCAGAATAATGTCTGAACAGCAACACTGAAACACATTGAAGAGACTATACTCAGTGTAATCATTTCAACAAACTGTAGCCCCTGCAGGGGAACAGGTGACTTTTTTTTATTAATTATATAATTTGTGAAGGATTCCTGTATTTGTCTTTAAATATGCAATAGCATTCCTATTTATCTCCAACATTTTGCAGATGCCTATCAAAATATCCTTAAGAAAAACTCACACAAGTAAATGTGTCTTTCATTTGGTGAAAGCCAGTGTGAACGTCAGACAGCCCAAAGCTTCCATACAAGATTTACAAAATGCAGAACTGATTCTCCATAACCAGCCAAAACCAGCAGGCAGGTGCATCTAACAACACTCAGAAGTTACCAGACTGAAGCCGAAAGTATCAGGGGAATGCAAAGATTTCATCTAGAGGTCTTTGGATGTAGCATTTCCATTTTTCTTCAGATAAATCATAAGTAGGAAATTTAGGAACATTTCATAAAAACGATCATTCAAGTAACTATTTATATGGGTTTTTCATGACTATAAGACAATCATAGCAGATACATATATCTACACACACACAAGAAAAACTGCAGGATTAGGATATTAAGCAGGTATACTTTCATTCCTTCATATTAATTAAAAAGAGAAAAGGCAATATTTTTGCTATACTCTTATTTCTTGCATTGGATGACACATCTAACAGGCCATGGAAGGTTCAGGACAAATAAAATTTACTGTGTTATTAGTAGCACTATTGCAACCTACAAAGCATAACTGAGGAATTCCCATTATGGTTTTTTCCCCTATTGTATTTTTTTTTCATAACAGGGTACACACATCTCTCTAGTGTTGTAGAACCTGGCTTTATCCCATCACAAAGGCTTTTTATGACTACACGTGGGAGTAATCAGCAGGAAAAGAACACTTAAGAGTTAATTTACAGACTGTTATGAAAGGTTTTAATGAAACAAGAGAATCAATGAGACTTTAGTCGGTAAATTTCACAGAATGCCTACACCTCCAAGAATACACTTAAACTGGCATTTTTAGAAATAATGCTGTTGTATAACTTCCTTTTCCCTATTCTGGTCAAAAGTGCTTCAGATAAACTACCCAGTTTCTTTTGACTTTATCAGATGATTTCCAAGTGAAAAATGTTGTACACATTTTTGTAACATCTGACTGATCTGAAAGTCTCTGTGCATTACAAACAAAGCATATGAAGGTCTTATGGGTAGAAAACAGTAGCAAGGAGACAAGCTTGCTTTTATGCACATGATCCTTCTGTAAAATACATCTTACACAAAAATCTATATATGATTTCTAATATTTTTTGCATATGCATAAATAAGAGTAAATACAATCTATTTCACCACAATCTTTTTTTCTTGAAGGTTACTATGTGATATAGAAAGTTAAGAACATCCTCAATAACAAAGTTTTTAAATACAATCTCACTTATTTTTCTTACAAGAAGGGTTTGATTTTCCATACATTTATGGATTTACAGAAGTATTTTCAAATAAAAAGGACATAGCTAGATCAGTAACTCCATTATTCCTTTTCATTTGTTTTTCAAATTAACCATCTTCAGTTACATGCATGTTATGCTCAGCCTAATCATCTAAGTCACGTTCTCAAACATTCAAGTTTTCATACATTTAGATCTAACAGACGTTTTTTGTTTTTTGTTTTTTTTTGAGCAAACTGAAATTTCCATTCCAAGTGGGCCAAAGAAACAATAGCTATTCAGGCAGTCATTGTATTTCACTGCACACTTTGTCCCTGAAAAAGTCACAAATATTGTTCCCAATACAATGCTATGTCCTTTACTACAGTGGAAAATACATAGTGGTGCTAAGAACTGCTAAATACATTGCACCAGCAGTGAAAAAAGTTAGAGTACTGTAATGAAAAGAGAATTATTTTTTTGTGTGTAGGGACAAAGAAGAGAGTGGTTGTGGACTTTTTTCTTTTTTTTTTTTTTTAACATATATATATTAAAATATATAGAGAGACACAGATAGTTTGCAGGACTCTGAATCTGATGATGTGGTTCCCAGTTCTTTGCAACACATACAAATAAAGCACTTTACATGTTGAAATAAATTCTTCAAGGACAAATAAAGTGTCTTTGTTGGTGTCTATACAATACATGGTACAGTAGTGTTCTTGTTATAATTACACTATTTGCACAACAACAATACAAAAAACTTTTGTAAAGACAAAGTCTGATATGAACTCAGAGATAAAGATCAAAACATCGCTGTTCTACAACATCTGTGACTTGCCATGGGGATGGAAATGTGTGACAGAAAGCACGTTTCACACAAAATTACACATTAATAGTCATATTTTGTAAGTGATAGGAAGACTCCTCACCCCCTGAAGCCCACCAAAAAAAAAAAAAAAAAAACAAGAGAGGGGAAAATACTTAAGTCATATATGAACTTGCTAAGTGCTACATACACAAAATCTTTGTTAAATAAACCCATCCTTTATCTCAAAGAATTACCAATCACATTGCATTTTTGTAAAAACAGAAACTTCTAATGAAAATATTAAGACCCATCATTACATAGACCTGAACAAATGAACCTCAAGTGTAGTTGATTTTCCACAACTTTGTTGCATTTTGCGATGTCTTGTGTTGTAAAATTTAGCTGAACAACTTTTAATATCATAATTAAGCTCCAGACAATTCAGTGCTATTAGCATTTTAACTATAATAAAGCAAATGATTTGTTATTTGTAATTTTTTACACTTTTATAGTTGCAGTTTGACATACATCAACTTTTTTGTTTTGTATCATATTTGCATTTTCTTTTTGATTCCCTGCAACACAACTCCTCAATTTTTCTCGATGTCCTTCTGTATCACTTGGTTAACTACTCCAAAGTAGTATTCAATAAATAGGCCTATTACTTTTAAGAAGATCCATGTTAAAACATGGAAATGTAATAAGCTATGAGGGAAAATTATCAATGAAAAGCTACTCCATGACAGAAGTGCCCTTTGAAACATACATACCTGCATACACACAATTCCCCACTAGGCAAGAAACTCTACACTTGGAGTAATGATCAAAAACATCCAACTGACAGAGGATTAACTTGATACAACAAGATCTAGAAGCTTAATGCTACCAATGTGAAGAAATATACGTTTAATTCAATAAATTTGGTAGGACAAGAACCTTATGATTGCTTGAGCAATAAAGACAAGTTTAACAGCAAAGTTCGTTTTACAAAAAAAAAACTATTTTAATACTCTCCATAACAAAGATAGACCCTGTATCTCTCCCCTATCAACTTCAGAGAAAAATAAAAAGTGAAAACCAGTTAACTGGTTCCTCAGGCAGTGCTTTGACTTGAGCAGCTGATCTAGACCTTCGTCAGATATTTTCTCTAGAGTAGTTCTCATAACTCCTCCTTAAAGGAGATATTGGCTTATTTTACATTTACTTCTACTTATTACACTGGTCATTTCCATAATCATAATACAGTCTGATCACTGGCTGTCTTTTGTGGCACAGTAATGCTAAAGAGTCTTATGGCTGCCTTAGGCAACAATCTAGGGATATCAGCAAACATCAGGTGCCCTGGGCTCACTACTATAGAAATATGCAGTAATATCAGGTAAAGACAAAGCAATAGGCAGTTATGAGATAACTTGTACCCAGAGAAAGTTTTATTCCAGCTTTCAATAGATACTGGTTTGTGCCCTGGAAGAAAAGAATTGTATTCCTTTTAAACATCCATCTATATTGTTGTTTGTTTTTTTGTTGTTGTTTGTTTCTTTGTTTGTTTTCATTTAATATTGTAACTCTATGCTCTTCCTATTCAAATAAATGAATGGCTCTATTGTGAAAAAGCTAAGGTACCAAAAAGAGGGTGGTAGCTGAGGGACTTCTAACAACTTTTATAACAACATGAAGATTGATCCTGAGTTTCCCCTGCCCTCTTTTGAAACTTAAAGCCTTCATAAGAAATTAAAAGACAAGAGCATTCAATCATTCCCATTAAAATGTTGACAACGCAAAATAATACAATACTGGAAATTCAATATTACAAACAGTAATGAAACATTAACAGCTGAACAAGGTATACAAATCACTTTCTAATAGATGATTAGATGGATCCTGGAATAGGTAAGAGGAAAAAAAATAGACACTGCTTACATAGAATTAACTCTATCAGTCCTACTGAAAATATGATCAGATGAGGGCACCTCTGAAAGGGATAGGTTTTCCAAGGCATTACTTCCTCACACTGCCATTTAGGGTTTCTATGGCTTTGAAAGGAGAAAACTTGGTTATAATTACCAAGTGTAAAAAAATAGATAAAATGAACATCCTCCCAAGAATTAAGAAACAAAACTACAAACCTTTACAGACAAATGAACGCTAACCATAAAGGAGGTCCAAAGCACCTGCATATCATTATTAAAGTATTCCAGCCCGACATGTGACACTAAATTTCTTTGAACATGCATTTTAATAGTTATTTCTTCGGTCTGCTGAATTTCAAGAAATCCATATGGTATAACACTGAAGTATGAAGATTACACTAAATTGCTGGTTTTTTTTGTTTTGTTTTTGATTATTAAAAAGGACGCACCAAGCAACAAGCTCAGTCCTCTAATATCACTGCGATGTTATGTAAATTTCAAGTGCTAGGGTGGCAATCGAAAGCTGAACTTACACTCTTACTTATTCATCTGCATACAAAAAAAAGGCCAAGTTTCTCAAGCATTCAGCTGCATGTAAAAACAACAGTATTTCTACAACAATGTATGTGCAATATATAGACTTACATCAGAAAAAAATTCAAAAACCAAGAACTCTTCCCACACCCTCTTACAGATTGATAACTTATTTTTGCTATTGTTTATGTTAGTGCTCTTTACATGCACCTCTGAGCATTAATGCATGACTTTGTTGGTAGTCACTACCTTAAATCTCTCCTAATGGAAAGTATCAGTAGCTTAAGAAAAAGTAAGCTTGAGTTTTTAAGGATACTATTTGTCAAGACAGCATTGCTTATTTATTACCAAAAGAGGAACTGCTATGATTCTTTTTGTCTTCGTGTATATATTAGCCTTGTGCTCTTCCTTATCCTCCCTAGAAATGCTTAAAAAAAATAAATGACATCAGCAAGCAAATTCAACTTGGAATCACTTAACATTTCCTGACACTACCATGCAAGACAATTATTCTCTGGCTTGTACAGTACAGTACGCACAGCCTTTGGCTGTTCTGTGAGTTTCTCTTACAGAACTATAATTACTTCAGGGGGATTGAGTACATGGAACTAATTGATGTTTAACATTTAAGAAATGTAACACAATTTTATGCCAGTGTAAAAATGTCAACAGTAATTCATAGGATTTGAAGAAATTTCACTGTTGGCAGAATCAATAGCTACACATGGGAAATTATCCTAAATAAGAGTGCCACATCTAATATAAAACTCTTTCTGAAAAAGTAAACTTTGTGGGGTATATTGATACAGCTACCTGGTGACAGCTGAAATAACACAGCTGGAATATAGAAGAAATTAAGAAAACATGCACATGCCTGTTGAAAAAATATTTTTGCTTGACATTGTTCTTTTCAGTATGGAAATCAATTAGAATATGAACAGATTATCACATAAACAATGTGGGTGTAATGTCAATACAAGAAGAGACGTGCTTTATCAAAAAGTACACTCATGACATGCATCATAACCCAGAGGTTCATAAGAAGTTCACAACAAAAATGGGGATATAACTCAGATTCTGCAGTCCCCCAAATAATATCTTGGAACTAAAAACATTTCTTACTTTTGACAAACGACAGTCACATATATATCAATAAAATGAACCCACAGCAGAGTAACCACATTTTCTGTTTCTAAGTGGTCACTAGAAACACAAACAATACAAGTGTCAGTAGAACCAATTTGGTATGAGGAAAAACAAATTTTTCAAAAGCACTCCAAGTGTTATTCTAAAGGGCATATCCTCAGAATCTATTCTGAAATTTTATCTTACAAGAAATTCCGGCATTGGTTAGGGAGGAAGAGAATTTTTATTTATTTTTTTTTTTATTTTTAATGAAAATCTGAAATGGTATAACTTCAGGTAAATTTGTGTTTTCTTCTAGGAAGATCTTAATTTTTATTTATTTATTTTAAATGATAGCATTAAGACCTTCCTAGAACTGGTGGTGATGGTTGCTTTTTTGCTGATGTTTTTGTTTTAAATGTTTTGATGTTTTTGTTTTAAATAGTATTTAATCTTTTTTTTCTTTATTTCTATGCATTATTTCACACTTATGCAACACAGCAACTATGCCTTCCATTGCAGATCAGTAACTAAGTTCATTGTTCACAGTCTCACAATCTACATTTGATTAACAGATAACCACATCAAGAACAAAAGTTACGTCTGTAGAGACTGTCCTTGAACAGACAAGAAACATCAAATGTAAATTCCATGACACAGTAATTACAAAAAATTTTTCCTTGGTCTGAGAAGAAAATGTATGGGGGAAATTCAATAAATTGAGGTACATTCATACTTTTGTCACAACTTTCATAAGGCAAAGTGCTGATTTTTTCTTCAATTATACTTAAAAGGAATTGCTAAAATCAAAATTCCCCTTTTAAATATAGAGTTTTCATCAGATCATGTCAGTCAATTATTCCTGTTAGAATTATAACCTAGCTCTGTGGAATTGAACATTCATAGTTCCATCTACAGAAACAGGTAATGTGTTTCCTTTCATTCATTTTTTGATCAGAAAACTCCAGTTTTTGTAGGTATGCCAAGTGGCAGGGACTGTGGAACATAGCAAGTATGCTAGCCGGGATACAAGAAAGCTCCTAGATTACTGCGACTTCACTTAAACAAATGTTTCAATAGTCCATCTTACCCATTCTGTTCCAAATATACAAGTAGAAGAAAGAGATCTAGTTAAGTTTCAGCATAGCTCAAGGTTATGAATTTTCCTCAAGTTCAAAGATGATTTTAGATGCTGAACCTTTGTAATCATATGTAACTGTAGTGTTTCTCTTGATTTCCATGAGGCTAAGATTCATTCTAAGGGTTTAAATATCTCATGTTTGTTAATAGTCAGTCTTTACAGGCAGCTTTGCAAAGTAAAGCAGCATAGATTTTTATTGATTCTAGGGGGAATAATCACTGACTTCAAGACAAGGATAGCATTGTAATTATTCCATGCTTAGAATTGTCTTGTGGGACTGACTTCAGAGAGCTCAGCAGCCTGAAAATAAATAAAATAAAATAAGTCTCCAACTCAGTGGGGCACAGTGATTAATGGATATAAAAGTAATAATATGGGATCTTTTGATCTGCTTTTATTCTGGGCCAATCTGTGTTTACACAAATGAACACCTTTGAATTATTATTTGTAAACATGAGATAAAACTGTTTTTACATTAGTGTAGCACTGCTAATTTCAGCTTCAATAGACAAAAGAGAATAAGTAGTGGATGAGACAGGGAACTGGAGTTTCCCATGCCAATTTGCCATGATATTTGAGATTGCAGCAAATGAGTGAGGGAGGTACTCACTCATTAAACAGTGAAAATAAAAATAAATATTGAACAGCTGCATCATTAACTGTGTGCCATTCAATCTGCATGCTAAATGAGGCAAAGATCCCATGGAAATAACACTATGTCATGTAATTAATAACCGTATTGTAATGTTTATGAACATGTACTAGACAGGTGTGGCACAGGTGATTTTTTGTTTTTTATGTTAGTTCTTCCTTCATTTTTAGCAGTCATCCTATACACAACTGTTGCAGGAAATAGTATATTAGGACATAACCCTAAAAAGTTTTTAGGCTGAGACTGTAATGCATAAACTGCTTACAGAGAACAAAACTATCCCCCCAAGATGCAATAGCAAGTAATTAAAATGATCTTCAATGTTGCTAAATATAGCATTTCACATAAAGGATGTATGAAAATGTACTTCTGAAATTGTACGTGTGTATTTTATATCAGTATTAGGATGATTAAAATTTCTCATGAAGTGACAGTTCTTCATAACACTATTTTGAGCCACAGCAAGTATCACATTACACATATGTACAGATATTTAAAAGTATAGTGATTTATTATAAATTTCATAATTTTGTTATATAATTTTATTATTGTAATTATATCATTATTGCAATTACAGCACAATCGTAATTGTAATTGCAATAGTTATAAATTATTGTATAATTTATAATAAAACCAGGACAGTTTAGAGAAACCATGCAAGCAACTAACATTCTTAAGGTTTCACAATATCTGACCAGTGCTAGGTTTGTGTTCAAGCAAACAAACAGTAATCAGATCTCGTGAAACCCTAAGAATTACTAGCAGTATAAAGATTTTTTTCAGTCTTTTGATTCAAGTGGAACTTATTTTTCTTCTGTAATTTGGAGTAAAAAATAATGACAAAGAACCAGAAGGATTATCATAAGAATATCGCTCATTGGTAGAATGTAATTTGGGCCAATATTTATATGTCCAGAGTGGTAAAAGACATAATAATCCTATCTAATTACAATTTGCATTCAGAGGAGACAAAAAAAAGAGTGAAACACATTTCTGGTTCAGAAATGACCAATGTTGACCTTCACGATTCCTGCCGTCTTTCCCCTTCTAAAAGTCAAGATTCTGATCAACCAGAAGTCACTATTTCAATATTTCTGTGGTCGTGTGAAATGTAAGATTTCTGAAATACTTGAAAACTCATTCTACTCTTCATACCTTTGATGAAGATTTAAGCAATAATCTATATGAAAGCATAGTCCTTAATAAGTACCCAAAGTTGGCTGACCAATATAGCAACGTCAAAATTTTTCCTCTTTTCCCCTATACCACTCCCTTCCAAAAAAAAAAAAAAGGCAAGAAATCTAGAACCTTAGTCACTTGTTTTTGAGTCCAACTTTTCAACTTTTTCTGCCATTCATCCAACGATACTAACTTATAAGCATATACCAGACTCTTTTCCAAAATTAATACTAAATTAAAAGTTAAACTTCTACAGTTACTCCAACGGGCAAGTAATACATGGCTGTGGAAGGATTATGTTCACTGCAAAACTCCTGGAAATAAGAATCACAATTACTAAAGCAGCCGTCTCTTCTGGATGTGAGCTGATTTTATACAATATATTTCAGAAGAACTGTAACAAATTGCAGGAAAAAAACACTTCAGTTTTGGAAACTGAATTATGGCATATGTTATGTTGGGCCAGTATTTTGAGTAAGATCAGGAAGTATTGTTATTACTGCTTTCAAATGAAAACAGCTTTTAGCAAGTTGTTAGGAACTATATATAAAAATCTTGCTTAAATTAGTACATCATGTGGGAGATTGGTACAATAAAATGCAACAAATATGGCATGTTTTTTCTTTTCTTTGCTATCTTGGAATACTCTAGAGGTAAAATAAGAAGAGTCAGATGCTTACTGTTTACTATAACATTAAATTATTCAAATAATGCATTGGCAGAAATATTTGTCTTCAGCCAATATAAGTATTGAAAGTTTTATTGGATAGCTATGATTTCAGGTCTAATCTTCACCTGCAGACAAATTCTGAAAATATTCTGAATGTATAAGAGTAGAAAAAAAAAGACACTAACAAACAAAAGACTGCTAACACTGATGTGACATGATTTTAGACATATAAATGGTCTCAACTGATTCATTGGCTAATGTTCAATTAGCTCTACTAATACTATGTGAGAAAGATTTAAACACTTTCAGAAAAAAATCAATTTCATTCTTATTCTTCAGCAGATCTCATGATGATGTAGTAAGCGTCAACACTACATATTGGGTAAGATACTTTTGTCTAGTCCAAGTTTCTGGACTCTTAACAATTCATAAAAAAACACAACTATTGCAAGCTGATTTCTTACTACTAGAAACTCCTGACTACTTTCAGATTTTCAGCAAATACAGCTGTATACATTGGTTTCTGGTATACCTATGTGTAAACTAGAAATCCCATAAAACCTAACATTCAGGTAATAAATGTGGGTGCAGCTGGTAATGTGGCTTGCTAAGAGTAAGATTTCTGTCTTTATAACTTAATGACAGCTTTCAAGATTATTTCAGAATCAAAGATTTATTCTTCTCCACCTTTTCTTCTACTCCTAACTTGTCAGTACTTCACTATTCTCTTTAATTCTTTCTTCTAAATGAAGATAATTTCTCACTGTCTGAAAAAGTCCGAAATTTGTAAAGGGACTGACAACCTTCCTCTACTAATTTCCTGTTTTAAAAAGTCCAAGTCAAAAGGGATGAAGAAATTTCATCCATCTTATGCCAGTTGATCAACTAGAAGAAATTAATTTCATGGATACATACCTCGACAGGTAGTCGTACCATAAAAAAAGGTGTCATAACAACTAGCATTCAAACTTAGCAAGCTGGTTAAGGCTTTAAATTGTGGCATGATGGACAGGCTTGATATAGCCTAATTCTGAAAGTTTTAGAAAAATCAACTTCACCCCACTGATGATTTTCTAATCTCCCAGTGTGTTTTGGGATAGTGAAAATAAATCCTCTTCCATAACTATCATTCATGTGAAATGATAAGGGAGAAGGCTAACATCATTGCAGTGCCACAGAGCAAAATAATACAAGTTGTAGCCTCCTAAGCATAAGGCATTAGCTGTTTCATCATCTCCATCTTCTTCTAAGAATACAGGTGAGAATAGGAGATGGAGATGGTAAAACACTAAATGAGAGGAAAAATAACAAAGGTATAAAAGTCAGTAAAAAGGCTCATGTAAAAAGTTTCATATCCCAAGATAAAACTGCACTATTTGGCATAAAAATGCTAAATTGGTATTTAAATCTGCATAAACAGTTTCAAATTTTTACTTTCTAAAAGCATTCATTGTTTTCACAACAAATAAAGTGGCTATGTAGCTATAATCTGCTCTCCTAAGAAGGAACTAACACAGGTAAAGATTAAGTTATTTTGCAAATATGAAACACTCCACCGTACAAAAGAAAATGGGAATAAACCAATAGACTGTTTTACATCACTTCTTAAAGAGTCTTCCATTAAAAGGCAATGACTTAGCTCACTCCTCTCTTGCATACTATAGGCAGCAGTTTTTGATGGTTGTGGCACAGAGTTTGTTTTTTTTCTTAGGAGGAATTTTGTACTACAGTTTGAAAACAGAAAGCCTAATCACTGCTGCCAAGGATAAAACTCAGTTTTCATATGGGAGCTTGCACTGATACATCTCAAGCATAATCCATCTATGACTGCTAACTTCAGGAAGTAACGTATTTAAGTATTTATCATCTGGGCATTGCAGAATACTTCTACCAATGACTGCCAGCAAAAAACTTCTGAAACATCACTAACAGCAAACTTTCTTGAAAATAAATGTTTTTATCTGTAATAGTAGAAACTTTAAGTACCATTGCCACAAAGAATTTCAAGACATACTGATACCAGTGCTCTGTTCACAGTACGTTTACAGCATATCACACAAAGAAAGCAGCAGAAAGAAAAGAAAAAAAAGAGTGGAGTTAGTAAAAATGTCACCACTTAGCCTTTCATTTTCACGCCATAACTGCAACTTGTTGACAAAATAGATTACAGCAATGCTTATTGACTGGATGGAACAGTGTCTTCTAAGACTTCTATGCATCAAGGAAGCTTTTGTTTTAAATAGTCTAAAGCAGCAAGTGTAAATGGATATTATTTGCCTTGCGCAACCAATTAATCTGTCAGGTAACTTTCCAACATGAAACTTAGGGGTAAGAGGAAGCATTGTAGCTTTAACAGAATAGGAGAGAGGTGAATAAACACCTCTCTCAAAAAAAATGCATATAAGAAGTATGTCCTGCTTGAGAATAAGATTGCCAAAGAGTTATTGCAGTAACTCTCATACGACTGCAAACAGGTTTCTTTCATTTACGTTGTTCTGTTCTGTGGATGAAATTACTGTTTTTTTTACACTCATATGCAACACTAAAGACAAATACTAGTTTTTAGGGAATTTGCAAGCAGATCTACCAGAGTTCAGTACTTCAGATGCCCAACCTTGACTATGTACTTGGAACCAGGATAGGAAACACAAAACCTGGATTTTCTATAAAGACTGGAAGCAAACACTCAAAGAAAGTCCTGTAGAAAACTGAAACATCAGCCATTACTAACAATCATTAACATCACTAAGAACCATTTCTCATCATTCAAATAAAGACAGAAAAAATATTGTTCAAATCAACAATGTCACAGCATGTGGGAGGCCACAGAAAATCTTACATCTTCTGGGATATAATTATGTTTTGCAAATGAGTGAATGTGATTAATTTAAAAATAAAAGTGCTGTATTTTCCACTTGATTTTACAGAATATTTTGAGACTAATTAAAAAGCTGGTGGTGAGGAAAAATAATATTTCTCATGTTCTCAAAAGTACCACCCACAGGCATAAAAGTGGTTTTGTTTTTTTTAAGCTTTGTAAGTTTTGTTGTTGTGGTTTTTTTTGACGGTGGTTTTTGTTAGCATTATTGTTTTTTGCCTGGTTTTTTTTGATAAATCAAGTCTGACAACTTATTTTTTATAAAAGGTGACATCTGCCAAATTCTAAACAAACTTTCAAATCCATTGTTAAAAGAAGAATTAAGATTTTCATGCCTGGTTCTGCTAAAACATTTTACAATAACATTAACAAACAAACAAAATTTGTGGATGTTTTTACAGAAATAAGTTTGATGTCTGCAGCTCCAGTTAACAATGACAAAGAACAAAAAAACAGCAACAACCACACAGGTACAGACAGAAACAATGTCTTACCAAACAGTGAATGATTTGACCTCTTTTCATTTTTTAAACACAAGCCAGATCCTATGATTTTATTCCACAGACAAACATATGAATCCATTTCTACACTTGAATTTATGCTAGAAGCATGATAATAGAAATGAGGTAATTTGTGCGCAAAGTAGCTAACTCTGCTTCAGGTCATTTATTACACATGCCAGGTAATTCCTATACCTGAACACTTTACTGCTTACTCTTCTTTACCCTTCTTTATTTCATCCTTGATCCAAGGAAGTTTCACAGTATTTTCTTCCACCTCACCAAATGTTACCGTTTCAGTGAATCCACCTTTTTCACCTAGCTGACTGGACAAGGTGCATCTATTGCAGTACCACAGCATAACACTTTTGCCCATATATCAGTCCATAACACAAAATGAAAGGGAGGCATTGTAAGAACAAATGAAACATGACTCAAGTATAATTAAAAAAAAATATATCAAATCCAGTGAAAAAATGAATTAAAGATAGCTTATTTGTCATTTGACATATATACCACTGCTTCACAGATAATCAGTTTTATCAAACATCTTGTATTTTGATACAAGGCATTTGTAAATACATGCTAGCATATCAGAATGCAATGGCCAAAATGCTATTTTGGTTTATTCAGTGTTACGTAAATTTTTGCTCACAGAAGACATGCAGAAAGACTCCATCCAGTTCATCTGCAGCATAACACTGACTACCTTTTAAATGCGTTTAGGAATTGTTTGCAAGTATTCATATCCAAAATGCATAAAACCATGCAGATAGTATTACCATAAAGGTATAAGTTATAGTCACCCAGTAGGAGAAAAGTTAATTTCCTTCTCTAAACTGTTTATTAGACAAATTAAAATGTAACATCCAGTATTTCAAAGTAGGAACCTAAACTTATAGATATCAGATAGGAAATACTGATATACAAATCAATTTACCTTACAATAGTAAGGTTGTTTTAACACATTTGGCCAGAAAAGCAGACTTACAGAAATAAGGAGCTGTATTTATACAATTTGAATTAAAGAAGAATAGAAAAAACAGTCTTCAGTCACCAATAAGTGCTGCAGCAACCAATGTTTTATCTAATAGGAATTTAAAATAACAGATTTATTCATTTGGAATAACATTTATGCTACTGATAGTAAGTTTGAAGATAAATCTGACATCTTAAGTTATTAGTAATGGCCCTCTAAAGAGGTTAAAGCTCGTAATTTTACTTTAACTTCTGCAGTAAGTTCTAAATTAGAAAAGAGACTAAGACTTCCAAGTTTCTTAGAAAGTGTTAATAAATATACAGGAAATAAAATAGTCAAAAAAAAAAGATTCAACTGGAAGCTATGTCAATACAGCTGAAATGAAAGCCTCACCTTTTGAGGCCAATATATATATCAATTAAAAAAAAATATGTTATGCAAAGTTTTTTTGTTGTTGTTGTTTTGTTCCATCCTTCCCCCCCCAAATCCACTACTACTGTCTCTCTTAAATCTATTTGAAATCCATCTTGGAACATCATTTAACTTTGAACAAACCAATGCTTTAGAGTTCTACTCTCGAGTCACTCAATCCATTGCTTTAAACATAAATAATACTCTGATTAAGTCTTGTATCTCTCTCTGAATGTACTCAGGGTGTACTGAGAGGTTTGAAAAGAAAAGCAATGAAGAATGGATGGGGAAGGTGAGAATAATTTAAGTAGTAAAAAACTGAACTTTAGAACTGAACTTTCTGCTTGATTACTCAGCATTTCGTCACTTCAGAATGCCTTGTTCACTCTTCACTTACGTTTGAATTTTGCCTTTTTTCTCATGTTGATTTTGTGTTTGAGAATACCAGCTGATAAAATAACATAGGTACTCCTGCTACTTCTTCCTCACTCACTTTAACCTATTTTTATAGTTACAGGAGTTACAGAATTTAGACAGATTACGTGCCATTAAATTTTATCTAGAATTATGGAATATCTCCATATTTGGGCACTTCTTTTTGCTTCAACTTTTTAACATTTACTACATACCTGTAGTAATTTGAGCTGCCAGTCATTAAACTATCAATAAAAAAAGGAATAGTATAATTGACGCTTTAGATGACAGCAGAAAAAGTCATTTTTAACTGCCTATTATAGTGGGGAAAAAAAAGTTACTGAACTAGCAGAGAGAGTGCTCACTCTTATATGAAGAGCAAATAAAGAACAATGGATCCAAAATATACAAGATTTTCCTAGTGACTGAGCACACATTCCAGAAACATGACAGTGTTCCTGTACTTAATGGTGATAGCACTCTGAATTTGTCAACTACAACTGGAGAAATCATAAAAAAATAATAAAAGAAACAACAACAAAACACAGCACCATTTCACACACAATTGATCATATTTGTAGAACTTACGTTACAACAAAAATGCTCTTTGCAGAAAGGAGATTTCAAGAAAAACACTGGCAAAACAAACAGTTCATATTACTGGAAAAAAATAAGAGATTCTTCTTTGGGCAAATGATTGATGTGCAAATATGTTTCATTCAGTCAAATAAGCACATTCATTCAATTTTCAGTTTTTCTTTTCTTAACATTCACAATTAAATCCACTTTATAGCATACAGAGGAGTGATTATTATGCAATTATATGTGCAGATGAAATGTAAAACTCAAATCATTAGCATGTTCATGTTTTTGTTTTGTTTCCATTTTTTGTTTTGTTTTTAAAAAGCATAACACAACCTACTTTTATTTTGATAATTAACACGAGAACTCCTGATTAAAAAATAAAAAATAAGCAGCTACTCCATGGGTATAAAATCTCCATTGAGCTACATAAACTTGAAAGAGAAGAATCTGTTGTCTCGTTCTTTATGATTTTGACACTAACAAAAAACTTACTCAAATTAACACGATATAGTCCATCCTAAAGAACGCGTAACTGCTTGCAAAGCCTTAAGTATGAATACTGTAAGAGACAAAGTTGTTTCACTCTTAGTCAAAAGAAGTAAGCCAGAGCCAGGCCCAGAAGAGAAGGCTCCAAGTGAAAACCATGCCCACTCCACCACAGGAAAGTGATGAAAAACCTGACTTCTATTCTCTATTACCCTGAAATTTGTCAAGCATCAACACCACACACATCCACAGGAACAACTTCTAAACAGCAATGCATCACGCAGGAATTTTCATCCTGTTTTGCAGAAAAAGCATTTGGAAAGCTTAGTCTTGCTCTCCTCTACATTCAAGGAAGCCAGGGCACCGGAGGTCTCCACAGCCTAGGAGTGGATTCTCAGAGCCCACAAATGCTGACAAGTGCTATTGCATACGGTTGGCACAGCAAAGGAGGGGCCAAATACTGCCCACTGATGCTACAAGTTAATTGAAAGTTTCCAGTTCCCAGTTAAATATTGGAAGTTCTTCTCTTTTGAAGGACAAATCAAAACAACTGTGGTGCTCAGCTTCAGAGAATACATAATCTCACACCGTGAATGTAAAGTTCTGTAGAGTGTATGCTTTAGAATAGCATGCATAAAAAAAAAATAAAATAAAATAAATCTTTAAGGATATAGTTCTTCCTAGACATTAATTACAGTAAATAAATAATGTAATAAAAATCTTGCTCAGAGATAATAAGTAGGCTATAATAATGTTATGTAAAATTTACAGGGGTAGGTGGGTAAACATAGCAAAATGATTTCTAATTAGGACAAAATGTAGGAGAAAGACACAAACTCAAATCCCTCCATAAATTATTTTCTGCAGCTCTGTTCTGTTTAGTATCAAAATCTGTTTTTAAGTAAGCTCCAGGGTTATCCAAGATGCTCCTGAGAGCTTGCGAGAGCACGGCAATAACCTACTGAAGAGATTTTTATACTCCATGTTCTCATCTGGAACTTCATTTTCTCTTCGCAGAAGCTTCTCTGGCTTAGTATCTAGGAACCTATGACCCTCTTCAGTCACTTGTTGAAAGAAAAGCTTAAACTGTCTCTGAACTTTGAACTCAATCACATTCATTCACATGCTTTAGGATTCAAAGTTAAGCTTAAGCATAAAAAGCTACCAAACTTTTGGATAACTACAATTCACTTTTGGGGGCAAGGAACGTGGAGCATATATACTCTGAGATGAATTAAATTGCTACCAGTCCAGGTAGAATTGTTTATCCTACAGATGATTTAACCTGAAAAAGGAATACAACTGAAAGAGCAGAGTGCCCCAAGGTGTTTATCAGACACATTTATCTTACACACAATCTCTCTGACAAATCCATATGCGTTTCTTAATATGTTTTGCAAAAAAAATTCAGATAGAAATATTCACATACACCATCTTTTTTCCCTTAGCTATAAGGTTTTACAGTCAGAGCTTTTCCTCCTTCAAGAGGAAAAGCCATAACTTTTCTCTAGAAGTTATGAGAATCAGAAACTTTCCCTAAGAATTTGAGACATGGGAACTGAATCTTAAGGCACAAGAAAAATTTTGTAGTATTTACTGATTGATAGGTTTTCAAGAAGCAATGCAAGGAGAAGGAAAGACTTCTCTCTAAATAGCTTTTCGTTTTGTTTCTGAGGAAACAACTCCTCTTGCCTCTTCATCTTCCATATTTAAATTCTGAATTTTCTTCAGTTACCCCTCCTCCCCTAATTTAGCTACAAAAAATCTACCCAGAGATTAGAGTTCTTTAACAAGATTGCTTATTAGTGGCTCACCTGTTACTCAGATAAATGTGATTTCAATAACCGTTTAAGCTGCATCAAATAGCATCTTAAAATATAATATTAAAAATCTAATAACAGTAATTTAAAGGATAATTCACAGAAATTAAGAGCACAGGAAGAAATTAATGACTTAAGTACTATTAAATATCATAGTAGAATTCAAATATTTAACAACTACAGAAACCTTCTTTTGCAAGTATATTCAGCAACAAGCACATCGTTGTCATAAACACCTTTTCCATTTCAGTATCCATGAAAGATGTTGGTTTAAGGAAAGCCTCTATTTACTATTTATGGACATTTCGCCAACGAGCAAAGGAAAATGGTTTGATTATTTTCTCTGAATTTATCTCTTGGGCATTACGCACTATTTAAATAAAAAGTGATATTTACCAGGCTTTAGCAAGGCTTTTAAATAAGCTTAAAAAGTTCTTTTAGTCTTATAACAACTAAATTTTAATATAAAGCTTAGAAATAAAGATTTCACATCAGTATTAAGCTGTTTGAAATTTTTAATGCAACATATAACATGAAAATGATTCAGGTTAACCTGAGCAAAACTTTTTTTTTTTTTTTTAAATGAAGTTTGTTCTTACCATATATTTTCCCCATAAGATTTCCATAGTTTATGCAGGTATGGCTTCCTAATTTTACAGTCTTTTTTTTGTTTGTTTGTTTTTTCAAGGCTTTTTGGCTATTTAAGTAATTCAGAGTGCTGTTCTAAGCTCAATTTACAGAAGATTAGAAGATAACATTCAAAAACAATAAATACATATATTTATACATTTTCCACAGGAACTTTTACTATCCAAGATACAAGAATCTGTTTCAAGGATGTAAACTGCAGATAGTCATAAAATTATAAGAAAAAAATATACGTGAAGCAAACAAGATACAAATATTTTATAATCAGTAGTATGAGAAGTCCAACTGAAATACTGTGAGTCCTTGCTCTACAGAAGATAATTATCTGGTAATAGTTCTGATACTCCCGTACTGACCACAAGACACTGTCATCAATTTTGATCCAAAGCAACCTTCAGATATGTAGAAAGAGAAACCAAATAAAGAATTCTTATATGTCACATTTCTTGATTACGTTATTAAAAAAATAAACTATAAAAAACTTCTCATTAAAAATGATTTTTTTCCCCAAGATAAACACCATCTTTTCCTTTAGGGGAAAAAAAAACAACTATTATTCTGTTTTTCAAAACAACAAAAATGTATTCAATAGATATGTTCCTGAATAAGGCAGACAATAACATGAACACAAATTATGTAGTTGTATTGATCCTACAGAGAATGAATATTCTCATTTTGGAAAATTCTACGATGTGGGCCTACAACTAGCATTTAATTTTTTTTTAAATAACAGTGGACTATTGTGTTTTATCATGAAAGCACACCTGAGCTTCATAGATGCACTGCAGCCCTGAATAAATTTTCCAAGTAATTTAATTTGGATTCCAAAATTTTTCATATGCAGTGTCAGCACAAAGCATGTTAAAAGTTCCTTTGTCTTTCAATAAGATTTAGGCTCCTAAATATCTACATATCTGACTTTTACTTTACCCCAAACCTTTAGGAGGTGGCAGAGAACTCTGGTGACCTAGTTGTTAGGTCTATTTCCTTTCCCAAAAGACACTTCACTTAGGGTAGATTCTCAAAGAACCCATAATCGGATAAAGTTTTCTTCACCACAAAGCCTGTCTTTATCAGAAGCAAAGATCATTCACAAAGCTTTGCAATAATGATGTGCACATCATAAATCATTATTTAAATAAGACAATTCAAACTTCTTTCTCATAAAAAGACAACTTCTTCAACTATTTGACTTAAAGTTCATGTTCTATTTGCCTCTTTTCAGTCATACTCTCTGGCTTGCAGCAGAAGCTTCTCATTCTGGGAACACTGTCACTTACAGTAACAGCACTGACAAAAGTAAAGGGGGATACAGGTTTCCTGGGTGAGCTGGGGAGTCTGTTAAACACACATGGTCCACAAACATTCTTTGAAGATACTGGCTCAGTTGTATGTTTATTATTGAGTTTACCTGTGAGCACAACTGCTAACGCTCACTACAAAAATAAAGCAAAGCAGCCAGAAAAGGAAATATCAACAAGTCCTGACACACAAACATGCTTGCTTAAATGAGTTTTTACCATGCATTTTCAGTGCAAATTCACATATAAATTTCCCTTCCATGTTTTAGCAAGATCTTAGTACCAGGATAAAAAATACATATTATTTGAAAGGTCAAATCTTGACATAATCAAGACATTTTAGATACTTAAAAGGCAATTTTAATTTTTCATTAAGTTAGATTGCTAGCTAAATGTTAAAGAAAACCTTTGAAATTAATCTAAAAAAAAAAAAGGTTTTAAGAAACCTTAGAGAAAATGGCATACTTGGTCAGAACAAAATTGTTTATTGCAGAAACCATAAATTATAGAGAAAAGCACCGGCTGCAAAGCATATAAATTAGTTCAAGAGCAATCTAGATGTATTTCTGGAGGGAATGATTGAAGGGTATAGTAAGAAAGCTGAAAAATGGATTGAGATCAGCAACAACAACAACAACGAGGCATGCTGTGTAGATAACATTTTCATGTTCCTAAAATTTCTGATATTCTTATCTTCGCACAGCAGGGTTATGTTGTACTTAATTGAATTCTGAAGACTTCCCAAAAACGTTGTGTGCAACAACATGTGCATTGAATTCATGTTAAGCTAGTGAAATACTTTTTCCTCTTCACCTATTTTTTCACAGTACAGTACATTAAAAAGTATTTGAGGGCCTCCTTTGAGGGCCTGATTCAGTAGCATTATTTTTCCCTCTCAACATGTGTTCTTAATATATGTAACAATTTGAAGTACCTTGGGCATGCGTAATCTTGAGGTTTATTTTCAGTTGCATTGTGCCAACATCATTGTCCTAGCATCAACATCCGATTACATTTGTCTCATGCCTGTAAGGGTTATCTAGAACAGGTATGTCTTCAGATACTGAAGACACTTCCTGAGCTGGCAGACCAGCTAAACTTTTAGTCTGTCAATTCAGTCTTGCACGTCTCCTGTACTGAACTTTAAAACACATGTCAGAAAATTACAATTACCAACTAGGGAAAGCCTAATCCAATTATTGTCCAACAGTCAAAGCTGGAAGTACTTCTATAGTTGTTTGCAGAGTCTTAGATTTGAAGGCAGAAAGTAACATTTTGTAAGCTTATAACATGTGGTCTCCCGTTCCAGAATGCTAGTATTCTGCTTATGTTAGTCTCTAATTACTTATAAAAACAGATAATGGTTTTGTGGCAGCATAGTTAATACACACAGCATACTTCCAGCTGCATCCTTTACTCTGAGTTAGCGTGAACTGCATCATTAGCAATACCAAGATCATTTCAATCACACATATCCTTAAGCAAAAAACATGCATCATGTTGGTGTCCCCCCCTCCCCCCAAAAAAAAAAGATTGCTCTGTAGTAATTTCCTTTTCCTTTGTTTCTCTGTAACAGCAACTGTACTGCAGCACTTGTATTGATGTCATCACTTAAGTGTTATGAAAAAAGGGGTCTGTTTGTAGAGACTCATAAGAAGCTTGCAAATTTTTGCTTGGGCTCCTGCGACTAGTTACTGGAATGTCTAATAAACCCTATGTAAGCAGAACTTATTTATTTGTGCTGCCCTGCTATATTCCTTTTACAGGACATCAATATCCCCATCCAAACTGACTTAGCTTGCACAGGTTGACTATATTTTACCATCTAATTCTTGATTTTCCCACATCTTGTCTCTCACCAAGTTTTAAGTCAGGTAAAATGTCACCTACACTGTGACTGGAAGGGCTGATTTAGAAGGAATGCCCTTCAAACCCAAGCATGACACAAGTTGGAGAAAAAATAATACTGCCTAAATTTGTAGACCTTAATTTCATTGTGCATCTTTCTGTTCACTTCTTAAGAGCAGTAGTGTTCAGGTCACGCATCTCCACTGTGAAACTGTCTGCCAGAAACAGGAAGCAAATCCGCAGCAATAACTGTTTTATATGAAGATGCAGGACTTCTGAATGTCAAAAAGCAGCTGTTTCATTAGATTTAGAGGAAAAACTCTCATTTTGGTAGAAAAATCCTGTATGACCTACAACAGCTAATGTATAAAAAGCTTGTTTCACAACATTTGTTTCCAAAAGGTCTGAAACAGTCATTTTGATAAAGACTGAAGCAGAAGCAAGATGAGACTGGTGTTTCCATGTCTCTCTCAACAAACAACAATACAACCACCCTCTTTTAATCTTTTAGATAAGAATTTTAGAAAATTTGGTGTGGGAAAAACCATATAGATAAGGCATTAAATTTTTGTATTTAGCTATATAACAAAAAAAAAATCTCAGAAAACAGTACTAAAGTACACTTTTTTATTTATGGTGAGAATACACCTGAGGTTCAAACACTATTTGTACTGCCAGAATGGCAACTTCAGTTATAACCACTAATAACAGCTACACAGGAGGAAAGTCATATTAAATGGGAGGTCCAGAGTCTGTGTTTTGCACCATGGAAACCACAAAGTAACAGCGTTTTACTGAGATTCTAATTCACAGATTCCTTTGGGTCCAGTGGCCTCCAGATCAGTATTAAACAAGATCTATTACAGCTATTATAATGCATGCTAGACAAAGGGTGTGTTTGTACTTTTTTTTTTAATCATCCTAATAAAAATCCAGGATACAAATGCACTCAATGGTTGTGTATACAGTTTTGCCTCAGGTTTTGTATTCTCATCTGGGATCAAACTTCTATAAGTAAATGGAATTAAATATTAACTATTTTTGCCAAGAAAAAATGCTTTTGTTCAGATTAAAAAGACAGCAGTGTGGGTTTATTCATGCTCCATCTGTTGTTCTATTTTCTCCAATGGCAACTTCAAAGCACTTTAGCATTATCGAGTGTTTGCTGCGAAGGAATGGCAGCACAATAGTCCTCCCTCAGAGAGAAAAATCAGAAGAGTTCAAAAGTGAAAGAAATTCTTAGTTACTCAGCTGTTTAATCCACTATTTAATTGTATGTGTATTTATTTCTATTGATTTTTTTTTTTTTAATATATATATAAAGACTGATGGAGAGAAAATAACTTGCAGCCTTCTTAACACAGGAACAATTACAGCAGGAGCCCATATCCTTCACCGAATGAACAATGCTATTCATAAACGGTGGAAAATTTCAAAGGCTTGTTTCCTGCTGCTAATTTTTTTAGTGAGCTGAATTAGTGGGGCACTGCTGGGAACAGCAGGAGATCTTTATGATACTTTTTCAGTAAAAGAAAGATCTGATGACTGGTGTTAATCATTAAAAAGCAGTTATTGTAGGTGTCAAGAAAAAGATCTGAAATATGATTCTCCTTCCCTTCCAGCCTTCCCTCCCCTCCTCTCTTAACAATTCAACTGTAGGTAACAAAAAAAAGTGGGTGATTTAAAACACGGTCTTGCATATTGATTAGAAGTTCCCTTTAAAATTATATTGCACAGGACTCAAAATGAGACAAGTAGATTTTTGCCTCCCTCACCCTCTCCATCTTCACCCTGACTGTTAAGCCATCTCAGTCCTCTCTTTCTTGCTTTCTCAAATCTGTCTGATTAAAAGCATTAACAAATAAATCTGCAGATTTCAGGAAAACGTTTAATCTTGCTTGACACTTTACACAAGTTCTCATCCAGGAGCTGTTAAGGAGCTTAATTCAGAACTGTATTTCATAGCTTTTCTGGAATATTTTGAAGTGACCTCATTTCCCACCTTGCAGTATCATTGTCTTCCTTCACGTTCAGATATTAATTCACATTTGCTGTGCGTACGTATATATACACATCATGCTTTTGTTTTAGAACTATACAACATACTCAAGATTTTGTTGTTGAGCAGTGAAGACGGCTTTAGACTTGCCTGTCCTGGTCACTCATTCTCACCCCTGTAGTTGTGCTGATACAAATGTGTGTGTGAACCTGCTATAAGACAAGTCACCAGAAATAATCTTGTGGTGGAGAAAACAATCTCCAAAAACATTGGCTTTAAAATAACATTGATGTGCTGTGACAAAATGGTGTTTCAGAAGAAAGAGTCAGCACAAGTGAAGGAGCAGGAAAACAAACAGATATTAATACCCTTTTTATGATGGTTTTGTCCTTAAAGAGCTTCGCTTGGGTTTTGTTTTGTTAGTTTTTAAACCACCAAAAACCCAACAAAATAGTAAAGAAAACTTAGAAGATAATAAAACTCTAATGCTTTTAGTCCCTCCTTAGGCAGTAAGACTCCCAGCATGTGAGGGGTACCTGCCAAAGGCGGCTGAGAGCCCAGAGATCACAGTTAAGCTCAAGAGGAAACAGTGCTGTGACCTGAGCAGCACCAAAACCCACGCACACAACTGAATGGGACAGGGTTCAGCTATTAAGATGACTCCTACTTTCCTTGCCGTTGGTTCATTTCAATCCTAAATGGAGTATTGCACTGCCAAGTGAGTGGGGAAAGTTCTCAGAGTGTGGGGAAAAACAACAGCAAAACAAAAATTGGTATTTGTTTCAATAACGAGCAGTCACCCTATAGCACATATCACATACAATTTTCTTCATGCCAGCCACGTAGCCTGGAATTAGTAACTGTCTAGTTGGATAGCATGGCCAAGATTACTTTGGTAACAAAGATTTATTTATTTATTTATATATGTAACTTTGAAAAGTCTGCCTACGCTCTCCTTTCAGCTTGAGTTACAAAAAGTGATGTCTGTATCCCTTAGGGCTCTTTTCAAGGGGTTAGGAACTAACAGGCAAATATGACTGCTGATCCGCTCCTATATTCTTCTAATTAGTTCTGATGAGAAAAATCATGATGCAGTCACAGTATTTTGTATCTGGTTATTATTATTAGAGTTTAAAACCTTCCAAAATACTCAATACGTTGCTGCCAACAGCAGCTGATCCTTTGCATGGTGGGGCATTTTAATGTACTGTGATGAGAGAGCAGAGAGCAGTCAGACACCTGGAAGGAGCTGGAGGTACCACACTAGAGGTCTTAATGGCCCTTTTTGGGAGTTAGACAGCAAAAATAAAAACAGACTCATGTTGATATCTCACTTTCTCAGACTGGTGTTGTTCCCTCCATCCCCCCACCCCCAATGGTTCTCTCACCTTAATAAGTACCTTATCGGCATCTGGCGACTAGTTTTATTGTCATGAATGGATTAACACAACAGGGATGAGCACCTTTAACAGACTACACCATGGTATGCCCACTGGCCAGTAAGTACACTTCACCTTCACTTTATATACATGTTGTCTAAAATGCCTGGGTATCTTGAATGAGATTATAGAAAATGAGTCACGTGCAATTAGCCTCACCCAAAAAAAACACAAAAAGGACAACCCCTGTTTCAGAAACATTTCACTGAAGTACTGGATTTTCACCAGTCTTGTCCATAGTTTAACCAAAGCCAACACACCCACCCTTTCATTCAGCAGAATGATTTATACATAGGTAACAAAGTTTTTTTCCACTTCAGCTCCTTCATGCTAAGACTAGTCTTGCACCCTTCCAACCTGGAGAGATACCACTGTCCTCCCCAAGCTGTTCAATCTTTTGGTTGTTGCTGCTTAATTCAATTGTTAATTAATATGTAAGCACAACACTGAAAGTCAGAACTGAATATGGCTTCAAGCACCTAACATTTTCTCTCTGCATTTGCTCTCTGTGGGGTGAAACAAATAACCCCTACGGACAAGAGGTGCAGTGGGGTACTGACCCACCACTTTTGACAGCAGATTATTCTTCAAGAGCCTGTCAGAGTAGCATTCCTGTGTGAGAAACAAAGTTGTGTTTTTGCAGTGGAGAATTACTTCTCTGTAATCCAAGGTAGTTGTGTAGTCATAATAAGGAGAAATGCTAAGTAGATAAGTGGATAGTAGAAGGCCTCACTGTTCCAAAATAAGGTAGAAGCTTGAGAAAAACTGGATGAGCAGTGTGAGAACAGCAAAACAAAGATCACAAGTTCTCAAAACATAAGAAAGGAGAAATTAAAGGGTTGAAAAAAAAAAGAAAAATTGTACATATATGGTATAGAGGAGCGTACAGTAGCTTCTGAACCTGTAGTACTCAGCCAATGAGGAAACAGAGGAGGTGATCAGGCATCGGGTAATAGGGAATAAAAGGTTACGATTTGTTTACTAAAATGTGCTTCTAGTTGACAGGACACCCACCATTGCAATCGCAAATAAAATAGCTTCACAGAAGATCCTGTCTGAAGAAAATTATTTGAGATTTTTCTCACACCTGGACAAGGTCCTCCAGGATCATTAAGATAATCAACAGATCATTGCCATAGGACATCTCTTTGCTCTTCACTCCATATGCATATTTTTTTGCTTTCTCTCTTGAGAGAAGTCTGACACTTACTGCTCAAATAATTCAGGTCACTTCTATCGGAGACCCATACACATTGGTTTTGTCTTCCCTCTCTCCCAGGTTAGTGTGCTGAATCAGCTCACAAAGCTCCAGTGACTGCCAGACCTGATGCTGGGTAAACAGTGAGAGCACCCAGCCAAAGCAGGAAGCAAGCCAGCATATCAACACAAACTTAACTTCATCCCCAGGGACTGCAGTCTGAAACAGCACAGCTGTGGATATAGATTATTTTAAGTACTTGTTTGCAAGACAAGACAAAAAGGTAAAGGTTATACATCTACAGGAGATAATCAGAAATATAATAAATCTTACTTCAGGGCTTCCCAGACAAGGTGAAACAGTTGTCCAGAAAACTTGAATTACTATAAAATATTTTGATAACTTGCCTTCTTATCACTGAGATTTTTGCAGATCAGGTAGTATTCCTTTCTCCCATGTAAAACAAACTCGGCACAAATACTCTATAAGGTTTTAGCTAAAATCCACAGAAGTGTGACCGATTTGTATCAGAGATGGGATTATAAAACTGCTCTGCTGAGTGCACAACCTCATAAGCAAAGGAATTATACCTCTAAAGCCACTAAATGGAGGTCAGCCTGTCAGAAGCTATTGTGCCTACTCCTGATCACTAAAAATTTTGTTTCTGCAGAAAGAGAACCAGGTGTATGAAATGCATACATCAATATCATCTAGCGCATACTGCATATTCGCATCTTTATGACAGGTGATGAGTTCATACATTTGGAGTCCTATTTGTGTTCAAGATTTTGTCTAGCTTACAAGGCTAGATATATTTGTCATTAACCCTGGGTTCTGAAAACTTACCCTCTTCCTGCTTCTTTTTGCTCAGGACTGGCTCAAGCGCGGATTGACTTTTATTCAAGATGCGTGTTCTTTATTCCTAGGCACTTAAGCATTGCCATTCTGTCAAACAACTAATTAAGGGAAAGGGACATTATGGGCTATGCACTGACTTCAGACACACTTAAATAGATTATCTGGGTCTTCTACTGACTATTACGGCTAACATATTGTACTGAACATCTATCAACAAACCACTCATCGCAATATTGATTTACACTCAGTTTGCACTTCGACATTTCTTTTCATCTTTGAAACAATGAGCCCTCGGAACATATTTTAAAGGGTTCTGCAACACCTAGATAAGTTCCCTTAATGGAAGAGGATTCCTCACATGCTTCAGATATCTGAATTCATGCAAATGAAGAAAATTTTCACCATCTTTGCCACTCCTCTCTTATAATACCTCATTCACATCTAGATCCTGAATACACAAAGAGGACTCAGTGTCTTCTTCCTGAGAGCTAAAGAAAATCTGGATCTTTAGTACAAAAGGTTGTATTTCCTTTCAGCTATTCCTAACTTGATGTTAACAAAGACTTTGCCTTTTTTTTTTTCCTCTATTTCAGAGAATTGCTTCTTGCTTCCTCACTTTCAGCATTTCTCATTGTACTTTCATTTATTTTCCAAAAGCATATTTTCCTATACTTTATAAAACAAAATAAAAGGGCTATCACCAACATAACATAAGTTCAGTATTATTCTGGCTATTTTCTTATAGCAAAATGGCATTGCTGTTATTTTGATAGCTGAGCTTTAAATATATCTTTTTTATTATTATTATTATTCAGAGTAATATTTAGCTATATTTACAGAATATCATTAATATTATGTGGCATTATAAACACAAATTTGCACTGAGTAAAATTCACATTCTGAAATATTTAGATCAAGATTACACACTTCACTGAAGGTTTGTATTCCACGCTTATAGTTTGCCATCAACCATAACAAGCATTAATATACACAGTAAACCATAAATCACACCAACCTATCTTCTAATCTTTATTTTGAAAAAGACCACAGGGTACACCCAAGCTATTCCTGGTTTGGATTAAAATATTAAAGCTTATGATGCATATACTCATGTTGCTAGAGAGACAGGTACTGTTCTGCTTTACTGGAAAAAAAAAAAAGAAACAATTAGGTCATTATCTGAAGTAGCAATAATTTCACATAAATCCATGAGTTTTAACAGTACTATACTATCTTAAACAAGAAAAGATTCTCCACTCATGGTACTGCACAATACTTCGAGAAGTTAAAAATAAACACCACCACAAATCTAAAGATTATGCTTGATGTACATAAAAACAAAGAAGTATCCCAATGCCACTAGAATATAAGGATATTTCACACACAAAAAATAAATCCAGCAGGTGTTAATCCACATCATATTGCCTACTACTAGTCATGAACCTTAAAAATCCTTTTCATAGAAAGGCATTTTTAGTTTAAGTCTTTAATTTCATGCACTGTGGCCATACCTTTTTCCTCCCTCATCTCTCAAGTTTCTTTTATCTAACTTGCATTACGAATGCAAGTTAGATACATTTTTTTAATCTATTACATTATATTTAATTACATATCTTCCTGCATTACTAATGAAATAGCTGTTTCTTCTCTAGTCACATGGATTGGCAATGCAAAGAGTTCCCATTTCCAAAGCAATAGTGGTTCAGTAAGTAAAAGAAAATCTGGTACACAATATCTGAAAAAAAGTATTATCATTCACCCCATTTCCCAAAGTTTCCCAGATATTGAACATTTGTTATTCCCAAAGCAAAAAATCACTCTGGTTGCAGTACTTTTTTCCCCTGTAGATTATTAAAGAAATACTGATGAGTTCTTAGTGGTTCTTGTGATTATTACCAATTCTTCAAGCTTACATTATGACAGAAAAGCCATGGCTTTTTACCACACAAAACCACAGCTATAACAGACTTTCAATTCCTACAAACATTACAAACTCTTAAGTGAAGTCTTTTTACCTGGGCCTATAAAGTCTTTAGTTTCAGCATTAGAAAGTACTTGGAAGTGCTGTATTCTGCAAACAGCGATATTACTGAGGATTTATCAGACACGAACCTTGACTTTTAATGCAAAGTGTATACGTAAATTCAGGGTTTAATCTCCTGTAGATCTTGTGCAATTCAGAACACGAAGGCCTGGACTTCAGACTGCCTCTGCAGGGTAGAAGCCCAAGTGAACACCTAGTGTTTCGATGCAATTCAGATTTATGGTAGGAAAAACAGGAGCTATGGTGGGTGTACGTACAATGATATCTGTTGTACTAAATAACCAGTTGATAAATACAATAAAATGTCATATGAGCAGAGTGGACAAAGACTCAAGTTGGGTCAGTACCTTCCTTATACTGTCCAAGATGGCACACATGTGCAAACAAGGCTGGAGCAGGCATTCCTACTGAATGTGCTCACAGCTGTAGCACATTCCCCTGGGTCACCAGTGGACCAGGTGAAGTAGCATCTGTCCTTCAGCAAGCAGCTGCTTTGCCTAGTGTTTAACACTGAAAACAGACAAAGGATCATTCCATATCTACTGCATGACTCTAAACAAGTCAGTCAAACTTTCTTGTTTCCACACCTGGGAAATTAGAACAATGACCCTTAGCTAAAATGAAATACAGCCATGCTGTAAACAAGATATTAACAAGGTACATACTATAGACTTGCAGGTACTTTGCTGGTGTTTATGAAGCATTATATTTCATCCTTTGACTGCACTAAGGAGACTGAGTCTGTTGTCAATCTATCTTCCAAATAAAGATTGATAAATATGAAGGAAAAACCAGAAGTAGATCTATTTGAACATATGTTCTCATTATATTTGGAGGAGACATGTTTTCACTTTTCTGCATTATATTGATTCTTAGCACTGGATTAAGTTTAGTATACAAAATAAAATCTCAAGATCTGTCCCCAGTCAGAATCCCCAGCAAAGCATATTGAAAAGCAAAAACAAACACTGACCTATATCAACATTTAGTGTAATTTATACTATGGGAGTTATACTGGGCTACTGTAACGTAGTTAACCAGAAAGAGTCAGGAGAAAAATCTAAAGTATATTCAGCCTACTTATTTATCTGCCTTCACTCATGGAGATTTGTAAAACATTATCTTTAGGCCTCTACACCAAGTTGATCTTTTTTCCATTAAATATAGCTTAATGCAAATAACTTATAGCTTTAAAACATAATATCATACATCTTCTATCAATTAATCCATTTAAAGTGAAGATTGTGTTGCTTTTGATGTATTTGTCAGCCACGCTTCAAACAAAAAAGTGGGCATGTGCTAGGAAAATTTATCACAAAGTTACTCTCTCTCACAAATAAACTGCTAAGAAAAAGCTGGTTTACAAGCTAAGAAGATCACGATGCCAGCACACAATTTAGAGCTAATGGTTTTATAGGCCAAAGCCACTAGCAGGGCATCCTTATCCTGCCGAGTGAATAGGATTATCCCTGCAAACATTCCCCTAACATGGAATTAAGCTGTCAAGTTTGCTTTGCTGCTGCATGGACGCATGCACAAAATGAACACAAGTTCAGGTCAAGTGTAATACTGCTCCGCTATTACACATTGCTCACAAGGCAAAAAAAAAAACAAGAGGAGGAGAAACGTGTCAAGAGCTGAAATGCTACTGCTAAGCATGTTTTAGGACACTGGCATTATTGGTCTTAAACAGAATTACTGGATCATGCTGGAAAGATGTTGACAACCATTTAAATGAAACTTTCTTCTAAAAAACATATTTTGGATCTTAAGCTCCTTATGTATCTTTGATTTTAAATCCTTCTAACTTTATTTCCAGAATTGCTTACTGCCACATAAACATGTTTCCTCCTATATTTAATTATAGCACATTACTAGGTCTAAAAATATACAAAACTACAACTGGAAGTTGAATATTCATGAATTCTCCATTATACTCCCACATACATGTAACCCACTTTGAGAATATTCCCCACCCCCCAGTATTCATGCATATGCACGTAAACAACCTAAAGGGATTTTTTCCTCCTACATCTGCACCTGCCTGTGTCTATCACTTTTTGCCTGCTACGAATGAATAAAGGGCTGTTAAAGCTTTGTTAAGCACACAGAGTATTATATTGACAAAGACCAAGACTCAAATACATATCACAATGCCAATAAAATCACAAGCATTTGTGCTCAGCAAGAAGAAATAATTTACTTTCTTTTCCAATATAAGTAAGGCACCAAAACAAACCATCAGGAAACAGGACCAGAAATGCTAAAATAAATAAAAATCATGTAATGCGTAATTAAATGAAGGTGAAATTTGCCTCGTCCATGCCAAAAGGACATTCATTCTTAAACCCTATGTAAACACATTTATGGGGGAAAAAAAGCAGCTGAGGTTATTGAAAACACAGACATCTCAGTGAAGACTGCCCTGAGTAGCAAGTAGCTGGAGACTGGAAGAATTCTAGGGAGAAAGCATCACATATGCTTTGCCCTATTCCTGTATTTCTTTACACAGATAACGTTGATTTCCTAGTCTCTAGGCATTAAATTTTATTCATTTATTTTAATGCTGAAATTACAATGGTTTCCAAAGGTGATATATCTGCTGATATATCATTGCCACTTTGCTCACCAAGCAGAATTTCACATTGTTAATAGCCAAAACATATTCGCTGCAATAGGAGCTGAAATATTTTGTTGAAATATCCTAAAATAACAATGTTGTAATACTTATTCTAACATACAACTGCTTTCTGAAGACTGAATTTTGCTTTTACTTTCCTATAAGAAAAAAAATAATCTTCACGTGTACTGATCCACAAGTAAGACTTCCAAAATGATATGGCACTAGAATTTTGTTTGCCACGGAAAAGCACATTTTGTCCAAATGCTTCAAGAACTATTCCCAAACCTAGTATATAATGTAACTCCTACCCAGTCCTGTTTGGTTTCCTTTGTATTTCTTCTGAAACCCTTATAAGTTTTGCTGCCTCAGGCTTTTAAGGGAAGTAACATCTAATTTCAATGCTATCCATTCAGGTTTTTTTTGGTAGTCCATGTTCAAAAAAAGACATTGGCATTTTTCCTGAGATGGTTTAGAGATGGGATTTTAAATCCATTCTTCTCATATTACAGAATTTAGGGTGACAGGGCTGATTTTGTAATACTGTGTGGAAAAATTTCCAACCATGAAAACCAAAAAAAAAAACCAAACCCATACCACATAGGTAAGAGCCATAGAATGCATGAGAGAGATGATACACATTCAACGGCACCATTTATTTTAAGGTTTGTGAGTTGCCTATAAGATTTAGTCCCTTCAAATGTTTAGAAAGTTACATCACACTACTTGAGAACACGACAACCTTATTTGATCAGCAGAGTTCTTGACACTACCTTACACGCTTATCCATCAGACGACCACAAATTGTAATATTTACTGCAAAGAATTACTGGTTTAAATACATATTTTCCTCACAAATCATGTTAGCAAATGGTTTACCACCATTTGTCCCCTGCTCTTAAATGACTTGTATATTAATTCATTTTATTTTTTAAGAAACAATTGTGTTTCTCTTCTTCACATAACATTAATACATTCTAGAACATTTTCTCTCTTCAAAAGGAAGTTAAACCCAGTGATTTTACATATTTATATTACTTCTAAGCATTAGTAAAAATTCCTAAAATAATAATTTGGAAGTTACATTTCATCTTTTGCTGGTAACTTTATATCAAAGTACATGACTAACAATGAAGTGCAAAGAAAATTATTTACAGCAAAACAATACATGCAAGTAAGAGATGCTATTCTAAACAAGTTCCTACTATATAAAGAAATTTAAAAAAAATCAATATGTCAGGGTATAATATCAGACCATGCTAAACTAGACAAACTACACTCAAAGTTGGGAAAATGAGGAATAATTTTTGTATGTGTTCATGTCAGTCTGAGATTTCAGCTTCGCTTTCAATGCACTGATCCCATTTCCAGTTATCAACTACAACAATTAATTACATTGATTAAGTACATTGTAATCAATTGTCATCAATCAACTAACAAGAAGCAATGGACTTGTGGGCAACTCCATACTGGAAGTTGTTTTGCTCATCAGTCAGACCAGTGAAAATATGAAAAAATACCAAACCAAAATTTTTCATGAAACAGATGAGGAAGTTCAGTCAAGTTGTTACCAACCCAACTGTAACAACTGATAAAAGTAACATAAAACCTTGGTTCCACCACCACCCCTTTAACTTTAAAGAAAAATTGTTTCTGTATTTATTTTCTCTAACTCCAGTGTATGCTTATCCCATTGAATGTACACAAGAAAAAATGGTAACGTGTTACTCAGTGCACATTCATGTAAAAACTTGTTTCTATAAGTAACAATACATTGGGTCAGATCTCAGCACAGAAAACCACACTATTGTGCATGTTCTGTCATCAGAAATGACTATTTCCACTAATCAAAATTGCATCGAAGATCAGTTGGATTTGTCAGAAGATAGATACCTCAGAAAAGACAGAACTATTCACACAACGCATGTCTAAAGTTGTATAAGAGACTCCTGACTGCTTCAGGAATTTTATGGCCCATGTATTACAACTTCTTTTGCAAAATCAATCTGCATCAGATGTCATGTTTTGGAAGAAGTTATTGTCAAAACCACTTCCACTTTTTCCAAAAGATACTGTGTACTGTTTGGACTGGAATTCATTGTTTTGCCTACAAATACACCAGATCCGGATGCTCTCACATCCCTCTTCACCTGGTTAAGGTTTGTCTGTAAGCACCAGAGATCCCCAGCTCAAAGCCACCAAAATGCAGTTAGGCCAATCTAGCAGCTTCTCATAGGGAAAGAATTATATTTGGATGAGAGAATAAGATGTAAGATAGTCACCAAATCACCACTAATTCTAAAATTGTTGCAAAGCCTTTTAACAAGCAAGCTTGATAAACTGCTAAACAGTGGTACCCTGCCAAGAAATAACAGTATTTCAGTTAAGTCTGTTAACCTTCCCGGTCCTTCCCTCAAACAGAGCAGACCTTTTCAACAGGCTAATTTCTGTTGAATATACTGTCATTCATTGCCATGACAGAAGATCATCTTGCTAAAACCAGACAGTCTTTCTGTAGTATTGTGCAATCAAGTGCTATATGTTTGTTGGCTTCTGTTTGTTTTATTATATATTCCGGTTTTCTCCAGCATATTTTATCAGTAATTGGCTCTAATGGCAAAGCAAGTGATTTACTTTTTTTAGTGAGTTGTACTTGAATTGAGAACTTAGGCCAAAAAAAACTTAGACAATACATATCAAACAAAGGATAGTTCCAGGGGTTCACACAAGTCTCTGTATAGTATACTTCTATATTACCAAGCTCAATTTACACTGATTTCACACCTACCACTAAGATATTTCACCTCTAAAGCAGCAGAATAGGTAAGAAGCACCTCCAATCTCCTATCATTTTTTTTTTCATTATTTTATTCAAATACTAAATATTATCTTACTAAATGATAGTCTTCACTAAGTTGTGACTTACACTGAACTCACTGACACTGCCTATGCACTTCCTTGTCAAAGACTACAACTTAGCAATCTTCTTGTATTCACTTCTGTTGCCTCTAGTCTTCCCAAAACTTTTACTACCAGTCAATTTCCAGAGTGGATTTCTGGAAAGTCTGAACTACTGATTACAAGTCCTCTCTTAAATACAACTGGTTGAGTTTGTAAGAATGCACAATTTTGTCTGCAAGAATGACATAGCTTGAGCAGTTATTTAAGTATCAATATAATTATTCTATAACTCTTGTACTAGTTAATTTAATCCATCAGTATTTAACTTTTCATTCCAATTCTTTGTGTAATAGGTAATCACAGTAATACTAACATATGAGCAAAACACCTCAAGAAAAGCAGATTATTCTTCCGATATGTATCATTGGCCATTTTGCGTCTTGAATAATGTTTAAAAGGTAACTGTCAGTTTGATGTTAGCCATCTTGTGATATGTACCCTACAATAATGTTCTTGAAAAATATAAGTGACTGCTTTTTAGAGTAATCGCTCTTTGTCCTGGCTGTCCTTTAATCACATGCTTATTACAATAAAGTTTGTAGTCATATTTCAATAGTTGCTATCAAAGTTAACCATTTAGAGCTCAGCAGGAATGCAGTTCTTATTCCAAGTGTCCCATAAAATACAAATATTTGGTCAGTAAGGATAAATACTTCCACAAAGAGTTTCTCACTGTCAACAACAACAACAAAAAAAAGTGTAATTTCACAGATATTTCTCACTATAATTGCAATATTATCAATATTAATCTGAATGCTTTCAGAGAACATTTTCAATAGCTCCTTTTATAAAACCTGCTTCCTTTTCTATTTACATGCAATATCATATACAGCAGAGTACTTAAAATAAAGGTTTTCATACTTGGATCAAAGGATATGATATTCTACAGCCTGATGCAACTGTAATTCCAATGAAATTTCATCATGTGATTTTTTTCCTGTTAATTTTTGTCAAAAAATTATTCCATAACACTCATTTAAGAGAGTTATATTACATACGCAGATGGGAATTTACAGAAGAGATGATTTCATTTTAATCCAATCTGTCAAAGGCTTATCTTTCTGAAAGCAAAAATGTGTAGCACCTAGAAATAACATTTGTTAAGAGATCTATGGTATAAGACTTCAGTTTAAATCAAATTTCATACCATGAAAGAGATTCAAAATAGCATTTATAAAAAAAAAAATCCATTTTTCAACTGCCAGTGATTCAGAAAAGTCAATAACATGGTGTTTGATAACAGATGCATTTTTTTATTTGAATGGAATATAGACCCCAAAATTGAGGCATTCATGAAACTAAAGCCTCCTAAAAAGATGTCTTTGAGGTGTTTCATTACAACTGTTCAGAGCAACAAGTTTAAGTGGATAAGATCGATAATAAGCTTAAAATATTACCTGAGTTCTCTGCAGAAATAAGCTTATGCCCTCTAAAAAGCTCAGTACTAGTCATATACACACACAGATATACTATTTTACAGAGACATGAATGAAAACAAGCAAAAGAGTAGTCAAGGGAAAGAAAGTGAAGATAAAAAGGAAAACGTTAAAAAAAATCAGAAAATCACAAACAAGAGTACTGTTAGGGAAAGGAAAAAATAAAGAGGCAGTTATTAAAAATGAAAGACTAGTATGTGAAGCATACAAAGAACTGAAGATTTTTTTAATTTTTTCTGCAGAACTTTTAGATACTATGTCATTGTTAGCTTTAAATTGTGAGACATTTCTAATAATATTTTTAACAGGTATTAAGTCATATTAATTGCTTTTGATGTTGTACTTCATGCTACCAACAGTGTTCTTCA
Organism: Anser anser; assembly: GCF_964211835.1. NCBI lineage: Eukaryota > Metazoa > Chordata > Aves > Anseriformes > Anatidae > Anser > Anser anser. The sequence continues at coordinate 39,079,612 of NC_139724.1, read as the reverse complement.
CCATAGTATTGCACATATGTACACTGACAATTTTCAGCAGTGAGACCGCAACCAAGTTCCTCCAAATGCAATTAAATTGCAAATTGGAAAGTTCCATTTATTTCATTTTTGTTTTTAATTTGACAACTCTGGCATACTTTGGCATCAAATCAGTGTGGTCAGGAAGAACCTTGGCTCTCCATTAGTAGCTGCCAATACATTTGTCTGTTTGTTAGAGGGTTTCATAAAATTTAAGGGGTTACATATATTTCATATCTAGCATGCATGATAATATAACATAGTAGAACTACTCAGTACACTAAAGGGTGTAACCATTTGTCACTATACCATTTGGTGATGTCCTAGAAGCTAGTGCGTGCCAAAATTATTATTTATTTTTTTTTTTGGAACCTGAAGTACTTCAATATCTCTTATTTTGTTAATTGGAAGCTTCTTAAATCCAAGATTATGTTCAATCACTTTTGTGATATTCTTAATTATAACATTCTTACAGAGAAACGTATTCAGCTATAGGCTTTCAAGATGTCAAGACAAGCATTTACAATTTAACTTTGAAATCAACTCCTCTCAAAGTAATTCCCTACCCTGCCTTCAAGGAAGGACTTTCTCAAAGACTCCAAGAGATCATAAACATTCTGAACGGATTATAATGTACATGATTTCTTTACTGAACGTGTTTTGACTTCATCTCTTCAGAAACTATGACAATGAGCACTTCAGGTTTTCCTCAAATTGCCAATATCACTTACAGAGAAGCAGGCTTGCAATATACAGCACCACAGATCAACATTGATACCTTCAGCTGAGACCAACCCCAGCAGGACACTGAAAGTTATAGAGATGTAGGAACCCAACTGTGTTCCAGTAAGATTAGACAAGGCACCACACATTAAAATGCATGGCTTTGTGCTTAGAAGTAACTTTCAGAAACTTTAGTGAACTATTTAAAGCACCCAGTTTTAAACTCCAGAAGAAAGTAACCATGGCAAAGTCTATAAAAAGTAAACTATTAAACTATAGATTTTTTTTTCAGTCATTGCTTTCCATATGACTACAGTAGAATATTTCTGTAGCGTTGATTAAGCTATTTTCCTTTGCAATTGGCGTATAAATTCTATTCATATCTAGCTTTAGCACAGAGCAAGCATTGATCATTCCTAGCGTATAATGAAGCCTCTGACTCAGAAATAGGATCAACGCAGCAGCTTGAAGCCTCTGAAGAGGCTGGCTGATGGGGGTCAGGACAGAAGAGGAAATGGGAAGGAAAGTCCTGCCCAAAAGACTTTTTTTTTTTTTTAATAAAGTGTGAAAAAGAAAAAAACACTCAAGGACTTAGGCCCCTCCACAGCCTTATGTGAGGTCTGATCAATCTCTCTGAACTGTAGTTTTGTGCATCAGCAGTAAGTAAACTTGGCACCGCCTGTAGCTGTTGACACTAAAGGCACACAGCATGACCAGTGACAAGATGTCAGTCATGTTGTGCTTTAGAGCCTTGCAGCTGTCTGAGGAGCTGTTTGCCCTTCCTGATATACCTTGGGGACAGAGGTATTCCCTTATTCTGCTGGCCTGGCTGGTGAGCAGCAGTGACATTCAGCTGGCATTTGGCAGAGACATAAGTACAGTGAATAGAAGTGTCAGCAGGACAGAACTCCTCCACATCACCTCGAGCCTGGTGGTGAGCTACTAGTGCGATAAGCAATGCAAGAAAGAATAGCCCCAGACACTTTGGATAAGTACTGATTCCTGAAAACTTGGGGAAAAATAAAAGCACTATTCACTCATTCCTGATAAAATCTTTTGCAAGCTGTAAAGAGAGCTGGCTGTACGTGTTTCAGAACCAGTTTGGAACTTCTTTGGCTTTAAACAATCCTCAGCTGAAGAAATAAAATATCTTTTTATGAAGTAAGCTCGTGGCTTACAAAGATGTTGCTGCTTTATATTTGCAAGGCTTTTTGCATACTTATAGTCTAACCTCATGGGTATGGTACTCTGTCCCTGATGAATCAAGTAGATCAATTAGAAATGTAGCATGCCAATGCTGTTTGAATCAAATACTTTGCCATTAGTCAAAATATTCATATAAAGCTAATTTGTTGACTATTTTCTGAGACAGAAATAATCAGTTACTTGAAATAGCTGTGAGGCAGCTTTGTACTTTAATGCATAGAAATTCACAGCCCAAACTATTTGTGGATTTTTTTCATTAATGACACTTTAAATGCTTGAGCCATCTCTCCTTTTTTTTTTTTTCCTCATTTCTTTTGTTTGCTTATTGGCTTTTTTTGGTTCTGTTGTTTTGTTTGTTTGTTTTAATGATTCAAGATTTCCAGCATACTCAGGAAATGCACTGTTAGGAACCAAAAGCACCCCTACATAACATTCCTACCTTAAGAGGCTTTCCCAATTCATTTCATCGTCTTACATTGATACAAGTATGTTCATCCCATTTCACCTTTGCTTTTCTTTCACTGTCCTTCAAGTATACAGAGGGGTGACATTTCTCCCCTCCTTACTCACTACTCCAACTTTATTAAATATGAACCAAAGTTAATAATCAATCTGAACCAAAGCTTTCTTTAATTTCTACAAAGAAATAAAAACACTCAACAGCCATTATTGAATTATATTTTACTAAAACAACATCACAAGCTTTAGTGACTTCATCTCTTTCTTCCAGACTATGATGGAACTTCTTTTACAATAATAGCTTTCCATTTAAATATTACCACAATTTAAATGCTTTCAGTGTGATGCTAAAGACTCTCTTTCCAACATTTTTTTCTTTATGGGTACATGAAAATAGTGACTTTGTTAATTTTCTAGTCTTTGATTCATTTTTAAGCTGTAGTACACCAAGAAGAGAGGAATTGTGTATTTTTCTACCACTCCACTAATGTCCACAATATACTTTCTTCTGTGTGTAACTTGATGACACATTAGTTACCATGGCTTATTCATCATCTATTATTGTATAGTTATGCTAGTAGCATATTCAGTTCATAAATAGCCAGCATAGTAATACACAGGCAACAGGAATTTCACTGCCCTAGTATTTATATACGGAATGCTTAGTGTCTTTACAGATTTAACTCTTGTATTGTGAACACTTTTATAGGTAACTCATTTTGAATAGCAGAAATTGAAATTGTTCTAAATAAGCACTTGAATACTTCAAGAAAAAAAGAATGTATTCTGCTTTCTCCAACTAAATTAGGGCTTGAGTCTTTTGTGTTTCTTGATGTCTAACAAAGTAGCTTTATTGGCTTCTTATAAAAACAAATAAAACACATCATAGGATTAAAAATTTACCATACAAAATGGTAGTTCATGTTAAGTGAGGGTCTTTGAAAGATTTGCAAGCATTTAAAAGGCATATAAAGTAATTTGATAGGAAACATTTCACAGCTGTTTCTATATTTCATTAAGACAATAGAAAATATTCTATTTCTTACAAAATATTTAAATAATAGGAATTTAAGAAGGACTTCCCATAATAAAACCTCAAGCATGAACTACTGATTACAAAGAAAATACCAGAGGCCTAGCTTTCATTGACTTGCCAAAGAAAGTGCAATGCATACACTGACTTTTGAAGTCTTAGCAAGTTTTCTTTATGATTGTTCCCTTTTATATTCAGATTACTTTCAGATTTTATTCAAAAACAAACAGAAAAGCACCAAAGAAAGCCCTGCAACCTGAAAGTGTATTCAGTTAATAAGTATAAAGTAAACACTGACAAAGTTATTACCTGGAGCAATAGGTATAACAATTTTGCAAGTTTCTTATTTACATACTTATCTTCATCATCATCACTACATTAAGCAAGTCCAACGCTTCATGAAATTCTTTAATTTTCACTTGTCAACTAGATCACACTTGCAAACCACTGCAATAAAAGCTTCAGAAGCAGTGGTACTTCTAACCACTGTCAGCGTACTAAAGCAACAGATATTTCTTTTTGCGTTGTCATAAAAATGGCTTCATAAAAGCATGATTTTGTTAAGTTATCAGGGGGAGGGGGGTGTTAAACTGAGACTGGAAGTATAGTTTTCAATTTGTATTGTCAGGAAATAGCTATAAATTTGAGCTTCAAGAAAGCTTTTAGGAATATAGTGAACTATAAATTATGCAGACCTAAGTATTACTATGTTTTATAGACTTCTCAGTGTCAGGAAAGGGAAAATTGAATTTTTCAACTATTTATCTCTGAGGAATAAGTTTATCCATTTTTTTCCATTCTAAACTCATGGTAAATGGAAGAAAGCATTACTCCTGGCCCAGTCATCAGGACGCTTAAGTTTAATCCTAGTATTAAAAGTACCTGCTACAAGACAGTCAGTAATCCAGACCAAATGTCATGCACATACATGAGCACAATTAAATCAGAGTTCAAATTCCTGAATAAGGAAAAAAAAAGAAAAAACATCCACATTTCTTTTGTCTTTTCCCTCAGGAAAAATAAATAAATAAATAAACAAAAACTAGAGGTCTTCAGGGCAACAGGACCAACTGACCCCAACCATATGGAAGAGAAGCGTCAGCACAGCAGGTACCGATCCTGTTTGTGTGGAAGTGTTATTGTACAATAAAACAAGCAAAAAGAATGGAGACGATTGGATAAGCCAACAGCATGCAACCATTAGTTCCTCCACTCTTGTTAGAAATGGACTGTTAATTGCTGGAATGACTTGATGTAGTCTGCTCTCAAAATGAACACAAAAAGACTGTAGAAGACATTTAATCCCCATTTCACATAAAATTTTTCTCTTATGTACTATGAACATGTAAGGGAATTTTTTTTTCATGGTAAACTATCTCTCTTAAGAGTGTCTTAGAAATACAGGAAAATGTCAAAGTGATGGGTGGTACATCACTCTATACAAGCTGTTCATAAGAAGTTTCTCACCTACCTCTTTCCCCAGTCATTTACTGTAGAAAGTTCTCCGAGTGAAATGGAATAGGCATTACCACCTGCAGGACCAGAGGCCTGCAATAACTCAGTTACTACAACGAAGCCTAAAGTGGTCCCGCCATCTAGAGGAAAATTAGCTGCATGGCTTCGGGGGGGGGGTGGGGGGGAAGCCTCCAACTCAGGGGAGCATTCAACAGCACTTGAGGAATCCACTGGGACAAGAGAGGAAGAAAAGCCCTACCCTAGTTTCTTTGAAGACATTTTCATGGAAATGTAAAGATTTAATTGATACCTATCAACTTGCTTGCATCATGGATTTTCCTTGTTCTGATTTCCCACTGAATTAAAAAATAGTTTTTTAAAACATTAGTAATAAAAGATAGATGCAATTGCTGTTAGCAAGTAGGTCCCTCTACCACCTGCCTCCTACATTTACACTGTATTACATCCTATTTACATACATCTTCCACCAAAACCAAATTTGTATAGAGTTTGTTTAATCTTTAAATTCTGAAAAGTAGTAGGTGGTCCTAAGTAAGTAAAACTGATTTGACAAGCAATGGAGACTTGAAAATTTCTTGGAAATCATGATGTAGAAACATGATTCAATCCAGGGTAGGTCTGCTTTACTCTCTCTGCTATTTGGGGGGAATGCCTCATTTGGTAGAGAACCTGAGACTCCAGTTCTGTTGAGCTTATGCTGCAAGGAAACAGCAAAAAGGGGAAGAAGATAGGAAAACAAACTAAAAAAATCTGGATAATCTGAAGAAGCTAGTGTGTACTCCAAAAACTGCCAGAGCATTAATCTGTAGCATTAACTGTAGTGTAATAAATCAATTAATAGTTTAAGAGAATTAAGACTCCAGGGATAAAAAGTGATTTTTATATTTTAAAGTGGTCTCAGGTGTGCATGCCCTCATGGCTGTTACTCTTACTGTATTCAAAAAGTTAGAAGCTGTGTTTCCTTTTCAGTTTGAGCCATATAGATTAGTGAAAAAGCTATTGCAGTTGCACAGTATGGAGGACAACATTTACAGACCAATCAACTAATTTATTATTTGTGAGTGGTGAGGTGTGTGTGTGCAGATGCAGTCCCACATGTATTAAGCACCTAGTTTAAGTGTCAAAATATATGAAAGCTTGTAATATTAAATAGCAATATATCAAAAAATCCTTGCAAATCAGGCTGTCAGGAGACTTTGTTTAATACATTATTAGCCTAGTCTTACAACTGAGCTGACATTACTCATTCTTGAGTGCAGTGCTGCACTACAGCTTTTCTCTGGCTCTGCAGATTTAGAAAGTCAGTTCTTTTCTTGAAGGCGCTGTGATGAAATACTAGGCACGCTTGGATTCTACTATGGAAGCAAAAGACAGAGCCTACACCTTCATCTTGACAGTAACCCAACACCCTGGAGTTCACCATCATGCCAACACTATCATATTTAGAAATAAACTTTTTCATCATCATTGAAATGGCCCACAACAGCTTCCACATAGCTGAACCACGCCAGATCCAAACCCAAGGTATGCCAGTTCAGTCCCAGGCTAGAAGATGACAGCTTCCCCCACCCAGGCCTATTATTCTTTATCGCTCACTGTCCTGGAGAGGACAACTTCCCAGCTGAGTCTAGAGAAAAATTATTACTTAGGGCCCAATAAAGCAAGGAAAAGGAGGGTTCGTATTAATATTTCCCAAATACAAAAGGATATGGAACAGACCACTTTTTCCCTCCCATCAATAAATTGCTCTCACAGTAACAGCCAAAAACCTTGCTTACTGTTTCATCTCTAAATTCAGGATTTTAAAAGACCACTTAGAGCTCTTCTTCCTTTGGTAATCCTCATCAATCAAGGTAAGTGGCTTTGAATTTGCTTGTCTCATTCTTAGGTATAGGGATTACCTCATACTGTCATAGGTGTTGATTTTATTGAGTTGGTGTTAATTTCCCTGTTCTAAACCTTATTCCTTCATTTTTCCTTCTCTTGAAAGATCGGTTGACAGACTTCAGGCATGTTGTCTGTCACCTTAGTATGATTTCTTCTCAATAAAAAATGATTTTTCTTTTAAGACTTGCACGTAAGAAAATATCAGGCTTATTATCAGGTTTTTGAGGTCTAAGCAAATAGAGCAGGAAAACAAATATTTTCTCTCCTACAGCTTGGCTCAGTGGAAAGGCCTTCTGCTACTCCAAATATACTGTTGGGACTAAATTTTGGTGCAAGCACTGTCACCGATGTGTCTGAAGGCAGGAATCAAGCCAGAAAGCAACCTCCCACCTTCAGTTTGGGAGAGGGCTGAGCGAAAAGCTCAGCTTTCTCAGTGTCACAGCCCTAGGGTCATCCCACTAGTTTTTCTACATCAGAAGGAACACCTTGACGGTGCAGGTGTTCCCCGAGTCAGCCCCTCCATGTCCGCCTCACCAGGCTTCACACTGCCCTGGGTCCCAAGGCTGGAAGCAGCATCATGCAACACGGTGCCTTCTTACAAACAACTTTCTTTCCTCACTCCTTCAATAGGGTAACATCTCTTTGGAGCCTAAATGCACATAGAATTCCTTCCAAGACTACTCCTGCTCTTGAACTGTGTCTCCGAGTTCTTTTTTTAAGTTTGTTATGCATGTAATGAATCAAGAGCAAAATCCCTGTAGACTGGCTTACAGTACAACAAAAACTAAGGGGAAAAAAAAATCACTCTGAACTTAACCCAATCCTTCACACAGTATTTAACCACAAAACGCAGCACAGCTGCCGAACTTGAAGCGGGTGTGCAGGGAGGAGGCCTGGAGCAGCGCCGAGGAGGCACGGGCAGAGCCGCAGCGCGATGCTGCCACCTCCTGGAGCAGCCGCCCCCAGAGCTCCCCAAAAAATGGGATTACAGCGCGGGTGAGAGAAGGCAAATTATTTGTCTTCTGTCTCGTTTCGGGGAGCCCAAAGCGGTTCTTTATTCACCACGCATTACCAATTAATTTGTCATGCTAAGTTACGAGGAAGGTGTATTTACAGGGATATTTTAACGGAGCAAAGGAGTCCCTGCTTGGGAGTTTACCAAAGTTTAGATCCCTCTATTTAGAGGCTTATGATTTCAGGCTGGATTTGGGTTAGGGTGATAGCTCCTCAGCCTAGCAGATCGCTGCCTTCTGCAGCCACGTGGCTGCTTAGTGGCCTAAGGCCCCCGGGGAATTGGACAGCAGCTGTCACTAAGTGCTCCACAGAGATGTGGAGGACTTACAAAGTGGGTATCCTTCATATCCTTCACTGCTCGAAAACAAAAGAGGGGGAAATAAACAAACCTGAAAAGAACCTGTACGAGTATTTTCATGCCATGAAGTAGCAGCAGTGAGAGACATTCCTGCAGTGCTGTTTCTCCTGCTTGTGATACTGCTGTCCTTTGACAATGCACTTGTTCTTCAGGAAACAGTAAAAAAAAAAAAGGAATACTACAACTTGAACAAAAATATTTCTCAAACTTCCAGATAGAGTATAAAAACAAAAGAGCAAAACATGAATTTTAAATTCTCTAGACTACTATGACTGCTTCACACAGACATACACTTTTCTCCCAGTTCTGTACTGCAAAAAGCTTAATGGCAAACCACACAGTAAGCTTTGATTACATTGAACTACATTTCTCTACTTGGTAGAAAAAAAGAGGAATGTTTCCCCCCTTAGAGAGAAGCTATTCTCCACAAAACAAGTGTTCAAGATATCACTGTCATTGTGAGAGCTATTCACACATATCAGTAGGAGAATATAACCTTCAACTCCTGTGATGGATGCCACAATTGAACCAGATCTAAACTGGCATCAAGTGAATCCCATTCTTTTGCAAAATTTGGGGATTGAAGTTTAGGGTTTGTGTTTATATCCAGAATGACTTCCAGACCATGGATTTTTACTTTATTATTTTTAAACCTGCATACTTTAAAAGTGACACTTTAGAGCACTTATGAGCCACCCCCCCACCCCCCGAAAAACTCAGCAAGTATAGGAATATGTCTAAATGTAACTCCTGACATAGAAGTCCTGCAAATTTTTGAGAGCTTAGTAGGAAAAAAAATACTGTACTCTGTCTACATTTTGAGCATTTCTAGTCACTTTTTACCTAAGCATTTATTGGGCTCTTCTTCCCATTTCTTAAATTGCACTGCCTACTTCTCTTCATCTTCCACCAGCCTTCCAGCAGTTTCTGTAACTTACTGCTTGTTCTTTCTTTCTTGTATCTCCTTATCTCCATCATAATAAGCCACCCCAGAACTGTACCAAAACCTGCTGTTTTACATTAAGTGGTAAGGTAAGGTTTATTAACAGATATCATTCTTTACAGTAGAAAGGAGTTAATCCCAGTTACAGCCTCAATCTTTTTGCACTGACAAGTATTCAGAGAAGAAAGGTCTTTTCCCCCCAACAGTTTTGAGATGCAGGTAACTAACTCTTGCTCATTTTGAGGTAGAATTTACATTTAGACTGGCAACTACTTGTGAGATGTGAATCAAGGTCACTGTATCTTTATCTCGAGACCCCAGCTTCTCTCTAAAGAGTTTAATACTTGAAGGTAGGAAATTCAGTACAAAATTAGATAGCCATCATTTTTAAGCAAACATGTTATTCTTTGCTGTCTTCCATAGTGTCCTTATCCATAAACTAAACTGAGGGAAAAGATCAAGGGCAAAGGGAAAATTATTCTACTCAGCACAGAATTTAAGTCAAATCATCACTTTGATACCAGAGAGCTAGTTTATAAACAGGTACCAGAAAGAAGCCTACACACTCCTAGAAGTCAAAAGTGTATGGACTTTACACATGCAGACAAGATTTTATGCAGGAATGATACTCTGAGTATAATCACATGCAGCTCTAAGCCACCTGGTTTGTATCCTGTTGTAGAAAAAGGAGTAATTTGACAGCCATAAGAGTGATGCAGGTTAAAGCGAGTACACATAGGTTAGAGCACTGAAATAACTCCCACCCTCATCTCAATTTCTTAAAATTGGGAACTTCCAGTATTCTACTGAAAGGTTGTAAAGATAAAAATTAAAGTTAAATTAAAAGGGTAGGGAAAAATTGCAGGAAGAGAGAAATCCCCAGAAAACCGAAACATTTTATTTGAAACATTGTTCCTTCAATTTCAGTGCTTCTAATCTAACCTTAATGGCTCAAAATGATTTGGAGAAAGTTTGAAGCAATGATTTTATCTTTAAGCTGCAAGCTGAAAAAGATATTTTTGACAGCTTTAACTAGAAGATTTGGCTCATGCTTACAAAAGAAGTTGTGCAAGGGTTTTCTTATATCACTTTTGGCTCTAAATCATGAAAGTATGGAAACATACTCAGATTTAATTGATTTCGTTTTTAAAATAGCAAAGGCTGTAGCACTTCAAATATTTCCTCATTTTAGTCAGTCTTCTTACACAATAGAAGCAAATAATCTTTGAAGATGTTTCTTTAATTGATAATTGCATTATTTTTATACACAATCAATGCCTCTAGTTTGCTTCTAAGTGAAACCTAAAAGGTGTATTGGAAAAAAAAAATAGGTTTCTAAACTATTTAAACTGTTACTAATCTTCTCTTTCATTTTGTGACAAAAAAGAATGAGTAGTGATTGTAGGTTTCATTTCCCAAGGGGAGTCCTATCCGTTTATTTTTGAATCTTTCTTCATTATTATTAAATAAAAGATATTAAGGCATGGAAAACAAGTCCAGAAAAGAAACAACATTTCTATTCAGATTTTCAGTGATCTCGAGCTATATTAGTTGCACTCACACACACACACAAAACAACCTCAATATAAACACAGCTCTATCATTACGTAAAGGAAGAATTCTAAATATATTTCCCTTAATAGGAGGAGAAGTCTAATAAAGGATTTTGCTATTTAATACTGCACAAGATAATGAAATTCACTGGCCCTTAGGTCTACTGAAGGCATGTTAATAAAGCATATGGATACTTGTCTGAAATTGCCACTCAACAGTACTGGCCATACTACCAGAGCTTATAAAAAGCTGCATTGTATTTGCTCTTATCTTTACTTCCCTCCAAAAATGACTTTGGATAAAAACTGCAGTTATGCCTACTAAGTTTTTTTGAAAAGGGCTACATTTCTATACATCAAAACACTGCAAATTTAGAAGATGTTTTTCCATTAAACAATAACGCTTGAAATTTCATGCTTTTTCCCCTTGAAAGTTTGTGTCTTGTTAACAGTAATGCTACACACCCACTATCCACATAGACTAAAAGAGACATCTACTTCTGAGATCCTTGTTTGATCCTCTCTTTTAAAAAATATTTAGAAAAGTAAGATTTAAAGAAGAGGAATTTCAAATCTTGTTATCTGCACACAATTTCAGCTCTGCACCTCTTGACAATCCAGGCAAGATAGTTTTCCTACTATAACAAGACCAAAATTCACTTTATCTCAGTCTGGCGTTCTGTGAGAATACTAACGTATTTACCTTTAAGCAGGAGATTAGCCTCATTAAAATGAACAGATACTTTCTTTCATAATGTTAAGACTGTGCTTCAGCATTTTGCCTAATGAATGGACTGTTGAGTAGTTTAGAGCCTTATCCGCACCACCATGCAACACCGCAAACACCCTCGTCCCATGCAAGTCAATGTAAATTTTACCATCAACTTCAGCAAAGTTGGAATGTCACCCTAGGGTGACTTAGCCTTTATGCTAAGTTTTTCAAAGCTACTTAAGGGATTTAAAATTAATGGAAATTGGGCATTCAAAATACTTAGGCAGCTTTTGAAATTTCAGTCCTATGTCTAAGCGATTAAATGGAAGAAGGAAGGAAAAATAAAGTAAAATTATTCTCAGAAGTTTCATAGCAACTTTTATGCAAAAGAAACAGTAGTAGGTATACATTATATATGATTACAGAACAAATGAGCATTTCTGATAGGTGTTAAATCTCAACAGAAATGGATACATTAAATAGTTCTTCTGTCCAACAGTATCCAAACATACTGAAGTGTAATATTTGAAACCCTTCACTTTCTACATAAGGTGTGTGTTTGACCTGCACAGAAATAATAACCCACTAAAAACGGCACAGTCAAAGGATATTTCTAAGACGACCTTTTTAGAACCATCTCAGTGTTAATGCAAACACATGGGGCCTTTTTCAGTATGTATTGTGATGTTGTAAACACTTTGGTTGCAGATAGAAAAAAAAGTGTTTTGTAACCTGGTTTTGTTTCATACAGTTGACTACAATACTATAAATTATGTGAAGACATGAAAATAAATGCTGTTGCCATACAGCATGTCTCTTAAATATCCAAAGACTGAAGAAGAGGGGAAAGAAGCTCCCATTCCTTCCATTTACCCACTGTTAACTAAACACTAGAAGAGAAATATCAAGTACTATTAGAGAAAGAGCTAAGAACTAGAGTTTCAAGCCTTCATGTTGGGTCTAAATCTATATATTATCTCTACTTTATGTATGAATTACTTCAAATTTTGAAGCTCAACAGATCAGGAAAGAATATTTTAAATACTTATGAAAAATTCATGTGCCAAAACATTAAAAAAAATGACAGGGTTGAAATGATCCATTCATCCCTCATTAAATTATGTAACAATAAACTTGAAGTCCTGAATTGAAAGAAGGGACTAAGAAAAAGAAATATAACTCCTTAACCCAGCTAAACAACTAATGTATCTGGATGTTTCACAGATCAGAGGAAAAGCTTGAATTTATAAGTTTGCTGATATATATATATGTATATATATATACACACACCTTTGAAGCTGATATAAATCATATTTCACATGTTAAAAGCAGCTCTGATTGAGGTGGTTTTCAAGGAAATAAGGAATAGCTAATATTTGACTTTTATTCCACTGAAAATAATTCACAAAATTACTCACTAAATTTGGAATTTAATAACCATCCAGAAGACTTATCTATATTGTTTTAATGGACTATTCCTTATTCAATTGAAAACTCATTTTCTTCTATTTCTATTGATTTCTGCATTTCAGACAGGAAAATATGCATACTTAAACTATAATTGCTTTTACATGGGTAGTTATGGATGGCTCAAAAATCATTTAAAATTATCTTACTATTTTGCTTAAGTTGGCTTTGATTCTTCCTTTAAGAAGTCCCAACATTTTTCTGGTACACCATCAGTTATATGGAATCCTCAAACACCTATTTATTTTTACTCTAGCACTAGCACAGAAATTGTGACAACGGAGTCTAAGGCACATCTGTAAAACACACTTAAGTCTTTGTTAAGTGCTGTAACCCACATTCAACTGCTCTGTTCAACAGGCAATGATTCCCAAGACATCAAAGTCCAGATATTCTTTTCAAGAGATGAACTGCTGAAAAGAAAACAGGTACTTTATTGTTATGAAGACCTCTGAGAAAACAAACAAGCAAAACAAAACAAAACAAAAAGCCATGAGGATCTACAATGCCAAAGGGGTATTTTGTTCTGTCCCCTTTAGCCACAAGAGCAAAGCTGCACTTCAAGTTAAGAAAGGCTTAGCAAAGGTTTCAAGACAAGAGACAAACAGCTGTGATGACTGGAATTTAGCCAGATCTGCTAGAGCATCTCAAACCTTTAAAGATATGACTACAAAACAGAGAATTCAACCATTAGTTAACAGGAGACGCATCTTAATTGAACACTGGACCCCTGCCATCATTTTTATGTCAAAAGCTGAATTAGACCCCAGACTTATGAAGAAATAATCATCAGACAAAATGAGAAAATGTGCCTCAGCAGTAGTAATTAATTCAGGTAGTGCAGAACACAGGCAGAACACAGTCTGACTAACAGGGAACAGTAGAATGCTCATTTTGGCACATGTGATAGCAAGTGCTGGTTCTTATAAAAATTAAGTAGTAATCCATGGATATTTTTCAGCAGAAAAGCAAACAAAATGACAACCCCAAAAGAAGTAATTTGACACTTCCAATCACAAAAGATGAGCAATAGAAAATCAGGTTATTCCAGGTCAGCACTGAAGTATCATCATAGCAGAGATATCAGCAAAATCTTGCTACTACTTTTTTGTGGTTTTGAGTAATAAATTTGTAGGAAGACACCTTAAATAAGTTTGTGAAAGTCCTCTAAATTGACTGCTTGGATTGTAAAAATCCAGCTTCATTAGTAATATCTGGTCTTTTTTTTTTTTTTGGCACCCTGCTCTGTGGGATTCCATCCCAAATCAGAAGTAGAAACACAGAAATAAAGTGAAAACAACTTCATTATTATTAATTGGAAAAGTGTTTGAAAACAATTAGAAGAACTCCTAGAATTTCCATAAAAAGCTACAAGACTAAAATGAATCTACATAATGGTTGCTAGGCATTACATCCTTTTGAGATTTTACAGTTCTTATTGCCAGGCAGGCAGACAGTAAATCAGTGGGCAAACGCAAGAGAGGTGATCTTGAAATAGATGAGGTAAGGATTGTTGTGTCACTCTAACCAGCCATGAAAATTGGCCCCATAGAAGTATATACTTTTAAGTCATTCTTATAGAACCAGACAGATCAAAAGAGTGGACCCTAGCTGTATTTTTAGGGATACCAGCAAAACACAAGGATGGTGACAAATAGTTTGATGATGATTGGTGTATTATGCTATTAGTTTGCTTATTCTGAAAATAATAAATAGCGTTCCTCAATCCTTGGAAACTAATTGCACATCTGAAGTGTACTACATAAAAGTAGTTTTGCAGAATTTTCTAGAAAAAGTGTCAAAATGTACGTATTGCTTCCTCTATCCAGAGATGCTTTTTTCCTTTCACAGGTTTCCCCTACCTGCTTTAGAACTTTAATCAAGTTTAGGTACACATACTTTCAATAAAACCTTTTTTTTCTTCCGATGAATTACATACCATAGATGTATATTTCACACATTTGTCCTGAACAAAATTTTATGGTAAGCTGCAACATACCCTTGTGCTTTTAACACTACTCATCAACAGCTTCCTGAAGTGTTCAGTATTCTACATCAGTATCTAGTAAGAAATAAAACTCTACTTCATACATATTCAAGAATAGTAAGGGAATTAAGATTTCTCTATCCAAACGAGCATTATGCTATGCTCTCAGAGCTCTACATCTAGTAATAGGACTGTCGTGCCATCTATAAATCAGCATGAGAACATTTGGCCCTTAGTCTGCATTCAGAAGATTCTATACCATACCCGTCACATTAAGAAGTGGGAGAAACAGGAACATAACTAAAACATTTCAGAGAAACGAAATTAGAACCAGCTGTTTTAAAATTCCTGGCATCATCTTCAAGCACAGTCAGTAATAAGCCTTTAGAAGGGCACATCAGAATTACAATGAACAATTCGAACAGATTTTGCTAGTGCCCAGTGCTCTTAGCCATTCATATTAAATGGCTGAAATAGCTGCCGCAGTAGCAGAAGCAAGGTTGTGATCAAAATTGATAATGATGCACATATATTTTTTTTATTTTATAATTTTCTGGAGTCAGATATAATTGTTAGCTGCAGTGAAATACTAGCACAGCCACATGAATTATTTTCACACATACATAGTTCTCATGGTATATATTCATGCAGCCATTTGATGTAGAAAAGTGTTTTAAATACAAGTGCTGAGATAAGAAAGTAATCATCCCTCGTATCCACATGTGCATGCATATGCATAAGATACTGTAAAACAACATTACAGCACATCCCAATGTTCTTAATTGGTCAATATAGAAATTTTATTGTGACATTCACTGAAAAGGAAGAGAACTAAACTACCTCCCAGTTTAATTTCTACTGCCGTATATCCCACTGACTTTGACTGTGCACGTGTAAACTTACTCAGAAAGCTCATCACTAAAGGTTCAGTCCTCAAATCTAATTCTCTAATCTAAACTAATAAAAAAACAGATAACTCTTCTAATAAACCAGAACATCAGTATATTCTAGGTGGACTGTGTTATTTTATACACACAGCACGTGCAACAACTTGGCTTAGAAGCATGAAAGGAGTGGTAAAAAAAAATCTTTACAATAAAACCAAAATGTAGTATTATTTTAAGTCTTCATCACAGAGCAAACATAACTAACATGCACTGACACAGGAAGGATTTGGGTTTTCTTTCCTGCCCCAGGTTCTTACACAGGTAAGGGTTCCTTCTGTAAAAGTAATGATTACCATTACAAAAATACAGCAGGTAATGCTGTAACTGTTAAGATGCTCCAATTTTTCCTCAAAGCAGCAACTAAGTGTGCTTTGCAGAACTTAACAAGTGTTTGTAGCTTTATTCTTTTATTGATCACGACGAATATTTGCTCCACTAGTTACAAAAGTAATTTAAACTGGAAAAGACCATCAGCATCCATGATTTATTCTGATTAAGTTAAGACTGTAAATTCAAACCCTTCTAATGAAATCATCATCACCTTTCTAATGAAGCCATCATCCCTCACACCCTTAGCGTGAGGAAAAAGCATAAGGGCAAATCAGGTATTAAGCTAACCCTTTGCAAGGACTACATAGAAAGGAAAAATCATTAAAAGCTTGCTTCTTATGTAAATTATTACATGACCCTTGTCAAAAAAAATCATGTCAGATTTGGGAAGTAGCATTTTACTTCCATATTTTCTAAGTCAATCAAATGATTTATTTTTCTCCAAAAACTTTAAGGAATACAGGATACTCATCAGTACTTTAAGTTGACAGAAAAAGTGCTTAAAGTATTTCTTCAAATTAGGGGACTTACTTCAGGGTCACAATCATTGCAAGAGACTGTTAACAGTTCTGGTGTAGCTAAAAGGCTTCTTTCAAACGCTTTTACAGGTGTTGATTCATTCTCTTTACAAAGATTGCAGCAAATCATATTTAGCTGCTGCTTTGAGGAAAATTTGGAACCTCTTACAGTCATTGAATGAGTTAATGTTACAGTGATTACCCTTTGCCAGCTTCATTCTCTAAATCCACATAGAAATTTCAAGATGATCCTCACAAACGGTTACTTTAAAAAGTTAAAGCAAAATTAATACAATAACCTCTTAAATATTTATTTTTTCTTTCGACACAGCAATCTACCCCTACTTTGTACTATAGTTACACCCCATAAATAGAACCCAGAGTGCCAGAATTGTACTGCCTCAAACCACTGCCTTTGGTGCTCAAACCAAACACTCCAAGATCAGCACAGATTAATTATGAACTAATACTTTTAATCAGTCCTCTTCTAAATAAGGTACTAGTGAGTCAGTGGAAATGAGAGATCAGATCATACTGAATTAACTGTAAAGTACTGCATATTGTCTGATTTTAGCTGTATTTTCTGAGATATGCATGGCTGAAATACACTCTACATTGAAGGTATCTTATAAAGAAGGTCTATTCCCAGTCCGTTTTGTTACAGCTTTTCACTGCTGTTTCTTATTTTGCTTTTCACTAAACGACACTTTGCAGTTGAAACCTTCAAATGAGTGCGCTAAAGAACATTCTATGCAATTAGAAATACAACAGAAACTCAAAGATTTATCCAATTAATAAGGGTGAAGGAAAAGTAGTAAGTGTAAGGCTTGCAGCTACTAGGTATTCTGATGACTTGGAACTCCCTAAAAATACAACAGATAACTGTAAAGATTCAATGTAATATCTCCTAATAACTTAATATGAAGAAAAAAATGTGTAAGAAACTTCTGATATAACAAAACAAGTTTCATTCCAATTAAAATTAAACTTTGGCAAACAGCAATGTAATAGGAGAAGGAGTGTTTCAAAATCTTCCTCTTTATAAAAAAAGCCATTCAAATCTCCTTGTTACACACTTTGTACCAAGTTTGGCACATGATATCTATCCACACTTTAAAAAATATATATATGAAGACTGATAAAAAAAATCCTGCTTTTAATTTAAGTTAAATTTGGGTACAGAATGTGATCAGGCTAAAGAAAGGAAAACCATATAAAGCTTCTCAAACTCAAGGGGTTGTTTGGGGGAAAAAAGTGCAAAGAGTTACTTTAAAAATGTAAAATTTAAGTGGATCAGATTTTAAATTAAGCCTACAGAGAAAAGTTGCCTCAATTCTATGCAGAGAAGTGTCCTGCATTTGTACGGAAACGCCATTTCCATTAAGGCAACTATTAATGAAGGGCACAGAACATATAAAAAAAGTGCATTTTATACTATATATATAGCACATGCATATTCCATTTAAGCCATTAATAATACAGCTACATCATTAATATAAGGAAATTTAATAATGCCTTTCCATTTAAGACCACTTTATTGTGCTATATGAAGTTAAGATAGTTTTTTTTTTTTTTAATTAACTCATTGAAGTCAGCTAGATAAATCTTAACTTATGAGGAAGCCTTCTGAAAAGTGTTTACTTAAGCTTTACATTAAGGTAAAAAAAATAAATTGAATGACAGCTTGTAATTACACTTCAGGAAAAAAGAAAACCTGTGCATAAAAACATATTAATGCTAAATAATATGCTAAATCTTAAGACAACAAGGTACTGCAGAAGGATGGAATCTTATAAAAATAGCGATCAATTTCTGTAAGATTTACTGTGATAAGAAAACTCTCAGCAACAACAAATAAGTTGATGAAACCAATGTCTTTTCAATAGAGTGTCCTTTTTGTAGTCATCTGGAAGTAGGAAGAAATTGACTGATTAATTTTTCTTTCAATTTCCTTTAATTGTAACTTATCAGAAAGTGTTAGTTGTGTTTTAATCTCATGAAAGACACACAATGCAGCTATTTATATTACTAGTACCAATGAAGATTATGGGTAGAAATAGTTGCTACTAATCTCTCAAGAAGAAGGATTCTGGGCATGTGTTACTTGTCTTTTTCTGATATTTGCTGAAGTTGCTAACTGTACTGAAATGGCTTGCTTTAAACTACCTTGGTATCAGGTAGAAAATATTGCATTGAAAGCACTGGATTTCAGAAATTAAGGTCCATGAAGTCTGACAACTGTATCTAGTAAATTGGTAGAATTTATAAGAACAGAGAGGTGAAGTTGCCTCAGGGCTCTGCATTGGAACATATCTTGTTTAAGACTTGGTTTCACATTTATGTGTGAACTAAAGAGGTGGCAAGGTCTGTAAACAACAGTGAGTTATCCAGATGGTAAAGAAGAGGCTGACCACAAATGTCGTGTTATTGTGTCAGCCAGTATAGAGATATGTGAAGGAATAAAAATAATTTTAAATGCTTGGGTAATATCCAAGTTTCATTTTGGAATATAAATTAGTACAAAATAATGCTGCCCCCCCCCCCTCGTTTTTAGACCCATTACCAACATTTTCTCTCAGCATGCTTATTTGGTTTAACAGATCACTGATTCTCCTGTCAAAATATTGAGAAAACTGATTATAAATTCCCCAAAATTATCATTCTACTAACTGTGAAGGAGAATTCACCACAGTCTACAGGTATTTCTGACAACATGCAAATACACTCCCTATACAGAATACTAAGAAAAAATGCTCAAAAAGTGTGGTGAAAAACTGAATCCCGCATGCTGTTGGAGACATGGATATAACACAATGCACAAAGCAACTAACAACTATGGAAATAAATCAGATTTCACAAAGAGGGACGTGATGTCACACATGGATGAAAAGGATCCCAAGATACAGAAGAAAGAGAAGAAAGAAATACGCAAACAAAAAATTGCAAACTTTCTCCTTATTCATGAACTACCCACTGTGTAGGCTGACAGCATGGTAAATCTGAATTTGTGACCATTATTAACAGTCCAAATAAGAACAAAGTAACCTCAAACATCACTTTCTTCTATTACCCTAGAAAGAGATTGAGGTAGAAAACACAGGACATATAAGGAGAAAGAAAAAAAAAAGTATAGTACAGATCATGTAATTCATAAATAAAATTTCTATTTTATTGACATGTAAATTCATATATGATTATTCCTCCAAATAAAGGTACAATAAAAGTCAGACTGCAGAGAAGAATGGAACATTCAAGGGTTAGAAAAGTAAATTGTAAGTCTAGATCAAGGTCTAGAACTAAATTAAAACAGAGCCTTCTAGTAATACACACTATAAAACCAGAGTAGAAGTATCTCCTTACTGCACAAAATATCCACAAGATACCAGTAAGGTTAAAAAAATAGATTACTCATTCTGTGAAGAGTTTTGTATTTGGATTATATGAAAGCGCAAAACTGAGTACTTCTCCAAATCCCTACCAACACAAATGTTTCCCTCCCTCCTAATATACTTTCTGTGCTATACTTCAGTCCTTATAGGGCTTATAGTCTCAGAGTATAATTATATTTAATTAACAGCCGTTTAAGTTTTAGCTGCCTATTATTTCTAGAGCACAAATTCTACATACACCTTCAAATAAGAATTTGAGGCATAGCATTTCTAGTATGCTTTAGCAATTGCCAGGTACATCCATCTCTATTTGTGGACTTAAACATGGATCTTGCTCACAGGTTGTGCAGTATTTGTACTAATTCCTGTAGCAACATGTGGCCTTCATGAAACTACAGGTGTTATCTAAACCATAGCGGTTTTTTGTTGTTGTTGTTGTTTGTTTTCATTTGGTTGTTTTTTTTTTTTTTGTTTTGTTTTGTTTTTAGATGGTATTCCAGGTTTCCTGAAGAGAAAGTTCTTTTAGCTTCCTGCTCTTACCACAAAAGCTGCAACAAATTTTGTTAAAAGTATAGATTATATACTTTTAAGCAGAGATAACACAAACCAAGTATTCACTAATTATCAGGAAAACAGATGTATTCTTTATATTACTTTAAGATGCATCTTAGAATGAAGTCCACAATACAGAAATATAGTCCCAATCAGTGGTACCAGCTTCTCAGGCTTACTAATGCTTTTCAGGTCTATTTTTACATTAGAGCCCATGTACCACGGTACCATGAAAAGTACCAAATTGCATCGGTGAGAGTTGGAATGGAGAAAAATTGAGGAATTCTTATACAGATACTTAGTAACTTGCAGGAATTCAGTCTCAGTCTCATTGAAATATTCTTAGAGAATCACTGGATTCTACTTATTCACATAGTGAAATAAATCTGATGCACAAACCATACATTCAGATTTTCCATTGAGCTTTAAAACAAAAATATATTTTTTAATAACTTCTCCCTAGATTACATCGTTCATATACAATTTGAAAATCTGAAAGCTGCAACAAACTGAAGAAAGCACAACAATGCTTAGAACTCAAGAACATTTATTATAAAGTTAGAATTTTGGTTATTGCATTTGTCATATGTAAGAATTTCCTACAAGACAAAGTAAGTTTGTCTGAAATTGCTGAAAACTTAAAATCCTTTTATTGGAAAAAAAAACTTACAAAAAGAAAGCACTCCAGATGGTCTAGAGTTTACATTCATCTGCCAACATATGATATCAAATTTTAACATTTTCTAGTCAGAAACAATGCTTCAAAGAAAGCATTACTGTATCTTTACTTACACCAGTGATTTGGTGATGAAAAAGGTATACAAACATCCTGCAGAAATCTATGCAGCACAGTTGTCAATGAAGACATATATGAAACAGGAGGAAAATTATCATTGGACATAACTCCCAAATGAAACACAGATGTTATTATGCTCTCTGAATTGTGAAGCTACTTAGGAATGAAGATATTGTGGAAGCATTTAGTCTTCTTTCCATCAAATAAATGACTTCAGAGCAAAATGAAAATAATTTGCTTGCATTTTTGCAGGCTCCTGTGCTGTCCCATTTAGAATCATAGAATCTATTTAAAAACAAACAAACAAGCAAGCTACACACAATTTCTCACCAAGTAAATATCAAGAGTCTCCAATAAGAACTTAGCTTATTCAGTGTACCATCCTACTTCAGCAGATGGATACACAAAACAAAGCCAGAGGGTAAGGTAAGAGAAAAGATCCATATATGTCCCAATAGCAGTACATGGTAATTAGGACTAAATCAGAACTCTTACACTTTATAGTTTAACATCCTCTAACAGAAATCCTTTAAAGTAGCCTCTTATAAAGCTTCTCCTGCATTAGAACAACATAAGCAAAACTTCTGTGTTGCTCCAGTCAGTGATTGGTAAAAATATTGACTAGAACAGGAAGAATTGCCAACAACCATTTTCAATCATGCAGGAAGAAGTAGATTAGTCAGAAGGAACTAATACATCATCAAATTATAAATTTCTTTTTGTAACACCAGCTTAGTATCATAGTGAAAAAAACTGATCTGTGTACCCTGGAACATAAAAATCCCATCAGTTTCTCTGCTGCAAATCTTTAGGTAGAACCTAAGATTAGGAAGTTTGGACTTCGAAGAAGGTACATTCAACTTGAGAAATCCAATTATGCTTAGTGAGGAATTGATCTTGAATGCCATTCTACAGCTTATATTCCAAGAGTTTACTGAAATTTAATAAATCCTATTATTAATGTAAATTAAATATAATCAAGTTTTGATAGGACAAAGTATCCATCCATAAAGACTGAAAAACAAACAGCTGCAGCTCATTCACAGGACATAATACATTTGCTGACAGTCTTCCTTTATTTTCTGTTCTACACTCACTTTTTAAATGTTGCAGACTGATCGTGCTTTATATCTAAAAAGAAATTTCAATTGTAACTAAGTGCAGTGTGCACATCTTTAATGCTTGTAAAAGTAAAAAGTTGAAACAGAAGTGGTGGAGTGGTGTTCTATACAAAAAAAGAAAGCTACAACATAGCTAAAATGCACAGCATTTATGGGAAAGAGCAAAGGTTTTCTGTGTAAGAGCATCTCAATTCAAAACAAAATACTATAATTAGATTTAAAATACAGTAGGAAATCAGAACATTGATAAATGAGTACTCATATCTAATATAATTTTGAAGGATCTCAGAAAACAAGCTTTTTTTTTTTTTCCCTTCACTATTTAAGAAACAAGATAAAAATAAAAAATAGCTACTAAAGTACCCATTTCAGTAACATAGCAGCAAGGTAATAAATCTCCCATAATGCCATGTTTTAGCACGGAATAATTGTTAGTAAATCAAAGGAAAACACAAGCAACCAGGTACCATGCTCCAGGTTATGGCAATTGAAGTAAACTCACAATGGCCTGACTTTGACAAGGAACTATAACTAAGTTGAAGTGACACTCCAGAAGTGACATGTCTAGAATTACAGGAACTGGGTTAGAGAGAGTTTCTCACTTGCCACTGATAGGTGCACATTTGAGACGCTGGAAATACTTGTATGTTTGTCTGGCATTTGCCAGTCACTAGGAGTTCTTGTGGATTATCACTCTTATCCACGGAAAGATCTTGCCCAAGCTAAATATCAACAAGAAATTATTCCAAGTAGTTTCCTAGTTACGGGTAGGAGATCCAGAATACCACATTTGCATAAGTTACATAAGAATTTGCAGTACTTACTGGAACTACAGATAAAAATTTAAGACAGACTAAAGCTTAACTTTTTCTTCCTCACCTCTTTCCATCCAAGAAGCAAGACTTCATGAGTCGGGTTCATGACTTATATATTTCTGAAGCCAGAGTTCAGATTTTTTTCATACATATGCAGAATAGATGTTTAAATAAGAAGCAAAAGGCACTTATAGCCCCGAATATGTCTAAATAAAACTCAAGGTTCTATACACACTGTTTTCTTATCCAGCACTTATTGTTTCAGTCCATAGGTGCTTAGTGTTTTATTTTGTTTTTAAAGCAATATTCAGAATAACTATGTAATTCATATTACACTATGCCACCGTTCCCCTTTCTTCAGGAGTTCTGTCCTTTAATAAAGTCAAATTACTCTCCAATGAATGAATTATTAAATAAAAATCTCTGCAAACCAGTATAAGAAAACTAAATATTAGGAGCATTTTACTTTAATTTTCTTGGCTCCGTGTGATTTTTAATTTTAACTAAATAATCACTATATTCAAATGAACGCTTTCACAAATAAGGGACATTGCAAAGTCTTCAAAAAAGGTTTGCCATGAAATCAGTAATAAAGGGGACTTAGGCTAAGAGCAACACAGTCTACCTCTGTCAAAAAGAGCATAGTGCCTTTTATTAAAGGTTGTGCACAAGTATTGTTTTTCAGTGACAAATTGCTCAGAACATAACTTTTTCTTTTTCAAGGGTAAGAAAACAAAATTGTTTCGTCTTTCCATTTTCTTGGAAGAACCTCACCATTCTCACTGTTCCCTCACTTCATACTATGATGTGGATTAATCCCTTTTATTGAGAATTGATAAATGATCACAACAGCATAATCCATAACACACTCAACAAGAAAAGGAAGTGTCTGAGTGTAAGAAATACACAATATGTATTTTAATGGGCTATAAGCACAGAATTTCTCCACTGCTAGTCAAGCAGATACTTGTATTTCTAATCATACGTTGTTTGAGTGAACCCTTCAGAGCAGACGTTTTTCAGTTACTTGTATTTAAATTACTACCATATTCAAATACTTCAATATCTCATTTGTTTAATATAGCCAAAATATATGACTCCTGCCTCTGATCTGTTGCAAACCTTTTCTCAGAGTAAGAAACAAAGCCCTGATCCTTATCTTAAAAGGAAAACCAGATTAGTGAATCACAATATTGTTGAAAGCCGGCCCATAGCATTATTTATATCATGAGGAAATCTGGTTTCATGTTTCTGATCAGAAACACAATCAAGCACAGAGCCATCTAAGACTTTGCAAGGCACAAAACGTGATGAACTGTCTAGAAAAACAAAATTCCATGTCTTCAGTTTTACAGAGTACTCTTCAGAGTCCACGTGAAAGTACTTTCCTGGTTATTACCCACATTTCTGGACCCCTTTCCTAAAGCTTTTCTGTACTTTCATTTTATATGCAGTACTGGATGATATATCAAATCCTTAAAGAGCACGCATACCTTTTTTTCGTCCTCTCCCACCACCCACCTACCCTTTTCAAAGGCGCTGTGCCCACCATTCTGGAAATTCTGGCTCTATTACATTTCAAATCCTTTCTTTTACGAAGCCATAGCAGTCTTCAGAAGTTACAGCTTTGCCCCACAATTTTTCAGAAAATTTCCAATGATCAAGCATGATGGAGCCTTGGTCAGCTTTGAGGCTGACATTTTGCATATTGAAACATTCAGTAATGCTTTTTACACTGCTTCACAAGCTCAGTCTAAACAACTTACATGCAATAATTACAAGGAAGTATTTACAAAAAAAATATGCACTTTAGTATATGATCTGAATTGCAATAGTTCATTCAGAGCCACTAGGCTACAGAAATTCTAAGAAATATATACTATGATACAGTAGCAGCATTACTTAGAATTGATGGTACAGCAACAACATTCATTTCTCATACAGTACTCTAGGCAGTACTCTCCCACCTGGCATATTAGGAATATCTTGAAGTCCTAGGGTTCTAGAGTTCAAGTTTAGCCACTTCATAAGTTAATTTAAAATAACTTTTCAGAAGGCATTTCATCCCAGTCTTTCAAGGCAAAAATCCTCAAAACTAGCAGTAGAATTCAGAGTTCACTATGACCAGGTAAATGTCATGTGTTTGAAGGAAATGAATTTGTCTCAGCTAAGTATTGAGCAGGTGAGAAGGCTAACTTCATTCAGCTTTAATAGAAAAAATATTTGCACTTTCCCTTTAAAATTCCATATTGGGAATCACATTGCAATTCATATTGACATTTATTAATATTTTCCAACCTGTAAGATCAATAATTTAAAAACTATATTTTGCTAATATAAGTGTTTCCCGTAAAAACATCAAGAGCATTTAAATACATCTGAGATGACCTTCACACAATAGGCAGGCTTTACTGAAGACAATGTTTTATAGCCATTTATAGAACACTAAAGTTGTCACCACCCTCTGTGAATTATTCATCATTTTTGCTTGTTAAGTGTGTGCAAGGTAAACACTTAAGTAGTCATTTAATTTATTATTCCAATGGAACCAAAAATCCTTCATCTTTCAGACTTCATTTTCCTTTTTAGATTCATCGGTCATAGTTAACAAGAATTTACACAAATGAGATATTTCATAAATAATACTGCATTTGCCAGGTTTCACAGATTTGTTCTTCCACTGTTAATAATGACTATGCTGCTAAGATCCAGTTAGTTAGATCCACTGTGAATCAATACTGCACTTTACTGCTTTGTGCAAGTGTATTTAAGTATATACATGTGTATAATTTGAGCAGCCCTACCAAAGGACTACCAAAGTAGTAGTCTGCCATACGAGATTAACCCAATGTTAAAGTTAAGTTATGTAAGTATTTTAAAATAGGGACCTACAAGTTTGCACAAATTGCAGTTCATGAAAGAGTTTCAGGTGCCAGACTAAGTTGTTGTGTATGCTTTTTTCTTCTTCTTTTTTTTTTTTTTTTTTAAGTAACCTGCAACTGGAAAGCTTCTAGGAGAATATTCTATAGCCATCAATTTGTACAAAGGTGAATAAACTAGGCAAGTTACGCCAAGGAATTCTTCTTGTTTAATGCTCTATTTATGACATTGACTAATTTCTTTTAAAAGAAACTTGATTCTCTACCTTGTCTGCTCTGCAAAACTGCAGTATCAATGCTACCTCTAAGCAAAAAGTAGATTAGACCAAGAGAAGTTGCTTAATAGCCTAATCTACTGAGCCCAATACACAAATGAGCTCATTTAGAAATACCTGATGTTTAAGTTCCACTGCACCTATTGACTTCATTACCAAAGAAGGCTGATCATCACACAATCACTGTAATCAGAGATGCTTTCCCTTTCCACATTTCTACTTCCCTTCAAGACTAACCTGATATATTCAAATCAAATGGGAATGTAAGTAGTATTTGTCTGAAACATTTTTGGAGTATAAAACCTGATCATCAGCAGGGAGCTCTCAAGAAATACATATCACAATACCCAAGAAATATGAAACTTCAGGGACTGCATTATAGACTCCTGTAAAACAAAATCTAAGTCACAAGATTCTCTACACTTGCAGAGTTGGTCCTTACAACTTATAAACTACCTGGCCTTATCCTGTAGCAGATGCAAAAATCATGGAGGTTTTAAAAAATGATGAAACATGATGGACATCATATATGAACACATATTTAAAGGGACTGCTTCATTGCAATAAGCACCATAACTGAGTTTCATGTAGTGGTTGTTATTATAGATTCCATAATAGAATTTCTCTAGACAAATCTCAGACAACTCTGAAACAAGAATGGAAAGGAACAGGGAGAAGTAGTGAGACTGTCAATTTAAAACGCCCTAATTTGAACCAATTTTAGGAAACCGTTAAATAGAAAAAAAAAAGAAAGAAAAGCTCAGGAGTAAGGTCACTCTTTCGACCCAGAAAGATGTTATCTGTGGAAAAGTAGCAGAGCTAAGAAATTGGACATACTTACTGTACTTATGCTGCATTTGTAGGTAAACACAATATCGTATATCCAGCTATGTCTTTTTAAAGGCTTTTATCCTAAAAACAAACTGTATCTATTCTTTGTAAAAAAGCATTTTCATTGCAGCAGTCACTATGCTTAGAATTGTTTGATGACTTGAATTCCATACCTACTTGCAAGAATTAAGTTACTAAGTAGAAAGGCTGATTTTAGGGGTCACAGCCTGAAGGTCTGAGAAATGACTCTCTGCAAGTCAAAAGCATTTGATTCACTGAGTTTTGCCATGAAATTTGAATTTTGAATGGATTTGCTAATGAAGATTATTAAATTATTTACCTATCAAAAGTTGTTACCGTCTCTCTTCCATCTTAAAGTCTTCGTGACATTTTTCACAGAGCATGATACTTTAAAGAGAAAAATTTCAAAGCCATCTTTTTTTTTTTTTTTTTTAATTTTGCCTAGACTAACAAAACCTCACGGCTAAAGAATGGTGTCTGTGTAGAAGTGGCTATATTGCAACTCTCATCCAAAAGGAAAATTCAAAATAAGTTTACTGTTCTTCAAAAATAGATTACCTGTACAATACTTGGATATGTAACACAAGATGTCTACATCAGTAATATAGGACCATTTTTCTTCCCCTCGACAATGATATTACAGCACATATAGTCCTATGCTATAAATCTCACATGAACAGAAATTGTCCTCTGTCAACTTTCAAGCCTGCACAGATTACCAAATACTTCCAATATATCTGGAGAGCCTAAGCAAGTTATTTTCAGTTATTAGTATCACAAAAGACAACTTCACAAACTAGTTATGTCCTCAGCTAAATCAAGCATGGGAAATTACCTAAAAAAGCTTAGGTGACCAAGTCCAGAAAGTAAAAACATGTTTTCAATTTAAAATAGAATCCTCTTCAGCTAAGAAATAAAGTTTTGGTTTTGTTTTTGTTTTTCCTTCCTCTTGTGTTTCTAGATCATGCTGAATTATCAGTCTGCTGACACCCAGAACTCAGTGCTGCCAATTCTTATCACTAACTTGCTACTTTGGGCTGAATTACATGAACTAGTAATACTATTCTAATGTACTCTGTTGCCAAAAGAATTCGTCCTGTTTCCAAAACAAATGAGGTCATATCAAGTGGTTTATTTTTTTGTTAAAGTACCTGTTGCAAAAATCTAACTAAATTCTTTTTAAAGCTATTTTTCCTGTAACTAAATATCTGAAGATGGTTTAGCTTATTTGACTGAAAAATGTGCAGCTTACAGTTTAAAAAAGCATCCTTAAACATCCAAAACCCACTCCTCTTCTTCCCCTGTAATTTAAATTTGCCTCTCCCACTGCTAATATGAGCATTTTAGCCCACTTACTCCAGACCTATTCCAGCAGTATCACATTATTAATATATTAGTAGTATATTGTGACTCAGAATGCTCAGTATTTCAGCATTTTGCAGAGATGTGGTCTGAAAGAACTAAATAGCTAGGCAGAACTTCTTTTTTCTATGACAGGATAGGATACTACACATTGTATTTGTCCTTCTTCTATCTTGCTGCCTCTGAAGTAACGAAATCAGAACCCTGATCAACTGTTTTTGACAGACCATGGACCATCATTCACACTTTCTCTCATTGTTCATCAAAAATCTTTCTTGAGCAAAAAGACATCTATAAGCACACACTCACGTAGGCAGCACATATAGAAAAAGCTTTGTCGGCCAGAATGTTATTCCCTTTGGCCAACAATTAATCAATTGACTTAAAGGGTTGCCACAGAGTTATGTCACTAAGAAGAAAGATAGTAACAGTTCTAATTACATGGGGAACATGCCAAGAAACCTTTGTAGCCACAAATACCTTCCTTTTGTCTTGATTGAGAACTTTACCTGATTTATTCTAAGGGCAAAACCAGTATGCTAGGAAAAATGCTGATATTAAGAATTAATAAGGGGGAAAGAGAAATGAAATGGTGATTGAAGCTTAGCAAACAATTCATGAACCAGATTCGGCCACATTTTAAGTGTCCATGATTTTCTAATATATTCTCATTCAATGATAATATTATTTCAATGTTTCAGTATTAAAAACAAGAATAACCACTGATTAGAAATTCATACAATGCAGTTTATTGCAAATGGTCAGATAAGCTTCAAAATATTTCTCAAGTGTTCTCAAATCAAATTAGGGTACAAGCATTCCGAGTCCCAAATACTTGCGAGTGATCTGCATTAATGTCACTTGCACACAACCTTGAACCTCCCCCCCTCCCCCCCCCCCCCCCCCCCGCCCCTCAAAGCTAGCGAAGTATAACTTGGGGAAAAAAAATTAGATTGGTAGACAAAACAGGTAAAGGACAAATTTATGCTGATGCTTGGAAATGATGATTTTATGCTCTTCTCCTAAAAGCAAGGATGTGTATTGCTGGGAACTCATTGACTGAATTTGCACTCTCGACCTGATTTTGGGCAAAACCTCCATATTCAACATTAGCAAGTCAGTCTAGAGACAGACCAAGAAACATAAACAGCTAACGTACCCTCACATGAAAACATTTGCTGTTTTCTCTTTCTGTTTCTCAGAACAGGTGGCTTGTTACACCACTGAGAAATTCACATATATCTAATTTACTCAAAAAATACCTTTCTCACATAAGAAAATACTTCCAAAAGAGTGATGACTTGGCATGGCATAGTATCATACATTTTATAGGAGACATTGAAATCGGTTCTTCCATTCATTTGCAAGGCAAGAACCTATCACTGAGGACTGCACAGCAAGTCAATCCTTACAAACACACTTCTGGAAAATGGTGTAGAGTTTGTGACTGAGCAGACTGAGGAAAACAAAGCCAACAGACTCTACTCCAAGGCATTTTTCTTAGTGCTATCGCATTCAAGGTGTTTCACTTGTTAGCCTTCTGTGAAAAAGGTTTTCATTAACCATTTTGTTGAGTTGTCTTCCTGACACTTGCTTTGTTATGCTCTCTATTCCTTAGAGTTCTATCTCAATAACCCTGAAGCCTTGAGACCTGCACCTAATCCCAGACTGCACACATGGGAGCTGCAAAAACACTATTTTAGCAAGAACAGCTGTCACTGACTCACTAAATTTAAGAGCTTGTGATTTTTTTTTCTCCCTATGTTTCAGAGGATATACAGAGAGACATTAAAAAAAGACAACTCTACCTATGCATTTAGCAATGTCAAAAGACAGCAGGTGGGTAGTCATTTTGATAAATACGTAATTAATCACATGGAGGAGTTAATGAGTTCAAGGAACAGAGTACTTGAAAGCTACTGCACTTCATACAATGCATAAGAAACTGAAAGAAAGCCCATGGATGTTCAAACTGATGCATTTGTATGAAGTTCTATGCTACTTATCTTTTACCTCTAAGATCATGAAGTCAGACAGCAAATATAATTTTAATTTATTGCAACTCTTATTGTCATTTAGGTAATATATGTAAATTCTTGCTGAGAAGCTTAAAATTATCAAAGCTGGGAAGACATTTACAGAGGATTTATAATTATCTTTTTAGTTATGAAGCATTGTTTTAGAGAAAGCTAGGGTCTGTTTTAAAGAATTTGTGAACAGCTAAATTAAAAGAAGCAATTCAGTCTGACTATCTTAAACTTAGGGTGTCATGATTTACCCAACAGTTCCTGCCACTTACCCTCCCTTTTTTCATTCTCTTTTAAATACAGGAAACTTTGATAAAGACATGCACTGTGAAAGTGATGACTTCCAGGAACATTGCTATTGCATCCCTACTTCCCTATTATGTCAAAAAAAAAAAAAAGCTATTACTTATCTTTAGTCAGTTTTGAACATGGATATATAGTAAGCCTGTAGATATTTTATGCACATTGAAATCAAGCCACTTAATTTTCACACTGCTAATAGAAGATAGAGATTCGATTTTTTTCCCCATGTCATACACACACACTTCAAAAACATGAAAGCTCTGAAATTTAAAAACATACACTTATTATACACTTTTATATACAACAACAAAAATCAAGAAATGAAATTTCATTTCATGCCTGAAGTTCTTCTAAGAACACCCAAAGCCATGAATCTCTGAAATGTCAGTCATCTGGGAAACCTGCCATAAGTTTTTAACAAAAGAGACCATCATTTGAGTGACACTCGTTGATTTAGTGTCTGATTTCAGAAGACCCTCCACATAAATCATAACCTAAGAAGATGAATTCAGTAGGTATTTTATAACACAACAACAAATGTTGTAAATTACTATATGAAGTGAATCTACCTTGCTTAAAGTTTTAGAAAGCATTAGAATTCAGTGTTCATACCAGAACTTTTTCCTTATACAGGCAGACAAATGAGAGACTATGCTTTATGGTACTGGTCAAGGTCAATATGTCTTAAATTCCAAATTGCACTTCCGCTACCCTAAGTTTTAAATGAGAAGAGCTAGGACATCACTAACTATAAGAAAGCAGCTACCAGGGTGTTGCTCCTCATTCTGATAAGAAGTGGTCTAATTGCCAGAATATTCCATAGCAAAGACATCAGCACTTAAAGTAAGGTTTTAAGCCTTTCTCCATGTAATGCTGTGCACATCTAAAAAAAAAAAAAAGGCAAAAAAAACCTACCCCCCCCCCAACTTCTCATTTTACCTAACCTGCACCTGGTGCTGAGAGCAATTCAGCCTACAATCTGTCTTCATTGTCTGTAACCTACACTGGACATACAAAGAACAATTAACTACCTTCTCTTTTGTGATATGCCAAATTGTTTGGGTATTCATTCAAGTATTCATTCTATTATCAAATAAAGAACTATTATCAACCATTGACCTACTTTTCCTTCAGTCACTGTCTTAAACTAATCAGATACATATTATTAATGAAAAAGAAACATACAAATATAAAAAGTTGTAGTTTTCTTCTGTTCTGAATAAAAAAAGATGTAGCTACCACTATTTTTTTTTAATATTTACTACCACCCGCATGCTCAATTTATTGCAGCAAATCTACAATAAGCTAGGCAACAATGCAAAAATAGGTATTTGACCTGTTCTGTCAGAGTAACTTTCCCGTGAGTACTTAAAAAAAAAAAAAAAAGAGGTGCAGCTTTCAAAATTTGAGTTTTGCTATCATCACATGCAATGCAAAAGGAAATTTTATTCCTGTTCTTTTAAGTAAGTATTTGAGTGTACCTATGCCTTTTCTGAGTACTATTTACACCAGCTACAGCCATATTCAAAAACCAATAAAAACAATAATCCATATGAAGACTCTCCCAAGGGATGTACTTAAGTTCTTCTTTCCCTCCATGAAATTATGACTACTTAAATCTCATCTTTAGCTGTGCTTTCCATATTCATAGAAATACATTACTCAGAACAGCAATTGGTTAGCCATAAGGGTAAACCATTCAAACAAAATAGTCTTAATGTGTTAGCATATCTTTCCTCATGTGCGTGCATGGTGATGAGACCACCACCTCTCCCAGCCATCTCACCAAGAACTAGGCGCTCCCCACAGTGTTTTTAGAAGATAGAAACACAGAAGAGGATTCAATTGTCGGTCTCTGAAGAAGCATGCTCTTCAGATATTGACTGTAAGGATTCATCTAGCAACAACACGTAGCCACAGCTGTACTAAATACTGTCCTACTAAATATCACGTACATGCAAGTTTAGCAACAGCTCTTCACTGCTTCTATTTAATGATGCAAAATTCCTCCCCTTCCCCCCCCCCTTTTTTTTTTTACTGTAGTGTCATGCTATGATGAGTGCATGTTCCCTTATGTCAAGTGAGAAGATACTGACAAATCCAGATGTCAGGTTAATCTCTCTGTATCAGAGTAAATATTGGTTTCCATGGCACCGCTATGTGCTGGGAGCGCTCTCTGGTTTTAAATACTCAAGGGACTTTATACACCATCTTCAGCATCAAGGGAAGATTGCTACCAATAATTGACTGTCATAAAAAAAATGCAGTGATAACCACTGACAATCAAAGTATTAAAATAAATTGTGATCTTTGTTTATCTTTAATTGAAATCGTTTTGAAAGTCACTACTTTACCTTAATTAACCTTCCTATTTTAATCAAACTAACATGCAAAAAGTTTTATTCAAGAATAGAGAAAGATATATAGTCCCTCCTGAGGAGATTAGGAAGAATGTATTTCTTTTAAATCCATGTTAAGTGTCATCAACACAGTGCAAAGTGTACTTTCAAAACTCTTTGGGGAATATTAACATCCCTCCAGCTGTAAATAATGTCACAATTTTAACTTTGAGTTGAATACTGAAAGTTAGTAAGTCTGTACATATTAAAGAGTGGAAAAAATATCAGAGTCAACATGTCATTAATTCACTGGTTTAATTCTAAACATACTCTTCTTTCAGACAATTTAGAACATGCATCTTTCCACAGACACTCTCTGCACCGCAAAAAACTATTTGAGTGTTACAGTTATTACATCAATCTAAGCACCTGAGTTTGCAAGCTTTGTTTTCATCATTCAAAGGCCAGGCTTAAGCTTTTCTGTCTTTCTTTAAGTCAGTAATATGAAAATGTAGGTTTACAGTTCATTAGATACAGCCAATGATGCCTTTCCAAGCAGTAACAGAAACAGACTTACCTTGAATCCAGGCAGTACTGCAAGAAGTATGGCATTTCTGTCCTTTACTTGAAATTTCATCATAAGTCCAGTAACACACTGCAAAGATGAAAGATGGGAACAATACTGATGTTATATGTTGGATTAAATGAAATTATATAGTTACATTTTATGCAAATGTCTTAAACATATATCAAACGCTACCAAATTCAGCCAAGGTCAAAAGTCTAATTCCTTATGGAAGCAAAGCAGAACTAATCCTCTAAAAAGTGACTCAATAGTTTTTCTGTCTCCTTTGGTGGTAGTCCCCAGCACAATAAGTCACCTAGAAAACCTTCAGATTAAGCAGAGCAACAGGCAATTTTATTTAAGAAAGCAGGTAGCAAAAACAAAAAAACAAAACAAAACAAAAAACACATAACATTCCAATTCTAGTAAGTGTTGGAATAGAGGAATAATTGTCTGCCATTTATACTGTTCAGTATATTTATGTATTACTACGTTGTTAAGCTGAATTATTATTAGCTCAGAAAAATCTATATTACCAAAACATTGCAAGAGAACCATTTTGACTATTCAACTATTTTACGCTCAAATATATCACTTCTTAAGTTCTAGATACTTCAATGCCAACTCTCAAATTTTTGCAGATCCCAAATGTGTATCTGCACACCTCATTCAACTGAAGTGATTCAAAAAGAATTTATTTATCAAAAAATTCTTCTCATACATGTGCAAACCACCAAAAGACGACATAGTTCCATTTTCCAATTAAACTTCCCAGGAATAAAGACCCTGTTAGCAAGCAACCATCATAAAAGATAAGTGTAAAGAAGAGTTGTGCATCAGCTCTTTGCTAAAGGAAAGAAATTTTCTAGAAAGTTCTGTTTGCTGCCTTTCTCTTTATTTTCTAAACGCCTCTACTTTAGCTAAAGCTTCACCTTTCAAGAGGCCTAGAAAAGCCTTGAAGAGAAAAAAGTATATATATAATAATAATAATAATTAAAAAAATAACCACCCTGAAAAGCTATAGAAGCACCCATTCTTCCTGTAGAGCTCCAGGTTATTTGGAACCATTAATCTATCCACAAAATACATTCAAATCTATAAACACTTCTGTTTTTTGCCATTAATATTAGGGAACAAGCATATGGCCACATACTTGTGACATTTCAGATACATACACCTCAAAATACTGATACGGAAGGAAGCAGACTGACACACAAGTTCTGTCTTATAATATGCTTATAAACTAGAAAGACACAAATATGTAGATATATATACACACAGAGATACGTAGCAGCTGAAAAGTAAAATATCAGGAAAAAAAAAAAAACTTGCCCTCTACTTACACAGATAGTTTTTCCCTCTTTCATCCTAACTTTTGAATGTTTTATCAACACCCCAGTTTTTTGTTTTTTTTTCCAAAATGTTTATTCTTTAGGATCCAACCTACTTCATTAGTATCATCAGTAATTCTTTTGATTTCTCAGACCCACCTTATGGCTCTTTTCCTGTAACTTAGAACTTCTTTGCTATTACCAGCAATTTATTTGAAACCAAACAAACATAAGTACCATCTTTCTCACTGATTCACCTTCCACAAAGGCATTCAAAGATCTACTTAAATTAGGTGCCTGGCCTGCTAGTTACCCTGTCCAACTGGCCCTTGGAACTCAAAGCACCTGTGCTGGATACACTGAGGGGAGGGTAGAAAAAAACAGATTGGCCTTAGGCCCTACACTTAAAGTCTTTCAGACAGTGAATTTCAGTATGCCATCTTTCCTTCTCTCAGTAAAAATAATTCCCATTATTACTCTACAGACAAAATGAGCACTGCAGCTACTGCTCCTTTTTGGTTTTGTCCCACTCAGACTTCACTCTTCCCATACAAGATATGCTATGTCATCCTCACGCCACCCCTCATATAACTTCATAGGGGCTGTATGTAATCCCAGTCCTCTCTAGTATCATATTAAGAACATCTCTGGCTACCTTCATGCCCTGTGGCCTCTCTGTTCCACTGTGGCCTCTTTTGCCTCAAAGAGGTTTTTACATAATTTATTTATATTTCTTATTAGTTTTTCCTTACATTTTTTCCCATCAAGATTCCCTTTTCCTGTTTTGAGAAAACAGGTTAAAACAGTTTAAACTGTATGTGGAGAACAGGCAGAAAGGAGTTTTGGGTGCTTGCCCTACAGGCAACAACTGAGGATGAGTAGGTGGTACCTGATGGCTCTGACTGAACCAGCAGCAAAGCATGAACACTTGTCAGTGTGGACACAGCCCACCTTGCTTCTGCCTCCCTCCCTGCATGGAGCAGCCCTGCTGCCACATTGCTGGGAAAGACTGTTCAGCATCCCAGCTTAAACTAATTTCTCAGATGGCTCAGGTGCTCAAGCAGGCTATGCAGACTTCAATTCAGCATATAGTAGGGCTCCCCTTAATTGTAAAATGCTAACAAATGTGTCTGATATGAGAAGGGATATAAACATACAATTATTTTGAACTAGCATTAAAACAGAACTGGACATGTGTGATGATTTTATCCTGACAAAAGAACATATTTTGTAAAACTGACAGATTTTAATGTTACTTTCAATAAATAAACTTTTCAGTGGGAACATTTCATTACTTCAAAAAGAGTTACTTTTACTTTTAGAGGATTTCCTTCATGGGCTTCTGCTTAGGAAAAAAAAAGTCTTTATTTTTAATCTCTTAGCTAAAAAGCACTACAATATTTATCTAAATAATTAAAACAAAACTTTTCAACATTAATTAAATATTGTGTACTAACTGTAACACTACTGGAATATACAACTTTTTTTGTGGAATATAGTATTGTTTTCAGACTTCCTATATAAGATTTAAATTAATTTACATTTGCATTAGGTTTTGCCAAGAACCTTTTTTGTAACCTCTTTTGGACTCATGATCACATACACTTGCCCTGCCACAAATTGCCTAAAATATTTGTATATTACTTAATCAAGTACAGTAATCAAATTCTGATCCTTAACATCAAGATGTAGGACAGCTTATAAATCCAGCTGAAATAGCAGTTGAGCGCTATGTTGTGGTACTGCTTGATTCCATATGGCCCACTTTAGTCTCCTTATGCAAAAATTACTCTGATTTGCAAGATGACTCTTCTTTGATTGGAGAAATAGACTATGCAAAAGCTTGATTTTTCCCCATTTGGTCCTTGACTAATAATAAAATTTATAATCCATTTTGTCTTAGCATGTAAGTGACATCTTTCCAAATTTCTCATTTAAAACAAATATGAGTTAAACACTTGTATCGCAGAATTTTAATTGGCAATAAGCAGCAGGCTTTAAAAATCTCTGCAGGGCAGGAGGGAATTGTGAATCAACACACTTCCACAGAAGAAGACAGGACAGTTAACTTACAAAAAGGAGACCTAAGTTCATGTTTATCTACTTACTTGGTTCACAACAGAAATCAAGGTCTGCCACCTTACTGCTGAGTGCTAATGGGCTATGAGGTATTCTATGTGAGCTCTGTATTGCATAAACTATTTTATTATTAAATGAATATAAAAAAGAGTCCAGGGTTTCACCTCTCACATAAGTGCCCTAAAAATAGGCAAAGTAATTTTCTCTGGCTGAATGAATATTTAAGTAAAGCAGTTCCTGCAGGAGAGACAAAGAAACACACTAATACTCTGCATACTAAAATTAATAAGGCAGTATTATGGAAGAGTAAAAGTCTTGATTCCAATTTGTCCTTCAATGAAACAGAAAGAAGATTTGAAATTCTCTCCTCCTAAGCTCTGGTTTTGGAACTAGGAAATAATTTAAAAATCACGAAAGTCCAAATATTTCCAAAGAGATAGGAACCATAAAGACTTTTCTCTATCTTGGCAATGTTCTCTTTTCAAGATTTCAGTCTCTAGCTGGGACCATCTGTGAAAGTCCTTGAACAACTTAACACAGTTTCAGTGTCTGTGAGAAGATGCGTCTGACAGCAGGCTCTACCAAGTACAGTCCTTATCCTTTTATGCCTCTTTCTATTGCCCTTGTCTTCTGATTCATTCAAAATGCTTCCTTTTTTATTTTTTTCCTTTTTTTTTCCCCTCTTTTCTTTTCTTTTTTTTTTTCCTTTTCTTTCTTTTTTTCCTCCTTCCATGGGGGACACTGTTTTTTTTTTTTTTTTTTTTTTTTTTTAATGAGAAAAGACCCTGTTGCTATATAAAATGAAGTCAATAACAATGCCATGTTTAAGCATTCTATTGTTACAAGCAAGGAGGAGCTATATTTACATGAACTTCTTTTACTAAACCCCTATGAGCTCAAAGATACACCATGATGACTCTCACACACACAAAATATTATCAAGCAGGATATTTTTAAACTCACGGTTACTGTTTTGCTATTGTGGCTTATGAGAAAGTATGCAAAAGTATGTCCAAAAGGAACCCAAACCACATAGCCCCAGTGGATCAAACAGAATTTAATAGAGGTTAGTATACAAAATTACTTAAATTTGGAGTTGTTCACTGGGCAAAATGAAGAAAGAAGAAGCAACTTTCCTTTCCTTTTCTTTTCTATCATAAAGATATGTCCAGAAAAATATCACATGGCTTTTTTTATTCCTATTATACTTGGTTATTTGCAAGAAGCTTTTAGGCATGGTTATCTTCATAGCAGCTTCCCTACAGCATATCAGGAAAGTGAGTTGGGTGTTACTTCTTGTGGACTTTTCAGAAAGAAGTTTGAAGCAAAACCTTATACATCACATTAGCAAAAAAAGGCAAAAACATGGGGAAAAAATAGACAGAAAAAGAATTAATGAAAATTATTGAGTATGGAAAAATGGGATTACATAAACTAAACCCTATTATTCAACTAATAGCATCATTGTTGACTTGGTCAATAGCAATATGATAACTTGGCATCCAGGTTGAGACAAACTTAACCAAAAGTCGGCCCCTGAGATACAGATGTGCACAGATTAACAAGTAATATTTTACTCCAAAGGAAGTTCACAGAAGCTACCCATATTTATTTATGACCTCTCCACTGATATTTCTTACCCTTACTAGAACAAAAAAATAAACATAAAAAGTCTTGAAAATAATGTTTTATCTGTGAGAAGGATGAGATTGTGTCCTGGTTCCAGTTAGGACAGAGTTAAGTAGCTCATAGTAGCTGGTAGGGTGCTATGTTTTGGATTAGGATGAGAAGAGCGCTGATAACATGCTGATGTTTTAATTGTTGCAGAGCAGTGTTTACACCAGGCCAAGGACTTTTCGGCTTCTTGCTCTGTCCTGCCAGCGAGCAGGCTGGGGGTGCAGCAGGAGCTGGGAGGGGACAGACCCAGGACAGCTGACCCAAACTGGCCAAAGGGGTATTCCATACCATCTGACGTCATGCTAAACAATATATAGGGGTGGCTGGCCGGGGTGGGGGGCCGGCTGCTCGGGAATAGGCTGGGCATCGGTCAGCGGGTGGTGAGCAATTGCATTGTGCATCACTTGTTTTCTTACACATTATTATTGTTAATACTATTACCATTATCACTATTATTATTATTATTGTTATTATTATTTTCCTGTCTTAATAAACTGTCTTTATCTCAACTCACAGGCTTCACTTTCCCGTTTCTCTCCCCCATCCCAGAGAGGGAGGGGGGAGGGTGAGCGAACGGCTGTGTGGTGTTTAGCTGCCAGCCGGGTTAAACCACAACAGTCTTTTTGGCGCCCAACGTGGGGCCCGAAGGGTTGAGATATTGACAAATCTGACCAGAGTGTGTTAAACTAAAATTGGTATAAGTATTGGACCTGCTTAATAGTTGCTAGTCACGATGTTGATTGCCTTAATCTCCAGTCTGCTGTACCTGTATTCCAAATTGAGTTTTATGGTGCGTTACTTTCTGTATGTGCTCCCTGTTGCACTGTTTATCCTTTCCGGGCCCTGGTTTAAGATTGTTATGGTACTGTGCGGTGTAGCAATGGCTTATGAAATGATGAAATATCTGGTCACGACTTTAACCTGGTATTTGTACTCAGCACTGACGTCGACTCTATACTTTGGAACCCATATCTCGGAAACTATTAGCAATTACACCTATTGCCTGTTTTCGTTAGGGAGCCAATCTGTGAAGGGGACAGGGGAAGACATGTTTCCCTACCTGTTCACTCTCCCTTTCTCCTTCACCACCACCCTCTTATCCCCCGAGTTAGTTACGGTGGTTCTCCGAGATGTTGAATATCCTTGGGATACTCAGACCAGCCTGCTCTTGTTGTTATGTCTCCTGAATGCACTTCAGATTTTGTGGAGGGTTAAACAACTACTTAGGAATCTCATCCGGAGATCTGCCTTGAGGCGGGATAGTTGCGAGTGGCAGGGAGTGTGGGAGGATATGGGCAGGTTTCTAGAGCAGTGGTCACCTCCAGTGTTTTGGACATTCACCCCTGAACAACTGCAAAATCCTAAAAAGCTGGCAGAATGCTTGAAAAAAAGGTGTCATGACTCTGGCAGTTCCAAAGTGACACAAATCACTGTAGCGTGCTGGGGTCTGGCTTGTGCCTATCGAGCTGCAATTGATGCTACTAGCAACCTAGCTCCAGCTCCTGCAGCCGTTCCAGCTCCAGCTCCTGCAGCCACTCCAGCTCCAGCTCCTGCGGCCGCTCCAGCTCCAGCTCCTGCAGCCGCTCCAGCTCCAGCTCCTGCAGCCGCTCCAGCTCCAGCTCCTGCAGCCGCTCCAGCTCCTGCAGCCGCTCCAGTTCCAGCTCCTGCAGCTACTCCAGCTCCAGCTCCTGCAGCCGTTCCAGTTCCAGCTCCTGCAGCCG
Organism: Anser anser; assembly: GCF_964211835.1. NCBI lineage: Eukaryota > Metazoa > Chordata > Aves > Anseriformes > Anatidae > Anser > Anser anser. The sequence continues at coordinate 39,038,898 of NC_139724.1, read as the reverse complement.
CTCCAGCTCCTGCAGCCGCTCCAGTTCCAGCTCCTGCAGCTACTCCAGCTCCAGCTCCTGCAGCCGCTCCAGCTCCTGCAGCCGCTCCAGCTCCTGCAGCCGCTCCAGTTCCAGCTCCTGCAGCCGCTCCAGCTCCTGCAGCCGTTCCGGCTCCTGCAGCCGCTCCAGCTCCAGCTCCTGCAGCCGCTCCAGCTCCAGCTCCTGCAGCCGCTCCAGCCCCTGCAGCCACTCCAGCTCCAGCTCCTGCAGCCGCTCCAGCTCCAGCTCCTGCAGCCGCTCCAGCTCCAGCCCCTGCAGCTGCCCCAGCTCGTGCAGCTGCTCCCACTCCTGTGGCTGGGTCAGAGAAACGAGCTGTAGCAGTGCAAGTTGACCCCGCAGAGGGTATTCCAACCCCTGTGGCAGACCCTGTGTCTGGGTCAGAGAAACGAGCTGTAGCAGTGCAAGTTGACCCCGCAGAGGGTATTCCAACCCCTGTGGCAGACCCTGCGTCTGGGTCAGAGAAACGAGCTGTAGCAGTGCAAGTTGACCCCGCAGAGGGTATTCCAACCCCTGTGGCAGACCCTGTGGCTGGGTCAGAGAAACGAGCTGTAGCAGTGCAAGTTGCCCCTGTAGACAAGGTGAAAAAATGGTATAGAGGCTCAGGTCGTTTAAAACGCAGACAGTCTTCTGCTAAGTCTGGGCGTAGTGAAGACGAGGCTGGGCCATCAAAGGTGCAGGAGACTGAAGATGAGGATGAGGATGGCGAAAAATCAACAGTAACTACCCGGACTCCATACCAGCCATCAAAGGTGCAGGAGACTGAAGATGAGGATGAGGATGTCGGAAAATCAACAGTAACTACCCGGACTCTACACCGGCCATCAAAGGTGCAGAAGACTGAAGATGAGGATGAGGATGTCGAAAAATCAACAGTAATTACCCGGACTCTATACCAGCGTGAGCTACGAGATGTGCGAAAAGATTTTGGTCGCTGTATAGGCGAGCAGCTTGTCACCTGGCTGCTCCGGTGCTGGGACACGGGAGCCAATTATGTGGAATTGGAGGGCAAGGAAGCCAGGCGGCTGGGATCCCTTGCTAGGGACGCATGCATTGACAAAGCAATTGGAGATGGAGCACGATCTCGCAGCCTCTGGAGGCGTCTCCTGTCAGCTGTGAAGGAAAGGTATCTCTTCAAGGAAGAACTTGTATGTTTACCAAGCAAATGGACCACCATGGAGAAGGGAATTCAGTACCTGAGGGAATTGGCCGTACGGGAAGTAATTTATAAGGACCTAGACGACGCACAAACATCCGCAGATCCAGATGCAGTCCGGTGTACACTACCCATGTGGCGGAAGTTTGTACAGAGTGCCCCATCATCATATGCCAACTCATTGGCAATGCTAGCCTGGAAAACGGAGGAGAATCCCACAGTGAATGAAGTGACTAAAATACTCCGGCAGTACGAAGGAAATCTCTCCTCTTCCCTAAAGGCCTGTGTCTCAGCTGTGGAGAAACTTTCTGAAAAGATCCACCAACTTGAAGAAAGATTATCTTCCCCTCCACCTGAACGAACCAGTGTCCACCAGCTAAAAGAGAATGCTTTAGAGAAACTTTCTGAAAAGATCCACCAACTTGAAGAAAGATTATCTTCCCCTTCACCTGAACGAACCAGTGTCCACCAGCTAAAAGAGAATGCTTTGGAGAAACTTTCTGAAAAGATCCACCAACTTGAAGAAAGATTATCTTCCCCTTCACCTGAACGAACCAGTGTCCACCAGCTAAAAGAGAATACCTTGGAGAAACTTTCTGAAGAGATCCACCAACTTAAAGAGAGTTTATTTTCCTCCCCACCTGTACAAACCAGTGTCTCAGCTATTAGGGGTAAACGTTCATCTATGCAAGGAAGACAATATGGTGGGCACACACACCGCGCCACCCTGTGGTTTTACCTACGTGACCATGGAGAGGACATGAGAAAATGGGATGGAAAATCTACTGCGACCCTAGAGGCACGGGTACGTGAATTGCAAAGGAAAACAATTGGGAAAAAGGAGTTCTCTGAAAGGTTTGCTGCTCCAACTTCCAGCAGGCAGTCCTTTAAACACAGAAATGAAGATTCTGACCAGGACTAGAGGGGCCCTGCCTCCAGCCAGGGGGAGGAAAGGGACAATCGAGTTTATTGGACTGTGTGGATTCGATGGCCTGGCACGTCAGACGCACAGAAGTATAAGGCTTTGGTAGACACCGGTGCACAATGTACTCTAATGCCATCAAGCTATAAAGGGCCAGAGCCCATCTGTATTTATGGTGTGACGGGGGGATCCCAGCAGTTAACTGTATTGGAGGCTGAAGTGAGTCTAACCGGTAATGAGTGGCAAAAGCACCGTATTGTGACTGGCCCAGATGCTCCATGCATCCTTGGCATAGACTATCTTAGAAGAGGATATTTCAAGGACCCAAAAGGGTTCCGCTGGGCTTTTGGCATAGCTGCTTTGGAGACAGAGGACATTAAACAGTTGTCTACCTTGCCTGGTCTCTCAGAGGACCCTTCTGTTGTGGGGTTGCTGAGGGTTGAAGAACAGCAAGTGCCGATCGCTACCACAACTGTGCACCGGCGGCAATATCGCACCAACCGAGACTCCCTGAGTCCCATCCATAAGCTAATTCGTCAACTGGAGAGCCAAGGAGTGATCAGCAAGACTCATTCACCTTTTAATAGTCCCATATGGCCAGTGCGAAAGTCTAATGGTGAGTGGAGACTAACAGTGGACTATCGTGGCCTGAACGAAGTCACGCCACCACTGAGTGCTGCAGTGCCGGACATGCTAGAACTCCAGTATGAACTGGAATCAAAGGCAGCCAAGTGGTATGCCACAATTGATATCGCTAATGCATTTTTCTCCATCCCTCTAGCAGCACAGTGCAGGCCACAGTTTGCTTTCACTTGGAGGGGAGTCCAATATACTTGGAATCGGCTGCCCCAGGGGTGGAAACACAGCCCTACCATTTGCCATGGACTGATCCAGTCTGCGCTGGAGCAGGGGGAAGCTCCTGAACACCTGCAGTACATCGATGACATCATTGTGTGGGGTGACACTGCAGAAGAAGTTTTCGAGAAAGGGAAGAAGATAGTCCAAATCCTTCTGAAGGCTGGTTTTGCCATAAAACAGAATAAAGTTAAAGGACCTGCACGAGAGATCCAGTTTTTAGGAATAAAATGGCAAGATGGACGCCGTCAAATCCCAATGGATGTGATCAACAAAATAACAGCTATGTCTCCACCAACTAGCAAAAAAGAAACACAAACTTTCCTAGGTGTCGTGGGGTTTTGGAGAATGCATATTCCAAATTACAGTCTGATTGTAAACCCGCTCTACCAAGTAACCCGTAAGAAGAATGCTTTTGAATGGGGCCCTGAGCAACGACAAGCCTTTGAACAAATTAAGCAGGAAATAGTTCATGCAGTAGCCCTCGGGCCAGTCCGAACAGGACCAGATGTAAAGAATGTGCTCTACACCGCAGCCGGAGAGAATGGTCCCACCTGGAGCCTCTGGCAGAAAGAACCTGGGGAAACTCGAGGTCGACCCCTGGGGTTTTGGAGTCGGGGATACAGAGGATCTGAAGCCCGCTATACTCCAACTGAAAAGGAGATATTGGCAGCATATGAAGGAGTTCGATCTGCTTCAGAAGTGGTCGGTACTGAAGCGCAGCTCCTCCTGGCACCCCGACTGCCGGTACTAGGCTGGATGTTCAAAGGAAGGGTCCCCTCTACGCATCATGCAACTGATGCTACATGGAGCAAGTGGGTTGCACTGATTACTCAGCGGGCTCGAATAGGAAACCCCAGTCGCCCAGGAATCTTGGAGGTGATTATGGACTGGCCAGAAGGCAAATACTTTGGGATATCACCAGAGGAGGAGGTGGTTCGTGCTGAAGAAGCCCCCCTGTACAACAAGCTACCAGAAAATGAGAAGAAATATGCCTTGTTCACTGACGGGTCCTGTCGTATTGTGGGAAAGCATCGGAGATGGAAAGCTGCTGTATGGAGTCCTACACGACGAGTTGCAGAAGCTGCTGAGGGAGAAGGTGAATCGAGTCAGTTTGCAGAAGTAAAAGCCATTCAGCTGGCTTTAGATATTGCTGAACGAGAAAAGTGGATGGTAGCAAATGCCCTGTGGGGGTGGTTACAGCAATGGAAGCAGAACAACTGGCAGCGCAGGGGCAAGCCCATCTGGGCTGCGGCATTGTGGCAAGATATTGCTGCCCGGGTAGAGAACCTGGTTGTAAAGGTACGCCATGTAGATGCTCATGTGCCCAAGAATCGGGCTACTGAAGAACACCAAAACAACCAGCAGGTGGATCAGGCTGCTAAGATTGAAGTGGCTCAGGTGGACCTGGACTGGCAACATAAAGGTGAATTATTTATAGCCCGATGGGCCCATGACACCTCAGGCCATCAAGGTAGAGATGCAACCTACAGATGGGCTCGTGATCGAGGGGTGGACCTGACCATGGACACTATAGCACAGGTTATTCATGACTGTGAAACATGTGCTGCAATCAAGCAAGCCAAACGGTCAAAACCTCTTTGGTATGGAGGACGATGGCTGAAATATAAATATGGAGAGGCCTGGCAGATTGATTACATCACACTCCCTCAAACCCGCAACGGCAAGCGCCACGTACTTACAATGGTGGAAGCAACCACCGGATGGCTGGAAACATATCCTGTGCCCCATGCCACCGCCCGGAACACTATCCTGGGCCTTGAAAAGCAAGTCTTATGGCGACATGGCACCCCAGAGAGAATTGAGTCAGACAACGGGACTCATTTCCGAAACAACCTTATAGACACTTGGGCCAAAGAACATGGTATTGAGTGGGTGTATCACATCCCCTATCATGCACCAGCCTCTGGAAAAGTTGAACGATACAATGGACTGTTGAAGACTACACTGAAAGCAATGGGTGCTGGGACATTCAAAAATTGGGATACACATTTGGCAAAGGCCACCTGGTTAGTCAATACCAGGGGATCTGCCAACCGAGCTGGACCTGCCCAATCAAACCTGTTACGCACTGTAGAAGGGGATAAAGTTCCTGTAGTGCACGTAAGAAACATGCTGGGTAAAACAGTCTGGGCTACTCCTGCCTCAGGAAAAGGCAAACCCATTCGTGGAATTGCTTTTGCTCAGGGACCTGGATGCACTTGGTGGGTAATGCAAAAGAATGGGGAGGTCCGGTGTGTACCTCAAGGGGATTTGATACTGGGTGAGAATAGCCCATGAGTTGAATTGTAGTATGTTAATTATTATATAATAATGTATGTCATCACTACCATGATTGCTATATATCATAGATGAAAATGGTGATTAATTAGAATGTATTGGACAGAGTGTAACCTGAGCATGACATAAATGGTATGGAATAAGGGGTGGATATCTGTCCTGGTTCCAGTTAGGACAGAGTTAAGTAGCTCATAGTAGCTGGTAGGGTGCTATGTTTTGGATTAGGATGAGAAGAGCGCTGATAACATGCTGATGTTTTAATTGTTGCAGAGCAGTGTTTACACCAGGCCAAGGACTTTTCGGCTTCTTGCTCTGTCCTGCCAGCGAGCAGGCTGGGGGTGCAGCAGGAGCTGGGAGGGGACAGACCCAGGACAGCTGACCCAAACTGGCCAAAGGGGTATTCCATACCATCTGACGTCATGCTAAACAATATATAGGGGTGGCTGGCCGGGGTGGGGGGCCGGCTGCTCGGGAATAGGCTGGGCATCGGTCAGCGGGTGGTGAGCAATTGCATTGTGCATCACTTGTTTTCTTACACATTATTATTGTTAATACTATTACCATTATCACTATTATTATTATTATTGTTATTATTATTTTCCTGTCTTAATAAACTGTCTTTATCTCAACTCACAGGCTTCACTTTCCCGTTTCTCTCCCCCATCCCAGAGAGGGAGGGGGGAGGGTGAGCGAACGGCTGTGTGGTGTTTAGCTGCCAGCCGGGTTAAACCCGGCAAAATCATTGACACACAGGAGCCTGTTTTACCATTGGAAATGGATGCTGCGGCCATCAGCATCTTCCTGACATTTCTCCATGTTTCAACTTTACCTGTCAGTAAAACTCTGGAGGGGGGGAAGATAATTCAGTCTCCACACACCTTGCAAGTTGCTCTTTTTCTTGAGAAAACAAGTAAACGTCAACCTGTGCCAACTGTAATGCTAGTCCTTGCAATCCAGATACTAATCCTGTAGTAACAGGACTGGGACCATTAACTTTTTAGAAAGAATCCATCATTCCTTTAGTGTTCATAGTTTCATGAGCAAGGTCCTATTTTTGCTCATTTTCCACAGCAAAGAATGATATATTCAAATGAGTCTATAACACTTAGGAAGCATAAAACAATTAGGAAGCAGTATCACCTTAGAAATTAAATGAAATTTGGATAATTGAGAGCCACCACTGTATACTCCAATTTGTTCAAGAACCAACAAAAAGAAATTGTGATTTTTATTTTATCTTACACACCACAAACACACCAGATGTGCACTGCAACTTGATGATGAGTGAAGTCTGAATTGTAATACCTGTCTTCAAACAGAATATGCGACATAGCTGCAGAGGCAACGTGTGTAGTGGAAAGAGATAGAAAATTAACTGCATGTGGACTCAGGTAAAAGCTATGTGGTTATACATTGTTTTAGAACCAATAGCCTTGCAAGCATCTCAATAAGTATTGATTATTTTTAGATAATTTAAAACTTGACTGAATAAGAAAACAGATTTGAGAAAGAGTATGAATAGTTTTTGGAGAAAATCATGTAGGTTGGTGAAAGAAACAAGTCATGTTTCAAGATATAATAAATATAAACAATTATAAGCTACCAGAGAATTATAGAAACTTCTCCATTAAAGTTTCCACACATCTTATTCACTCCAATTTCAACGAGTTAAGAGAAAAATCTCTTCCCCCCAAAAATGCGGAGAGAATTCATCCATCTAATAGCTCAACAATTAATTTGGAGAATACTTGATGTATGAATATTTTTCCCTCACATATGTGTACTTTATTCAGATTAGTGAAATAAAAATTATGTACTTGAATTAATCCTTGCCATCTCTGGTCTACTGGCTTTGGAGGCTCTCCGCTATAAATGTAGGAGCTATATGGATATGTTCTCAAATCTGCTGCTGATGTAAGTGGGCACAACTCCACTTTTATTTAATGAAATCATGACAAATTATTTCAACACTGATTCTGGCCCCTGGTGTCTCAGTTGGAAATAGCCCTAATTCTTAATGCTCTATATAGCAATGGCAAGTCTCCATTTTTTCTTGTTTTAGAGAGAGACAAAAGCTGGTATGGTTTTATTGTATAGGGTCGTTGATATTCTCTGGGTCTAACAGTGAACAGCCTTTCAAATAAACTCCATCTATTTTTCCATTTGTGAATTGACTGAAAATAAGCTGAAGATGTCCACAGATAAATTATTGATCCAAAAATGAAGCTGTGCGTAAGTTTTAAAGCAAACAAAAAGGTCAGGTAATGTTTTAAGGGTTGAAACTGTTCAGTGAAAAGTTTACTGGATTTTCTTAGAAAAAAAGTATGCCTTGTAGAAAGTTGCAAAAACTTGCTTCTATTAGAAATATACAAGATCATTATACATGTAGTAGAATCTTTAGTGTACTTGTATTGTTATTTGGTTACAAAGAATAAATAATAACTTCCTTAAAGTCTCCATTTCTCCAAAGTTCTGGACTTAAGTCTAAATGTTATGTTTTTACTCCACCACAGTCGGTAGCTGCTGTTAGACTGATTTAATTAATAATGAGTGAAACAGGACTGGTCAACATTCTGAAATAAAACCAAAAAAAATAATCAAATATATATTTTTTGTTTTTTCTTCCCAGAATGAAAATAGCGTCAACCAGAAAGAATATGTTGAAGGTTCATGGATTGAGAAATATAATTTCAATATTGAATCTTGGGTACCACATTCAGTAACTGCAATTGAAATCTCAGATTTCTTTAGAAAGTTCACATGAAAAGTCTGTCCTCTTTGAGCTTGATGTACCATAAAACTCTGAATAAATCTACACTGAAAACATCGTATTTGTACTGATTCAATGTGAAGCTTCACAGAACTATAGAAGTTACAGAACTTCTATAATACAAGTTGGTCCTGGGAACAGATCCCATATTCATTTGAAATGTTTGAGCTTCAATCAAATTTTGCAGAAGCAGTGAGTTCTGAAATTAAAATAAAAAATAAAATAAAATCAGGCATGTCTTGCTGAAAGGCTTCACAAATGTCTGGAGATGTTTCAGTGTTTCATATAGTACTTGCTTGCTATGAAGTGTTTACATTAGGGCTCTAGAGATTTAGATTCTGACAACCTGATTAAAAATGGCAACAGACTCTGATAGACTAATTAAGTTTGGCACGTCATCTGCATAACATAAGTAAAACATATTTTGTCTAACAAGCTAAAAATAATTGAATGATACAACAGGATCTTATGAAGAAGCCACCTCATCTACATTCTTTTCCTTCTCTTTTTTTTTTTTTTTTTTTCCGTCTTTAAGCTCTTCCATTCCTCACTTCTAATACTTCTTATGAAACTTCTGCCATCTTTTGCTGTATCCTGCTATCTCAGGATACAACACGATTTTGAGACCTTCATTCCACTTTACACTTCACTGCATTTGTCTCCTATTCCATTTAAATGCAATTCTTTATCATCCTCCGTATCAGATTAAAACTGTATCAGAGCTTTGAATAACAATGAAAATGGTGGTAAGGGAGTGGTCATAAGCATCCCAAGTTAAAAAACTAGGGGAAAAAAATAAACCAATAATATACTGGTGAAACAATTTCTACAAGTGAGATAAAGTTAAATAAATAGAGCAAAGCTTCCCTGATTGGGTTAAATTGCTGATATTAAACAGTTACACACTTAAATTCACTAGCAGAAAAAATAAAATAAAAAGGGGAAAAGGGGGAAGGGAAAGAAGAAAAGGTAGAATTCATAAAGTAATTACCTACACCGAGAAAAACAAACAAACACCATAACAGAAAAAACTAAGAACTTCTCCCTTGGCAAATAGTGCAATCACTTTGCATTATATATATATATCTATGTATATGTATATATATATATGATTTGCACTAAAATAACAGGGAACATCTTCTGAATAATGAGATCTGACCATGGGACTCCTCAACATGGCAGTTAAATACATCATAGTAATGTGACCCAGTCTCTGCAGCATCTTTGCACAAATGACCTTTTATGACAGAGAGTTTCTCTTCCAATGAGATTTCAGGTTGCACAAGCTATTTGAGTATTTTTGCACACAAGAGAGATGTGAAGATTAAAAATCAGGGTAGGACTGTTCTGATGTCAAAGGGCTCCAACTGTAATAAAATTACCAAGCAAAAGGAGTCAAGTGAGATATATCCAGATGGTGAAAAATGATCTTAGAAAGTGAAGCAGAAATAATCATTTGAAAACAATAAGCCATTCAGTATGTTTTCAGCTGTGGAGACTGGGACTCCTCTCCAGCATGATGAATTACACCAAAAACCCTGCACACAATTTTCAAAGGTTTCAGTGTCATCAAATTGAAATGAACATTTTTTGTCCTCATACCGAAGTGAATATAGCATCATTAACACACTTGCATTTGGAACGATCAATGCAATGACAGAGTGCCTTAAGCAACTCTGTAAAAGAAAAATAGTTTAGCCCTTACATTTTTGTTAATGAGGATTATAAGAACTTCCTGCTTTCTCCATAATTCCTGGCAATGTACATTATTACATTAGAATCTCATAGGGAACACTGAGATCCTTTTCTTTTCTTTTTCTTTCTTTTTTTTTTTTTTTTTTAAATGCTTTTGGCAAGTGAAATAAAAACATAGCTTTCTAAGTGTTAGGCTGGAATGTTTTTGAATGAAGAATCTAAATCTTTCTCTGCCCCTTTAAAAGAAAGGCAAACAGGCAGAAAGAAAAGTTGCTATTCCTTTAATTGAGATTTTTCTTCTTTTGAGATTGGGAACATGATGGAGGAAACAGTAAAAACTGGCTATCTGATTTGAAAACTGAAGGAATCTAGATATCTTTTTTTTTTTTTTTTTTTTTTTTTTTTAAGAGAAGCTACTCCAGGTAGCTGTCAAAGCTGCTCTTAAGCATCCTCTCTACACACACACAGAAATCTCAGGCAAAAAACTGTACCCATTCTGCAGCAGGTATATATAAGGTTCACCTCTTTTCACTAAAAACTAAGAAGAAGCTTCTGTGAAAGGAATAATCCAACACTAAGTAGTCTAAGACACATCTAGACACCAAGTAGACACAAGTTTTAACATATACAGCTGGGTGCATGGGTATTTTTCCCTCATATCATGCAGAGAATTATGTGTTTTATCTATTGCATTTATAGTTAATTTCTGCTTCATTCTATAGCTTGTTGCTTTCAAGCTGTTTTTATTTTATTTTTTATTTTTTCAAAATGAACTGGTGTCTAAGCAACTGAAACTAGATGGCAAAATTAAACTTATTGCAAAGCCAGCCACTTCCTGGAGAAGAGTATTGTACGGAATAGAGACACTAACACACTGTGAATAAAGAATGACATATTTCCTCTTATTTATAGTCCTAACAAGACTGACTTCTGAGCTTACAGAAGGATTTTGAAGAAAGGTTGCAAGGAATGCCATTAAAGAGATATAGCCTCGATTTATACATTTTAGAAAGAAAATTCTCATCTAATACAGAATAAAGACATAAAGGAAGGGGAAAACTAGAAATGTTCTTTCCTTCAGAGGTACTCTGAGAATATTACAGGAAAATTACATTATAATATTTATAAGAAGCATATACAGTCTTGGTCCATTTACCGCATTAATTCATTATAACTCTGTAAACTCAATGTCTTCCATTTAATTTCTGGTAAAATCTAAACTCCTTCCAGCTTAAATGTTTTAAATTCTTTCCTTTGTATTTTCCATTCTTATTTCTTTCATACTGAAAAAGATTTTTTTTCTCTTTTTCTATCTCATTTTTCTCATCTTAATTCTTTTTTCCTCTTAATCATTGTTCCCAAGTGCATCAGACATGAACACACCCTCTCTTATACAAGAATTTATTTATTCATATTCTGATCAGGACATAAAACTACCTCAAATCATCTCATTAGCTAAGTAATGGATGGAGAGATGATTAGACTCTGGTCAACGTAGAGCAAACAGATATGAAGTGTAAAGGTGATTTGACTCTACTGATCTGGCTTGGAAGAAGGCAGCCAGCATTATGCAGATGCCAGTTCCAGTAACTTCGCTAGAGATAAGGGTGAAAATTCAATGTTTCACTTCGCTTACTAATGTAGCTTGTACTGTAAAGCAGACCGAGACTTATGTCACAGCTAGGAAAATGAGAAAAAGGGATAAGAACCATCCGTATTGAAAATACTGTTCCAGGATCATCAGTAGTATTTCAACATTAAGTGGAAATGCTGTTGAGTCTTCAGTCAAATTAATTGCAACCAGAAAAGTTTAACACTGTAGCTGGATAATATTTGTGCATTGTGCCTTGAGGAGGTGGGTTGAGTCAGCCTAATAAATTGACCAGCACCTAGAAGACCATACTACTGTGAAGGACGTACTGATGAGCTTCTCCTCCATACGTGCTGCTCTTTTACTTAATCATTTTTCAGGTTTTTGTCTCCTTTGATTCCCGCAATCAGCAGGAGATACATGGAAAATATGCTGAAAACTTAGTACATATATAATTATAACAAAAGCATTTAAAATTGTAAATAGAACTTATATACTGACAAAAACATAGATGACCAAAATAGAAATGGGAAAGACAGGAATATGAATGAAGAAGCAACTTGCCCCAGGTCTTGTAAGAAGACCGTTCTCCCCAAAAGCTGACAGCTGTTCTAAAGTGAACAGGACCTTTTATTACATATCATACTAACTCCATACTACTCAGCATATGTCTGCTCATTATTTTTGCAGCACACACAAATACTTTCCATGGAAAGCAAGTGTATATATATATATTTTAATATTGAGGTTGTATAGGTACCTGTCTTCCTTGCCTTCATCTAATGGTGCAGCAAAGTGTTCTCATTTGAATATCTTAGAATCAGAATCATTAAGGTGGAAAAGACATCCACATCCCTAAGGAATAGAGTTGTTTTCCTGTATGGAAATTATATAGTAGTGCAAAGGACCAAAAAATGGGGAGCTTTTCTCCCCAGACAGGATCTACTCTGCCCTGTCAGCATGCCATGGGAAAATCCACCTGACTCTGTCTGATACTGCACAAACATGGCATGCTCAGCATCTGAAGGGCCATACAATTTACTTTCTATCGATATGCCCCTCCTTAATCTGTCCTATTAAATCAGCTACTTTATTGAGCCGTATGTTTTTCACCCTTCCCTACTGAGATCCAGAAAAAAACCTTGCACTCTCTCTCACCTCAACTTTCTTCCCCAGTACACAACTCCATCTAACAAGTAATCTCACAAATAAACAAGAGAATAAATAAAGAAATGGCATCACACAGGTTAACACTGCTGTCCTTAACAGCCTTGAGCACTAAATTATGCAATTAAACTCTAGTGTCTATGAAACAAATCTTCAGATGTTAGCCAAAGCTGGTTATGGTGAATTCCAAGTTTTACCTTCTACCATTTGCATAGCAGACTATGTATGCCAGATCTACCCCAAAATGGAAGACAATCTATATGGTACAATAACCATAAAATAGATGAGGGTTTTTTGGAGATACGTGAGGTTTGCAAGCATAAGGTTTTATTCTTAGTGGATTATATATATATATATATATATAAAAGATCAGACTTTTAAGAGAAAATAATAATAGAATTTAGCATCAAAGATGTCAGGAATGAAGACCACATGGTTATTGTGAGAAATAACATTTAACCTTTCTCTTCTGGCTGACGGAGGCCAATGCAGTATTTTATTATCAACATTGGCAGGTGATTTATTACCACTGTTTCTACTCCAGTAAAACCACATTAGGCTGTGCTTGATGTATCATTTGTTATCTTCAAACTCCCTATACACTTTCTGCATGCATAATCTCTTTCTTGTAACACACTTGAATGGAAAATGGTAAATATTTAAGCCATGATTTTATATTCATCAAAAGCTTAGGGGCTGAAATACAGTATCTAAATGGATTGTGCCAGACAATACTTGATGCTAACATAAAGTTTAGGTCTTGCAAAGAGTGATGTAATACTTCTGAAACATCAGCCATGCATAATAGTGCATTCAGGTAGATTCAGATTTGACAGAAAATAAATCATTAACAGACTTCAAAGGAGAACAGAACATTATAGAATTAAATCATGGCAGCTATCACAATGCCGTTTGCTGGTGTATCAGTAATTTTTACATTAAGAAACCTATGAAAGAACTTTTCAGAAACAACTGTAACAACATACGTGGTTGGATTCCTTGGACCGCAAAGGGATTAATGAAAAAACTTCCATTAACTTCAATAGGGTTAGGGGTTTATGTTGTTTTTAATAGTCAACATGTGTTACTTAGGTATTACTGGAAACAGAAAGTTACCTAGCTAACTTTTTTAATCTGTTCTTGTGACTACCTTAATATTCTTCATACACTCCCACAAAAAATTTGTAACTTTATAATTAAATAAAAAGCGTATCACAGGATGATATCAGGAGCAGAGCATGCCAGTTGCTGGAGATATATCTTTTTTTGGTGTTCAGCTTACTGCCTAGTAGTTACAAGAGGACGAAACAGGAATTCTTGTAATTTTTGCATTGTTATTTGCAGCTGATTTGACTTTCACCAAACTGCACTATTACATTTTCCTACATTTCTTAAATGAGGACCTATGACAAACTTTGTATTCACTACAAGGAGAAAAGTACACAAAACATGTTTTTAATTTTTCAGCTTTGATGCAAAACCTTTGTTTTCAGCAGCTTACTGTAATATATACAGCAAATAATGATTGTTTTGCTAATTAGAAAAAGTATTTTATTTTTGAAGTTTTGTCTGTTGCACATCTGAGTTGTAAACCCATATGAGCTTACCTGACTTCTCTGAAAGTTCAAATCAGAATGAACACTGAAACCCACCCACACTTAAGAATTAAAATGCTTATTATTAATGGTAATATATGCATACTTAACTGAACCGCTAATTTTATGATTCGTATAGATCTTATACTGAGAATTCAGTCACATTGCTCTAAACATACATTACACTAAACATCCTATTCAAAGGGAGCTCTCAGTGCCTTCTTTTCTTAGGAATAAGTTCAAGAATCATAACAAGGGAACAACAAGTTATCCTCTTATTCAAAGTCCTTTCTTATCTTGCCTAAATTTTGCTGTCGGATATGCAAAGAAAAGGCCAGACTCTCCTTCTCAAAATGTTCAAATGAGTTTATTGGTGCAACTCAGATCTCATAGAGCTTTCTTATTTTTCTAGATCTTCAGGATGAGTTCTTTTCTGCCTCTGTGGGAAGGACTCACTAGAGAATCTAAAAACTGAAAGGAAATATATAAAACTAGAGTAGGAAAGCAAGAGGCCATAGGACTAGCCTATAAGTGAAAGTGATTTCTTGATACATTAAAATGTTATAAGTATTATGTCTGTTGCTCTGAAGAAAAGTGTAAGGCAAAAAGCTGAGACTCTGGTATAAAATACAGGAGAATCTTTTAACCTGTGGGAAACAAACAAACTACAAACAACTGTAGGAAATATGTTAGGAACCAAAGTCCTGAGAGTAATGTACAACTGCATTGTAGATTTTAGTATTACTTCACCAATTTTGTTATCTGCATGTGAAGAGTGAATCTTTATAAAAGCCATTGCATTTCTGTGGACACTTTTCATCCGGTTTCTTAAGAAAATCAGGTTTACACAAATGTTTTGTTTGTTCTCTGCTTAATAGCTTCTGGATCCATTGAACAATTAGCACTTCCTCCAAGAAAAAATTGCAGCATGCTACCCACACTATTTTTCCTTTATGTCTGCAGTGTGAGGTCAGGTATATTGTTAAAATTACACATGGAAGAGAAAGATTAGGAAAACCTCGTTGAACAGAGCTCATCTCTTATTAGTTATGGAGTACCCAACCATGAGACACAAAGCAAAATGCAATTATCTTTCATAAATTTCATTGCTCAGTCAACTACTTGTCTAGTCATATATATTCCAGGAAAGTCAGATGAAGTGTTTCTTAGTTTGCTTGAAAATATGTAATCTATCATCTTGAGACTTAAGCCTTTTGTCATCTCAGTTCGGAAAGATTAACTTTTTTTTTTTTTTTTTTTACTCAGGGACTAAAGTTCATAGAGTTAGGTAAAACAAACAAAATCCAATGAATATTGTATTGTCTAAGAAATAATTCCTTCAGCTTCTGGAAGTGTTTTACCTTTCCTAATAATATAAAATCATTTGTTGTCTCATTAAGTCTTACTTGATAATCAAGACATATCTTTTTATGCATAAATAGTTATTAAAATAAATATTATTTTTTTCAATGCCAGACAAAAATATTCATTAGACTTCCATGGTTATGAAAAAAAAATAGAAATCAGAGGACATTCGTCATTTAACTATCACTTTTTTTTTTCCATTTAAACTTATTTTATAAAGAAAATATGTGGGGGGCAAGAAGGAGGTGTCCGACTTTTTTGATGACAAGGAATTAACTTTCCACCTTTTCTTGTTTTGTCTTGCTTTCAAAGGCTTCTAAGGATAAATGTTGAATAACAAGAAAACTTCAAAACAGAAGAGTCTCTTTTACCCTTGTCAAACAGTCTCCTCTGTTTGGAACAGTTCCTACCACACCACATGCATGTACTACACTTCGCTTTGAAGTCTCATTAGATATGTATGAGTTCATAGTTTAGCAAACTGTTGAAGTATCTTTTTCAAAAGCTCTGCTTTGGCAGTGTGATATTTGACTAAACAAGTCAATTAAACTGAAGAAGATAAATTACGTTCCAAAAGAAAGGTACCATTAGATAACTACCACATATTCCTAGCGATTCATTAGAGTGCTCCTGAGTTTATCTTTTTCAATTTAGCATGCAAGGTAAATGTGATACTAATGAAAACAACACAGATTATTTATTCACTTAATCAATCACCTTCAAACTTTTGAGTGACAAGATTATTTAAATTAATTGAACATATAACTTTGTCAAATCTAAGTTTAGTGTAAGCATATGCAAATCCTACCATTCTATAATGCAGCACCCAAAGAGGCACTGCTATGTACAGCAGAGATTCTAGGGAAGGCTTTGCTCATGACAAGAAGAAATAAGCTACTTCATTATTAAAGAATAGATCAGCACCATACCTTCCTGCCTGCTACATTGAAAGTATTAGAAAAAATAGAAAATATATGTAGTTATATTTTGAAAATCAGAAGAAAATAATCTCAACTTCAGAAAATACAGCTTTGTTGCTTAACATTAACTTACTGCTGCATGGATGGAGTTTCATCTCAGCTTCAATTGTTTTTACCTTAAAGCATGGATATGTTTTTGAAGTTGAAGAAATCAGTCATACACAAGTATCTTGAAACAACCTGTTTTTCTTGTTTGGGAGAAAAAATAGCCAAATTATCTGCAAATGAATTCAGTAACTGAAAAATTTATTGACCATCATTTAATATTAAGTAAAAAAAAAAAAAAAAAAAGGCAATCTGGTGTAGAGCCCCATTCAGCCATAAGCGTGGGTGTCTGTACAAGTCAGACTAAATTCTAAGAAGTCAGACTAAATTCATCTCACTTGTTATCTATCCAGAATAAAGCTGGAAGGAAAAAAAAAAAAAAAAGGACAGAGGAAATTTTTCTTTATCTTCTTTGGTATAAAGATTTTACTTCAAAGGTTCATAACAGTTTCACGTATGTTCTTGGTGCACTGATTATCTCCTGTGTTTCAGCTGTAAAACACCACAGCTGAGTTTTTAGAATATTTGTGACCCTAGCTATCCTTGGACTATTTTTTATATTTGCATATTTTTTTCTACAGTTTTGAATGTTTCAGGGTTTTTAAAGCTGTTCATTTTATTTTACTTTATTGTCTGTAGTTGTAATTCCCATCACTTCTGCAGATTTCGTCAGCAGTGATGCTGCTGGAGAGATCTATATAAATGTCACCCTTAGATGGTGGCCTTTTTAAGATCAAGGCTATAGTTTACAGTTCAAGCATTATGAGGAAAAATGATTATGCCTGAGATAACTCCACAATAATTATGTCAAGTCTAGTAATACAATCAAGCTTTCAGTTTGCTGTCTGTTACCATGTTAAAATACAGATTATTTTTTTTCAGAGAAATAAGAATTTCAGCTTTCCCAACAGCATGCAACACTACGAGAAAGCACTGTCCTTCACATGGTTCATGTTTAGCTGCCTAGCATGAGTTCTATGTAAACAGAATACAAATAGAAGAGAATGTGATCAAATGAGACTTGGCTCAGCCACATAAAATAGACTGTATTGCTGCCTTTGAATAATTCAGATCAGTTCCATGAATTAAAAGCAAAACAAAACAAACAAACAAAAACATTAAGGGAAAGAAAAGATAGCAATTCTACAGGTTATTTCATGCAAGATATTTAGTACTGGATCTGAGATTACCAGATGACTCAGTCACTCATTATGACAATAAATATTCATAGCACACAGGGATTGCTGTCTACATAGACCACAAGTAATGATAGCTACTGGAGTGATTCACAGCAGTCTGCCTTCAATATAAAATTTGGAAAGCAGATAATCACTTGGTTGGGAATCCCCTTCGCTGATGAATATGCTGCTTAGTTCACTTCCCTGCTGAGTTATTATTAGATGGCATATTGTTATCAAATAAATAGTTCACTTTTCAGCAGGAACTATCTATCATTGTCATATGAATCAAGAATCAGTGAAATTTACTTTTTACTCTTATGTTCCCAAACGAAAAGGCAATACTGACTGTCACAGTGCACGTTTTCTGAGCACATGCTGTGAGCAATTTCCCCCTCTATTAGGTAGGGACAGTAGGAGACAATAACACATAAACGAGATGAACAGTATATAGGGGAACCTCAGAAATAGGCTGATATCTACCTGAACTATCTGACTATACCAGTTGCCTCTGCAGACCGAGCAGTAAGACAGACCTTCTGATGCCAAGAGCCATGCAAAATTGTGATGGGAATTATTTCATTTGCACTGAACAATATGGCATTTTAAGTGCAAAATGCAGTCATTAATACCAGGTGAACAAATGTTCCTTCTCCTCTCTTGCTAGTGAAATACACATTTGCGTATCAGACTCAGAAATGCTTCAAGATAGCATCTGCACAATGAGTTATATTTCCATAAACTGCCTACCAAAGATATTTGGTTGATTATAATGAAAGTTACATGAAAGAATTCAAAGCCATAGCAGTTCAAAGTATTTTTTCCCTCTTTCCAGAGCTATAAAAGTAATTCAAACAAAATAAAGGTCTTAAATACCATTTCATTAATAACTGATAATAAAACGGATTTTTGATTTTGAGATTTGGTGATGGAAATTTGGAACGTTTGCACAAGTAGCTGTTCTTCCGATTGTTTATATATATATAAAAAACCAGAAGATATACATATGTATTTATATATATATATATACATATAACGTGCTTATGTTGATAAAGTTATGTTATCGTCATATTGACATTTTTTTTTTGGAAATCACTGTTTTTTCCCCATGTGTTTCACTTGCATAACTCAACATCTGCTTTCTACTCTATCACACCTGAAACTCACTTCAGCTCATAATTCTCATACACCTTTACTTAAATTTAGCCTTCCAAAATTTACCTGGATAGTGCGTAGAACAACCATCCTTCTATGAGCAACAGGTAATATCTCATCTAACTGTTACACGTGCAAAATAAAAAGAGGTCTTTGAAATTCTCTGCTATTGACAAAGCATTTTCTTTCTTATCGTTAGATTTTCTAAAGCTAATGTTTGTATACCTGGACAAATGAGGAATAGCTGATACGAACATATAAAATATGAAAAACAAAATCACTTTATATTTTAATAGCCTTACATGCTTTGAAGTTTTAAACTGAAAATACCCTGGTCTACCTTCAAGTAGCTTATGGTTCTGCCAGTTGGACTGTTGTGCCCAGATGATCTGGGTATTGATAAAAATGCATGATGGATAGATATGAACAGATGTTTGGGCTCATTGTCTCTAAAAAGGTGGCAAATTACCTTTACAGAACTGTTCTAATAGCAAAACAGAATGCTACAGCAGCCTGATTTTATCTGATTAGTTTCACAGGATACTTTCATATTACCTAGTCGTTTAAGAGTTGTGTATGTTACATGTAGTCAGACAATATTAAGTATTTTATGACCATATATAAATATATATAATGAGCATATGTTACTTTGATTTATCAAATTATTAGTTAACATTAAAATTTTAGAACTTCATCCTCCATACTGCATAAACTGTAAATCATATTTTATGTATGTTACATTATAATTTCAGATAAGAATTATTATGAATAAGGTAATAAGTAATTCTGCTGTTGAAAAATTGTCAGCAGAACTAATAAAAGTATCACTAGATAATATGATAATATATCATATATGATAATGTATCATATATAATATATCAGTGTATCATATAATGCATCACTATATCATATAATATATGATAAAGTATCACAGGATAATATGACCCCCCCCCTTTTATTTTTTAAATAGGCTGTCTTATAATAAACCCTGTTCTCCAGATAGAAAGACAACTTGCACATGATCTCCCTGTTCTTGATCTTGAAGTACCTACCATTTGTATTTAATAACTATAAATTTAAAAAAATCTGTGAACAGCTCTTCCCAGCAATTCGAACCCTGGTGAAATTGTTAATTTTCAGAGGAGGAAGAACTGTTTCATATACAACCTAGACAACTTTTTCTGGACTTACAGTTTGGAATATAAGTACCTTTTTAAGGATGCTTAACTGAGGAAAGGTGTGCTGGGAGGTATGATTTCTGATCCCTTTTTGACTTGAAAGCTAGCTACATTCCAGCAGTGAAAATTGTGGAATTATTCTGTAAAGTTAAATTGTCGTTTTCAATCAAGAGCTAGGCTCACCTTCAAGCTAGTTTTAATTTTGTCTACATTTCAGAGAAAGGAAGAAGACAGCATAGAGTTTGATAGGGTATGTACACAACATTTGTTGTCTGTGAGAAAATTAGCCTGTGGAGAGAATGAAGAACAGCCAACAGTCTGCTAATATGTATTTACATGCTTCAAATTTCCATGCCAAAACAATGCATCATCTAGATACTTTGATCATGCCTGCTTCTGAATGTTTGATAACAACAGAAAATATATGTGATCATATTGTGCATTTCTCTTGGTGTGGGTCTCCTACATGACTTCACAGGACGTGGGTACACTCCAATACAAGAACATTTACAGTTGTTCAAGTATGAAAAAATACAGCATTGTAGATTAATTTTAGTATTAATGTTGTCTGTAAGGAAAATTAGGAAAATGACTAATGATTCATAAAGCAGAAGAAAGTTCAGTTTTGCATTCTGTAGACTATGGAAAAAAATAAATATTAGATAATTTTTCAAGTTATTTCTGAAAATGTTTTCATTAATAATTAAAAGGCTATGGAAAGAAAAAAAAAGGAATCTGTTCCTAATGAAAGCTTATTACTGTTAAATGAATAATGTATGACTGACTGGATTTTTTTTTTTCTTTTACTTGTATGTTTGCTTACATTTATACATCTGGTATCTGGCAGAAAAATGAAACAGAACCACATGGCAGCTGAGGGTCTCTAGAGGAACCCAGAAGGTCACATATTGACAGCTATGGCTGATGAGGTACTTTGAGTTTTAGAAACTGACTGTATGGAAGAAAAGAGAAATAATACACCACGGAACACTGAAAAGATGAGAATCTGAGATATTTAAGGAAAAGGAAATTTTTTGGACATAAGTAAGTTGGCCTTTTGGAGAATGACACACAATGTTCTCACTTTGTTTTGAAATTGGAGTATTGTTTGCATTTTACAGGTCTGTGACATTTCACAGATTATGCATCACATATGTGAAGTTATTGCTACAACAATATGTCTAGCAGTTGGCAGAACTTCACCTAGGAGATTTTAGGATTAAAACCAACATAGTCAAGAATAAAATATTAGTAAATTATTAAGGGTCTTTTTCAAGAGTCCTGTATGTGAGAGGAAAATAAAGGTGAATGTTTCTTTCCAATGAAAGAAGAGCCAAGGAAAAATGGAATGTTTGATGGCAAGAAGCGATCTCTGAAAGCCTCTAGACTCCTTATTTTTGCTCCTTATATTGCAAAAGGAAATAGCAATCTGGGCCTTCAACCAGTGACTGATTTTATTGACATTTCCCTTCTTTCCTAAGTTCCACAGGTTCTCTCTCTGCACATCAAACAACCAGCTGCTTCTACTCGCTTTGGAAAAAAATCAGTGAAAAAAATCTCAGCATGCACTTTTCATTCTGTCTTCCATTCTCATCCATCTTCATCCTGTATATTTTATCCTGAACAAAACACTTACTGAATTTTTGAGATTGCTTTCTATCTCACAGCTGGGTTTTTATACAGAAAAAAATTTGGGATATCCTACTTGAAAAATACTGCGCACACTCTACCTGAACTCAAACTTTTTTGGAAACAATCAGTAAGAAACTAGCCTGTTTTTTCCACTTTTCACGTGCAGTCTTAGAAAAATTTAATGATGAGATTTAATAATACAATACCAATTATTTCTGTATCAATTTGCCAAAACAAATGCTGAGTCTTACTGCTTCCATGTGCAATAGCTAATAGGTATGGTATCCTGTATTTAACTTGTGGGTAGGCAGCTCCTTACAAAAAGATAGACTGATAATTATGTCAATGTCATTCTTTCATCTCCTGAAACCTTCTGAAGAGAAAAGTATAATTAGGATGACAAATAAGGAAAGGCCATAATGGAAAGACGCCCTTATGCAGAGGTAATTGTTGATAAGGATGCTGAAAGCAATTGAGTTCATATGAAAAGATAATTCTCATTAGCAAGTAAAGGAAACGTCTCATTATTTCCATTCCAATAGAGCCTTGACAAAAAAAAAAAAAAAATAAACAACAAATCCACTAGAAATGCCAACCTTCCACAGACTTTCATATAACCTACTACAGCTTTATTTTACAGTTATTAAAACGTGATCTGAGACTATCAGAGATTGCACTGAAGTACAAAATCAGTATGATTCTGCTTTTTCTTGGTGGTGTTATATTTGGTTGGTTGGTTTGGGGGGGGGGGAGGTTGTTTGTTGTTTGTTTTTTTTTTGTTTTTTTTTTCAGCTGTTGCACTGAAGTCCTGTTAATGGTCTGAGGTGCTCAAAACCTGGTAACTGAGGGGATTGCAAGTTAACTGTTAGTTCTCCATCTTCAAAATAGTTTCTAATAGGTCATTTATGATGGTGGTTTCGTGCAATAATCAGTTATCTAAAAGTCTCTTTCCAGTTCTTCAGCACAGTGAAGCTTGTGTTTTGCATTGTTTGACCTTAAGCCCACAGGAAAGTGTTCACTGAACTGCATAATCTATTGCAAACACTTTGGGTGCTCAACAGACTGTTCCGTGTAGATCTCCCTGCAGAGCAATGTTGAAGAACATGGTTATAATTCATTGCAAGTATTGATTACAATTGACTCATTAAGAAGGAAATCAATTCCTCTGAAGTATATAAATTGAAAAGCTGGGAAAGAAATGCAACTGGAAATAAAGGGTGTTTTAGTATTCATGGAACACTTAACATCAGATTCTGAGGAATGAAATTAAAACTTTTTCTACTAGAAAAAAAAAGAAAAAAGTTTTTTCCCTAATGGTCACGATTCCTATACTGCTAGCATCTGCCTCTTTACTATGTATTCTGCATTCCTTTTTAGTAAACAGCATGATAGTATTTTATACGCTGTAGTTCTATTTCAACAAATTTAGAGAGTTTTGAATGCCCATCTCTTTTCAAAATCCTCATCAGCTGGTAGAGTAAATGTTTCTCACTCTGTCTTTTGCCCGCAACATGAAATGCAACACTTCAGGTATGTTTGTGATGTTCATATTTATCCATCTGGTGATTTTCTACTCCACATTTAATATTTCGTGTACATGTGTGAGGTAATGAAGTGAAATATATTTTCAATACACTGCAGATAATTGTAAAATATTATTAGGAATGATTCCAAAGTAGAGGAGGGGAGAGAAACCTCTAGCAAGAAATAATGAGAACTTATTTTCAAGAGATGTTTTCTATAACATTTCTAAAACAATAAGTTTCACTGCTTTGAGAACTTAGACTGTATCTTTACGTTCCTATGCAGACATATCTTCTTTTTAGTTATATACACAATAAGGAATCAAAGCTCTTTAATGCTAAATAAAATACATAATTAAAATATAACAAAATATTTTGTTCTACGCTTAATTTTGATGAAAGTCTGTTTACAGAAAACAAAGAAAGAAAGAAACAAAAAAGCCTCTCACATTTTGACATTTTCAAGTGAACTGTGGAATCTTTTTGCTCTGACTTTCTAAAGGAAAAAAAAAATCACCCTGCTGCTTACCATCCTATCCTATAACTGGTACGCTGAGCAGAGTTTTCTCCGGTTCAATTAATTAGCCTCTAGTTCAATTAATTAACCTGTTCTGACAGAGCCAGCACAGGTTCTGCCAGAAGTTACTTGGTCTGTGGAGGGGTGCACAGAGGTTGTTTGTTCAGATCTAGCTGGAATCCTAAGGCCTAGTCATCACTGCAAAGAAATGGAAAGAACTAATTCTGAGCAGTGACTAAATGCTCCTGGGTAACTATTGGAAAACTCTGAATAGATTGGGCAGAAGCAGGGAGGCCACATGCAGTAATGCAAAAACAGATTTGTTTTGAGTAGCCAGAATTAGGGGGTTTACCTACTGACATTAATCTTTAAAATATTCAAATGTCACCAGAGCCACTCAGCAGATACCTGACAGAGATCTCTTTGCCCTTAGGAAGCCCTTTCCTAAGTTGCACAGAAAACCAGCCGGAAGGAACTCAAAAAAAGTGGGAGTCTGGAAAAAGAACTAATGTTAGAGACCAAACTAGGCAATACATTTGGAATTTCAGCCTTACTATTTTTTTTTTTTAATTTCTTCCAATCAAATTAAGTTGGTCACTCCCATGACAGAATGAATGATACTTGTCTGTTATAAAAACTATAAATGCAGATTACATTTTTAACTTCATCCTACTTTTCTTATTCAGTTCCTTTAGGCATTGGTTTTGTTATTTGACATTTTCATTCTCTTCTGTCAAGGCAAGGCCTTCCAGCTTTGTATCATTAGTAAATTTCATTCACGCCATCCTTCTTGTGTGGCAAGATAATTAAATAACAGAAGATTTATTCCAGTAGCATTCCTTCAGCCCTTTCAACACAGCCAGTTGCTGCATCTGATTCATCCAGTTCCTTACATCCTTACAATTAACACGCCAATCAGTGTTTTCTCCACTTCAGTTAATATCTCCCTTGTGACTATTAAATGCTTCTGGGTTACTCCTGCAGAACATTGAAGAACCATGCACAGGAGCGCAGAACTTTAGCAGCGGCTGCTTTTCCCCCCATCATATAAATGACTGAATAATTTGCATCACCTCCGCTTTTTGTCATGAGGAATGGACTTTCAGTAAAACGCCATACAAGACCATAGCTACATAATATTATGTGGGCAAGTCTGTTGCATACAATTAAGTTTAATTTCTATGATTTGTTTGTTTTTCCAAACAGCACTAAATATCTAACTGCCATGGGAGTAGCAGATTTCCGTAGGCTGAAATTGTTCTTTTGTAACAAAATGAACCAGAATAACCCTTGGAGGATCACTCCATACTTTGTGACATGTGTCAGAGAGAACCATATAAAAGACTTATCCAGAAAAAAGGATCTATACCAGCCCTTCTTTTTGAGGAGCTCTCTCTGGCAACTGTTGCCAGAGCACTCAGGCATTTCACAGAGAGCATTTCACTCGGGCAAATCCACTGGAGTATTTCTGTATTGCCACCCATCTAATGTGTCCATTTACATCTTTGCAGATATTTAGATACTATAGTTTTCCTGAAGACTGGCTTCTATACTCGCTTTGCACTACAATAAACAACACAGATCACCCCTGAAGCAGACCTGCAAACAGGAGGAAGTCATACTTCCACCAGCCTTTACACTCTTGTCAAACAAGTTTCTGCAAAAGAAACCTGACCAGCTTTCCCTGTTGTGTGGCACCGCAAGCTTTGACAGTCATCTCAGGAGGGCTACTGTGAGCATAAGCCTATGGAGGACACAGTAGCAGAAGTACGTAGCAGCTGCTTCCAGCGGTTGCAGCATCATGTACGTGTTAAATGTGTGCAACATGAGGCACACGGTCCTGCAGCACAGAAAAGCATATCAGCTGTGGCTGCCTTACCCTTGCCAATCCGCTAGGCCTTGCAATACTGTCTTGTTCTTGGTACCATTGTTTAATATATGGCAACAAGCGTTCTTTTCAGAGTTGGTTTCCTGTCAGCCCATCCAGCTGAACAGTCATATTTTGTGTCCAGTGTAGACCAAAAAATTATGGGATGAAACAGAAGTGGAAGAAGAAACACAGGTAGCCATTACATGGTACTGGGGCAGCCAAGGTAGCTTGCATTCTGCATTTTAGTCTCTTCAAGTCTAGATTGGGGTTTGTTAGCTGCTATAAAATAGTTTATATTAAAAAGTTCCAATCGTCCCATCAGTAAGGCTACAACCTATGCCTATACCTGCTGATGGCTTGCCTCTATACATTTGCTGGTAGGTTAGGATGAATGGCTTAGGACAAATACAAGCAAAACAAAGTAGTAGAGCTGAATTCAAAACTATGGTTCTTCTACTATCAAGGTAATTTTATTTACTTCAACTACATTGCAATACAATCAACTTGTTTGCTTGAAATTTTACTGCAAGTATTTAACTATTTTCATTTCAAAATCTTAAGACCTTCTGAAATGAAAATCAATGAATCTGTATCTAAAATACGTTACAAGAGCAATAAAGCTTGTTCAAGTCAGAAATATTTCAACAAAGCATTTCTTGTTTGAAAAGATGGCTTTTTGCTACATACAACTTCATTTTTAAGCAGTTTCTCAATTCCAGAACTGTGGCTTCTTAGAGATGTTAAAAGTAAATATTGCATAATGGTTACTTGAGACATGGGAGATTTTTATTTTTCTCCTCCGGAGCTTTACAGACATAACAGATTTATAGAAATAGATGTATAGAAAACTAGTTCATAATCACCAACATGATACTACTGTGATAATGTAAAAACAGAAAGATTTTCCCTGAGTCTCCTGGATCTATGGTTAGTCTGCTTAATATGAATATACTCAGGACACAGAAGAACATATTCTATCCTAGCTCAGCAGTTATGTTATTCATCCCAGAGATACCAACAGACTGAATAGGTGAAAACTTTATGGTCAATACATCCATGTTTGTGAGAACCTACTAAAATCATTTGTTTGACCCTAGCGTGGACTACCAAATAACGGGAAATTCAATTCCCAAACAAATGAAAAAAAAAAAAAAGATAATAGCAAACTAAAATTTCAAATTGTGGGGTTCTGGATTGTGAAAGGTAAATTTTCACATTGGTATATGCAGCAAATCTTTTATTTGACAAATTAAAATGTTTCAAAATACAAACACAGCTAAATCAAATAAGATGCTTTTGTACAGCTTGAAAACAGTTTGGCTTCTATGAGTTTATAGAGGATTTTAAAACTTTATTTGTTTTTAATTTATTAAAATAAACCATATCTCATTTGAGGTATGCTTTTGACATTGGACATAGATATTAGTAAGTTTGCATAAGTTGAATAAACTTATGATTCTACTGACTTGACATTTAGCTATAAAGCCAGAACTAGGGACACAATCCTCTCACTGCATTACTACGGTGATGTTAGACTTTGATTATATCACCATAATTCTAGTCAAGCATACCTTATTTTGGATGCATTAAGAACTGTTTATTTTAATTCTGTTCCTTTATTAAACATACCAAGTTGAATGACCTTTGTTTTGATTTATTTTCAGCAGCTCTCAAAAAGAATTCCTGAAAAACAGCAGCGGTTATCCTTAGTTAATTCACTGAAATTCATCGTTCTCAAATACTGGACAACCAGTATAGCTAGTCAGTCAATTTTGTTATGGTGAAGTTCCAAATGCGAATGGACTTATGTATTTTAGGTATTAATCTATAAAACCTCAAATAGTATTTTCTCTTTATCTACAGCTTTTTT
Organism: Anser anser; assembly: GCF_964211835.1. Taxonomy (NCBI): domain Eukaryota; kingdom Metazoa; phylum Chordata; class Aves; order Anseriformes; family Anatidae; genus Anser; species Anser anser. The sequence goes on along the minus strand of NC_139724.1, from coordinate 39,011,497 downwards.
ACTGAACAATTTCCTGCTGCATAGAGATAGTGTAAGTTTTTACATCCTTACTTCAATAAAATAAGACTTTTTAGTTGAATTCTAAATTAGGTTAAACCTGTGCAATACATTGTAAGATACATAGCAAAGTTGACATGGTGGCAAACAAGAATGCTGTGGCCTCACTGGAGAGACACCGATGGCTGACAGTAGTGGTAGTAGAAATATTTGCCTTTACATAGAAGACTTTGGACTAAAAAAAAAAAAAATACAAGCAGTAGAAACTTACGGAGAATAGTCATTGGGAACTATTCTAGCTGGAACTATCCAGCTTACAACCTGGATATTAGTCAAACAACCACATCAGATCATGAGTAAACAATGAAGTAAGATTGCTACTCAGTTCTTCCCAACCTACACAGGACTTTCTTGATAGAAAATCAGAAGTGTAGTAGATAATTGAGTCTCTTTGCAAAGTGCAGCCAGGACTTTTAACTTCAATACTGTAATTTCAAGAAGGAAGAAAAAAAAAAAAAAAGGATATTACCTTAACATACTTTAAAACAGTGACCTGAAAACCTGGAGAAAATAGGACAGGAGAGCTCTTTTACGTTTCTTTTTTCCTCTTTGTTATTGGTAGCATTTTTATTTTTTTTTTAATCTATTTGGGACATTCATCTGCCAGATGAGATGTTCGCAGCACCCAGCAGGATATCTCCAATTGAATTAAAGTAAAGGGTTGATATAGAGTGTAATTGATCCTGAACTTGATCTGTCAAAAATTCATTGGATTCTTTCATTTAAATACTGTGGGTTTTTTCTTCAGAATGATGAGTATTCATATTTTTATCTAACATTATAACTATTTTTTTGTTGTTGTTTTAACTTAGAAAGAAGACAAAACCCCACAAAAATCTCATCTGTTTTATTTTGTCTTGGCATCTGTTATTGGCATTAACTAACTCTGAAGAATCCAATCAAACAAAACAAAAATATCCACAACTACAAATTCGTTGATTTGAAAAAAAACATTTAATAACCATACTTTAGAGTTATTAGATTTTTTTTTTTTTTTATCCTTATGCCCTAGTCTTTCATATTTCATAAGAGCTCACTTCAGGATATAAAACTATCAGTGCAGCACATATCTTCTTTTCCTATTTTGAGGTTAGAACTCTTGTCTGTTTTTAACTTACAGAAATGAAGATTAAAAAAAAAAAAGTTTGAGAGGGGTTTGGGACCTGGGGGAGCAGAAATCTATTCCTTTTACTCTCACAAATGCATCTTTTGTTAACTTTATAAGTAAAAAACATAGGGTCATGTGATTTGACTTTTAAAAATAGTCATTCAAGCCCCAGTGCATCTAATTAAAGTTCATTACACATGAAACTGTAAATGAACACAAGAACTGACATGAAGTGACACACCAACTATTAGATCAATGTTTGGATTAAAACATGCGAGATAATGAGCGCATTTTTCAGTACCTCTAGTTGGAAACTCAAAGCAAAGCTGAAGCCCTTACGATTAGTCCCTACAAGCACATATTAAATGCGCTAGTTTCTCTCCTGAAGGACACTGTTTCTGTTCATGAAGGCTGGTAGCATGAAATGAATGTGCTCAGAGAAGTGACCCTGAAAGTTTGGGAGTCAGTACACACACAAATTCTCAAAATGCATTTTGAAAGCCTATGAAAATTACCTCTACATTTGTAGTGCCTATACACACACATCTCAAGGCAGACCACCTCCACTAAGTACTTCCAGCCTGCCCTCAGTAGGGCCTAAATCTTCTGGGAGAAAAAGGTCCTCTGAACTCTAACAAACTATTTTAGACATGGTCTAGCAGATTAGTTTCCCTCCCACACATTGCATTTTATCTTCAAGGTTTATTTGGCAAGTTCATTCTCTAGATAGGTTTCCTTGAGAGAAGTTTCAGAAATGCTGTTCATAGGGGTAATTTGAGGACAGATTAATAGCCCTGCTTCTTATTTCTTCTTTCTCTTTTTGTCTAGAAATACAGTCTATTTCACAGAGTGCTAAACATCAAAAAGAGAAGTTCTGCCTTTGTTATTCATTTTTAAGAGCAAGACCCTTAATTATCCTGGCTCTCTTGGACTTTCATTAGACATTCACATTGACATCTTAAGTGAATGTAGAATCTTTGGCTTAAAAGCCAATGTACTAGCCCAAAAGACAAAATATCGAACAGACTAAACGTGTAAAATGTCTTTTTAGGTATGATGCAATCAAAGATATTAATACTCAATCTTTAGACCTGAGTGATAGCTGGCAAAAAAAAAAAAAAAAAAAAAAAGTAGCTGTGGTACAAAAACCACTGCAGATCCCAAAAAGAAACCTATTTCCTGAGTTGGAATTGAAGCTTACATTACTTTGCTTTGACACAGTCACCAGTTTTCCATGCAATCAAATTTGCTTTGAACAAGTATAGGTCCATGAAGTAATGTTAGCATAACATGAGCTTATCAACTATTTTAGACCTAAAAGGCCATGTTTCTGCTTATTTTGCAGAGAAGTGTTGATCTGGGTGAGTCAATTCTATTTATTGGCAAGGACTCTAAAAACTGAATGCAGCAACATTTGGTGTTGAAATAATTAGGATCTCTGAATCTGTATGATGGTCCTTTAGCATCAACGGGGGTTGGGGGGGGGGGGGGGGGGCTAACCAGAACTTTCTCTTTGCCCTTTCTCTAGAGAATCAGAGAGCTCTGAAATGCCCAATATTTGGTGTTAGTGATATATCTACAATCAAGGCCTAAGGGGGGGGAGCGATTGCACTGTCCCAATACTGTGAAAGATGGCTATGCCCAAGATCATTGCCAAAGTTATTCTCTAAGTCAAATTCTCTGTGCTCGGAGAGCCATAAGAAAAGCTACCCACTGAAGCAATGAATTCTATGCAGCATACAGCTGAAATTTTGAAGGAATTGAATAGCACTACAGGATACTGAAGCAGCAACACAGGGGTTAAACTGTAACTATAGTTGCAAGCTTCAGTGTACTTCAAGGTGAGCACATTTTTCCATGGTCAAACATATCAAGAGCTGCTCACTAGGAAAATAAATGAGGTAACACCTTGGTCTGAATTATAAGCATGGCTAATGACAATCCTGCAAAGGTCTCTTTCAGAGTTGTAATTAGCTCTGAACTCAACTGGAACCTTGTGGCTTCTCTCAGACAATGTTAAGAGATGCAGCCTCTAAACAGACTTCAGGCAAATGAAAAACAAACGCAGTCTTATATTTCAATGAGTCTGCAAATGAATTCCAAATTTCAGGAGCTTGCAGCAGAGTAATTGAAGTCACAGCTATTTTAAAGATTCTGTAATTTAGCATCGTATAAAATAAGCATCTGTATTTAGGATTTTTTCCCCTTCCTTTTTATATCATAAAAGGAAAGTGTGTTTTACCTTCATTAACCACCTTTGAAGGAAATAAGATAAACTCCATCACTCTCAAGAACACGACTTTTACCACACAGATTAAAACAGTCTGAATGTTACCTCGTTCTCTTTATAGTCTGCTTTACAGCTCCCCAGGTGATCTCATTACTACACACCACTGAACTATATCTGCATGTCATTAGGTGTAGTTTAGCTTTCCAGTCTCTAGAGGTCTCTGCATATCGTGTTTTAGTTCACTGACAACTCTGCAGGAATTGCATCTTGAAGGTGAGGCTGAAGAACTGCATGAGAAAGGTCTGCTGGCACCACATCTGACTGACAGTGCTGTCATGAGAATTTAGCTCTCCTAGTAATTTATAGAAGCCAAAGAGAGAGAGAGACTTATTAGAGCATGAGCTAATACCAGTATTGCACAAATAGGAACATTTTATTTTTTTCCTTAGTTCATATAATCATAGCCTTAACAATCAGCTAGAAATAGTTGAATTTGGTGATGTGCAAGCATGGCTGCTAACCTCAGCTGCCAGAAATGCAATTTTATACTCTAACACTGGCCACACCTGAGTATTAATTGCTTTCCTTTCATGGTTTACAATTTGGGGGGGAGTTCCTCTTTATGATTTTGCTAACTATAAGGTGTTTCCTATAATTTCAGTGTAGGTGCAGTTTCTGGATATATCACAAGTGCCTTCTACCTCCACCTGTGCTCTCTTCTCTTGTCTAGAAGCCTGCATTCTGGCTATTGAATATGTCTTTACTGATTGACTCTGTGTTGATGTTTGTATCCATAATACAGGATATTAATCCATAACAAAGTCCTCTCAATACCTCACACCAGTTTTACATTCAGAAATTAATCAACTCTGTGGACAGATCAGACAGACAGAAAGACAGACGGAAAGAACACCTGCAACTACTCATGGACGTTTCTGATTGATTCTCAAGACCTTTTTCAGGCATTGTGGCCCTCAGTAACCACTCCACATTACTGACACAAGTAACTTGGCAAAAGAGGTAGTTGCTAAGGCAGCCAAATTCAAAGAATAACAGAGACCAGAAAAGAAAAAAATGTTGCAGATTCAGCTTCTACAAATATAGGAAAGAAAGGTGGCATTTAATTTTATTATTTTTCATGTAGGCTACCAAAAACATTACAAGGAGATGGAAAACTTAGATGAGCCCACTCTTATATTGTGGTTTAAGAAATTTTAATAGACTTCTAAATAATGAATTCTTGTGAAAGTAATACTAGTTCTTCGAGTGTCTTGTCCACCCTAGATTGCTGCTTGGCCCTCAGTTCTGCTCGATGCTAACCAATGTGCAGGTGACTGAATTCTTGTGGTAAACTATGTGCCTGTTTTCTTTTGATTTCTCTTTGGTACTCAGAGACAAAAGAAGGGCACTATAACAGTTTGCAGAGAAGAGAAAGACACATCTCTCAATAGCTGTAGTTTTCTGACATGTAGCAATTATTTACTCTGAGCGTTAGTCACATGGTTCCCACTGCTGGTGAACAGTAGGCAATAAAAATAGGTGTTAAATGACAATTGTCACAGAAGAAACCCAGAGCTGGCCTATCATTTTATTTTGAAACTTCCAAATAGAAAAATGGCTATAAAAATATACTAACAAAATCTTGCTTTTAATGCCTTCATAAATACCTAAAACCTCAAAATATAGTATTAAATGTTGCTGAAAAGAGCTGATGTACCACAGTTGTCACAGCAGATATCTCTGTGGCAAAGCATTTGGTCCTACTATGAATACACTTCAGTAATGCCAACTACATTCAATAAAGCATATGTGTTTCAGCTGAAGAAATCCAATTCATCTGACAACCCTACAACAGCTCACTCTTTCACAAGCTCTCTCCCTTCCACCTCTCTCTTTTTTTTTTTTTTTATTTTTTCCAGTAGGCAATCACAGTTGATTTTGTTTTACCCTGAGAACTACATTTCCTCCATACTGACCAAGTCTCCCAATCTTCAATCTTTGAAACTGTCATTTCCCCACTTTCAAAAGAGAAAAAAATAATAATTCATAAGACTCCAATGTCTTCTAAGCCTCTTTCTAATCTAAGACAGTTATTCCTCATGAATTCTGCACAAAACTTAAGCCCTGACATTTGCTTCTCACAAGTGTGTTGGCTATTTTTTAGGCAAAAGTGCAAGCCACAAAAAGCATGTTTAAATTTCACAAACATGCATTCTACTTGTCTTACTTGTACTATGTATAAGTATTCCACAGATTTTTGTTGTTTAAAATATTAAGATAACCTGTACACATTTCTTAAAACACTATTTCCTATAAAATTTAGTTCTCTGTAAGCATGCCTTTAGAACATACAGAATATGATGTTTGAAGCTTTTCACTTTTCAGGCTCAAATTTCAATAGAAAGCACTCTATTCGTTTCATCTTTTAAAACATAATTTGGAGTACATTTTGGTAGACTTGATTTTCAATGTCTTTAATGCCTGATCACACTTCTCCAAGGATGCTGGGAGAAGGGCAGAATTTAACCTAGATGTATCTCATCTTTGAATTGTATAGCTTAAGAAACACAACACCTATTCAGAAAATCATTCTAATTTTCCAAGCCTACCAGGTGGCTCCACAATTTCAGTGATAGAGAATGATTTTAGCAATTTCTATTAACAAGCAACCTCATGTTTGCAAAAGAAAAGATTCATGCTATTAATACAGTGTTAATGAGTTCACAAATTTATGTCATTTATTGTTAGCTGGAAAACTCTGCCTCTAACATATACACCTCTTATAACAACTTACAACTGTAAGTAGGTTACCCAGTAGAATAATCAATAAGAAATTTGCTCATACCATAATGAAAAATGAAGAAATTAAAAATTAAGAAACTGAGCATATAAAAAAGGAAAGGCTTATGTTCATCTTGTATAAATTCATGAAATTGAAAATAACAAAACCAAGAATTCTTAATTCTAGGTAGAGACTGATGTTTAATGTTACACATAGCATTTGCAGCAGCGTCAAAAAGTCATCCACATCACCGCTTTTAGATTGTAGCAGGATTTTTCAGCCACCCAGGAGTGTTCACATTACACAATATTTAAGCAATTCTGTCCCACTTAAAGTGGCTGTTCTGGCAAAGATATTGTCAGAAGAACCCAAAAAGTGTTGTACAATAAAAATCATCAGTTGCTATACATGTGAAATCATTTATTTTCATTGTGATATATTCTGTGAGCATATACAACTCTGTCAAAAATCCTTGCTCAAAGGTTTGCAAGGCAAAGAGGCCAATATCTGTATTGACCCTCAGCTGGCCTGCTGGGAGGAAATCAGGTGGGATGTACTTATTTTTAATAATGGAGTCGCAATAACTGTAAAGCATCTTGAATTACAATTTGACAGCAAAAGAAAGTAACCTTACTTATTACTTTTATGGAAACCCTAAAACAGAAGGCAGCTATGAGGTGCTGTATGAGACATTAGTGAAACTGGAAGCAGAGATGGAATTGAAATCTAGGAAACTACTCTATAAATGTAAGAGAAATGTAGACCCAACATTTTGATATCAACTATTTCAGATCCATTAAGAGCAAAAGGATAAATCATCACATTTTTCTTTTTAAACAAATACATTTATTCTGAAACATATGGCATAAATTTTGATGATGCCATGAAGTTCTTTCAGGAAGACCTTGAGTATGAAGATAATAATACCTAGTAGCTTGAAGAGAACAAGAAGATTGATATGTTTAATCAGATGTTATCACAGTCCCTGTCCTATTGAAACATTAGATAGTAGTTTCTAGTTGCAAGGATTTTTTGTAACTATCTAGTTGTTGAGTGGTTAATATAAAATATCCCAACTTGGTATACGTCTCTGGAAATTTGTTTGTTATTCTCAGTCTTTGACAACAGATGACATTTAGAGATGAGGAAAATCCTCAGTATTGTCTAGTGTGAAATACATGGCAAAATTGGTCTTAACAGTGACAAAGAACACTTGAATTTGTTTACAGATCACACTTGGTTTTTGAAAAAGTGATCTAATAATTTGCTTTTCAAATTTTTCTTTACACAGGTGGCAGGTATCTGTCCTATCTTAAGTGATAAAAGAAAAAAAATCTTATCCCTGTGTCTATTCCACAGTAGATCAGTACTACAATTTTGATCTATCAACTAAATATTCTGTAAATTCTTCATCTCTGATAGACTTCAGACTTTTTCCATCAATGTATTTCTCTGCATAACCAAACAGATATAATGTACAATAAAAAAAAAAAAAGAAAAAAAAAGAGAGAATTCCCCATTCATGACATTTTTACTGGACAAATAATAAATCCCACAATGTTTTTGTTTGTTTGTTTGTTTAACAAACAGTGAAAAAGTAGTATATTGCAAAGAAACTGATGATGCATTTCCCAGAATTATAACATTATTGTTACTTTAGGACAGCTTTTTCCATGTTTAATAGCTTTTTCCTCTAGAAAAATCATGACCCCAGCAATAGTAACCTCCTACCATTGGAGGGAGCCAACAGCACTTGTTCAGAAATTCTCTTTTAGAAGTCTCTGGTTTGAAGAACTCAACATTTTCAGCTCTCACAGCAGTTGAATTTTATACTAAAATGCCACACCACAGCCTGCTTTTCAGAATAAAGACTAATTCTAAAAATTAATGGCCCGTTCCTTATGATACAAACTGACTACACATATTTTGAAGTATTAAAGAACATTCATTAAGCTTAAAGCAAGCTATATTTGGTGTTTATTTTATAATAAGCAGCAAGTTTGCTTTATAAAGTTACAACGTATGCCTTTTGTTTTTTGAATACACAAAAAGTGTGTTAAATATTACATTTTTTGAGTTGTAATTTAAATCAAAATTTTGCCCCATCATCTTATTTTACTTTACAGTTCAAAAGATTACTACCAAGAATAAAGTAATTTAGAAAAGTGTTTCACTGTATTTGGATTTTTTTTAATGGTGTTTATTTTTTCACCAAGATAGTACGTAAAACGGTATCTAATCTTTGTATGGTTATCACAGAGATAGGGAACAAGATACCACAATATTGGCTGTACCTTCAAAAAATAATTACTGTCTTGTGAAATGACACAAATAAGAACAATTGAGGACTCACATCCACCATTTGGATTTTTTTTTTTTATAATTTCATTTTTTTTTTATAATTTCATTTCCTTCTAAATAGCATGCAATTAAAGAAGGCCAAGAAAAACAGAAAGTAAGTTAACATAAGAAGTACCAAGGCTTTGCTCTAAATATAATTCAATTGTCAGTTTGTGACCCTAGTCAAAATCAGAACAGAATAATAAATTTCAGGTTATATTCCCGTTTGTAAATATTTAACCTACATAACTTAAAATAACTTTCATAGGTTTGTTTGCTTGTTTATTTTAAATCTTTAAAGTGTTTTCCATTTGCAGAAGGCTAGGTTATACCCTGGCCTGTGCTTGCATATAGAGAAATAAGGAAGACTAAAACTTCTGTAAGATTTCTGGGCATACTGAAATGGCAAAAAGTATCACTAGGCTCTAATCTGAGTCTTAGCACTGGTGGGTAGTACATAAAGTATGACTGATTTTTAATGCAACCCTTCAGGTTGGTCAACTTGTCTATGAACCATTCTGTTTTTATCCATTTTGAATTAATTTTCCCTTGCCAAATAGGAGGAAAGGATTACATTGCATTAGAGTCTCCCAGAAAAGATACTTTGCCTTCATAATAGGCATATTTTTTTCCTAAAATTTTCTATCTGTGAATGGCATAGCCTCACACATGTAACAGTATCATTCCCCAAAATGCTACAAAACTGTATGTACAGACTTGATTGTCAACTAGTTATCATAAGTGGTCAGAAAGGGTTTTGTTATTCTATGACCATATTTAACATCGGGAACAGTAAACATCGCAGATGATTCTGCACCCCACATACCTGCTACTGAAAGAACTGTGCAGAGCAGAAAAAGCAGTTGGTTTTGAGCTCCCAATTGTGTGAACTCCAGAAAAATATATCATGAAGATCTTACAGTTTAGGAAAAAGACCAAGATTTTTTGTGGTTTCTACAGCAGAACCCATGTTCTGAATTAAGCTTTTTATGGTACTATATACCAATATTTTCTTTGAACACAAAGAGTTTGCCAACCAAAGCCGTAAATGCAAAGGGTAAAACATTGTTCTCCTGTGATCACTGATTACTCTCAATGACTAATGTGATACTATAGCATCTCTCTGTAGTACCTTGCTCATTTGAGCTACTTTGAGTGTTTTTATTTCTCTCTACATAACCATTTAATCAAGATAGGAAAGGTTTTTCAGTCAGGTAAAGTAGGCAGTCTATATTCATTTGTTTTTTGGTTGTGTGTGTGCGGTCATCCTCCCCCCTGCCCCAAGTACATTTTAGAGCTCTGTAGTAAAGAAAAATGCTTAGAAGTCCAGTGTACCTGCTTTTCTAACACTATGTGATATTTGAAGACATTTTTTAAAATGTTAATTAAATCTTAATGTCTGCTATTCTTTTAAAAGCCAATACAACCATCAATGAAGGCAAAGTTAGCAAGCCAAAGACCAATTGCTATAATCTATTCTTTGAATATTACATGACAACACACTGTGGTTATATGAAGGCATACAAGCTTTGGGCAAATGGTTTCTTTAATAATTTAAAGATTTTTCAAATTACTATATCCATGTGGTCCTTCTGAGTATATAAATTAGAAAAGTAAGATAATGAAAACATGCTTAACTTATAATGGTATTTCTCAGACTGAATCTCTCTTTTGAGCCAACCCATTTAAAGAAAAGAAAAAGAAATATAATCAAGGGCACTTTTTCATCAAATTATTACTTTCCCCCAAGACTTATTTAATTTTAATTATGTAATAATGTGCTTAATAACAAGAATTGGGTTTTAATGAAAAAATTGTGAGGAAAAAAGGCTTTAAGGGGGATGTTCAAATTCATTTTAATACTAAATATACATACAGCATGTAATGCTGTTTTACTTCACAGCCCATAGCAAAAGAATCTCTTCCAACAGTGCTTCTCATTTTCTTCGCGTAAAAGATTTTTGCATTTGAAACATTCACAGAGATGCATAAGAGAATTCTTACAAGCACAGGAAAAAAAAATCATTGTCATTTTACACATAATGGAAAAGTTCCAAATGCATTTCACTTGTTACTTCTCATTCTATCTGATACCCGCCCCCCCAACACACACACATGTATGTCACAGTTAATTTCCTTGGAGTGTAGGAATTTCTGTTGCTACATGAACATTAGCAGAAAAAAAAAAAATAGACTCCATTTGAAGGTATTATAGCACTAAGTGGCTTAGGTGTTTGGATTCCATGGCAAAGGAGCAGGCTGAGAACCTGAATAGGACATGGGAGAATACTTAATGATATCTTACATACAGGGAGAGATGCAGGGGAGGAGGCCTGGGATATATACCAGTTGCAATTATAAAAACTACACAGGAAGAATCCTTCCACACCACCACATTGCTGGAAAAATCAAGCAGCTGGTTCAGGGTTTGGTGGAACACAAAGAGACATAGAATCTGCGTCACTTTCAGTCATGCTCTGAAACTGGACATAAGGAGAGGAGAGGAGCTGGGGGCCGTGACATTGGCTGACAGGGAGTTAAGTGCCACGGCTTACGCAAATGGGCTCTCAACTTGCTAGATAAGCTTGACTGAATGATGATACTCTCTGCTGCCTTACCAGTTCTGTGTACTGAGCTTGGATTTACAATAACTGCCACGAAGACAAAGCACGCGTAACTGAGCAGAGACACAACAGAGGAGTATTGAAAAACAATAGCAGTGAAGCTGAGAACAAGTCAATTTTCATGTGGCTTTAGGAAACTTGATCAGCATTGACAGTTCTATCAGCGATGAGATAAAAAGCAGATAAGCCTCAGGAACAACCATGCACCCAAGCAAAAAATAAATAAATAAATAAATAAATAAAAAATGAAGCAACGGACTGATAAAAACATTATGTTTAGTACTGCAGCACAACTTTAACAAACTAACTCACCAGTAGGATTTTTCTTTGTGATGAAACCTTTAACAAATTTATAAAAGCCAAATATATACCAGCTTTTCCCTTCTACCCCTTTCTGCTTTCTACTCTCTGAATTCTGTAATGTTTAAATAAAATAGAAAAATCTCAAAATCCAGTGGTAAAAAAAAAAAATACTTATTTTTGCGAGCTGGTTCTGTTTTCTATTCCTTCTTCTCACAATGTTAAAATAAACAAACAAACAAAAAACAACAACAAAAAAAAACCAGCACTTGTATCCAGTAATATCTGCAGCACAGCTGAAGTACATAAAATTTGCATATGGGTTACTTTTCACATAGATATTTACCTGTAAGCATAGGTGGAAGATAACTTTATAGCTCCCTGACAAAGAATTATCTAACGGAGAGATATCTGCAGTGTATCTACACTTTTTTTTTTTTTAATACATCCCCTAAAGCTGCAGGGTTAAGAAGTAATTTTAGTGAAAACGATCAGACTTGAATGTACCTATAAAGTAGATGCATTTATATGAATGAAATTACTGGGTCTGCCATTTCCTCTCTCTTCCAATTCTTTCCATTTTCCCTTTTTCAGATGTCCCTTTCATTCTGTCCTGATTCCCAGCCTCACGTCACTTATGGCTTTTGCACAGACCTTGCTGGTTTCCCAGCCTGGACTCAATGACAGTTTTAATAATTAATAAAAAGGTTATTTTTCTAACTCAGTTTAAATGAATTAGACAAATCATTTGCCTGAAAGGAGAACATGGTGCTTCAAAATTTATAATTCTGAAGTACAGACAGAATAGATTTCACTCCTGAGAATACAAATACGTATTATTCAATATTATGTCTTTCTGCTATTTGAGATATAAACAAGTGACAGCATTGGCTGTTTACTTATCAATAGAATGCCTGTCATAAGCTGTGTTCCTCTCACCTGTGACAATATGACAGACAACTTTCAATAGTCAAGTGCCTCAGAGAATATACTATTCAATAGTACATACGATAAAATCTAGGTGGGTATCTGTAATACCTGAAGAAGTGTTGCAGTCAACCACAAATGCACTGAAATCAGCATGAATTCCTTTTTCCCAATCCCAATGATAATTCTAAGAAGCTGGATATATAAGGTCCCTTATAGTTCAAGTGGTGTATGCCAATGTATTTCACATATTTAACCTCATGGCTTATTTTGAAAACATGGTATTCGAAGAAAAAAAAAAAATGTAGACATTTAAGAATATAAACACAAGGGAAAAATAGAATATAGATGTTTTTTACAGGGGGGAAAAAAAAAACTATAGAGGTCTTGTGTTGAATTGTTCCATTATATCAGTGCAAGTTTTCTATAGATTTGTTCTGTTTGTCGTCATTCCTTAATGGAAAATCCTTGTCAGTAGATGCTTAAATGTCACACAGTATCTGATTTGAAATTTTATCAGTAAGCACTGTGCAGCTGATGTTGAATTATTGCATCTTTGCTATCAAGATACCAGATGATACTATCATTCACTGTGCACTCAAATTTTTCAGGCCAGTTGAGCATTGTATTTCCCATCTGCAATGTGCTTGTGACTGTACCACCATCTTAGTACTTATTTTCTCTACTTCTGCATATCCTTATACAATACGTTAAAATGTCACTTGTTGTGTATCTGTCCCCTATGTCCTTCTCTGACATTCTGAAATGTCCTATCAAAATAAGTCAGACTTCTCTACTGAATTAATAATTCATATATGCATTCTGCAGATTTGGTATCAAACCAGAAGGATGAAGGGAATCACATTCCTCCTTTGTCACAATCCCTAAATGCACACTATTATGCAAGCTATGTCAGATAAGGAGAAAATCTCAAAAATACTTCAGTAAAATGCAATTTAAAATATATGCAAACTTTCTGATTTTAAAGAAGAAAAATGGAGAGTTATATTCTCATGCAAGTCTGTAACAGCTCCTGTAATCATTAACAGTACATGCACCACCATAAACATAATTTGTACTATATTTAGCACTTACAAGAGCTTTTATCTAGCAATTTCCTGTGGTTTACACACTGACACTAGAAATTTTATTATGGAGTTCTTCAGAAAATTTTCAGATACATTTAGAAAGATTTGATTATAATAAGAGATAGAATTGTGAATACTTAAGGCGTTCCAGAGAGGCAAAATAAAAAAATATTCAAACTTCTTAAAAATAAGAATTATAAGGTGAACATTTTTCACACCAAACAACTATGAATCAAGCTCTATAAAAAATTAACGTCCCCACAGCTAGTCTCTCTGAATGTGGTTTGGCATGACCATTCTGTCCCACTAGATGGTTTGTTCTACATCCCAGTAGAGCATCATGTCCTCTGGTACACTATACACAATATTCAGTTCTACTTTATACTGTTTGGATAGCACTTTTCATAAAAATAGCTTTCCACAAGTTTACCTCAATACCAGTTACAATGCTGCACCCTTCATAGTTATGGCACTAGGCATTAAGAATGTAACAGCTGAGAGAAGGCCCATTCAGAGTGTTTATCACAAAACAGAGATTAATAGAAGGTGTCAAACCTAAAAATGCTGTGCATGAATCTATATATAATCGTGTATCCAGTATGAGAAATGAATTAATGTATAGATCTTAAAATATTACTTGAGAATATGGATTTATTTGGGAGTGGTAGAAGCTTGAACAAATAATGATGAAAAGACAAAGAACTGAAAACCAATTTCCACTGCACAGCCTGTACACTCATAATGCCTCACATTTTCAGTGAGTTTGCAACTACTGCTAGTACACCACTTAGTAAAAGAAGAAAGCAATCAAAATATGTACCCTACACTGATAAATTTCATTCCAAACTCAAGCACAGTAACAGACTATCACATATGATAAAATCTAGTAACAGAAATTATGTCAATACATGACATGATTCTACATGTAACTAATACAAAATACAGTACTCCTAAAAAACCGAAGTGCTAGTAAAGTGCTACAATCTAGTCAGAACAGAAGACTTGATGTAGCATTGTAATAATCCATCCCCATAGATCACAATAATTGTGTACTGGGGATGATGCATCCTACGAGGATAAATAACATCAGAGGTAATGCAAAATGCATGAGTCCACAGGACCAGATGGTATGCACCTGAACATGTTGAGAGCCGGCCAATGTCATTGTGAGAATTTTCTCCATAGTTTTTAAAGACGCTTCAATATAATGAAAATGTAACTGTCTCCCCAGGGTAAACATACTCTCTTCCTTTTCTCACAGTTAGTTCCTATTCTTATGGTTCCTAAAATTTTCTTAATATAGGGAGATTAATTTCTAAATGCAGTTTTATAAAATGTTGTCTATATTCTGATGCTGTATTTTCTGAACATCTTAACACATAACACAGCTGTTATACAACAGGTTTCACTCAAGAAATACTTGAGTTTCAATTCATAAATTGTTTTCCTAAATACGTCAGGATTGAAATATCAAAGTCTTCAGCTTAAATATACACCTGAATTAACAAGTCATGTAAAATAGCGCCAGTCAAATACCCCAGGATAGCCTCTTTATCAGTTAAATATGCAATATTGTCAGCAAAGTGAAGTGTCTGAAAATTCAACTACTGAAGTATCCCATTATTATTTAAAAAACAAACAACAAAAACAGAGTCAAAAGCTTAAAAGATAAATCCCTCTGTAAGAATGAAAACTAAGCATTAAACAAATTGAGCTAAATCAGTAAAGCAGGCTGAAAAGAGAAGACTTATATCTCTGGTTAGTTAATAGAACACTCAATCTCACCAACAAGTCACTATACACAAACACTGATTTTGAAAAGTGGTATTGGTGGGCTCAATCAGCAAGCTGTGCAACTAAATCATAAAATTATAAGAACAAAAACTGGTTAAATAGAAAGGTATACGACAGAAATGGAAAAAGCCTCCCTTCACTAAAACATGTGGACCTAATTCTCCTTTAAAATGACATTTGTTATTTATGTGCATTTTCAAAATTCCACCAAAAGAAAAGAAAAAAATATGAACAATAGGCATGATAATTAAAAAATATAAGAAAAGCAAGTGTGTGCTACAACCTGATGTTATGGAGCATGATTTTCTGATGTTCTTTCTTATGCTGTCCTAAATGAAATAGCTGGTTAGCCTTTCAAATGCAACAAAAGTGAAAAAGGTGGTTATAGGCTAAAGAAGCCTCTTTAAAGCTACTCAGCATTCTCAGGTCCCACAGATAGGCTGTAATCAAAGTGACCTGGAAAGACTGTGCATTTCCTTCTTGACCTTCAGAAAGGGGATAGTAAAAAAAAAAACAAAACAAAACAAAAAAAAAACACCTCAGCAGCTGGGAGAATTTTAAAAGGTTAGCTTGTAGGAGAGCCAAATGCATACTCATTAAATGTAGAAACTGTAATTTGGCAGACAAACCATGCTCTAAAGTGGTCTAACATTTCATTTCTGCAAGCTTGTACTGACTAGCAAGTCAACATTTGCATAGCTGTGAACCAGTCACAGCATGTGCCTGCCCAAACAAATAAATAAGGAACATAAGAGGAACGATGGGTAACTAGGGCCAAAATGATAACAGAATAAAAAGTCTTCTTTGCTTTTATTGACCACAGAACCTGTCCTTCTTGGATAAGACTTTCTCACAGAAATGTTTATTTCTCCATATAAAGAAATAAGCATTACTACTCTTCCCATGCTGTTTTATAGTTTCAAATTCATGAATAACTTACTAGCTATAAGTTGGGTTAATAATCTACAGTGATATTTTTACTGTCAAAATTCTAAGCTTTTCCAGGGTGCTTACTGTAAGACAAAAACTGTGAAAAGTGTTACGTGATACGTAACAAGACAGTTATTCAATACTATGTACTTTTATGTCATTCCATGTATGCTCCATAAATAAAAGTTACATGTATTATTTACTAACACCACTGTTAAACTGCTTTAAGACAAAGGCATTTGGGTATTCATTAAGATGAACAGGCATGAATGTTAATGACGTTATTTTTTATGTTTTGAGTGATAGTTGTGCTTTGATTGATAAAAATTAGAAATCCGATTTGATGTCTGATAAGACAGTTTTAATACAGGTTTCCAGTGATCTGAAATCATGTCCTCTTAACATCAATGGATATTCTGCAACAACTGCAACTGACTCCGCTACATAATATCCCAAAATATATGGGGTGCCTAGGCTGTAATAACCTGATGTAAGCTGCCTGCTACTTGCCATTATGAAAGATTACTCTGTTTCCTGGAAAAGCCTTAAGAACTCCGCTATTGGTAGCAAGTAGCAGTGGCTGGGAATGCCCTCAGGCTACAGAAACATGTTTTCTAACCATTTCCTGAGATTAAAACTTGTTGTACTCCTTTTGTTGTTCATGATCTGCAGCAAAAATGTACCTTCATGTCAAAACAATCAGTAAGGGAATCATAAGGCTGGTTACTGCTATAGCAGTTGGTGCTCAGACCTTCAGCAATAAAACCAGCACTCATGTGGTAAAATGACAATATCAGAGACATGCTTATAATCTCCTAAAGTAGCAAACTAAAGCATATGGCCAGTGATAGAAAATTTTATATTAATTCTGGCATCTCCTGACTTTCTAGGTTTTCATTTTACAATGCAATTGATCTTTTGACTTCTGGTGGTGGCATGTGGGAATAGACAGCTGGAAGAAGTCAGATGCTTCTCAGAGAACAAACTCAGAGAAGCTGAGAGAGCTGGGACTATTAGCCTGGAGAAGAGGAGCTCATCAATGAGTACAAATATCTGAAGGGAGGGTGTAGAGAAGATGAAGCCAGTCTGGTTCCAGTAGTACTCAGTGACAGGACATGTCTGAATAACAGGAAACATTTTTTTCACTGTGCGGGTGACAGCACTGGCACAGGCTGCCCAGAGAGGTTGTGGAGTCTGGTCTCACTCCTCAGAGATCTTCAAGAGCTGTCTGGGCATGGTCCTTGTCACCTGGCTCTGCCTGAGCTGGAGGGTTGGACCAGATGACCTCCAGAGGTCCTTTAAAACCTGTACTGTTCAGTTTAAATTACGTAAATTATTTCTTCCCTATTCATCTCATAAAGGTGTGAGCTACTTTCATTCATTTTCAGCTAAAGAACTAGTCCTCTAGCAGAGGACTTTCACCTCTGTAGACTTGAACATAACTTGAACTGCTTAAGCTGGAGCCCAATTCTTTCCTTTTGTAAAGGATCTGAAAACCCTTTAAAATACTCTAGAGAGTGAACACATTACAGTTACAAATTCCTGCTGGGTACACTTAGCTAGAACACTATTTTCCTTTCCAATTGTGTGCAACATGGACATGTTCATTCAAGCAACTCTTATGGTGCAGATAGGCAGGCAAGATATCTTAGAAGGATGAAAAGCCATCTTCCGACTGCAAAGAGTTTCTCAAATCACAGTTCTGTTTAGGCAACTCTGATTATTTAATACCAGGAAAAGTATCTGCCGAAATGTATCCCCATAGATACAGACACTTACAAGTAAATATTTCTTCTCTTTGTTGCAACCAGAAGAAAAATGATGCAGCAGAAATCACATGGCTGTGTCACACTGTAGAAGTTATGCAGGAATCAGAAAAAGGCAGTAGAAGAAAGACTCAATGAAAAGAGAAATGGTGTTCCTTGCACTGTGGGGAAAAAAAAATTAAATAAAAAATTAAATTTGAAACAGAGAGCTCAACAATTAAGAAAAATGGAACTGGTCTGTTCAACCTCAGTTCTGTCTCCCAGAATAACATAGAAATCTGAGGCAAAGACAATAGAAGAAGCCAACTAGTACATATTTCTGTTCTCTAACAAGCACACAAAATTAGTAAATTACATTAGACTGAAAAGAAACCAAACCAAATCTTTAGCTCTCCTCTCTAGAGTTATGGTTTCAAAACTTTTGGGATTCAAGGCTTCAAGATTTTCTCTTCATCTATATACGTATGAATTTAAAAACATACAAATTGTGTGAAAAACAAAGAAAATAATAATAATTCTGTAAGCACCTTTCTCCACAAAGTACAGAATTGGAAGAAATAAAAAAAAATAAATGCAATATTCATTTTTAAAAAATCCTTAAAATTTTATCAGTCTCTAACTAACGAAGAGTAGCTTTGACTAACAAAGATTTTTTATTATTATTATTTTCTTTTAAGTTTCAGGTGTTTTTTTTTTTTACCTTTTTCAGATTTCCAGTCCCACACTGGGTAGAGATCCCATATATCTCTACATATAGTACTATACTTAGTTCACATAGAGAATATACAGTTCACATAACTGTGAATGTTACATATAATATGTCTGTAAGGAGTCTGTAATTTACATTATTTATATTTTCTTTTAAAATAATACATCCGTTTATCTATCTCTGCCTAATTATGCTTCTCAATGCTTCTTTGGAACAGCACTTAAGTTTCTTTAGCTGTGCATGTGCATATGTGTGTGCATAAAATAGCAGGAGTGAAAGGATATTATAGCCCTTGCAATATCTAAGCAGTTTAAAATCAAGTCAAATTATACTTCAAAGTACATTTTGAGGACAATACATAAAGGCTAGAACTCTCAGTTTCTAAATAATAACATTTTACTGGAAACAGTTATATAGATCTAACTCCATAGTAAAAGGAACAATAGCATCATTTCTGACATAAGTAATTTTAGCTCTCCTGTGGTCAGGATTAACTTCACGGTTCTTCATCTCACTGTTCTGCCCCAGTTTATCCATTGGGAATACACTTCTGAAACCAAATACCATTCATTTATTAGCTGAACAGTGCTATTATAAATAACACTAGAAACCTTTAAAAAGGTTTGTTTGCCATCAGCTCTTTAGGTTTGAATTCATACACTTGCATGACTTTTAACTTTGTTTTATCTTTAAACCTCAAACTGAAATCATGTTCTGTCTGAATACATTACTTTCTTAGATCATTTTTCTAGTAGCTGTTGCCAACTTTCAATGATTTTTACAACGAAAGTACAATTACAAATCAAACCAATTAAAAAAATAAAAAATAAAATAAAATAAAATAAAATAAAATAAAAATAAAAGTAAAAATAAAAATAAAATAAGGAAATATAATGTTTCCTTAAGCTCTCTCTCCTTGTGATTCTTGCAAAGCTCCTTTTTCTTTTTCCTCGATTAATACACAACATTTGGCAGAATGACTCTTTCTTCCCTGTCAATCCTTCTCTTATCATTATAGTTAGCCTTTCTGGGATAATGTTACTGAGAGAGAGAGGGAAAAAAAAAAAAAAAGACATATTATGTTTAAAGTAAGCAGCATAGATAGGTTTAAAATGTAACATAGCAATTTTGAAGTTAAAATTAAGATCATGTGAGCATGATGCTGACAGAGAAAAAAAAAAAAGATCTTTCTTCATCTTGTGGGGTTTTATCTAAAAGAATTGAAACAACATTGCAAGGATTAATCAGCACAGTATGAAAACTAAACCTTTTGTGTGTCTTTTTATCTTCAAAAGTAAGAACTTTATTCTTAAATTCTATTTACTGAAAATAGTATTTTGGCACCAGTAAGAATTCATTATGTTTGAAAACAGGTATCAAACCCTCTTTAACATTTTTTTACTGCAAATTTTGTGGAAGCCCAGATCTTCAGTATAAGAGGATCTTCATGAAGTTCTGAAGATAATACCATGTCTAGATATGACAGTACAGCTGAAATGAGTTCTTACAACTTAGAGAATAAAGTCAGTCTCACCATCCTAAGTACAGAATGTCATGTATTTAGAACAATAAGCTGTGAAAAAAATTGTGAGTCCAACAAGAGAAAAAAAGTAGAGTTTTAATTTGAAAAAAAAAAGAACTTGCAAAGTCAATTTAGTTAACTAGGATCAGAATAATGGCTTTAGCTTTTTGGTTGGTTGGTTGGTTTTGGTTTTGTTTATTTCTTTGTTTTCTCATTTACAATTGTACAGTTTTGAATGGAAGAGATCATTTTTTAATATAAAATTAGAAAAATATTTAATATCACATTAAATTAGGTGTTCTGAAACATCTAATTCCCATTTCAGTATTGCCATCTCTCTCCACTTCTCATGTATAGATAAATACACTGACTCGTTATGTATTCTATGATAATATTTTACAGGTTTCTATAAAGTAGAATAGAATTTGATATTTTTCATTTGTTGCATGATGTCCTGTGGAACCAACTAGCAAACATTCTCTGTCTCACTATTTTCCCAGTTCCTATGTAGATGATCTGTCAACAAGCTCAAAAGACAGAGAACTTGCATGGTATATCATTCACTCCGGAATGTGTTATGACAGCCACAATAAACGCAACTCAACTGCCTGGTCTGAAATTTTATATTACTAATCTGTTAAGGGCTATTGTACAAAGAATTATTTAGAATTGAATTAATTATTTAGTGTTTTTATTTCAAAATAAATTAAATATGCAAACATGTTTTTAATAAGTTATTTGGACCAAGATCCTTTTCGAAGACAGAAATATAGATAGCCCTGAAAGATGACAGAGGGTCTTGTAGTGAGTTAGAATGTTGCCTGATACACCACCACCACCCTAATAATAATAATAATAATAATAATAATAATAATAATAATAATAATAAATTGTTATGAGTGATACATTTTTTCCAGCACTTTTCATTTCCCAATTCAAAATTCAAAATTCAGACAAGAAAAGACAACATAAAAAACTGAAGCTTTTGAAAGCCATAGCTATCTGTTATACCTTCTTAACAATCTGAGGCAATACAAATTCAGTATTCTTAGTGATGCTCATTAAAAGATCGAGAAAGTAAAAAATGGGAATTAGAAGACATTTTAAGAGATGTTTCAAAGATAATACATTTCATTATACCACTAGAGCTTTTCTTAAATCTGTGATAAATGTCCCCTAACCATACCTTTGCCAAAAAAAAAAAAAAACTCTGTCCTAACAGTAAAAGGAAGAAAATAAAAAGCTGATTTAAACAGTTTTTATACTGTCATAGTTACACTTGAGGGAAGAAAATTATTTATATTAATTTTACGGTCAGTTTCTGTATGAATGAATAACCCAGAATGAAAGCATATTAAGATAGAAATGATAAAAAATAGGAAATTACTGAAACAATACCCAGAGATTGAGAAATTTTAATCAACATCTTCTGTGGTTCTACTTATTATATGAAATGTTTTAGAATATTATCAGGAAGTATAACATTAGCTATTTAATATTTTATTACATTTCACACCTTCCAGAAGCAGGGTAAATATATTAGTCATAAGCAAATAAACGTTCAGTGTTTGGATGTTATAAAATCTAATTCAAAAAAATGTTCAGCACTTCTGTTTCAAAAACATGAATAGAAAGGTAATTCCTTTTGTTATTTTTCCCACTTAGTTATTTTTACCCTATTTAGTCTCTTAGGGACATCCAAGAAGGAAGAATAGTTTGTGGTTGCAGAAAAAAGTGTTTAGATGCCATAGCTGGAGGACAGAGGGAAAGCATTAGAACAAGAACCATGTGGCAGGACCTTGTGAATGTGAGAGAGAATAAGGAAAATAGAATGTATGGAAAATAATTTACCAGGCTACCCTGCAAAACAAGGATTTTCCTTCTACCTGAAGGAACTGGAATGGCTTATTGCAGTCCCCCAAACAAGAACCCATGTGTTGAACGTCAGCTTTCTGAAATGAGATCCAAAATAATTTTCTGCATAATAGAATGAGCACTCAGAATAAAATGTCAACCCAGATCAGTATTGAATCCTGAAGATAAGCTGCAATCTTAACTCTACATTCTTTTGCATAGGTATTACAGTGAATGACCAGATATGGAGGTAATAAGTGAAAAAAAAATCTTGCTCATGCAACAGTTCAATTTTCCTGAATCAATCATTCTAAACAGTAGGTATAAGGTGAAGAGATATAATAGAAGCAATAATGATGCTTTGCAGAGTGGAACATCTCCATTAAAGTAAAACTATAGAGCTGGTGTCAGCACCTTGCTGGTTGTCTTGCAGCTGAGCAAACCCTAGAAGATCATTTGCTCGATTTTTTAATGACGGTAACACTCGCGGCTTTCCAAACACCGCACATGATTTGCAGTTCGTTACTGGGTATGTTACTTTGTTTGTTCTGAAATGAATATGGTAAGCTTTTGCAGCAGCAGCTACTTCAATATTCAAAAGGCAGAATGCATTCTTTGTGGAAGCTATTTAACATACTCAAAGAATGAGTACAAAGAAGTACAAGTGTATTTAAAAATACAGGATTATCAGGAGCTTTCTATCTCTTAATGAACAGCACCTTATTATCTCAGGTAATGCACCAAGTAACCTTTTCATAACGCATCAACTTTATCTTACAAGTAGTAAGCAGAGTTTTTCCCCTAATGACTCCATTGAAAGACTGCATTATACCTGGTTTTATTGATGGTTAGGAATATTATTATAGTATCTTCTAATTGCCAGACTAAATGTGCTTATAAAATATTCACAGACATTTCAGAAAATAGTGCTCTGTTGGTGTGAGCTCTATGGTGTATTTACAGTGAGACAGTCTCTCTTTCAGTTATCATTTTGCTGAATCATGCAACTGGATGCTGAGTTGGTAAAAGTCATGAATATGTTTTCAGTAGTAAAGTCAGTACTAAGAATAATTATTTTTCTACTTCCATATTTTTTAAAATAAAATTCTCTGAGAGAAGAATTGCAACAACTTTTATTCACAAAACAAAAAAAAACTTAAGAGAACAAACTCTTCCAAATGATGAAACTTTTTAGAATGTTTGTACAAAAAGTTGAGATAGTGTTGAAAATGAGTATAAATCCAATAATAAGCACTTTTTTTTTCATTTTTCATTCATTCCAATTTTCTGTCTGCTCACCACATTAAAAAATGCCTGAAATTGGAACTTACCTATAAAACAAGCAGACTGTTTTTCATGCTGAAACCTAAACTCTAAAATACATAAACCCCAATCTTTTCCTACTGAAATAAATTTGAGCCTGAATCTCAATGAGTTACTTCAGGGAAAAGAAAAAAAAAAAATATATATATATATATTCCAACTTCAGCATCTCCGCTATATAAAGTAAGTTTACTACAGTGAACTGAGTAAGGGAAATTAAGAGAAATGAAATGCCCGTGTTTGCTAAGCACTCCCTTGAGTTTTGTGATTCCACATTGCCACATTGCAGTGGTTGGATCAACAAATAGTTTGTTCATTCTTTTAATTAAGGTATCTCACAACTGGCTGAAGCTTTAAAATGAGCAGTTACATGTAGTTCGATCCTTGAGGAGACTTTAGGAATTCTCTACTAAAAGCAAACTGTCCAAGACATTAAATCATACCATCCAACCTATACTTAGAGACCAGCTGAGCTTCAACTTAAATTGAGCATTTTTGTTTTTTCTTAAGAATTGTGATTTACAATTCTTGACATTACATGACTGTAAAATAAAAACAACCCAAAGACACAAGGCCAAATGCAGTTCCTGAATGAATGGAATATTCAACATATGATATTAGGAACTCTCAGTAATTTGGAAGCAAGGACAATTTTCACTGTCTCAGATTCCTGAAATGATTCTAAATGATGAAATTGTCTCCTGTTTTTGTTTGTTTGTTTGTTTGTTGTTGTTTGTTTGTTGTTTTTTTTTTAAATGGTCTGCTGCAGTTCTCAGGCTCAAATCTTTCTACATTTGAGTCTAATTGCACTGTTGGATAATCTGAACCCATGAAATAAATATTTCTGAGAAGTACAGAATTGTCAGTTTCAAGGTAATAAATTCAGAAAATACAGTGAGAAATGACTCTCCCGCAGATGTCTACTATCCATAAACTGCTGTTGGCTAAGCTGCCAGCTGAGTAAAAGGCAAGGAAGGCTCAGATAGGCCTTCTTAGCTACTCCTGTAAAGGCTCGTCTTATGTATTATTTCCTAACAAAACTTTCCAACACAACATTCATTACCATGTACCATTGATATGTTTACTAGTGCTGAGTCAGCAAACACAGTCAGGACTGCAGTTTTCGAAATGCCAAAGACAGCCCAGAGATTGGCAGACAAGTGCAGAGAGATGAGGCAGTTCTGAGGGGAAGGCAGAGAAGTCAAGTCAGGAAGACAGGGGCAAGGACACCAAGGTACAAGGCTGGGTACAGCAGAAGGTACAACACAGCTCAGGAAAAGCAGGAGAGTTTATGGTGTAAGTGGAGGGCACACTGTACCATTAAGCACTAGTGCAATCATATTGATGGGGAAATGAAAGATGATGACTCTTATTTCTGAGCACTTTGGCCAGTGTTTTTGGTGTTGTTTTTTTGTTTGTTTTGTTTTGGATACCTATCTGTTCAAGAAATGAAGTCTAAATATGTTTTTCATGTATTGCTATTACTATTTTTACCATGCAAAGCATTACAAATATGCATACGACATTCTACTGCTCTCAAAAGTGCTCCTCTTTGCAGTGAGGTGTCATTGGTTTACAGGTTTTGTAAATGAAGAAATTTGCATATTTTACAGAATAGATTTTCAGCTCAGAATCGCATCAAATAAGATAATGCATGAAAACAGCAACAGACCCTTGCCAAACCTTTGAGGAAACAGATGTTGAAATTGTAAATGTGAAAGAGTAAGTATAGTATTTGAGCTTTTACAGGAAAAATAACACATTGTAGCAAACACTACATTTCTGTACATGAACGATTGCAAATAGCATATCTTGTAAAATATTCTAAAATAAATTACTTATTGAATTACTTAAATTACTATTTTTGTAATACATTCATGATTTTTACAATTTAGCATGACTTGTAATTTAAAAAGGGGTTGTAAGGGAAGATGATAAATTTTTGGAATGGGACAAAGTCTCATTGTGAGTCACAGTAAGCAACTTTTCATAGTGCTGTAAAATCCTGCAGTTTGTTTAACAATGGCTCTAGCAGGTGGCATATGGCTAATACTAAGTCTGTCACTATCTCCAGGGTGCCAGACATTCCTCAAATTTTCTGTGAGAGGAATTTTTTGGTAGATTTGGATTGTAAAGGCACGTGAGCATCTGTTGCCTGCACAATCTCATTATCATTGACAGAGTTAACTCCTACAGTTCTCAATGTGGTGGCCAGGGACAGAAGCTCAACTTTTCCCTTTCACCATGGACAGTGATTTTGACAAGGTCTTGAACAAATGCTCCATTCAAATACAAAGAGAGATGTAGCTGTAGAGTAAATGCAACTTTTTGAAGGTCTGTTAGAAACCATAAAACAAAAAAACAAACAAACAACAAAAAATTAACATGATTTCTTGAGCGATGTTATTACTATTTTTAAGATGAATTCTTAGGTCAAGATTAAAAATTTTGCATTGTCTTTCCTTTACCATTATTTCAAGAGAAAACCAAGACTTGAAAGAAAATGTTGAATCCAAGTTTATCCAGAGTTAGAAACATCTGAAATATTTGCCCTTTATTTTGGATTTTATATTACTATCAGTCACCATAATATTTAAATTATTTACAAGTGAAATCAAATGCAATAAAATCCATAATAAGCTCAAAAGACTCTGGAACTTTCTCTCTTCTCTGTTTTAGACAAGTCTTTCGATTTTATGGACTGTTATTCAGTTCTTTATCTATTGCTCTTAAATTACTGACAGCTTTAAGAAACATGAAAGACATGGGAGAAATTAAGTTAAAGGAAGCATTAGTGTCTAGTTAAAGTAATCCACTTATTTTTGTGTACTATAATTGCTTTTCTTAGGGCCCGTTTAAACTCAGTTTATCTCCCCATAAATTTTACCACTGGTGAATTTGAGCAAAGAAAAAATTTCTAATGATGAGCCAGTGGAAAGGGAAAAAAAAAAAAAAAAAAGGGGGTGAAGTTTTGTAGTATACTTCAGTGTATAAACTTAGGCTCTCAAAGTGGGAATTGGCTGCAATGTCATGCTTTAGGTCTAAGAGAACTCCATTTTTCATTGCTTACGGTTCCCCGGCTCCAAAAAAGTTTTGAAACGTAGAGCACTGGCAGACAAATGCGTTTTCTGTTCAGCCAGTCCATGACCTATTGATGCCTGCCAAGTCACCACACTGGACTCCAGAAAGATAAGCTTCCTGTCCTTTGTTTATTATCTCTTCTATAATTTCACTATTTACACCATAAAAATTACCTCAGATTCACACCTTCAAAGAAATATTCCACTTGTGTCCTAAAAATATACTTGCTTAAAGAGCAAAGACTCGCAAAATGCTCCATCTAAATAGCTTTCGAAAAAAAAAAGTAAAAATAAAAAAGGCGAAGCATGGTATAATGGAAATATTTATCTTATGATGCTAGTAAAACACTTTAATTTTAATGTGGTGTAAAAGCAATAAGACACGCTTTAAGATGTCTAATTCTGTCAAAACACAAGGAGCGGAATGGAAACAGCCAACTGGAGAAGTCTGTGTTTTCACTGCAGCATTTTCTGTTTAGGAGGGTTGGAAAAAAAATCAGTCCGTCTAGTCCATCCAGCCCAAATGTTGTTATCTGTGGAATACTGTAAGTGAAGCAGGGAAGTGTCATCTACAGGA
The DNA here is from genome assembly GCF_964211835.1 of Anser anser. Taxonomy (NCBI): domain Eukaryota; kingdom Metazoa; phylum Chordata; class Aves; order Anseriformes; family Anatidae; genus Anser; species Anser anser. Next base: position 38,984,486 of record NC_139724.1, on the reverse strand, counting down.
CAGCTGCAACTGCTGTCCAGAGATGTTGGCATATAAGCAGGAAAGATGTTACCAATTTTGAAATAGCTGGAGGGGAAGAGAAATCTCTCTTTAGGATCAAGTAATATTCCATTTCTTTGTTTTTAAGACAAATCAAACCAGTGCTAGTACCCTGCCTATAGGGGGACGAACATATCTTTTCTGTAAAAACATTTAGGGAAGAAAAGCTTTCACAGAGAAATAATCCTTTTTTTTATTTGATTGTCTAATGAAAAAAAGTTTTCATACACAATTCCCCTTGCTGGTTCTGACCTGTCACAAAGAACAAGCCAGATACATACAATACAGTAAGTTTTCATATTTTTCTTTACCATGAAATGTTGATAGTGAGAACTATTTTAAACCTTTAAAAAGGAATGCACACAACCTTAAATGTCCAAATGCTTCAAGTACCATGTGCCCAGCATTAAGCTCAGATGTCACATTGCCAATCTAATGACTAAAATCAGCACTTTTAATAAGCCTTTTGGTGGGAGGAGCAGTTGAAGGAGAGCAACCCAAACGCAGATAGGTCAGAAGCAGAAATAATAATGTATACTTCATAGCACCTCTCTTTCTATGGACATTTTAGAACATCTCAAAATATTTGGCTGAGGAAGAGGATGGTGGCCCCTGACATGAATCACTGGCCACTCTTTATGGAAGCCTGACATAGACTAGCATAACAACTAAAGAAAACAGGAAAATCATCACAACAATAATCATGAAGTACAGAAGTTGTCAAAGGACTTGGCAATGGTCTCAGAAGACACACAACTGAGTCAAAACCCTTGGAACCTTTTGTACAGCATGGCTGCCAGATGCAGACAGTGTATTTCCCAGATTTTTTGGCTGGCCAGAACAAGAAACAAGAAACAGAACAAGAAACAGTGGCTGCATGTGGAATAAAATCTTATCTTCAGGTTTGAATTAAATGTGCAGTTAGATATACAGTACTAAGTATGTAAATATCTGATCAAAACTCTTCCTAAGTATTCTCTTTTTACTCCTACAATGCATATGAATCATGCTTCTTTTCTGTTAAAGAACTGTTCACAAATAAAATGAGACCCTAAGAACAAAAATGTAAAGAAGTGAAAGAAACATATATAAATTAAATAAATTGGAAACAATGTTAATCTTAATAACTAAAGGTTAACTGATATGAGGTACTCAAGTTTTTGAGGTCTTTTCTTCACTAGCACTTACAGTTTTGTAAATCTTGTGTAGAAGAAAGTATATTGTTTTGCATAATTTTTGCTTTTATTCCATTCAGGAAATAAGTCAGAGGATCACTGGAGCTTTCAACCAATTGGTGTAGGACAGAACACATTCTTCGTTATGTGAATCTGAAGACTAAGCCTGGACTTGTGTTTTTTCCTAAAAATCATGGATCCTGAGGCCCTGGAGATCCTCAGGTTCCCTGAGTGTTTTCTGTGTAAATGGGGTAAAGAAGAATGACACTGAAGGGGTTTTCTTCAAAAAGAGAGAAAGAATTAAGCAAGCAGCCCAAAAAGACATTGAGGCGTGAAGCCAGAAACCTCTTTATTCACTAGCACATTGTAATGTAACCCTGCCTAGCTTTTGCCATTACTTCAATGGAATCACTGTCATAAAAACATCCAATTTTGATGACTGAGCAAAGTTCTAATGGATTTTTTTCTAAATGTCTTTCAAAGTGTTTAGTACCAGAGGGTGATTTTTCTAACATTGGTTAAGATATATGGTTCTTTGTTTTATATATTTTTTTAATAATCTCTATGTGGAAGGCAAATAGTGTGCTATTAATCATACGTGTGATAGTTTTATATCTTTAACATCTCATGTTAGAAATGAGAAAATGTTAGACAAGGAAATAAATCACAGAATAGATGTTCTGTATGCTTGTCTTACCTTCCTGTTCTACTTCTACCTTTGGTGTCAATATAGAATGTAGTACATGGTACACAACATATGTACAAAATGCAGTTCATTGCAGGTGCAGAAATCAGTTATTCTTATTTCCCATGCTTAATATTATTGATTGAAAAACATCTTGCAAAATGCATCACAAAAAATATCTCTACAGTTGTCTGGTTTCATTGGTTTTGAAAGTCACCTACACCATGCTATTAACACTAAATTTTAGAACTACTTTAGAACTATTTATTCTTGCCGTGGAATTGCAAAAGGTTTATTTCATCTCATGATGTAGTATTTGCAAGAACTGGCCCTAGAGGCGGGGGGCTGCCCTATCCTGGAGTACATAGATAGGTCTGTAGCATAGGTCTGAATGACAGTGTATCCCAAACAAGTTCCGAATATACAGAATAAAAACCTCCAAGGATGACATCCTATCCCCCAAATCCTTCAAAAGCCGAACATTAGACCCATTTTGGCATTTAAATTTCTTCCTATCCATTTACTTCTCATCTCTCCTGGTGCATCAGTGCTGTGACTTATCTAAAACTAAAGGCAACTTGAGTCACCATTTGATGCCTTCCAGTATGGGCAGGTCACTATCAAATATGCACATGCAATCATATTTTGCAAATACTGAATACATTATAAAATACTCAGCACATAGTTTAACTGCTTTCTTGAGTCAGGTGTAAAGACGGGAACATGTCATGCCCTCATCAGGACACGTGACTCAAAATGTTCTGTTCAGGCAGTTTTGGGATATAACATCACTTCTGCTGGAGGAGCAAGAAATATCACAGTTGGAACAGACTGGTAAGCAGCAGACTGAGAATTGCTTTGAAAGAACGATGTAATACTTGCTTTTAGTGCAAGGCAGTGTGTTAATGAAAACCCTTGCTGAGTGCTCTACAAAGAACATACGATATCAAGCAAAACCAGTTGCAGCCCTTGAAACAAAATATTTCTTGTCTTTAAGGGAAAACCACTAGTTAAGGCTTTACCCCGTATTGTCCTGCTACATCAGCAATTAGATCAGTCATGAGAGTTTCAGCAAGAACCGGTCCAACAATTATTTTATCTGGAACAACACAGCTTTTACAGTGAAAACCACAAATAAACCAGTACAGTCTAACTTCTTAGAGCCTGTCCTAAACTGGTCACATTGTTGGTATGCCACTTACTTCTGTCCAAGAGAATAAAGATCTCTTCTAAATAACTGGGTCACATTATGAAGTTCACAGATATTAATCTTCTCCCTTGGTTTTCTTTCATATCGCTCCCTGAAATTAGATAACAAAACTGAGACAAGGGAGTATGACTGAAACAGCTTTAAAGTTGCCAGAACCCACGGCGTTAAAGATTTCAGTCTTTGTCAAATCCAAAGAGAAAGCCTGATCAAAAGTAGACGTTATAAAATGCTTGGCTGTAGAAATATTCTAGGCAGTGTTAGTGTGGGTTCCTATGAGATATCTAACTCCTTAGCACAGTAAATTTTGTTAATTAAACAACTTGTATAATATAGAGTTCCATTCTAAATATAATTTCCTTTGTAATTCCAGGAATAAACATAAGTTATTTTCATGTGACCATTAGACAGTATAAAATATTGGGTAAAGGTTAAGCAGAAAACAAAGCTAATTTGTACCTTCAAGGGCTAGAAATACTGGAGTTATCTCAGTCTCACACATGGACTGAGATATGGACATGGACACACACTGTCAATTAGGGAGATTCTTCTTGAATATGCTGTATTATTTTGCATGCTTTTGTTTCATTATCATAGTAAGAGTTGGTCTTTTTTTAATTATTATTATTTGAGAAATGTTTTGTTTTGAAACTAGGGTGGAAGCTTTCCTCTTTACATAAAGTGTTCTCATTTTTCATGTTAAATGCCAAAAAGGAAGAATATTCTATATGTAAACACTGAAGTCCTATGTTAGCTATTTAACATGCAACAGACTGCATACTTTTGGAGCAGGATACAGTAATAACAAGTCATACAAATCATGAGTATGTTCTTGAATGATTCTCAACTATATAATAAACATTCAGTAACCTCTCAACATATCGCATGAACGTAACTTTTCCTGGTACAAAAGAAAACCTTTTTCTCCAATTTCAAATATGCCTTATTGCATAGGATGCAGATGAATACAAAGAAATTTATGCTCCCCAAATGTTGAAAAGTAAGATATTTTTCCTTAAGAAAAAATATCCCACATTCTTTTGGGGATTTTTTTAAATGATATTTTGATTTGCCTCCCTCCTCTTTCTTTGATGTCGTGATAGACTTTCTTCTTTTTTTTAATCCCTTACTTATGCAATTTTACTTAAGGTCTTCTCTTATGCTTCGATGTGACTTCCCTAGGAGTTTCTCTTGAATAATTTTACTTACCGATTGCATCACTGAAATTTCTAATTTTCAAAATTTCTTAATCCCACCCCCAAAAGGTATTACTAGTTTCATCAATTTACTGAAAATAATGTACAATTCACAGTAAAAACTCTTTTAGTGAACATGGACTTACCTGAAATGTCTGCACAAGAGATGAAAGGTGAAAAAGAGAACTCAAACATTAAAAAAAAAGCGCAGATGAATTACTCACAACCGTAAAGCCAAATAACATACTTACTGTTTAATAGTAGAATAGGCTGCAATGTGTCTTCTGTAGTCTTGATACGTTCCTTATATCTGTCTCCATTTTGTTATTGGAAAGATTTAAATACTACTTTGTATAGGCAGTTAAGACAGAAAAGAGGTCTTATAACTGTTCATCAATGAACATCATGTTCACTATTTCAAACCATTGCTGTTGAAGTCTGAAGGAGTTCAATGTCTCTTTACTTCCTAAAGAAAAAAAAAAGAAAAAAAAAAAGACTTTCATTACTTCAGGAAGTAAAACTTTTAGCATATGTAATGATTAGGACAATTACAATTTTATTTTGTGACTTTTCCATGCTACACTAAAAGCTTGATTAGGTCACTTTGCCAAGTTGTTTGATAAATATCTGGTTAGAGTTATGAATTAACACAAATCTTTCAAGCCAGACAAATATCTTTGTGGTAGCTTAAACACCACAGGGATGGTAGAGAGACAACTCAGGGCTCTGTGAGCATCAGCAAGCTGTAAGGACGCCCAGCCTCAGCAGGACCTTCACCTCTACCTGGACCCCTTGGTAGAAACCTCCTGGCCCCAGTCCAGCCCCTCACCATGTCATGGGCTGCCACAGACCCTGCAACCAGCCCCCATCTCTGCCCACCCTGCCCGGAGGCTGTGGGACAGCTCAGCTCCTTGGCTGGTCCAGTCATGGTGGGGCTGCCAACCTCCAGCTCACTCCCCCTATGCAGCAGCTCTGCAACCCTGAGAGACACAGTAAAATGATATTAAGATATTTTTAGTAAAATATGCTGGTTTTACTGTATCTGCACTATTTCTCCAGTAACTGAAGGGTGAGATTTAGTCTGAAGGATTTATGAGATTAGTGAAATGGAGCCTCCCATTACAGCTTTAAGAGATTTTCTATGGAACAGCTTGGCTTATGTTACGTTCAGCATCCCAGAAAGAAAGATAAATCTATACCAAATATTAACAAATTATTATCAGTTGTAATTGCTAGCTTTAATAGTTGGTTTTAAGGGAACTATGTTGGAGCTAAGCCTACTTAACATCTTCATCAAGAGGTCGGACAATGGGAGGGAGTGCATCCTCACCACGTTTTCCGGTTACACTAACCTGACAGGACCAGGTGATGTGCGGGCTGGCAAGGCTGAGGTGCACAAGAAAGAAGGGAAGCAAAAAGTCCAAAAATACAAAAAAATATATTTATAAACACTGGAATAGTTTCTCCAGAATGCCCATACTCAGAGATTTTCAAAATCTGAATGGGGAAGGACCTGATTAACCTCATTCAAATTTGAAGTTAGCCTTGCTCTGAGCAGGAATTGAGCAAGGAACCTGCAGAACCCCGTTCCTGTACCATCCTCACGTTAAAACATCACGCTTCAATGACTATAGCTGAATTGTTCCTTTGCATTACAAACCAAAGCACTTAATGCTCAGGTGAAATCTCCTACGGAGAGTATCACTTGTAAAATATTCACCTATGTCAAATATCAGAACTGCTATTTAATTAGAGATTAATTTATGTCTCTACGCATTTTGTACTTTTACTATTACCTGACAATTTCATTTATTCATGTCAATCTTGTAGAAAAGTGGGACCTTTTTAAACTCTGCAGAGTTTTGGTCTTTAACTCATATCTTGTGACAACACATTATTCAGAATTTGTATTAAAAGCAATTATTTAATCAATTTTTATTTACAAGCAAAAAGGACTATATGTTTACGTTAGAGTATAGATGGCAGGCTGAGAGCAACGATGGTGAGATATAAACAGCTATTAAGGCGCAGTCCTTCTTAAATGGGAAATGACAGATATGGCATTATATTTATTTCAGTGGTTTGTGAAAAGCAAACAGACTTCACGCTTAATGATTTTGATTGGCACAAATAAAATTAGGCAAATAAAATTTGATCCCTTATACAAAATTTCTGTTATAATGTGAGAAGAAGGACAGGCCGATAACCCACTTTTGAGCAAAAATAAAACTACACATTCAATTTTTCCTATGAGGTTTGAAGTTTAGGAAGAATAAGGACCTACATGGATACAGTGTTCAAAACAAAACAAAACAAACAAAAAATTCAAACAAGCAGTCGGGGAAAGTCAGGAAAGAAAGGGACAAATTTGTCATTTTCCAAAATATTGAACAATTACATTAAAAAAAAACAAAAAACAAAAAAACCCCACTGATTTGGCACACCTCAGAAAAATCACACTGATTTTTCAGAAGGAAATGAAACTGATCCTCTGTGTCTTAGAACACCTAGACACACTTGTTGCCAGTGTCCAGCATCTTCACAAATTGTACTAATTTTGCAGTAGAACAGACAATCAGGAGAATTGTAGGCATTAATTTTGTTCATCTGCTATCTTTTAGCTAAGCATCTGTTTCCTACTGCAGTATCTCCAAACCACAGAAATAGTAGTAAGAAAGCGGGTGCATCTCTTACAGTTAGTGGGGAGAATGAGGCACAGCAATGACTCTGAAGGTCTGAGAAAATGACATTCTTTCAAGTCTAAGAGTACTTTGCTTTACATCCTAAAAAGTAGTTTTCACATTTTTCCAATAAGCAGTGCAGTGTTGGCACTTCCAAGAGAGTCACACAGACAACTACTCCCACTTAATATAATGGTTGTCTGTGGAAAAGTAGGGTCATCCCATGAGTTCTCTTGGTCTTCATTGCATAAGCAAACCTTCACTGACATTAATGTCCTCCTGAGAAATGTCTATTTCAAACTGGTATTTTCCAGCACAAAAAAAAAAAAAAAAAGCATTCGGCAAACAATCTTACAGTGCTGCTCTCAAAAGTCAAAATACAAACAGCCATGCTAAAATCTTGTGGGTGAGACTTATTTAATTAATGCTGTTGTGCCCTTTAGCAACCAGCCTCTGAATAAAGGGCACAGGGAATGAATTAAGAACTGAGAAGTCAAGACAGACTTCTATTAAAAGAGAGAGAGAGAGAGAGAGAGAGAGAGAGAGAGAGAGAGAGAGAAAGGAGATACTACTGTTACTTTCTGGTAAAGATCTTCAGTGACAGGTTAGTGTAGGACATAATAGGATACCAGTTTTTATGCACTGAGAATAGAGTTCCTTGCTTATATTAGTTGAACCCACTTGAATCCAGAATCTAACAATTTTAAGAAAAAAAATGCTATTAGTGTTTCTACCATATTCTTAATCTTGAGCAAGATGTCATATTTTTGCTTTTTATTTCGGAAGGGAAAACAGCCATGTATGCAAACAATATATAAACAATTTATATACAAGAAAAGGTAATGTGTTCTTTTCAGTCTTACTACAGTTGTAAGGCAGAAAACAATGGTGGTATCTTGGTTCCATTATGCAATAAATGTGGTTATCTTGTGGAAACCAAATATGTTGTCTTTCTATAACCAGTACCAGGCAGGAACATAGATACCGTTTATATTTTTGTTCCGAGATCTAAACAGGGTTGCACAAAGGGCTTGCAAAGTGTTTCAAGATTTTAGATCCTGAACATACTGATATCAGTAATGAAGTAAACTAGTTCTTACTTGCAGTACATCATATAACTTCTTTTCCTGGGAGACAAAAAAGTAAGGTTCTTTCAACTTCAATATAAACTTTTTGCTTAGAATAAAACTGTTTTAAAGTTCCACTCTATCAGTTCTGTAACATGAGACTTTCTGTACAAATGAGTAGTAATGCAGGGAGGTATTCTTGATTTGTCCGTGAGAGAATTTCTCTCATTTCAGAAAAAAAAAAAAAAAAAAAAAAAAGGCTCATTGCTATTTAGAGAAAAAGGAGCATCAAGAAGACATAATGTTTCTATAGCAACAAAACTTCCTCATTTCATGTTCCTATTCACACTAATTGTTTCATTCTGAGCCACTTCTGGCATTTTGCAACCAATAAAAAGGGTAACAAAAATTACTTCCTACGTTTGTACAGTTAACTCTTCAAATGTGCCTAGCAGTCTGGAACTTGTGTCAAAGGCAGTTACTCTGTGATCATTAATTGTATGGCAGAGTAGAAGTGGTGTTATAATTTTTGCACTTTTAAAACAGAAATCTTCAGTGTTGCTGGAAAACTGAATGCAGAATAAACTCAAATTAATATGCAGAACAAAGTCCAGTGGACTAGATTTGGCAGAGACATTATCAAAATGGAAATATATATATATATTTATTTATTTATACTTATATCACTTCTCATTCAGATAGCTAGTTTTTCAAATCTGTCTCATTATGAATTTCTATTCATTAAATATCCTCTTTTCTGACTGGGAAAACCTGTTTTTTTCCCCTTTCAAAATAAATGTGTGCTTTATTTTAGCCTTTCCCTGGCAAGTACTCCTAAATATTCACAAAGCTATCCCTTTTGTATTCCTTCTTGTTCTTCTGTGGTATAATGTCTACAATAAATAAGTAAAGTTTCTACAGTACACGGTATAGGAGTCTTCACTGGTGCCCAATCTTTTTGCAGGATGAATAGCAACTCATTTTTATAGCCTATTACTTAGTGACATACATTTTGTGATACCAGCACAAAGCTATCCAGCTGTCAGCATCAGTTCTGGTAGTATGATGAAGACTATAATTGAAGAACATCTTTAAAACGCTGCTGAGAGTTGCAAGAGAAATCCACAAAGAACTGATTCTGTATTTAAGCCTTGCACTAATGGAAGGAAAAAAGTTGTTTTTATAAAAAAAAAAAAAAAAAACAAACTTTTTTTTTAAATTAATCACAGAAAAAAAAAATATCTAAAATGTAGGATTTGTTGCCCATGTCTGCTAAGCTCCTTTTTATGAGGGTTATTTGAAATTAGCCAACCAACCTTCCTACTGAATTATCTTAAATAATGCTGAAATATTAAATATTCACATACTGTAGTGTAGAAAAAATGGGAAGATGGTTAAAGTTCAACTCATACTCCTTGAACTGCTTGGCCCCAAACAGGATTTTCCCACGTATGCAGCAGGAAGCATGTATCAACAATAAGAATTTTTTAATAGTGGAGAATTAGATTCCCATGCTGAGAAGAATGATATGGAGAATATTTTATTAATTGGTAAATGGTGCATCTATGAATCTAAGGTTTTCTGTATTTTTTTTTAATAAAGCCTTTTAAGAGCCATGCAGTACTGATAAGAGATATATGAAGAGCTCTGGAACTATGGACAAAGTGTTTCAGCTGCTCCAAAATGCAGCTAAGTCCCCAAATGTGAATGGATTTATGAAATATCTCTATTCAGCTTAAAAATCCTTGCTCCTTTTAGAAATTTACTGCATGTTAAATTGTATAAAAAGTCAATAGGAGCTGGTGCAGACCTGCATGCCTTTTAAAGTCTTTCCAAATATCTGTAATCAGCAAAACCTTGCCTGTACATAATGCATACATTGCATATTTTAGAAACTCCTACCTTTAAAACGTTGAACAAAATTTAATAAGACAAGCTTTTTCTTGAAACTGTTTTATATATCCCCTGGAGTAATTTTGTCAAAGTTATCACATCTCCTAACATAAAAGGACAAACCTTTTATTGATAAATACATCCTTTACCACATGAAGAAATTTCCTTCTTCCTTATTCCCTCCCTCACCCATCTCAAACCATTCATAACCACATTCCTTTAGTTCAAAGGTGGGAGAGGAGAAAACATTCATCTCCAATGTTACAATTCTTCAAAAAAAAAAGATGGCTTAAAATGAAGAATAAGTAAAGTCAGGGAATTTGACACAGCTTCTATTATAATGAGCGTTTTTATTATATTCGAAGCGGGATGGAATAGTAGTGCTATTTTCATGTTTGAGAAATGGCCTTTCCAGTGAATATATATAATTTGAGGGGACAGAGATGCTCGGTGAGGCAAAATTACTTCTAATGGTCCTGCCACCACTTGGAGATCTAAGATATATTTTTATGTCACTGTCATCTTTACTTGGGTTTCCAGTAGTCATGCCTCTTCCTATGGGGTTTCCATAGTAATTAAGGTATACTTTAAAAAAAAAAAAAATAGCCATTGGCACTTATTAGCACATCAAGGAAAAAAATGAGTGTGTGTTAATTAACTAAGCACTAAATATGTTTTTGGCTAGGTAAAAGGAGCGTTTGCCTGTCAGTTAGCTTAGATTTTCTTTGCCTTATATTCAGGCCAAAATGTGTTTTAGTTAAGCATAAAGTGTTCATTACCAGTGATAATTTACACTATGTATCAAAACATATTTATAGAGCAATATAGCAGAAAAACTTTATCATTGAAAAAATATATAGCACAATGCATCTATTATGTCTATATAATTTAAATTTAGTGATTTTGATAAATCTGCAAAGTAGTTTCATAAATGAAGCTTCACGTACCTCAAACTTATTCTGAAGACTGCGTATAAAAAGTGAACACCTACAGTCTCTTCCAACCCTTTTGCCACAGTCTAATTTAAATAATACCCAGTTTTGCTGATTTTTCTACACAGGAACTTTTTCACTAAAGTAGTGTGGTGGGATATTAAAAAAAAAAAAAAAAAAAAGGCACTTAAAAGTATTTAAAAACACTTCATCCACAGATGCTAAATAAACACCAAACCTTTTAGCTGGATCTATTTTCCTGACACATCCTAGAAGTGTAGAGAAGGCAGGTTTGTCCTTAATGCCTTTTAACTATGCACACTGATACACAGATATCTCTGTAATGAACAACGACTTTTTTTAATCAAAGAGGACTAATACACTTTCTTCAGGTTATATTCTCAAACACAGAACTTGTGTGAGTGCCATTCACAATTTGCAATTTGCAACATATAATTTATCCCAAAGTTATTTCTACTGATACTGCTGGGAAATAATGATACTATTTTTTTTTTTTAATATATCCCCAGATTGCTGTTTAATAGCCCTTGATTAGCATGTTTTCCCATGAATTTTGCCTAGGCAATGTTTGAATTCATTCATATTTTTGGTGACTACACAGGTCTTTGCCAATGACAACTTAATTACTTCCTTTTTGTTTATATAGAATGTCTCCCCAGCAATTCACTTGCTGCATCCCCTTGGGCAGTATGTGAGACACCTGCAAGAATTAACTGCTTTGGCTGATCCTTTTAATTTCCTATTCATAAATATCCTTATTTGATGTAGCTTCTGTTTTTAGTTGGAATCTACTTATAAATGGCTGAAGTCACCTCTTAATTAGTAATAATATAGCACCAATTTCCTATATTTTTTCATAGTTTCGAGTACTGTCACCTTCTTCCAAAATTAGTCAGAAAACCCCTAGTACTGTCACCTCCCCACTTCACCTCCCACTAGGGCATGAAATTCCAATGTGAAGAGAAATTAAAATGTGTAGCACTTTAGTGATATAGCAACCTTAGTCCTCAGCTTTGAGTCCTTTTTTATTAAAAAGATATAGCACCTTTCCTTCTTCAGAGTGATCTACACTGTCATTTTTCACACCTGGTGACTAGAATCTCATTGATATTTTTTTCCCCTCACCAAAATTTCTTGGAACTATCAGCAATTTTAAATAGTATTTTCATTTATCTACCTTATATTCTTGTATTTATCAGTTAGATGTAGAAAGCAAGAGCATACTTATATTATGATTATTATGATATTTTCGTATATATATATTTTTAAGACCTCATAGATTTTGGGTTACCACTCTAGAAAGACTGGGAAGAGTGGGTATGCACTATACAATTTTAAAACAATAAAATTGTTAATGTTTTATAAATAGAAAATGACTCCAAAAAAAGCTCAGTAGTTTTCTTAGAAGGCACCAATAGATGTTAACATCAGTCTTCAATTTCAGTTACTTATTCTCTGCTGAATCTGTCACTTGGGGACATATACTGGAAACTTTTTTCTATCATTTTGGACTTGAGCAAATGCTGAACAATTCCTTAGTCTCATCTTAGGTTTTTTATGGTTTTAGACTGAAGTTTGTTTATACCTCGTCAAATTAGTCTATATGAGTTTAAGTTGCCTACACCTTACCACACAGCAAGAGAGTCAGGCAAATGATGTTGAGAAGACAACGAATAACCTGAAAATTTAAGGGACTAAGACTACTCTATTAATATCCTTAAGGGCCTGTCCTCCAAATACCCACTATAGATAATTATGTGGTGCAACTACCCTTCAAAATAGGGAAATAAATAACTAACACTGTTGTGTAGCTGGATTATGTATTTCTGTTTGGATAGCAACTTCTTATCAGAACAACCTGATACCTAGAAAAACCCAAAACAATACAGGAAATAAACCGTCCATCTATAACATCCCTCAGTGAAACGAGCTATCAATAAAACACTGTTAAACTAGCTACACAGCCAGCTGAATTAGAGAACAAAAAATCATTACTGAATGAATTAGATGTTATTAGATCAGCCCTATTAATGCCTGTAATATATCTAATATACCCGTGACTTCTGTATAGATGGACTTGAAATGCTTAGAGAATGGTTGGGTAGACATTGAATACACCTAAGATCACATACCTCTGTATATTTTACTTATTAACGTAGAGCATCGTAGTGCATAAATAGGTGTTTCCAAACAATTCTGTAAATAATATATAACAAACTGGAGGAAATGTAATCATCTGGAATTAGAGACAACGTATAAGCTTTGTAGCCCTCCCTCTCCACCCCCTCCCCCCCCAACTTCTGAATATATTATTTTTACATTGTATTTAATAAAATTTATATGTAGCTGTTTAGTACTTTTATATTTAGCACATTTTTTCAATCTTCCAGTCTCTGACATGGAATGCTTTAGTGGCTTCTCTTTAGTGACTTCTGGTTTTTTTGTTTGTTTGTTTGTTTGTTTTTTCCCTTCTTTCCTTAAAATCTTAGTCTGAAAACATGTCAAAATATAAGACCTTATTTACAGTTTTGATAACAGTTTATCAGAGAATAATACATCCCCATTTGTGCTATTTGTAATTCTTGGTAAATGTACCTATCTTCCTCACAATAACTTTCAACTAAGTATTTTTTATTATTTATTTTTTGCTTCAACTGTTAGCATGGTCTTATGCCTTTCTACGTGGAACACTGCTTAAAACATACATATGTATACATTTGACTTCACTGTCTGTGTACTCCATTTCAGTTTAACTACATTTTCCTCTATCATATCATTTAATTTTGTGATTTTATTATATCAAAATGCCAGAGGGGTTGTCTCTTCCAAACAAAAATAGCAGACTTGTTCTCAGTACTCTAGCAACAACAACAACAAAAAATCAGTAATTCAGCTTGGAGGAAAGGTGCAACTTACACTCTAATTTGTGCTACACATCTTTCTCCTTACTATACAGCTGTTGTAAATAAGCGATGGGACTGATTATGAACTCCTAAGTTTGACTTTGCCATTTCCCTGTTAGTGTATGTTCTGAAGGGCCACTTAGCTGTGCATGGGAAGAATCGAGAGGTATATCCAGCTATGCAGCCAGTAGGTGTCTCCCTTACACCCGTACAATAATCGCATCGGCTTGTGCTGTATATACACATTTAACAAGGTCTATATGCATTTCAGTGTGTGCGGGGTGCGGGCATGGCATTATATGCTGTATTCCTGAAAGGGTAGAAGTACAGGGAAAGATCAAATGTAATTTAATTTGAACAAAGTTTCCCAAGTCCTTTCAAAATGCTTCATGCCACAGCAGAGAGTTTGGGGAAAGCACGTATTTTTCAAGTGTTTTTCTTATTCTCCATACATTATATTCATACAATTTTGCTGAGCATATATTGTAACACTCTAAAATGAACAACATCTAGAAAGACTGAGATAGCCCCATCCTGTCTTGCACAGCACTAATAACAAGCAGCTTGAACAACTAGATTGAGAAATACTTTAGAACATTTTCCATTAAAAGTATTAGATTCCCATGAATCTTAGTTTTTTGATTTAATGAATCCATTCTATTGAACATGTTAGGCAGCTGCAATAACTCATTAGAATTCCAAACTGACTACAGAAAACCCTGTGTTTTAATTAAAAGTAATTTATCATTAACAACTTGAAGGTTTATCTTGTTTCCGAATTACCACTAAAAAATAAAACCCAACACATCTGCAAATATTGTATGATAGAGAATTTAGTTTCACAAGTCTTAAAACCTTAATAAACCCACTTCTGATTAATGTTTTCTGCATTACTGCCCTCAGAGTCCTGTCCTGCATTTTGCATAAGTATCAAATGTGTCTGGACTTCTGAAAACCCAAGAGAGAAGAATATGAAGGTGCTTTCTGAGAGCCAGTAGCTTCTTTTTTTCTGATAGCCAAGTGAAAAGGAGAATCTGTCAGGCTGCAAAAGCCATGGGAGGAGAGGCAATGAATGTGTCCAAAATCAGTGCTTGCAAAAGACTGCAGGAGTAACAGCTACACACAGCCAGGGAGAACTGGAGGAAACTGTAGCAAGCAAAGAATTGTAGCAGGTGTGGAAACCTAAACTGAGAAAGGATGTGATTAGAGCAGGAAGAGGTATTGGACAAAAATATGGGAAGGAAGTGTTAGAGAGAGAGAACTATAAGACCACGCAAGTGGGCTGGGAGAGGAGGAAGTCTGAGAAATTTGTGGGGGAATACTGACACGAGCTTCTTATTGGGTGTGATAGGGAAATGCTGACGGCATTCAACCTCTGAGATAGAGGGAGAGGGCTGGGACTTGGGACGCAAGTGGTATGAGACTAAGACGTGGATTTGCAGCTTTACTGTCCCAGTCGCTCTCTGTTTTTGTTTTTCTTTGTTTTTGTTGTTGTTTTTTGTTTGTTTGTTTAAAATCAGTAATTTTAAGTGATCATTTTAGACTTACGTAAAGCCTTTATATGAGGGGGTTCAGATTCTGCAATAGGATAATTGGAGATAGATTCCTAGCAGAAAAACCTCGAGATGTTGAAACTGAAGAACTATAGTTGAAATGTGAAATATGGTACACAACCTCCACTGTAAACCTAAAAGCCACATTCACTGCCACAATGATCTTGCAAAGACAGCTTATAAAAACACAAGGAAAAAAAAAAAAAACTGATATAATTGCTTAGTTGCAGACTGATGATAATGGAAAAAATATCTCTTGGCATTTTGTGGCTTCTCTTAAAAGTGGAAAGAATGCATCCTAACCACACCCAGAACAGCATCAGCAAGACAGCTAAAACCAACAGTAAAAAACAAATTTCTTGAAAAGTTCAGCTTCAGAAGAAGCAAAATCCTTGCTGAATTAAGTTCAAGTTGGAGAACCACTTCAATTCAAAAATACATATATGCAGAAACAAGAATATTTCCATATTGACAGCTTCAGTAGTTTTTCTTTCAGACTGGTCTTCTCAGTTTTTAATTATTTTCTTATAAATATGTTTGTTTTTTCCTGAAACCATCATTAAACTTTTCATGTTGAAGAAACCATCTTAGGACAAAAAGTTTCCCTCAATTCTTCAAAAAGCCTGAAGATCTCTCCTTTTGGTTTGGCTATTGAGCTAAAAATAGCAGCTTTTACAAACATAGATGAAGCAGGTGGTAGCAAGGCCATCATGATTAGGTGTAGTTTAACACACCTTCCCACCTAGTGACCCCCAGCCTTCTCAGGCCATATACCTACACAAAACAATACTTTCCAAAGTTCTGAAATGATTTAGACCTGTTCCAAAAGAAAAAAAAATGCTTGAATACTTGTTTGCTGAAGTTACCTGTCAAGACCCAGCAGGAAGATGGCTGCTCTTCTCAGGGAAGGAGGCAGCAGCCACGCCTGGGCCTACTGGGCAGGGTCCCACAGGGCTCAAACAAGACAGGCAGCAGTTGGGGGCCAGTAATGGGGCTCAGACACAACCCCTGACATACCAGGGGACAGAGCAAAGCCTTCCTAACTCAGTGAAGGGTTAACAGCCTGAGGCTGAGCTTAAATGGGACCCAGAGGTATGGGCCCAGGTGAGGCTGGTTGGGGCCAGGAAGGCCTATTAGTGCCCTCTGAGCCCGGGCATTATCATGCAAGGGAAGAGTTACTAAACAACTGCAGGCCAATATTTCTTACCACATGTTTGGGAAATCCTTAGAGTATGGATTTCATATGTCTAAAATCACATATTAAAAGGCAATATGTCATAGGAGGAAATGGATTATTTGAAAATTCCATAAGGATATATTAGAGAAGGGATTTTTTTATTATTTATTTTTTTCCATTTTAAAGGCCAGCTTGGCTGCTACATATGTGTGTAGAACATGTGTGTAGAACCATATTAATAAAGCTTTGTTTAAGTGTCTGCAAACAAAGATATACCACAAAACAAAAAGAAAAATTCCTAAGCAGTTAATAACCTTCAGGAGCCAGCTTTATAGATGGTTTTGAAACACTTACCCAGAAACCCTTCTGAATCTGTCGAGGGCTAAATATCATTAAATATTGGCTGTAAGTACAGAAGTTACTTTTGAAAAATAGACTCATTTTCTTTAGGTGTTTATGTCCCCCTATATTTTCACTTAAATGCAGGATGATTTTCAAAGTATTGCCAATAAGCAAATATTTCACTATTACAAACATTTAGAACCTTCCCGGAAATTTGTCAACAAACCCTCACAAAACTGGTGATTTTTTCTTCTATTTCACACTACTGCAGTTTCCAGTTTCAAATTAAACTCATAAAAAGCAATCATATATTAGCTCTTGTCAGTGTTCCTGGTCCAAAGATACTTCTTTGTCTTGCTGTTTTATTTCACAGGAGGGTTTTGTTGTTGTTTTGCTTTGTTTTTTTTTTTTGTTTTTTTTTTTTCTCCTTTTTCAACTCTGTCCTTTCTGTCAGCTTTTTCTTCCAGTTCAGGTCTCTTGACTGGGTTAGATACATGATCCAAATAACAGCTTATTTATCATGCTGTTTGGTGATGGATGCTTTGACGATTGCCTCCTATTCTTTTCTGACTGTAAAACTGAATTAGATTCTACACCGTGCAAATATACACAATACACATTGTAATGGCAGCTGGTGGAGTGCTGCTGTAGCCAATTCTGAGTCTTTTTCCAGTCACAACTTCTGTTTCTTGTCTTCTATGCACAGCTCTCCTCCACCTCCCCCCTCCCAACCAGTACCCTAAAGAAAATGTAAAAAGTACCAGGCAATGGCACCAGCTGGTCCTATTTTCTGTCAACAGATATTCATGGTCTCTGATTGGAGTCATGGTCCCTAAAAGCCACATTTACACAGGAGAAGAAAATAACACTGTACCTTTTCTCACAAAGGAAAGTTAAACTATTTAGAAAATCTGCTCATGTATCTCCTGACCCAAAAATGGCCATCTAAATAATAAAATGACAGCTTCTTCAAGACATGGATGCACATGTAAACACAGTATAAGTATGTAGAAGTATGACTTCCATATCTTTCCCACTTAAATAAAAGGAATGAGCTGCTACCTGTTTAAAACTAAAAGAGATTTAAACTTCAAAAAAGCTCTTATCTTTTGACACCACAGATGTTCTTAGTTTTTCTTAATCTTATAACATTTGCTGTACAGTAAGGAATCATAAGATTAACAGTCCCATGATATTTGTGGGTGAAACATAAACGGATGTAAAAAAGTAACTTCAACCCATTCTGCTTTTTTGTTTTTTTTAGATTTGTCTCAACTTTAGTAATTCAAACATTCTCTGTTTGTTTGTTTAATTCAATATATCCATAAAGAAAGGCATAGAGGCACTTAGTTTTAGACCTTTGAATGTTTCTTTTTTCACATTGTGAGGTAGTCAACCAAGCTGATAAAGGCAGTTTTATTGTTTTGATTCCCCAGTTTAATGTAAATGCATTTAAGCCCACTGTTGGTCAATATATGACAATACTTATCTTGATGTGGCTATGTAAGCAAAGGGCCAAAGGCATTTTGCAGATTGCTGCAAGCTAACTGCAACCATGATTGACTAATTTACTGTTCAATGGTGTAGCTGTTAAATAGATCCTCTCTTTTCATCTGCCAATTTCTTACAGTTATTGTGACAACAGCTGAACTACATCTCTTTCCTTTTCTTCCTTGTTAAAGTGAATTACCTCTATTTATACTGCAAGAATGGTGTGTATTTCTGAAATTCTGTGGTATGTCAGATGTCTGCTTCACTACAGGTATAGGGTAGGTTTTTACTTCACTCCATGTATTTATCAAAGAAGTGCTTCATGAAAATTGTTAATGGCTAAGAATATCAAAACTTAGTTCATTTATGTTCTCCTGTTTCATAGATTGTTACCTGCCTATGTACTCCTACAATATTTTCACTATATGATCTGCTTTCTCATATACTTCAGAATACAAAAACTTTTACCTGAATACCCATCCTGATCAACCTGTCATGGAGGTCTTTTTTAATTTTGTTTGTCTTATGTTTATGTCTTAGAGTTGGAATGAACTTTGTTTTAAAAGTACATTGATTTTAACTTAAAAAAAATGCTTTTAGACTTAAACAGTCTCAGCTTGAATGAAACCCCTCAAAATAGGCAAGATATTGTTTTGGCTTCCTTAATACAAGAATAAGGAAAAGATAAGGAGTATGAATTTGAGTTTGTAACTCATAGTTTGTAAACTCAAGTTTGTAACTTGGTTGTTTGAAGCTATCTACAGGCCTGGATCTTCCATGCAGTACCACGCTCCTCAAGTTTTTTGTTTGCTTTGTTGGTTGTTTTTTGGTTGGTTGGTTATTGTTTTTTTCACTTTTCTGGTCTCTTCCCATCTCTGACATTCAAAAGGTTCTTCTGTCACAAAAAGTAACAGGGTCACTTTCACTAGCTTTGTGATCATTCCCCTATCCTCTGGGAATTTTCCAGTCCTACTGCCCAACTGCTTTGGTTCTATGTTATACCGAGTCTTGCACTAAATGAGTGTTAAACTAAGAATCCAGTCTATACATCTTATTTTCTAAAGTTTCCACCTAATTCCACTTTCTGATACAGCATCCTGTAATTTTAGTAGCTCTGTTTGTAACTGTTGCAAGGAACTAAGATATGTAGTCAGTGCATTAAGCATCGTATTTTATCAGTATGTTTCACAAAGGAAAATGTTTAGTAAAAAGTGGTGCAAGATACAGACACAGATATGGATTCAATTCTAATGATCCTAATGATCACATAGATTTTTGTGTTATCTCACCTGACCTATTTACATTGTCATATTGAGCTTTCCTTATTATTTAGTACTAATTTAATACTAGGAACTACTAGTTCCTTCCCTCTCACACACTGATCTTTTCTCTGGTGGTTGCTTTTTGTCAGATTCATTGTTTGGTAACTTCAGTCAGTACTAAGTTTCATAATATCTTATATCACAGTTTCCTTGTAAGCTTCATAATGTCCAGACTTCCTGGCTTTTTGTGAAATAAATGGTGACTAGACCAAGAACAAATCATACTCAGAAAAAAAAAAATACTGGTCTCGTTTGTCTGGAACACTTCTCTCCCTGATCTCTTTATGATCATCACAAATATTTGCAAAGTTAAAGCATGAAATCCAATGAAAGGGTTGGAGAGGACATAAAAAGAACAATTTTGACAGTTTAAAGCCCCACATCCAACACTGTTGTAAGCTGTCTGCACCATGTTTAAAATTGAAAGCAAGGGAACAAAACATTCAGGACATACAGATAATAAAGAACAAAATAGACTATAAATGTGAGACAGCTGGAGACAGCAATTCTAAAGCTATAATCTTCCTTGAGTATATCTAAAACAGAGCAATCATTTCTGTTTCTTGACATTAGCAAAGAATAACTCTGATTCACTGAAAGTTCAGAATTTGTTCTGATCTTCTGTATGTAGGATTTAGTTCTTAGTGACACTGTAACTACCAAGTGCATTAAGAATCAAATAGACATTTATTCTGCACACATTATCAGAGGGTACTGAGAATAAACAAAAGTATTTCTGACCTAGAAAAATAGAAATGAAGGAGAAATAGTATCAGAATTACAACAGGAATAGTTGATTAGGAAATGTCATAAAACATCGAGTATTCTCCTGGAGAAGCTGGCAGCCTATGGCTTGGATAGGTACACTCTTTGCTGGGTTAAAAACTGGCTGGATGGCTGGGCCCAGAGAGTGGCGGTGAATGGAGTTAAAACCAGATGATGACCAGTGTTCCCCAGGGGTCGGTGTTGGGGTCCATCTTCTTTATCCATCCTAAAGAGTAGTCAGGCATTGGAACAGGTTGCGGTGGAGTCACCGTCCCTGGGAGTGTTTAAGGAAAGGTTTGACACGGTACTTAGGAGCATGGTTTAGCGGGTGGTATTTGTGATAGGGGTGTGGTTGGACTAGATTATTTGGAGATCTTGTCCAACCTCAAAGATTCTATGATTCTATGAAAAGTAGATCATCCTTGTCAGATATAGGGAAAAAAAGCCTTCCAACTTGGCTTCACCTTGTGTTTTCCTTAGAGAAAAATAAATTAAAAAAAAAAAAAATTACTGAGCCCCATTCTGATCTTCTTTATATGAATATAAACTGCACTGAATGGAGTTATCCTGGTGTATTCCAGCATAAATACATTCAAATGGTTCTATGTGAACCTGAAAATCCTGTGAGAAATGAGCCAGAAAGAAGACAGTAAGAAGCCCCATTTTAGGGAACCCTGTGCTGGAATCCTCAGACTGCAAAACACACAGTGGTTCAGCATCATTGAAAAAGACATGGTAACTGGCTTAAGTCAACAGCAGCAACAGCAGCAGGAGGCATATGGGCTGAATACTGAAGAGCAAATTCCTTTCCCATAGATATGAAAATAGAAAGGAAACATGAAGCTCTGGGGTATGCAAAAGATATAGGCACTTTACTCGGTAAAATGAGAGAATCCAATCTTCAATACGTTAAAAAAATAATATTAAGAGGACTTTCTTTTTTGTTTGTTACCAAAGTGTAAATTTCAAGATCTTTTTTTTTTACTTCAGGTAAGAATATGACAATTTATTCTCCTGTGAAACTGTATTTACTAACTCCCATGAGGGTCCATTTTTTTTCTTTTCATGTTGTATAAACTTAAAATAATTGACATAAGTCTGTATCTGCTCTGGATATAGCTATCTATAAGCAAAATATATATATATATTTTTTTTTTTTTAGAAACAAGAGTTCTATGCTAAATTACTTTAAAAATAACATTATACACTCTCTATAATTATATAGCAGCTAAAATGACAGTATACCACCCAGGGTTTATAGGACTCTAACCTAGGGGTGATATGAGGCATTTCATCTGTGTCTGCAGAACATCCTGGTGTACTGAAGACCAGGATGCTTGAGGGTCCTCTGA